>NC_139772.1:20244331-21612200 GCF_965231275.1 Zosterops lateralis | reverse complement strand
AGAAAAGCAACTCTGCACACAGAACTTCGGGCCTCTCAGGGGGGGTTCGATAACTTTGCTTGCAGCAGCTCCTTGGTGTGTTTTCTGTGTTCTCCAAGTGAAAATAAGCCTGTCAGGAGCTCGTGGTAGCTCCAGCTGCTTTGGAACACATTCTGCCACACTTGCTGTATCTCCATGTCTCTAGCAGGCAGAAAGCGCTGTAAAATTCTTTTTTGCCCGAGAAAAGGAACTCTCAGGGGGGGTTCTGTAACTTTGCTTGCAGCAGCACCTTGGTGTGTTTTCTGTGTTCTCCAAGTGAAAATAAGCCTGTCAGGAGCCCGTGGTAGCTCCAGCTGCTTTGGAAACACATTCTGCCACACTTGCTCTTTCTGCATGTCTCTAGCAGCGAGAAAGCGCTGTAAAGCGCTCTTTTGCCCGAGAAAAGCAACTCTCAGGGGGGGTACTGTAACTTTGCTTGCAGCAGCACCTTGGTGTGTTTTCTGTGTTCTCCAAGTGAAAATAAGCCTGTCCGGAGCCCGTGGTAGCTCCAGCTGCTTTGGAACACATTCTGCCACACTTGCTCTTTCTGCATGTCTCTAGCAGCCAGAAAGCGCTGTAAAGCTCTCTTTTGCCTGAGAAAAGCAACTCTCAGGGGGGCTTCTGTAACTTTGCTTGCAGCAGCTCCTTGGTGTGTTTTCTGTGTTCTCCAAGTGAAAATAAGCCTGTCAGGAGCCCGTGGTAGCACCAGCTGCTTTGGAACACATTCTGCCACACTTGCTCTTTCTGCATGTCTCTAGCAGCCAGAAAGCGCTGTAAAGCTCTCTTTTGCCCGAGAAAAGGAAGTCTGCACACAGAGCTTACGGCCTCTCAGGAGGAGTTCTGTAACTTTGCTTGCAGCAGCACCTTGGTGTGTTTTCTGTGTTCTCCAAGTCAAAATAAGGCTGTCAGGAGCCCGTGGTAGCTCCAGCTGCTTTGGAACACATTCTGCCACACTTGCTCTTTCTGCATGTCCCTAGTAGCCAGAAAGCGCTGCAAAGCTCTATTTGGCCAAGAAAGCAACTCTCTGGGAGGGTTCTGTAACTTTGCTTGCAGCATCACCTTGGTGTGTTTTCTGTGTTCTCCAAGTCAAAATAAGCCTGTCCGGAGCCCGTGGTAGCTCCAGCTGCTTTGGAACACATTATGCCACTCTTGCTGTTTGTGCGTGTCTCTAGCAGCCAGAAAGCGCTGTAAAGCTCTCTTTTGCCCGAGAAAAGCAACTCTCAGGGGGGCTCCTGTAACTTTGCTTGCAGCAGCACCTTGGTGTGTTTTCTGTGTTCTCCAAGTGAAAATAAGCCTGTCCGGAGCCCGTGGTAGCTCCAGCTGCTTTGGAACACATTCTGCCACACTTGCTGTTTCTGCGTGTCTCTAGCAGCCAGAAAGCGCTGTAAAGCTCTCTTTTGCCCGAGAAAAGGAAGTCTGCACACAGACTTACGCCCTCTCAGGAGGAGTTCTGTAACTTTGCTTGCAGCAGCCCGATTGGTGTGTTTTCTGTGTTCTCCAAGTGAAAATAAGCCTGTCAGGAGCTCGTGGTAGCACCAGCTGCTTTGGAACACATTCTGCCACACTTGCTCTTTCTGCATGTCTCTTGCAGCCAGAAAGCGCTGTAAAGCGCTCTTTTGCCCGAGAAAAGCAACTCTCAGTGGGGGTTCAGTAAGTTTGCTTGCAGCAGCTCCTTGGTGTGTTTTCTGTGTTCTCCAAGTGAAAATAAGCCTGTCAGGAGCCCGTGGTAGCACCAGCTGCTTTGGAACACATTCTGCCACACTTGCTCTTTCTGCATGTCTCTAGCAGCCAGAAAGCGCTGTAAAGCTCTATTTTGCCCGAGAAAAGCATCTCTCAGGGGGGCTTCTGTAACTTTGCTTGCAGCAGCACTTTGGTGTGTTTTCTGTGTTCTCCAAGTGAAAATAAGCCTGTTCGGAGCCCGTGGTAGCTCCAGCTGCTTTGGAACACATTCTGCCACACTTGCTGTTTCTGCATGTCTCTACAGCCAGAAAGCGCTGTAAAGCTCTCTTTTGCCCGAGAAAAGGAAAGTCTGCACACAGAGCTTACGGCCTCTCAGGAGGAGTTCTGTAACTTTGCTTGCAGCAGCTCCTTGGTGTGTTTTCTGTGTTCTCCAAGTGAAAATAAGCCTGTCCGGAGCCCGTGGTAGCTCCAGCTGCTTTGGAACACATTCTGCCACACTTGCTCTTTCTGCATGTCCCTAGTAGCCAGAAAGCGCTGCAAAGCTCTATTTTGCCAAGAAAGCAACTCTCTGGGAGGGTTCTGTAACTTTGCTTGCAGCAGCACCTTGGTGTGTTTTCTGTGTTCTCCAAGTCAAAATAAGCCTGTCCGGAGCCCGTGGTAGCTCCAGCTGCTTTGGAACACATTCTGCCACTCTTGCTGTTTGTGCGTGTCTCTAGCAGCCAGAAAGCGCTGTAAAGCTCTCTTTTGCCCGAGAAAAGCAACTCTCAGGCGGGCTCCTGTAACTTTGCTTGCAGCAGCACCTTGGTGTGTTTTCTGTGTTCTCCAAGTGAAAATAAGCCTGTCAGGAGCCCGTGGTAGCTCCAGCTGCTTTGGAACACATTCTGCCACACTTGCTGTTTCTGCATGTCTCTTGCAGCCAGAAAGCGCTGTAAAGCTCTCTTTTGCCCAAGAAAAACAACTCTCAGGGGGACTTCTGTAACTTTGCTTTCAGCAGCACCTTGGTGTGTTTTCTGTGTTCTCCAAGTGAAAATAAGCCTGTCAGGAGCTCGTGGTAGCACCAGCTGCTTTACAACACATTCTGCCACACTTGCTGTATCTCCATGTCTCTAGCAGGCAGAAAGCGCTGTAAAACTCTTTTTTTGCCCGAGAAAAGGAACTCTCAGGGGGGGTTCTGTAACTTTGCTTGCAGCAGCACCTTGGTGTGTTTTCTGTGTTCTCCAAGTGAAAATAAGCCTGTCCGGAGCCCGTGGTAGCTCCAGCTGCTTTGGAACACATTCTGCCACACTTGCTGTTTCTGCATGTCTCTAGCAGCCAGAAAGCGCTGTAAAGCTCTCTTTTGCCTGAGAAAAGCAACTCTCAGGGGGGCTTCTGTAACTTTGCTTGCAGCAGCTCCTTGGTGTGTTTTCTGTGTTCTCCAAGTGAAAATAAGCCTGTCAGGCGCCCGTGGTAGCACCAGCTGCTTTGGAACACATTCTGCCACAGTTGCTCTTTCTGCATGTCTCTAGCAGCCAGAAAGCGCTGTAAAGCTCTATTTTGCCCGAGGAAAGCAACTCTCAGGGGGGGTTCTGTAACTTTGCTTGCAGCAGCACCTTGGTGTGTTTTCTGTGTTCTCCAAGTGAAAATAAGCCTGTCAGGAGCCCGTGGTAGCTCCAGCTGCTTTGGAACACATTCTGCCACACTTGCTGTTTCTGCGTGTCTCTAGCAGCCAGAAAGCGCTGTAAAGCTCTCTTTTGCCCGAGAAAAGGAAGTCTGCACACAGACTTACGGCCTCTCAGGAGGAGTTCTGTAACTTTGCTTGCAGCAGCCCGATTGGTGTGTTTTCTGTGTTCTCCAAGTGAAAATAAGCCTGTCAGGAGCCCGTGGTAGCTCCAGCTGCTTTGGAACACATTCTGCCACACTTGCTCTTTCTGCATGTCTCTAGCAGCGAGAAAGCGCTGTAAAGCGCTCTTTTGCCCGAGAAAAGCAACTCTCAGGGGGGGTACTGTAACTTTGCTTGCAGCAGCACCTTGGTGTGTTTTCTGTGTTCTCCAAGTGAAAATAAGCCTGTCCGGAGCCCGTGGTAGCTCCAGCTGCTTTGGAACACATTCTGCCACACTTGCTCTTTCTGCATGTCTCTAGCAGCCAGAAAGCGCTGTAAAGCTCTCTTTTGCCTGAGAAAAGCAACTCTCAGGGGGCTTCTGTAACTTTGCTTGCAGCAGCTCCTTGGTGTGTTTTCTGTGTTCTCCAAGTGAAAATAAGCCTGTCAGGAGCCCGTGGTAGCACCAGCTGCTTTGGAACACATTCTGCCACACTTGCTCTTTCTGCATGTCTCTAGCAGCCAGAAAGCGCTGTAAAGCTCTCTTTTGCCCGAGAAAAGGAAGTCTGCACACAGAGCTTACGGCCTCTCAGGAGGAGTTCTGTAACTTTGCTTGCAGCAGCACCTTGGTGTGTTTTCTGTGTTCTCCAAGTCAAAATAAGGCTGTCAGGAGCCCGTGGTAGCTCCAGCTGCTTTGGAACACATTCTGCCACACTTGCTCTTTCTGCATGTCCCTAGTAGCCAGAAAGCGCTGCAAAGCTCTATTTGGCCAAGAAAGCAACTCTCTGGGAGGGTTCTGTAACTTTGCTTGCAGCAGCACCTTGGTGTGTTTTCTGTGTTCTCCAAGTCAAAATAAGCCTGTCCGGAGCCCGTGGTAGCTCCAGCTGCTTTGGAACACATTATGCCACTCTTGCTGTTTGTGCGTGTCTCTAGCAGCCAGAAAGCGCTGTAAAGCTCTCTTTTGCCCGAGAAAAGCAACTCTCAGGGGGGCTCCTGTAACTTTGCTTGCAGCAGCACCTTGGTGTGTTTTCTGTGTTCTCCAAGTGAAAATAAGCCTGTCCGGAGCCCGTGGTAGCTCCAGCTGCTTTGGAACACATTCTGCACACTTGCTGTTTCTGCGTGTCTCTAGCAGCCAGAAAGCGCTGTAAAGCTCTCTTTTGCCCGAGAAAAGGAAGTCTGCACACAGACTTACGCCCTCTCAGGAGGAGTTCTGTAACTTTGCTTGCAGCAGCCCGATTGGTGTGTTTTCTGTGTTCTCCAAGTGAAAATAAGCCTGTCAGGAGCTCGTGGTAGCACCAGCTGCTTTGGAACACATTCTGCCACACTTGCTCTTTCTGCATGTCTCTTGCAGCCAGAAAGCGCTGTAAAGCGCTCTTTTGCCCGAGAAAAGCAACTCTCAGTGGGGGTTCAGTAAGTTTGCTTGCAGCAGCTCCTTGGTGTGTTTTCTGTGTTCTCCAAGTGAAAATAAGCCTGTCAGGAGCCCGTGGTAGCACCAGCTGCTTTGGAACACATTCTGCCACACTTGCTCTTTCTGCATGTCTCTAGCAGCCAGAAAGCGCTGTAAAGCTCTATTTTGCCCGAGAAAAGCATCTCTCAGGGGGGCTTCTGTAACTTTGCTTGCAGCAGCACTTTTGTGTGTTTTCTGTGTTCTCCAAGTGAAAATAAGCCTGTTCGGAGCCCGTGGTAGCTCCAGCTGCTTTGGAACACATTCTGCCACACTTGCTGTTTCTGCATGTCTCTAGCAGCCAGAAAGCGCTGTAAAGCTCTCTTTTGCCCGAGAAAAGGAAGTCTGCACACAGAGCTTACGGCCTCTCAGGAGGAGTTCTGTAACTTTGCTTGCAGCAGCTCCTTGGTGTGTTTTCTGTGTTCTCCAAGTGAAAATAAGCCTGTCCGGAGCCCGTGGTAGCTCCAGCTGCTTTGGAACACATTCTGCCACACTTGCTCTTTCTGCATGTCCCTAGTAGCCAGAAAGCGCTGCAAAGCTCTATTTTGCCAAGAAAGCAACTCTCTGGGAGGGTTCTGTAACTTTGCTTGCAGCAGCACCTTGGTGTGTTTTCTGTGTTCTCCAAGTCAAAATAAGCCTGTCCGGAGCCCGTGGTAGCTCCAGCTGCTTTGGAACACATTCTGCCACTCTTGCTGTTTGTGCGTGTCTCTAGCAGCCAGAAAGCGCTGTAAAGCTCTCTTTTGCCCGAGAAAAGCAACTCTCAGGCGGGCTCCTGTAACTTTGCTTGCAGCAGCACCTTGGTGTGTTTTCTGTGTTCTCCAAGTGAAAATAAGCCTGTCAGGAGCCCGTGGTAGCTCCAGCTGCTTTGGAACACATTCTGCCACACTTGCTGTTTCTGCATGTCTCTTGCAGCCAGAAAGCGCTGTAAAGCTCTCTTTTGCCCAAGAAAAACAACTCTCAGGGGGACTTCTGTAACTTTGCTTTCAGCAGCACCTTGGTGTGTTTTCTGTGTTCTCCAAGTGAAAATAAGCCTGTCAGGAGCTCGTGGTAGCACCAGCTGCTTTACAACACATTCTGCCACACTTGCTGTATCTCCATGTCTCTAGCAGGCAGAAAGCGCTGTAAAACTCTTTTTTGCCCGAGAAAAGGAACTCTCAGGGGGGGTTCTGTAACTTTGCTTGCAGCAGCACCTTGGTGTGTTTTCTGTGTTCTCCAAGTCAAAATAAGCCTGTCCGGAGCCCGTGGTAGCTCCAGCTGCTTTGGAACACATTCTGCCACACTTGCTGTTTCTGCATGTCTCTAGCAGCCAGAAAGCGCTGTAAAGCTCTCTTTTGCCTGAGAAAAGCAACTCTCAGGGGGGCTTCTGTAACTTTGCTTGCAGCAGCTCCTTGGTGTGTTTTCTGTGTTCTCCAAGTGAAAATAAGCCTGTCAGGCGCCCGTGGTAGCACCAGCTGCTTTGGAACACATTCTGCCACACTTGCTCTTTCTGCATGTCTCTAGCAGCCAGAAAGCGCTGTAAAGCTCTATTTTGCCCGAGGAAAGCAACTCTCAGGGGGGGTTCTGTAACTTTGCTTGCAGCAGCACCTTGGTGTGTTTTCTGTGTTCTCCAAGTGAAAATAAGCCTGTCAGGAGCCCGTGGTAGCTCCAGCTGCTTTGGAACACATTCTGCCACACTTGCTGTTTCTGCGTGTCTCTAGCAGCCAGAAAGCGCTGTAAAGCTCTCTTTTGCCCGAGAAAAGGAAGTCTGCACACAGACTTACGGCCTCTCAGGAGGAGTTCTGTAACTTTGCTTGCAGCAGCCCGATTGGTGTGTTTTCTGTGTTCTCCAAGTGAAAATAAGCCTGTCAGGAGCTCGTGGTAGCACCAGCTGCTTTGGAACACATTCTGCCACACTTGCTGTTTCTGCGTGTCTCTTGCAGCCAGAAAGCGCTGTAAAGCGCTCTTTTGCCCGAGAAAAGCAACTCTCAGTGGGGGTTCAGTAAGTTTGCTTGCAGCAGCTCCTTGGTGTGTTTTCTGTGTTCTCCAAGTGAAAATAAGCCTGTCCGGAGCCCGTGGTAGCTCCAGCTGCTTTGGAACACATTCTGCCACACTTGCTGTTTCTGCATCTCTCTAGCAGCCAGAAAGCGCTGTAAAGCGCTCTTTTGCCTGAGAAAAGCAACTCTCAGGGGGCTTCTGTAACTTTGCTTGCAGCAGCTCCTTGGTGTGTTTTCTGTGTTCTCCAAGTGAAAATAAGCCTGTCAGGAGCCCGTGGTAGCACCAGCTGCTTTGGAACACATTCTGCCACACTTGCTCTTTCTGCATGTCTCTAGCAGCCAGAAAGCGCTGTAAAGCTCTATTTTGCCCGAGAAAAGCAACTCTCAGGGGGGGTTCTGTAACTTTGCTTGCAGCAGCACTTTGGTGTGTTTTCTGTGTTCTCCAAGTGAAAATAAGCCTGTTCGGAGCCCGTGGTAGCTCCAGCTGCTTTGGAACACATTCTGCCACACTTGCTGTTTCTGCATGTCTCTAGCAGCCACAAAGCGCTGTAAAGCTCTCTTTTGCCCGAGAAAAGGAAGTCTGCACACAGAGCTTACGGCCTCTCAGGAGGAGTTCTGTAACTTTGCTTGCAGCAGCACCTTGGTGTGTTTTTCTGTGTTCTCCAAGTGAAAATAAGGCTGTCAGGAGCCCGTGGTAGCTCCAGCTGCTTTGGAACACATTCTGCCACACTTGCTCTTTCTGAATGTCCCTAGTAGCCAGAAAGCGCTGCAAAGCTCTATTTTGCCAAGAAAGCAACTCTCTGGGAGGGTTCTGTAACTTTGCTTGCAGCAGCACCTTGGTGTGTTTTCTGTGTTCTCCAAGTCAAAATAAGCCTGTCCGGAGCCCGTGGTAGCTCCAGCTGCTTTGGAACACATTCTGCCACTCTTGCTGTTTGTGCGTGTCTCTAGCAGCGAGAAAGCGCTGTAAAGCTCTCTTTTGCCCGAGAAAAGCAACTCTCAGGGGGGCTCCTGTAACTTTGCTTGCAGCAGCACCTTGGTGTGTTTTCTGTGTTCTCCAAGTGAAAATAAGCCTGTCAGGAGCCCGTGGTAGCTCCAGCTGCTTTGGAACACATTCTGCCACACTTGCTGTTTCTGCATGTCTCTTGCAGCCAGAAAGCGCTGTAAAGCTCTCTTTTGCCCAAGAAAAGCAACTCTCAGGGGGACTTCTGTAACTTTGCTTTCAGCAGCACCTTGGTGTGTTTTCTGTGTTCTCCAAGTGAAAATAAGCCTGTCAGGAGCTCGTGGTAGCACCAGCTGCTTTAGAACACATTCTGCCACACTTGCTGTATCTCCATGTCTCTAGCAGGCAGAAAGCGCTGTAAAACTCTTTTTTGCCCGAGAAAAGGAACTCTCAGGGGGGGTTCAGTAAGTTTGCTTGCAACAGCACATTGGTGTGTTTTCTGTGTTCTCCAAGTGAAAATAAGCCTGTCAGGAGCCCGTGGTAGCTCCAGCTGCTTTGGAACACATTCTGCCACACTTGCTCTTTCTGCATGTCTCTAGCAGCCAGAAAGCGCTGTAAAGCGCTCTTTTCTCGAGAAAAGCAACACTCTGGGAAACCTCTGTAACTTTGCTTGCAGCAGCACCTTGGTGTGTTTTCTGTGTTCTCCAAGTGAAAAGAAGCCTGTCCGGAGCCCGTGGTAGCTCCAGCTGCTTTGGAACACATTCTGCCACACTTGCTCTTTCTGCATGTCTCTAGCAGCCAGAAAGCGCTGTAAAGCTCTCTTTTGCCCGAGAAAAGCAACTCTCAGGGGGGCTTCTGTAACTTTGCTTGCAGCAGCTCCTTGGTGTGTTTTCTGTGTTTTCCAAGTGAAAATAAGCCTGTCAGGCGCCCGTGGTAGCACCAGCTGCTTTGGAACACATTCTGCCACAGTTGCTGTTTCTGCATGTCTCTAGCAGCCAGAAAGCGCTGTAAAGCTCTCTTTTGCCCGAGAAAAGCAACTCTCAGGGGGGCTTCTGTAACTTTGCTTGCAGCAGCTCCTTGGTGTGTTTTCTGTGTTCTCCAAGTGAAAATAAGCCTGTCAGGAGCCCGTGGTAGCTCCAGCTGCTTTGGAACACATTCTGCCACACTTGCTGTTTCTGCATGTCTCTTGCAGCCAGAAAGCGCTGTAAAGCTCTCTTTTGCCCGAGAAAAGCAACTCTGCACACAGAACTTCGGGCCTCTCAGGGGGGGTTCGATAACTTTGCTTGCAGCAGCTCCTTGGTGTGTTTTCTGTGTTCTCCAAGTGAAAATAAGCCTGTCAGGAGCCTGTGGTAGCTCCAGCTGCTTTGGAACACATTCTGCCACACTTGCTGTTTCTGCATGTCTCTAGCAGCCAGAAAGCGCTGTAAAGCTCTCTTTTGCCCGAGAAAAGCAATTCTCAGGGGGGGTTCTGTAACTTTGCTTGCAGCAGCACCTTGGTGTGTTTTCTGTGTTCTCCAAGTGAAAATAAGCCTGTCAGGAGCTCGTGGTAGCTCCAGCTGCTTTGGAACACATTCTGCCACACTTGCTGTATCTCCATGTCTCTAGCAGGCAGAAAGCGCTGTAAAGCTCTCTTTTGCCTGAGAAAAGCAACTCTCTGGGAGGCTTCTGTAACTTTGCTTGCAGCAGCACCTTGGTGTGTTTTCTGTGTTCTCCAAGTGAAAATAAGCCTGTCCGGAGCCCGTGGTAGCTCCAGCTGCTTTGGAACACATTCTGCCACACTTGCTGTTTCTGCATGTCTCTAGCAGCCAGAAAGCGCTGTAAAGCTCTCTTTTGCCCGAGAAAAGCAACTCTCAGGGGGGCTTCTGTAACTTTGCTTGCAGCAGCTCCTTGGTGTGTTTTCTGTGTTCTCCAAGTGAAAATAAGCCTGTCAGGCGCCCGTGGTAGCACCAGCTGCTTTGGAACACATTCTGCCACAGTTGCTCTTTCTGCATGTCTCTAGCAGCCAGAAAGCGCTGTAAAGCTCTCTTTTGCCCGAGAAAAGCAACACTCTGGGAAACCTCTGTAACTTTGCTTGCAGCAGCACCTTGGTGTGTTTTCTGTGTTCTCCAAGTGAAAATAAGCCTGTCCGGAGCCCGTGGTAGCTCCAGCTGCTTTGGAACACATTCTGCCACACTTGCTCTTTCTGCATGTCTCTAGCAGCCAGAAAGCGCTGTAAAGCGCTCTTTTTTGCCCGAGAAAAGGAACGCTCAGGGGGGGTTCAGTAAGTTTGCTTGCAACAGCACCTTGGTGTGTTTTCTGCGTTCTCCAAGTGAAAATAAGCCTGTCAGGAGCCCGTGGTAGCTCCAGCTGCTTTGGAACACATTCTGCCACACTTGCTCTTTCTGCATGTCTCTAGCAGCGAGAAAGCACTTTAAAGCGCTCTTTTGCCCGAGAAAAGCAACTCTCAGGGGGGGGTTCTGTAACTTTGCTTGCAGCAGCACCTTGGTGTGTTTTCTGTGTTCTCCAAGTGAAAATAAGGCCTGTCAGGCGCCCGTGGTAGCACCAGCTGCTTTGGAACACATTCTGCCACACTTGCTCTTTCTGCATGTCTCTAGCAGCCAGAAAGCGCTGTAAAGCTCTATTTTGCCCGAGGAAAGCAACTCTCAGGGGGGTTCTGTAACTTTGCTTGCAGCAGCACCTTGGTGTGTTTCTGTGTTCTCCAAGTGAAAATAAGCCTGTCAGGAGCCCGTGGTAGCTCCAGCTGCTTTGGAACACATTCTGCCACACTTGCTGTTTCTGCGTGTCTCTAGCAGCCAGAAAGCGCTGTAAAGCTCTCTTTTGCCCGAGAAAAGGAAGTCTGCACACAGACTTACGGCCTCTCAGGAGGAGTTCTGTAACTTTGCTTGCAGCAGCCCGATTGGTGTGTTTTCTGTGTTCTCCAAGTGAAAATAAGCCTGTCAGGAGCTCGTGGTAGCACCAGCTGCTTTGGAACACATTCTGCCACACTTGCTGTTTCTGCGTGTCTCTTGCAGCCAGAAAGCGCTGTAAAGCGCTCTTTTGCCCGAGAAAAGCAACTCTCAGTGGGGGTTCAGTAAGTTTGCTTGCAGCAGCTCCTTGGTGTGTTTTCTGTGTTCTCCAAGTGAAAATAAGCCTGTCAGGAGCCCGTGGTAGCTCCAGCTGCTTTGGAACACATTCTGCCACACTTGCTGTTTCTGCATCTCTCTAGCAGCCAGAAAGCGCTGTAAAGCGCTCTTTTGCCTGAGAAAAGCAACTCTCAGGGGGGCTTCTGTAACTTTGCTTGCAGCAGCTCCTTGGTGTGTTTTCTGTGTTCTCCAAGTGAAAATAAGCCTGTCAGGAGCCCGTGGTAGCACCAGCTGCTTTGGAACACATTCTGCCACACTTGCTCTTTCTGCATGTCTCTAGCAGCCAGAAAGCGCTGTAAAGCTCTATTTTGCCCGAGAAAAGCAACTCTCAGGGGGGGTTCTGTAACTTTGCTTGCAGCAGCACTTTGGTGTGTTTTCTGTGTTCTCCAAGTGAAAATAAGCCTGTTCGGAGCCCGTGGTAGCTCCAGCTGCTTTGGAACACATTCTGCCACACTTGCTGTTTCTGCATGTCTCTAGCAGCCACAAAGCGCTGTAAAGCTCTCTTTTGCCCGAGAAAAGGAAGTCTGCACACAGAGCTTACGGCCTCTCAGGAGGAGTTCTGTAACTTTGCTTGCAGCAGCACCTTGGTGTGTTTTCTGTGTTCTCCAAGTGAAAATAAGGCTGTCAGGAGCCCGTGGTAGCTCCAGCTGCTTTGGAACACATTCTGCCACACTTGCTCTTTCTGCATGTCCCTAGTAGCCAGAAAGCGCTGCAAAGCTCTATTTTGCCAAGAAAGCAACTCTCTGGGAGGGTTCTGTAACTTTGCTTGCAGCAGCACCTTGGTGTGTTTTCTGTGTTCTCCAAGTCAAAATAAGCCTGTCCGGAGCCCGTGGTAGCTCCAGCTGCTTTGGAACACATTCTGCCACTCTTGCTGTTTGTGCGTGTCTCTAGCAGCGAGAAAGCGCTGTAAAGCTCTCTTTTGCCCGAGAAAAGCAACTCTCAGGGGGGCTCCTGTAACTTTGCTTGCAGCAGCACCTTGGTGTGTTTTCTGTGTTCTCCAAGTGAAAATAAGCCTGTCAGGAGCCCGTGGTAGCTCCAGCTGCTTTGGAACACATTCTGCCACACTTGCTCTTTCTGCATGTCCCTAGTAGCCAGAAAGCGCTGCAAAGCTCTATTTTGCCAAGAAAGCAACTCTCTGGGAGGGTTCTGTAACTTTGCTTGCAGCAGCACCTTGGTGTGTTTTCTGTGTTCTCCAAGTCAAAATAAGCCTGTCCGGAGCCCGTGGTAGCTCCAGCTGCTTTGGAACACATTCTGCCACACTTGCTGTTTGTGCGTGTCTCTAGCAGCGAGAAAGCGCTGTAAAGCTCTCTTTTGCCCGAGAAAAGCAACTCTCAGGGGGGCTCCTGTAACTTTGCTTGCAGCAGCACCTTGGTGTGTTTTCTGTGTTCTCCAAGTGAAAATAAGCCTGTCAGGAGCCCGTGGTAGCTCCAGCTGCTTTGGAACACATTCTGCCACACTTGCTGTTTCTGCATGTCTCTTGCAGCCAGAAAGCGCTGTAAAGCTCTCTTTTGCCCAAGAAAAGCAACTCTCAGGGGGACTTCTGTAACTTTGCTTTCAGCAGCACCTTGGTGTGTTTTCTGTGTTCTCCAAGTGAAAATAAGCCTGTCAGGAGCTCGTGGTAGCACCAGCTGCTTTAGAACACATTCTGCCACACTTGCTGTATCTCCATGTCTCTAGCAGGCAGAAAGCGCTGTAAAACTCTTTTTTGCCCGAGAAAAGGAACTCTCAGGGGGGGTTCAGTAAGTTTGCTTGCAACAGCACATTGGTGTGTTTTCTGTGTTCTCCAAGTGAAAATAAGCCTGTCAGGAGCCCGTGGTAGCTCCAGCTGCTTTGGAACACATTCTGCCACACTTGCTCTTTCTGCATGTCTCTAGCAGCCAGAAAGCGCTGTAAAGCGCTCTTTTCTCGAGAAAAGCAACACTCTGGGAAACCTCTGTAACTTTGCTTGCAGCAGCACCTTGGTGTGTTTTCTGTGTTCTCCAAGTGAAAAGAAGCCTGTCCGGAGCCCGTGGTAGCTCCAGCTGCTTTGGAACACATTCTGCCACACTTGCTCTTTCTGCATGTCTCTAGCAGCCAGAAAGCGCTGTAAAGCTCTCTTTTGCCCGAGAAAAGCAACTCTCAGGGGGGCTTCTGTAACTTTGCTTGCAGCAGCTCCTTGGTGTGTTTTCTGTGTTTTCCAAGTGAAAATAAGCCTGTCAGGCGCCCGTGGTAGCACCAGCTGCTTTGGAACACATTCTGCCACACTTGCTGTTTCTGCATGTCTCTAGCAGCCAGAAAGCGCTGTAAAGCTCTCTTTTGCCCGAGAAAAGCAACTCTCAGGGGGGCTTCTGTAACTTTGCTTGCAGCAGCTCCTTGGTGTGTTTTCTGTGTTCTCCAAGTGAAAATAAGCCTGTCAGGAGCCCGTGGTAGCTCCAGCTGCTTTGGAACACATTCTGCCACACTTGCTGTTTCTGCATGTCTCTTGCAGCCAGAAAGCGCTGTAAAGCTCTCTTTTGCCCGAGAAAAGCAACTCTGCACACAGAACTTCGGGCCTCTCAGGGGGGGTTCGATAACTTTGCTTGCAGCAGCTCCTTGGTGTGTTTTCTGTGTTCTCCAAGTGAAAATAAGCCTGTCAGGAGCCTGTGGTAGCTCCAGCTGCTTTGGAACACATTCTGCCACACTTGCTGTTTCTGCATGTCTCTAGCAGCCAGAAAGCGCTGTAAAGCTCTCTTTTGCCCGAGAAAAGCAATTCTCAGGGGGGGTTCTGTAACTTTGCTTGCAGCAGCACCTTGGTGTGTTTTCTGTGTTCTCCAAGTGAAAATAAGCCTGTCAGGAGCTCGTGGTAGCTCCAGCTGCTTTGGAACACATTCTGCCACACTTGCTGTATCTCCATGTCTCTAGCAGGCAGAAAGCGCTGTAAAGCTCTCTTTTGCCTGAGAAAAGCAACTCTCTGGGAGGCTTCTGTAACTTTGCTTGCAGCAGCACCTTGGTGTGTTTTCTGTGTTCTCCAAGTGAAAATAAGCCTGTCCGGAGCCCGTGGTAGCTCCAGCTGCTTTGGAACACATTCTGCCACACTTGCTGTTTCTGCATGTCTCTAGCAGCCAGAAAGCGCTGTAAAGCTCTCTTTTGCCCGAGAAAAGCAACTCTCAGGGGGGCTTCTGTAACTTTGCTTGCAGCAGCTCCTTGGTGTGTTTTCTGTGTTCTCCAAGTGAAAATAAGCCTGTCAGGCGCCCGTGGTAGCACCAGCTGCTTTGGAACACATTCTGCCACAGTTGCTCTTTCTGCATGTCTCTAGCAGCCAGAAAGCGCTGTAAAGCTCTCTTTTGCCCGAGAAAAGCAACACTCTGGGAAACCTCTGTAACTTTGCTTGCAGCAGCACCTTGGTGTGTTTTCTGTGTTCTCCAAGTGAAAATAAGCCTGTCCGGAGCCCGTGGTAGCTCCAGCTGCTTTGGAACACATTCTGCCACACTTGCTCTTTCTGCATGTCTCTAGCAGCCAGAAAGCGCTGTAAAGCGCTCTTTTTTGCCCGAGAAAAGGAACGCTCAGGGGGGGTTCAGTAAGTTTGCTTGCAACAGCACCTTGGTGTGTTTTCTGCGTTCTCCAAGTGAAAATAAGCCTGTCAGGAGCCCGTGGTAGCTCCAGCTGCTTTGGAACACATTCTGCCACACTTGCTGTTTCTGCATGTCTCTAGCAGCGAGAAAGCACTTTAAAGCGCTCTTTTGCCCGAGAAAAGCAACTCTCAGGGGGGTTCTGTAACTTTGCTTGCAGCAGCACCTTGGTGTGTTTTCTGTGTTCTCCAAGTGAAAATAAGCCTGTCCGGAGCCCGTGGTAGCTCCAGCTGCTTTGGAACACATTCTGCCACACTTGCTGTTTCTGCATGTCTCTAGCAGCCAGAAAGCGCTGTAAAGCTCTCTTTTGCCTGAGAAAAGCAACTCTCAGGGGGGCTTCTGTAACTTTGCTTGCAGCAGCTCCTTGGTGTGTTTTCTGTGTTCTCCAAGTGAAAATAAGCCTGTCAGGCGCCCGTGGTAGCACCAGCTGCTTTGGAACACATTCTGCCACAGTTGCTCTTTCTGCATGTCTCTAGCAGCCAGAAAGCGCTGTAAAGCTCTATTTTGCCCGAGGAAAGCAACTCTCAGGGGGGGTTCTGTAACTTTGCTTGCAGCAGCACCTTGGTGTGTTTTCTGTGTTCTCCAAGTGAAAATAAGCCTGTCAGGAGCCCGTGGTAGCTCCAGCTGCTTTGGAACACATTCTGCCACACTTGCTGTTTCTGCGTGTCTCTAGCAGCCAGAAAGCGCTGTAAAGCTCTCTTTTGCCCGAGAAAAGGAAGTCTGCACACAGACTTACGGCCTCTCAGGAGGAGTTCTGTAACTTTGCTTGCAGCAGCCCGATTGGTGTGTTTTCTGTGTTCTCCAAGTGAAAATAAGCCTGTCAGGAGCTCGTGGTAGCACCAGCTGCTTTGGAACACATTCTGCCACACTTGCTGTTTCTGCGTGTCTCTTGCAGCCAGAAAGCGCTGTAAAGCGCTCTTTTGCCCGAGAAAAGCAACTCTCAGTGGGGGTTCAGTAAGTTTGCTTGCAGCAGCTCCTTGGTGTGTTTTCTGTGTTCTCCAAGTGAAAATAAGCCTGTCCGGAGCCCGTGGTAGCTCCAGCTGCTTTGGAACACATTCTGCCACACTTGCTGTTTCTGCATCTCTCTAGCAGCCAGAAAGCGCTGTAAAGCGCTCTTTTGCCTGAGAAAAGCAACTCTCAGGGGGGCTTCTGTAACTTTGCTTGCAGCAGCTCCTTGGTGTGTTTTCTGTGTTCTCCAAGTGAAAATAAGCCTGTCAGGAGCCCGTGGTAGCACCAGCTGCTTTGGAACACATTCTGCCACACTTGCTCTTTCTGCATGTCTCTAGCAGCCAGAAAGCGCTGTAAAGCTCTATTTTGCCCGAGAAAAGCAACTCTCAGGGGGGGTTCTGTAACTTTGCTTGCAGCAGCACTTTGGTGTGTTTTCTGTGTTCTCCAAGTGAAAATAAGCCTGTTCGGAGCCCGTGGTAGCTCCAGCTGCTTTGGAACACATTCTGCCACACTTGCTGTTTCTGCATGTCTCTAGCAGCCACAAAGCGCTGTAAAGCTCTCTTTTGCCCGAGAAAAGGAAGTCTGCACACAGAGCTTACGGCCTCTCAGGAGGAGTTCTGTAACTTTGCTTGCAGCAGCACCTTGGTGTGTTTTCTGTGTTCTCCAAGTGAAAATAAGGCTGTCAGGAGCCCGTGGTAGCTCCAGCTGCTTTGGAACACATTCTGCCACACTTGCTCTTTCTGCATGTCCCTAGTAGCCAGAAAGCGCTGCAAAGCTCTATTTTGCCAAGAAAGCAACTCTCTGGGAGGGTTCTGTAACTTTGCTTGCAGCAGCACCTTGGTGTGTTTTCTGTGTTCTCCAAGTCAAAATAAGCCTGTCCGGAGCCCGTGGTAGCTCCAGCTGCTTTGGAACACATTCTGCCACTCTTGCTGTTTGTGCGTGTCTCTAGCAGCGAGAAAGCGCTGTAAAGCTCTCTTTTGCCCGAGAAAAGCAACTCTCAGGGGGGCTCCTGTAACTTTGCTTGCAGCAGCACCTTGGTGTGTTTTCTGTGTTCTCCAAGTGAAAATAAGCCTGTCAGGAGCCCGTGGTAGCTCCAGCTGCTTTGGAACACATTCTGCCACACTTGCTCTTTCTGCATGTCCCTAGTAGCCAGAAAGCGCTGCAAAGCTCTATTTTGCCAAGAAAGCAACTCTCTGGGAGGGTTCTGTAACTTTGCTTGCAGCAGCACCTTGGTGTGTTTTCTGTGTTCTCCAAGTCAAAATAAGCCTGTCCGGAGCCCGTGGTAGCTCCAGCTGCTTTGGAACACATTCTGCCACACTTGCTGTTTGTGCGTGTCTCTAGCAGCGAGAAAGCGCTGTAAAGCTCTCTTTTGCCCGAGAAAAGCAACTCTCAGGGGGGCTCCTGTAACTTTGCTTGCAGCAGCACCTTGGTGTGTTTTCTGTGTTCTCCAAGTGAAAATAAGCCTGTCAGGAGCCCGTGGTAGCTCCAGCTGCTTTGGAACACATTCTGCCACACTTGCTGTTTCTGCATGTCTCTTGCAGCCAGAAAGCGCTGTAAAGCTCTCTTTTGCCCAAGAAAAGCAACTCTCAGGGGGACTTCTGTAACTTTGCTTTCAGCAGCACCTTGGTGTGTTTTCTGTGTTCTCCAAGTGAAAATAAGCCTGTCAGGAGCTCGTGGTAGCACCAGCTGCTTTAGAACACATTCTGCCACACTTGCTGTATCTCCATGTCTCTAGCAGGCAGAAAGCGCTGTAAAACTCTTTTTTGCCCGAGAAAAGGAACTCTCAGGGGGGGTTCAGTAAGTTTGCTTGCAACAGCACATTGGTGTGTTTTCTGTGTTCTCCAAGTGAAAATAAGCCTGTCAGGAGCCCGTGGTAGCTCCAGCTGCTTTGGAACACATTCTGCCACACTTGCTCTTTCTGCATGTCTCTAGCAGCCAGAAAGCGCTGTAAAGCGCTCTTTTCTCGAGAAAAGCAACACTCTGGGAAACCTCTGTAACTTTGCTTGCAGCAGCACCTTGGTGTGTTTTCTGTGTTCTCCAAGTGAAAAGAAGCCTGTCCGGAGCCCGTGGTAGCTCCAGCTGCTTTGGAACACATTCTGCCACACTTGCTCTTTCTGCATGTCTCTAGCAGCCAGAAAGCGCTGTAAAGCTCTCTTTTGCCCGAGAAAAGCAACTCTGCACACAGAACTTCGGGCCTCTCAGGGGGGGTTCGATAACTTTGCTTGCAGCAGCTCCTTGGTGTGTTTTCTGTGTTCTCCAAGTGAAAATAAGCCTGTCAGGAGCCTGTGGTAGCTCCAGCTGCTTTGGAACACATTCTGCCACACTTGCTGTTTCTGCATGTCTCTAGCAGCCAGAAAGCGCTGTAAAGCTCTCTTTTGCCCGAGAAAAGCAATTCTCAGGGGGGGTTCTGTAACTTTGCTTGCAGCAGCACCTTGGTGTGTTTTCTGTGTTCTCCAAGTGAAAATAAGCCTGTCAGGAGCTCGTGGTAGCTCCAGCTGCTTTGGAACACATTCTGCCACACTTGCTGTATCTCCATGTCTCTAGCAGGCAGAAAGCGCTGTAAAGCTCTCTTTTGCCTGAGAAAAGCAACTCTCAGGGGGGCTTCTGTAACTTTGCTTGCAGCAGCACCTTGGTGTGTTTTCTGTGTTCTCCAAGTGAAAATAAGCCTGTCCGGAGCCCGTGGTAGCTCCAGCTGCTTTGGAACACATTCTGCCACACTTGCTGTTTCTGCATGTCTCTAGCAGCCAGAAAGCGCTGTAAAGCTCTCTTTTGCCCGAGAAAAGCAACTCTCAGGGGGGCTTCTGTAACTTTGCTTGCAGCAGCTCCTTGGTGTGTTTTCTGTGTTCTCCAAGTGAAAATAAGCCTGTCAGGCGCCCGTGGTAGCACCAGCTGCTTTGGAACACATTCTGCCACAGTTGCTCTTTCTGCATGTCTCTAGCAGCCAGAAAGCGCTGTAAAGCTCTATTTTGCCCGAGAAAAGCAACACTCTGGGAAACCTCTGTAACTTTGCTTGCAGCAGCACCTTGGTGTGTTTTCTGTGTTCTCCAAGTGAAAATAAGCCTGTCCGGAGCCCGTGGTAGCTCCAGCTGCTTTGGAACACATTCTGCCACACTTGCTCTTTCTGCGTGTCTCTAGCAGCCAGAAAGCGCTGTAAAGCTCTCTTTTGCCCGAGAAAAGAAAGTCTGCACACAGAGCTTACGGCCTCTCAGGAGGAGTTCTGTAACTTTGCTTGCAGCAGCACCTTGGTGTGTTTTCTGTGTTCTCTAAGTGAAAATAAGCCTGTCCGGAGCCCGTGGTAGCTCCAGCTGCTTTGGAACACATTCTGCCACACTTGCTGTTTCTGCGTGTCTCTAGCAGCCAGAAAGCGCTGTAAAGCTCTCTTTTGCCCGAGAAAAGCAACTCTCAGGGGGGGTTCTGTAACTTTGCTTGCAGCAGCACCTTGGTGTGTTTTCTGTGTTCTCCAAGTGAAAATAAGCCTGTCAGGAGCCCGTGGTAGCTCCAGCTGCTTTGGAACACATTCTGCCACACTTGCTGTTTCTGCATGTCTCTAGCAGCCAGAAAGCGCTGTAAAGCTCGCTTTTGCCCGAGAAAAGCAACTCTCAGGGGGGCTTCTGTAACTTTGCTTGCAGCAGCACCTTGGTGTCTTTTCTGTGTTCTCCAAGTCAAAATAAGGCTGTCAGGAGCCCGTGGTAGCTCCAGCTGCTTTGGAACACATTCTGCCACACTTGCTGTTTCTGCGTGTCTCTTGCAGCCAGTAAGCGCTGTAAAGCTCTCTTTTGCCTGAGAAAAGCAACTCTGCACACAGAACTTCGGGCCTCTCAGGGGGGGTTCAATAACTTTGCTAGCAGCAGCTCCTTGGTGTGTTTTCTGTGTTCTCCAAGTGAAAATAAGCCTGTCAGGAGCCTGTGGTAGCTCCAGCTGCTTTGGAACACATGCTGCCACACTTGCTCTTTCTGCATGTCTCTAGCAGCCAGAAAGCGCTGTAAAGCTCTCTTTTGCCCGAGAAAAGCAACTCTCAGGGGGACTTCTGTAACTTTGCTTGCAGCAGCACGTTGGTGTGTTTTCTGTGTTCTCCAAGTGAAAATAAGCCTGTCCGGAGCCCGTGGTAGCTCCAGCTGCTTTGGAACACATTCTGCCACACTTGCTGTTTCTGCATGTCTCTTGCAGCCAGAAAGCGCTGTAAAGGTCTCTTTTGCCGAGAAAAGCAAGTCTGCACATATAGCTTAAGGCCTCTCAGGGGGGGTTCAGTAAGTTTGCTTGCAGCAGCTCCTTGGTGTGTTTTCTGTGTTCTCCAAGTGAAAATAAGCCTGTCAGGAGCTCGTGGTAGCACCAGCTGCTTTGGAACACATTCTGCCACTCTTGCTGTATCTCCATCTCTCTAGCAGGCAGAAAGCGCTGTAAAGTTCTTTTTTGCCCGAGAAAAGGAACTCTCAGGGGGGGTTCTGTAACTTTGCTTGCAGCAGCACCTTGGTGTGTTTTCTGTGTTCTCCAAGTGAAAATAAGCCTGTCCGGAGCCCGTGGTAGCTCCAGCTGCTTTGGAACACATTCTGCCACACTTGCTGTTTCTGCATGTCTCTAGCAGCCAGAAAGCGCTGTAAAGCTCTCTTTTGCCTGAGAAAAGCAACACTCAGGGGGGCTTCTGTAACTTTGCTTGCAGCAGCACCTTGGTGTGTTTTCTGTGTTCTCCAAGTGAAAATAAGCCTGTCAGGAGCCCGTGGTAGCTCCAGCAGCTTTGGAACACATTCTGCCACACTTGCTCTTTCTGCATGTCTCTAGCAGCCAGAAAGCGCTGTAAAGTGCTCTTTTGCCGAGAAAAGCAAGTCTGCACACAGAGCTTAAGGCCTCTCAGGGGGGGTTCTGTAACTTTGCTTGCAGCAGCACTTTGGTGTGTTTTCTGTGTTCTCCAAGTGAAAATAAGCCTGTCCGGAGCCCGTGGTAGCTCCAGCTGCTTTGGAACACATTCTGCCACACTTGCTGTTTCTGCATGTCTCTAGCAGCCAGAAAGCGCTGTAAAGCTCTCTTTTGTCCGAGAAAAGCAACTCTCAGGGGGACTTCTGTAACTTTGCTTGCAGCAGCACGTTGGTGTGTTTTCTGTGTTCTCCAAGTGGAATAAGTCTGTCAGGAGCCCGTGGTAGCTCCAGCTGCTTTGGAACACATTCTGCCACACTTGCTCTTTCTGCATGTCTCTTGCAGCCAGAAAGCGCTGTAAAGCTCTCTTTTGCCAAGAAAAGCAAGTCTGCGCACAGAGCTTGGGGCCTCTCAGTGGGGGTTCAGTAAGTTTGCTTGCAGCAGCTCCTTGGTGTGTTTTCTGTGTTCTCCAAGTGAAAATAAGCCTGTCAGGAGCTCGTGGTAGCTCCAGCTTCTTTGGAACACATTCTGCCACACTTGCTGTTTCTGCATGTCTCTAGCAGCCACAAAGCGCTGTAAAGCTCTCTTTTGCCCGAGAAAAGGAAGTCTGCACACAGAGCTTAC
Source organism: Zosterops lateralis (assembly GCF_965231275.1). Classification (NCBI taxonomy): domain Eukaryota; kingdom Metazoa; phylum Chordata; class Aves; order Passeriformes; family Zosteropidae; genus Zosterops; species Zosterops lateralis. The sequence goes on along the minus strand of NC_139772.1, from coordinate 21,591,221 downwards.
GGCCTCTCAGGAGGAGTTCTGTAACTTTGCTTGCAGCAGCACCTTGGTGTGTTTTCTGTGTTCTCCAAGTGAAAATAAGGCTGTCAGGAGCCCGTGGTAGCTCCAGCTGCTTTGGAACACATTCTGCCACACTTGCTCTTTCTGCATGTCCCTAGTAGCCAGAAAGCGCTGCAAAGCTCTATTTTGCCAAGAAAGCAACTCTCTGGGAGGGTTCTGTAACTTTGCTTGCAGCAGCACCTTGGTGTGTTTTCTGTGTTCTCCAAGTCAAAATAAGCCTGTCCGGAGCCCGTGGTAGCTCCAGCTGCTTTGGAACACATTCTGCCACTCTTGCTGTTTGTGCGTGTCTCTAGCAGCGAGAAAGCGCTGTAAAGCTCTCTTTTGCCCGAGAAAAGCAACTCTCAGGGGGGCTCCTGTAACTTTGCTTGCAGCAGCACCTTGGTGTGTTTTCTGTGTTCTCCAAGTGAAAATAAGCCTGTCAGGAGCCCGTGGTAGCTCCAGCTGCTTTGGAACACATTCTGCCACACTTGCTCTTTCTGCATGTCCCTAGTAGCCAGAAAGCGCTGCAAAGCTCTATTTTGCCAAGAAAGCAACTCTCTGGGAGGGTTCTGTAACTTTGCTTGCAGCAGCACCTTGGTGTGTTTTCTGTGTTCTCCAAGTCAAAATAAGCCTGTCCGGAGCCCGTGGTAGCTCCAGCTGCTTTGGAACACATTCTGCCACACTTGCTGTTTGTGCGTGTCTCTAGCAGCGAGAAAGCGCTGTAAAGCTCTCTTTTGCCCGAGAAAAGCAACTCTCAGGGGGGCTCCTGTAACTTTGCTTGCAGCAGCACCTTGGTGTGTTTTCTGTGTTCTCCAAGTGAAAATAAGCCTGTCAGGAGCCCGTGGTAGCTCCAGCTGCTTTGGAACACATTCTGCCACACTTGCTGTTTCTGCATGTCTCTTGCAGCCAGAAAGCGCTGTAAAGCTCTCTTTTGCCCAAGAAAAGCAACTCTCAGGGGGACTTCTGTAACTTTGCTTTCAGCAGCACCTTGGTGTGTTTTCTGTGTTCTCCAAGTGAAAATAAGCCTGTCAGGAGCTCGTGGTAGCACCAGCTGCTTTAGAACACATTCTGCCACACTTGCTGTATCTCCATGTCTCTAGCAGGCAGAAAGCGCTGTAAAACTCTTTTTTGCCCGAGAAAAGGAACTCTCAGGGGGGGTTCAGTAAGTTTGCTTGCAACAGCACATTGGTGTGTTTTCTGTGTTCTCCAAGTGAAAATAAGCCTGTCAGGAGCCCGTGGTAGCTCCAGCTGCTTTGGAACACATTCTGCCACACTTGCTCTTTCTGCATGTCTCTAGCAGCCAGAAAGCGCTGTAAAGCGCTCTTTTCTCGAGAAAAGCAACACTCTGGGAAACCTCTGTAACTTTGCTTGCAGCAGCACCTTGGTGTGTTTTCTGTGTTCTCCAAGTGAAAAGAAGCCTGTCCGGAGCCCGTGGTAGCTCCAGCTGCTTTGGAACACATTCTGCCACACTTGCTCTTTCTGCATGTCTCTAGCAGCCAGAAAGCGCTGTAAAGCTCTCTTTTGCCCGAGAAAAGCAACTCTCAGGGGGGCTTCTGTAACTTTGCTTGCAGCAGCTCCTTGGTGTGTTTTCTGTGTTTTCCAAGTGAAAATAAGCCTGTCAGGCGCCCGTGGTAGCACCAGCTGCTTTGGAACACATTCTGCCACAGTTGCTGTTTCTGCATGTCTCTAGCAGCCAGAAAGCGCTGTAAAGCTCTCTTTTGCCCGAGAAAAGCAACTCTCAGGGGGGCTTCTGTAACTTTGCTTGCAGCAGCTCCTTGGTGTGTTTTCTGTGTTCTCCAAGTGAAAATAAGCCTGTCAGGAGCCCGTGGTAGCTCCAGCTGCTTTGGAACACATTCTGCCACACTTGCTGTTTCTGCATGTCTCTTGCAGCCAGAAAGCGCTGTAAAGCTCTCTTTTGCCCGAGAAAAGCAACTCTGCACACAGAACTTCGGGCCTCTCAGGGGGGGTTCGATAACTTTGCTTGCAGCAGCTCCTTGGTGTGTTTTCTGTGTTCTCCAAGTGAAAATAAGCCTGTCAGGAGCCTGTGGTAGCTCCAGCTGCTTTGGAACACATTCTGCCACACTTGCTGTTTCTGCATGTCTCTAGCAGCCAGAAAGCGCTGTAAAGCTCTCTTTTGCCCGAGAAAAGCAATTCTCAGGGGGGGTTCTGTAACTTTGCTTGCAGCAGCACCTTGGTGTGTTTTCTGTGTTCTCCAAGTGAAAATAAGCCTGTCAGGAGCTCGTGGTAGCTCCAGCTGCTTTGGAACACATTCTGCCACACTTGCTGTATCTCCATGTCTCTAGCAGGCAGAAAGCGCTGTAAAGCTCTCTTTTGCCTGAGAAAAGCAACTCTCTGGGAGGCTTCTGTAACTTTGCTTGCAGCAGCACCTTGGTGTGTTTTCTGTGTTCTCCAAGTGAAAATAAGCCTGTCCGGAGCCCGTGGTAGCTCCAGCTGCTTTGGAACACATTCTGCCACACTTGCTGTTTCTGCATGTCTCTAGCAGCCAGAAAGCGCTGTAAAGCTCTCTTTTGCCCGAGAAAAGCAACTCTCAGGGGGGCTTCTGTAACTTTGCTTGCAGCAGCTCCTTGGTGTGTTTTCTGTGTTCTCCAAGTGAAAATAAGCCTGTCAGGCGCCCGTGGTAGCACCAGCTGCTTTGGAACACATTCTGCCACAGTTGCTCTTTCTGCATGTCTCTAGCAGCCAGAAAGCGCTGTAAAGCTCTCTTTTGCCCGAGAAAAGCAACACTCTGGGAAACCTCTGTAACTTTGCTTGCAGCAGCACCTTGGTGTGTTTTCTGTGTTCTCCAAGTGAAAATAAGCCTGTCCGGAGCCCGTGGTAGCTCCAGCTGCTTTGGAACACATTCTGCCACACTTGCTCTTTCTGCATGTCTCTAGCAGCCAGAAAGCGCTGTAAAGCGCTCTTTTTTGCCCGAGAAAAGGAACGCTCAGGGGGGGTTCAGTAAGTTTGCTTGCAACAGCACCTTGGTGTGTTTTCTGCGTTCTCCAAGTGAAAATAAGCCTGTCAGGAGCCCGTGGTAGCTCCAGCTGCTTTGGAACACATTCTGCCACACTTGCTGTTTCTGCATGTCTCTAGCAGCGAGAAAGCACTTTAAAGCGCTCTTTTGCCCGAGAAAAGCAACTCTCAGGGGGGGTTCTGTAACTTTGCTTGCAGCAGCACCTTGGTGTGTTTTCTGTGTTCTCCAAGTGAAAATAAGCCTGTCCGGAGCCCGTGGTAGCTCCAGCTGCTTTGGAACACATTCTGCCACACTTGCTGTTTCTGCATGTCTCTAGCAGCCAGAAAGCGCTGTAAAGCTCTCTTTTGCCTGAGAAAAGCAACTCTCAGGGGGGCTTCTGTAACTTTGCTTGCAGCAGCTCCTTGGTGTGTTTTCTGTGTTCTCCAAGTGAAAATAAGCCTGTCAGGCGCCCGTGGTAGCACCAGCTGCTTTGGAACACATTCTGCCACAGTTGCTCTTTCTGCATGTCTCTAGCAGCCAGAAAGCGCTGTAAAGCTCTATTTTGCCCGAGGAAAGCAACTCTCAGGGGGGGTTCTGTAACTTTGCTTGCAGCAGCACCTTGGTGTGTTTTCTGTGTTCTCCAAGTGAAAATAAGCCTGTCAGGAGCCCGTGGTAGCTCCAGCTGCTTTGGAACACATTCTGCCACACTTGCTGTTTCTGCGTGTCTCTAGCAGCCAGAAAGCGCTGTAAAGCTCTCTTTTGCCCGAGAAAAGGAAGTCTGCACACAGACTTACGGCCTCTCAGGAGGAGTTCTGTAACTTTGCTTGCAGCAGCCCGATTGGTGTGTTTTCTGTGTTCTCCAAGTGAAAATAAGCCTGTCAGGAGCTCGTGGTAGCACCAGCTGCTTTGGAACACATTCTGCCACACTTGCTGTTTCTGCGTGTCTCTTGCAGCCAGAAAGCGCTGTAAAGCGCTCTTTTGCCCGAGAAAAGCAACTCTCAGTGGGGGTTCAGTAAGTTTGCTTGCAGCAGCTCCTTGGTGTGTTTTCTGTGTTCTCCAAGTGAAAATAAGCCTGTCCGGAGCCCGTGGTAGCTCCAGCTGCTTTGGAACACATTCTGCCACACTTGCTGTTTCTGCATCTCTCTAGCAGCCAGAAAGCGCTGTAAAGCGCTCTTTTGCCTGAGAAAAGCAACTCTCAGGGGGGCTTCTGTAACTTTGCTTGCAGCAGCTCCTTGGTGTGTTTTCTGTGTTCTCCAAGTGAAAATAAGCCTGTCAGGAGCCCGTGGTAGCACCAGCTGCTTTGGAACACATTCTGCCACACTTGCTCTTTCTGCATGTCTCTAGCAGCCAGAAAGCGCTGTAAAGCTCTATTTTGCCCGAGAAAAGCAACTCTCAGGGGGGGTTCTGTAACTTTGCTTGCAGCAGCACTTTGGTGTGTTTTCTGTGTTCTCCAAGTGAAAATAAGCCTGTTCGGAGCCCGTGGTAGCTCCAGCTGCTTTGGAACACATTCTGCCACACTTGCTGTTTCTGCATGTCTCTAGCAGCCACAAAGCGCTGTAAAGCTCTCTTTTGCCCGAGAAAAGGAAGTCTGCACACAGAGCTTACGGCCTCTCAGGAGGAGTTCTGTAACTTTGCTTGCAGCAGCACCTTGGTGTGTTTTCTGTGTTCTCCAAGTGAAAATAAGGCTGTCAGGAGCCCGTGGTAGCTCCAGCTGCTTTGGAACACATTCTGCCACACTTGCTCTTTCTGCATGTCCCTAGTAGCCAGAAAGCGCTGCAAAGCTCTATTTTGCCAAGAAAGCAACTCTCTGGGAGGGTTCTGTAACTTTGCTTGCAGCAGCACCTTGGTGTGTTTTCTGTGTTCTCCAAGTCAAAATAAGCCTGTCCGGAGCCCGTGGTAGCTCCAGCTGCTTTGGAACACATTCTGCCACTCTTGCTGTTTGTGCGTGTCTCTAGCAGCGAGAAAGCGCTGTAAAGCTCTCTTTTGCCCGAGAAAAGCAACTCTCAGGGGGGCTCCTGTAACTTTGCTTGCAGCAGCACCTTGGTGTGTTTTCTGTGTTCTCCAAGTGAAAATAAGCCTGTCAGGAGCCCGTGGTAGCTCCAGCTGCTTTGGAACACATTCTGCCACACTTGCTCTTTCTGCATGTCCCTAGTAGCCAGAAAGCGCTGCAAAGCTCTATTTTGCCAAGAAAGCAACTCTCTGGGAGGGTTCTGTAACTTTGCTTGCAGCAGCACCTTGGTGTGTTTTCTGTGTTCTCCAAGTCAAAATAAGCCTGTCCGGAGCCCGTGGTAGCTCCAGCTGCTTTGGAACACATTCTGCCACACTTGCTGTTTGTGCGTGTCTCTAGCAGCGAGAAAGCGCTGTAAAGCTCTCTTTTGCCCGAGAAAAGCAACTCTCAGGGGGGCTCCTGTAACTTTGCTTGCAGCAGCACCTTGGTGTGTTTTCTGTGTTCTCCAAGTGAAAATAAGCCTGTCAGGAGCCCGTGGTAGCTCCAGCTGCTTTGGAACACATTCTGCCACACTTGCTGTTTCTGCATGTCTCTTGCAGCCAGAAAGCGCTGTAAAGCTCTCTTTTGCCCAAGAAAAGCAACTCTCAGGGGGACTTCTGTAACTTTGCTTTCAGCAGCACCTTGGTGTGTTTTCTGTGTTCTCCAAGTGAAAATAAGCCTGTCAGGAGCTCGTGGTAGCACCAGCTGCTTTAGAACACATTCTGCCACACTTGCTGTATCTCCATGTCTCTAGCAGGCAGAAAGCGCTGTAAAACTCTTTTTTGCCCGAGAAAAGGAACTCTCAGGGGGGGTTCAGTAAGTTTGCTTGCAACAGCACATTGGTGTGTTTTCTGTGTTCTCCAAGTGAAAATAAGCCTGTCAGGAGCCCGTGGTAGCTCCAGCTGCTTTGGAACACATTCTGCCACACTTGCTCTTTCTGCATGTCTCTAGCAGCCAGAAAGCGCTGTAAAGCGCTCTTTTCTCGAGAAAAGCAACACTCTGGGAAACCTCTGTAACTTTGCTTGCAGCAGCACCTTGGTGTGTTTTCTGTGTTCTCCAAGTGAAAAGAAGCCTGTCCGGAGCCCGTGGTAGCTCCAGCTGCTTTGGAACACATTCTGCCACACTTGCTCTTTCTGCATGTCTCTAGCAGCCAGAAAGCGCTGTAAAGCTCTCTTTTGCCCGAGAAAAGCAACTCTGCACACAGAACTTCGGGCCTCTCAGGGGGGGTTCGATAACTTTGCTTGCAGCAGCTCCTTGGTGTGTTTTCTGTGTTCTCCAAGTGAAAATAAGCCTGTCAGGAGCCTGTGGTAGCTCCAGCTGCTTTGGAACACATTCTGCCACACTTGCTGTTTCTGCATGTCTCTAGCAGCCAGAAAGCGCTGTAAAGCTCTCTTTTGCCCGAGAAAAGCAATTCTCAGGGGGGGTTCTGTAACTTTGCTTGCAGCAGCACCTTGGTGTGTTTTCTGTGTTCTCCAAGTGAAAATAAGCCTGTCAGGAGCTCGTGGTAGCTCCAGCTGCTTTGGAACACATTCTGCCACACTTGCTGTATCTCCATGTCTCTAGCAGGCAGAAAGCGCTGTAAAGCTCTCTTTTGCCTGAGAAAAGCAACTCTCAGGGGGGCTTCTGTAACTTTGCTTGCAGCAGCACCTTGGTGTGTTTTCTGTGTTCTCCAAGTGAAAATAAGCCTGTCCGGAGCCCGTGGTAGCTCCAGCTGCTTTGGAACACATTCTGCCACACTTGCTGTTTCTGCATGTCTCTAGCAGCCAGAAAGCGCTGTAAAGCTCTCTTTTGCCCGAGAAAAGCAACTCTCAGGGGGGCTTCTGTAACTTTGCTTGCAGCAGCTCCTTGGTGTGTTTTCTGTGTTCTCCAAGTGAAAATAAGCCTGTCAGGCGCCCGTGGTAGCACCAGCTGCTTTGGAACACATTCTGCCACAGTTGCTCTTTCTGCATGTCTCTAGCAGCCAGAAAGCGCTGTAAAGCTCTATTTTGCCCGAGAAAAGCAACACTCTGGGAAACCTCTGTAACTTTGCTTGCAGCAGCACCTTGGTGTGTTTTCTGTGTTCTCCAAGTGAAAATAAGCCTGTCCGGAGCCCGTGGTAGCTCCAGCTGCTTTGGAACACATTCTGCCACACTTGCTCTTTCTGCGTGTCTCTAGCAGCCAGAAAGCGCTGTAAAGCTCTCTTTTGCCCGAGAAAAGAAAGTCTGCACACAGAGCTTACGGCCTCTCAGGAGGAGTTCTGTAACTTTGCTTGCAGCAGCACCTTGGTGTGTTTTCTGTGTTCTCTAAGTGAAAATAAGCCTGTCCGGAGCCCGTGGTAGCTCCAGCTGCTTTGGAACACATTCTGCCACACTTGCTGTTTCTGCGTGTCTCTAGCAGCCAGAAAGCGCTGTAAAGCTCTCTTTTGCCCGAGAAAAGCAACTCTCAGGGGGGGTTCTGTAACTTTGCTTGCAGCAGCACCTTGGTGTGTTTTCTGTGTTCTCCAAGTGAAAATAAGCCTGTCAGGAGCCCGTGGTAGCTCCAGCTGCTTTGGAACACATTCTGCCACACTTGCTGTTTCTGCATGTCTCTAGCAGCCAGAAAGCGCTGTAAAGCTCGCTTTTGCCCGAGAAAAGCAACTCTCAGGGGGGCTTCTGTAACTTTGCTTGCAGCAGCACCTTGGTGTCTTTTCTGTGTTCTCCAAGTCAAAATAAGGCTGTCAGGAGCCCGTGGTAGCTCCAGCTGCTTTGGAACACATTCTGCCACACTTGCTGTTTCTGCGTGTCTCTTGCAGCCAGTAAGCGCTGTAAAGCTCTCTTTTGCCTGAGAAAAGCAACTCTGCACACAGAACTTCGGGCCTCTCAGGGGGGGTTCAATAACTTTGCTAGCAGCAGCTCCTTGGTGTGTTTTCTGTGTTCTCCAAGTGAAAATAAGCCTGTCAGGAGCCTGTGGTAGCTCCAGCTGCTTTGGAACACATGCTGCCACACTTGCTCTTTCTGCATGTCTCTAGCAGCCAGAAAGCGCTGTAAAGCTCTCTTTTGCCCGAGAAAAGCAACTCTCAGGGGGACTTCTGTAACTTTGCTTGCAGCAGCACGTTGGTGTGTTTTCTGTGTTCTCCAAGTGAAAATAAGCCTGTCCGGAGCCCGTGGTAGCTCCAGCTGCTTTGGAACACATTCTGCCACACTTGCTGTTTCTGCATGTCTCTTGCAGCCAGAAAGCGCTGTAAAGGTCTCTTTTGCCGAGAAAAGCAAGTCTGCACATATAGCTTAAGGCCTCTCAGGGGGGGTTCAGTAAGTTTGCTTGCAGCAGCTCCTTGGTGTGTTTTCTGTGTTCTCCAAGTGAAAATAAGCCTGTCAGGAGCTCGTGGTAGCACCAGCTGCTTTGGAACACATTCTGCCACTCTTGCTGTATCTCCATCTCTCTAGCAGGCAGAAAGCGCTGTAAAGTTCTTTTTTGCCCGAGAAAAGGAACTCTCAGGGGGGGTTCTGTAACTTTGCTTGCAGCAGCACCTTGGTGTGTTTTCTGTGTTCTCCAAGTGAAAATAAGCCTGTCCGGAGCCCGTGGTAGCTCCAGCTGCTTTGGAACACATTCTGCCACACTTGCTGTTTCTGCATGTCTCTAGCAGCCAGAAAGCGCTGTAAAGCTCTCTTTTGCCTGAGAAAAGCAACACTCAGGGGGGCTTCTGTAACTTTGCTTGCAGCAGCACCTTGGTGTGTTTTCTGTGTTCTCCAAGTGAAAATAAGCCTGTCAGGAGCCCGTGGTAGCTCCAGCAGCTTTGGAACACATTCTGCCACACTTGCTCTTTCTGCATGTCTCTAGCAGCCAGAAAGCGCTGTAAAGTGCTCTTTTGCCGAGAAAAGCAAGTCTGCACACAGAGCTTAAGGCCTCTCAGGGGGGGTTCTGTAACTTTGCTTGCAGCAGCACTTTGGTGTGTTTTCTGTGTTCTCCAAGTGAAAATAAGCCTGTCCGGAGCCCGTGGTAGCTCCAGCTGCTTTGGAACACATTCTGCCACACTTGCTGTTTCTGCATGTCTCTAGCAGCCAGAAAGCGCTGTAAAGCTCTCTTTTGTCCGAGAAAAGCAACTCTCAGGGGGACTTCTGTAACTTTGCTTGCAGCAGCACGTTGGTGTGTTTTCTGTGTTCTCCAAGTGGAATAAGTCTGTCAGGAGCCCGTGGTAGCTCCAGCTGCTTTGGAACACATTCTGCCACACTTGCTCTTTCTGCATGTCTCTTGCAGCCAGAAAGCGCTGTAAAGCTCTCTTTTGCCAAGAAAAGCAAGTCTGCGCACAGAGCTTGGGGCCTCTCAGTGGGGGTTCAGTAAGTTTGCTTGCAGCAGCTCCTTGGTGTGTTTTCTGTGTTCTCCAAGTGAAAATAAGCCTGTCAGGAGCTCGTGGTAGCTCCAGCTTCTTTGGAACACATTCTGCCACTCTTGCTGTTTCTGCATGTCTCTAGCAGCCAGAAAGCGCTGTAAAGCTCTCTTTTGCCCGAGAAAAGGAACTCTCAGGGGGGGTTCTGTAACTTTGCTTGCAGCAGCACCTTGGTGTGTTTTCTGTGTTCTCCAAATGAAAATAAGGCAGTCAGGAGCCCGTGGTAGCTCCAGCTGCTTTGGAACACATTCTGCCACACTTGCTGTTTCTGCGTGTCTCTTGCAGCCAGAAAGCGCTGTAAAGCGCTCTTTTGCCCGAGAAAAGCAACTCTCAGGGGGGGTTCTGTAACTTTGCTTGCAGCAGCACCTTGGTGTGTTTTCTGTGTTCTCCAAGTGAAAATAAGCCTGTCCGGAGCCCGTGGTAGCTCCAGCTGCTTTGGAACACATTCTGCCACACTTGCTCTTTCTGCATGTCTCTAGCAGCCAGAAAGCGTTGTAAAGCACTCTTTTCTCGAGAAAAGCAACACTCAGGGGGACTTCTGTAACTTTGCTTGCAGCAGCTCCTTGGTGTGTTTTCTGTGTTCTCCAAGTGAAAATAAGCCTGTCAGGAGCCCGTGGTAGCTCCAGCTGCTTTGGAACACATTCTGTCACACTTGCTGTTTCTGCGTGTCTCTTGCAGCCAGAAAGCGCTGTAAAGCTCTCTTTTGCCCGAGAAAAGCAACTCTGCACACAGAACTTCGGGCCTCTCAGGGGGGGTTCGATAACTTTGCTTGCAGCAGCTCCTTGGTGTGTTTTCTGTGTTCTCCAAGTGAAAATAAGCCTGTCAGGAGCCTGTGGTAGCTCCAGCTGCTTTGGAACACATTCTGCCGCACTTGCTGTTTCTGCATGTCTCTAGCAGCCAGAAAGCGCTGTAAAGCTCTCTTTTGCCCGAGAAAAGCAATTCTCAGGGGGGGTTCTGTAACTTTGCTTGCAGCAGCACCTTGGTGTGTTTTCTGTGTTCTCCAAGTGGAATAAGTCTGTCAGGAGCCCGTGGTAGCTCCAGCTGCTTTGGAACACATTCTGCCACACTTGCTCTTTCTGCATGTCTCTTGCAGCCAGAAAGCGCTGTAAAGCTCTCTTTTGCCAAGAAAAGCAAGTCTGCGCACAGAGCTTGGGGCCTCTCAGTGGGGGTTCAGTAAGTTTGCTTGCAGCAGCTCCTTGGTGTGTTTTCTGTGTTCTCCAAGTGAAAATAAGCCTGTCAGGAGCTCGTGGTAGCTCCAGCTTCTTTGGAACACATTCTGCCACTCTTGCTGTTTCTGCATGTCTCTAGCAGCCAGAAAGCGCTGTAAAGCTCTCTTTTGCCCGAGAAAAGGAACTCTCAGGGGGGGTTCTGTAACTTTGCTTGCAGCAGCACCTTGGTGTGTTTTCTGTGTTCTCCAAATGAAAATAAGGCAGTCAGGAGCCCGTGGTAGCTCCAGCTGCTTTGGAACACATTCTGCCACACTTGCTGTTTCTGCGTGTCTCTTGCAGCCAGAAAGCGCTGTAAAGCGCTCTTTTGCCCGAGAAAAGCAACTCTCAGGGGGGGTTCTGTAACTTTGCTTGCAGCAGCACCTTGGTGTGTTTTCTGTGTTCTCCAAGTGAAAATAAGCCTGTCCGGAGCCCGTGGTAGCTCCAGCTGCTTTGGAACACATTCTGCCACACTTGCTCTTTCTGCATGTCTCTAGCAGCCAGAAAGCGTTGTAAAGCACTCTTTTCTCGAGAAAAGCAACACTCAGGGGGACTTCTGTAACTTTGCTTGCAGCAGCTCCTTGGTGTGTTTTCTGTGTTCTCCAAGTGAAAATAAGCCTGTCAGGAGCCCGTGGTAGCTCCAGCTGCTTTGGAACACATTCTGTCACACTTGCTGTTTCTGCGTGTCTCTTGCAGCCAGAAAGCGCTGTAAAGCTCTCTTTTGCCCGAGAAAAGCAACTCTGCACACAGAACTTCGGACCTCTCAGGGGGGGTTCGATAACTTTGCTTGCAGCAGCTCCTTGGTGTGTTTTCTGTGTTCTCCAAGTGAAAATAAGCCTGTCAGGAGCCTGTGGTAGCTCCAGCTGCTTTGGAACACATTCTGCCACACTTGCTGTTTCTGCATGTCTCTAGCAGCCAGAAAGCGCTGTAAAGCTCTCTTTTGCCCGAGAAAAGCAATTCTCAGGGGGGGTTCTGTAACTTTGCTTGCAGCAGCACCTTGGTGTGTTTTCTGTGTTCTCCAAGTGAAAATAAGCCTGTCAGGAGCTCGTGGTAGCTCCAGCTGCTTTGGAACACATTCTGCCACACTTGCTGTATCTCCATGTCTCTAGCAGGCAGAAAGCGCTGTAAAGCTCTCTTTTGCCTGAGAAAAGCAACTCTCAGGGGGGCTTCTGTAACTTTGCTTGCAGCAGCACCTTGGTGTGTTTTCTGTGTTCTCCAAGTGAAAATAAGCCTGTCCGGAGCCCGTGGTAGCTCCAGCTGCTTTGGAACACATTCTGCCACACTTGCTGTTTCTGCATGTCTCTAGCAGCCAGAAAGCGCTGTAAAGCTCTCTTTTGCCCGAGAAAAGCAACTCTCAGGGGGGCTTCTGTAACTTTGCTTGCAGCAGCTCCTTGGTGTGTTTTCTGTGTTCTCCAAGTGAAAATAAGCCTGTCAGGCGCCCGTGGTAGCACCAGCTGCTTTGGAACACATTCTGCCACAGTTGCTCTTTCTGCATGTCTCTAGCAGCCAGAAAGCGCTGTAAAGCTCTATTTTGCCCGAGAAAAGCAACACTCTGGGAAACCTCTGTAACTTTGCTTGCAGCAGCACCTTGGTGTGTTTTCTGTGTTCTCCAAGTGAAAATAAGCCTGTCCGGAGCCCGTGGTAGCTCCAGCTGCTTTGGAACACATTCTGCCACACTTGCTCTTTCTGCGTGTCTCTAGCAGCCAGAAAGCGCTGTAAAGCTCTCTTTTGCCCGAGAAAAGAAAGTCTGCACACAGAGCTTACGGCCTCTCAGGAGGAGTTCTGTAACTTTGCTTGCAGCAGCACCTTGGTGTGTTTTCTGTGTTCTCCAAGTGAAAATAAGCCTGTCCGGAGCCCGTGGTAGCTCCAGCTGCTTTGGAACACATTCTGCCACACTTGCTGTTTCTGCGTGTCTCTAGCAGCCAGAAAGCGCTGTAAAGCTCTCTTTTGCCCGAGAAAAGCAACTCTCAGGGGGGGTTCTGTAACTTTGCTTGCAGCAGCACCTTGGTGTGTTTTCTGTGTTCTCCAAGTGAAAATAAGCCTGTCAGGATCCCGTGGTAGCTCCAGCTGCTTTGGAACACATTCTGCCACACTTGCTGTTTCTGCATGTCTCTAGCAGCCAGAAAGCGCTGTAAAGCTCGCTTTTGCCCGAGAAAAGCAACTCTCAGGGGGGCTTCTGTAACTTTGCTTGCAGCAGCACCTTGGTGTCTTTTCTGTGTTCTCCAAGTCAAAATAAGGCTGTCAGGAGCCCGTGGTAGCTCCAGCTGCTTTGGAACACATTCTGCCACACTTGCTGTTTCTGCGTGTCTCTTGCAGCCAGTAAGCGCTGTAAAGCTCTCTTTTGCCCGAGAAAAGCAACTCTCAGGGGGACTTCTGTAACTTTGCTTGCAGCAGCACGTTGGTGTGTTTTCTGTGTTCTCCAAGTGAAAATAAGCCTGTCCGGAGCCCGTGGTAGCTCCAGCTGCTTTGGAACACATTCTGCCACACTTGCTGTTTCTGCATGTCTCTTGCAGCCAGAAAGCGCTGTAAAGGTCTCTTTTGCCGAGAAAAGCAAGTCTGCACATATAGCTTAAGGCCTCTCAGGGGGGGTTCAGTAAGTTTGCTTGCAGCAGCTCCTTGGTGTGTTTTCTGTGTTCTCCAAGTGAAAATAAGCCTGTCAGGAGCTCGTGGTAGCACCAGCTGCTTTGGAACACATTCTGCCACTCTTGCTGTATCTCCATCTCTCTAGCAGGCAGAAAGCGCTGTAAAGCTCTTTTTTGCCCGAGAAAAGGAACTCTCAGGGGGGGTTCTGTAACTTTGCTTGCAGCAGCACCTTGGTGTGTTTTCTGTGTTCTCCAAGTGAAAATAAGGCTGTCAGGAGCCCGTGGTAGCTCCAGCTGCTTTGGAACACATTCTGCCACACTTGCTCTTTCTGCGTGTCTCTTGCAGCCAGAAAGCGCTGTAAAGTGCTCTTTTGCCCGAGAAAAGGAACTCTCAGGGGGGGTACTGTAACTTTGCTTGCAGCAGCACCTTGGTGTGTTTTCTGTGTTCTCCAAGTGAAAATAAGCCTGTCCGGAGCCCGTGGTAGCTCCAGCTGCTTTGGAACACATTCTGCCACACTTGCTGTTTCTGCATGTCTCTAGCAGCCAGAAAGCGCTGTAAAGCTCTCTTTTGCCTGAGAAAAGCAACACTCAGGGGGGCTTCTGTAACTTTGCTTGCAGCAGCACCTTGGTGTGTTTTCTGTGTTCTCCAAGTGAAAATAAGCCTGTCAGGAGCCCGTGGTAGCTCCAGCAGCTTTGGAACACATTCTGCCACACTTGCTCTTTCTGCATGTCTCTAGCAGCCAGAAAGCGCTGTAAAGTGCTCTTTTGCCGAGAAAAGCAAGTCTGCACACAGAGCTTAAGGCCTCTCAGGGGGGGTTCTGTAACTTTGCTTGCAGCAGCACTTTGGTGTGTTTTCTGTGTTCTCCAAGTGAAAATAAGCCTGTCCGGAGCCCGTGGTAGCTCCAGCTGCTTTGGAACACATTCTGCCACACTTGCTGTTTCTGCATGTCTCTAGCAGCCAGAAAGCGCTGTAAAGCTCTCTTTTGTCCGAGAAAAGCAACTCTCAGGGGGACTTCTGTAACTTTGCTTGCAGCAGCACGTTGGTGTGTTTTCTGTGTTCTCCAAGTGGAATAAGTCTGTCAGGAGCCCGTGGTAGCTCCAGCTGCTTTGGAACACATTCTGCCACACTTGCTCTTTCTGCATGTCTCTTGCAGCCAGAAAGCGCTGTAAAGCTCTCTTTTGCCAAGAAAAGCAAGTCTGCGCACAGAGCTTGGGGCCTCTCAGTGGGGGTTCAGTAAGTTTGCTTGCAGCAGCTCCTTGGTGTGTTTTCTGTGTTCTCCAAGTGAAAATAAGCCTGTCAGGAGCTCGTGGTAGCTCCAGCTTCTTTGGAACACATTCTGCCACACTTGCTCTTTCTGCATGTCTCTAGCAGCCAGAAAGCGTTGTAAAGCACTCTTTTCTCGAGAAAAGCAACACTCAGGGGGACTTCTGTAACTTTGCTTGCAGCAGCACCTTGGTGTGTTTTCTGTGTTCTCCAAGTGAAAATAAGCCTGTCAGGAGCCCGTGGTAGCTCCAGCTGCTTTGGAACACATTCTGTCACACTTGCTGTTTCTGCGTGTCTCTTGCAGCCAGAAAGCGCTGTAAAGCTCTCTTTTGCCCGAGAAAAGCAACTCTGCACACAGAACTTCGGGCCTCTCAGGGGGGGTTCGATAACTTTGCTTGCAGCAGCTCCTTGGTGTGTTTTCTGTGTTCTCCAAGTGAAAATAAGCCTGTCAGGAGCTCGTGGTAGCTCCAGCTGCTTTGGAACACATTCTGCCACACTTGCTGTATCTCCATGTCTCTAGCAGGCAGAAAGCGCTGTAAAACTCTTTTTTGCCCGAGAAAAGGAACTCTCAGGGGGGGTTCTGTAACTTTGCTTGCAACAGCACCTTGGTGTGTTTTCTGTGTTCTCCAAGTGAAAATAAGCCTGTCAGGAGCCCGTGGTAGCTCCAGCTGCTTTGGAACACATTCTGCCACACTTGCTCTTTCTGCATGTCTCTAGCAGCCAGAAAGCGCTGTAAAGCGCTCTTTTGCCCGAGAAAAGCAACTCTCAGGGGGGGTACTGTAACTTTGCTTGCAGCAGCACCTTGGTGTGTTTTCTGTGTTCTCCAAGTGAAAATAAGCCTGTCCGGAGCCCGTGGTAGCTCCAGCTGCTTTGGAACACATTCTGCCACACTTGCTCTTTCTGCATGTCTCTAGCAGCCAGAAAGCGCTGTAAAGCTCTCTTTTGCCTGAGAAAAGCAACTCTCAGGGGGGCTTCTGTAACTTTGCTTGCAGCAGCTCCTTGGTGTGTTTTCTGTGTTCTCCAAGTGAAAATAAGCCTGTCAGGAGCCCGTGGTAGCACCAGCTGCTTTGGAACACATTCTGCCACACTTGCTCTTTCTGCATGTCTCTAGCAGCCAGAAAGCGCTGTAAAGCTCTCTTTTGCCCGAGAAAAGGAAGTCTGCACACAGAGCTTACGGCCTCTCAGGAGGAGTTCTGTAACTTTGCTTGCAGCAGCACCTTGGTGTGTTTTCTGTGTTCTCCAAGTCAAAATAAGGCTGTCAGGAGCCCGTGGTAGCTCCAGCTGCTTTGGAACACATTCTGCCACACTTGCTCTTTCTGCATGTCCCTAGTAGCCAGAAAGCGCTGCAAAGCTCTATTTTGCCAAGAAAGCAACTCTCTGGGAGGGTTCTGTAACTTTGCTTGCAGCAGCACCTTGGTGTGTTTTCTGTGTTCTCCAAGTCAAAATAAGCCTGTCCGGAGCCCGTGGTAGCTCCAGCTGCTTTGGAACACATTATGCCACTCTTGCTGTTTGTGCGTGTCTCTAGCAGCCAGAAAGCGCTGTAAAGCTCTCTTTTGCCCGAGAAAAGCAACTCTCAGGGGGGCTCCTGTAACTTTGCTTGCAGCAGCACCTTGGTGTGTTTTCTGTGTTCTCCAAGTGAAAATAAGCCTGTCAGGAGCCCGTGGTAGCTCCAGCTGCTTTGGAACACATTCTGCCACACTTGCTGTTTCTGCATGTCTCTTGCAGCCAGAAAGCGCTGTAAAGCTCTCTTTTGCCCAAGAAAAACAACTCTCAGGGGGACTTCTGTAACTTTGCTTTCAGCAGCACCTTGGTGTGTTTTCTGTGTTCTCCAAGTGAAAATAAGCCTGTCAGGAGCTCGTGGTAGCACCAGCTGCTTTACAACACATTCTGCCACACTTGCTGTATCTCCATGTCTCTAGCAGGCAGAAAGCGCTGTAAAACTCTTTTTTGCCCGAGAAAAGGAACTCTCAGGGGGGGTTCAGTAAGTTTGCTTGCAACAGCACCTTGGTGTGTTTTCTGTGTTCTCCAAGTGAAAATAAGCCTGTCAGGAGCCCGTGGTAGCTCCAGCTGCTTTGGAACACATTCTGCCACACTTGCTGTTTCTGCATGTCTCTAGCAGCGAGAAAGCGCTGTAAAGCTCTCTTTTGCCCGAGAAAAGCAACTCTCAGGGGGGGTACTGTAACTTTGCTTGCAGCAGCACCTTGGTGTGTTTTCTGTGTTCTCCAAGTGAAAATAAGCCTGTCCGGAGCCCGTGGTAGCTCCAGCTGCTTTGGAACACATTCTGCCACACTTGCTGTTTCTGCATGTCTCTAGCAGCCAGAAAGCGCTGTAAAGCTCTCTTTTGCCCGAGAAAAGCAACTCTCAGGGGGGCTTCTGTAACTTTGCTTGCAGCAGCACGTTGGTGTGTTTTCTGTGTTCTCCAAGTGAAAATAAGCCTGTCAGGCGCCCGTGGTAGCACCAGCTGCTTTGGAACACATTCTGCCACAGTTGCTCTTTCTGCATGTCTCTAGCAGCCAGAAAGCGCTGTAAAGCTCTATTTTGCCCGAGAAAAGCAACACTCTGGGAAACCTCTGTAACTTTGCTTGCAGCAGCACCTTGGTGTGTTTTCTGTGTTCTCCAAGTGAAAATAAGCATGTCCGGAGCCCGTGGTAGCTCCAGCTGCTTTGGAACACATTCTGCCACACTTGCTGTTTCTGCGTGTCTCTAGCAGCCAGAAAGCGCTGTAAAGCTCTATTTTGCCCGAGGAAAGCAACTCTCAGGGGGGGTTCTGTAACTTTGCTTGCAGCAGCACCTTGGTGTGTTTTCTGTGTTCTCCAAGTGAAAATAAGCCTGTCCGGAGCCCGTGGTAGCTCCAGCTGCTTTGGAACACATTCTGCCACACTTGCTGTTTCTGCGTGTCTCTAGCAGCCAGAAAGCGCTGTAAAGCTCTCTTTTGCCCGAGAAAAGGAAGTCTGCACACAGACTTACGGCCTCTCAGGAGGAGTTCTGTAACTTTGCTTGCAGCAGCCCGATTGGTGTGTTTTCTGTGTTCTCCAAGTGAAAA
This sequence comes from Zosterops lateralis, assembly GCF_965231275.1. Lineage (NCBI taxonomy): Eukaryota > Metazoa > Chordata > Aves > Passeriformes > Zosteropidae > Zosterops > Zosterops lateralis. The sequence continues at coordinate 21,573,809 of NC_139772.1, read as the reverse complement.
TAAGCCTGTCAGGAGCTCGTGGTAGCACCAGCTGCTTTGGAACACATTCTGCCACACTTGCTGTTTCTGCGTGTCTCTTGCAGCCAGAAAGCGCTGTAAAGCGCTCTTTTGCCCGAGAAAAGCAACTCTCAGTGGGGGTTCAGTAAGTTTGCTTGCAGCAGCTCCTTGGTGTGTTTTCTGTGTTCTCCAAGTGAAAATAAGCCTGTCAGGAGCCCGTGGTAGCACCAGCTGCTTTGGAACACATTCTGCCACACTTGCTCTTTCTGCATGTCTCTAGCAGCCAGAAAGCGCTGTAAAGCTCTATTTTGCCCGAGAAAAGCAACTCTCAGGGGGGCTTCTGTAACTTTGCTTGCAGCAGCACTTTGGTGTGTTTTCTGTGTTCTCCAAGTGAAAATAAGCCTGTTCGGAGCCCGTGGTAGCTCCAGCTGCTTTGGAACACATTCTGCCACACTTGCTGTTTCTGCATGTCTCTAGCAGCCAGAAAGCGCTGTAAAGCTCTCTTTTGCCCGAGAAAAGGAAGTCTGCACACAGAGCTTACGGCCTCTCAGGAGGAGTTCTGTAACTTTGCTTGCAGCAGCACCTTGGTGTGTTTTCTGTGTTCTCCAAGTGAAAATAAGCCTGTCAGGAGCCCGTGGTAGCTCCAGCTGCTTTGGAACACATTCTGCCACACTTGCTCTTTCTGCATGTCCCTAGTAGCCAGAAAGCGCTGCAAAGCTCTATTTTGCCAAGAAAGCAACTCTCTGGGAGGGTTCTGTAACTTTGCTTGCAGCAGCACCTTGGTGTGTTTTCTGTGTTCTCCAAGTCAAAATAAGCCTGTCCGGAGCCCGTGGTAGCTCCAGCTGCTTTGGAACACATTCTGCCACTCTTGCTGTTTGTGCGTGTCTCTAGCAGCCAGAAAGCGCTGTAAAGCTCTCTTTTGCCCGAGAAAAACAACTCTCAGGGGGGCTCCTGTAACTTTGCTTGCAGCAGCACCTTGGTGTGTTTTCTGTGTTCTCCAAGTGAAAATAAGCCTGTCAGGAGCCCGTGGTAGCTCCAGCTGCTTTGGAACACATTCTGCCACACTTGCTGTTTCTGCATGTCTCTTGCAGCCAGAAAGCGCTGTAAAGCTCTCTTTTGCCCAAGAAAAACAACTCTCAGGGGGACTTCTGTAACTTTGCTTTCAGCAGCACCTTGGTGTGTTTTCTGTGTTCTCCAAGTGAAAATAAGCCTGTCAGGAGCTCGTGGTAGCACCAGCTGCTTTACAACACATTCTGCCACACTTGCTGTATCTCCATGTCTCTAGCAGGCAGAAAGCGCTGTAAAGCTCTCTTTTGCCTGAGAAAAGCAACTCTCAGGGGGGGTTCTGTAACTTTGCTTGCAGCAGCACCTTGGTGTGTTTTCTGTGTTCTCCAAGTGAAAATAAGCCTGTCAGGAGCTCGTGGTAGCTCCAGCTGCTTTGGAACACATTCTGCCACACTTGCTCTGTCTGCATGTCTCTAGCAGGCAGAAAGCGCTGTAAAACTCTTTTTTGCCCGAGAAAAGGAACTCTCAGGGGGGGTTCAGTAAGTTTGCTTGCAACAGCACCTTGGTGTGTTTTCTGCGTTCTCCAAGTGAAAATAAGCCTGTCAGGAGCCCGTGGTAGCTCCAGCTGCTTTGGAACACATTCTGCCACTCTTGCTGTTTGTGCGTGTCTCTAGCAGCGAGAAAGCGCTGTAAAGCTCTCTTTTGCCCGAGAAAAGCAACTCTCAGGGGGGCTCCTGTAACTTTGCTTGCAGCAGCACCTTGGTGTGTTTTCTGTGTTCTCCAAGTGAAAATAAGCCTGTCAGGAGCCCGTGGTAGCTCCAGCTGCTTTGGAACACATTCTGCCACACTTGCTGTTTCTGCATGTCTCTTGCAGCCAGAAAGCGCTGTAAAGCTCTCTTTTGCCCAAGAAAAGCAACTCTCAGGGGGACTTCTGTAACTTTGCTTTCAGCAGCACCTTGGTGTGTTTTCTGTGTTCTCCAAGTGAAAATAAGCCTGTCAGGAGCTCGTGGTAGCACCAGCTGCTTTAGAACACATTCTGCCACACTTGCTGTATCTCCATGTCTCTAGCAGGAAGAAAGCGCTGTAAAACTCTTTTTTGCCCGAGAAAAGGAACTCTCAGGGGGGGTTCAGTAAGTTTGCTTGCAACAGCACATTGGTGTGTTTTCTGTGTTCTCCAAGTGAAAATAAGCCTGTCAGGAGCCCGTGGTAGCTCCAGCTGCTTTGGAACACATTCTGCCACACTTGCTGTTTCTGCATGTCTCTAGCAGCGAGAAAGCGCTGTAAAGCTCTCTTTTGCCCGAGAAAAGCAACTCTCAGGGGGGGTACTGTAACTTTGCTTGCAGCAGCACCTTGGTGTGTTTTCTGTGTTCTCCAAGTGAAAATAAGCCTGTCCGGAGCCCGTGGTAGCTCCAGCTGCTTTGGAACACATTCTGCCACACTTGCTGTTTCTGCATGTCTCTAGCAGCCAGAAAGCGCTGTAAAGCTCGCTTTTGCCCGAGAAAAGCAACTCTCAGGGGGGCTTCTGTAACTTTGCTTGCAGCAGCTCCTTGGTGTGTTTTCTGTGTTCTCCAAGTGAAAATAAGCCTGTCAGGCGCCCGTGGTAGCACCAGCTGCTTTGGAACACATTCTGCCACAGTTGCTGTTTCTGCATGTCTCTAGCAGCCAGAAAGCGCTGTAAAGCTCTCTTTTGCCCGAGAAAAGCAACTCTCAGGGGGGCTTCTGTAACTTTGCTTGCAGCAGCTCCTTGGTGTGTTTTCTGTGTTCTCCAAGTGAAAATAAGCCTGTCAGGAGCCCGTGGTAGCTCCAGCTGCTTTGGAACACATTCTGCCACACTTGCTGTTTCTGCATGTCTCTTGCAGCCAGAAAGCGCTGTAAAGCTCTCTTTTGCCCGAGAAAAGCAACTCTGCACACAGAACTTCGGGCCTCTCAGGGGGGGTTCGATAACTTTGCTTGCAGCAGCTCCTTGGTGTGTTTTCTGTGTTCTCCAAGTGAAAATAAGCCTGTCAGGAGCCTGTGGTAGCTCCAGCTGCTTTGGAACACATTCTGCCACACTTGCTGTTTCTGCATGTCTCTAGCAGCCAGAAAGCGCTGTAAAGCTCTCTTTTGCCCGAGAAAAGCAATTCTCAGGGGGGGTTCTGTAACTTTGCTTGCAGCAGCACCTTGGTGTGTTTTCTGTGTTCTCCAAGTGAAAATAAGACTGTCAGGAGCCCGTGGTAGCTCCAGCTGCTTTGGAACACATTCTGCCACACTTGCTCTTTCTGCATGTCTCTAGCAGCCAGAAAGCGCTGTAAAGCTCTCTTTTGCCTGAGAAAAGCAACTCTCAGGGGGGGTTCTGTAACTTTGCTTGCAGCAGCACCTTGGTGTGTTTTCTGTGTTCTCCAAGTGAAAATAAGCCTGTCAGGAGCTCGTGGTAGCTCCAGCTGCTTTGGAACACATTCTGCCACACTTGCTGTATCTCCATGTCTCTAGCAGGCAGAAAGCGCTGTAAAGCTCTCTTTTGCCTGAGAAAAGCAACTCTCAGGGGGGCTTCTGTAACTTTGCTTGCAGCAGCACCTTGGTGTGTTTTCTGTGTTCTCCAAGTGAAAATAAGCCTGTCCGGAGCCCGTGGTAGCTCCAGCTGCTTTGGAACACATTCTGCCACACTTGCTGTTTCTGCGTGTCTCTAGCAGCCAGAAAGCGCTGTAAAGCTCTCTTTTGCCTGAGAAAAGCAACTCTCAGGGGGGGTTCTGTAACTTTGCTTGCAGCAGCACCTTGGTGTGTTTTCTGTGTTCTCCAAGTGAAAATAAGCCTGTCAGGATCCCGTGGTAGCTCCAGCTGCTTTGGAACACATTCTGCCACACTTGCTGTTTCTGCATGTCTCTAGCAGCCAGAAAGCGCTGTAAAGCTCGCTTTTGCCCGAGAAAAGCAACTCTCAGGGGGGTTCAGTAAGTTTGCTTGCAGCAGCACCTTGGTGTCTTTTCTGTGTTCTCCAAGTCAAAATAAGGCTGTCAGGAGCCCGTGGTAGCTCCAGCTGCTTTGGAACACATTCTGCCACACTTGCTGTTTCTGCGTGTCTCTTGCAGCCAGTAAGCGCTGTAAAGCTCTCTTTTGCCTGAGAAAAGCAACTCTGCACACAGAACTTCGGGCCTCTCAGGGGGGGTTCAATAACTTTGCTTGCAGCAGCTCCTTGGTGTGTTTTCTGTGTTCTCCAAGTGAAAATAAGCCTGTCAGGAGCCTGTGGTAGCTCCAGCTGCTTTGGAACACATGCTGCCACACTTGCTCTTTCTGCATGTCTCTAGCAGCCAGAAAGCGCTGTAAAGCTCTCTTTTGCCCGAGAAAAGCAACTCTCAGGGGGACTTCTGTAACTTTGCTTGCAGCAGCACGTTGGTGTGTTTTCTGTGTTCTCCAAGTGAAAATAAGCCTGTCCGGAGCCCGTGGTAGCTCCAGCTGCTTTGGAACACATTCTGCCACACTTGCTGTTTCTGCATGTCTCTAGCAGCCAGAAAGCGCTGTAAAGCTCTCTTTTGCCTGAGAAAAGCAACACTCAGGGGGGCTTCTGTAACTTTGCTTGCAGCAGCTCCTTGGTGTGTTTTCTGTGTTCTCCAAGTGAAAATAAGCCTGTCAGGAGCCCGTGGTAGCTCCAGCAGCTTTGGAACACATTCTGCCACACTTGCTCTTTCTGCATGTCTCTAGCAGCCAGAAAGCGCTGTAAAGTGCTCTTTTGCCGAGAAAAGCAAGTCTGCACACAGAGCTTAAGGCCTCTCAGGGGGGGTTCTGTAACTTTGCTTGCAGCAGCACTTTGGTGTGTTTTCTGTGTTCTCCAAGTGAAAATAAGCCTGTCCGGAGCCCGTGGTAGCTCCAGCTGCTTTGGAACACATTCTGCCACACTTGCTGTTTCTGCATGTCTCTAGCAGCCAGAAAGCGCTGTAAAGCTCTCTTTTGCCCGAGAAAAGCAACTCTCAGGGGGACTTCTGTAACTTTGCTTGCAGCAGCACGTTGGTGTGTTTTCTGTGTTCTCCAAGTGGAATAAGTCTGTCAGGAGCCCGTGGTAGCTCCAGCTGCTTTGGAACACATTCTGCCACACTTGCTCTTTCTGCATGTCTCTTGCAGCCAGAAAGCGCTGTAAAGCTCTCTTTTGCCAAGAAAAGCAAGTCTGCGCACAGAGCTTGGGGCCTCTCAGTGGGGGTTCAGTAAGTTTGCTTGCAGCAGCTCCTTGGTGTGTTTTCTGTGTTCTCCAAGTGAAAATAAGCCTGTCAGGAGCTCGTGGTAGCTCCAGCTTCTTTGGAACACATTCTGCCACTCTTGCTGTTTCTGCACGTCTCTAGCAGCCAGAAAGCGCTGTAAAGCTCTCTTTTGCCCGAGAAAAGCAACTCTCAGGGGGGCTTCTGTAACTTTGCTTGCAGCAGCACCTTGGTGTGTTTTCTGTGTTCTCCAAATGAAAATAAGGCAGTCAGGAGCCCGTGGTAGCTCCAGCTGCTTTGGAACACATTCTGCCACACTTGCTGTTTCTGCGTGTCTCTTGCAGCCAGAAAGCGCTGTAAAGCGCTCTTTTGCCCGAGAAAAGCAACTCTCAGGGGGGGTTCTGTAACTTTGCTTGCAGCAGCACCTTGGTGTGTTTTCTGTGTTCTCCAAGTGAAAATAAGCCTGTCCGGAGCCCGTGGTAGCTCCAGCTGCTTTGGAACACATTCTGCCACACTTGCTCTTTCTGCATCTCTCTAGCAGCCAGAAAGCGCTGTAAAGCTCTCTTTTACCTGAGAAAAGCAATTCTCAGGGGGGGTTCTGTAACTTTGCTTGCAGCAGCACCTTGGTGTGTTTTCTGTGTTCTCCAAGTGAAAATAAGCCTGTCAGGAGCCCGTGGTAGCTCCAGCTGCTTTGGAACACATTCTGCCACACTTGCTGTTTCTCCGTGTCTCTAGCAGCCAGAAAGCGCTGTAAAGCTCTCTTTTGCCGAGAAAAGCAACTCTGCACACAAAGCTTGGGGCCTCTAAGGGGGGGTCCTGTAACTTTGCTTGCAGCAGCACCTTGGGGTGTTTTCTGTGTTCTCCAAGTCAAAATAAGGCTGTCCGGAGCCCGTGGTAGCTCCAGCTGCTTTGGAACACATTCTGCCACACTTGCTGTTTCTGCATGTCTCTAGCAGCCAGAAAGCGCTGTAAAGCACTCTTTTGCCCGAGAAAAGCAACTCTCAGGGGGGGTTCTGTAACTTTGCTTGCAGCAGCACCTTGATGTGTTTTCTGTGTTCTCCAAGTCAAAATAAGCCTGTCCGGAGCCCGTGGTAGCTCCAGCTGCTTTGGAACACATTCTGCCACACTTGCTGTTTCTCCGTGTCTCTAGCAGCCAGAAAGCGCTGTAAAGCTCTCTTTTGCCGAGAAAAGCAACTCTGCACACAAAGCTTGGGGCCTCTAAGGGGGGGTTCTGTAACTTTGCTTGCAGCAGCACCTTGGGGTGTTTTCTGTGTTCTCCAAGTCAAAATAAGGCTGTCCGGAGCCCGTGGTAGCTCCAGCTGCTTTGGAACACATTCTGCCACACTTGCTGTTTCTGCATGTCTCTAGCAGCCAGAAAGCGCTGTAAAGCTCTCTTTTGCCCGAGAAAAGCAACTCTCAGGGGGACTTCTGTAACTTTGCTTGCAGCAGCACCTTGGTGTGTTTTCTGTGTTCTCCAAGTGAAAATAAGCCTGTCAGGAGCCCGTGGTAGCTCCAGCTGCTTTGGAACACATTCTGCCACACTTGCTGTTTCTGCGTGTCTCTAGCAGCCAGAAAGCGCTGAAAAGCTCTCTTTTGCCCGAGAAAAGGAAGTCTGCACACAGACTTACGGCCTCTCAGGAGGAGTTCTGTAACTTTGCTTGCAGCAGCACCTTGGTGTGTTTTCTGTGTTCTCCAAGTCAAAATAAGGCTGTCAGGAGCCCGTGGTAGCTCCAGCTGCTTTGGAACACATTCTGCCACTCTTGCTGTTTGTGCGTGTCTCTAGCAGCCAGAAAGCGCTGTAAAGCTCTCTTTTGCCTGAGAAAAGCAACTCTCAGGGGGGGACTTCTGTAACTTTGCTTGCAGCAGCACCTTGGTGTGTTTTCTGTGTTCTCCAAATGAAAATATGCCTGTCAGGAGCCCATGGTAGCTCCAGCTGCTTTGGAACACATTCTGCCACACTTGCTCTTTCTGCATGTCTCTAGCAGCCAGAAAGCGCTGTAAAGTGCTCTTTTGCCGAGAAAAGCAAGTCTGCACACAGAGCTTAAGGCCTCTCAGGGGGGGTTCTGTAACTTTGCTTGCAGCAGCACTTTGGTGTGTTTTCTGTGTTCTCCAAGTGAAAATAAGCCTGTCCGGAGCCCGTGGTAGCTCCAGCTGCTTTGGAACACATTCTGCCACACTTGCTGTTTCTGCATGTCTCTAGCAGCCAGAAAGCGCTGTAAAGCGCTCTTTTGCCCGAGAAAAGCAACTCTCAGGGGGGGTTCTGTAACTTTGCTTGCAGCAGCACCTTGATGTGTTTTCTGTGTTCTCCAAGTCAAAATAAGCCTGTCCGGAGCCCGTGGTAGCTCCAGCTGCTTTGGAACACATTCTGCCACACTTGCTCTTTCTGCATGTCTCTTGCAGCCAGAAAGCGCTGTAAAGGTCTCTTTTGCCGAGAAAAGCAAGTCTGCACATATAGCTTAAGGCCTCTCAGGGGGGGTTCAGTACGTTTGCTTGCAGCAGCTCCTTGGTGTGTTTTCTGTGTTCTCCAAGTGAAAATAAGCCTGTCAGGAGCTCGTGGTAGCACCAGCTGCTTTGGAACACATTCTGCCACTCTTGCTGTATCTCCATCTCTCTAGCAGGCAGAAAGCGCTGTAAAGCTCTTTTTTGCCCGAGAAAAGGAACTCTCAGGGGGGGTTCTGTAACTTTGCTTGCAGCAGCACCTTGGTGTGTTTTCTGTGTTCTCCAAGTGAAAATAAGCCTGTCAGGAGCCCGTGGTAGCTCCAGCTGCTTTGGAACACATTCTGCCACACTTGCTCTTTCTGCGTGTCTCTTGCAGCCAGAAAGCGCTGTAAAGCGCTCTTTTGCCCGAGAAAAGGAACTCTCAGGGGGGGTACTGTAACTTTGCTTGCAGCAGCACCTTGGTGTGTTTTCTGTGTTCTCCAAGTGAAAATAAGCCTGTCCGGAGCCCGTGGTAGCTCCAGCTGCTTTGGAACACATTCTGCCACACTTGCTCTTTCTGCATGTCTCTAGCAGCCAGAAAGCGCTGTAAAGCTCTCTTTTGCCTGAGAAAAGCAACACTCAGGGGGGCTTCTGTAACTTTGCTTGCAGCAGCTCCTTGGTGTGTTTTCTGTGTTCTCCAAGTGAAAATAAGCCTGTCAGGAGCCCGTGGTAGCTCCAGCAGCTTTGGAACACATTCTGCCACACTTGCTCTTTCTGCATGTCTCTAGCAGCCAGAAAGCGCTGTAAAGTGCTCTTTTGCCGAGAAAAGCAAGTCTGCACACAGAGCTTAAGGCCTCTCAGGGGGGGTTCTGTAACTTTGCTTGCAGCAGCACTTTGGTGTGTTTTCTGTGTTCTCCAAGTGAAAATAAGCCTGTCCGGAGCCCGTGGTAGCTCCAGCTGCTTTGGAACACATTCTGCCACACTTGCTGTTTCTGCATGTCTCTAGCAGCCAGAAAGCGCTGTAAAGCTCTCTTTTGCCCGAGAAAAGCAACTCTCAGGGGGACTTCTGTAACTTTGCTTGCAGCAGCACGTTGGTGTGTTTTCTGTGTTCTCCAAGTGGAAATAAGCCTGTCAGGAGCCCGTGGTAGCTCCAGCTGCTTTGGAACACATTCTGCCACACTTGCTCTTTCTGCATGTCTCTTGCAGCCAGAAAGCGCTGTAAAGCTCTCTTTTGCCAAGAAAAGCAAGTCTGCGCACAGAGCTTGGGGCCTCTCAGTGGGGGTTCAGTAAGTTTGCTTGCAGCAGCTCCTTGGTGTGTTTTCTGTGTTCTCCAAGTGAAAATAAGGCAGTCAGGAGCCCGTGGTAGCTCCAGCTGCTTTGGAACACATTCTGCCACACTTGCTGTTTCTGCGTGTCTCTTGCAGCCAGAAAGCGCTGTAAAGCGCTCTTTTGCCCGAGAAAAGCAACTCTCAGGGGGGGTTCTGTAACTTTGCTTGCAGCAGCACCTTGGTGTGTTTTCTGTGTTCTCCAAGTGAAAATAAGCCTGTCCGGAGCCCGTGGTAGCTCCAGCTGCTTTGGAACACATTCTGCCACACTTGCTCTTTCTGCATCTCTCTAGCAGCCAGAAAGCGCTGTAAAGCTCTCTTTTACCTGAGAAAAGCAATTCTCAGGGGGGCTTCTGTAACTTTGCTTGCAGCAGCACCTTGGTGTGTTTTCTGTGTTCTCCAAGTGAAAATAAGCCTGTCAGGAGCCCGTGGTAGCTCCAGCTGCTTTGGAACACATTCTGCCACACTTGCTCTTTCTGCATGTCTCTAGCAGCCAGAAAGCGCTGTAAAGCACTCTTTTGCCCGAGAAAAGCAACTCTCAGGGGGGGTTCTGTAACTTTGCTTGCAGCAGCACCTTGATGTGTTTTCTGTGTTCTCCAAGTCAAAATAAGCCTGTCCGGAGCCCGTGGTAGCTCCAGCTGCTTTGGAACACATTCTGCCACACTTGCTGTTTCTCCGTGTCTCTAGCAGCCAGAAAGCGCTGTAAAGCTCTCTTTTGCCGAGAAAAGCAACTCTGCACACAAAGCTTGGGGCCTCTAAGGGGGGGTTCTGTAACTTTGCTTGCAGCAGCACCTTGGGGTGTTTTCTGTGTTCTCCAAGTCAAAATAAGGCTGTCCGGAGCCCGTGGTAGCTCCAGCTGCTTTGGAACACATTCTGCCACACTTGCTGTTTCTGCATGTCTCTAGCAGCCAGAAAGCGCTGTAAAGCTCTCTTTTGCCCGAGAAAAGCAACTCTCAGGGGGACTTCTGTAACTTTGCTTGCAGCAGCACCTTGGTGTGTTTTCTGTGTTCTCCAAGTGAAAATAAGCCTGTCCGGAGCCCGTGGTAGCTCCAGCTGCTTTGGAACACATTCTGCCACACTTGCTCTTTCTGCGTGTCTCTAGCAGCCAGAAAGCGCTGAAAAGCTCTCTTTTGCCCGAGAAAAGGAAGTCTGCACACAGACTTACGGCCTCTCAGGAGGAGTTCTGTAACTTTGCTTGCAGCAGCACCTTGGTGTGTTTTCTGTGTTCTCCAAGTCAAAATAAGGCTGTCAGGAGCCCGTGGTAGCTCCAGCTGCTTTGGAACACATTCTGCCACTCTTGCTGTTTGTGCGTGTCTCTAGCAGCCAGAAAGCGCTGTAAAGCTCTCTTTTGCCCGAGAAAAGCAACTCTCAGGGGGACTTCTGTAACTTTGCTTGCAGCAGCACGTTGGTGTGTTTTCTGTGTTCTCCAAGTGAAAATAAGCCTGTCCGGAGCCCGTGGTAGCTCCAGCTGCTTTGGAACACATTCTGCCACACTTGCTCTTTCTGCATGTCTCTTGCAGCCAGAAAGCGCTGTAAAGGTCTCTTTTGCCGAGAAAAGCAACTCTGCACACAAAGCTTTGGGCCTCTCAGGGGGAGTTCTGTGCCTTTGCTTGCAGCAGCACCTTGGTGTGTTTTCTGTGTTCTCCAAGTGAAAATAAGCCTGTCAGGAGCTCGTGGTAGCACCAGCTGCTTTGGAACACATTCTGCCACACTTGCTCTTTCTGCATGTCTCTAGCAGCCAGAAAGCGCTGTAAAGCTCTATTTTGCCTGAGAAAAGCAACTCTCAGGGGGACTTCTGTAACTTTGCTTGCAGCAGCACCTTGGTGTGTTTTCTCTGTTCTCCAAGTGAAAATAAGCCTGTCAGGAGCCCGTGGTAGCTCCAGCAGCTTTGGAACACATTCTGCCACACTTGCTCTTTCTGCATGTCTCTAGCTGCCAGAAAGCGCTGTAAAGCTCTCTTTTGCCCGAGAAAAGCAACTCTCAGGGGGGGTTCTGTAACTTTGCTTGCAGCAGCACCTTGGTGTGTTTTCTGTGTTCTCCAAGTGAAAATAAGCCTGTCAGGAGCCCGTGGTAGCTCCAGCTGCTTTGGAACACATTCTGCCACACTTGCTGTTTCTGCATGTCTCTAGCAGCCAGAAAGCGCTGTAAAGCTCTCTTTTGCCTGAGAAAAGCAACTCTCAGGGGGGGACTTCTGTAACTTTGCTTGCAGCAGCACCTTGGTGTGTTTTCTGTGTTCTCCAAATGAAAATATGCCTGTCAGGAGCCCATGGTAGCTCCAGCTGCTTTGGAACACATTCTGCCACACTTGCTCTTTCTGCATGTCTCTAGCAGCCAGAAAGCGCTGTAAAGTGCTCTTTTGCCGAGAAAAGCAAGTCTGCACACAGAGCTTAAGGCCTCTCAGGGGGGGTTCTGTAACTTTGCTTGCAGCAGCACTTTGGTGTGTTTTCTGTGTTCTCCAAGTGAAAATAAGCCTGTCCGGAGCCCGTGGTAGCTCCAGCTGCTTTGGAACACATTCTGCCACACTTGCTGTTTCTGCATGTCTCTAGCAGCCAGAAAGCGCTGTAAAGCGCTCTTTTGCCCGAGAAAAGCAACTCTCAGGGGGGGTTCTGTAACTTTGCTTGCAGCAGCACCTTGATGTGTTTTCTGTGTTCTCCAAGTCAAAATAAGCCTGTCCGGAGCCCGTGGTAGCTCCAGCTGCTTTGGAACACATTCTGCCACACTTGCTGTTTCTCCGTGTCTCTAGCAGCCAGAAAGCGCTGTAAAGCTCTCTTTTGCCGAGAAAAGCAACTCTGCACACAAAGCTTGGGGCCTCTCAGGGGGAGTTCTGTGACTTTGCTTGCAGTAGCACCTTGGTGTGTTTTCTGTGTTCTCCAAGTCAAAATAAGGCTGTCCGGAGCCCGTGGTAGCTCCAGCTGCTTTGGAACACATTCTGCCACACTTGCTGTTTCTGCATGTCTCTAGCAGCCAGAAAGCGCTGTAAAGCTCTCTTTTGCCGCGAAAAGCAACTCTGCACACAGAGCTTGGGGCCTCTGAGGGAGGTTTCTGTAGCTTTGCTTGCAGCAGCACCTTGGTGTGTTTTCTGTGTTCTCCAAGTGAAAATAAGCCTGTCAGGATCCTGTGGTAGCTCCAGCTGCTTTGGAATACATTCTGCCACACTTGCTGTTTCTCCATGTCTCTAGCAATCAGAAGCCAGTTTCTCCTGCCTCCGTCCTTCTTTTCCATGGCAGACATAACAGCAGCTGCAAGCTCTCTTTTGCCGAGAAAAGCAACTCTTCTCACAGATATTTTGGTCTCTGTGGTTGTTTTTCAGTTTGCTTTTGTGTAGTAATTCTCTTTGTATAGTCTGCCATATCAAATATGGTTTTACCAGAGGTGCTTTTGTCATGAGTCTTTTTTTTTTTTTTCTCATGGCATCTGTGGGCATGTGTTGATCATTGATTGCATGATGGGAAGAGCGATTTATTTATTCGAATTCGATTTTACTTATGTTTTTCAGGATCTTTTATATTATTTCAGGAATTTCTAGGATTTCTACTTTAATATATCATTTCAAATGTCGTGCATTGAACTCAATAATTTTACGTCATCTTTCTCCTAGGGGGTTTTTTGAAACTCACCTTTTCATGGAAGCAGTTTTAATCCCATCTTCTTGTAATCTCTAAACTGAGTTTGTTCTTGCCATGGCATCCTGGTTATCAAACTTACTATGCTAATTTAATCTCTGTTTCTCTCTTTGTTGTATCTTTCCTCAGGCATGGGTCAATTTTTTCCTGCTTGACTATTTTCATACCCAGCCCCTCTTCCACCCTTGGGAAACTCTCTCATTATTGGAGGTCAGAATTAAAGAATTGTAGCGAGACCACTTCCAGGTCCCTTAGATCTAGAAGTATCACATGGGAGTCTCCAGCCAAGAATTTTTGCTGCTTTGCGCTAGGGTATCACTCGGGTGTTAGCAGAGACTGGGGCAACACTGGGCATGTGTTTGAGATTGTGGCCGCCAAGAAAGCACCATAAAGAAGCAAAAGTCTTTCTATGAAAGGAAAAGCCAGGCAGGGGATTTTGATGCTGCTGAAGAGAAACATCTACAGCTCAAACACTCGCAATTTACTGGGTGGAAAACACAGAGCACAGCACTGCAAATAACAAGGTGAAAGCCAATGAGAGGAAGTTCAACAACTTGAGTTTATTTTCACCAGGAGCTACACGAGTTTGGTGCAGCCGCAATTCCTACATGAAACATTTTTATTGCCAATCAGTGCTCTGGACTTGGCAAGTTGGGAAGATTCAAGGAGCTGTTTCTGAAAAAGGCAACAGTTGCATTTTTGTGGCATTCCCTCAAATGCAAGATAGTAGCTTTTTCACTCCCCACACCTCAAGAATCTTCAGGAGATCAGACAGGGAATCCCAGAATCATGTAGTTTGGAAAAGACCTCTGAGTACAACCTGTGACCGATGCTCACCTTGTCACCCAGCTAGAGCACTGAGTGCCTCATCCAGACTTTCCTTAAACACCTCCAGGTCATCGAGGGGTGATAGACAAGGTAGCTGATCAGGTACTTCCCTTCCCCGCCCCCCGTTGTCCAACAGTCAGGTGTAGGTCTTCCCGGTCCATCAGAGGGGCAATTGATAAGACAACTTCATAGCCTTCTGTCTGTGTAATGATTAGATATTAAAATCAGGTAAGCTCACTAAGGTTTCATACTTACTTGAAAGTAATAAAAGAAGTGAATTCAATAATATGAGGCTTTAAACTTAATTCCTTTGGGAATTAATTTTTCCACTGTTCTGTAACATGGAAATGGGGTAGAGTTCCTATAATTAGTGAATTTGCAACTGGAATAGATTTTTAATCTATTGCACTGATTGGAATCCCTGCTGGCTTTCTTGAGTGGTAAATACAAGAAATCAACAAAATTATGTTGAAATTATGACTTAACCATGCAACCTTTGTTATGGATCTGTTCCTGAGTAGTGCTTTTGTTCTAATGGTGTAGTGGTCATATATGAAAATCCTCCTTTTCCCAGAGTCCCAACACATCCGTCCACACTCAACCTCCCATGTGCTGCTCTGTGTGTCTATGGGTGGATCACTTTACCATTATATATTCAGCCTTAAGGAGTCTGGATGTTTAATACTGAAAATAATTATGGGTACTTTGCATCTGAGGGTTACTGCAGACAAAGCAAAGCAAAAGGAAACAGAAATATGTCTTTGGACATATTTGAGAATATTATTAAATTTCACTTTCTTCTTTGTCTAAAATTGTTTTAAGGTAAAACAAAGACAACCAACCAATGGATATTGCTTCTACATACCTTTTGAAAAAATTATAGTATGCATATATATGCATAATTAGGATACAGATACATTTATACTTTGGTATGAATGGCATTGGACCTATAATTCTGGATAATTTAAAGAGCTGCTCTTTATTTAGGAGAACTGTTAGTTATAAATAATTATCCAGTTCTACAAAGACAAGTGTTAAAACTAAAGGAATCTTCACAGAATACAATCCCATGTCATCAGCCAGAATAAAGTCTTATGCAAAGCATAGGAGAACATAAGGGCTTAATTTGTTATTAATTCGTGAAGTGAAACATATTTGCGAGAAAAGCGAGAAGACAAGAAGCATCCGTGTGAGGCAGGACTGAAAGAGAATTCAGAGAAAGAAAGGATATAAAACCAAGGACACAACTTGAATGGAGCTCTGGCCTTGAAAAAAAGCTTATCTGGGTTCCTAATTCAAGACTTGGCTTAGGTTAAATACAGTAGATTTTGGATTTTGCTGTTGAATAAACAAGAACCCAAATGAACATCTTTCCCTTGGACACCTCCAGGGATGGGGACTAGAAACCTCCCTGGGCAGGCCCTGCCGAGGTCTGACCACACTTTTCATTCAAATATTCCTCCTGATTCCAACCTGAGCCTCCCGTGGCCCAGCCTGAGGCCATTCTCTCTCCTCCTGTCCCTGTTCCCTAGAAGCAGAACACGACTCCTCTGGCTCTCCCCTTCTGTCAGGGAGTTGTCCAGAGCCACAAGGTCCCCCCAAGCCTCCTACTCTCCCAGGCTAAGCCCCTTTCCCAGCTCCCTCAGCCCCTCCCCCCAGGACTGACTCTCCAGCACTTCCCTGTGCAAGGAAACATCGGCTAAGAAGCTCTAACCATGGTCATACACAAGCTAAGACAGAGGAGATTTTGTGGCCGAACAGTTATTGGTTCCCTCTTGACAAAATCCTTTATTCAGACAATATTGCTTGTTTCTCTAATATAAACATATAATGGAATGTGATTTTTTTTGTTGTTGTTGAGCACTAGAATTGCAAAGCAAAACCTGTATTTTTTCACTGAAGAAAATTTCCTTGACAGGTTCTTCATTTATTGGGCACTAGAAATACTATGACCTTACATATTAACAGTTATCTAGTGGGCACTTGTTTAACTGTTTGGCACTGAATTTGAAAATGTTATGGCTTTTGGTAGTGCCTGAGATCATTAATTTAAAGTATTGTACCATTTTAGAAGATAATTAAATTTTGTGAAAGGAGCCAAGATTGAAATCAGTTTGTCTGGGTTTTTTAATGAATGAATAATTTAAGCCTCCAAATCAAGTCCATGCTATATGCAGAGCCATACCCTTATTAGATGTGCTGAATTCCTATGAAAGATCCATCTAGGATCTGTTAATGGTGTTGAAAGCCTGAAGGGATGAAATATAGAGTGTTCCTTTTATTTGTCTAACAAATCCCTGTGAACATGTAGATATGGAGATGCTTATTTATTTACAGTTCAAATTAATTTTTGAAACAAAGCTCATTATTTTTGCAGTGTTAGGAACTCAGTGTGTTGTTGCAGCAAAGGTATTAAATTAAAATATCAGATTTTGGCAACAAGGTATTATTCTCATGAGACAGTGGGAGTGTAGCTAAATACTGTTATTTGCTTTACAAGATCATAATTACACCTACCAGAGTTTTGATCCTGAAATATGATTAAAGCAGATCTCCAACCATGAAGGTCTAAAAACTGAATATTTTTAAAGAAAAACAGAAAACAAAAACAACTGTGAATTGCTTTTTCCATGAAATATGAAATATGTCATATAAACTCCTGAAAAGGGACTATCAAAGCTAGGGTACTATTTAAGTAACATTCAATTAAAAGTTCCCTTTGTAAACCTGTGTATGACTTACAGTGCTGTTCATGGAAGTCCCCAATACTTTTTAAGAGTATATAAACTGAGCTCTGGTGTTATAAATGAGGCTGTAGATCCAGTGTTAATTAAAAAAATGGCCAATTGTTTATCGTAACAAAATGACTACTGGAACAGCAAAAGGGTCAGACTAGTCCTGAACCCTTTACTACAAGCCAGAGTAACAGAATACATACAGTGCTACACGGGCACTTCCTCCTTAGGCAACAATGTCCCTCAGAGGAAAGACACACCCTCAGACTGTCAGTCCTTTTATATCCTCTTCTCTTCCACTGATTAGTGGATTTTGGATCCTCAAGATGATTGGCTCATTTTCCAGGGTTCTATTGGTCCTTAGCAGGAGCTCCTCTGGACCAATCCTTCTTTTCTGACTTTGAATGATTGGTCAGTTGTGTCCACCAATCGTGGGCCGGAGTGATGTCCTGATCCCTTCTTTCTTCTCTCTCTCTCTCTCTCTCTATATATATATACTTTAGCAACCCTTTAACAGTAATTTCTTACACTGGTAACTATTCAGAACTTACAGTGACAATTATACAAACTTGCAATTACAACAATACAGAATTTGTAGTAACAACTCATACAAAGTTACAGATGGAAATGACATTTATAAGATACATAAACATTTGTGACAAACCCGTATAAAGTTAGGACTGGAAATGAAACTTGTAAGATACATCTCTATACCCTTATAGCTAAAATGTCCAACTGTAAACATTCATGACACTGGAAGCAATAGCTGACTTCACAACTTCATGCCTTCACAATAAACAGCTTCTTGCATCCAAGTAATGGAGTCCCATCTCTTCAATTGCTGAGAAGTAAGTAATAGCACTGTGCAAGGGGACCTCAAAAAATAATGAGTCCACTCTAAACTCCTGTGGATAAAGAAGAAAAGAGAATAAGCTGCTAAATACTTTAAGCCAGGCCCCATTCACGTGTCGGATAAGGGACAGGTGGGATGTATTGTTAAGAAATACATTCATATTGTAAGATTTAAGTGATTCCTCTCTGTTAATCTGTGAGTGACAGACTTCAGACTCCACAAAAACCAAATCAAAACTGCAACTTTCAGCTGTAAAAATGTGAGAGTCATTTAAAAAAAAATGCAGAAGAAAGGAAAGACTCTCACAATAGAATTTTTTGTTTTGTCACAGTCACTCAAGGCATTTTTTCCTGAAAAGGACCACTGTGTATTTTGATACCACATAAGGATTTGGTTGAAAAGAACCCCAGGGATGCTAGTGCTGTTGGTGATGTCAGTTTGTTGCCTAGTTGTGACAATTCACCCAGAAATGTAAGGGAACTCCCAAGGTGGCCCTGAAGTTGCAGCCATTTGGGCTAGCCTTGGTTTGGGAGGCATCAGTAGAGTGAGGGGAGGGAGGATCTGTTTGTTTTGGAGACTTCTCTATGCTTTTATGGTGACTCATAAATTACCTGTAAGTAAGGAAGGGCTGGAATATTATTTTAGTGCTCAGGTACAGTGCACCCCCAGCTATGGATCGAGGGGCACAAGGACAGAGAATGGTTCTGCCTGCTTGTAATTGCTGAGATTGCTTTAAGTGGATATCTTTTTATCTTTCCCTGTTCCATCCCATTAAATCCTGTTTAAAGCCATTTAACTTCCTGCTTGGAAGGGAAGCAACACTGCTTGTCCTTGCCTAATTCTCACTAGGGCTTCTGAGTGGGTACCTGAGCTATTCCTGTTAACTTTCATTAGTTACCTCTGGGAAGGGTCCTAGGTGCTGGGAATGTGGGCTGGGAAGAGGATTACTGAGTGCATCATGCCCTTATATGATACCTTTCACTGGAATCCCTTCAGTGCAGCTGCAGGGTGGGCCCTAGTTGGGAGCCCCAGGCCAGAGCATGTGACCTCACCACTCGTTGCATTGGGGACCTGTGGTACAGCAGGACAAGGGACACCCAGAGCCAATGTAGGAGAGTAAAAAGAACCAAAGGAAGTTACATTTGCTGAAATGTCCAGGTCTGGATGTGGTCTGGATGAGTGGTTGATGATGGTGAGCTGTGTGAGAAAGCTGTGTTCCTGTGTTCTGAATTATTTAACTGTGCATTGTTCTGGTTTGGGTTGAATTAGGGGAGAACCTCCAAAGGAATCCCCTAATAACAAAACCTCTACCACCCCTTCCCCAACCCTGGGTTTGGGAAGGAATCTCTCGAACAAAAGTGGAAAAAAACGGCTTATTAACAAATGAATAAACACCCCCTGACACAAGGGGAAAAAAAGAAAAGAAAAAGCTCAGGTTACTGTGAGGGAGAGGGCGCACAGCTTCTTTCACGGGCCCGGAGATCCTCGGATTCCTCAGTTCAGGTCGAGATCTGGTGCCGGTCCTAAATCTTAAAGGGGGGGGGAAGGGGATAAGAGGGAAAGGGAAAAACAAACAAACAAACAAACAAACAAACAGAGGCACAGAGGCAGCAGAAGGAGACAGAAGGAAAAGGCAAAAAAAAAAAAACAAACAAGAGCAGAAATTGCAAAGCAGCAAAAAGCGGATCCAGCTGCCTGGAAGCCAGAAGCCAAGCAGAGAGACTAGTGGGCAGACAGTGCCCCCCAGCTAACAGGAAAGCAGGGACAGCTGTTAGACATAACAAAGGAGTCCACGATATGGGATAGAGAGCACTGTCAACCCAGGGCATGCATAAATGTTTCTTAGAGTATTTAATGACATCACTCATCCAGGGTTTTAGTTGAGAATTGAGTGAAGAGAGGGTATACAATTAGCTGGCAGTGCTCAGTCCATCAGCTGGAACAGGCCAGGCTGGCTGTGCTGGTGTCAGTGCCTGCAAACGGGATAGGTGTGGGAGTATTCCATGCCTGAATTGTAGGTGGAAGTACCGTGTCTGTGTGCAAATGTGCAGCAGCCATGAGTCCCTACTGTGGGTGTGTAACACTGCCTAGTCTGCACTGGCACCTGCAGGACTTGGTGGGAGTGGCGGTGCTACAGCACTGCCCTTTTAGAGAAGGGGTACAAGTAAGCTCTCCCCTCTGTGGGTTATCATTCATTCATCTTTGACTTTCATCAGAGGAAAAAACACTTCCTTGTGATTGTTCAGCCTGGAGAAGAGAAGCTTTGGAGTAACTTGACTGCAGCCTTCCAGTGCCTGAAGGAACTACAGGAAAGAAAGAGAGAGACAGTTGACAAGGGCTGGAGGGACAGTACACAGGGAATGGCTCCCAGTGCCAGAGGGCAGGGTTAGATGGGATATGGGGAAGGAATTGTTCCCTGGGAGGTTGGGGAGGCCCTGGCACAGGGTGCCCAGGGAAGCTGTGGCTGCTCCTGTATCCCTGGCCAGATTGGTCATTGAGAATTGCAGCAGCCTGGAATAGTGGAAGGTGTGCCTGCCATGGCCCATCCAGACTGGATTATATTTAAGGTCCATTCCAACAAAACCCATTCTATGATTCTATGATTCTATGATCTTAAACCACTGCTTAATACTTGTTGAGTCCAAGGGAGTTGCCAACCTGACTGGTGTTATTGGTGCTCAGATAGACAGGTAAAGGTGAACCTTGTGCAAGAGTTCAAATTCAAGTGCACTGAATGTCAGAGAAATATGTTACCTCACACAAGATTTTTAGCTGGTAAATATTTACTAAATTTCTTCTCTCTAATGCAGATTGCCTGTAAATTATTTTGGCGGTCTATATTACATTATCAGAAAAATGTCTCTTGCATATTAGTGGATGAGTGGCACTTGTGGTAGTAATTACTTGTAGTTTCAAGGGCAAAGTCACATGTGTTTAGTGTCTCTGTACTTGGTGGTAGTTTCATCTGTCGTGGTTGCCTCGCTGTTGCTCGCACTGCCCAGCCCTGGCACCACTGCAACACTGGGGTCTTGTAGCCTAGAGAGCAGAGCCTCAGCTATGGCGCAGACGAAATGAGAGACGGGACTCTTGGAGGTAGACAACTGAGGTTTATTCTTGCACCCAGGGCTGTGCCTCAGGAGAGACCCTGACCACCTGGATACATCAACCTTTAAAGGGTGGAGGATCTCAGAGGAGGGTAGAGCAAGGGACCAATGAGGATAGATCAGGGAGTGGCTCAGGGAGTGACAATCATAGATAACAACCAAACAGATGAGACTGGGAGGGGGACCCCTGGATCCTGACCAACCACCTGAAGCCTCTCCTGGAGCATTCCAGACATGGGGCGAGGCCCCAGAGTGACTGGCAGGACCAGAGGGTTATATAACATATGATTGATAACCGAATGGGGGAGAAACCAACCGGCTATAATTGGGAGGAGGGTACATGGAACAAACCATATGACAATCGAACTTACAAAAAACTTAAGAAAACATGCCATGCAAATGGTGGTTAACTGTTGAAGTCCTCCACGCACCACCACTAAATTTCAATGACTTTTTTCACTCAGGGGAATAGCTAGAATCTCCATCTCTGCGGCAGAATTCTCTGGAGTCCTTAAATCACAATGGTGACATGTACCAGTAACAACAATTTTAGATGTGGTAAGCAGAGTGACAAGAGAATTAAAACATATCAGCAAGTCAAAGAAACCTGTCTTAAAAGCCTCTGCCAGGTTTTCATTATGAATAATTTAATCTATTTTATGATGAAAAGGCAAAAGTATATTTCAGAGCTTTCTGTATGTTGGAAGCCAATTAATCCTGTGTGGAATCTCTTGGCAGTTTTTAGCCTTTTATTACTATCATTTTGATTTAGTACACTGCAGTATTATTTTTATTAAGGAAGGAAGGCTTCATGATAATATAGCCACTAGAATAACCTGTGGATTTGGGCTGTTCTGGTCAGAATATTTAAGTAATAGATAGGGATCAATGGGAACACTGGATTTATATGTGCCAATATACTGCAGGAATGGTCTGGAAAGTGATTAATTCTTTGCTCTACACATCTATCCTCACATGATGACAGCATCCATTGTGAATCCTGATCTTTCTGCCTTCTATAGGCATAAAGGACTTGTGCTGCTCACCTGATGCAGGCAGCTGGAAATGCCAGTAACACAAATAAATCTCTAGCCAGTTATTGTAGCTTCCATCTTTTAATGTAAATCTTTCAGGGCCTTTTTGTGTGGCCCAGCTTGTTCAGGTCAATGAGAATCATTAATTGATCTTCCTAAAAATTATTTTTTTCTTTGTCTTCCAAGTACAAGTAAAATCCATCAGTTCACGTGTGTGATAAATCTGGTGTAAAAATTCGTGTATAAAATAATAATCCAATGTATAATAAGAATGATGTTAATAAAATGTAAAGTCTAGTAGGTAGAAATCTGTATCCCCAGTCTCCATGGCTCCAGTTGCGAAACAGGACAAGGACCATCAGACCAAACAAAGACGCTAGCCAGCCCCGATAAGAATCGCATTCTTTCCAATGCAAGGAGAATTCCTCCTTGAATGACGATGCAGATTTCATCAACGCCCTGGCATGATATGCATACTGGAATCAACATAAGACTGGCTGGTACAATTGGCATAAGAAAAGACCTTCCTGGAATGGATCAATGGGACTTGGCAAATCCGGGAAGGCCATTGAGAAGAAATTTGGACTATTTGGCCCATCCTAGACACCTGTACTGCCTCAGGGCAGAAAAATCCTATAAAACGGTGGACTGAGAATCATTCGGTGTGGATTTGGGCGACCTGTACCCTGGTATGCAGACCCCTATCCACCCGTTGCGGCGCTGCTAATATCCTATTTTGTGGTTTTCTCTTTTATTGGTGATCGATATAGTGTTATTAATAAATTGTTTCTTTGTTAATCTGATATTTGCCATTGCATTTATAACAACGTGTAACTAACCAAGTAATGTAACTAGTTTTAATAAGCCATTTATATGGTGTGAGAGAAAAAAATTTCAGTTTAGATCCTTTCAGTGAAGAATGTAGGTTGAAGTAAGATAAATTATTTTAACTAAGTCACATTAACCATTCATAAGTACTTCCAGGCTTTACAAAAACCTGTGGTTTCAGAAATGAATCAGTATTCTTGAAATAGGACTACTTTAAGAACGCGAAAGACAGGAATGTAGCCTCAATTCTTGCAGATCATTTTACTTAATTGAACACACTGATTTCTTGACAATTAAAAATGGTATCCCTGCCTTATTTTAAACATTTTAAGGTGGTTATGAAAAAAACTTGGCCTCTGAAGTCATGGTGAGAGACCTCTAGCAGTCAGAATAAGGTTTTCCCATATGACCCTCCCCTTTTAAGGCATCTTCATGACTGCCCAGAAATTAAATGCATTTTTTGGTACCCTGCACTCTGAGGTGCATCCCTAGTGTAGTTCATGTGCATCAGAGCCTGGTGATGTGCAGGTGGAAATCACTGTGGAGTTCTGTATGGTCCTTCTGAGCTTGTCTGTCCGGCTAGCTCTGCTCTTCAGATACCATACAAACGAGTTATTCCTTTGGGTCCAGACTTCAGACAGAGACGTGACCTTGCTTGGAAGAATGGAGTGGATTCACACTTGGTGGTACTTAGGATGGTGTTTATTCAGGGCAAAAGCCCAGGTGGTCAAAGCGTGAGTGATTGCGAAGGTTCTCGCTTGCCCTTATCAATGGGAATGCCCTTACAGATGGAAATGAGGGGGAGGGGTTTAGATACAGGGGGGCTGGACTTTGACATATAGGGAAAAAAGGGGTGTGGATGATACCTGAGGCCTGGCAGAACCACCTGGCTTCGGCAGAGCCATCAAGTACCAGGGAATGTCCACAGATAAGATACAAAGTTATACAGTGGCCTAGGCCGGGGCTGTTAAGAAGATACAATGTGTAAGGCCAGGCTATTATGAAGATACAATGGGAAAAGGCCAGGTCTATTATGTTGAGTTGATGACAGTCATCAAGGAAAGTGGGACGGGGGTGTATGAACACCTACGGAAACTTAATAACAAAAATTACAGAAATTCTAGAAAAACTCGAAATGCTCACCGCAACAGCTCTGGGTGCAGCCTATGTGCTCTGATGGCTCTTGGGTGAAGGTAGAAGCCTGTGTGCTCTTTTTCAGAGCTGAACTGCTGCAGTGCTCCTGTTGCTGTCAGGATTCACCTGTGAGGACTTTCTCAGGCACAGACAGTTGCTATTTGCCACAGCTTTCCCCTTCTCTGTGGAATTTATTAGTGCAAGATAACGTACACTGCCTTTGTTCACTATCACAGTGATTCATGAAGACAGTGCAAAGGTGCAGTGGTCGGCTTCCAATGGGTGTGGCTCCGGCCAGCCCTGCCGCCACCACAACCTGGGGGCTCCCTTCGCCAGAGGAGTGGCTGACCCAGACCCTAGAGCAGGTACGGCGAAAAGAGAGAGACGGGACTCTCAGGAGGTGCCAGCAACTGGTGCGTGCACTCAGAGGCGGGCTCCGGAGAGACCCCGAACCTCTTTGTGAACGACTTTTTATTAGGGGGTGGGTTACAAGGGGTAGGGACAACTTGGACCAATAACAAGCAACTGGGGTGTGGCATGACAACTTTCAATCACAACTTTAACCAATAACAGTCAACTTGGGGAGGGGAGATGTATAACAAGGAGGAGGGGAAAATATATAACCAAAAGATTGACAGATAACAGAAACTCGTAAACAACTATTATGGGATATGGGTTTCTATGACAACAGGGTTTTTGGCGGGAAAGTCTGAGGGGAGGGGAAGCCATCTTGAACAGTAAAACTAATTAACTTTAAAATAACTTTAACCATAAATTCAACCAGAATCGCGACACGCGCACCACCACACAAAGGAAACTTCCATCTTTGTCATTTGTTTTTTGAGAACTGTCTCAACATGCCTTGTGCTTCCTCACCTGCATCACACTGCAGTTCTGCACATTTCCTGTGTAACACAAAAGTGCAAATCTGATAAAATCAGTGATGTATCTGTGATTTAGGGATAATTCCTTGCAGTTCTCAGCATCAATTCATAATATGTTACCAAGGAAAGGATTCACTCACTGGTTCCTAAGCAAACTGGACTTACAGCATAAACAAATTTAAGTCTGTGCATGCCTAAACCAGCACCTTGTACCTAGTCAGAAAGTTTGGATTTTTGTATTATCACTCTGCATATTTCTTAAGTTTGTGATAAATTTAGGGTAAAAATTCGTGTATGAAATAATAATCCAATGTGTAATAAGAATAATGTTAATAAAATGTAAAATCCAGTAGGAGGCTAATCGTTTCCCCCCCAGCCTGCCAATCTCAGTTGCAAAGACAGGACAGGAATCATCAGACTAGACAAAGACTCTGGCCAACCTTGATAAGAATCACTTCCTCGCCAATGCAAGGAGAAATTCCTTCTTGATCAACTCTCTGGCACGACAAGCAAAATGAAATCAGCATAAGACTGACCTGTGAAATTGACATAAGAAAAGAACCTTCCCGGAATGAAACAATGGGACTTGACAAGATCCGGGAAGGCCATCGAAAAGAAATTCGGACTATTCAGCCCACCCTGGACACCTGGACTGCCTAAGGGCAGAAAAATCCTATAAAACGGTGGACTGAAAGCTGCACAGGCGTGAATTTGGGCGTCTTGTACATCGGTGCGGACCCCTATCCACCCAGCGCGGCACTGACATTTTCCTATTTTTGTGGTTTTCTCATTTTTCTGGGGTTTGATATTCTGTTGTTAATAAATTGTCATTTATTAACCTGATATTTGCCATTGCATTTATAACAAGTTCATAACTTAAATATTGTCTGCTTACTCACATATGTATTCTTGCATATATCTTCCAGCAGATAACCTTCACTGGTGAAAGCTTCTACACACAAATGATTTCCAATGAATTTATCTAGAATCATGGTAAATTTTCCAATAAAGGATAATAAGTTAGTTGTCTTTAATTTCAAGTGATGAATTAGCTGATCTGTTCATTAAGTGAGGTGAAGGGTTTTTTTTTCTTCATCTTTTTTAATAGCATTTCTACAGAACATGAAACATTGAGACTTTTTTTTTTTTCAGACCCAAAGAGCACAGTGTTTCTTTCCCAGCTTTTTTGGGATTACAGTGGAAAAAGTTCATAGGCTCTTGCCCAGAAAATACCCAGGAGACTTCAAAAGGCAGATTTTCTTTCTATGCAAGTAGAAAACTGAGTCCTTATATCAGTTTCTTTGAGCACATAATCTTTTCATAATTGCTTTTCTATGACTGTTGAACACAGTAATGCCAATTTAATTGCATAATGTGAGTAATCAGCATTTCTAGAAAACCTTTTCCATGACCCATGTACCTCTTATTTGCTATTAAACTGGGTTTATTGCTGGTTTATTTTTCACTGCCTATCAAGCAGATGTTTCTCCCTCTCTGATGGATTTTTCAGCTTTTCCCAGTGACTCTCTCTTGGTGATTTGCCAGATGTTTTTTTTTTGCCTCTGCTGCATTTCAATAAAAGTACTGGAGATCTGGGGGAGCTTGCAGTAGCAACAGGAGCACAGATAATGTTCTTGCTAAAAGGTGCATCCAAGAGGAAAACATGAGGAAACCTTGAACAGAATATCACACATTCACAAGTGTTTTCTGCACTCATGTGCATTTCCATCAGCATCTTCCACTGGCCCTGCATGAGGTTATATCAGTTGTTTCGTTCTCAGTTCAGATGTTTTTTCAATCTGAATCAATAATTCAGAACAAACAGTCATAAGCTGAGCCAAAAATCCATTCTTTAGTATTCAGTGCTCAAAGCCATCCCCACTGGATGAAGAACAGAGACAGAAGGAGAAAAAGGCAATCCATATGGAGGATATTAAAAAGAAAATGTTTGTAAATATTGAAAAACCAAATACCACTACCTCAATTTTAGTGGATTTTTCCAAAGATTCTAACACTTGGTTATAAAATAGTAACGAATTGCTATTTGGTTAAGGAATCTTATTGATAACAACAAAAGTTGATGCAAGTTGGGGTTTTTTTTGAACTTTGGATTTTGTTTGAGGTGTTTGGTTAGTTGGCTGGTTTTGGTTGTTTAATACTGTTATTTTTTTCCTAATGTAACCTTAAAAGAGCTAAATAAAAGTTTTAGAAAGTTTGAAACAGAACTGCTGATGGACAGCCCTGGTTTGTTGTCATGTCCTGAGTGACTGAACAGTAAGAAAAGCTGCTGCCCAATCTTGTGTCTTATAAGCCTTGGTTAAGTGGCAAGGAAAGGTTTAGAAGAAAAACATTTGCTTTTGATTGGTTTTAATTCAGTTTTGCATTTCCCAGAGGTGTATCTGAAGTGAGGATTAATTAAATCACCTCTGCTGGGAACAATTTGTTTGCTAAATTAGGTATTATAACCTGTTGACAAAATAAAAATTGGGCTGAATTGCAGGGTTCTGTTTTAATAAAGAACAGATGTAGACATTCACTTGAGAGAAGGAGCTGATGACAAGATGACAACATAGACCACTTGTGGACTATGACTTTTAAGCAGCTGAATAAAAAACAATGATCAAACTGACAGGAAAGTACTGGGAATTATCTATCCCTAGTAATAAAATAATTTAAAATGATGACGCAGTGCTAACCTGGAAATACCCATATTGAGCACATTAGGTGTGATCACTGTCAAACAGAGGGAAAAAAGTGTAAGAAATCTGAAAATTATATTTGATGGATTAATGACAGATACTATAAACTATGGGTTTCTTTGATTTCTTACAAAGACATATATTTATTGTTTGTATTGATGATTGTTTCTATTAAACCAAAGGAAAAAAAAATCATGGAGTCCAGTGTTTTTACAAATTATTAATCTGACTTTCATTTCTGTCTCATAGAAGTTGATCTATACAAATGTTGTAGGACATTTCATCAGTAGGTAGAACACTTCATACCTGCCTGCTTCCAAGAAACTCCTGAAAGCTTTAAATTTGAAAGATATTAGCTGTATTAAGGCCTATACTATGTATTAATCAAACCCTTTTCTAGCAAGGTTCCAGATGTTAGATGTGGGAAGGATTAAAACACGTACTGTGGTTCCTTTTTTAATGATAAATCAGATGCTTGGGTGCTTCACTTTTATCAATTTCATCACCATTACCCTGCTTAATCACAAACCCTGGTTTTAATCAGTGCAATAAAGCTGTTTTCCCCACTCTTTGGTGCATCTAAACACTGTCCAGTGAAGAGGTGTCTTGTCTCTCTGCCTCTGCTAGCCATGACACCTTGACAGTAAAGGGTACGGCTTGGTAGCGGGATGAACCTCACCGATCCCTATGAGTTCTTGTTTGCCCAAAGGAGTGAAGTGATGACAGCAGGAAAGAAAGAGGGAGGCTGTTCAGGGTTAACTGCTGGCTTTATTCATCAGGGTATCTACCTCAGCAGACACCCCTCAGCAGAAGTGACCACTTGGCAGAAGCAGCGGGGAAAAAAAGAGTGGGAAACCCCCCAAATAGCATCTTTTATTGGGGGGAGGAACTCAGGGATGGGTTTAATTGGGGATAAATCAGGGGTCATGTGGATATGGCTCTGCAGGTAAATGACACACATTGTAACAAATCAATAACTCGGGTGGGGAGACAGCTGAAGTCTTGTCCAATCACTTGGGGTCTTTACTGGAACTTTTGAGACTTTTGGGAGAGACCCCAAAGTGACAGACAAGACCCAGGGGCTGTATAACTTATGATTGACATATAACTGGGGTTGGGGTAAAACCAAGAAGGTTAAACATAGGTGACATGGGGCAAACCATTGCAACTTATAAAAAATAATACAAACAAGGAACAAATACATAGACAAAGCTGATAAAACCAAAAAGACACCACTACAGTCCAGAGGAACAAAACTTGGGTCTGAGAAGCAAATGGCACTATACCATTTAAACCCTTGCCACATATACTTTTGTTCAGATTAGGCTGAATAAAACAAGTCTGTGATGCCTTCAAAATTTGAGCCAAATCTCTTTAAAGCTTTGAATTATATTCCCTGTACATGGTTGGCAATAATTCCAAAAACTCTAACCAAGCTACATGTCATCAATTTAAATCAAATCTCATAACTATATTACAGGTCAAATATTACTATAGTGGGTTTTTTCAGTGTTTTTTTTTTTTTTGAAAAGACTTTGTAACAATCTGAAATATTAAAGGCCAGAGAAGATAGAACACTTCTAGAAGTATGGTGGCATAAAAACTGGGAATGGCAAGAGTATTTTGGGCTGCTCTATGGACTTTTATAACATACATCAGTCAACAGTGAAACCCACATTTGTGGATTTCCTATGGCAGCAGTGACATCTATTATGGTGTGATACACACACACCTTGGCAGAGGTATGCAATATAGGTAACAAAGAGATGGCAGAATGAAATTGGAATGAAATTTCCATTGAGAGCTCTGTGTGGGTGCGTGAGCAGGATTTCTGTGTAGGAATGCACCCCACACCCAAGCAGGTGTTTCCATATAGGGAAAAGTTTAAGACTCACCCCTTGCTGTTCTAATAAGGTAAAGGACCCAGAAACTTCTTTGCTCTCCTGGCAGTAATTGCCTCAATGCCAAGACAAAAACACTGATAGATCTCTTTACCTGTTCCTCAGAAAGGTCCTGTTCTCTATTGGGTTGTCTGCCAAAAAAACCTAAATCGTCCAATACTTAAGGGAGATCATGAGGCTTCTCAGCACATTTTTGGGATGTTGTAGCAGGTGTGTGAGACCTGTCCCTACACTGTGAATAGCTTTGTTCTTTTGTTTTGTATTATTTTCTTCATTTATTAAAACCTTTTTGTTTTTTCAAGACACATTCGACCATGCTGTCTTGCTAGTTATTTAAGCTGTTTTCTGTGAGGTGCTGGACACCTTCAGAGGGATTGAACCCTCACAGAGCTAAATACATCATTTATTTCCCATATCTCTCCTAACAGGGGTGAACCCCATATCCTGGCAAACGATTAGGGATGGATTTCTGACCTAAGCTGCCTCTCATTTTATTCACATGACTTCTCTGATATCCTGGCAGTTTGCAACTGAAATGAATTATGAAAGAAGTTTTACATACTTATCCATGTTTTAGGCCATAGCAGGGAGGAGACCTTCCTCTTTGCTGTGTGCTATCCAGGTTTCCTGAGCATGCACACTTAGCATCGTAATAATGAAATCCTGGAGTGGACTGGGGTGGAAGGGGTCTTAAATACAATTTATTTCCACCTTTCCTTGTATTTACACTGGTATTAATTAATATTCAATTAATACTTATATTATTTTTGGTCACAATGTAACTCTATCCAAATACCTACCTAAAAAACACAGAGGTCAAGTCATTACTCCTAGATTATCTATGCAAAGTCTGAAAAAGAGGAAAGCCAGCAGGATGTCTTTAAGTAGAAGGTAAAAAAATATGTACGGAAACATTTTAGAGACCTATCGCAGTGCCATGAATGAGCATAAATTTAACAAACGTGGCTCAGAGTATTCTACAAAAGAATAGATTCTTTATCTTCAGATTTCTCTATCCCTCAGTAATACAAATTTCTTCATAACTGAGACAGCTATTTCTAAGATAAGCCAAATAAAATTAGACTTCTGCTATGGAGGATTTAATTCCCTAATTGCGAACATAAATGTTGCCTGATGTACTGCTCCCCTGTTCAATTAATAAATCATTAGAAAACACAATTAATAAAAGGCTGGATATCTGGTGGTTTGGGTTGCTTCCAGAAGGACAGTGAGAGATGAAGAGAAGGCAGCTACAAAGCCAGCACTTATGTGAATTTTTGTAGCGCCAAGGGGATATTTTTGTAGGGAACTGGAAAAGAAGGCTTCAACCCTATTGTGTTATCACACAGAGAAGTGGAAAAGTGACATAAAGAGAATCAGATTAAAGACAGAGAAGGACAAGAGGGAAAGTGATTCCTATCTTTGTCATGCATATGACATCATATCTGATATGAGCAAAAAACTCCTGTTGATCACTGTTCTCTGCTCACAGACCTTGGGTCAGTCCTAAAGTCTATTTGAAATTGTCTCCTGGCTGCAACAACTGTTTGGCAACATCCCACTTACAGCACTACAGAGACCTTGCTATGCAGCCAAAATGAAACTCTGTAATTCTCTAACATAATCTGTTAGCATTATATGCAAGAGCAATACACAAGTGACAACTACTTTCAGAACTCCTACAGTATTTTGATTTTTTTTTTCCCTCTGGCAGGGTTAATGGTTTTCTCCTAAGGTTTTCAGAATGAATCAGTTTAAATCTTAAATGATCAGGAATTTTGTGGAAGAAAACACTGATCAAAATCTGTAATATATTGAATTACAGAATATTTCAAATCATCAAGAAGTTAAAATTGCATGGGTGTGATATGTGAACCCCACTCTACCTAATTCTTGTTTTCTTCAGTCCTAAGGAGTCAGTTTAAAGGTGCTGAGGATACTCAGGAAAACTCAAACTGATATATTGCAACCCTTCAGGAGTGGGATTAGATTAACTCCTCCTCTTGCAGAAGCCCATATCACTCTTTTCTCTTTGACTGAGAAAGAGAATTCTTACACTCTTTTTTCATGAGGTGTTCATAAGAATTTGGCATGCAGTGGGAGGGGAACAAGATAAGAATTGGCTTTAATCCAATATCATATAACTCACTGTGATATGGGGCTAAATGTTCACATTCCAAGAGAAGGGTGAACAAAGTAATGGGTTCTGTATCTGATCCAATGTTAGTTCTTATTTCAAAGTGGGGGCTGTCTTGGTTCACATCAGAGGATACTGAAAAAATACACAGCATAATTTGAGGAGTAAACATGAGAATTACTTCCCAAATAATCAACACAGGGAGAAGCGCAAGGGCAACATGATTGTGTTTGACTCCAGTAAAAATTGATCCTTTTTATTGTCCAGATTTTTAAAATGTCGATATTAACAAATAATTTAAAAAAATTCATCAGGAACCAGCAGAAAATTAAAAGAAGTGATGGACAGAGTGAAAAATTATGATATGATGGCAAATGTAACTGTAGTTGCTGAAGCACCCTGAATGTTTCATGGACATTAAACTCCTCCTGGCTGCACCCTTGCCAAACCAAAACATTAAAAAAGGGAGGAAAAATGTGGAAAAGTGTGGTGATACAATCTCTACACCTCCAGTAGGTGCTTCCAAATAGGGAAAGAATCTCAGTTTACCATCAGATATTTTTGGGAGTTAGCTGGAAAGTTCTGTGGATTTCTCACTGTAATTGGCTTGGAGCCAGCACAGAAATGTGGACTGGATTCCGGGAATGTAACTCAAAGACTGTTACTGTCATTGGGCCAAGGGGCAAAAAGCCCACCTAAGCTGTTAAGTACTAAAGAGATAGAACAAAGGAACTCCGTGCTTTTCAAGGTGTTGTAGCAAATAGGAGACTTGTCTCTGTGCTGTGCTTGGCTTTGTGTTTGTTTTTTGTATTATTTTCCTACTTTATTAAAACATTTTAATTTTTCAAGGCACACTCGATCATGCTGTCTTGCTAATTAATATTAGCCATATTTCTGCCAGGGTGGCTGTTACCCCACGCCTTTAGAGGGGCAACACGTTGCGATGTGGGAGTGGACTTTCACAGAGGACGGCAGACAGCAGCAGGGTCAAACATGGAAGGCTCCTTATTATCTGACTCCAATAGCTTATATACATTTTGTACAGAGGGCCAAGATTGGCCCAAAGAGGTTACAACCTCCTGACTCCATTGGTCAATATGACCATCAGTCAAGTTCTCTCTCAGAGAACAAGAATGCAAAACATACAGATAAATTCAAAGAATACAATATTGTTTGCATGAAGCAGCGTGAGAAGCTGCTGCAAAGACTCAAACACTTGAAACCAAGAAATGCAGGGGTGACAGGTGGCCCTCAGAAGTGTGGATCAAACCCATAGAAAAGCAATGCTGGGAGAAGGGGTTATTTCTGGTAAGCAGTGCCCAGACAGCTGCCTTAGAGTGAAAACGAGAAATGAAGTTTAAGGCTTTTATTCACAAGCGAAGGAATAAAACCTGAAGAGAACTTGGTTTGTCACACTGTGGTACTTAATGATAACAGTAAGATTTTCTCCAAGCATGATTCAGGAAAATATTTCTGAATGTCTTTCTAACTCTGCCTCTAAATGATGACCGCTAAATATCACTTCCATTATCGTTATTATATTCGTGATGGCTGAAATAATGAAATGACTTCAAATCATCTTGGAGGGCATACAGCAATATTTATTAAAAGGCACATCCTTTTTATACACTGCTCTGACACAAGTGGACATGATTGGTCATTCAAGTCAACATCTCTTTGCAAACATACTTGCAAGCAAACAAATTGAAAAAGCTGCAGGTGCAGAGACCAGAAGTTGTTTAGAATGTCTTCTCCCAGCTCCCCCAGAGCAATGCCTGGGAAACTCTATCTGACTTTCTCTTCTGACCAGCTTCCAGCAGCCACAATTTCCGTTTTTGTTTTAAGGGAGGAAGGCAGCGTTTGTAATCTACTGCAGGGGCCTTGCAGGAAAGAGAACAAACATGACACAAGAGGTCTTTTTAGTAACTTGCCGGTTACTAGATAGAACCTCAATTGGATACTGACTTAAAATGGTCAGGGAGATTCTCTAGGACATGCCATCGAATTCTTCACACAATAAGATCAAGTCTTGCTGTTCATTCTTGCAAGGAATCAGACTAATTCTCATATAGTAAACAAAACATCACTGCTTGTTGCAATAGGACATGAAATAAAGATGCTTGACTCCAGTCAGCAGACAGTAGAAATCAGAAGGCTTTATTTACAATTCATTCAGCCCTTTTATAACATGCTGCACTAAGAAGACACGTTATTGGTCCGTAGGACTGAAACCTCTCCCATTGGTTAAGTAATATAAATAGCAAACAAAACCTGTTGTTATGAGAAAAGAATATTGTTTACACAAGGTTGTTTTGGGAACAAGAAAAACTGTTGAAAAGTTTCCCTTGGGAAGAGCTAGCAATTCCCAAGCTCAGAAAATATCAGGTCCACAACTGGTCTAGAAACAAAGGAAAAGATAGAATACTCAATCTCTACTTGTAGAGGGACCATTTGATTGATGACAGGCATCCTGATCATCATTCAAAGGTTACCTGTTGGCCACATTCTGCTTTTGGTTTTGCAAGTCAGGGCGAACACACCTAGCAGGTATTCACTGTACCCCACTGTCTGTGGAAACGTATGCACACCCACAACCCCAAGCGATAAGCTCACATGAGCCCTCCCACTTTTAGTGGTTCGATTGCGTACTCGGACCTTCAACTGCGGCAGGTGCATCTCACCTGAAGATTGCAATGAAGGAAAGTAATTTAAAATGACAGAATTTTTTTAATTTTGCGGAACTGTAAGGGGATTGATTATATATAGAACTTTTTCCAATTGACTGTGTGGAGTTTCTTCAGGCATTCCCATTTTTTGTTTTAACAGAACATGCTTTAAGAGGCCATGAGCGCATTCAACACTGGCTTGACCAGTTGGAGAATGTGGAATGCCAAATCTGTGTGATACTCCCCCTAAACATGAAAATGCCATGTCTTCTGCGAGACGTAGGTGGAATCATTATCAGTTTTCACAGAAGAAGGTATACCTAAAATTACAAAATCTAGCTTCCAATGGGCAATAGCATCATGACCCTTTTCTCCAGTATGAGCAGATGCCCACGTAGCAGAGGAGAAGGTGTTACTAAACACGTACACATATTTAAATCAACGAAATTCAGCAATAGGAGTGACATCTGTTTGCTAAAGCTGCAAAGCTTTTAGGCCTCTGGGATTTACCCCTGCTGGTAAAGGTGAAGCAAATCCATGACAGTCAGCTCAAGAACTGACAATGTCATGAGCCTTGGTTGGTGTTAACTGAAACCGCTTCTGTAGAGTATGTGTGTTTTGATGGAAAAAATCATGTGATGCTTTGGACTGTACAATTTTGTCAGGCTGAGGTGCTACCCACACAGGGTTAGCGAACCTCTCAACCCTGGCATTATATTCCGTCATGAAACCCGGTAAATTGGTATGACTCCAAATGTGCAGGATGCAATATAGATGAACTCAGGCCTGAATTGCACACCACAAACTTCTCAGTAACTGAAATAAAACTGCATTATTGACCTCTTTTAGAAGTGAGCAATCCAAACATTTGGGTATGTCTGCTATATAAGCAGAATAGGTGACCCAATTTTAGGGGTGTCTGAGGAAATTGCTGGAATGCAATGTCAACAGCCCTCAAATCAACCAGTTTGGCTGAGCCTGACTCATGGGCTTCTAGCACATGCCACTCAGATTCCTCCTTTCAAGTAACAACGGCTTTCACTGTTTTTCCTGAACTATCGGTGGAGACGGCAGGTCTCTGCACCAGCACCTGACTATCTTTAGCTGCAAGGCATGTTGGTTGATTTCACCAACTTCAATAATTTATGACTGGGCAGCTGATAAGCAATCTACCGTGAAAATTTTTGCAGTGCACTTTGTAAACGAGCACTGTTAACAAAGATCCATTGAAAGTGTTCCTACTGTACTGGAAGAGTAATTCTTGCAGGATCCACTGCCATCAATTGCAAACACCGTTGACAGCATTTGATTATCAAAAGAGCAATTAATTCAAACAACATGGGTGGGTGCTGCCTTTTTTGATTGATTGGACAAAAGACCTATTCCAAGATGTGCAGAGGATCAGGCCATTGTTCACTCCATTGGACAATGATACTTGTAGGATGTAAATCTGGATTATAAAGTTAATACTATTGTATATAATATTATATATTATTCTATATTATAATACCATTATATAGTATTAATGTCTAATACTATACAAATGTGTCAGTGGCTTACTTGGCCACCTAATAACTGATTTCATTTAGTATAATTAAAGCTTGAGCTACAATCACCTCAGTGCTAAAATGAATTTGGAAATAATAGAACCAGATTCCCACAGATCTGCATGATCCCAATCACCACAAATTAAAATCTCATCCCTTGGTAACTGCAAAGGCACACCAAAGGCATGTGAGATATTACATGAAGTACAATTACACCCTTTAGGGAGAATTAAGATAAATAATTCTTGCTTTAAAGTCCAAATAATTGGAACTCAGAAAAGTCCATCAGCTGAAGATGTTGATCTTTGACATCACTGGATGTCTTCTTGAATCCTGAAACAAGGAACAACTGAAGAAGATCAGTAGAAACACAACACTATGACATTAAAATACGGCTTTGTTGTCAAATTGTCCCTGTAGTTTCCAGACATAACCATCCTGGCAGTCCTCCTTCTGACCTTGTTCTGGCCACAAAGGCTGTAGAATAATTTTCTTTTTTACTGGGCCTCATTCTTCAGGGGTGATTGGTATCTGATGGAATTTGAACAGGTGACTACTTTGAACCTGCTGATAATAAAACACAGGCATATCTTCTCCTTAAGGTAATAAATCAATTAGGGTTTGCTGTTGTTACTCAACTGAAGTTCAGATTTAATAACCCCTTTTTCAAATTTCTTGCATAAATGTTATTAAAAAATATCTATTGTCTAAAGTTCTAATATACATCTTGTCTTATTCAAACATTCTTAGGGCACTAAATTCCCCTTTTTTATTTAGTTTTTAATGTGGAGAAGGAAGGAGGAGGAGACAAGGCAACCTGAGCTGCCTGCAGCAGAGAATTCTAGGTGCCGGTCGACGAATGAAACCTTCTCAGAAGGCCCAACTGGTCCTCTCTAGACGGCTGGTTCCCCAGTCTGCAAAACATGTCCCAGTGGCCCAGCTAGGCAGAAGTTTTCTTCCGGAATGCAAACACTAGCTTCTTTGCGCACTGTCCCAACCAGCTCAGGCCGGTTCCACTACCCAGGGACGCAGAGACCTGTAGCCCTCCAGGGCCCCATGGGGAAATACTCCACATCTCTCAAGGGAAGGTGGAGGGAGACTTTGGTTCTTCAGTTGTAGAATGTTGGAGGACACCATATATTGTTATTATATTTGGAATGGCTGAAATAATGATATAACTTCAAATTGTCTTGAAGGGCATATAGCAATGTTTATTAAAAGGCACATCCTTTTTATAAACTGTTCCGCCATGACTGGACATGATTGGTCATTCAAGTCAACACCTCTTTGCAAATATCCTTGCAAGCAAACAAGTTGAAAAAGCTGCAGGTGCAGAGATCAGAAGTTGTTTAGAATGTCTTCTCTCAGCTCCCCCCTGGGCAATGCCTGGGAAACTCTATCTGACTTTCTCTTCTGACCAGCTTCCAGCGTCGTCATTCCATGACTTCAAGATTTTAATTTCCTTAAATCCTTAATAAATGACAGGAGACAACCATCATGCCTTAACCATCCTACTGCAAAAGCCAAGCCGATGAGGACCTCTGAAATCACTGGTGCTATACTGCTATCTTTGTTTTAATAAATTATTGAGTTTATTAAAAAAAATTAAAAAAAATTACTCCCACCAGAAAACCCCAACACAACAAAACCCCCAAATCCCCCAAACCACAAACAAACGAACAAAACTCCCTAAAATCAAAAAGCATAAGAAGTTGAAAGAGCAATTTCTTGTCAAGTTGCATATCATGACATGGAGAGAAGGGGAAGCAGCAATATGAAAATGAAGCATTTCAATGTAGGAGAATAGATTGTGAGAAATGAGGAATGGGGCTGTAGCTGAGCCTCATCCCTAATAGGGTGCAGGTGTGTAAGACAGATGACTAGCATTAAAGGAAAAGGAGCATGGAATGGTGAGGTGCATTGACCAATCACAAAAGACTAAAAGGGCACACTATTGTTATGCATCTGAGAATCAGGGTATAAAAAGTATTATGGGGGAATAAGAAAATGATGATGCTTGAAACCATTCATGGTGCCAGTTGTAAGTCATTGATAATTTCAAAGCTGGGGGCAGCATGTGATCTGACACTTCATTCACCAGGGATATGGTAGTTCAAGGTTCAGCTGCATTTAAGCCAATAAACTTACTTAAGGTTGAGTGTGAAGCTCATTTTTCATGCAGGGAGGAATATTTGAATCTCTACAAGGTTAACTGAGGCCGGAGAAAGTTCTTAAATCTGGTAGTGGGAAGAAGCTACATCTGAGTATGTAAGAACTGGGCTCAGAAGTGCCTTAAATGACATTTAAGAATTATTTGAGCACTATAAAAAAATTCTCTGTCTATATTGTAGACTGTGAAGTGCTAGGAACCATTAGTTTTTTTAAAAAATAATTATTCAGTGACAACCTGTCCTAGGTTAAAATGTAAGATGTGCCCAAGGTATGTATTCTATCACCATTTTCATGAGCTGTTAAAACCAGGTGGGGAAGTGTTTATCCCTTGCCCCCTCCCTCCAGACTATCTTCTGTTAATGGCCCCATCAATCCTTTGCCACATGACTCACAGGTAACACCCTCTGGGAGATGTCTCTGTTTAACGGGCCATCAAGGACCCTCTGCAAGACTCATAGAATGATAACATCCCATTGTGAGATGCTCTGCCCAGGGGGAGGAGCCAAACATTCCCACCTGGATATCATCTGGGATTTGGGACAGCACAAGGAGCCCTTACCCACTGGATTTCCAGAGGACAAGAGCTACCGGACCTTTCTATAGGATCACTGCTTTAACAAGACCACTTCACCTGGACTACTACCACCACCCTAACTAATAGGGTGTCAGGTTGTATTCTGGCTCTGTCAGGGGTCTTTTGTACTATTGCTTTTTATTTATTTTATTTTACCTTTTTAAATTATTTTATTTTACCTTTTTTTCCTATTAAATTTCTGACTTGGAGTCTCTCACTGGTTTTGCTTTCAAGCCAGTACAGAACCTGAGGTCCAGGTTCTCACACGTAACAATGTAGCAAAAAAATGATCAAGTAAACAAGTCAGAAGGATTAAAAAATAATTGTTACTTCAATTCCCCAGGGTTGCTGCACAGCTTGGCCCTGCTGCCTGGGAGGGCTGTAGGTTACCTCGGCCTCCAGCTCCAACAACTCAAGGCTTCAGCAAGCTTAAGTGGTAGGGAAGACAAAGCTCTCTAAGTCTTCAGAGTTGTTGGAGACTGAAATAAGAAGATATTCAGTAATTCTACATCATGAGGCATTTAATAGCAGATATAGTTTAAAGCTGATGTCCCACCTGCATCTCATGGCCCGCCCCAAGGTGAGTGACATCACGCTTCATTGCCATGCTCCCTTTTTGAATTCTTTCTTCATAAAAGAACACACTTTATGATCCTCTGTGTCAGGGCAGAAAATTCCCCTTTTAAACTGAATGTCTATAAAATCCATACTAGGCTTGACATGTGATTAGGTTTTTGTGATTAATACCCTGTAAAGACATAAGCTATTACAGTGTGTATTGTAGAAGCCCTCCAAAAATACACAGTTATAGAAAGTCTGACCTATTTTCAATGTTTGAGACCTCACTTTTCTATTGTTGAAGTAAGCTCTGTATGAAATTTGGCATCAGCAGAATTTGTTCAGATGGAATATTTTAATTTGTCCCAAGCCATATTACATTAGTCCAAATGTTAAAAGCTACAGATTCCTGCAAAACTTATTAAACATCTCCCAGTGCTCAATTTCAAGGCTAGCATTCAGAATATAGATGATGAGAAAAGTTGCTGCATAAATGTTGAAGGGTAAAACCACTTGGGTTTGATAATCTTGTGGAAGCTATTTGACCAATTTCCTCCAGCACCAGCCATCCCAAGTACTAATCCACTGGAGTGAAGAGAGGTCAGTGGTGCTCTGCTAAAGCGAACCTCTGTGAAAGCAATCAATAAACTTCCATCTCCTCCAGGAGACCCAGATATTTACATAATTGTCCCTACTTCCCTCTCTGTGTGGGATCTGCTCTCTTTTCCTAAAGGTTAAGGTGCAGGGCAGATATCTCTCTGCTACTGCGGTTATTAGCATGCTTTGGCCATCTCATTTCTCAATGGCTTTTATTGTGGCTCATCTGTTCAGCAAGACTGGGTTTTCCAAGGCTCATTTGCTGGTTAATTACATTCTCAGATCCTCTAAGATGTCTGTAGCACCTGCTCTCCACTTCACAGACTCTTTTGATCTCTCTAGAAACATCCAGCTCCAACTGTCTTTCCCAACCACACGATGTGCCTGGAAAGCAAGTTAAAAACTGCCATTGTGACTACTGTGACCTGTGTTAGGATTGAAAATAGAATTCTCAGATATAAAAGCCTGAAATGAAAAATGATCCTATTTGCTATTCTGTTTGTGTGCTTGTTTGCTGGCTCTGGTTTTTCCTGCTTTACCAAACACTTAGGGAAAACAGAGAATATAGTGAAATACAGTTTGCAGTGCTGTGACATTCAATTCAATAGCTCTAAAAGTGTCCTGCGTAGACCAAATTACCACCTGCTTGCAGGGATTTTTCACTTGCAAATATGCTGAAAACTTGTTTACCTGAAACTTCTCTATTTGTTTCTATCAGGATGCATTTGCAAATGTGAAATGGGTGGTTTCAGACTCAATTGTCTGTTCTGTTTGTACAGATGTCCCTTGTTGGGAACAAAGGTTTGCTTTGTGCACCTTGAAGGGATTGCAACCATTATTGGGTTCTGGTTTGACATTGGTTTCAGAGCAGGAGAAATGTAGAATGCAACATCTCCTTTGTTACTGACTGCATGATTAAGTTATTAATTGATGTCTGTTATCAGTTTTCACATTTTTTCTACCAGCTTTAAGGGGCTATTTTGGGATTTTCTTGCTAAAACGTATACAGTGAATGAATGTATACATTATGAATGAATTATTATACATTAAATGTAAAAAGTGCTGCTTTTGTTTTTTTAAACAATGCAGTTTAAATGGGTGATCCCACACCTCTTTCTCTTCATGTGTAGTGCTGCACATTTTTAGTTGGAATTTTTAATGAGTTTGCCTCCACAAGTGTTTACAAGGTTTTAGCCAAAACAGCACAGCTATTTGAAAGGCTTAGGAAAAAACGTTGTATGAAAATATTCTGGTAATCTAGGTGGTTAACACAGAATTATTTAAGTCCCTCAACTAGTCTAGTTGCTCCAGTAACTTGAACTCAGCCTTCGGGAGGAGTTGGTGTTATGGAAGAATTAGACATGAGGACATTAAATTCTAGTATCATCACAGACATTATCAGATATTATGAAGTATACGGATTATGGGATTTATATTTTCAAATAGAAGAAATTAAGGGTAAGGTGAATTCTAGCACTTTCTGACTTCTAGATCATGATTTTTATAAACTTAATATTTACATCCCCACATATGAGTCTGTAACTGAGGCCTTTCTGTGTTTACCATTAGTGTTTTGTAGTCTATATTTATGAATTTGCTTTTCTTGGCCTGTGTCTAATCCTCAATATCTCACTGTACTCTCTATAGCTGTTACAGAATTAGAACTAGATGTGTTGGAGAAAACAGTAAGAAGAGTAACAAGTGAATTCAACAAAAGTGATTCCTGCAGGAGCCTCAAAAGTTGAATGATTTCCTTTGATAAATGAAGGTCAAATGGCCTGTGCCACCACTAATGCAGAGGCTGCTATATGGTATGAAAGATCTCTGCTCCTGCTGA
The DNA here is from genome assembly GCF_965231275.1 of Zosterops lateralis. Classification (NCBI taxonomy): domain Eukaryota; kingdom Metazoa; phylum Chordata; class Aves; order Passeriformes; family Zosteropidae; genus Zosterops; species Zosterops lateralis. The sequence continues at coordinate 21,533,193 of NC_139772.1, read as the reverse complement.
GGTGCAATGATGAAGGAAAAGCTTAGACAACACTGCTCCCTCAGAATTCAGCTGGAAATCCAAAGGTACTGTGCTCAAAGCTTCCAGAGTGCCCCCAAAGCACTGAACAGTAAGATTTATATTCAATGCCACTGAATTTTCTATCCTACTTGAAGTTGACAACTAATTTTGAGCATTTACTGATAATTCAAGGTCTGGTGAACAAGCCTTCAAGCTTACTTGCAAAGACCTTGCAAATTTATTGAGGCTTGTGCTGCAGAACAAACTTTAAAAAATAAATAAATAACACCCTTCCAGATGCCAATGAGGCACTAAGTGCCAGAAAATGTAAACTGGTCTGAGCCTGAAATTCATTAAGACTGCAGTGCTTCTGGGCCAGTGTGCAGAGGGTGATTGCTTTCCATGGCCCTTCTGCTCCAAACAGATTTGGACAAGTCTCAGTTTAGACTCCTGTGAGAACTCTACCATTGTGATGTTGGCATTTTTGTATTTGAAATTGGGAGCATTCATAATGCACTCTGATGCAGCTTGAGAAGACCAGATAATCCAGTGACTGCAGGGGAGAGGATGAAAGAAAGTTATTTAGATCCTACTAGGTTTTATTTTTATTTTCTTCCTGTCTTTTAAAAATAATTATATAGGCAGAAAGGTGTCATTATATGTTAAAAAAAAACAAAACAAAACAAAAAACCAAACAAACAAACAAACAAACAAAAAAAAAAAAAAACCAAAAAAAAACAACAACAAAAACCAAACCAAAACAAAAAAAACCCACAGAAAAACCCCACACCAAACATAAAAATCAGCATTCTGTTTTGGCTACAGCACTTCACTGACATTAGACAATTTTATCATTCAGGTCAGGTTTCAAACAAACCTATTTGATAGGCAATAGGTATACAAAATGCATTTGTTTGTAGCAGCTGGGGAGCTCTGAAATTCAGGGCTCTGTGTGAAAGAATTCTATTGTAGGTTATATTCTCTGAGGGGATGAAGTAATAATTAATTGCAAGTAATCTGTCATATTTATTGTTTTTTAATCATGAGCAGACCCTAATTCACCTACAATACAAGAACTTATTTCATTATTGAAGTATAAATTTTCATTGGAGACTGAGGTGTTTTGCATTAGACAAAAATTTGAGAGAAAAACACAAATAGAGGTTTAATCAAAAGATTGTTAATGTTGAAAAAATGAGGAGAGCTTTCATGAGACCATTCGGCTCATGTGGGAAGGATCAATAACACTGAGTACCTGCTGCATCTTTCCTTGTGTAGTGGAGAAAAAAACCCCAGTCTTTCAGAACAGATATGTTAACTCTACTTGCCCTTTTCCTGCCCCTTCAAAAAAGAAGTTACTTGCTTGGATTTCAGAGTAATCCAAAAAATAGAGTAAGATGAACTTGGCAGGGGCTTCATTTCACTCTCCCATCCACCTCTGCCTCCCTCTCTGCTTGTTTTTGTGTTTAGACTTGTGCTCAGTAGTAACCAAAAAGCACCCTTCTAAAATCAGATGTACGGGTTGTAAACGTCTTTCAAAATCTATTAAGTGATGAAACTGAAAATATAATGATTTTCTTTGTCTTTTTCTGATTATGATGCCAGAAAGAGCTTTTTTTCTCCAACTTCCACTAATCTGAAACAAAGACAATATGCTCTCAGAATACTCCCAACAGCCTGGGTTATTTTCCTCTCAGTATGTGATAGGTTTATTGAGCAAATTTGCTTTGATAGGCAGATCATCTTGGGAAGGGTAGTGGTGTTTTCAGACTGTTTAGGGTTCCATCTGGGAGATTAATTCCACTGAAGCTGCACTGAAAGGATTTGTCACTAAATATGGGACTTCTTATGGAAAGTGTTGCACTATTAATTAATAACTTTGACTCTGAACAAAATTAACAACTCAGATACTTAAAACTATCTTTTCCTCCTTAAAAAACACTGTGATGCATGCCATACTGGAAGGAAAAAGACACTCAGGTATTCCATACATTTTTGAAAGTGGATTTGGTGAAGAGTCTGGAATCAAGACCAAACTCCTTCTCAAATGAAGCAGCTGGTCATCAAACATATTAAATGTCCAGTCTAGACACTTCTAATAATAGCTAAAGCTAGCCTGGACACTTTTATTGCTGGTTTTGCATTGGAATATATTCTTTGGGAAGCCAAATTGCTGCCATCGGTGCTTTGTCCTGCCCCTCCCCACCCTGGCAGAGTTAGACCCTCCTTATGGCACCTCAGAGGGGGACTTTGTCGGATATGCAAATTTGAAGATGGTTTGAAGATGCGGGATGCATGCAAGTGTGATTAGTAGGGCAATATAATGTTCCCAGAGGGGATGTGCTGATGCCGCACTGGAACCTGATGTATTTTTCCTTGGGAAAGAGAAGAAAATTGCCCTCCACTACTATTGGATTTCTGTTCTGTACTGGGATTAAAGATCAAAATGTGTCGCCCCAAGCTCAGAAGCTTCTCCATATCTGTGTTTTGATCCTTGTTAAGTTATTAATATTTATAAAATTTGAGGTTATGTGACACTGATCATGAGATCTCCCACAACACAGACGGTGGTTGGCAGGAGTTCCCTGGTTGGATTAAGTCCAGTTTGAATGAATGGGAACTGTGATCCAGCAGTATTTTCCTGGCTTGGTCAATCTCTCAAGAGGTGAAAGATGCAAGATTAGACAGTGTAGCAGCACTTTGCTGTTTTCATTGCTCTCCTGTCCTTCATCTCATTCTAAAACCGCATTTTCTGTTAAAAAGATACCCTCTGTGAAAAAAGGTGATTTAACACCTGTATAAATTCAGAATAACAATAATTGTAGCTTTGTTTTGTAATAAAGAATATCTTGATAGAAGTTTTTCCACAGAATTCTATTCTTAAAAAAATGTTGAAATTATCTTGTACTGATTTCTGTGATTGTAGAATATGTATGCAGTGCATTCGGTTAATTTGTTACTGAACAGATTTGAGGTTCTGGTTTTGGAAGGTTGAAAGCTATCCTGCAAGGTAGATGAAGCCATTCCTGTAAAATAAATAAGTTCTGGAATCAAAGCAATGGGCAAAGAAATAAGATGAGGAGAAAGGTATCTATTATTTGATATATAGACACAGATAGAGACCCTGCTGTCATAGATCCCTCTGGTGCACCTGCATAGAGTAAGATCCTAGCACAGGGCTTGGACAGTTTAAAAGCAGACAAAATCAGCAGCTCTTAAAAAACATGTAGAGGAAAGATTATGCAATTTGGGGGATGCAACTGATGCCCAGAGAGATTAAATGATTTTACCATGATTTACATAAAGGGATTGTAGGGAGAGAGTCTTTATCTACATCTCCCACAACATTAGTTTTGAGAGTAATATTCTTGAGGAGCCATTTTACCAGGTAATATTTGCTTTAGAAGGGTACATATATAATTAAAATTGTGACATTAATTATATATGCTTTTATTTCTTTTGTAAAAATGTCATTTTATGAGAAGAACTTGCTAAGTAGAGAAAAAGAAATCTATGCTTTTTGACTCCTTATTATGGAATCATAGAATTGTTTGTGTTCTAATGGACTTTTAAAATCATCTCACTCCAACTATGGAATGGAATTCCAACAAAGGGGCACCTTCCACTATCTCAGGCTGCTCCAAGTCCCAATGTCCAACCTGGCCTTGGACAACTTCCAGTGATCCAGGGGCAGCCACAGCTTCTCTGGGCACCCTGTGCCAGGGCCTGCCCACCCTCCCAGAGAACAATTCCTTCCCAATATCCCATCCATCCCTACCCTCTGGCACTGGGAGCCATTCCTTGTGTTCTTCTCCCTCCAGCCCTTGCCAATTGTCTCTCTCCATCTTTCCTGCAGCTCCCTAAGGCCCTGCAAGGCCACACTGAGATCATCCCAAAGCTTCTCTCCAGGTGAACAATCCCAGGTCTCCCAGTGTTTCTTCTCAGCAGAGCTGCTCCATCCCTCTGGCCCAGGGCTGGGGCAGCTCTGGAGGTGAGGTCTCACCTGAGAGGGCAGAGGGACAGAAGTCCCCTCCCCTGCTGCTCATGCTGGGGCTCAGCCTAGGGCCGGGGGGAGGTTTGGGGTCCCAGTGCATGCAACCAGGGCACGTTGAATTTTTGGGTTTTATTGTTGAGGCAACTCCTACTAAAGGCTGTCCCAGACCCAAACTGTGTCATAATTTGAGTGAAAATAATACTGAATTTCCTCAATAGCCACATCCCAAATCTCCTGAATCTCAATACTCATCCCTTACACTGTGGCTCCAGCTCTTCACCCAGTACTAGGAAGACTGCGGCTTTGGTACTTGTGCCTGGGTGCTGAAAGCAAAAGCATCCAGGGACAAGTGAATATTTGTGCTGCGACGGGTGGCTGTTCGCCCAAGTGCTGCCAGCACTGGTCAGCCCTGACTCCGCCACAACACGGGGGCCTTTTAGCCTGCCAAGTGGGACCACAGCTACGGCGTGAGCAAAAGAAGCTACGGGACTCTTCAGGCTTCAGCAACAGAGCGGTTTATTCCTCAGGGCCGGTGCTCCGAAGAGACACCAGACCCTTGAATGCGGTCTCTTTTAACAGGGGGTGTAACACAAGGGGTGGGTAGATGTCCTGGGTTGCAGTGTAGGATGTACACAAAGTATTTATTCTATCACCATCTTCATGAACTGTTGAAACCAGGTGGGCTAGTGTTTTCCCAAGCCCCCTGCCTCTTCTGCTAATGGTCTTTGGAGTGTCTTCTGCTAATGGCCCATTAACACCTTTGGGGTGTCTTCTGCTAATGACTTTTGAGATGTCTTCTGCTAATGGCCCATGAGTCACAGGTAACTCCCTCTAGGGGTTATCTCTGTTAATGGGCCATCAAGGACCCACTTCACACTTCTCATGCTATTGTGAGATGCTCTGCCCAGGGGGAGGAGCCAAGCATTCTCACTTGGATATAAGCTGGTATGTGGGACAGTGCAAGGGCACTTATCCACTGGATTCCCAGAGGAGCAGGGCTGCCAGACCTTTCTACAGGATCAGTGCTTCAGGAAGAGCACCTCACCTGGACTGCTTCCACCATCCTGCTCAGGTTGTATTCTGACTTTGTCAGGGATCCTTTGTGTTATTGCATTTATTTTATTTTACTTTTATCTTTTTACCTTTCTTCTTATTAAATTATATCTCTGACTTGAAGCCTCTCATTCATTTTGCTTTCAAACCACAACAGTAGAGCAAGGACCAATCACAGGGGCAAAGGGAGTGGCTCAACACATATCAATCAAATTAACATCCAATAACTTAACTTAGGGGAGGGGGAGCCTCTGATTCCATCCAATCACCTTGGGCCTAGCCTAGAAGTTTCTAGGCGGGGGAGAGGCCTGTGTGTGATGGACAGAACCAGGAGTTATATAACCAAATGATTGACATAAAACGAACTTTTGATAAACAACTTGGGGAAGAATCAAGGGAGGGAAGGAGAGGGGGAAACGGAGAAACCATTTAATAACTGTAATAACATTAACATCTTAAATAGTGCAAACAACATAAAGGGAACCATTGGAATTCGCCCATACACCTTCACATTGTGCTACTTTTAGGTTGTGAATCTGTTTGCTTACTTCTTTTGCCTATTTTGTGCTATTGTGATTCCTTGGCAAGGCTGACCTGAAACAGAAACTAGACAGAGCTAAAGTAGATACTTATTGAAAGGTCTTTAGGGTACACCTTGGGCAGGACAAGAGGCTGGGCAGGGCTACATCCAAGGTGGACTGAAAATGTTCACAAAATGGATGACCAGTCATGAGGTCTTACACTTATAAGTTTTGGTCCGTTTGCATATTGAGGTTTAATTACCTTCTTATTTCTATCTTCAGTCCACTGTTGCTTATGCTTTTGGGCCTGAAAGTTGTACTCATTATCCCTGGTCTTCAGCAGGAAAAGGATTTGTTTTGTCTACCTACTCAGTCAGAGAGCTTACTAGCACTTAATATGAGGCTCAGAACTACACCCCTAGGCAGCACAGAACCTGAAAAACATGAAAGCTAAAACTTAAGGCATCAAGTGAAACTCGAATATAACAGTAAACCTTTTCTTAAAAGAGTCTGAGAGTTCTAGTGCACTTAGAAGCCCAGAAAGGAGTTCAAAGTACTCTCTTTAGTCCAGAAATTACTTCTGAATTCCTCAAATTCAGAAGGACTACATTCATTTAAAAGAAAAGTGAGTTTTGAGATAGATCCCTATTTAAGTCATCTTTAATTTAAGCATTTCATCAGGCTGCTTTCCTGTGATATCTCCAGGCTCTTACTGGTAATTGAAGTGAGAAGAAAGATGGTTGTCACTTACTTAAAAAAATAGAGCAACTATTTTTTAACCAGCACCCAATACTGAAACAACAGTACAGTTACGGTGCAGTGCTTCCATGAGGAAGTGCTCTATAAAAAACCTATCAATATCTCCAAGCAGATCTGAAGCCCATGTACATGAAATAACCTTTCCAAGATCACCCTACAAAGCATAGAAGAGGAAACAGAAGTAGTTCAATTCTATTCTCTCTTCCTGTCACATTGGATACCCCAGGTAATTGTATCTGGTTTTGTCTTCTCTGAATTAAAAAATTCTTCACAACAATTTCAGTCCTGGTCTTCATGGAGTGTTTTTATAGTGGAAAAAAGGTTCAAACTCATACAATAGCCTAGCGCAATCTTTCTGAAGGCGTTGATGCTGATGGGCACAGACTGGTATGAAATGAACCTGTTACCTCTGAATTCATGTGCCCACTAGGGGACGCTGGGATATTATGCTTTTGTTCAAATGAAAGATCTTTCAAAAGCAATGAAGATGAACAATCCTCTTGTTCTTGCTCTAAAATACAATTAAAATTATGCATATCTAATTTCTAATCTGTGCAGGGTGATTTGCAATGTGTTTTTAAAAGTCTGATGAGTGGTGATCTCCTAGGCAGGAATGCCAGATCTAAATAGTTCAAACTGGTCCATGATATTACAGGTTTTGAATTGCAAAGGTAATGGATTGTATTTTTGTCATTTCCCACTCATTGAAAATAGTGTCAGAATGATGGATTAATCTGTGGGCATTTTTTGTCCATGCTATAATCTTTGTCAAAGGAATGAGGTATTGTAATTATAATGCCTTTTGTATCATATGAATTATGAGGGCAGGCTTCAGAATTTTGACTTCCTTAAAAGCAGCTTTTTTCTATGGTAATTAGATAACCTGGTATTTCCCCCCTCTTTCAAGCAAGCAACAGCAAATAAAAACATTTGAGTTAAGGCAGCAGCTGAGTTTAGTTCGATAAACTAATATGGAGGAGAGTAGATTAATGATGTGTAATCTATGTATAAAAGCCTTATGTACTTTCCATTAGTATTTTACATTTCACAGATAGATGGCTGCTGTCTTTTCACCTTGTTGACTTTCCTAGGAATGAGCCTGTAATTTATGTAGCTAGGCTGTGAATTGAGCTGTGCCTTAAAACAGGGAAGGTGGAGCCCTCCTGTTCCTCAGGGAGTTTCTGTTGCATTATTTTAACTCCCTTCCTAGGTTAAATTCTAAACACGGGGCTGGAGATAGGCTTGTTTTCCACATAGAGTCAGATCCTAAGATGGGTTGCTCCTAGATGTGGCATGACTGATGATGGAGCCTACATTATTAGGTCAGCTTGGGTTTAAGTTTTCTTTTTGGAAAATATTGTGACAAATTCAGAGAGAAAAACCACAATTCTGAGCAACACTGACAGAAAGGATGGACAAAATTAGGTACAAATTTACAAGAATCTTAATTTCATTGCTTTGTATCTTTCACCCTTTCAAAACTTATAAAGTGCCCACTTTTCCCAACTTTCTTATTTTGATCTGGCTTTGTTTCCCTTTGTTTCTTCTCTACCAATCCAGACATTGCTTTTTCCTTGGGATGTCTGGAATTTTTTAACAATTCCATGTCTGTTGAGCTCAGTTGATCCATCAGTGCCATTATTTATAACCAGTACATGACCAGAAGCCCGAGAGAGTCTACAGTTCTGAGCACACCGCCTCTGTAAAACAAAGATTTTGGTGCTGTTTTCAATTTTAAAAATTATGCACGGAGGTCTTACACATATTTGCACCTGAAGGGAGAGATACCTCCACATTTGTTTACATCTTTAGGAAAGCCATAAGAAATGGCTAAAATGCAGACAAAATCTTCAGGTTATTCTTGTATTTTTCTGGTTGTCATGTGTTTCTTAGTCTTTTGAAGGCAATAATTAAGACTTAAGCAATAATTAAGACTTAAGGACCCATATGTCAGTTACTCTGTAGGTGGCTGTGTTGAAAGAGGGGAGCAGGTGAAATTGGCTGTGATAATTCCTAGAAGCCTAAAATAGCCCAGGTTGGATGCTTGGGATGGACCTTGAAAGATTGTTGTGTTCAGACTTCCATGGGAAAAAGATTTTATCTATCCCACCATCCCATCACATCTTTAAAACCTCCAGTGATGGGGACTCTGTCACCACCCTGGGGAGCGTGTTCCAAGAAATGATTGTTTCACTCTAAAAATTGTCCTTTTTATATTAAGATGGAAGTTAAGACATTTTTTCCATAACTTAGGAAACACACATTTCCGGTTTTTACACTCTTTTGAAGCTGCATAAAATCACAGGGAAATGCAGAAACCATCCTGAGACACAGCATTTTCTCAGTGTTTTTTTTTTTTTTGTTGTTTTTTTTTTTTTTTTTGTTTGTTTGTTTGTTTGTGTTTTTTTGTTTTTTTTTGTTTTATATTCATAAGCAGAGTATTATGTATACACATTTTCTGAACAATGGCTTTGATAAATTTTCTGTAAGTTAAAAAAACCCCAAAAAAACAACAAAGATGAGTTTATATGTGATACCTTATAGGGATTATTCTCTTTCTAATGATACCACTTGAAAAATTTTATTTAAAAAATGCTCTTCTCTGTATCCAATTGCTCAAATTATTCAGCAGCATTGTTTAAAAATAGAAGCAGTGAAATAATAATTTGTCCAATTGGAAGTCAGTGACACAGCTGAACAGAGTCTGAATTCTGTCACTTGTGTTCTTGAAAAGAAAGTTCTGATAAAGGTATGAACTTGAGTGTTGCAAGAAAAGAAGTATTCAAGGGAAAGATCCCTTTGACATAAAATCTGAAGGGAGGTTATATTAGGGAAAATTGATGTGCTGGTGAGTAGATCCCAAGAGTAGCAATGGGGAACAAAGACACAGAACTCCTTGTGCTTGCAAAGGGAATCACTTAATTGTAGAAGTTACTCCCCTTTTATACCTTTAGTCTCAACCAGACAAACCCCAAACTTAACAGAAGAAGAGCACTCATTGGCTGGTTCAGCTGCAGTTTTCTGTCCACAAGTCATAACTATCTCTCACTCCCCAGCTGCCTTCTAATCATCCAGCCTGCAGCTGTGCCTTCCTAGAGGGCTTTCTGGTAAACATGAACATACATTAACAACTTTAACAATTATAACCCCATATCCTACACCCAAACATTCACATCACATATTCATGAAAGTCTGAAAACCTCTTATTAAATGCTGCTCTATTTCTCTTAGTCACAGAAGCTTTTTCATTGTTGTTCACTTCTTATGTCAATTCTGGGTGCCTCTGTCTTTAAACAATCTGACCAGTATTTTAAATCTGGGATACACCTGATCGACCTCAGTCCTTGGTCCTGCAGGAAATGCACTTCTGTCATTCCAGAGGGAACTACAGGAAAGATGGAGAGAGACATTTCACAAGGGATGGAGGTATAGGGCACAGGGAATGACTTCTACTGACAGAGGGCAGGTATAGATGGGATAGTGGGAAGGAATTGTTCCCTGTGAGGGTGGGCAGGCCCTGGCACAGTGTGGTAATGGGTTGATGAGTGCTAATGGTTATCCTTTGCTGATATGTTATGTGTTAATGTTGCATACTTCATGGCCTGTTACCCCTTCTTCTCCCTATTCTTAGGACCATAAAGCAGTTACCTGTCAATCTTGTTGTTTACATGGCACCTGGCCCTGCCAGTCAACCAGAGACCTCTCCCAGTGTCTGGAAGATTCTGGGAAGAGTCCCAGGTGATTGGTTAGAGTCAGGGTTTCCCCCTCCTACAAGTTATATTATTGGTTATTATATTGATTGATGCTCCCAGAGTCCCTGTCATTGGTCCCCATGCTCTGCCATCCCATGTGCTCCTTCCCCCCCCTTTAAAAACGGTAACACTCAGGTGCTCGAGGTCTCTCCATCTCTCCGTCTCCCCGTTTCTCGGAGCCTCGGCCCTGAGGTAGAATAAACCCCAGTTGCTGTCTCAACGGAGGGTCCCGTCTCTCAATTCCGCGCCTTAGTAGTGACTCTGCTTCACTGGCTCAAAGACCCCTGTGTTGCAGTGGTGCCAGGGCTGGCCAGAGCCAGCAACACCTGGGAGGAACCACTGTAGCACACGGTGCCCAGAGCAGCTCTGGCTGCGCCTGGACCCTGGCAGTGTCCAAGGCCAGGTTGGATATTGGGGCTTGGAGCAGCCTGGGGCAGTGGAAGGTGTCCCTGCCTATGGCAGGTGTAGCACTGGATGGCCTTTAAAGTCCCTTCTAACCCAAATCAGTCCATGATTCTGTGATTAAATTAATTTGAAACAGCTCATGCCACTTCGCTTGTAGATTTTGAGTTCATGAAGTGTTTGTAAAGGGTCTTTCCAGTGTTTCATTTTTGGGTGAAGTATCTTAAAATTGTTTCCTAGTTTCCTGTAGTCTCATCTGTGGCTTCATTCTTTGAAAGAAGCACAGAGGATGAAAAAGCTCAGAGACTTGGCAGTTGGCTATAAGAAAAATCTCTCTGTCATGGGAGTGGTTAAGCACCAGAACGGATTTCCCAGAAGATGCTATGTCCCCATCTGTGGGGATTTTCAGAGCTTAATGGGACAAAGTCCTGAAGAGCCTGAGCAAACTTTGGGGTTGCTTAGAGCAAGGTCTGTTGGCCTACAGACATCATGAAGTCGCTTTCAACCTAATTTTTTCTGTGAGTGACTGAATTTTTTCTGTGATTGAATGCTATTTTTTCTGAGTTGAATGTGGTTACACAGACTTTTCAGATGTTATTATTCTTTCATATTTTCCTAATGGGGAGCTTTAATTAATAAACAAAGAGATGTTGATACAGATATATAGATTGATACAAAATAGATGTTGATATAGATTGATACAAAAAAGGAAAGTGGGACAGAGGTGTATTTTGAAATATGAGAAATAAGGAAATACAAGCAACTTAGAAAAGACCCTGTGTATCCTTAGTGAAAACTGAAGAAAACAGGAGAGACCTTGATGTTGAGAATACCTACATGTGTGGCCTTTGAGCCTTTAGTATATTAATCTCTGAGTTTTAAAAGCACAAGGAATAATAACACAGTTGTTTTTATAAACAGCAGTCCATAATTTTAAGACAATATGGACATTTTTAGCAGCCAATAATTTTATCTGTGGCAAAAATGAATCTGACAGCTGAAATACTCCATGCATGTCTTTTAAATTATAACAAACATGTCTGAAAATTAGAAAAATTAAATTATATCCAAGCTCAACTATAAACATCACCCAGAAAAACAAAATGAGAGAGAGTTTGCTGCCACTTTATTTTTCCTGGTGTGAAGGAAGTATTAGTTATTAGGTGTTTTCATGCAATAGTGTAGGCAAGTACTTTAAAAGATCTCACTGGCCATCTATAAACTTTGGGTTTCTATCAAAATGTTTCAGCCGAATGTCAGAAAGCACTTTATAAAAGAAGTTACAAGGCTAAACTAAACGCAGTTTATTCAAATATCCATATAGAATTGGTCAAGCAAGGCTCTGGCAAATCATAAATAAGTAAATTTTAGTGACGTTGAGACATCAGATTTAGCTTCAAGCACAGGATTTCCTTACTCCAGTTGGGTGATCTCAGGCCATTCCACCAGTAACAAATCTTGCTGATTTCTGTGGGTTTGAGCAGATTGTATATCCTAAAAGAAAGTAAAAGTTGGACTTTTGAACACATTTTGAACAGGTTTAAACCCTAAGAATGAAGTACAGCCCCACTTATTTAATGGGTATCAGTAAGTTTTATTTATGTAAGGATGACAAAATTTGGCTTTCCCAAATTATAACAGCTTATTTTTTCAGTGTGGCATTTTCATTAAAAATTAAATGGAATATAAAAATGTCTCAAATGTACTTGATGCTGTTCAGGAGTATAAAGTACAGGCTATTACAAAAAAAAAAAAAAGATTCCTAAAATAATTCACATTTTATAGAGGAAAAATAAGTAGCCTAAAACACTGTAAGAGATGATTCACACTCATCTGAAAGAATTGGTGTACTCAAAAGATTGAGAAAATATTAAGAGGGCTTGATTTAATGCACTCTATTAATTACTATTAATTATTTAAAATGTTATAAAACATCCCCCATGAGCCCCACATTAAGCAAGCAATTAAAACACAATACAGTTAATGATAAAATAGAAAGCAAAAGGAAACAAAATATTAAAAAAGCTAAACAAAGTGGTGGTGTTAACAAATCTTTAGCACATACTGGAATTCTCAGTTGCCTGAAACTGAAACAATTGCATCAACTTGTTTGTATTTTAACTCTTAAAATCTTACCTTTTCCAAAAATCTTACATCATAAATTCAATTATCTTTTTTTTTTTTTAGATATGGCTATGATCTTTATTATTGGAACTGATTAATTTATGTCATGAAGAGAAAGCAATCATCAAAAAACCAGCAATCTGTAAAGAACACTAAATAGGATGGGCTTTTCTTGATCATAGAAAACATTTTAGGAAGCAGGCACAAGTGACTGTTAATTACAAAGGGGTTTTTTGAAGTGTAATGGTATAGTAAAGATCAACATGAATCCATTCCTATGGAGCTGATTTGGGCATCAGCAAAATAAAACAACCAACTAGACCAGAATCTGCCAGGACCAAGTTAGGCATGCCACTATAAACAAGGTAGTTAGGAGAAAAGCCTTTTATAATGTGATTGTCTATAGAATTTTCCTTCCCTCTGCCACTGTAGCAAAAGCTGCCATTTCCATGCTAAAATGCAAATTTTAGAGAATTGTTGACTCCTCTGGTTTTTTTACTTGGAATTACATCAGTAGAACTCTGCAAGCCTGTAATTTTCCTCACATTTACACCTACACTCCAAATGTCTGCCTTTGACTGTTGTGATAAATGCTGAGGCCTGGAATTTTGATGCTTCTGAAAAATCCTCCATCTGATGTATTTATCAATTATATCAGTTTAAAGTAAGGCTGTGTTTCTCTGATCCTTGTCCCCTCATAAGACCAGTGTTTTAAGCTTTCTTAAAACACATCTTATCCATGAGGACTGCAAAATGGAAAATAACCAGTGAAATACATTCCTTTTTAATAATCTACCTACCCCTGTAATTAAAGTGAATTCCAAAATGCATCAGTTTAATCCATGAAAAATGCTGCCTCTCCATTCAGTTGTTAAGAATGTGAAACCCTGCAACCATCTGTCACTTACGATTATTAGACATGTCAACATGCTTTCTGCTTTACTCTAAAGAATTACTGTAGGTTATAGATGTCGATTTATATTGTGTCACCCATTACAGACTCAATACATACATTTTCATGTCAAGAGGAGGCTGTTTGTTTTAATGGGCATCCCTATAACTGTGAAAACATAACTGCTATCAAATGATCAGTGCCTGACTGAAGAAAGAGCTCAAACTCCAAAAAACTTGCTTACAGATGGCATTCCAGTATATTTGTTTGGTTTGGCTGATTGGTTGGTTAGAATATTTAGGAGTCCCACCTGGGGAGTTTGATTATCATTGGGTATGATTTGCAAGAGTGGAAACTTGTGCATTTTCACACCTACAAAAATGTCTGTCAAATCCTCTCTCAGAAACATTTGAACATTACAGCCATTATTGGTAGAGCAATGAAAAGCTCTCACACAAGACTCACCTAAGGAATGATTTCTGCCAAGCTTCTGTTCTGGTCTTGGCTCTTTCTCCTCTCACACTGCCCCTGCTGGGGTTGGCCATTGTATTCATCCAGATATATTGGCTTAGAAGCCTCAGGGATTGTGCTCTTCCCAGTGTTCAGGTTTTGTTCAGTGCAGGGAAGGTTTTATTCAGTGCTTGCTCCTGGATATTCTGCGGTACCAAAGCACTGCCTTTCCTTCTCCCAAAGCATAATTCCTGCAGAAATAACCAGAGAAAACAATTGAGAATGTTTTCCTTAAAAAAAACCTGAGAATTCAGGACCTCAGCAGGTCAAAATTCAGAACCCAGGCAGGCCCAACTCTTCTGTCTTATAGCTGAGGGTGATTGTTTGGGAACCCCATGATCTTTGTGTTTGGAACAGCTGGGATTGGCATTTATTACCAAATGTTATCAGGGCCTGACATGGCTTTTCTTGAACTTCATAACAAGGCTGTACTTTGAAACATCTCTGAAATATTGCCTTCATTGCTGTGAAGTCTTTGATTTTATATACAGTTTTGTCCAGGTAATAGTGGTATTTCTGTGAAATTAGAGTACAGAAGAGTCTACAGAAACCAGTCTTAAAGAGACAGTGCTCATAATAAATGCAGGATTTTAGTGCAATGAAAAATATGTATTTAAATAGGAAAAAGGCACTCTTTGTTTAGTTTTATTCTAAAAATTCTTATACGTGTTTTATGGAAACATATATATGATAGTTCTGTTTATTTCTCTCATTGTCTTGTTCCTCACATTCTTATATGAGTATTTGCATGAAACTTGTGGACAAAATACCAATGAACTAGAAATCCAATATTTTCAGCTACTTCATACTAGTTTTTACTGAGTGTAGTACTTATTTTTTGTCAAAATAAATTAGATTGTGCTCTATATTTACAAGAGATTTCTTTTTTCTATTGAAAGATAGATTTAATGGAGTTGTTATTTCTCAAGCACACATATTTTGTGTCCCAAACCTACATATGCTTTTAAGAAAAGCTGTTTTATTCTTTAAAGGTGAAACACAATTTCAAAGAAATTAATTGACTATTTCAATACCTAATCCTTCACTAGCTGAAAATGCAAAGTTTTTTACTCTTCAATCGCTTCTCACCTTTGTTGGAGGATGTTCTTTTTTTATTGTCCTTACTATGAGCTGAATATCATCATTTTAAAGCAGGTATATTAAGGTAACGGAAAATTAATTTGGTGCCTATTAATTCAGGTTTAATTATGTTACAATATAATGGTAACAAGCTTTGATCCTTCAGGAAAGTCTCAAAATTAGTATAAAACATCCAAAATAACAATAGTAAAATTCCAGTAGAATTCTAAGAGAAGAGTGAGTATTACTTGTTGCACCATAAACATTCTGGTTACTTGTTAACAGAATTATGAAGAATTTCTGCAATACATTATCAAATATAAAATCTGACTCTAGAAATTCACTGAACACTGAGAAATTGCTTGAGAACTAAAGGGATTAATTTAAGAAATTAGATGTAACTTTATATATTATTATTTTCATTAAAGTAAATATTTTTTACCAGCTCTTTTTTTTTTTTTTTTTTTTTTTTTTTTTTACTAGTTTTGCTTGAGCATTAGAATTCAGACATCTATGTGGACTTACAGTATTCTTTCTAGGCTGAGGCATTTCCTTTCTCTTTCTTCTAGAAATTTTTCCTGAGCAATAGGAAATACTGATACAGTTATCCAGCACTTTGTCCTGCTCTGGATGTTTAAAAATGGGAACTGTGCCTGTGCAGATCAACTCCACAGTGCATGCCTGGGAATGGCAGCCCTCTAACAAAGCCTTGCACTTAGCTTATATAGATCCAAATAGAAATATATAATTATATACAGATGTATGACAGACCCTTGGTGTGCCACTGACTAAAAAGGGGCCAGAGAAGCTGGTCTCTAGACAGAGGCAGAACTTCTTTACACTACAGCCAATGAATTCTTGGATTTCCTTCCCCCAAGAGATGGTTGAGGCAGAGTGTCAACAGGGTCAATATAAGACAAATCTGTGTACAGTATTTTCACAAACCCTAAAGAAGGAGGGCAGAGATGTGCCTTTTCCTTACTCCATTGCCCATGAGGGGACAGAAACCAATGGATTGCAGAAAGTAGCTGAGCTTGTCTGATTTCCAGAAACATCTTTTACTTCTGCTGGAGGCAGAGCACTGAGCTGGACTGTTGGGCTGGCCCAGCACTGCACCTCTTCCTAGTAGGAGAGTGAGATAAGAAAATGCTCCTCTATACCCTAAAAAGAACAGAACATTTTACCCTCCTGCTTTGGCTTCAGGCAGCACAAGCCAGTGGATGTTGTAAGGAAAGAACACAGTCATTAAGGGGTGATTTTTTAGTTCTAAAATGAGATCTAAAATATGAAAGGTCTGAACGGCTGTTGTGAGGTTTCTGTGGAGCTTTAGAAGCTGAAAATACCTCAGTGCCTGGAAGACTGATCAACAGCTGCTCGCCTGTAGAGGTCCTTTAGAGATCCTCTATAAGTAGAGAGAAATTGTCTGAGAATGTGTACTTTTCTCATTTGCTTTATTTTGTATTGTTAAAGGCCCTGGGCAATGCCTAAAGATTGTATGGATTTAATGTAGCCGCCAAGGCCATCACACTGCAGAGAGGACATGCAAGAATTTGGATCTCAGAGAGAATATGAGGCACTTTGGATACTGCAGCTGGACTATATCTGATGTCACCCAGCAATATGTTCTTTTCATTTTGAAAACTGCTGCAATATGGGTCTCCAAGTGCTGACTAATACAGCATCAATAGTGTTGAGCTGGGATAAGGAAGTATGTATACCACAACCATGTGCTACCTAAAGAGGGGCAGAAAAGCTTCCATGCAGACACTCCTCTCCCTCAGAAGAGGGCTGGAAAAATTTCTAGCTACAGCTATAGCAATATTTCCAGCAGGTAGCTTTCCTAATCTCTTCTTAGAGGTTTCTGTGAATCTGGGCTTCATAATCTGCCAGTCCATTCCTCTATATCACTGCTCTTTCTGCTCAAAACCTTTATTTCCTGCTGTGACAGCTATAGCTGGTCTGTAGCTGCACAGTTTGGCCATAACAGACACCAACTTGATCAGCCTAGTTTGCTGGAGAACAAGAAGTAAATAAGTCCCAAAGTTTAAAAATGATAGGCTGAATTTAAGTTCGAACAAAGGGACCCCGGCCAATCCATTTGAACTGGGAATGTACCCGTATCATTAGCCAGTGAGCCAGGCAGAATTAAGACCTTTGACCAATAATCTCTGTAAGCGTGGGAAATTCAAAGCCCCTGTAAAAGAGAGCACCCTACAATAAAATCTGGCTGTTGCTGCATGAACTTCAGCATGTGTATGTTGCATTCCTGTCTCCACCAACAGCGACATCCTGCTCTCTTGGTATTTGACTCAAGTGTTCCTTATTCTTCTGAAGACTTTTTCATAACCCCCAGAAAGTGGTGGGAAAAGCAGGTGGTGTTACCCTCCTTCTAATGACATGATCTAATGTATGTGTAAGGAGCACTGGAATTTTTAAAAAGGTGTGACTTGAGACAAGGTTTTCCAGGCTGTAGAGAGGCCTTGTGAAGGCATCAATCAAGAAGCCATGCTCACAAAATTATGTCTAAGCTTGCTTGCTTTGATATAGAGGAGAATAGAATTTTTCCATATTTTCTCAGCACTCCCCTCCTCATGTCTCCCTCAGGAAACTGCAGGGAGCAGTGAGGTCACCTCCTCCTCAGTCCTTTTCTGTAGACTAGATAAGCTCAGAGTCCTTGCCCACTCCTCAAAGGAACTCACATTCTTGCAAGATTTGTGAGTGCTTTAAAGGACTTCTGGAAAACTAAAAAGTCCAGAACATTTCAGAATGCAAAATGTGAAAGGTTTCTGACATATCTAAGAAGCAGCATGATGTGGAAATCAGAGTACATTAGTTGCATATTTTAGTTAGCTTTCCATAAGAACAGGGAGGAAAGGATCCCACTGTACTAAGATTAAATTAGAAGCATGGATCTGTAGGGTTTTTTTTACTGGTCCCCTAAACACTCACTAATTTTTGTTAATGAATATGGAAACTTCCCTGATTGATCATTAATTAAAAATGAACTACACTGTGAGATTTGTGATGATATTTCTGGGACAACGGAAATTGAATTCTCAAGGTTAGTTTTCTTATAGTAAGCCAAATATTCCCTGGCACTCTGCAGCAGCATTAGCATTTCAATTAGGTTGTGGCTCTATGCCATTACTTACCATACCTTGTCTTTGGTGTAGTCATCCAGTCCCTCAAAATGAAAGTGCTCTCCTTTTTCAGGCTAAAAATTGGTTTCCTACTTGCAATATTTTGTTTGTTTGTTTGGTTGGTTGGTTTTTTAAGAGCAAAAACAGCTGCTATAGCTCTATCTCTAATTTAAAGGGATAAATCCAACACATTTGAAAATTTAGTTCCACACGTAATGTGACATACATATATTTTTCATACCCTTAAGTAAGTCAGTGATGTTACTGATAAATTCATTGAAAGCTCACTTAAAATGAGAAAATAACCTAAATTTCCAGAAGCAGCAATCTTTCCAACTCTATACTTCAGGGGTATCTTCAACCTGAATGTTTTAATTCATGCTTCTTTGTTGGCAGGAGTAACTTTCTAGTGAATAGCAATGCTTCTGGATTATTTAATCCATATATAAATAAACAAACATGTCACATAATTATCTATTCTAGTAGTACCTGGAATATTTCTTGTTTCATTTATTTATTGCATCCAGCTCTCTAACCAAGTTTTATACTAAAAATCAGCAGAGAATAACACTGTTAGTTGTGGTGAGGGATAGATACCATAAATAATGGTTACCTACATTTCAATTTTTGTGATTTGGTATCCTGAACTGGCTGTGTAATGTAAAGTCTTCCAGTTTCTGGCTGACTAAGAGTCCTTTTTGTTGATGACTTGCTCAAAGACCTCTAAATACAAATTAGTGGAGTGGCCTCCCCATCTGTATGCAGTCTCTGTCCTGGCTGTCCTTCCTCTTGCAAAACTAAGATGTCTAAAGCCTAACTACTTTCTTGTCCTCCAGTTCTGCACTGAGCAACGTGGCATTGCTAAATCAGGAGCACACAATTAGGGAGACCTTTGGCAAAAACAATAGCAGCTAAGGGAATTATCTCTCTCCAAATTCTTGTCTTTTTGTGAAGCTGAAGAAATATGAAATTTCATATTCTGTGCCTTTGGAATGACACTATAGACTGGGAGCAGGGGTTGGCACCTGTCACCTAAAACAATACGCAAGAACTAAATGCATTCAAATTGCCATTGTACAGATGAGGCAGTGTCAGAGACAATGCCATTCTATTGCTCCCATTAAGAGCACATGAAAGACAAATCCAGTGACACATTGTGGAGAGAGTACTCAAAAGTGACTGGGAAGAGTAGGAGAGAATTAAGTGTGAGCATGTTTTAGTACCAATATCAAATGCTCTGCATCTTGGGTTCTGACTGAAGAGTGTTTAGTGCGTCCTGCTGTATGTTTATTTTCTCTGCATTTTCCTTTCCTAATTGTTCCTATGTTGAATAAAGTTGCACTTTCATTAATGTAGTTCTTTCAGCACTGCCTTGGTCACAACCAGACCAACTCTGGTTGTGTCTTTGTTAGATCTCAAACCAAGCATGACCATGTGAATAATCTTTTTAATGAGAAACATTTCAAATAAGCCTCTTGGTACAGTCAAACTAACCTGAGGATTTTTGTGTGCAAAGTAGTATATTTGTCATAGTTTGCAGTAGCTTGTTTGCTGGTTTGTTTTATGTTTCCTTCCTAATGTCGTAAGAATGTTTCAGGGAAAAAAACTTGAACAGCAGACATCAAACTGACAATAGGCAGGATAAGTATTCCCACACCTTGTATCATATGAAACAACTGCAATAAATAATTAAGAGCAGCCATAACATTACACAAATGTTTGACCAAAAATTGATGTTTCACACTGCATTTTAAATGTCAGAAAGTCAGGGACTGGTGAACAAGTGCATGGAGAAAATTCAACAGGAAAAACCTGGAAATGTCCTATTTCTGTTCTAAGTGGCAACATGAGTTACTGTCACTAAAGCACAGCTGAGCTCAAGGGACAGGAGTTAACTGTGATAATGCACATGTAGACTATAGAATCATGGAATGGTTTGAGTTGGATGGACCTTGAAGCCCATGCAGTGCCACTGCTGCCATAGGCAGGAACACCTTCCACTGTACCAGGCTGCTCCAAGCCCCAGTGTCCAACCTGGCTTTGGACACTTCTAGGGTTCCAGGGGCGGCCACAGCTTCTCTGGGCACCCTGTGCCAGGGCCTACCCACCCTCCCAGGGAACCATTCCTTCCCAATATCCCATCTAACCTTGCCCTGTGGCAGTGGGGGCCATTCCCCCTTGTCAGGGCACTCCAGTTCCTAAGGAATTGTCCTTCTCCAATGAGAATATGTAGGGCAGTGAGAATGTAGGGCTCCAGTGGAAGTGTCAAAAGCTATGGCTTCTTTTCCAGCTTCTTTTAATGAAACGACTACTTCAAACCCATATGAAACTAAAAACTCTTCTGAACAGTTTTTCTCCCTTTGCCTCTGCCTCCCCATCAAACATTTTCCTTCAAGACTTTCCATGGTCTCATCTGCGTTCCAGGTCCTATGGAGTGGGATTGTGAAGCCTTGCAAAAGAAGGGAATACTGTGTGTTGTAGATTCCCTATTTTGAGCTTCTCTGGAGACTTACAGGGAGTTTCACATTGTTGTTGATGCTCCAGACCCATTTATTTTATGTTGTTGTTTTTCTTCTTCCTTTTGGTAGTCTGAGCAGTGGATGCTCATGGATATTTGAAGCACTCTGCCTCACTGATACTCTCAGAGACAATAAACCTCAGAAATTATTTTGTTTAGTCTCTGGAGAAGCATTACAGGTGTGAGTGGTAAGAATATGGTGGTGATTCGGTACATTTGAGGAATGTATCCTACGCTTCAGGATAGGCTTTAAGATAAGCACTTAAGTCCTCAAGTGGGGCTGGACATGGATCCAAGCACTCACCTGGAAAATGAAGAAGCTGAACCTCACCCATAAACTGTATGCAGAAGTTAGCAGTCCTCTTAAATGAATTTTAGACAGGACAGCTGCTTCGGGGATTTTAACCCATTCAAGGAGATTATTTCAATTACAAAGTGAATATTCTATCACAGTTTAAAGCTGTACTAATGTCTTTAATTATTACATACAGGTAAAGATATTGTAAAAGAAAGGCCTTATGAAATCAGACATTGCTCTGTTGAGTTACCAGCTAGGCTGTTACTTCTAAGTGCAGCTAGCTAAACTCCCATGTGAAGAAATCTTGAGAATGAGAATCCGTTTGCATAACAACCTATTCTTGGAGAGAAAAATAAGTTATACCAGCATAAACAATAAAACTATCCCATGAGAATCAGTGAACAAAAATACGTAAACTGATCAAAATTAGAGATTTGACAGATGTACACCTTAGGCATTTACCAACCAATAAACTGAGTGTCAGTGTATTGTTAGACAGGTCTAACACAATGCCTTCTGATATTTCCTATATATATGAGCTTTGTGAATAAAGAACTGGCTATTATGCATGAAGAGACAGAGTCTCATCTGCTTTATTGCTGCAACATTTCAATCTTTCTCAGTGTAAAGCTGTTGGCACAGGGGGATTTGGAACTTGGCTTTCTACTTTGATCTGCTTGACTCCGATGCTGCAGTGGCAACTGTGAAGATACATCAAGGCCTGTTTGAAGGGATGGATGAGCAAATTCTTGGCTACCATAAACCAGCACAGCTTTATCGAAGTCAGTAGAACTATGTGGAACCTCCTATGAGCTGGAATCTCCTACTGTCACAGTTTGCAGTGTGAATTTGGAACCTTTTAGAACTTCTTATTTATGTGCTTCTACTTGTATTTTTCAAAAAGTCCACAGATACCATTGATATATCACCTTTGACTCTTGTGAAATGAGTGTGGATATTAGCACGGAAAAGATAAATTAAAATAAAAAGATAAAGAGGAAATATTATTTTAATCCCTTTATAAGGTACAAAGAAGAAAGTGGTCTTATGCCTCTCACAAATTTGCAGTAGATAGACTACAAGAAATCCCAAGAGACTCCCACTAAACCTTGGAATGCTGCAGTGGATCTATTTCTGCTGCAGCCAAGTGCCATTCTTTCAGGGTGTTTGTTCCTGTATTAGTTATGCCTGAAAAGTACTGGAATCAATCTTGGACACTTTAGCATTACCTGAGAACAGATGGCTCTGTTCTCTTGACACGATATTAAAGGAGCAACTTTGTGATAGGTTTTAGAGTTTTACTGATGTAGACGTTTAACCTTCAGTGATTCCCTGGCAGTCAAACAACAGTTGGAAGAGTTTTGTGACTAAGCTTGGGGACATATGCTAAAATGATGAATTTAAGATCCATTTGTGTGTATCTTTAATGAGTTACTTTGCCAATCATAGTATGGCAGTGTAAGAACAATTTATTTGATGAAACAAGTGGTACAGAGATCTATAGCTGTGTTATCCCATATGGGACTGAGATCTATAGCTGTGTTATCCCACATGGGACTGCTTCCATATTTACTTCTAGGGGTTGTATTAAACACAAGAATTATGGGTTGTTATTAAATGAAAATCTCATCATCTAATTATCAATAATAATAACAATAATATTAATAAAAACAATAATAAGTAGCACTCTAAAAGTTGCTTTGGAAGCTGATATAGACTTGGTCCTGATAACTGAAATTATTATTGCCTAAATCACTTTTATAAGATTTAATTTATTACTCTAAGATGTGGCTGTAAGTTATGCACAGATTATAGTCAGCAACACAAGCAAAAATATATATTTTAAGGAGAAGTGGTTATCTTTCTCAAACATCTATAAAAAATAAATTAATTATTTCTATATTTGCATATGTATCTGTCTCTCCAGATGGTCAGAATCTATGTGGATGCAGAAGGTCTGATTTTTAATACTGAATTATTCCCTTTTTAAAAACCCAACATAATATTAAGAATTTTGAGAACAAGTTATCCGAATGGTGATTGTTTTTATGTATCTCTTTACTTATTTATGAAGAAATCTGTTTCATACAAAATTTGCTCTTTATGATACTTAATGAGTAGTTGTTTATATAGCCGAATAAGAGAGAAATGTGTCACTAATGTTCAATAACAATTTCTGTCTTGTGCTTATAAGGTAGAATATGAAACTTCTTGACTATTATCTTTTCTTGTGAGTCTTAGGATGTCTATTCCTGAGTTGATAATTCAACATTCAATGCCACATTTGAGAGGTCATGAACATTTACAGTGATTTCAATACTGTATTAAAAGACTGCTAGAGAGAGATACTTCGAGTTTTAAAGGAGGCACAGGTAAACTTAATTAAAAAAATGGCTAATTCTGTCTCTTTAGCATTATTAAAACCTGTGGTTTTTATAGGACTCTGTTTTCTCAACTCTGAGATGGTGTGCCCAGAGTCAAATTGTAGAAGGATATTCCTAGCCCATAAAAAAATATTGAAACTGATAATTTAAAAATCCAAGCCCTTCATGAAAACAGAATTTTACAAGTAGATGTCCTTGAATAGCTCAAGATTGAAGTACACCAATTTTCAGAAAGCAAGGTGTACGTTTCTGTCTCTGTAAGAATGAAAGAGAATAAAATTGTTGGATATTCCTTATTAATGCTATGTGGATTTTTGCTAATGATTACGTAAACCATTAGAGAGATGACAGCTGAATTAATAATGTCCATAATTTTCTCCTTTGTTTTCTGTAAATATGCTTTCTGTAAATATTTCTACAGAGTGTCTGTTAATTATGGCCCCTCCCTGGGGAAAGATGATGGAAGAAATTAATAAAATATATGCAGAACTTGATTCATTTTGACAATTTCCACAATTTGGACCATGTTCCTCAGCACCTGACATGCTCAGATAGTTCTTCCTGGACTCAGTGAAGTATTCCTTAGCATAACAGAATGCAACATCCTGCCTGCCAGGACATCATGCTCTCCCAGGTCGGGGAAGCCACAGGCTGCTCTTCAGAGTCCTTTTCTCCTCTCAGATGGCACACAGCCAAAGATGATGCATTCAAAGATGATGGCCTTCCTCCCCATGTGCCTTCAGCCCCCAATGGCAGATGAAGGATCTGCTCCATTCTTGGTCATAAATATTACTGATGATGAATTTTCATTTCAGACAAAATCAGCAGCTGTCATGCCTGTGAGGATTGACTGACATGGGCTCCACTTGTGCCAGCAAAGCAAAGCCAGATTATAGGTTACTATGTTCATACAAAATTTTCCATTCTGACACCTTTGTCCCGGTCCCCTTTAGTAACACCATCTTCTGATTATTCTTCTTATGCTAGTAATGGCCTTTATTATCTGTTTCACCAGTAATGTCCTTATTGCATCTTCCTTTGTCAAAGCAGTCAGTGTTAGAGGGTCAGAGTGACCAGACATGATGTTTTCACTTCTCTTCTTGCCTTGAGTTTATCTTTTCCTCACCTTTCACTGTACCAGGGCCACAAGGTCTGCACTGCTACCCAGCTCAACTTCTGTAGCTATCTGATCTCCGACAAAGCCAGTATCAGAAATGAACTTTGCTTTTGTTGTCTCTGGGGGCAATGGTTTGGGGGACTGGTGGGAGTTTTTTGTGTGAAGCCTTCTCTCCTCAGAGCAATGACTACTCCACTCTGGTTTAAGCCCCATGTCTGTCATGGCATGGAGACATCATTGTTTCATGTTGAACAATTGCTGTAGTTCAAACAGATGTTTTATCAATTTTCAATCTTAACAGGTTTGGGAACCTATTGGTATCCTGAAGGGAAGCTACAAGAAAGATGGAGAGAAACTATTTCCAAGGGACTGAAGTCACAGGGCACAGGGGAATGTCTTCACACTGACAGAGAGGAGAATTAGATTGGATATTGGGAAGGACTGGTTCCCTGGGAGGGTGCCCAGAGAAGCTGTGGCTGCCCCTGGATCCCTGGCTGTGTCCAAGGCCAGGCTGGACACTGGGGCTTGAAGCAGCCTGGGACAGTGGAAGGGAGTGGGACTGGATAAGCTTTGAGGTTCCTTCCAGCCCAAATCATTCCAAGATTTTATGATAATGCCATTTAACATTTATGAATATTAACCTATGCAGCACAGAGAGGGCTAATTTTTTTTTATTTATCACCTTCTCCAAGTAGTGCCACTTTGGGAGTGACCCATCTATCACCGTTCCCAGAGAGCCCTCCGGCTTGCTCTGGGCTCTGTCGTGATAACGTGAAGTTTTAGGCAGGTCTGGACCCGGGCAAAAGCGTGCTTAATTCAGAGATGGAGCTACTCACAATCAGTGGTAAGAAGGTGTTTATTCAGGGCGAAAGCCCAGGTGGTTAAAGCTTGAGTGTGTGTCCGAAAGTGGAGACCAGAGATAGATTTTTGGGTGTGTCTTGCTCTTATGAATGGGGCGGAACTGAATGCAAATTAAGGGGAGTGACCCAGAGAGAGGGGATGTGACATTACCATTTAGGGTTGAAGGGGGTGGGATGTTACCTGAGGCCTGTCTGGCCATCTGGCCTGCTAGAGCCATGGAGATGCTTGGGTGTGCACCCAGATAAGACACAATAGATTCTTGATGGCTGGAGCTGAGGCTATCAGCATAGATAAGACACTGGCCTTGGATATTAATATCTTACAATAGACTGGGCCTGGGCCAGCAAAGGGCATACAATGGAAAAGGAGAACCCTTTATGCGACTTAACTACTGTAATCAAGAGAAGTGGGGATGTGGGGGGGTAGGAATGAAACCTTACAAAACCTTAATAACAAAATTATACAAAAATTAAAAAACCCAATTCCACACCACTACACCCATCATCTCTCTGACATGATTATTCAGCAAGTCAGAACTGATAAATCTGAATTATCTGGTCTCACTTGTCAGCACACATGCCATCCTTGAACAAATGCAAAATCAATTCCAAACCAGAGGTTATGCTCCTGCCAACTGTTAATTATTGACAGCAGAGTAAGTTTATGTTTCCTAGTGGTTAGCAAATTGTAGCAAGCTTCTGGATGCCCAGCTTAGTTTGGAATTAGGATCTTATATACACTCTGCAGAGGCAGCGAGATAAAGCATATAATGACTCTTATATTGTATTCTGGAACATAATTCCTCAGGTAATTCACTTTCTCCGCACCTTCCTTCTATTTTCCCATGGTTAAAAAAAAAAAATGAAGTTTTAAAGTCTGCTAAATGACTAATCAAGACGTTCTTTAAACTTGCTATTAATTACAAGCTACTGACCACACAGAGAGAGTGCTGCTGGTTATCATAGTTCAGAGGATGTTGGAGAAGGATTTCTGTACCTCAACAGCTCTAGCTGCATGGGAGGACTTCACCATTGAATGTTTTTAGATGTGTTATTCTTCTGTATCTACAGAATAAAGTATAACATCAAAAATTTGTCTGTATACCATCTGCCCTGGTGATCCTGGCATCCTGAGTTACGTAAAAAAACAAAGAAAAGAAAAAGCAAACAACCCCCCCCCTCCCCAAAATACAACACACCCACCCCCCCAAAAAATCCCCACCCTCCCTCCAAAACCGCAAACCAACAACAATAACAACAAAACCCCACAAAAAAACAAACAAACAAACAAACACAAAAACAAACAAACAAAAAAAACCCCAACCAAACATCCCCAAAAAAGAAAAAGCCCTAAGATAAGTACTGGAGCAATGTAAAAAGAAATAAAATTTCCAGGACAGTCCTAGAGTTGACTTCTTTACCTAATTTCATGAGATTTTTAATGTAGAGTGAACATAAGTAAAAAATAAAAAATAGCTTCTAATGAAGTATTTTTATAGGGGAATGTTTTATGCATAATCTGACTGGTTTAATATCTTTATATTGCTGAGTAAAAAATAGATTGTTCTTTTTCTGGTTTTGGCAACTCCCTGTAGTTAGAAGCATGAATAGAAGTTGTCATGGTTTAACATGCATTCTCTAGTAACTAATCCTCATTGCAATCCAGAGAGCAATAGAAAAATCCTGTAGGTCCAGAGGAGGCCTCAGAGATACTAAGGGGACTGGAGCACATCCCCTGTTGAGCCAGGCTGGGGGAGCTGGGGCTGCTCAGCCTGGAGAGCTTTAGGGTGAGCTCAGTGTGGCCTTGCAGAGCCTGAAGGAGCTGCAGGAAAGATGCAGAGGTACAATTGCCAAGGGCTGGAGTGCCAGGAAACAGAGAAGGGCTCCCACTGCCAGAGGGCAGGGTTAGATGGGATATTGGGAAGGAATTGTTCCCTGGGAGGGGATGTGAAGCCATCGTGAACACCTGTGCCTGCCCCTGGATCCCTAGAAGTGCCCAAGGCCAGGTTGGATGGGGCATGGAGCAGCTTGGGACAGTGGAAGGTGTCCCTACCCATGCCAGTGTGTGGAATGGGATTATTTTTTATTTCCCTTCCAGCCCAAACCATTACATGATTCTGTGATTCTATGACAGGACTTATCATACCCAGTTTTAACACTCAATTCCATTTCTCATTGATTCATACACAATAAGTGATGAATACAAATATTAATTCAACATCTAACTCATAACTCAAAATCACTTTTTTTGTTTGTTTCTAAGAGTCTCTGAGGTCCACTATAAAATAATGATTCTGATATTTTCAGCCAGTGGATCTTTGTGGGAACTGATAGTGGTCAGAACATCGATTCTGATGCTTCAGGCAGTGCCTTGAAGCCTGTCAGAAAGTTGAGGACAAAACTCTCTCAGTCTGGCCTGGGAAATCATAAGGAGGAATCCAAAACAATCTTGTAGATACTGTCCTCCTGACACCTGGTGTTTTTCTGACTTGTTTACTAGTAGAGATGTTTACAAAAAGGTAGTGCCCTAAAGGACCAATCTTATTCATTGTACTGAAACACTGTATAAAAAGACTGTCTTTCAATAAACTTTGCCATAAGCCCTCTGAAGAAATTGGAGTTCTCTGTGTCGTTACATGAGCCGTCCTGAATCGTAACGATAGATCTTTTTTTCAGTAGCCTTCAAACAACGTCTGTGGATTTTTTGCTTCATCACCTACAGGCTTATTTTGCCTTTTTTTTACAACAGCAGACCCATATCCAAACTTCAGAACTGCATTTATCATCTGAAATCTGAACAGGACAGAGTACATGCAGTGCTGAGAAGGTAGAGAATTAAAAGTGATGTCCAAGATGTAAAATCACAGAAGGCAGTGGGTGTTCTGCAGCAAGCATGCAACCACTCTTTATCACACGCCCCAGGCCAGGTGTTCTGCAACCATTTACTTCCCCAGCAGGAGCCCTTCACTCCAGTCACACTTCCGTAGCAATTCTCCACATTTGATCAGTTATTCAAACAGCTGACTATGTTTTCAGACCTGCAGAGTTTTTCAGATACACTTAGGCAAAAAGTTAGTAGATATATAATTTGTAAGTGTATATAGTTTGTAAATATATAATTTACAGGACAATATTTCTTATTTGGCCTATTATTTTTCATGCCATGACAAATTACTAATAATCAGATATTTTAGTCCTCTAAAGCACAAGAAATTCTTTGCTAACTTAAATGAACAGGTTAGTTCCTTACCTTCTAATGCAAAAGTCCTCTCAAAAATGATTTTTCTCTTGTTAATTCTACTTTTTGAAACACTTACTGCTAATTGGTCTATCTGAAAAAATCTGCCTTTTCTTCTCTGAGATTCAAACATGAAAACTTCTCTTCTCATGTGACAATACTCTTCTTTCTAGGGTTGTTTGCCTTTGTAGCATTTATTGTTTCTTTAGGGCAACTATGAAAGTGAACTAATTAAGCTTTCTTCAAGAGATTCTGAAAAATTACCTATTTTAGGAGAGGAGGTAAAAGCTAATAAAATCTTGGGTATTAAAAAGTTGGATTTCATTACAGACCTAGTTATTCCTAATTAGCTGATGTGATGGATGCTTCTGAATAGTACTGCATTGTTGTTAACATGTTATGGTGGTTTTTCTTTCATGGTGGACAATCTGTCCTTATCAACCTTGTCCTAACTCCAGTTCACCTGCCCTAGAAATTACCTGTCCTTTAGGGTGCTCTTTGGAGGAATAAATCAAGATAAGGAAAAATGGCAAAGAAAACAAATACATGCAGTTCCACTAAGAATGTTTTTTAAAACAAAAATCATTCAGCATATTATGTTCTTTTGGCATCAGCTTTGATTAAGTATTTCATTCACTGTTTTTTATGCTACTAATAATATCTGGAAGCCCTTTTTTGAACTTACAGCAATACATAGTATTTCTTGAAAAATTTCCAGCTTGAAATTCTGGTTTGGGAGGAATTGTTTAACCATTAAAACTGTTATATCTTCAGCACTGATTTTGCAAGATTTAAAAGGAGAATGCAGTGACGGCAGAAGTGAAGAGCAGTGGTTGACCTTGCCACTGGATGTCATTTTATCAGGCATCTCCTAAAGCCTTTTTCTTTTAAGTGCATCCTAAATTGGTAATAACAGACTTCTCAGGCTTCTACAAAGAGCCAAAAATTGATGTGTAGTTTTTGTTTGTCATTGATGGAGTAATCCCATCAGAATCATGGCGGTTAGGTTCTCTGTCATGTGATTCTCACAGTTGTCACCCTAAGTTTTCTTGCCTTGTGAGTGTTTGCAATTTTGTAATGGAGATTCTCACTCAGCTTCATGTAAACTATGTATATATTTAGAATTATCTACTTTGTTTACATATTTCTCCTCTGGGAGGAGAAATATGATTGATGGTGATGTTCACCTACGAGTTCGAAGAGGTGGCAACCTGTGTAGCCAATCTTTTGCCTTCTGTAAAAAGTGTATATAAATGGAGTCAGAAATATTAAAATAGAACTTTCCTGCCTGACTTTGTGTTGTCTGCCTTGTCCTTTGTGTGTCTGATACTGTGATGTCTGGTGACCTTGCATGGAACTGCAGCCTGCTGTGTGTCTGAGGTAATAAGTGGTAAGAGATGATGAACTCTACCTCTTCCTCAGATGATGCCCTCATGTTGGACCTTTGGTTTGAGGTCCTAGAGAGGGAGGGAGCCTCTGTTCTCAGAGGAGACTTCCAAGAATTGTTCAGTTATGCTAGAACCCATGGTTTCTTCTGCAGTGTGCAGGCTGCTTTCTCCACAGCGGAATGGAGATTCCTGCGTCACCACCTGCTCCAGTTTTTTACTGTGGATTGCAGCATGGATCTTTTGAGGTTACTAGCAACCTAGAAAAGGCTGGAAGGGGTTCTGCCCAATTGGCAGCCTCCCAATTTTGGGTTTTCAGAGGATAGCTCCAGCCTGATACCGTCTCCTGGGCTAGGTGCCAGGGGAGATGATGGAGCTTTCTCTCCTGTTCCCACACCCTGGATGTGGCACTGGAGTGGAGGGGATTTAGTCCCCTCTTGTGTGCATGCATTGTCGGTGGTAACACCACACGCACGCCCAGAAGTGAGGAAAGCCTGCTCTCCCTCGGCGTAGCCGCTGAGGTAGGCACGGGGTCCACAGAGTGGACCTCGTCCGTACTTGCACCCCGCAGACGTTGGAGTGTGGGAGATCTCAGGGCTTGCAGAAGCCTTGCAGGACCGGTGCTGCCAGTGCCGCTGACCCCCGTGCCACGACAGTGGCAGCGGGAAGTCTTTTGCACCCCACCCCCCCCCACCCCCCCCCACCCCCCCCGCGCCTTCCCAGTGCTGGAAGCGCCAAAAGCGCATTTGGACCGGGGAGGGGAGATGATCACAGCAGACTACCCCCATTGTGGAGTTTCCACAAGATATTCCATGGAGGAGGGTGGTGCAGAATCGCACTGTCCCGAGGTGCTGAGCGGAGCAGTCCCGGATCCAGGTGGTGGGGACCCGCAGTGCACGTGCAGCTCTAGGCAGCCACCTGAGTGCGCCTGGGAGGATGCGGCCCCAGAGAGTGAGAGACTTGCCCCACAGCAGGTGGGAGGGCCGCCTGCCATCAGGGTCTGGGCGACTGGGGGAACTTTGTTGGGAGTGATTCCTACAGCCCCTCCAGCGGCCGCGGCTCTGCTGAGAGATGTGGGGGTGGGGTGGCACTTGCGTGGCCTCTGAGCTGTAAGGGCTGACTCTTCTGCGAGCCCTTCATCCCCCACAAGCCTCCCTCCTCCCCGCATTGCCCATGGCACCTCTTCTTTCATCTCTCCCTGAATCACCCATGCCTTTGAAAGCAGTGCTTGGCAGTGCTGCAGCACCACAAGACACATCCCTCCTCGCGCTGCGCGTGCAGCTGCCACCACCGCTGCCGATACAGAGACAGGTGTTCACTTTTAAAGGAGGGGACGGCACAGCCGATGACAGGCCAGCATTCCCCTGCGGCAAGGGATCCCCAGTTGCCAGGTCACCTTTGGCTGGTCATTGGACTCTGCCTCCGTGTCCAATGATGGTCGGGCTGCGGGACCGCGCACGGTTTTGGGATGATGTCCGAGCCAAGGCTGATGCAGTGGGTGGCTGTGCTTCAGCACAGGGCCCTCTGCAGGGCAGGGATGGATTCCTTAGCTCTGCAAGTGCTGTAAGACAGGCTCTTGCCCCTGTCCTTGTGGAGCCCGTAGGACAGGATTCGGAGGACGATGATGCCTCGCCAAATGGTTTGCAAGCTTTCCCTATGATTCGGGAAGCTGGCCGCATGAAAAATGCCCATTTGTTGTGGCAGGCATTGACTGATCTCTGAGCTAGGGTTGGTAAATACGGTCTGGGGTGTCCTGAGATGATGCAAGTGCTATTAGTGATAGACACAGATGTATTACCACCCTATGACATTCGGTGTTTGGCCAAGGTTCTCTTTCAGCCAGTCGAATATGACATATTTGAGTCTAAGTGGTCTCAGTTGGCTGAAAGGACTGCAGCAGAGAATCTGATGGCTCATCAAAATGGCCCTAGGTATGGGGTCGGGTCAGATGTGCTGCTGGGTATAGGTGAGTCTGCTGATGTTAATAGGCAAATCACCTATGAACCCTTGGTACTAGAGCAGTGCCAAAAAACTGGCATGGCGGCATTGGTACAGACAATGGAGATGTCTGCACCAAAACAGTCATTTGCCACAATTGTTCAGAGGACAGATGAACCCTTCCTGCAGTTCACAGGGAGGCTGACAGTTTCAGTTGAGCAACAAGTGGATGATTTCACTTCTAGAATGTTGTTGCTCAAGACTCTGGCAAGGAGCATCTGTAATACAGAGTGCAGGGGGATCATCGAGGCCCTCCGGAGCGATCCCTCACTCTTCCAAATGACCAAGGCCTCTACAAGAATAGGCAACACAGGTTGTAAGGTGGCTGCTGTGGCTACCACCCTGTGGCCAACCTGGAAGGGCAGCAGTGTGGGAAGCAGAAACAGGCAAATGCTCAGGCTGGCAAGAAAAAAGGGAAGAAAGTGCAAAAGCGGATCACTCCTTTGTTTCTCTGTGGACACTGTGGAAGGCCAAATCACATGGCCTATCCTTGTAAGGCAATGGTTCATGTAAATGGCCAGCCTCTATCGGGCTCGGGAAACGGGCAGCAGAGCACGAAGGGGAAGCGCAGTCAGACACAAGTGTCTTCCCAATCCCCAGAGCCAATGGAGGTCTTCTGGGCAAGCTCGCAGCCAGCACCTGCGGTTCAGCAGGTGTAGATGTCTGCACCACTGAAACGGTTGTCCTAACGGACAGTGCAGTGCATAAAATCTCCCTGGATGCCTTTGGTCCTCTGGGTGATGGTTTTAGTGCCCTTCTTATGGGCAGATCTAGTACACTGCTCAGGACCCATTGTGCATCTGGGTCTCGTGCATGCAGATTACATGGGAAGGATTTATGCCATGGTTTCCACGCCCACTCCCCCCCCCCCCCCCCACTATCCCAGAAAAAAACACGAATTGCTCAGCTTGTGCCCTTTAAGTCCTCTGTCCACAGGGCAGAAAATTGAGTGATAGGAGATGGTGGCTTCAGATCCACTGGGCTGCCTCAGGTCATCTGGGCTGATGCCCTGACCAAGAAGCATCCTGAGAAGATATGCACCCTGTCCATTCCTGGTGCAATGCCATCGGAAATTTGTCTCCACGGAATCCTTGATGCAGGCGTGGATGTCACGATCATGTCTATTGCTGCTTGGCCCCCGGACTGGCCTTTGGACCCGGTGGGGAAGCCTGTAGTGGGACTGGGAGGAGCAAAGCAATGTTGCATGAGCCAGAAGCCAGTGACAATCACAAATCCAGAGGGTCAGACAGCTACAGTCTGGCCTCATGTCACCACCACCTCTAATAACCTTTGGGAGAGGGATGCTCTGGCCATGTGGGGGGTGCGCATGGGGACAGATTTTTAATTAGGGCTACTATGCTGAAGGGTGCAGCATCTGACATCTCCTATTTGGTGGCTGATGGACAAACCCATTTGGGATCCCCAGTGGCCCCTTCCCCAAGACAAATTAGTTGCCCTTCGTGATTTGGTGCAAGAACAGTTGGACCAAGGTCATCTGGAACCTTCGACCAGTCCCTGGACCACTCCTGTGTTCTGCATCAAAAAGAAGTCTGGGAAATGAAGGTTGTTACAAGACCTCCAAAAAGTGAATGCAGTCAGGGAAAGCATGGGGATGCTGCAGGCTGGTGTGCTGCTGCCCACCATGCTTCTAACAGAATGGCCGGTCCTCCTTGTGGATGTGAAGGATTGTTTTCTTACAATTCCTTTGCATCCAAATAACAGACTGAAATTTGCCTTCTCGGTGCCAGAAATCAACAATGCTGAGCGCGCACAACGGTATCACTGGAGAGTTTTGCCACAAGGCATGAAAAATTCCCCGAGCCTGTGCCAATGGTTTGTGGCCTGAGCCTTGTCTGGAGTTCGCAAGCAATTTCCAATGCCCAATTTTATCATTACATAGATGATATCCTGGTGGCTGCATCCACCTAGGATGAGTTGCAGAGGATTCAGCCTCAGCTGCTCCATGCTTTGCATTCTCATGGGCTGCAGGTGGCTCCAGAAAAGTTTCAGCAGCAACGTCCATGGAAATATCTGGGTGTCAAGATATTGGAACATATGATCCAGCATCAAGAGGTGCAATTCGTGCACTCGGTGTGCAGACTGAATGATGCCCAGAAATTGGTGAGTATCATCACTTGGTTACATCCGTATTTGGGACTAACCACAGCACAGTTGTCTCCTCTGTTTGATTTGTTAAAGGGAGAAACTGATTTAAAATCACCTTGGACATTGACCCAAGAGGAACATCAGGTGCTGGAGGAGGTTCAGTGAGCTGTTTTGACTCAGCTGGTTCATCGCATTGATCCCTCCATTGATGTCACTGTGTTCGTCACCACTCCAGATTTACATCCCACAGACATAATTGGCCAATGGAGTGACAAGTGGTCTGACCTCTAGCACGTCCTGGAATGGGTTTTCTTGCCCCATCAGCTGCAGAAGACAGCAATAGCATTGTTCAAGCTCATTGCTTGTTTAATAGTCAAATGCTGACAACAGCGTTTGCAATTGATGGGTGCAGATCCTGCAAATATTGTGCTCCTGGTACCACAGGAAGATTTTGACTGGAGCCTTGCAAACAGTGTGTCACTGCAAAGTGCTCTGGAAGATTTTACAGGGCAGACCACTTATCATCTGCCCGGCCACAGGCTACTTCAAGTGGCGAAATCCACACAAATCTCTTTACAGCCCAAACCCAGGCAGGAACCAGTGCAAGGACCCACCGTCTTCACTGACAGGTTGGGAAAAACAGGGAAGGCCATTGTCACTTGGAAGGATGGATCTGAGTGGAAGGTCCTGGAAGGCCATGAGGATGGGTCAGCCCAGTTGCTTGAAGTGAGGGCTGTCATCATGGCTTTTCAAAAATTTTCCCAGCAACTCTTCAACTTGATCACAGATTCCTACTTATGTGGGTGTCATTGCTCAGGGATTGGGTCATTCGGTGTTGAAGGAAGTCAGCAATGCTGCCTTGTTTCATTTACTGAAGACCCTGTGGTGTGCTATTCAGGACAGGGTTCATCCCTATTATGTTCTGCATGTTCGAAGCCACACTAACTTGCCTGGATTTGTAGTGGCAGGTAAAATGAGGGCTGAAAAGCTGGCTAACCCAGCATGGGTGGCCCCTCAGCCTGATAGACTTGCATACCCCAAGGCATCACTTGGGTTTTTCCACCAGAATACGCATACACTGCAGAAGCAGTTTCAGTTGACGCCAACTGAGGCCCTTGACATTGTCAAGTCCTGTGATGACTGTCCTGCGGTTGCTGCACCTTTGCCATAGGAGTAAACCCCAGGGGCCTTAAGTTCTTGGAACTTTGGCAGATGGGCATTACCAAGGTTGCCAAGTTCAGCTGGCTCAAGTATGTGCATGTTACGGTGGACATGCTCTCATCTGCTGTGTGGGCTTTGGCTCACACAGGAGAAAAGACCCGTGATGTCATTGCCCACTGGAGGCAGGCCTTTGCCGTCCTAGCCATACCCTCTGCTATCAAGACCGACAATGGTCCTGCTTATGCCTTGCAGAAGGTGCAGCAGTTCCTGCAATTGTGGGGTATTTCTCATAAATTTAGTATCCCTCATTCTCCCACAGGCCAGGCAATTGTAGAACGCACTCATGGTACACTCAAGCGTGTTCTCCAAAGACAGAAAGGGGGAATGAGGGGTGAAACCCCACAGAGTTGGTTGCAAAAGTATACATTTGTATACATTTGTATACATTTGTATACATTTAATCACCTCATGGTGCCGCAGAACTCAAATAACCCTGTTATCTTGAAGCACCACCTTTTTATTACAGGCTTTGGATGAGATGCATCAGCCTCGAGCAAAGGTCCGGGTGTGAAACCTAGTCATCAAGCAATGGGAAGGTCCTTATGACCTTATTGCTTTGGGGTGCAGGTATGCATGTGTCTCCACAGATACTGGACTACACTGGGTAGCTGCAAAGTGTGTCCATCCCAATCTGAGACTGCAGAGAGAGAATTCAGCCAACAGACAGCCAGGAGACTGTGAAGAAAATGAAGGTCAACAAGTGGATGAACCACTGAGTGATGACTCTGCTGTCGATGACGAGTGATCACTCCGATGGCCCTTCCATGAGAAGAAATTGAACATTGTTCATTTTCTTTTTTCTTTTTCTTTTTTTAACAGTAAAAAGGTGAGATGTCACCCTAAGTTTTCTTGCCTTGTGAGCGTTTGCAATTTTGTAGTGGAGATTCTCACTCAGCTTCATGTAAACTATGTATATATTTAGAATTATCTACTTTGTTTACATATTTCTCCTCTGGGAAGAGAAATAGGATTGATGGTGATGTTCACCTATGAGGTTGAAGAGGTGGCAACCTGTGTAGTCAATCTTTTGCCTTCTGTAAAAAGTGTATATAAATGGAGTCAGAAATATTAAAATAGAACTTTCCTGCCTGACTTTGTACTGTCTGCCTCGTCCTTTGTGTGTCTGATACTGCGACACACAGTCATGCTCTGAGCATGGAATTTGCCAAACCTTTTCTTGGACCTATAAAACTGGCAAAACGAGCATTATGTGAACACACAATTAACTAGAGGAGTGACTGAAAGTGCCATTTCCTCTTTACTTCAGAGGTCTCAAACTGGGTCTCACATATCATGTCAAAAAGAATGAGAAATAACATTTTGGCCTTCTAATTTATATTTTAAAATTGTGGCTTAGTATTCAAAGATGACAGAGGTGTCCTTAGATGAGCTGTATGCATTGCATTACTCAGACCCAGCATAAACTGTAAAAACTAAAATTAGATCTAGAAAAAGATGAAATCAGCAATTGGCATCATGTTACAGAACTGTGAGACAGGAGCTGTTGCAGAACTCTTCAGCCCATTGTATTTGCAGCTCTTCAGCAGCCTGTCCATGTTACAGTCCTGATGGTGTCAGGAATATAAGCTCTATTCCCCATTAGAAGACAGGACTCAGAATAGCTCTCCACCTGTTCCCTCATAGACAAGTCCTTCTTGCAAAACCAAAAAGAGAAAATGCCTTTTCTTGAAGTGATACATTTGAGAAGAATTTTTTTCAGTTTATATTTTCAGAAAAAAAAAAGAGGTTCAGCTTCTTTCCCCCTACCTCCCCCACCCCGCCCCCCTTTTCCCCATCCCCATAGCAGTGCTCCTTTTCAGGAGTTCCTGCTATTACCCAGGAGAAAAGAGAGGAAGAGTAGTTTGAAAGCTGTCTGGCACATTTGGGGGCCACATTCCTTCCATCTATTTATATCCTTTCTCATTTATTCATTAGCTTTATCAGCAGGACACACAATACTTTGTAGACTGTGATTTTTTTTACAGTCATGGAATACTCCAGTAAAATTAAATTTTCCTTCCCACTGTTGGAGTCCAGGGCATCCCTCTGGGCACCCTGGAAAGTCACAGACATAGGTAGAGAGGCCTGGGACCCAAAAAAGAGGGTCTGGGGTCTGTGCAGGGGGATTTGTCTGGCACAGAGCCCAGGAGGACAAAGTCTTTGATTTTGGTCCATGAGAAAAACATCCAACAGAGAGAAGAATTGCAAGTCACCCAAATGTGTGACAGATAGTAGTGTAGCTTATCACT
The DNA here is from genome assembly GCF_965231275.1 of Zosterops lateralis. Lineage (NCBI taxonomy): Eukaryota > Metazoa > Chordata > Aves > Passeriformes > Zosteropidae > Zosterops > Zosterops lateralis. Next base: position 21,495,592 of record NC_139772.1, on the reverse strand, counting down.
GTGTAGAAGATTTTGTAGTTTTGGGATTTTTAGAATGTAGATGCAAAGGGACAAGATGGAGATTTTTAAGGCGGTGCCCTGAGTTCTTCTTCTTCTCCCTTGGCATCCATCTTCTGCAGTGACGTGGGCACAAAGTAGTTTCAGTGAATTGGGTCAAAGTAGAAATGACCCTTCTAGTATAGGTGATAGACATTGGCACAGAATTGTAAATAATGGGTACGTAGTTATCTGTATAAGAGGTAGCAACCTCCCATCACTGGAGGAGTCACCTTGTGTCCGAGCTGCTGTGAACATCTTGGCTGGACACAGGGGGAATCACATCGTGTCTGAGCAGCTGTGAACATCTTGGCCAGGCACAGAGAATTGTAAGATAAGAACTAATAAACAATGTGAGAAATCAAGAAAACCAAGACCTTGAGACTCCCTTCATTCTTGCGCCGCACCAGACTCAGCACAGACTCAGACTCAGATCCTTCAGAGGTCAGGAGGGAAAAACACTCCTTCGAACCCACATGAACCACCAGCCTTGGAATCTCGGGAGGAGAGAAAACCTTAAAACCCAAGACCCACTGCCTCTATTTTAAAAATAATATGTATTCTTTGATGATTGAATCCTTGCAAGCTTTGGTGGTAAGGTTGTTATTAACAAGTATGTTCACCTAGTGCTGCAGTTCAGTAGGAACTATATATGTGATTAAAAAAATATATACAGTTTCAAGCTGTAGGAAAGTAGAAGGTTCACCCTTTGCACTCGAAGCTCATATCAGATTTTTACTGTTCTTTGCTGTTTTGTTCTGTTATTATAATGTTCTTTGAATTGCCTAAGCAGCCAATGAGAGAACTACTTACCTGCTCTCCAGAGCTCTTGACATCAGCTAAACAATGCATGAAAGTGTTTTATAGAAAGAGACAGATAGGGGAAGAGATATGAAGAAACTAGAGATTTAAAGTGACATTAGACATTTTATGAAATGAAGAAAGAAAACACACTGAAAATCAGAAGCCTTTAGCAGCAGCAGCATTTTTAAAAGGCCTAGTATCACAGTAAATAAGATTTTTCAGAGCCTTTTGGAAAGGGAATAAGATGTTGTCATTGTTCTCTATTGGTAAATTATCCTTGAAAACAGGGAATATGCTTCTACGAAATGTTAATTAATGCTAAGAAAAATTATTTCTAGTAAACAAGTAATGCTTTTACAATAGAATCTGTAGCGGTCCGGTGTGTCTCTCAGGACCTGCATCCTGGCTAGCCCTGGCACTGGAGCTGCAGTAAAGGTACAGTTTGGTATCCTGAGATACTTCCCAGACCCTGTGGGTCCTTGCCCCACAGAAGCGTGAACAGTGGTGGGGAAAAAAGGAAGGACTCTTATGGGGAACTTCAGTTTTATTAAACCTATGCAGGACTTCTTCACACCCAGAGAGTTTGCCCACAAAAGTGGGGTTCCTCTCTGTACACCGGGGAGGAGCAGGGGTTGGGTACAGCTTGGAACCAATCCAGGGTGTGAAGGGTGTGACTCTGCACATAAATGACAAATATTATAACAAATCAATAATGCAAGGGATGAGATAGCCCAGATCCTGCCCAATCACTCAATACCCTTACTGGAACCTTCTAGACCCAGGGTGAGGCCTCGAAGTGATGGACAAGACCTGAGGGCTGTATAACTTATGACTGACACATAACTATGATTGGGATTAAACCAAGAAGGGTTTGTACACCAATGTACACCAATGTACACATGGGTGTACATGGGACGAACCATTATAACTTATAAAAACCAGTATAAAACAAGGAATAAATGCATACAAAAAACTGATAAAACCGAATCCACACCACTACAAGAATCCTATCCCAAAGAAAATTTATGGCACGGTATAGTGGGGATAACATCCTTAAAAATTGAAATTATTTTTGTGTGTTATTAAAATCTTTCTTTACACAGGTGTTGAGGCTCCATTCTTTTCTTCTTCTTCTTCTTCTTCTTCTTCTTCTTCTTCTTCTTCTTCTTCTTCTTCTTCTTCTTCTTCTTCTTCTAGCACTGCATGTTGATAATGACTGGAGAAATTACAGATTGCTCAGTTTTTGGGATGGCAAGGATAGGATTTCAAAGAACTTTATTGACATTATTTTTAGGCTGTTAAAGTGGGATGATAGAGTCACGGAATGGTTTGGGTTGCAAGGGACCTTAAAGCTCATCTCCTTCCACCCCCTGCCATGGGCAGGGACACCTTCCACTGTCCCGGGCTGCTCCAAGCCCCAGTATCCAACCTGGCCTTCGACACTGCCAGGGATCCAGGGGTGGCCACAGCTTCTCTGGGCACTTTGTGCCAGGGCCTGCCCACCCTCCCAGGGAACAATTCTTTCCCAATATCCCATCTATCCCTGCCTGCTGGCACTGGGAAGCCATTCCCCCTTGTCAACCCACTCAAGTTCCTGAGGAATTGTCCCTCTCTGGGTTCTCTGCAGCCCCTTCAGACCCAGAAGGTGCTGTGAGGTCTCCGCACAACCTTCCCTTCTCCAGGCTGAGCAACCCCAACTTTCTCTGTCTAAAATTCAGTAATCTAATAATTGTCAGTAATAATTTAGGGATTTGACATGTTACCTTTATTTACCTACTAAAACATTTCAATTCCCTTTCAAGCTGGACATGCTGTGGCTGTTGGTGTGATTGTTTCCTGATTGAAGTAAGACTGAGCAGTTCAGACATTAATCTCTAGGTAGGAAGAGCAATCCAACTGTATATTCCAGTACTACGAGAGTATCCCCCTTACTGGAACCTTCGTGCTAGCCCAGATTTCCACAATGGAGGATTTTGTGGGGGGCATCTCCTCCCAAACCAAGTTGCAGGTGGGGTTTCTCTGAGCTTTTCGGCTCTATGCCTTAGATATCTTTTCTCAGCACAGGCAGAGGACAAGGACTAAGAGAGGGAGTTCTGTTGTCCTTAATTCAGAGAGTTTATGCCCCGAACTGCCGGTGACAGACAGACTGCGAGCGCTGGAAGCAACAAGTTATGTACCGGAGGATTTTGGGCAAGTAACAGCTTCTGGTCAATAGAGGGAAAGTGCAGAAGGTAAACAAGGTTTTTGGGGACTAATAGGGAACCAGTGAAAGGAAAAGAAATGATACAGATGAATGAAAATTGGTTTGGGGAGAGATTGGCTTAGAATCTTCAGGAAAAACAGGCTGGGGTCTGGATAACTGACAGCTCTGGAGGAGTAAGCAGTTTTTGATACTGAACCCCAGACTGAGACCAAACAAAAGGCACAGAACCATTTAGAAACTTTAAAACTTGAACAAACTGCAACAGGAAAGAAGTATTATTTTACATGATTAAACAAATCAATCTTTAGAAGATGTAAATGGCAAAATATTTATTGTCAGATTTGTGCCAGATTTCCTACAGGTACCAATGAAGTCTGGTTTTTATGCAAATTTTCAATATATTGAACTTAATGAACAAGTCTTCACGCAAAGTCTAGACAAAGATAATGAAGGGTATGCATGCTTACCTAAGGTCATAATTGGTATTGCGAGGAAAAATTGGGGGAAATATTGTAGTTAAATGGTGAGAGAAGAGCAATGGGAAGCAGAACTCTGTAATTCTCACCCTGGCCCCTGCTGTCTTGCTGGATGCCTTTGGGCCAGTAGTGTGGCACTCCTGTTTCTTACTTCAGGTGCTTTAAAAATCAAGTATAATGCTCCTTACACATCCCTTCCTGTCAAGGATTATGTGAAACTGAATTAATGCTTAAAAAGTGCTTTTGGATTCTGTAATTTAGGCACTTTGTAAGTAGAGTGAATTAATATTTTACTGAATATAGTAATTCCTGAATTTTAAGCAGGAAACCCACTGTTAAATGTTACAGTTGGCATGGGCGTAAATATTAAATTGTTGCATACAAATTAGGCTTTAAATCGTGTTTCCTCATGGAAAAGTTACCATAGCAGTCATTCCATTTTCAGCTGGAATCTGTCTGGGTAGGATTTAGTACAAAGTCATTTCTGAATACACTGGTAGCTGTTTAACTTCAACAATACAGACAGCACTTTGTTAGATTTCCATTTGACAGATACAAATGACAATCAAATTATTTTTGTAATGACGCATCCAGAAATACACAGAGCAGAGGGGCAACAAATGTTGCTTTAAATTAATATTTAAATCTCATTGTTTGAAAGTCCTCTTGAAAGAAAATCATGACTGATTTTTAATAGCATGGAAGCCCCTGGAGTCCTTCAACTCTATCAGCACTGTAGTGTCAGTCTCTTTTAATCAATCCTCCTTTTATCACTAGGCCCTAGATGACAGCGTGAAGTTTCACCCTGAGGTATAAAGCAGTGAAATATATGTGACTTATCTGACTTCAACTTTAAAAGATTTGCATGGAAGCAGAAGGACAAATGCTGTCCTGATTGCATTCAGCTTGATGCATGTCATTGAAAATGGAATTGGCAAAATAAAGCGACTTGAGAAGTAGGAAATAGCAATTTTCTAAATAATGACATTTTCTTTTACATAATAATGGTCAAAGTCATTAGTCATATAAATGACTCCACACTGAATTATAAAAGGTTTAAACTGACAGGAGGAGCCTAATTCACTTAAAACCAAAGATAGAGCTCTCAACTGATGTGAAAGGACCTCAAATGTAGTGACTCACATCACATTTTGGCTCAGGAAAATGGAATGTCTTGTGGCAAATACCCCAGAATTGCATCTCAACACAGATATTTCTTCTTGTCTCTCTTCCACTTTATTGCTTGGACTATGTTGCCTTCCTCCATTCAACCAAGCACTGTCTTTAATAGAGATATTCTTAATAGTACCTAATGGAGTTCATAGGGAATTTGAAGATGTTTCAGAAAAAATGTATCACTAGGAACACAAAAAATGAGTTTGCCCACCTTCCTATTGTTATTTCTATTTCTCCCTGTACCAAGATGGATTTTTAAAATGTAATGTGGTCTGAATCTGGTGAAGTGAATGAAAAATTTCACCTCTTAGGTCAGATACCAAATGTACACCTTGGTACACTTGGTCTGTAAGTCTTTTGAGTAGTGAACAGCTGCTATGACCAATATTAATGTGCAATTTATAGATGATTTTCAAAGCCTATTCTGTCATGTTACCAAATATATGACCGAATAGTGATGTTTAGTGCTATGAACCTCTTTTTCTTTTTATACTGTGTTTGTGCTTAAAAGTGTTTCCAGTAATGATAAAAACTTTGTTTTTTTGGTTATGTGTTCAGAGGAAAAAAATGTTTTACATTAATGTGGTGAATTATACCCCAGAACTGGTAATGAATTATATCTTTAATTGTTAGGTACACCTCTGCTATCTTGAGGCAATACAATTACTGCTATTTATTCTTTTTTAAGATACCACAATGAAACCAATAAAAATATGCTTTTTTTTTTTTTTAATAAAAGGAATGTATTTGTTAAGAGACCAAATCTATATTAATACAGCTACACTGCTTCTTCCAGCCTCTTAAAGCTGATGTGCCTTGTGATATGAAAAACCTCTAGAACGTTACCTCTTATAAAAGCAGAGGTATTTTTCTTCTAATTCTGCTGGTAAATCACAAGTGTGTAATATGAATGCAGTGATATATTTATTCAAATCTATAATGCCAATATTAGATGGGGCTTACACTAAATGATGACTTTTGTTCCCTTATGTAACAAGGGAAAACACTGGAAGCGAGTGTAATTTAAATGTATTTGAGTGTACTGCAGCTGTGAATCCAGAAAGTTTACTGTAAAGCTGAAAAATATCAGTAGAGGGAGCTACTACTGCATTTTTCCGGAAAGATGCTTTCTAACCTTTGGTGGACAAGCCGTTTGCAATTGTTGGGAAGAAGCTGCTCCTTTTGATATGCTCTCTGACTGCTTAGCAGCACATTTGAGGCAAATGACATAATAACATGAAAGGAAAATGACTTGATATCCATCTGCCTTGTCATCTTTTGTGAATTATGGATGGATTGCAGGCTGCATACCATTGTTTCACTTCTCTCTTTTTTTCTTCAGGATCTCACATTGAATCTTTTCAGTCACCTCAAATGTCAAGACAGGACTGAAAAAAATCAATACTCAGAAGAATTTTGTGACATGGGGGATTAAAACTTGTCTAAGTAAAAGGGAAAGAGAACAAAACAACATGTTTTTTCCTTAATATCCCATGTCTTCTTGATCAATAAAATTTAATATTTGCTGGTTTTAGAATCTAATGACCAAGTCCAAATGTTCTGAAACATCTTAAGGGTGTCATTTACTCATTTTCTCACCTGCCTTTTCCAATAAGTAAGAAAGCAGCTAGAGGAGATCAAACATTGCTGACCTTCTCCGAGCAGAAACTTCTTTCCCGTGGAGTGGTTCCTTTGATGGAAAGGAACTGCTGGACAGTGTTCCCAAGTACCAAAGACCCCTGGCATGGCTGGCAGGGATCAGGAAGCCGCATAGGTTGCGTCTCTCTTCAGGCTTCTTCCATTCCCAACTCATTCTCATGTCAGAGGCTCAGTGGCTCAGCTCTGAACTGTCACTAAAACAAAGGACAATGGGGCTGTAGTTCAACTGAAATAATGCCTTAACACACTGCTGAACTTAGCCGTGTGATTGCTTTACAAATCTGCCCAATGGTTTTGACACTAAGATCTGCCCAAAACGTAATCTCTTGCCTTAAAGTGTCTTTCTGCTCGTTTCTCAGTTAAAGGTGTTAGGCATGCAAATCCCCGTCTTCTTGTTTGGAGGAGCAAAGCAACAGATTCTGTGTTTTCTTTTGTGTTAAAAGAAACTTCAGCCTTTAAATATCTCGGGATATTCATGCTACATTTTAAAAATTGTTTTATTTTTTATAAAGTAAAATTTAAACTAGACAGTTTGGGTCAGTTTAAGATATTTAGATTTCTGAGTACACATGTAAATGTTTATTGCGGTTTCCAGAATCACTGACATTTCTTTCAGCTTTTAAAGCTTACATTTCTTGATGTGCAATGCTTTCCAAGTCCTAGGCTTAAGCGACTAATGTTGGCTGAGTGTCATTCTTAAAGTATTAAACAACCCACATTTGGTTCATATATTGATTCAAATTGCAGTTGTCTTCATGACTGGATTTATTGAGCATCTCTTGGTTAACATACTAAATTCTTGTGTCTTATAGGCTGGGCATCAGCCAGAAAGAAGAGTTTAACCTGAAAGCTGTCCTTTCTATTTAATGGCTTAATAGATATTTAGAGGTTTTTTTAAAGAATCAATTTATTGAATCATCCTTAGTTTCTTTCTCCACAGTCTAGAACATTTACTGTGAAACCTCCCACTTAAAAGATAAATGTGTAAGAAATATTTTTCATAAAATAATGAGAAGTACTGGCAAGTATTTATTTTACTTTGTTCCTAATTATTTCCCTTGGGCAAACTGAGGAATTTTTCAAATCTGATGATTGTTGTATCTCTGTTGCATCATGTTTACAAATAATCAGAAGATTTAAAAATCCTTTTAATAATTGACAATACAGTATTCAGTTACATCGAAAGTCTAGATCCTTGAGGGAATTTTTAATTTGCCATACATATTTGGTTTTTCAGCTTTTCAGGAAATAACACATTTCTACTTATTTACGTAAGTTAATCCTTCTTCATTTTGAAATTTTATTCTGCTGAGTTGTGTTCCAAATACTAAGAGATCAAGGAAATTTTTGTTATAGCCTCAGTCAGCAGTGTGTGCAATGCAGAAATGTTTATGCAAGTCTCCTAAGTTTAGTCCAGTTGAAAAAAAAACCACAAAAAAACAAAAAAGTGACACAATGGAAGAAAGGCCATTTTATGGGTTGGTGCTGTAGCCTGAGAACATACCATGAATACTGGGCACTCGAGAGCTCTCATCTTTATGATGTATATTAATTGGTTTTGAGAACTGGCACATAAGACTTGTAAAATGAGCTGTTGGATGACAAACCCACCTGAATAAACGTGTGGCACAGGAACTACTGGCTCTGCAGGTCAGTCAGAGGAACAGATTCTATCCCTGGGATCCCTGACTCTGATTGGTGGCTGCAGTGCAGTGCCTTGGAATGTACCACAGGATCATGGAATAGTTTGGGCTGCAAGACACATTGAAGATTATCCCATTCCACCCCTGCCATGGGCAGGGACACCTTCCACTGTCCCAGCTGCTCCAAGCCCCAGTGTCCAGAGGCAGCCACAGCTTCTCTGGGCAGCCTGTGCCAGGGCCTGCCCGCCCTCCCAGGGGGCAATTCCTTCCCAATGTCCCATCCATCCCTGTCCTCTGGCAGTGGGAAGACATTCCCCCTTATTCTGTTCCTACATGCTCTTGTAAAAATCCTGGCTCAGCTCAGCAAACTCCAAAATGTATGACTTAAGAAGTGCCATTTTGTTTTTAGAGAGAAAAGGAGATAATTATACTTAGAATATTGATATTCATATGCTCCCTGTAGATGTACTGATGATAATCCCCTGGCCTGAGAAGTTATATTCCATTCTTGAGTAAAGATTTTCATATTTTTTCAAGGCTTTTCCTGGAGCCAGCCTAAAGCACTAAAAAGAAAAATGACTACTTGAGGTGCTGATTTAGCCTCAGCAACTCAGCCCAGTGCTAAAAGGTGCTTAGGCGTTGTGACAGAGCTTTGCAAGATCTAATTCTGGGCATCTGACCACTAGGCCAAACCCCTTGCTAGGAATCCCAAGCTGGGCCTGCTTGTATGCTCTGCCAGCAGAATCCTGCACCTCAAGTGTGCAGGTCAATACCAAGAGTAGTGTGCTGTTTCTTCTGCTGTATTTATGTTTTTCATGTGACTGAGGACATAGCCTTTTACCTGTGCTTGGTGTGAGTGGTGCTGAAAGAGTGATGGACTGAAGAGACACAAAGACCTCGGTGGAAGCATCCTGCAGTGTTGATAGAACTACGAGCTCACAGCAAACCCCCTGGAAGCCTCAGGTCATTGTGTCAGGTTCCTTAAGACAGAGCTGACATTTCGATCCATAAGTAGGCGACTTTATTCAGCTGTTGCTCACAGTTCCCAGTCTCTCATGAAGACAGAATTCTAATTCTTCTAAAAAAATAACAAGAATAACTGCTATTTTCAGGAGATAGGTGACATTCTTGTCTTTTAGTCCTTTCATCTTCCTCAAAGAATTATCCAGTCTTTTGGAAATTCAAGAGGTCTGCTAGGAAGGCTTTGTTTTAACACCTGTAAATGCAATCCCTATTGCTCACCCTTTGGGTGTGTTCTGTAAATCCCATACTGCACAGCTTTGCTCATTTTTTCCTGCCATGTTCCGATCATCCCCTTTCATTCTGTTACGTAATGAAGATCAGCTCATGAAAAAGAAGGGAGGGAGAGCAGCTCTTCTCCTCCAGAACAGCTTATAAATCTAAAACTTGACCATTTCCCCTTTGAGAGACCCCAGGAATCTCTAGAATTTACCTTGAATTTAGGTTTCAGTAAATGTAAAAATCAAACCCATGTACCGTATTTCTCGTTAATTCAATGGAGAATCATGCACACTGCAGCCTCCTTTGAAGTTAATTGAAGAGTCTTGGCCTCCATTGACTCTGATTGCAGTTTTGGTTTGGCAATAAAACTTCAAACTGAGTTAGTTGTGGCTGCTGTAGTTCTTATTTCATTTCTATGGAAAGCTCTTTTTGTATCCACAAGCACATAATAAGTGCTGAAAAATGTCTCATTCCTAGCTCATATTTTGCTGACAGAGAAGATAATTTGCACATGTCAGTGTTTTCTGTGGGTAAAGTCAGAATTCCTCAGCTATGGCTTTTTCCCAGTTGATATCACAAAACTGACCATGAAACCAGACAGTGAAGTTTTAACTAGGACATATTTGCTGAGAGTTTCAAGATGTCTGACTAAGAACTAGAAGGTAATTGGCAGTAGATGACATGAGTTTATGATGGGAAGTCATGTTTGGCCAGTGTGATGGCCTTGACAAAGAAATTACTTGGTGACTGAAGGGAGAGCAGTGGCTGCTGCTTGTCTTGAGTCCAGCAAGGACTTTGACACTCTCCTGTAGCATAAAAAAGTGTTGCAATACGGACTGGAGAAATAGGCAGAGGGGTGGACTGAAACCTAGCTGAACTGCTGGGCTCAGGGAGATGAGCATCAGTGACACAAATTCCAGCTGGAGGCTAATCCTGAGATTTCCTTATTGTCATCAGCACTGTTAAACACCTCCATGAGGGCCTGGGTGATGGCACTGAGTGTACACTCAGCAGCTTGCAGATGACACAAAATTGGGAGAATTTGTTAACACACTGCGTAGGTGTGCTGCCATTCAGAGGGACCTGAATTATTCAGGCCAGAGAATCAAGCTGAGAGAATCTCATGAAGGCTAACAAAGGGAAATGGACAGAAGCAAATACCAAGTCCTGCTGGTAGGCAGGAAAAATCCCACACATCAGCACAAGCTGGATAGGTGTCAAACAACTGGAAAGCAACTTTGCAAGGAAGGACCTGGCGGTACTAGTGCACAGCAAGTTGCACAAGAGAAAGCAATATGCCCTTGTGACAAACCAAGTTGATGAGAGAGATGGAGAAGCTCTGGTGAGAGGAAAGGGTGGGAGACCTGGGATTGTTCAGCCTGGAGAGGAGAAGCTTTGGGGTGATCTCAGTGTGGCCTTGCAGGGCCTGAAGGAACTGCAGGAAAGATGGAGAGAGACAATTTGCAAGGGCTGGAGGGACAGGACACAGGGAATGGCCCCACTGACAGAGAACAGGGTTAGATGGGATACTGGGAAGGAATTGTTCTCTGGGAGAGTGAGGAGGCCCTGGCACAGGGTGCCCAGAGAAGCTGTGGCTGCCCCTGGGTCCCTGGCACTTTCCAAGGCCAGGTTGGACATTGGGGCTTGGAGCAGCCTGGGACAGTGGAAGGTGTCCCTAGCCATGGCAGGGAATGGCACTGGATGAGCTTTCAATCCTTCCAACCCAGACCATCCAGAAATTCTATGATTTCCTTCTATATTTAGATTTCTATAAATGATCAGTTTATGGCCTCACAATTCATAAAAGGGAAAAAGTATCAGATCACAGTGAGCATTCTTATGCATCTGCCAAAACAGCAAGAAAACTTCTGCACAGACTGTGAGTGGAGGTGCACTACTTGTTATGCTTAGAATTAAATTAAAGTAGTGAGAAATAAATCTCTGTTTTCCATGAAGCAAACAGAACCCTACTTTGAATCTAAAGTGTATTTTACTGTGCTACTGTTGAGAAATGATGAGTGGACAGAGGTTATAAGGTGAAACCCAGTATATTCATGTGTTTATGGAACCAAGGTCAAGCAACCCTTCAAAAGACTATTTGGGTAGGGGTATGAATTGCAGAGTGTGTAAATTTATTTATAAATTAAATTCTGAAGAACATTCCATGCTGTGGTTCTGAAGGCATAGGTTTGCTGAGTTCTTAAACTTGAACTAAGTTTAAGGTCAGATAGCCTGGGATAAACTACACTGAACAGGGCAAATGTAGTTACCCTGAATGGCTGAGGTCATACATGAATTTTTATTCAATATCTCATATAAAAACTATCAGCATGGTTGTGCAGAAATCAAGTAATATATATCCAAAATATTTAAGGCGATTTCTGCAGCATAACATGATTTTCAATGGCTAAAATAATAACAAAAAAGGGAATACCATATTATTTTCATGCTGTGTTTATAAAAGGAAATAGTTCTGGCCATTGTCTATTCAGTTGGAATGTTTCTGGCATTTGTGTGACATTTTCAGAATGTGTCTGCAGCTCAATTACCTTGTGAAGCTTCAGCATGTCTCTGGTCCCCATTCTGAGCTCTGCCATGATCTGCAGTGTTGGAGTCTGACAGAAGCTCCAGTAGGAAATAGGAGTAAAAGTCTGCCTGCCCAAGTGTGTCCGCTATTTCGGGACACACAGAGGATAGCAGGCAGCAGCGGGTCAGACATGGAAAGCTTCTTTATTTTCTGACTCCATCAACTTATATACACTTTGTACAAAAGACAAAGATTGGCTAAAAAAGGTTAACACCTCATGAACCTTGCTGATCACCATTATCATCAATCTTGTTCTCCTCCCAGAGGAGAACTATGCAAACACATAGATAAATTCTAAAAATACATATAGTTTACATGAAGCTGTGTGAGAATCATGCTGTGAAGATTCAAACACTCGAAAGCAAGAAAATTCAGAGTGACACCCAAGGTGCTGCGAAGTTAAGCAATGAGGAGTGAAAGGAGCTCATGAATTCCCCCACTGAGGGAAATGCTGAACTGGCTGTTCTGGTACCATACATCTGGGTACCTCAAATTGCTTTACTGGGTCTTCTCAGCTGTGTCTTTTCTCTGGGATGCTTTACTCCTCAGGGAGTCAGCAGAAATCTCTCAGACCACAAGGCCATATGTGCACAGCCTTAATGATCTGACTTTAGTGAGCAGTCAAGCAACCTTGATGAAGCAAAGTGAATTTAATTCAAGCATCTTTTTAATTTATTTTTTAATTGTATTTTATCTTAATGGCCCCTGGTATGCTGAACAGCACAAAGAATATTGTGATGAATTCTGATTGATAATCATTGGATTTTCTGGTGAACTTACTACATGAAATCACAACAGGTGACCTGACACTTCAATGCATATCCTTCCTATTTCAAGTTTTCTGCCTTTTTGGATGGCATTTTCCTTTTCTGTGCTTCATTCCTCAGGAGACTGGGAGATTGAATTTAATGGTTAAATTAAAATTAAGCAATTTAATTTAAGCAAGGATGAGCTGAACTCTGCTCATGTTAACTTAATCATTGTTCTTAATGAGAAAACTTATTTTGGGAGTGTTTATGCATCTTGTTTAGCCCAGTAACTGTAAATATATTATGCAAAAAAAGGATTGTTTTGAGATCCCTTACTGATCACATATAATTTTATTTTTTGCAGAAGTCCCTGGTTAAGGATTGGCAGGCTTTGATGAGTTGTCTTGACATTTTAAACCACTTGGAATCATACAAGACAAATTTAAGATTGCTCATGTAATAGATATATCTGCTTTTTAATTGGTGTGATTTTAAAAGTCACAACTCTTTACGTGACACATTCCTGATAGTTACATATATTTAATTGTAATGAAGCATAGGATTTAATGCTGAATTCTTTGTGCAAATTCTGCTCGCCCAGGCTGTGATATCATCATGAAGGATGTACTAGGATATAGCAGGAGCAGCTGGCATCCTCTAGTGTAAACCCAACCTCAGTGATTAAATTTCACCAGAGCTAAAAGGAACATGATTAACAGGTACTATGAAGACAAAAAAACCCCAGGAACTCAGAACTGAACTAGGGATGGAAGTGTATGACCCTGCTGAGCTGAGGCCTTAAGTAAACCTTTTCCTTCCCTGTTTTTCAGCCAGTTGTCTGACCAGTGCCTGTCTGACTCTAGTGAGCGGATTTAGATCACTCTTCAAATGCACAAGTTTCTCACTTTTCATCTCACTGTTCTCTACCCCATCCTGCTGAGGGAGAGAGGGTCATTGCTTCTGTGGTGTTCAGTTCCTGACTGGGAGGCAACACTCCACACCAATACGGTGACAAAAGGAAAGATGCGTGTGCATGGCAGGCACTGAGACAGAGAGAAAAAGTTGTGAAAGCAGAGCAACGGTTTGGGGTCATCCTATTTGGTGGTAACAAGCCATTCCATCATTTCAACTGCATTATCTGACCACATCCTTGTGAGAAGAGCACAAGCAAAGCCCAGGAAGCAGCTGTAAAACAAAGCAAATATTCACACAGCTTTGGCTAATAAGAACAAAAAAGTTAAAGTTGAAGGTCTGAGATACCCAGTGCCCAACACTTCTTGCACCAGGTCAAGGAACATAGTCAGCATCGCATTGCATTAAAGCTCTGCCACTGCCTTAGGCCTCAGATAAACCTGAAAAATAAATAATACTCAGATGATTGTGTCTGAAGATATACACAGTGCTCCTAGGGCATGGAGCTCCTATGAAGGAGAAGCAGGAATTAAGTTTTTTTTCCTATAAGCTTTAAATGAGCCTAAGTTATTTCTCAAGCTGTATCAGTGAGTGACACTTCCCAAAGTGCAATTTTTGCAACCTCTAAGAGGGCCTGCTTAAAGCAGCAGTTACCCATTTGTGTAACCTTAGCTGCTGGTAAAGGAGAGTGTGCATTGCTTAGACAGCTTGGAATTAGAATTAAGCAGAGGGATCTTTCAAAGAAAATATGGAAAAAGCTTCATTCTGAGTCCAATTAGAGCTAAGGTCAATCTTCTTTAGCCCATGTCATTAGTGCTTTTTGGCATCAAAACTTACTTTAAGACTCAAATATTTGATTCCTGGATATTTGTTTTGAATGGACAAGTCAGCTAATAGGTGAGGTGTCATCAAGATGTAAACAGTCACTTAAGCTAATTATTGTGCAAATAACATGTACTTTTACATTGTTTTCCTTCCTCCTATAATGAATGTAATCCTTTCATATATCCATGTAATGGCTATCCGTATAATGGATCTAACCCTACATGAAGTCAATCCCCTTTTTTCAAGTAGCCTCTGTCTTTCAAATTCTGTTGGGAGTTAATGCATTACATTGAAGCTTCATGAATATCCTGTTCTCAAATGAGGAATATCTGAAATTCATAAGGAATAATAACTAGGAAAATAAATCCAGGTAATCACCCCCAGTTTGATAAAGACGGTGGGGTTTGCATTCAGGATCACCTCACATATACAATGACAAGTTTGACTGAAACTCTATGAAATCTAACTTCATGAGTGGCTATGTTATTATAGCTACATAACAGAAATGAATTCAGAAGCAATTCATATTCTATAAGAATACAGGGAAATAAAATGTATTTCCCTTCCTGGGTGTACCTAGAATATGTAATAGGATATAGATCTGACTAATCATTTATTTCCTTTATTTCTTTCTAAATGTCCTTGCAGATGCTGAATTATTTAAGCATCTTGAATTACAGAAAAAAATCTCTACACCGGAGTGAGCAACCAGGAGCAATTGCTATGTCTTGGAGTTAATTCCAAACCTCCCAACTGCATGCTCAGGAACTGGAACTCAGTACATTCAGGTGATTTTAAAAGTAATCCTTTCAGATCCTCCCCTCCCATCCTCAGCCAAAACTGCATTTCCTTCCGCAGGTGCTTAAAGCCTTGGACTCTTCTGGAGTGAGATGTCAATGTTTTTTCTTGAAAATTTGAAATAAAAATCAAGCGGTTGCCATAACCCTCAATTCTAAAGTTTGAGGGTTTCCAGTCTTCATATTTTTCATTATATTTATTGAAGAAGTTTTAAGACAGGTGGATTTTTTTTTTGTTTGTTTTGTTTTGTTTATTTGGTCGGTTGGTATTTTTTTTAAATACAGTAGTTTCAGCAATTGGATAGAAACACTTTGTAAATGGCTTATAATGAAAGGTCTGGGTCAAAGTTTATTAATCTTTAAACTGGTGTTCAACAAGCATTAGAGTAAAAAGTTTCTGAGGAAGTGAGAAATGATCCCCTTTGACTGCTGCTGCTGCCATGAAGGGACAGACACCTAACTTGCTCCAGGTGCTTTGTGCCCCTTTAAACCATGTTGTCTTCACAAAGAGGACAGGACTTGGGGGAGCTGCTGGTAGAACAGATTTGCCCGAGGAATAGGCAGAGCAGATAAGAGAACAGGATTCAGCACTTCTACACTAAAAATGTCATTGCATTAAAGCTACAATCTTTCAAAATCTCATCTTTACATCTCATTTCATTATTGGGCCTGCATTTCCTGTCCTTAGACATGCTAAATTACTGTTCTGAAGATGCAGATGATACAATTATCTCCAAGTGAAATTAAGTTTTCCAAGCAGTTCTTTATTTGACTTATCTTTACCTTATTTCCCTTCTCACTCCCTTCATGTATAAAAGTGACATGTTGGAAATTTTAATTGAAGTAGCCTCCCAAAGCAATCTCTAGCTAAGGGTCACTGCTGCCTATATTTTTATATGTCTTTAGAGTTTTATTAGTAATTTTAATTTATTTCCTTTGTTTTGGTAGAAGGAAAATTGAAGAAAATAGTTTAGTGGATATTAAAAACTGAAACACAATGGACCCCATATATCCAATTTAGGTGCTCCAGATATGAAAAGTAGATATATGAAAAGCAGGAAGAGTCTTTCATAAATGCTTCATAGTTCACATATTTTATTATTGTGATTCAGAATGCAGAAAAGCTGAGGCATGGCTTCCAGAGACGATTACTATATCAGTAAAATAAATAAGTTTCCATTGATTTTACTATGAATTCCATTAAAGTACTACCACAGAATACTTTGGTTTGGAAAGTATCTTAAAGTTCATCCCATTTCACCCTTGTCATGGGCAAGGACACCTTCCACTACACCAGGCTGCTCCGATTCCCATCCAACCTGGCCTTGGACACTGCCAGGGATCCAGGGGCAGCCACAGCTGAGTAATAATTCATAAATGTAAAACTGTATTGATCTAATGGAAAATCATGCTAACATGGTCGAACTCATAAGGAACTGTAGTTAAAAGGAAGAAAAGTCTTGAATATGTGAACTAAATGGCTTAAAGACATGTTGCTTCGCGTATCTGTCTCTCAGGTCAGCTCAGCGTCAGCTGGGCCACCCTGCTAGCTGTGATACGCCCAACAGTACCTTTGCGTGGGTCCTTGGCTCCGCAGCGCTTTTGCCTTAGCTGTCTCGGCCGTGGTTTGAAAGAGGGGACACTCCGGAGGCTCAGGGAGAAAAGGTTTTATTCGGGTAACTCAGGGGCAGTCCCTGGTTCCAGGCCTGTGCCTCTGGGGAGTGACCCCGGGCCTCGGTTACAGGGGGTTTTTGTTCCCCCAAAATCTCAGGGGTGGACACAAGTTACAGAGACCAATCACACAAAGCCAGGTGGGTAAGGTCAAAATGCAATACACAACATTAACAAATCAGGTGGATTTGGGATGTGGCCCTGGGAGACCCACCAATCCCTGTCAGACACCTCTCCTGAAGGTCTGGGGTCTGGGGGATGGTGGACATGTGGGGGAGAAGTACAATGGGATGGGGGAAAACACAATAGGACGATCGAAACCCAGGGCAGAGGATTAGAGTTGTCTTGGCAACTCTTATCAACCTTTGATAAGCACAATCCAAGACAGTAACTTTACCTGGCTAGGGTTAAAGTCCAAATCACATCAAACCTACAACTAAGAAACTTATGATACTATTCCAGCACCCCCACAAAGACACTTTACAGAAATGAGACATAATTGTAAAACACGCTGAGAAGTAACTAGAAATAATTTTTTATATATATATGTTTAATGTTTTCTAATAATTCCAAAGAAAAAGAAATGGATGGTGAAAAAAAGAGATTAACTTAGATAAAGCATTGTGTTAGAAATTGTTTGTTTTACCTCAGGAAGAAAGCACTACTACAAGGAGTGATGACAAATTGTATCTGTTGGGAGTTCTGAGACTGAATACATAGAAAGGAGCACAAAATGGGTTTATTGGGCTTGGAGGTGGCAGCAGAGCTAATTTGTGGGCAGGCTGTGACTGTGTGTGGAAGGCATTAGGAAATGTCAGGGTTTGGGTTCATTGATCAGGACTGTTATTCCCCTCGCAATCAGCACTATGAGAGGAATGGAAAGGTGTCAGGGGTTGTTTTTCCTTCACTGTACAGGCAAGGTTCAAGGTGCTTTTTTTTTTTTTTTTTTTTTTTTTTTTTTTTTTTTTTTTTTTCCCCTAATTGTGAAAGCTAAGGGGAAAATAGAAATCAGCTGCTTGGTGATGAGTTTTCCACAAAATCCTCACATGCTTCTACAGGCAGTTTTCATTCAACTTGTTGAGTATATTTTGAATGAAAGAAATAATATGGAATTTTAAAATGAATTAATGAACAGGTTAAAGACAGTCTCTAAGCAACCTGCAGCCCTGTGTGTCATACAGATGAGTGCAGAGAGTACTTTTATTGTTTTTCTGAAGGGTAAAAATATTTTTCTACTAAAAAGACAAAAGTCGCTCTTTCCCTTAATTATAGTTGGAAATGAACTACTGAAAGAAAGACTAGTTCTGAAGCTACAGTTGGAAGCATGGTGCCATTTTGGCCATGAAATGGGATACAGGAGACCTTTTAATTCAATTTGGTCAGGAGAGGAGAGCAGGGTGAGAATTTTGTATCATTCAAAATGTAGCAATAGATATTAGTATAATATATTACTGGTATGCAAATGGGCTGTTGAAAATCAAAAGCAATCTTGCTTTAAGAAGTGGTAGCATGTTTGGTTAATTTTTCAAAGGCCAAAATAGCCTTCTCTTTTATATCTGGTCTATATCACGAATATACTTCCAGAGCATTTTCAACATATATAATTAATACATTTTCAATTCTCTCATGCTCTACCTTTATCTTAAAAAAAACCCCAAAAAACACTGGACTGTGAATACTGAACTGCATGAATGCATGAGGAAAAAAAAGGAATAATTTGTTACAGTTTCATTTGTAGTGGGATGTTTGTGAATGAAAATAAAAATAATAAACTAATGGATGCCTTAGAGGACTTTTTTCGTACATTCTCAAGTTGTCTTCTATTTTTAATATCTATGCATTCTGTTATTCTATATTCTGTATAATTTCTACAATATATTTTTCTCTACTTATTTAGGTAACAAAAAAAAAAACTTGTCTTATACCTTGCTATTCATTGGAAATGATATTCAGTTTTTAAAGTGTTTCTTAAATCATTAACTATCGCACACTGAAAAAGTATTCAACCAGGGCAAATTGTTAGACTGAGAATTATATGATTAAAAAGCCATTTGCTTCAATGATTTTTAAGTCTAAATATAGGATCTGAAATGAAAAGAAATTACTTCTTATCAAGTAAAAATGTGTAAAAAGAATTTTAGCATAACTACCTCCTGACTAGCATTCAATGACATCAGGAATGCTTCACAGAAAAAGTTCTTCCAAGGGACTCTTGCTCAATTCTTAATGGTGTCAAAAATAATTGACTGTACATGCAAAACACAGCCTCCTCTATTCTTTGTGTAACCTCTCCCAGCATGCCCAGGCCAAGTCATCACTATGACAACAAATCACTTCCAAATCCATCAGCACCACAGCGACATGCATGATCCATCTTCTGGTGTTATTTATAATTTATCCTCGTAGAAACACTGGTTCTTGGTGTGGTGCACAGAAATTAGGAGATACAGGGGTGTGGAAAGCTGTGTGTGAGGGTGTACCTGGGATGTTTCCAGGGTATTATTTCCTGTATATCCATTTTTATGAAGAAATAGCAAAGTTTGGGAGGGTGAAACTGGGACGGGGAATAAAATGCACAGACTAAGACACAGAAAGAATTAGGGGAAACCAGTGTAACATGGTCCTCACACCAACACATCTCTGGGTTATCACTGGGCTGAAAACAGCTCAATAGCTTTCCTGTGATTCTTATCCTCTAGAAATGATAAATTACAGGCTTTTACCAATGCATACAACCTCCTATGAGATTGACTTCTAATTATAGAATCTGTAAGCTGCAAAAGCAGAAATGGCTGACATGAGCTTCTGTGGTAGTTTGGGAAGATTGTAGTAAAACCAATCAGTGACTAGGTATGAAAATTGACAGCTAATATACCCATTAGGAAAGTGGTACGTCTCTGCGAACACACAGGCTTAAAAATCAAAAGAACCCTGGGAAAATCTCTCATTCTTCTGAGATTTGAGAGAGGTCCTCACTTTGCCGCGAGCCCCCCTGGGCCTGGCGCAGCCCACCTGGGCTCTGCCTCTGCTGCAGCCTTGGTGGGGCTGAGCCAGGCCCCCGAGCCCAGCGGCTGCCAGCAGGGAAGGGAAAGCCGCGGCTGTTAACACCCCAGACAACCCTAAGGCCTGCCTCACACTGCTGGCGGGGCTGAGGGAGATGTCCCCTGGGCCCCCAGGAGCAGTGCCAAGCCTGGGCTGGGCCGGGGCTGCCCCATGAAACAGAGGGGTGTCAGGGGGAAAAGCCCAGCCACACGAGAGATCCTGGCCGCTGTTCCTGAGCTCCCTCCCCATCATTCCCACAGCTTTGAAATCTTAGCAGCTGCTGTCCGGTAGAGAACCATCATGCCCTCTGCAGACCTGGGAGATGTTAACTCTTTCCTTGGCATATGAGATTTACAAAAGCACTTGCCCTTCCCTGAGTACAAACAGATAGAGTGATTAAACTGTAAGGACAGCACAAAACTGAAGTCAGTGAAGAGAGTAAAAGTCCTGAGTTGGAAGAAGATTAAGGAGTTGCCTACTCCAGGTGAAAGTCTTTTGTGAGCCACGGTAATGAACTATACTATATTAGAATATCCCTTTAAGCTGTGGACAATATGGACTGGGGAGATGATTATTCAGATTGTAGATTTAAACAAAGGTATTTTGTGATGGACTAAGTGCTGTGATCCTATGAGAAGCTTGAACAGAGAGATTGGATTAAGATGAAGATTCTGCCTCTAGAGAAAGAGAAAGGACATCTCTGTTCCATGGGATGAAAAAAATCCTTTACCTTTTGTGATAAATCTGGTGTAAAAATTCGTGAATAAAATAATAATCAAATGTATAATAGAATGATGTTAATAAACTGTAAAGTCTAGTAGGTGGAAATCTGTATCTCCAGTCTCTGCGGCTCCAGTTGCGAAACAGGACAAGGACCATCAGACCAAACAAAGACGCTAGCCAGCCCCGATAAGAATCTCATCCTTTCCAATGCAAGGAGAATTCCTTCTTGAACGGTGAAGCAGAATTCATCAACGCCCTGGCACGATATGCATACCTGAATCAACATAAGACTGGCTGGTACAATTGGCATAAGAAAAAGACCTTCCCGGAACGGATCAACGGGACTTGGCAAATCCGGGAAGGCCATTGAGAAGAAATTTGGACTATTTGGCCCATCCTGGACACCTGTACTGCCTCAGGGCAGAAAAATCCTTTAAAACGGTGGACTGAGAATCGTTCGGTGTGGATTTGGGCGACCTGTACCCTGGTGTGCAGACCCTTCATCCACCTGGCACGGCGCTGCTAATATCCTATTTTGTGGTTTTCTCTTTTATTTGTGATTGGTATCGTATTATTAATAAATTGTTTCTTTGTTAATCCGATATTTGCCATTGCATTTATAACACCTTTGCAGTTGTTTTATCTTTAAAATGACACCCCAAAGCATCCATGACCCATATGCAGCTGGGGAAAAACTGGTAAGGGAAGGATTTTGCAAACTGTAGAATTCCCTCGGGTTGCTGCAGATTCATGACATGGGAACCACCAGAGGACTGTTTTCTTGTGGTGATGTCTCTATGGGAGTTCTAAGAGAGACTCCTGTCCCTAAGAATTGATGAAAGATTATATTAAAGTGATGAAACTGACTGAAAATCATGGTCAATCTCTTTATATTGTTAGTGGGAAAGTGAACAGCTTGTGGGCAGGAGAAATGTTTTTTGAAAGTTTAATTTTGAGTCCCATTCTTCTCTGTTAGTGTTTGTTAATAAATCTATCTTTACATATTGCTGGGCTGGAATCTCCATGCTAGCTCTAATTTTCAGGATGGGTGATATTGTGTGGAACACGTCCTCCTGGTGCCAATCTTTGGGCAGGGTGTCCCTGCACTTCTTGGCTCAGCGGTTTCTTCAGTTCAGGCAGAGGGCAGGTATCGAGGAAGGGAGATTTGTTGTCTTAGGTCCAAGGAGTTTGTTATCTGAATTGCCATGACAAACAGACACCCAGAGTGCGTGCAGGCAGGTTATATACCAGAAGGGTTTGAGCGAGCAAGCATGTCTGGCCAATTGCAGGGAAGTGAGGAAGGTAAACATGGGCTTTGGGGACTAATGAAAAATCATTGAAAGGGAAACAAATTATACAGATGAATGAAAATTGGTTTGGGGAGAGATTGGCTCAGAATCTTCAAGAAAAATGGGCTGGGGTCTGGATAAATGACAGCTCTGGGGAAGTAAGCAGTTTTTGAGACAGAACCCTAGACTGAGACTAAACAAGGAGTACACGACCATTTAGAAACTTTAAAACTTGATCAAACTGCAGCTTGAACTGACTGCAACATTTACACCTTTTAAGATTTGGGCCTGCTTTGCTTTTCTGCTGATCCTATCTCACAGAGGCAAAAAGGTAAATGATTATGGTAGACACCTAAACCACTACAGCTTCAAATCATGTCTTGCCTTAATCCTCCTAGAAAAAAAAGCAATTTTGATTACTCAAAATACCTGAGAATGTTTCCCTTATGCCCTTTATTATTAAAAGTCAAAGAAAGTCCTTCTGTTAAAGGGATAAGTAATACCTGCACTATCTTCCAATAATTTCCCTAATCAGCCAGCAACAATCTTTTTTTTTTTTTTTTTCTGTCTTGTGGAGCCAATATTGAACTAATTCCTCTTCCTTCAGGATTGCTGTAGTGTTCTCTCACACATCTTAAAAAATCCCTTTGTAGTTTCACTTATCCCAGAGGGTGATCATCTGTCTGATTAAAGGTGAGTAAATGTGATTCTACATCAGGTACCTCCTGGATTACAAGATAAATTAGGAGTTGCAGTGACTGTTCTGTGGTTCAACCTCTAATTGTGCAAAAATTCTGGAAATGGAGGTGAGGGGAGGGAATTAGTACAACTAAATGCAACTCTCTCCTTATATATCATAAAATCATAAAATGGTGTGCACTGGGAGAGGCTTTAAACTCATCTTGTTCTACCCCTGCCATGGGGAGGAATACCTTCCACTGTCCCACGCTGCTCCAAGCCCCAGTGTCCAACCTGGCCTTGGACACTGCCAGGGGTCCAGGGGCAGCCACAGCTTCTCTGGGCACCCTGTGCCAGGGCATCCCCACTCTCCCAGAGAACAATTCCTTCCCAATATCCCATCCAGCCCTGCCCTCTGGCAGTGGGAGGCATTACTTGTGTCCTATCTGTCCAGCCCTTGCCATTTGTCTCTCCACATCTTTCCTGCATCTCCCTCAGGCCCTGCAAGGCCACACTGAGATCACCCCAAAACTTCTCCTCTCCAGGCTGAACAATCCCAGGTCTCCCTGGGAGAGCCTTTCCTCCCAATAGAGCTGCTCCATCCTTCTGCTCATGCTGCTGCCTCCTCTGGGCTCTCTCCAGCAGCTCCAGGTCCTTCCTGTGCTGGGCCCAGGGCTCTTAGGTGTCTGTGATGAACCTTTCCTGTGATGGTGTAAATTGTATCATTTTGGTGTCTTTCTTTTGGAGATTTGCCACATGTGGATACCTGAGACTCTGGGAGGTAGGATGTTAGAAAGATGCTAATTGAGTAAGCCCTGTTGGTTCAAGACCTTAGACTTAAAAGGTCGAGCCCTTTAACCAAGATTGGACACTGCTCAGGTAAAACCCTATAAAATGCCTGGTTAACTATGCCTCACCATCTTTGGATGAAGCCTATGGTTGGACACATTAAATCATATATTTGGGCTATCCATCATACCCATCTTGTTTATTAGCCATGTGCTACCCAGCTGAACTGGGACTGGGGTTGTGGGGCCCTGCCCCTGACAGCCACACTCTTAGATTTTGGAGACTTTTTTTTTTTTTTTTTTTTTTTTTTTTTTTTTTTTTTTTTTTTTGCCTGCTTAAACACAGGATTTGCATAAGTGTGAATTATTTCTGGGAAGCTGCTGTGACTGATCAGTGTGCCAGAGAAGGGGCAGGTTATCATTCTTGGAGCTCAAGCCTTCCTATTATAAACATCTTACACTAAAAGATGATTATATCCAGTTTATGTAGTGAGCCCCAATGCCATAGAAGAGACAGTACAAAAATAGCAAACAGGAAAAATTCAGTGTTACTGCTACACCAATGGGAGCCACAGTTTGAGCTAAAATGTATGCTGGATAGTCAGTAACACAATTTAGAGGAATATCTAAGATAGATGCAGTTTGTTCAACAGAAACTAGAGCGGCATTCTTTAAAATCCAGCTGACAAACTGTAAGAAAATGGAGAAAAAAATGCAGAAGTCTGAATTTTAGACTATAGACAGGTAATTCAATCTTCTGGATAAAGTGTATGCAACAGCTGGAATTTTTTTTTTATTCCTGTGAACATAATAAATGTTGCAGATGGAGCAATGTTTGGTGAATGGAAATTCTGTACTCAACAAACTCCTGCAAAACAGACAAAAATGTCTGTGCACCTTTCTGTCCCTCATCTCTAAGGGAGAAGGGGTTGGAAATGCTCCTTTGAGTAAAGGCCAGTTTTTCTTTTATTAGACATTGCAAGGGATTGCAATGAAGAATGCTTCACTTCTGAAACCCCAGGGCTTTGTAAGGGCAGGAGACAGATTTTTGATGCATTTTAAGCCTTCAGGCAGCTCTTTTTTGGATGCAAATGAAGAACTCTGGATTGTGTCTGTGCTGTTTTCTGGCTTATCCTGTGGAAATGCCAAACTGTACAGCAGGAATTCTTTAATGTGCAGATTAGAGAACTGATTTTGCTGCTGCAATCTCTGTTTATAAGGGATTACATGAACCTGTTTAGTAGGTCATACCCTCAAGCTGTACAAACTATATTAATCTGACAGGACTCCAAGAGTTTGGCCAGTGACTTCCTCCAGGACAGTGTGGTAGTGGTTCAGACTGATAAATAATCAGGTTTTTCAGGAGAAATAAAAAGGCCTATTTACCTGCACAGCTGGAAAAATGTAGTGCAGGATGAGGAGGTGTAATTAAAATGTTAATATATGTATTTCCTAGTATACTTGATAAAATGTAATATGAAAACTTAATGTTAAAAGGGGGAAAGCAAAATGTTCACTGAAGTGTCTGTGGGGCTTTACTGATTTTATGAAGTGTTTCTACTGCCACCCTCACTCCAAGGAGCTCCTGAGACCCCATTCAAATTGTCATCTCATACCTCTTTTCAAATTTCATGTTCCTTTTTATCCCAGGCTCATAGACGGGAGAATAAAACCATGCGTGTGAGAGCAGGGAGGCGTTGAGAGCTCTCAGTGTTCTTCAAGTGGCTTTATCACTCTCAATCTCTTTTAATTGATGTCCTTACTGTAAACCTGTATCAAACAGGTGACCTGAGCATATGAAATTCATGAACAAAATATCCAGAGTTCCCTTTTTCCCTTACAAGATAAACTAGAGAGTGCAATCTAATAATTTCCTGGAATGTAATTAAGTGGCAAGGTATTTGCTCCCACAAAAGCTTCCCCTAAGGAGCTGAGATAACACGCTTGGTAGAATTGCATGAAAGGTGATGAATTTGAACAAACCAGACAAAGCAGGAATAGAGAGCTAGGGAGAAGAATATACTAATTGTGCTTATGGAAGACTCCAAAGGGTCAAAATCATTGAATTCAGTTGCAATAGAAGCAAATCCTACACATCTAACAGAAAAATCGACATTATTTAATCCATGAATTAAGCATTAATAAATTAACAAATATTTAATCACTCGTCAGGATGAAAAGAACTTTTATACATGTATGAAATGTCCTTTTATACAGATAAGGAACTTAGCAAATGAAAAAAGAAGAAATAGTTGGAGACTGTATGTTAGCCAACATTTAAATTCTGTACTAAGAATCAGCAGCTACCTGGATGTATAATGAGGCAACAATATAAATTAAATGCATAAACCACTGAGGCAGAAATGGGGTTGGGATATGAAAATGGCTGGGTTTTGAACAGGATACAGGAAGAGGTTTATATTATAGTCCAGTACAGTAGATAAAAGTATTAACAAAATTATTAATAAATATTTTAAATGGCTTTTTACTCTCCCGTGTCTTTTTCTGCTAAATCTTTAGGTTTGCACAGAACTTTACTTATGAAATCAATATACCTTTTCTAGGTGGGCTGGCATATACTTCAAGGATTTGTTTTAGACCAGAAACTTCTGCAATTCCTTCAGTATTTTCACTCAGGTTTCCTGTTTCTCTTTTGCTCTCCAAGTCAGCATTTATTATTTTTAGATGCTTCTCTTTTACTTCTGTCCTTCTGTTTCTCTTTTACCTGTGCCTGATGTTTTTGAGTGGTATAACTTGAGTCTTATCACAACTGAGAGCTCAGCCTGAGTGGTTCTGACTTGAAAACCTATCTAAGGCAGCATTTCCAGCCCAGCACACTTTCAGCAAGAATCTCATCTGAGAGAAGACTTCTACAGATTAGCTCGAGGAAGGTGCAGCCTGGTTCTGCTGGAGCTCATTGATATGGCCAGATGCTGGTGTTCGTGTAGGAAGGAACACACAATCATTGAGAGCTCTGGGAATTGGGGAGGACCCAAATCCGACTCTGCCGAAATTGAAAAATAACACAGTTTTTATCCTTATGTTACATAAGGATACATGTTAATCATTAAACCCTATTGTTCCATTGATTCTACCAAAGCCTAAACTTGTAACAATGATTCTTGTGATCCTTGCTTAAGATTCTGGTTTAAGAGAATAATCATATTTAGTTGTCAAACGAACGTTACAATTAACAATAATGTCATTTATAGTACTGATGATTATACAGGTACAGATCCTCCTGACCTAACTTTATTCTCAAGGCCTACGTACTTTATTAAGAATCAACATCATCCCCCCGCTTCTCCCCCATTACCTAAGCAAAGTTATACTTGATTTGGTTAAAACAATAGCGTGGAATAACATCCTGGTTGCAGTGAAGCCAATGTCCCGTTCTCACACCCTGCTACCTCAGAAATCAGTTTAACCCTATACTATCACTGGCTTTACTATTTAATTAATTCCTTGAAGTTTCCCAAGTTCCCTCTATTCCAGTCTGCTGTCACTTCTAATAAATAAAAGTGTCCTAGTTTAGGATAAATTAGGGGAGAACCTCTAAAAGGAGTCCCCTAAAAAACAAACCTCCACCACCCCTCCCCTCAGCCCTGGGTTTGGGAAGGAATTCCTCGGGGGAAAAGTGAGAAAACCTGTTTATTGACAAATGAAAAAAAACCACTCCCCAACACAAGGGAAAAGGAAACAATCCCATATGGTACTCAAGTTGCTGTGAAGGGAGGGCTCAGAGCTTCTTTCGTGGGCCCCGGAGATTCCCAGATATTCCCAGGTCAAGTCAGGAGCCGGTCCAATGATCTTCGGTGAGGGCGCAGGGGGAAAGGGGGAAAAGAAAAGGAAAATAAAATAAAAAAAACGTAAGCAGCAAAAGCCAGCAAAAGCCAAAAGCAAGCCAGCAGCAGAAGCAAAAGCCAGCAGCAGCAGCAAAAGCCAGCAGCAGCAGCAAAAGCAGCAGCAAAAGCAGCAGCAAAAGCAGCAGCAAAAGCAGCCCCGCTGCAGCAAAACAGCCCGCCGAAGGGGGGGCAGCTGTTAAACATAACAATGTAGTCACGATTGGGATAGGAGGCACCGTCAACCCAGGACAGAAGGCCTTGCTAGAAAGTTAACTGATTGGATTAATGTTGGGGTGCGTATCTCTCTCTGGTCAGCCCGATATTCGGCTAGACCACCCAGTAGCTCTGATACGCCTCAACAGAACTGATGTGTGAGTTCTTGGCTCTGCCGCACCTCGACTTTCACTGTCACGGCCATGTTATAAATTAAAGAGGGGACTCTCGGAGGTTCGGGGAACAGAGGTTTATTTGGGGAACACAGGGGAACCCCTCACCTCAGTCCTGGTGCCTCAAGAGAGACCCCGGACCTGGGCTGTGGGGGGGGTTTTGTCCAGGACAAGCTCAAGGGGTGGATACAAGCTCTAAACCAATAAGACAAAACAAAGCAACAAATGCTAACTGGGTTACATAACTACTAACAAATCAAAGGTAAATTGGGGAGGGGTCTCTGGGGACTCTGCCAACCATTGGCCAAATCTCCTCAAAGTTTCTGGACCTTGGAGATAAGGACTCCAGTGATGGACAGAGGGAAGAGGGATACATTGGAGAGGATGGGCAGGGATCATCATGGGGAACGGACCAATAGGGAACAGTCTCTGGGCAAAAACCTGAGACGGCATAGAATCCTTTATCAACTTATGATAAGAAAAAATTCCAGGACAGGGGACCCATACAGGGTAACTAAAACTATACTAAACTTATAATAAACTCTTAAAATAAAAATCCTGCAACCCCACAGATTAATGGTGATACAGAGTGATTTTAAATGCATGATATAAAATCAGATAGTTTACTTGTGGATTCTTAAGTGTTACAAGTTTGAGTGGTTTTTTAAAGTGTTAAAATTTAGCCTTCTCTTGCTTGTATTAGGGTTTGATATTATTTTCCTTGCCTAGTATTTTAGTTTATTTGGAGTTAGTCTCATTTGCACTAATGAAAAACAGTAATGTTTTTGTTTCAATTTGGATAGTCCAATGTTATTGACAAAATCAAATATTTCTCTGTTCAGGTACTTTTAAAGTAACACACTAACAAATATTTATATCTTATTGAGCAAATAATTTTGTTTGCTCTGCATTAAAGCATTTTCTGAATTTTATGGATTTCAGGCATCTGCCACAGGACAATCCAATTCAGGCCCTAGACAATGTAAGGACTGTGAAGGGTGAGAAAATGATAATTTTCTAAATTTTACTTATGTACAATCACTATTATTCACTGACAATAATATCCAGTCCCACATGTTTTCATACAAAGGGGGTTTGTAACACTTCCTGTGTGGCACTTTGACAAAATGTGGCTGATAACAGTGTCAATGACACCAAACTGGGGTGGTATAGACAGAGTGACTCTTAAGTGGATCTTAGAATGGCTGTAGGAATGGCCTGGGTGGCCTCTTGCCGTCCCTTCAACCTGAATTGTTTTACGGCCCCATGATTCTGGGTCCTGTAATAATCCTTTGTACAAACTCTGAGTCTGATAGGATTTTTAGAACACCTGAGATGAGCTGACACCATCTCTCCTCATTAAGAGATGGACAGAGTCGGCTGGTCCATTTTGGAAGTCTAATCTACAATGCCACTCATTTAACCCTCATATTTGTTAATTTTTTTCAATGACTCCCACTGGTTTTGGTGGCAGCTGTGAGGCCTCTACTTTGACTTGTGAAAACAGCTAGGAATCCTCTGGAAAAGCCCTGGGAAGGACTTCTGTGGCACAGGCAACAGTCCGATGATACTCAAATGCTTTAATACAGACTGTAAACTCCCATTCCTGTTACTTGAATGTCCTGCCTATTTAATTGCTCACTTTTCACCTCCTACAACAAGTGGAGCAGAAGTTCTATGAACAGCATCCTTCAGTGCACTTTAATCAAGCAAGTCAACAAAACATGTCATGAGTCCTGGGAGGAATACTGGGACAAATATGCAAGGTGCCACACATCCTGAATGTAGATAATTCCCAGCCATTGGCTGCACAAAGTTTAATGATGGCATTTGTTATGTGTTATAATTGTACTGGCATACAGATTCTCAGCATTTGTATTCTTAGATTTATGGAAAATGAGCTGGACTGCGAGCACACATGGACTCCCAGGGCTGTTATCAGTGAGATAATGTATTTGGTCCACTAGGGCCATGCTGGCCATGGAGGAAGCAGTACATCCCAAATCAGCACAAAACAAGGTGTCGTCTAGACACAGACAATGAGTTTCACAAACAGCAAAATGGAAGTCATCCATAGATTATTTTCCAGGCTCTAGTATGGCAAAATTTTATTAATAAATTAAGGTTGGGGGAGTTGTTGTTGCTTTAACTTCCCATCTTATGTTTCATGTCCTCCAACCTGCTACTATTGTATTTTCTCTGCCCTGGCTTCTCTCTCCCTTCTCATAATCCTACACATAGTGCCTAATTCTCTTTACGCTTGTATATTGTATGTAAACACTTTCCCTGCTCCAAGTTGCTTTTCCATTTCCACCTTGCTTTTGATCTGCTCTGTTTCTCCACTGTAGTCCTTTTCCTCAACTTACAGGATTTATTCCTAATTATTTCTTCCCATTCCATTGCTGTTTTTGTGATATGTACCTCTCTTCCTTTTAATTTGTCAGCCCTAATATGCTGTACAGATCTCCTTGCAAAAATATTCCAGTCTTCCTTTGCCTTTGTTCCAAGTCCTTGCCTCTCTCCAACAATTTGTGCCAATTTTAGTGTTCCAAACCTGGCATTTTGGCTCCATACCTTTGAATATTTATGAGACTTTGATATTAACTCCTCCATGTATCCTTTTTTCTTTTTTTTCCCTTTGCTGGGAGAAGTTGAAAAGCACGTTTTTTCTCCTTAGTTAAAACAGTCCACTTGACCTACAGTTATCCAGAATCATAATCTTTGAATTCTTGAAAAAATTTGGGTTTGAGGAACCAGTAATTATCCAGGCATAGGCAAGCTGCAGTTTTCAATGGCTAGAACGGTCACAATTGGGTGACTTTCGAGAGGGTGGCAAAAAGTGCACTCTTGACATGCACAGCAATGTCTGCCAAATTTCAGAATTAGAAATGACACAAACAATGGAAGACAAGATCACCATGAATTTTATAACAAGGGGAAAAGTTATTTTCCTGACTCCTGTTTTCAGAAACTAATGAACTAATTCTGATAGACATTTTTCAAAGAAAATGAGATATTTCAGCCCAAACTGAGTACAACTGTAAGGAACAGAAACTGTGTGTAGGAATGTTGGGCAATTTACCCGTACTGTGGATAAACCCCTCCCTTCTTGTTTAAGTAAACATCCACTGGAGTTAGCCAATGTCCCTGTAGGATTAACGGATTATGGATATGAACAATAACATCTCTTTAGGAAAACATTCAATCTTTTTCTGTATTTCACTTTACATTTGGTCCAGATGAAATTACACTACAGTGTGACATTTTTAAAATATTTGTTTTAACCAACTGATTAAGTAGAAAAGAATTATCTGCCTCAAACCCACTCTTTAAAAATATATCAGTCTTTATAAACTGAAATAACTGCTAAAGAATTGAATTTGAATTTAATCCAACATTATATACCAGTGTATCACTTTCATGCTGTCATAATATTAATGAAATAGATGTTCAAAGAATTCTGCTAAGGAAAAACCATTATACATGTGAATCTAACTTTTCTTCTATTTAAGAACCACAAAGTAATTTATAATTTGAAGAGCTTTATAAACTCAAAGAAAGTTTAGGAGGTAGGAATCCTTACCCACAAATCTCATGCTATTTTTGTAATTCAGGTTATGTTTTCCAAAAGGAGATCTTTCCCAATATGACTAGGAAAGGAATTGTCTTTCATCTCAGGACAAGATAGGTCTGTTTGATTTAATAAAAAAAAAAAGTTTTAAGAAATTCAAAGTCTTCTTGTGTTTGTCCAGGAAGAAAAAATAACTGGGCAGATTAATTTTCAATTAGCAAGTGGCACTGAGTGGCACCCTTTGAAGTTGATTAGCATAACAAAGGAAAAATACAGATGACACTTCAGATTTCTTTTGTAGCCAAATTAGTGAAGCAGGTTTGGGATGATAATCAGGAATGATTAATAGGATCACTGTTATTTTGGAGCACAGTTTGTGGTAGATGTGATTGAAAACATGACGGCAGTGTCAGAATTTTTCCCTATGGAACTCCAGGATGATGCTGTTGTTCTCCAATTTTCCTCTGCTTTGTTGACTTCCAAGCAAAAGGTTTTTTCCTCATGTGAGCAGGGAGAGCTTAGAAATCTGTATTAATGGCTGGCTGTGGAAGATACAGCTTTTAAGCCATGAATCCAACCTTTCATCAAATATGTATTTAAAGGAATTTGTTTTTATTTGAAGGCATATCTTTTCTCTTTCCCTTGGCTCAGTAGTTTCACAACAAGTCAAAGGCATGAAAAATCATCAGAGAAAAAGAAACAAATCTGTTTGAAGCCTGTAAGCTTTTCAAGTTTTTTGTCTTCACTTTATGATGGTTACTAAATCATTTAGGATTAGCATCCTAACTTTACATAGAGAGCCAGGGAGATTTTGTCCAAAGTCTAAATTAATATAAGGTTTTCAATCATTCAAACTGATTCATATGGGTCATTTTATATCAATTACTAGAAACAAAAAATTGTATCCATGCTTATTATCTTGCCACCTGCTGAATTGAATGTATTTTAAAAAATGTTGTTCAAAAGAAAGATGAAACTATATTTAGAAAGAAAAACATTCAAATCTACCACAGGAAGGTTAGGAGCTGATAAGAACAGGTCCTTAAGTAATTTTCTTCTTTGTTCAATTCAAAATCAAAGTATTCTATATAACATTACACTAAGTAAATGTGATTGGATAATTAAAACAATTTTACAGTTCCTCACTTTTATATAAAGGATGGTTATCTCTTTAAAGTAATCTCTCTGAGTGACTGTGTGCACTTAATAGCTGACATTTTCCCCTATTGTTACGTTTGTCACGTAACAAGATTAATTCTTTGCTAATGATTCCCTGCATCATCCCTCAGCCAAGGAGAGTGGGAGTGGCCCATCGTCATCATCTCTTCCATCACAGTCAATTTAATGGTAATGAGAGTAGCTGCTGCAGGAGGAGGTGACACAGTAACTCTTGTGTCACAGCTGGGGAGGTGAAACAGCAACACACAGCCTCTGCTCCTGAGACAAAGCTGGAGAACCCTCCCAGAATCTCCAGGGCCCCTTCTGTCATCCTCTCCAGCCATTTCCCCAGCCCTGAGGGGTTACAGTAGAGTGAGGGATAAAGAAAAGCACTTCTCTCAGCATCTTGTAGCGATCCTTGTGAGACGGTGGGCTGGCTTGTGAGGGGGTATGAGAGGGGATCAAGGATAGAAGATAGACTGGAAAACTGGGAGAGAAAGAGGAAGAGAAATTCCCAGTGCTGCCCACAGACTTATGGCCTCTCCTTGTCTTTCCCAGCTCTTCTTACTCTAGTGGGACTCAACAATGTTATACAATCCTTCCCTCTCTTTGTCTCTCACTAGATACTGGTGACACTTCCCTGCTGCCCTATGCAATGCCACAAATTGAAACTGGTTTAAATGATTGAGAAATCCTGGATATGCTCTGGCACATTTATTTGCCATTTTTATCTGGCCCTGACTCATATCATACAGGAACTTAAAGTTCTGCTTGAGCAGCAGTGAAAGCCATGGATACAGAGGCAGACGACAGTGTGTGTTTGTACATACATACCCCATCTCTCTATCAATATGTTTTTTAGGAACAATTTTATAAATGCTGCCAGATCTTCAAGAGACCAGGAAAATATTTTTGCGAGACTGCACTTGGAATTTAGTAATGTTACTATCCTGAAAGTTGCTGTTGCCAGGCAAAGCTCATTTGTCTTAAAAGAAACAGGGTTAGTTTGGATCTAAAATTATCTTTGTATACAGGCTATGGTAAGGAGAAATCTTAAGCTGAGCAATAGTAGCTGAACAATATACAGTGCTTGTGGAAAACAAGCACCAAAACAGGTAAATAATAGGAAAATCTGTGTGAAATTGGGTGGAAGGGGAAGTTATCTTTGCCTTCAAAATTAATTTTGCACTCTCCACTGCATATCTATTTTATCTCTATTAAGTGCGTTGGCAAAATTTTCGATGGCGAAATTTTCCACCTAATTTTAAATTCTGTGAAAAAGACTAGTTTTGATAAGTACCAATTTTTGAGAAGCTGAATACATAGGGAGGAAATTTAAATATCATCTCAATAACAGCCTTATTAAGTTCAGGAGAATTGAATAACTGTGACCATTTCTTTTGGTTACTCATCTCTTACAAACCAATACTTGCTGACTCACAAGGGTTTTATGGGCCATCTGATCAAAAGTTTTATTATTAAAACCTTGTCTTAGCAATGTAAGGGATTGTCCTGGGTTGCAGTGTAGGATGTACACAAAGTATTTATTCTATCACCATCTTCATGAACTGTTGAAACCAGGTGGGCTAGTGTTTTCCCAAGCCCCCTGCCTCTTCTGCTAATGGCCTTTGGGGTATCTTCTGCTAATGACCTTTGGGGTGTCTTCTGCTAATGGCCCATTAACGCCTGGCCCATAAGTCACAGGTAACTCCCTCCAGGGGTTATCTCTCTTCAATGGGCCATCAAGGACCCACTTCACACTTCTCATGCTATTGTGAGATGCTCTGCCCAGGGCAAGGAGCCAAGCATTCTCACCTGGATATAAGCTGGTATCTGGGACAGTGTAAGAGCACTTATCCACTGGATTCCCAGAGGAGCAGGGCTACCAGACCTTTCTACAGGATCACTGCTTCAGGAAGAGCACCTCACCTGGACTGCTTCCACCATCCTGCTCAGGTTGTATTCTGACTCTGTCAGGGATCCTTTGTGCTATTGCATTTATTTTATTTTACTTTTACCTTTTTACCTTTCTTCTTATTAAATTATATCTTTGACTTGGAGCCTCTGATTCATTTTGCTTTCAAACCACAACAGGGATATCAAGTCCTACCCTTCCCTGAATGCTCCGAATCAGTCCCTGATTTTTGCACAAAAACTTGATCTGAAGTTGATCAAAATAAAAAAAATAAAAATTGATAGCAAAATGTGTTGTCTACATTTAACATGACATCATATGATTTAAAAAAATCCTTGGAACAATTGCATATTGTGCCTTTCAGGGAACAAGAACTCAACAGGAACAAATAAAGGAGTGAAACTGAGGTGACCAGCAGAAGGGATGGCTTTATAACACTCACTGTAGCTTAGCGGGTTACACAAAACAGCAGGAAATGAAAGTACTAACTGTTCAATTATTTCAGATAAATGACTTTGTTGCCTAATGGGCATTTGTTTTATGTGGTATCTAACAAAGTTTTTACTATTCAGATTCTAATATCCTGGTAAGAACTCCCCAGATAAGGTACCATACAACCTTCAGGGCATTAGTACTTTTGATCCTGCTAAATGAAAATTAGGAAAAATGATCCCTCTTCTTATGCTAAAACACATTTTTAATTAGGAATGAAAGAAAGAGACATAGGAATTTTTTTTTTTTCCTTTGGATTATGCTTTGTTTACTTCAAGATTACTTGTGATGAAGAATTGTGGCTCTTGATAGATAATTATTTTGAGATGTGGCTGGGGACAGTGTTTTTTTCTTAAAGTGCAGTAGTTTTCTTTCTGTTACAAATCTTATGCTCTTGCACACAAAGTTATAAAAAAGAGATTTTAAACTCTATTTTAGGTGAGATTTAGAAGTAGATTCTGAGATATTCTGAGGGATATTGAACGCCCCCATTTTCAGACACAAACAAGTGCAAATTTGTCCCACACCACACTTGGCTGGGACATGTTTTTATTATTCTGCTTGTATAATACTTCATGTTTTAAATACATTCTATAAATCAAGCTGAAGTGATTGGTAAACTAACTGAAAAAGTCTCTGTATTATAATTGACTAGAGCCACTGATTACTGAGGTGATTGATCCATCCTGAAAGCCAAAATGATCACAGAATTTCTTGCTCAAATCATATGTAGATTTTGTTCTTGTTATAATTTTTGTGTGAGTGATGAAGGAGTTAGATAATAAAAATTCATTGTCAGGCAAAAGAAAGCTCACCAAATAAGACACACTGTAAGTAGGAAAAATAAAACCTTATAAAATATTTTGTGTCAGCTTGATGTATTTCTTAAAACTTCTTACACATCTTTGACAATTCAAACAGTAGGCTGTAATACCAGAGAAAAGAAAAAAAAAAGAACAGCAAAAAAAAACGCCCAAGGAGTATGTTTTTGCTAAACTGATTTTTTTTTTCTGAATGCAGTGGATTAAAACGTACCCATCCTAACTTTTCCTTTAAAATGCTTTATATTATATAAATACACTTATGAATTCTGTTGTCACAAAATAACTTAGTATTTCTTGCTCCATATTGTAAATCTTTTTTTTTGCCATCCAAAAACATGTCAAAGTATTAAAAAGCCATCATTCAAGTCAATTAATACCCTCATGTCACAGCTGCAGAGGGATTGTTCTTTATGTAACATGATTTCAAGCATTCATTTCCCTTCCTAGACAGAACTTTCTGATGGATTTTGAAAAAATCCCCAGTGAAAGTGATGAAGTTGAAATACCATTCAAACAGAAATATGGAAAATGATGCATAACTGAGATGATACCAGAAGACAGGAGACGGACAATTCATCAGGAACTGAAGTGATGGGGCAAGGGGCAATGGATTCACATTGAAAGAGGGGAAATTTAGATTGGATATATGTGGGAATACAGCTAGAGAGCCGAGCTGGGACACTGCTCAGCTCATGACAGAAATGGACATGTTAGCAGTAGTAGGCCGCAAGCCTTGGCAACTGAAAAGCAGAAGTTTGAGAAAGGAACGTAAGAGACAGGGATGTGCTTGGTACGATTCATGCTTAGCAAGCAGAACTGAAATAAGACAGCACATACCTGTCTTAGTTAGTGTGAGGCATGACTT
Source organism: Zosterops lateralis (assembly GCF_965231275.1). NCBI lineage: Eukaryota > Metazoa > Chordata > Aves > Passeriformes > Zosteropidae > Zosterops > Zosterops lateralis. The sequence goes on along the minus strand of NC_139772.1, from coordinate 21,459,236 downwards.
AAGCAATGTACTTGGCAATATTACTCATTATACAATGAAAAGGTATATAAACTCAGCTAGGGGTATTAATAAACATCTTAATGCATGCAACCTAAGAAGTCCATGTCTCTCTGTCAATTGTCGTCAGATATAGGGAAGAAACCTGGTGGTGAGTGTGGTGAAGCTCTGGAATGGGATTCCCAGAGAAGCTGTGGCTGTCCCTGGATCCCTGGCAGTGTCCAAGGCCAGGTTGGACATTTGGGCTTGGAGCAACGTGGGACAGTGGGAGGTGTCCCTTTCCATGGCAGAGGTGGGACGGGATGAGCTTTAAGGTCCACTCCAAACCATTCCATAATTTGATGACTTTATGTAAGACACCTTTTTCTGCCATTGCTACAGCTGACTGTTCTGTCAGAGCTTTCAGCGATAACTGATACCCTGTCTCCCACAGGCAGAAGCCACTTCTAACTGATGTGAATAATATCTTAGCATACATTTGAATTTATAACCGTATGGAAAGCTTTTAACTGCCCAGTGTAAAATTCCTGCACAACCAAGTGATTTATTACTGCATCTAGAGCTATTTTGTCACCTTTATAAAAAGTCTACACATGTCCGAAAGTTAAAAAAAAATTACATTCTCTCTTCCTGATATATTCACATCTGAGATAAATACACTTTCAATGGGGAACTCTTTCCCAGTGAAGATCATGTAATGGTCAGAAAAGTGTTAGGCAGTGGAGCTGGTGGTGGGCTCTGGTGATTATTGTGGCCATGTCTGGAACCTCATTTTTAAAGGAAATACTTACTGGAACAAACAGTTTAACAACATATGGTGGTTCTTAGATTAAGTTAAGAAAATAAAACTGAGGACCTATTGATGAAAGAAAAACAATAAAACAACCCTCACCTGTTTTTTTTTAAGTAATAAAAAGACAGGAATTTTCCTGTCATGGCAGTTGCTTTACAGATGGATGGACAAAGCTCCGATTTTTCTGTTCATTTAACAAAATGCCACTGATGTGTTTGTTAAGATATGAATAATTATGCTAATGTAAAGAGTAGGCAGGTGCAGGAGCAAAATATTTTGATATCATTTATGCATAAAACTATATAAAACTTCCGAATCATAATTTTTATAGCATTTCAATCACTTGTTGTTTGAGATTTCTGAGTAACACCTGCTACAGGCAAAAATAAAGTTGTTCTTGATATGCTGAGAGGAATATTTTCAGTGGGAACAAGTGTGTAAGTCCCTTCTCCAGCACTAATAAACCAATAATATAAAAAATACGAGAAATTTCTTTCTTTCTGAGGATAGGAAATGGGATCTGCAATTCATTTGCAAGGAAAGGGCAGATGCAGTAAAGCAAGGAGGCACTTTGGCTAGAAGGATGGGATTAGCTGGCTACCACAAAATCTTTTCCTTTGACACAAGAGACTGTTGAACTACAACCTCAAGACAGAGGAGGCCCAATAAGGGTTTTTATCCCTCTTCTGGCCTTGGAATCTGAGGTTTTCCTATCTTTTTTCAGTCAGTAAATCACATTGCATGGATGACACTGTTTTACACTACGACACAGACTTCGAGATTCAGACGGCTGAAAATTACTCTTTCATTTTTGGGATGTGTCTCTCTTTTATACTATTTTACATAGACCAATTTGATTGGTGAAACAAAGGCAAACTTCTTCAATCACATTGGTCAGACTAGAGGGACATCAAGAAGAAGTCCCTCCTAGGAAAAGGAATCAATAACATAGTACATTTACAAAAACATTTTTCCTGTTTACAGAAATTTCCCTGGGAAAAGAATTTCAGAAAACCAACACATCTCAGGCATGGAACCAGGGCTACACATGAATTAAGTGGATGCATTTTCTAACTATCCTATCATTCAACATCTGCATCACATGTTATATGTGATGATTACCAAACTTTCCTTCTCAGTTAATTGTTGCTCCCAGCAACATTCATAAAAGCCAAAGGTTCTATAAATTTCAGAACATTTTGCCATTAACATTTAGGTAAATTTTGCTGATAATTTTTCAAGATTACTTTACCAATGCCAAGAACTATACAAGAGAAAAAAATTCTAGCTGTGATTTACAGTAAAACGTTCCCTAAAACTGAAATGAAAGAACATTTCTTATTGTAGCACAGTACAAGAATGTGATTTACAGGAGCCAATGATCAGGGCCATTTACTTGCTTGTGCTAATTAGCTCAGACCAAATTTTGATTTTAAGTGTAGCCTGCAGCAGTAGTAAGGGTATATCCTCTAGATTACTTTTGGCTTTTTGAGTTTTTCCCAACAAACAATAATGTTATATTGATTGCACTTCCCTTTTCTTATTGACTGCACTGCTCCCTGTTCCCGTTTATCAGTGTAAATGCAGGAAAAAAAATTAAATTTATTATTCAATTAATTAATTAATTAGCCAATTGCAAATGTAATAAGAGAGAAAGTTTGTTTTCTTTAGTGTCTTGGTTTGAAAGGACAGGTGTCTGCTAGAGAGAGCAGGGTCTCTCTTGGAATGGAGAATGCAAACCTCCTCCCTCCAAATTATAATAATTTTGAAAATTAAGGGGCTCTCAGGCAAAGATTTGGGGATAGGAATAACAGTTCTTTACTAGTATGTATAACAAGGCGAACAAACAACAACAACTGCAGCATCGATAATAAACAGAACCAGGAACCCAGGAACAGCTTCCCTGAGCGTGGCACTTTCCCCTCTGGTGCAGTTCTGGGCACAGCCAACAGGGGTGCTGATGGCTCCGGGGAAGGGATGGAAGGGATGGATCAGGAACTCTGGAGCTGTGGCTGAAGATTCAGGAGGTCTCAACAGGCAAGGGGTGTGGGCTACAGGGTAGCAAAAACTCAGGGCAGTGTTGATGAAGCAGCGGGGGGGGGGGGTGGGACGACAGCGACTCTGCTCTCAGCATGGTGACAGGCCCCTCTTTTAGTGAGGCAGGCGAGAACAAAGTCCTGGTTCAGTAGCTGCTCCCAGGAGCAGGGGCTCTCACCCCACACCAGAAGAAATAGGACTGGGCTGGACTTCTGTAGCAGGAGTGAGTTCCTTTCCCCAAGCAGCAGCTCCATCTTCCTCCTCCAAAGGCCTAGACTGAGCAAGAGTTTCCCCTCCCCACTGCCTCAAGCATCCAGCCATCAGTGCTTCTTAGCAACTCAATGGGAAAAAAATTCCCACAGATAACAAGGAAAGAAAAGGAAAGAAAAACCCCAACCCCCGACACTTGGCAATGAAAGAAATCTGAGAACTTGAATAGTCTGATGTCTCCAAAAGGCTCAGCACAACCTAAGACTGAGCTGCTTTGAGGCAGCAGATGATACAACTTACTGAGCTGCTCAGTTCGGCATTATTGATCACAACCTGGCTTATGTATATTGATCAATTCCATTTGGCATTACTAGCTATGCCCTGATTTCTGTTCTATTGATCAATTCCATTTGGCATTATTGTTCATACCCTGGGGTTTGTGTTCTAACCTGAGAGATGACGGAACCCCAATGAGATGATTTTTTTCCCTGCTCTGATATCAATGTTATTTTATGCTGAATTTTAGGGTATTTTTTGCAGTAGTTTCTTGCAGCCTTGTGCTTTGTGAAGCTGGCAGGAGAAATTTGAAGCAAAATTCTGGGATGGAATTGGTGTTTCTGTTTTAGTCACAAGCACTGATAAAAATGAAAATTAGAAATGTTAAAGATTTGAAGAGTTGAGACCCTTAATTGTCATAGAATAAGTGTATTAATATTTTAAATGTAATAATCTTAAATTGTAATGTAACAGTAAAAAGCCACCTCCATAGTCTCCCTGGAGGGGGGGGGCAGTGAGGGGGGAGCTGCCTGGTCGCTGGAAGCTGCCCGCAGGCCCCCCCCACTCCGACGCTGGAGTGGACTACTCGCTGCCTTGAGAGAGAGCCTGCACCTCCCCCCCCTCCGATGCCGGAGCGGGCTCGCCCGTCGCTTCGGAGAGGCCCTTGACCCCCGCGGAATGCCGGCTCCCCACGCCTTCTCCCCCCCCGCTGCCATCGCCGCAGACCGACGTGGCAGCCCGTCCCCAGCCCAACCCACTCCGCTCCCCGGGCCACCGCCGGGCAGCTGCAGCTGCCGCCGCCGCCACGGCATACCGACAGGGCGGCCCCCACCCCGGCCCGCTCCAAAAAGGATCCGCTCCCCAGAGCCCGTAAAACCGCTGCCGCGTGGCACGGGCTGCCAAACCAGCCCGAGCCCGGCACAGAGAACCCGCGGCTCCTAGCACGCTGGCAGCGGTGGTGTGGCTCTACCGATGGGGCGGCCTGCCCACCCCGGCCTGGCCCCGCTCCAAAAACCCGCTCCTGGGCCGCCGCCCGACCGCTGCCGCCGCCGCTGGCAGCACAGCTCTGCCGACGGGGCGGCCCCCACCCCGCCCCACTCCAAAAAGACCCGCCGCGGCAGATCGCAGCTGAAGTGCAGCCACGGGCGCCCCCACCCCCGCCCTCCCCCCGCCACCATTGAGCCTGCGGGACCTCTGAGACGCCTGCTCCCTGAGTGCAGCCATCTCGCTGATACCAGCTGCGAAATGACCATGAGGCTGCTGCAGTCCCTGCGCCCCCGGGGCGACGCCGTAGAACATGCAGATTAGAAATCCCAAATGCATTCTGGGACCCTTTTTAACACCAAAAACCCCCTATAAAGATAAATCTAAGTAAAATTTAAACCCACAAAAACCAGTACTAAGCTGTATATACCCTAGAGCATCAATAGGGCTAATTAATCCAATTTTTGTAACTCGCTGTAGCCTAAAAGTACCAAACAAAAGGTGAGACCCCGAAGCAAACAAACAGAACTCAGAACTCCAGGGAGACTCCCGATGAGGGAAGAGTTCTCCAGCTTTGCAGGAACATCCGGCTGCAAGGCTGACCAAGACCCTCCTCCTCAAGGGCGAACTCTCGAGCCACCATTGTAAGAGCTGATTAATAAAGGCATTTTAAGGAGAAAAATATTATCTCCACCCATTTTTAACAGCACCACTCACTGAAGGTCTTGGGGAAGCAGAGAATATTCCTAGAAAGCAGCCCATCCCTTTCCTTGCCATCACAAATTCCCTGGAGAAAACACTGGGTGTTGGACTTTAGTCTACAGGAGAAACAGTGGGATTGAGCCCTGACTTTCATTCCAAGATGGTGAAAACAAATTGTGATTACAAACCACAATAAATTAAGTCTATCTGGGAACTTTTTCCTTCACTGAAAGCCGATTGCTGCTTTTCAGCACAAAATTATCAGACAGTTAGTTGGCACCTGACTTGTTTGTTGGTCAGGATGATATATGTTATGTTTACATGACATATTTTTTACATTCTAACATTATTTGTCTGTTTTTACAATGTACAGCCTGATAATGTGTCTCATCAGTCCCTAGGAAATGAATAGCCAGGGGTTTGACATTTTAGCAAACATATTATTTATATTGCCTACCGAATTCTAGGAACTTTTTGAAAATCTTTGCAATACAAAACAAATGAAAGATGCATAAAATTAGCTTATAATAATTCATTCATAGCTTTGTGAATAACATTACTTGAGATTTGGGATTATTTTGTTTTCCTTCCATTTACATACTGATAAACTTATTAACAGCCCTAGTTAACTTCCATCCTTCAGTTTTAATACTCTTTTTGTTAGCGGAGGAAAGAACACAGAATCACGAAATTGTGTGCAGTGCTTTATTTCAGAGCTCTGGAAGCTGGGGTCCGGATGGACGAACCAAATCAGCTTCATCGAACATGCTAAATGGATACAATTTTATACCTTTCTTGTTACATAATGATTTATGTTAATCATTAAACCCCATTGTTCCATTGAGTCTATCCCAAGTAATAATGGTCTATGTGATTCTTGCTCAGGATTCTGGTTTGAGAAAATAATCATATTAAATTACCAAACTAATATCACAATCAACAATTCTAGCATGCATCATACTAATGATTATACAGGTACAGATCCTCCTGACCTAACTTTATTCTTAAAGCCTATGTGTTCTACCAGTGTTCCCCCCTTTCTCCCCCCCACCACCTGATCAAGGTTATACTTGATTTAGTTAAAACAATAGCATGGAATAACATCCTGGTTACAGTGGAGCCGATCCCCTGTTCTCAGGCCCTTGCTACTTTAGAAATCAGTTTAACCCTTTCAAATAATTTTCTTAGTGTTTATCATTTATTCTCATCAACTCTGATCTATTTAAATTAGTATCTGGTAACAATACCATGATCTTTATGGTACCCTCTTTTTTATGGATTTTAACTGCATTTTGAAGAAAGATATGGTTGCAGTTGCATACTGTGATATAAATAAGGAGAATATACTGAAATGTGCTTGCAAGTCACTCAAGGAAGCAGCAGGAATGAGGGAACTTTGAAAGTCTTAAAATTTCAGCGGAAAGTGTGCCCTGCATTATTTACAAGGACCTGAAGGGGCAGAACAAGTGGAGCAGTTTCAAACTGTAGTGACAGGGCAGGGATAGATAGGATATTGGGAAGGAATTGTTCCCTGGGAAAGTGAGGAGGTCCTGGCACAAGGTGCCCAGAGAAGCTGTGGCTGCCCCTGGAACCCTGAAGTGTCCAAGGCAAGGCTGGACACTGGGGCTTGGAGCAGCCGGGGACAGTGGAAGGTGTCCCTGCCTATGGCAAGGGATGGCACTGGAGAGCTTTAAGGTCCCTCCCAAACCAAACCAGTTTGTGACTCTTTGATTAAGGGTAAAGAATCATGATCAGCTGCTTCAGTCCCACTCATCCATCACATATCTCTTAACACTTGCTAGTGTTTCAACTCTGTGAAAATGTGGGCTGTTTCTTGGTTTTGCTTTCATTTCAGCTTAGCCTGTGAACACCAAGGAAGAATTGGTTCTGCTTTTCTTTTGCTGTTGTTGATTAAGTAGTAGGAAGGGAAATTTTTCAGAGAATGCAATCACTGAAATGTTCTTTTGCAACACCATGGACTAAAGCCCTCCCTGCTCCCTGTGCCAGTTGGATTGTAAATAACTTCCCAGGGAGACAGATGGGAACCCAACATTGCCCTGCTGCCAGCAGTGGTGAGCTGTGTGATCACCAGTCATGTCACCCTGCTGCTCATCCATTGCCATTCATACAGCACAGAACAAAACAAGGAGGAAACTGAAGAAGTTCAGCAGTTTGGCTGATTTATTCCCCAGTGTTCTGTGATATATTTGTCCTGTATTTTTATAAGGTCTGCATGTTTTATGTAGCATTTCTTCTTTCATTCTAATTATGTGGCAAGTTGATTCACTCATTTCATTTTCCTCACTGTATGCATCTTTTACAGATTTGGTTAACTTTTCTTTTCCCTGAGATTTGAAAAAGTAGAATTGATCATGGAATACATTCCAGAAAATAATTTTAGCATACTATAATACTATACTGTAATACTGTATTTCCTGCATGAATTTCTGTGTGAATATTATTTCTGGGTAATGTCACCTCCAGAATATCTTTTCCTCCCAATTAATTTAGGGTCACATGTTGGTGTTGTGGTTTTTGTTTGAATCTGAGTCACAGCACCATTTATGTGGTGGTTTTACATTTGCCAAAATTGTTTGCTAACTCGGAGATAGGATTTTGGGAGAAAAAGGCAAAAACAGGCTCAACTTAAAAGTAAAACCAGATTTTATTAACATACACTATGAGAAGAAAATAAAAGAAGAAAAAACCCAGCACAAATAACACAAATTAATTTCTACAACCAACCCTTTCTCCCACTAAAAACTATTCATTTTCTACCAACAATGTAAAGAGGCAAAACTCAGAACTCCAGGTCAGTACCACTTAGAAAACAGTCTTTCATTCAGTCTTTGAGAGAGAGAAGTCACTCTTGTTGTTTGGTAACTTTCCACAAGAGGAACAGTCTACTTGCGGCTTCAACCTCGCACAAAAACAGCCTGCCCAGGAGACTCTGCAGTTGTGGAACTTCCCATATCACGTAGCCTTTCCCATGACTACATAGGAGCCGTAGACTCACAGACTGGGGTGGTACCTTTTAAAAATAAGCTGTTTCAAAAAAAGCAAAGGATCTTTTTCAACTCAGAGAACAGAAATGTCTTCTCACTTCTTCACTGGTGAAGGGCTTCTTCTCATCTCTCTCTGTTCAACCTCTCATGGGGGTCACAAAAATCACAGCTGCTAATTCAATATTCACTCAGTTCCTCACAGATATCTTTGCTCAAATCCACAAATCACCTCCCCAATATATATTGTCCACGATTTAAAAGATTATCCTGTTACCATAATCCATAGGAGATTTTCAGCCTAGAACCAAGGCAAATTGTCATCTCTATCACTTAAAAGTCATTCTTCCTTTACTGACTTTGAGATCTCCATATTGTCCCTTTACATGTCTCCAATTTGGCCTTTTCTCTCATCTCTGAAAAGGGTTACTTTAAGAAAGTCCCAATCTGCATTAGGAAAGAGTTAAACTTTGCCTAGGCCTGCGGTGGACATGTGTTCTCTGCTTCGGCAGCTGCAAAGGTTTCAGAGCCATGCCGGTGGGGTTGGCAGGTGCCTTTTCTTACCCCCCTCGATCCGAAAGCGTGAGCCACTCGCAGCTGCTCTGTAAGGCCCAGCGTAGAGTGCGGGGAGATCCCATCCTCCCCTTGGGCCAGGGGTGCCGGCAGCCAGGGGGGCCGGGGCACAGCCCTGCCACGGCCGACCCCAATCCCCGCTGTGGCCCCAGACACGCGGCCGGCCCTGCCAGACTGCAGCCTTGCCTCTTCTGCGGGCAGCGGCTCCTGGAGTCTGGCTGGCCCTGCCGGACTGCAGCCTTGCCTTCTCTGAGGGCAGCGGCTCCTGGAGTCTGGCTGGCCCTGCCGGACTGCAGCCTTACCTTCTCTGAGGGCAGCGGCTCCCGGAGGTCCGGCCAGGCCCTAAGCCCGGGAAGCCAGGGCCTAAGCCGGGCTCTTCTCAGCTGCCCACGATGTTACCTGATCACTGGACGGGGCAGGGGAAAGAAGAAATCTTGAACCTCGCTTCAGCTTTTATATGGGTATTTCCAAAAGTCACATTCCATTTTCTGAGTGGTCAGAACTACATGTCAATCCAAAACCTGCCCCAAATAGGTCCCTGTCCCTTCCAGAAAATTTTAAGGTCCTAGCAGAGTGATAGTATTTCAACCCATGACAGTTGGTAGGGAACAAATTTTCCTTTGGTAAAGTGCTGCGAAGTCTGTGACAGAACAATGACTTTTTTTCTCGTTATGGTTATATTTTTTTAAAGTGTGAGAGAATTTTTAATAGAAGTTGGGCAGAAACTAAAGAGAGACTGATACATTTTCTCTCAGCCAAGCCTAGGAAGGAAGAGCATGAAATCTAAGCCATTTTTAATGTTCATTATACTTTTGCCTCAGATTTTTTATGGAAGAGAAAGAGGAAAGCTGTGTATGACTGGGTGTGCTACTGTGTAATTCTCAAACATGACTTGCATATATCAAACTATAGAATATGCCAGGTTAATCAAAGTTATTAGAGAACATAGAAGACTTCACTTTTAGCTTTGCTCTACAGAATGTAGGAGACATATTCAAGGGAAAACTCAAGTCACATCCACTCTGAACAGATTTTGCGTGATTGTAATTTACTGAAGTAACCCTGCGCAGGATATATTATTCTGCTCATGTGTGGGCTCAGTGTTACAATACTAAAATATTCTATTACAGAAAAACCCTCAAACAAACAACAAAATCATAATTCAAGCCATCTTGCATTTTCTCTATTTTGTTGGCACTTGCTCTTTTAGTGCTCTCCTGCCTCTGGTTCATAACATTTCTGTTTAATGATCTTATTTATAGAATACCCACGCTGGGAATTTGAAAACAGGTTTCAGTGATAAATTCTTTTTAAAGAGTAAGTGCTCAATTAAATATGCAACCAGATGTTAGTGCTATGTCTCCTTAGGCAGCAGCTTTTGTTTTACTTCAGCCACTGGGGATACCATAATTCCCATATCAGTTTTACTCAATTCTATCAACTATTCAAATTTTACAGCCATTTCTTTGACTCTGTTCTGGGCTAAGTTTCTTATATACTAATGCACACAAAAATTTCTAATAAGGTCTTGCTGCAATTAGAATTAAAATTAACATCAATATCACAGAACCCCAGGATGGGTGAGGCTTGAGGGGCCCACAGGGGCTCCTCTGGTGCCACCTCCCTGCTCCAGCAGGGCCATCCCAGAGCACAGGGCACAGCAGTGTGTGCACAGGGCTCTGCAATATCCCCAGGGAGGAGACTCCACAGCCTCTGTGCACAATCTGCTCAGGGCTGGGCACTGCCCAGGGCAGAAGTCGTGCCTCCTGTGCAGGGGCAGCTCCTGGGCTCAGTCCCTGCCTGTGGCTCTGGTGCCATTGCTGGGCCTGGAGCAGAGCCTGGGCCTGCTCTGCCCCTTCCTGCACCCAGGGACACCCAGAGACACACAGAGACAGACAGGGACACACCGGGACACCCAGGGACAGACAGGGCTGAGGGCCCCTTTCTGCTGGGCCTCCTCTCCAGGCTGAACAGCCCAAGCTCCCTCAGCCTCTTCTGGGCACAGAGATGCTCCAGGCCCTTCCTCAGCTCCACAGCCTCAGCTGGCTCAACTCCAGGAGCTCCCTGTCCCTGCTGTGCTGTAAAAATTCTACTAATATGACAATTCTGGCAATTGTTAATATATATTTTTTACTTTATGTTCAGCACATAAACTGAAATAGTTGGAGGAAATAAGTCCAGCTACAAATGTCTTATCTGTACTAGCACTGAGAACTCCTTTCTTCCGTTCTGATCTGCAGCAGCAGGAAAGGGGTGAACTTAGGGCCTTTTCCACACAGACGTAGCAAGGAACAAGATGTATCTCCATGAACAGGTGCTCTTGCTAATTTTTCCCATGGTCCTTACAGTGCAAAAGTCTACTTTGTGAATATTGCTATCACTTAGTTTTAAAAAGAGGAAAAAGAAGGAAAAAAAAATCCTCAAAAAATCCACAAACTAAGAGGGGCAGGTTTGAACATCTGGGTGATCCACCTTTCCCTTGGATCCTCTCCCTGCTGGCCCCAGCTCTATTTTCAGAGCAAATCTGTTTGCAGACACCTGGTAACCATTCCAGTGCCTGTGTCAGAGGAGAGCACTGGCAGGAAGGAAAGTGCACCTGTGCACACCATGGACACATTGGAATCTGGGCACATTTTTCCCTCTATGTGAGGGGAGCACAGTTCATCTCTCCCCAAAATGTTTAAATGAGCATGGAAGTGCAAACTTTCTTCAAGCTGGGTAAAGGAAATGCAATCTGCAGCATTTAGCAGAAATCTCATTAAAGAGAATTTAATAAAAGATTAACTTCTAAACTCATTTCAGCTTGAGAATGACAGTGAAGAGCTTTTTCTGGTAATCCCCTTACTGCAACATAAAGGCTTGCTGGTGACTGAAGGAATTTTTGTCCAGATGTTGCACAGTATCCTGAAGTAAAGCAAGTTTTGGAACATTTTCTCTTCCCAGGTTTGTTTTAGGAACAGCTCAAATATGTTTTTTAAAAGTGCAAGAGCACCTGAAAATTTTTAGTATCATGCTTTAGAGGTTTTTAAAATATCCCTAATATTTTATTATGAAATTAAAATACAAAGACCTATTAAAGATGAAAAGCTGTTTGAATGTCAGAAGGGACGTATCTTCTAGCAGAGCAAATTTTGTCTTACTGAAGCTTAAAACTCAACAAAATCATATGCTGAGACTTTCAGATAAAACATTCTCTGCTTAGAAACTTTCTTTTTGTTGATGCTGAGCACCTTTTAGAGGTGCCGACTTTGGAAACTTTCAGAATGGAAGAAAGTTCAAATTTTTATAAGGGCTTATATTTCAATCTTTAAAATAATGCATTCCCATAAGGGAGGCATTTGCTCAACTGCATCATTTCCAAAATGCAGAATGCTCAGAATTCTTATGTTGATAATGTGTGGTAAATGTGCCCATGTATAATATATGAGTCAGGATATGATCCTGAATTTTGGGGGAGCCTTCCTAAAGTTGAAGGTTAATGCAAAGTGGTAACAAGCAGCTAATTGTGTTTCTAAGCTTTTTTATTTGTTAAAGCTTTGAATAAAACACAACACAGCGATCCAAACTACACAGTTGAGTAATACTTTCAATTCTGTTGTGGCAAGGAAATGATATCACTAAAAATTAAATATGAATAAATACAGCATATTAGAAGTTGTTATATTTAAATATCTAGTGTAAGAGCTTTATAACACAGTGAAAAAATTAATGAGGATTTCCTTTTTAAAAGCTGAAAATATCACCCCCAAATACTGGAGCATTAGAAAAAATGCTGGGGAAAAATTTGTGAATACAGAGTTCAGATCTCAGCAGGGCCTGTCACTGATGCTGATTCCGAGGCTTGGCTGGGTGCTGGGAATGCAGGTTCTTTGGGATATTGTTTGAATCCCAGAGTGGTTTGGGCTGGAAGGGATCTTAAAGCACATCCAGCTGCCATGGGCAGGGACACCTTCCACTGTCCCAGGCTGCTCCAAGTCCCAATGTCCAACCTGACTTTGGATACTGCCAGGGATCCAGGGGCAGCCACAGCTTCTCTAGGTGCCCTGTGCCAGGGTGTCCCCACTCTCCCAGAGAACAATTCCTTCCCAATATTCCATCTAACCCTGTTCTCTGTCAGTGGGAGCCATTCCCTGTGTCCTGTGCCTCCAGCCCTTGCCAATTGTCTCTCTTCATCTTTCCCGTAGGTCTTTCAGGCCCTGCAAGGCCCCAGTGAGGTCACCCCAAAGCTTCTCCTCTCCAGAGTGAACAATCCCAGGTGTCCCAGCCTTTCCTCCCAGCAGAGATAGTCTGGAATATGAACCACCATTGTCAGTGTAGTCCATCAATGATGGCTCTAATCAACTTACCAAAGTACTACTACAGAAATGCATTATTAATGAACATGAAACTTTCAGTTATGAAGTCAGGAATGGCAGCTTTGCTATAAGGGGCTGAGCTAATGCACAACTTGACCACTAAAAAAATAAATATAACATCAAGTCATGGTGCCCCCATCTTCATTTCTCAGCAGATTCATCCTTGCCATAAAGAGAGCGTAGTATGCAAGAGCTGAGAATCAGGATCATGTTCCACTTCTGAGAAGAAAATGCAGGAACTCTGCTAACTTTTGCTGAGATCACATAAAATACCTATGTCTCAATGAATTAGTTCTTAATATCAAGAAATACAAAATAACAAAAACATATAACTTATGCCTCACAGATGTATTGACTTTATTTAAATTATCCTATTCTCACTTTCAGTGCATAACTGAAATACTCTGTGTTGTTTGCTCATGAACATTGAATCTAAAAAAAATAAGGAACTACATAGGAAAGTTTAAAAAACTATATATACTACACCAAAAGAGAAGTTCAAAATCTTGAATATGGATATTATAAAATCAGCTTGATGATAGGTATGATGCTTTACTGTATCAGTAAACTGTAGACCAAGCTCTAATTCAGTAAATTCAGTAGATTAACTCACTATATTAGCAGTAAACTCTGGGAAGTTCTATGTATAAAGCGTGTTCCAAGAAAAATGATAATAATCTTCTTCAATTTTTTATCCTTCTGACCACAGTTTACTCCTGTCTAAGTTTATAGGCTACTTGCATGAAAATGAAGCTCAAAGCAAATTCATGTAAATATATATGTGTGCTTAATATAATTTAATTTTTCATTTAATTTTTGTATGTATTGAGTCCAGATAACCTTCATTAAGACTACCTGAAAATAAAACACAGGAGATGGAGCAAAGGAAGACCTAAAACAACTAAACCTAAGACAAAATAAACTTAACTAAAGCAAACTAATTTAAACAAATTAAGCAAACTTCAGCTTAACTAAACCAAACTAATTAACCTCCTGGAGATACAGAAATTACTATTAGCAGTTACTCAAATTGATCCTTTAAAAATAACTCATCTGAGAAGAAACTGAAAACAAGAAATACTTGAGGTTTTTTTGTTTGTTTGGTTGGGGTTTTTTGGGGTTTTTTTGTGAGAGTCACGTTAGAAGTGATACCATGTGAATTGCTCTGAGTTTTAAATAACCAACAAATGCCCTGAAAGAGGAAAATGTGCAGAGGAATTTGAGGTGCAGTGGCTTTGGTTAGAAAAAGAGTTTTTGTGTCATTTTAAACAAATCCTTCAGTATTCTCCTCAGTTTCATTAACTGGGATGATTTCACACCCTAATGCATTTACTTGTTTGAACTCTGTCCTTAGAACAAAGTGAAAAAATAATATTCTGTCTCCACAAATATTACTGTATTTCAGCAGCTGGTTTTATCCTAAATTTTAACAAATGCTGTAGTCAAAATATTTTTATGAGTGTGTTGCCCTGATTCAAAAACCTTCTGATGATCTTGTTTACACACTTCTAGTGGAGTCTCTCACGACTATAACATAAACAAAAGTACATTGTTTTCATACCTCTCTGTTGGAATTTTGGACACACAGAGGATGAGCAGGCAGCAGCAGATCAAACAAGGAAAGCTCTAATTTATTTTTCTGACTCCAACAACTTATATACACTTCGTACAAAAGGCCAAGGATTGGCTAGAGAGGTTACCACCTCATGGACCTCGTTGGTGAATATCACCATCAATCACATTTCTCCTCCCAGAGAATATGTAAACATACAGATAAATTCTAAAAATATACATTGTTTTCAGGAAGCTGTGAGAACCTTGCTACAAAGATTCAAAGACTCAAAAGCAAGAAAATTCAGGGTGACACCTCTCTGTGATGGACTGCTGAACTGTCCACTGGGGTCAGAGAGGTGCTTCTCTCATCTACCAATCCTTGACCAAATTCCAAATTGTATAAAAACCCCAAATCATAATAATCTTCCTTCTTTGCTTCACTTCAACCTGCCTGTGTTGTAACATGAGTGAAAATAGTTGAATGTCATTTGAGAGATCTCAAGTTTGTTGAACGAATAAATCAAATTCATGAAAATAAACTTTGCTGTCTGATATTACTGTAGTGCTGATTAATGTGTGCCTTTGCTCTTTTTACTTTTTATGAAAATGTCACTCTTTATGAAAGAATGAAGGGTGGCTTCAGATTTGGCAAAACCTGCCATAACCTTCCTTTGACAAAAGGCAGACTTTTGAGCAGCCAAGATTATTTCAGTATTTCAGATCAGCAGTCCCTGGCTCCTTCAGCGTCTGACCTCTGTGACTTGCCTGGGAATGCTTGAGTAGCCATATGGTGGCATTTTAGATAATCAGCTCAGAGCAGGTTGGTGTGGTGTCCAGCTGTTTAATTTATGATATTTAAATAATTTACTAGAAACTCCAAGAAGTTCTAGAGCTGCAGGTGCTTTGATCAGCAGTGCCTTAGAATTTTAGCCCGTTTTGGTGGAAAACTGTCAGAATTCATTTCTTGTACTGTAGAAATCTGTGGTCAAGAGTTTGTCTGACTGGTTCATCATCTCAACAATTCCTCTCTGATTTATAATGACATTTTTAAACAGCCCTTCTTCAATGTATGATTAAGTCTGATGAGTTGCTATCGATCAGGGACTGACATTTACTCAGAGCTGTGTATTCACAGTTCCAGTATTGTCTAAACATAAATAACAGTCTTCATGATCATGCAGCTTAGTCTTTAAAGATACCTGAGGAAGCAGCCACTTCAGGGATCACTCTAAAGGGACATTTGTTGGTTAGTAGATAAGATGAGATGCTGCTGAGGAGGAATTCCAAAATCCTGCACTTCAAATAAAAATTGAAACTCATTGATATAGATACTGCTGTTAAAATCCATATGATGATAGGATATCCTAAGTTGCAAGGGACTCACAAGGATCACTGAAGTCCTGCATGCAGTAGTACAAGTCCTAAACCTGCTGAGATAAAGGAACAATTCTTAAAAACATTTAGCAGAATTTCTCCCCCTGGAGTCACCGCTTCCTTTAGTGCTGGGGTTTTCTGTTTAGATTCTTCTTCTATTTCCTGTTTTTTGTTACATGAATTGATGACAGTTCTTGGACCCCAAATTATGTTGTAGTTATTCTTCTCTCAGTGTAATTTGATCCCACCCTTAGTTGTTTGGATTACCAGGTCTTTGCTTTGGCTGTGAGTTTGCAGATTTCCCTGGGCAGCTATTGCCATATTCCCTAGCCTTCTGATGATAGTTTACATACCTTCCTGCAAAGTCTCTCAAAACAATCTACATTGTTTTCATTCCTCTTGGTGATGGACTTCTGTATTGACCACTGGAGTCAGAGAGGTGTTCCTCTCAATGACCAGTCCTTGACCCAATCTCAAATACTATATAAACCTAAATCATAATAAACCTGCTTTCTTTTCCCTGCTCCTATCTGATGGGTGAGTGTGGTTCTTTTCGTGTCCCTAACTGTGACATCTGGTGACCCCGTCCGTGTCTGGACTGCAGCTGGGTCACATCTGGTGACCGCTCGGGAGAATTGCAGGCAGATTGTTTTCAGGTAACGGCTGTGTGCGTGAGTGAATAGCCTTTGCGGAAATGATATTCCGTATTCCCCTGTTTGATGCCGAGGCCTTGAAGGTCTGGCGAGGTTTGCTGGATCGGGCAAAGGCTCCCGTCTCGGACGGTGATTTACGGCGTCTGTATTATTTTGGAAAGGTGAAAGGCTTCTTTGCTTATGACGGGGCGCTGGCCTCGATAGAGGCCTGGAGCCGCTTTGGTAATTATCTGAGTCGGACTTCGGCCGCGACTCGCGAGGCAAGCATCACGGAGCTGGCGCTGCTTTGCAAAGAGTGTAAAAATGCTAGAAAGAGATATGAGAGCTCGAGACGCCCCGTGGGGGGTCTGTGTCGCCCCTGGGGCCGCGCCGGCCCCGCCCATTCCTGTGCCCAGGAGGCGGGAGATTGGGGGGGTGTTCCCCCCCCCTCCCCCCTGCGCCCTCCCGGCGCCGGGGGAGGATGAGGGGTCGTTGACTCGACCCGCGCCTCTGTCGGAGGCCAGAGCCGGGGCGTCTCCGTGTGGCATTGCCGCAGAGGCTCCGCCGGAGGCGGCCGCGGCGGGCTCAGCGCCGGACTCTACGCCTGCAGCGGTGAAGGAGACCCCAAAAGGTGAGCGGTCCGTCCCGCCCCACCCGGGAGGGACGGCGCCCCCGATGGGTCCCCGCGGCACAGGCGGGACCATGCCGGCCCCTCCCCTCCCCTCCCTGTGGCTGCCCCGCCGGGCGCGGCGACTGCCGTGGCCCCCGCCGCAGGGGCTGGCCCGGGCCCAAGCGGCCCTGAGCCGCGCCCCGCCCTCTCTGCGGGTGCTGCCCCGCCCGCGCCGCCTGCGCCGGCTCCCCACCGTCTGCCGAGCCTCTGGCTGTGCCAGGGGACGGTGCAGCGCCAGTCGCGCCCCTCCCGGCGCCGCACCCCGGCCTCTTCACGGGTGCAGCCCAGCCCGCGCCGCCTGAGCCTGCCCCCGCGCCGCCTGCTGAGGCTGTGGCTGTGGCGGGGGGCGGAGCCGCGGCTGCACAAGCCGCGCCCCTCCTGGCTCTCCGTCCCTCCCCCGTGCTGGTTCGGGGGGACAGCGGGGCGGTCTCGGTCCGGCCCGCGCCGGGTTCGCATGTCCCGGCTCGGCCCGTGGGTGAAGCGGGGTCCCCTGTGCGGGCTGTGGTGGCCAGTGCTCCTGCGCTGCCGGCAGACACGGGCTCCGTTGGGGCCGCAGCGCCCCCGGAGCCGACGGGCCCGGCCCCGCCGCCTCCCACAGAACCCGGAGCTGCAGCGGTTGCTGGCCCCGGGGGATGCGCTTTGGGCACAGGCGGGGGCATGGGTCCCAGGAGGCCAGTGCCTCCCTGGGGAGATCACGACTGTGCACCTTGTGTTTTCTGAGTTTTCTCTTCCCAGAACAGAGAGCCGGTGGCGAGAAGACAGCTGTTCTGAAGCTACCGGGCTGGCTCAAAGTCACTGAACTGTGGTTCTGGCCAGAGACTGTTCTGAACGATTCATACCCTGTCTGTCCCTGAAATGGACATTGTGATCCTCTCCCTTGCCGCTTGGCACCTTGGAAAGAACTTTCTCTCAAGACAACCTAGTCACCCTTTGAGACTTGTTCAAGAGCTGTTGGACCAGGATCATCTGGAACCTTCGACCAGTTAGTCCTTGGGACACTCCTGTTTTCTGCATCGAAACAGAACTCTGGGAAACGGAGGTTGTTGCAAGACCTCTGAAAAGTTAATGCTGTGGTGGACAGCATGGGGAAGTTTCAGGCTGATACAGTCGCCACCATGCTTCCCGCAGATTGGCTGATCCTCATTGTGAATCTGACAGATTGTTTGTTATTCAGTTGCATTCTACAGGTATCATGGCCCAATGGAATGATGAATGTCCAGTCCCTTGCATGTTTTTGGACTGGGTCATCTTGCCCCGTCTGCTGCAAAAGACAGCAAAAATTAATTGTTTGAGCTAATTGCTCGATTTCAGCCGCAAAAGACGGCAAAATACATTGTCTGAGCCGATTGCTCAACACCAGCCGCAAATGATGGCGATCCTTTTGTTTGAGCTTTGCTTGATGGATAATTAAATGCAGGCAACAGTGCTTGTGATTGATGGGTGCAGATTTTTGTAAAATTTATACTCTCGGTTTTACGGGAGGCGTTTGACCGGAGCTTTGCAAGCAGTGTTTTTCTGCAAAGTGCTCTGAAAGTTTTTTAGGGCAGATCACCTGTCATCTGCCCAGCCATGAGCTATTGCATGTGGCAAAATTCTTTAATAATACCCAGGAGCCAGTGCACTGTCGTTACTGATGGTTTGGGAAGGACAGGAAAGGCCATTGTTACTTGGAGGATGGATCTGAGTGGCCAGTTTGGAAGGTCATGAAGATGGGTCAGCCCAATTGCATTGAGGGTGCTGTCATGGCATTTCCAAATTTTCCCAGGAACCTTTCAATTTAGTCACGGAATTTGTGTTGCCAACATGGCACAGCAGTTGAGTCATTCAGTTTCGTAGAGAATCAGCGATGCTGCTTTGTTTCATTTGTTGATAACTCTGTGTTGTGTCGTTGAGGAAAAAAAAAAATAAAAATTCTTTTAAACAAAAATGGGGAATGCAGGGTGAAACCCCGCAGAGGCGATTGGCAAAGCTTTGCATGCCATCAAGCACCTTACTGGTGCCACAGAATTCTATTAACCCTGCCATGTTGAAAGCTGGAGACCGTGACCAAATGAAAGGCAGCAAATGGAAGAACCATCAAGTGATGATTCAGATGTGAGATGCGGGTGTTCACTCCACTGGTCCTTCCACCAGACTGAACAATGTTCATTTTTCCTTTTTCCTTTTCTTTTTTCCTAATGCAGAAAGGGTGAGATATTGCCATAATCCCTAGCCTTCTGATGATAGTTTACATACCTTCCTGCAAAGTCTCTCAAAACAATCTATATTGTTTTCATTCCTCTTGGTGATGAACTTCTGTATTGACCACTGGAGTCAGAGAGGTGTTCCTCTCAATGACCAGTCCTTGACCAAATCCCAAATACTATATAAACCCTAAATCATAATAAACCTGCTTTCTTTTCCCTGCTCCTACCTGACAGGTGAATGTGGTTCTTTTCGTGTCCCTAACTGTGACAGGCAGCAGTGTGAGCTCACTGTGAGATAGCAGGCATTCCCTCCTGCATGAAGTCAGGCCACTCCTCATTCCCATGACTAAAGCCAGAAATATTTGTACCCGTTCCTTATTTTCTGGGAGTTACATGAATTGTTTGTACACTGACTTTTCCTTTTTCTCCCCTCCATATGAATTTGATAGTTTTTTCTGATCCATCTGAATATACTTTTGAATTAATATTGCTTCTGTTCCCATCTTTGCTGTGCTTGCTCTACTGGTGCTCCTGAAAATGAGGCTAAACTAGCACCAGAATGGCTTTTCCTAAATGTCAGAATGGCAATATTTGCTGTAGTGGAGCTTTGAAAGGATCAAAGGAGTTTTGGCACTTAAGTTTCACTCTGCCTTAGGTAACTTAATTTAGTTCTCTTACGTTTTGTCACAGATCTTGGTTAGAGGTTAGTCCTTTTAAGACTGTCAAGTGTCCAAAAGATGAACCAAGTGATTATGTTTTGTTGTAAATAATTCTCTACATTTTTACATCGGGACTGCAAATTTCTGTATGTGTGTTTCTGTCACTTGGGAGTTTATAATTTGGATTTGTAATTCTCACATTCTGCCTCAAGTTTACTTAGCAGTAAGGGTTTAGTATCTGCTTTGTCAGTGACAAGGAACTATTTTGGCAATTTTATCTTTCTTTTCCTGGTATTTACCCCTCAGTGCAGTGTGCTATTCAAACCTTTCAGCTGCTCAGTGTGCTACAGCTTAAAATGAGATATAATTTTTTGTTGTAATTTCTTTCTTGTGCTTGGTCGTGGTTTAGTTTCTTTTACAGTATTTTGTGATTCAGTGTGGTTCAGCTCCATCCACCACTATGGAATCAGAGGTTTGCACTTTTCCTAATGGAGTCATGGTATGTGGAGTTCCATGGTTCTTCCACAGCAA
Organism: Zosterops lateralis; assembly: GCF_965231275.1. Taxonomy (NCBI): domain Eukaryota; kingdom Metazoa; phylum Chordata; class Aves; order Passeriformes; family Zosteropidae; genus Zosterops; species Zosterops lateralis. Next base: position 21,438,701 of record NC_139772.1, on the reverse strand, counting down.
AGAAAAGCTTTTGGTCTTGTTATTTTTCTACAGAGTACCCACATCTAACTGAAATATGTGGTTCTCACTCCCAAGTTATGCAAACTCCACTAAATGCACTTGTGTGTTGTTTTATTTGTAATTGCTTGATGCGTTTTGTGCTGAAAGAACTGAGCTGTACAAGCTGCATCCATTTTCTTCTCTCAGGTACTTCATGCAGAGGAGCAAAAGAAAATGAAATATGTATTGGGAAGTGGGGAATGTGCAGAATTATTGGAATAATTTTAATCATAATTACTTCTTAGCAACACTGACAAATCTATAATGATGTATCTCACACAATTGGGTACAACAACAATAAAACAGGTAATTCCAATCATTCAAGCCTGGCAGCAGTTTTGAGGTAATTTTCTGCAAGTTAGTCAATAAGAAGTTCACATCCTATAATCCACGTAGAATTTATTCTTGTAACACATCTTAACTTCCAGAGGAGCAGTGGTTAATTGCTAATCCATATTCATTGAAGAGAACAAATAAGGACAGCAAGGGTAGATATCCATGCACCATCACATCAATGTGAAATGTGGAACTTCTGAGCTCAGTTTTTCACTCAGATCTCTGGTGTTTGTGTAAACTTCTGTGCCCATAACTTCACAAGTTCTTTGGAGGTTATCAAGGAATTTGTCCGGCTGCAGCTGGTGCTTTTGTTGACAATGCCTGGTATTTCCATAGATGTTAGTTAGATATTTCAGGTTGTAGAAATATTCTGGAGTGCAGCTATTGTTGATCACCAGAATGCGTTTGCATTTTATATGATTGATTGTACTTTGGTAATTATTCTTCAGAGTCTCCTTTCAAATCTACATTTCTTTCATCTGCAATGTATTAAGCTTGCAGTGGGAGCTGCTGAGTTGTTCTTGGCACAGCAGACATTTTATTTTAATGTTCACCTTTGAGCACAGCATGCTAAGTTTATCATTCAGTTTTTAGGGTTTTATCAAAAGTCCATTGAGGTTGACATTAAAAAAAAAAAAAATCCTTTCTTTGACTCAGCTTTGGATGATGTTCCTGGTCTTGTCCCTTATGTGTGCAGCTCTCAGATTGATCCTAAGTGGTCAGGGTTTTATCAAGTATTTGCCAAGGAATTTATGTATTTCAGCAAATAGATTACTTGCCATATATGAGGATGCATGAATCACTTTCTGAAGTTTTTTTTGTTCATTCTCGCTGTTGCTTAATTTGTAACAGAACAGGAAAAATTTTCTTTTTGGTAATGATCAGAGCTTTTAATAGATGAGGAACAAGAAGTCAATCACAGTAAGCCATAACCAAATAATGGATATCCTTATAGAAATACTTTTCCTCTGAAGAAGACACAGATCTGCTTATGATGGACTGCATTCTACAGAACTGATTAAAAAAATAAAATTAATTTATGTGAATTTATGGAAAACCCCAATAGTGATTGTGTTTGTGATTCACATCTTATAAAATTCAGCTTCTATTTTATCATTACATTTTTCCTTAAGAGAAATGGAATTAAATGGAATTCTGTTCATGTAATTGAATCCATGAAACACATGTAAAATGAATCCAGTAGAATAAACCTACAATAAAATATTACATAAACTGGTATTTGTATTTTCAATATTCAATACTTGATTCCCAAAATCCCTGTAGAAAAAAAAAAGACTTCTTATTTGGACAAAGAAATGAAGAAGAGTTTATTTGTTATGGACAGATAAATAAGAAATGCAGATAAATAATAAATAAAATGGACTGTTTTGGCTATGGGATTAGCAGAGGCTTTGAGGATGACATTTTTTAAAAACAAACAATGCATTCCCCTCTGAGTTTAAAAGTGCAAATATTTTTATTGAAAGTGTTTCTCAGATTGTCCTTCTTGTGGTACTCCAAGTTTAGGAAAAAGTTCTTTCTTTCTGACCAGAAAGTGTAAAATATCTTTAATGATCACAGTAGAGTTGTATAAACCTGATGAAGGAATTAATATTCAACTCACCTACTGTTATCACAAGGGAAAATTGCCATGTCTTATGCCATGGCTCAATGCCTAATTTGCAGTTTTGTTTCTGAGTCTCACTTGAGCAGGATGTAAAGCAAATCTGGAAACAAAAATCTAATAGGAAGTGTAACTGTGTCACCTTTCCTCCACATCTGTGAGGAGACACCTGAGTTGGGAAATGCCTACAGGAGGGATGGGGGCAAGGATATAAATGGCAGGGTTGTAGAGAAGGAGGTATCCTACAGAAGGCGATCCTCTTTGAAAGACTGCAAAGGATCTTGGAGAAGTAAGAGGAGGTCCACAGACACACTGTAAAGAAGACTTGACATGATTTAGAATGGGTTACAGAGAAATATTTAAAATACTGATTTGATATGTTTAACATGCAAATTGGATAAGAGGAAATTTAGGTCAGGTAGACAGAAATTCTTCCCTGTGAGGCTGGGGAGGCCCTGGCGCAGGGTGCTTAGAGAAGCTGTAGCTGCACCTGGATCTCTGGAATTTTCCAAGATAGGGTTGGATGGGGCTTGGAGCAGCCTGGGGCAGTGGAAGGTGTCCCTGCCCATGGCAGGAGATGACATAAGATGAATTTTTAAGTTCCCTTCCAATCCAAACCATGCTGTGATTCAGTGATTCAGATATAAGAATCCCTTGATTCCGTAAGCATGGATTTGGCAAACTGGAAGCTGAGCTTTCATTGCCTGCGCCTCTGAGCACTTTCTGAGTACAGGAGGAGCACAAAATTTGTAACACAAAGTTATTGTGTATTTTCATTTGAAATCCTTATTCTGAGTAAAATTTCCATGACTCACATGGATTCTGATGAGGGTTCCTTTTGCCTGTTTTTTTCATACAAAACTTTTAATAATTCATTCGGTGTCTTGAGTTTCTTGACCTGATGGATATCTGAACATGTGCTATGGTTCAGTCAATAAGCAGCACCACAGAGCAAACCACAGAAAGCAAACAACATGATTGAAAAGATTCCTGTGCCTTTAGATCTGTAAAAAGGTTAATGTATTTGTCATAATACAGTGTTCTGACAGGGCTTGTGTTGGAATAACTTGAATTTAGCAAATGAGAAGAGCTCTACATCCATCTTTCTTTGAAACAGTGAGGTTATTGCTCACATTGCACTTTGCCTCAAAATTGCACATAAATATTCTGGGAGCATAAAATGTACCTTGCCTAGGGATGGAGTGTTGGATAGAACATTATTTTCTGTTTCAAAAGTTGTAAGTGTTTAGTGTCATTATGATCAATCAACAGATCCATTGCATGACGAAAATTCTAACTTTTGTTTCTTATAATTTCCTGCTTCTTGGAGCAAGCCAACCCTGCCAATATTTATAAGAATGGAGCTGGTTTGAAAAATTGGTTTTAAGTGAACAGTACTTTTAATGCTTAACAGAATTTCAAATTTTATTTCTCTTGACAAGTATTTAGGAATTCCCAGGAAGAAATATTAATCAAAGAGCTCAATATGAAGCTCAATAATAATAATTAAAAAAATTGGTTAGAGTTTTGCCTTGCTGCAAAGCAAATTATTGCGAACTTCAAAAATTTTTATTTAAACTTTTGAAAATCCCAGTTAATTTTAATTCATTGTGCTTGGTTTTGGCTGAAAAGATGGAAATGCATGTTTTATGATTCACAAATAAAACAATATGTTGTTTTATTTTAAGTAGACATAATTTGAGGGGTGGGTGGGAGACTGAGGACATATAGGAATAATTGTAAGGGCAGTCTCTTTTTCATTTGTTTGAAAAGGACTCTGAATTTACACTTCCCCTATAGTACATGAAATTAAACTCATACACAAAGTTTTTCATTCCAATATTCCTTGTTTTTTTAATGACGATCTATACTCTTAGAAGATACTGAGTATATAAACAAAGCAAAAGGAAATGACAAATGAAATCACATAACACTAATAATGTCAGTATAAGGCAATTTGCTCTTAACTTTCTCAGCATAGGTGCAGCATATTGCCTTATTGGATTTTTAGTGGTATGTAATGAACTTTACCATGGGTAACAATACAATATAAATTAATTTTTACAGAAATGATAATGAGAATAAGAATGTTTTACTAAAATTGGTCATATTTCCACAAAACTACCATCTAGTGTAACAACAACTGACAAAATTATATAGTTGTTGTGATCTATTGAAAGATGTGCTATGTATCTTCTGAGTGCAAAAGTCATGGACTCATGGACTCTTCTGAGTTGGAAGGGTTCCCAAGGATCATTGAACCAGTGATCCTGTCCCTGCCCAGACATCCCAACAATCCCCCCTGTGCATCCCTGGCAGCGCTGTCCAAAGGCCTCTGGGGCTCTGGCAGCCTCAGGGCTGTGCCCATTCCCTGAAGAGCCTGGGCAGTGCCTGAACCCTCTGGGGGCAGCAGAACCTTTCGCTGTGGTGCAGTTTGTGCCTGCCCTGGACGAGCTCCAGCTCTTCACACATAATTCTTTTAGATTATTAGAGTAGATACTTTTATTGCTACCATTAGGATCACTGTTGAACACTGTTACACCAACTTGGTATTTCTCTGAAGTGATAGTTTTTATACTACGCAGTGTTTTTTTCAAAATAAAAAAAAAATTACCTTTCGGGTTTCAAACCTGCTATGTCCTCTTTGTCCTTTTTTTTACTTTACATTGAGATATAACAAGTGCTTTCAGTCTAGCAGAGACATAATTTGATGCCAGGGTCTGCTATTGTGAAATCCTGGTGGCTTTATTTTCTGAACCTAACCTGTGTTCTGTGCTCCAGGGAACAGTGGAAACCACCAAGCTTGTGCTTTTATAATATCCTTAGTGACATTATAGTATTAATAATACAATGATAAAGGCGCATGTGTTTTGCTTTGCCCTTTCTTGCATTCATCAGTGCCAAAATTACATTCTTTCCCTTACCAGCACCTCCCTGTTTGTTTCTAACATGTTCTTTCAAAGTAAAGACACAAATTAGTTACTGGGCCTATCAGAATTTGTTTTCTCATGCTAAAACGGAATATATTATCAACTCTTGTCTTTCTCAGAAGACACTTTTATAATGGCATTAAACCTAGCACACTCAACAGTGTGTGACCTGTATGTAAATAATCTAGTATAAATTAAGAATACAATTAACAGTTTGGAGAAACTGCAAATTAAAAGTGTAAACTGTCTTCAGACCTTGGCAAAACATTTATAACGAATTGGGCCCCTGAATTTACTTTGAGGACACATTTCTACATAAAAGAGAGGGGTTTTTTTAGCTACTCAGTGTAGCACAGTGAGGTGATGAGCTAAAATTCTGCTAAAGGGGAAAAAAGATTTAATGACTTAATATTTACAATGAGATTTGAAAACAAGGGATTTTCAGCTTAATTTTGTGGGTTGGAGCAAGTAATTAATTAGATTTTGGTCTGAACCTCTATCTGTGGTGAATGAAATTAAAAACAATGGGCAAAATGATGTGCAATTGGTGTAAAGAGCAGCTTTTATGGATTATAGATTTCTGTTGGACAAGAAAGTCTTTTTATCAGGTTTACATGTTAAGTGATTGTTTTTGAAATCATCCATTTTGACAAAAGAAGAAGAATAGTGAAGTTGGTATGATCCAAAACCTATTCTTGGTTCAATAGGGGTATTTTATTCTTTCCCAGTTCTGCCTTATTTTTCTGCCTGGGCCTTGCTGAAGAAGAAAGGAACAATCAGTTTTATTCTTTCATGGAAACCTAAAGAACCTGAATGATTGCTACACCACAAAACATGACCCAAAGAATACAGCTGGGACAATTCTAACTATGATTACTGCAAGGCAAATATTCCTCCAGCTTATTTGGGGCTACATTGCCCAATTGACACAGTGCCTAGTTGTCCCACAGCCCAGTCCAGCCCAGTGGCCAGCAGCACACAGCAGGGGACACTCTCCAGGAGCAGGTTGTTCCAGAGGGTGGCTCAGAGCTGGGGCTCTAGCATGGAAGGCAAGCAAGACATAAGGCAGAGGCAAAGGATGAGAGGAGTGTCTCTAAGTTGTAAATCCAAGAGGGGTTTTATTCCTAAAGAGGGAGGGTCACAACTGAGAATAAAGTGACCGAAGACAACACTCAGGGATGAACATAGGCTTTTAAACAGGGGTAGTCTTACAGGCAGGGACAAGTACATAGCCAATGAGGAGAGCATATAGGAGGATCCAAGAATCTGACAGACATTGAAGGGGCCTATGAGGAGACATCAGGGGAGGATACAACTTGTCATAGCCAATCACTCATCAAGGACTACAGAACATTCTGGAGTAAGGGGCAAGTACAATAAGAATTGACAAGGGAGGTGGGAGACAGACTCATAGAATTGGCATAAAACAATCAGGAACAAAGGCAGGGCTAGGGGAAACTGACAATTCAACGGGAGGATACCACCAGTGAGGGACCATTGCAACGGGGCAGCAACGGAACAAACCACAATACCCAATAAAACCAAAAGATTTCTAAAATATACTATCTCAATGTATCAGAAAGAAAAGTCTTCCTGATCCTTCACAAGAAGAAATATTTGCCAATTCTCTCTCTAGATCTAAAAAAGACTGTTCTACTCACTTTGTTACAGCAAGATTTGAAATGTCAGCCCCCATAGAAGATTTCTGTGGCATTGTCTGAAGTAACTTTATTTTTCTTCTACTGAAAAATGGCAAATGTAATAGTCCAGTAGAATATAATGGAGTAGAGGACTTGTTTGTGTATTTTGAGACCAAGATGTCCTTTGAGAGTTCCTGTTTAGACTATTTTCAGATGGAGAAACCCAAAAAGTGGGAATGCAGACCTTGTAAGCAGCTGATGTAGTGATGTACCCGAATATGCCCATCTGTGCGCTTACATCTTCTCATGGGCTCTGTCCAAAATTCTCTGTTTTCAGGAAAGTAAATTCTTTTTAGGAAAAAAAAGCGCCAATCAAACAAACTAACAAAACACACAAAAAAGTCTCATCATAAGTGGGAAAAAGATTCTGCTACAACAGCAAAAGCTAAACCTAATAATATATTTACTTACCTAAATAAATATTAAGTGTACATGAAGAAAGTGCATAAATTATGTCATTAATGAGTTCAACATTTTGTGCTTGGATTTTTAAGGGGAAAATAGGTACACTGGAGAATTCTGTGGTACTTTTCCCCCTTATCAGTTAAAGGACGTCCTGACGGTCCTTTCTGTGATAATAGAACTTTTACTCAGAGGTTCTTGTTGTCCAGTTTTTTATGAGTTAGTTTAGTACAAGCCAGTCTACTTTTCCATACTAGATATTGGCATGAAATTCTTTGTAACAGAATTATATTTTCACTTAAGAATTTAATATACTTTTTATCTACAGTTTTCTAAACAGAAATGTCATTTAATTAGAGCTGTTGAATTCTGCATGACCTTGGCTTAACTTTTTCTAAATATTTGATGCACTTTTTATAATAATTTTCAAAATGTTTTTAATAGAACACTGCAATCCGAGTAGCAATATAATATCCTTTGGTTTATATTTGGGTTTTTATTTGCTGTAAGTATTTTGCAGTCATGCTTTTGCACACTATAATGCTTTTAGTCCAATTGAGCTCTATGACAAGTCTTGGGTTGCTTCTCTACCAGCAAAATACAATCATAAGAAGTAGGACTCAAAGGAGCTTCATTACATAATGTAGCAGATTTATTCCTTATCAGCCATAATCACACATTCCTGGCAGGTGTTTGCACAGGTTCTGTACCAAAGAATGCACATGATCTCCTCAGGCTGTCCGGTCTGGTACTGCACTGAAAACTGCACTGTCAGAAACCTTCTCTACTACTTCAGTATCAGAAATTTTACTGGTGTTTAAAAACAAACAATGCCAAATTTCTTGTTGCACCTTGTTTTTTACATTTTTCCCACCCATAAGTGCTGGAAAAGTGTGTGAGCTTCTCCTTCACATCTTTGGTCAGTTTTTCTTTTATACAGTCAAAACCACAGTAAGAAGCTATGATAGCCACAAAACTGCAAAATGGAAGCATCACTTCAACCTCTGTATGAAATTATTGAAGTCAGTGTTTTATAGATTGTCCATTCCTTGCTGTGGATCCCCAGGATTGGTACCTGTTCTCTTCCATACCCTTTTCCCTCAGCCATTTGTGCTGAGCTCTCTCCACATCTCCTCTCTCCCTTCTCCACCCTCCCTGCTGCCTGGCCTCTGTTTCCCACAATCAGCAGATTTCCTTCCTCCTTCCTTGTTCTTTGGGGTCACTGATTAATAAATCACACAAAAGCAGCCTGGTATTGATCTTTAGAGCATGCTGTTAGTGTTTTCCCTCTGCTCTGAAGTGAATTATTTTATAAGCACTTGTCTGTAATAACTGGGCCAGTCCATTATCCACAACAGCAGCTCAGCAGTGCTGATATTGTAATCATTCTCCTTACACACACCACTGTATCAGATTTCTCCAAGATCAAGTGAAATACATCTGTGACTTTCCTTCTCTAAGGGCTTTTGTCCTTGTTCTGTGACCCAGAGAAAAGTCCCCCTCAAACAAATCCTTGAAGTCACTGCTCTGGGCTTTTTTCATAGGTTTGGTTTTAAATTCAGAATAAGAAAATTAGGTATTTATTACTTTTACTTTGCACTGCTTGAAGTTTTCTTTCTTTTTATTGCAAGTGATATTTTCCTTAATGTAAAGGAAGAAAAGTAAAAGGGTTTGCTTATTCATTCTTCAAGAGTCAAAACCTCAGGTGAGAAGTTTCTCTATACATATTTTCTTTAGTATAATGGCTTAAAGGCAGTAGGGAGGAAAGAAAAATTATTGATGGGGAATTAGTCCTGCAAAAACACCTTTTTGGGATGTAATGCTTCTGCCCATGGAAGAAGGAATTGAAAGCCTGTAGAAATTCTTATTCATGACTTGAGGAGACTCAGGTTGTGTGTTCACAATAACCATGGCAGTGTATTATATTTGTGTAATGTGTAATTTGTGTAGGCTCTGGATTTAGGTGAAAACACTGCAGCTTAATATCTGATAATCTGCCCCCTCAGATTAATTCCTTAATCAGTCAAAGAGCATAATTGAGCCTGACATTTCCAAAATAAAATCAAGCAAATGCTGAAACAAATAGATTAAACAAAATGCTCTTCAACCAGTATCACTTTAATACAGACACAGGTGTGAATCATATTTCAAGGGAAAAATTGCTTTTTGATTCATCTTAAAGTGTAGTCTAAATTTTTGTGTGTTACTGATGAGTAAATGATGTTTCAGTCTGAGATCTCATTATAATTTTTAGGAAATGTTGTCCTTACTTTCTGAAATCAAGCTGTTTTTCCAGTGGAAAAAAGATTTGGCTTCAAACACGTGTTGTCCAGTGAACAGAATATTCTGGTGATATATTTGATTATATGTTTCCATGGTTGTTTTATAGCTCAGTAATGAGCTGGATTACAATAAACAGACTTGGAAACATAAATCAGATGCCAGTATGTTGAGCACTAACATTGCTAATATAATTTACAGTGCAAATTTAATTTATTAAAATACAAAGGGTAGTATAGACAAGGCAAGAATAGTCTTAAATTATTTTCTACAGCCAGCTTTCTATGTTCCTTTTCTTTCACTGCAATTGATTCCGTGAAATGAAGACATTTTCTATGTACTGTACCAAACCAAATCATATTACAGAAAGCAGAATGCAGTTAAATGAGAGTTAAATTACTCTCAAATGACAAGGAAATATTCAGCCATGAAACATGTTGTGGAACTATTGTGCTCTTCCAAGTCAGATTGATCAGGAAAAAGGAATTAAAATCAAAATCTGGGCTTGTAAAATAGAAAAGTGATTCCCAAAGAGGTCTCTTCTAGGACAATCTGGGAGAGGGCCTGCTTGGCAGGATTTGGACAAGGGATGCTCTAATGGAAACAATCAATATTAAGTGAACAAAAAGGTTGATTGTCAGAATTTCTAAGTCCTGGTGTTCCATGTGCTGTGTCCTGGTTCTAGGCTGAGGCTCTGCTCCCACAGCTCTTCAGTCCCAGTGGCTTTTCTGGGCTCTGGGCTGAGCTCTGATGTGGCCATGTGTGGGCTGTGAGCAGGGCTTGGGAAAGCTCCAGAGTTCTGACAGGTTGCTGAAATCAAGTTTTAGAATTGAAATCACGAATGGGAAATAATGACTGTCTTTAGTTTAAAATGGCCAAATTTAAATGGCATTTCATGGGACCAGCAAAACACATTTGTTTAACGACCCCAAAATTATCTTTGAGACAGAGTCCAAAGCTTTTTTAGAAACATTCAGTTTTAAAAATCATACTAGATAAAATTTAATTTATTCATTCTGTGATGAAAAGCATAAGTGTTGTGGTTTGAAAGCAAAATGAATGAGAGGCTCCAAGTCAGAGATATAATTTAATAAGAAGAAAAGTAAAAAGGTAAAAGTAAAATAAAATAAATACAATAACGCAAAGGATCACTGACAGAGTCAGAATACAACCTGAGCAGGATGGTGGAAGCAGTCCAGGTGAGGTGCTCTTCCTGAAGCAGTGATCCTGTAGAAAGGTCTGGTAGCTCTGGTCCTCTGGGAATCCAGTGGATAAGTGCTACTTGCACTGTCCCAAATCCCAGCTTAGATCCAGGTGAGAATGCTTGGCTCCTCCCCCTGGGCAGAGCATCTCACAATAGCATGAGAAGTGTGAAATGGGTCCTTGATGGCCCATTAAAGAGAGATAACCCCTGGAGGGAGTTACCTGTGACTCATGGGTCATTAGCAGAAGACACCCCAAAAGTCATTAGCAGAAAACACCCCAAGGGCGTTAATGGGCCATTAGCAGGAAAGGCAGGGGGCTTGGGAAAACACTAGCCCACCTGGTTTCAACAGTTCATGGAGATGGTGATAGAATAAATACTTTGTGTACATCCTACACTGCAACCTAGGACAATTAGGTGGCTTTTATTTGAAGTGTTAGCACTTCTCAGGCTCCCAATTGCATTTTTTATTCTTCTCAGCACAAGTTTGTTGTCTTAGGCATTCTAAGACAGGTGAGTATTAAGAAAAGACTGCATTGGAGATGCAGTGCTTTGCAGTATTTTCCTATTACATTTCAGGAGAGCTGGAGTGTAGCAAAGCATCCCCCAGCCCCAAGTGGACATCTTTGTATATGGAAAGAGTTTCAGTTTACCTTTAGACAATTTAGGAAATTTAACTAGAAAACACTGTGCCTATCTCATTGTAATTGGCTCAGTGCCAAGAGAGAAGCACCTGTTGGACCTTGTCACTGTTCTTCAAGTCCTGTACCTCTCCGTATTGGCAGCAAGACAATTGTCCCTCCTAAAACATTAAGTATATAGGACAGAGCAAAAAGGAACTAAGGTGATTTTTGGAGTATTTCTAGCAGGGTGTCAGCAGTTTTCTCAGACACCAGTGTGTGGCTTTTCTTTTGTTTTCTCTAATTTTTCATTTATTAAACCTTTTACTTAACAAAACACCTCTGAAGAGCAGTCTCGCCAAGGTTATTTTAAGCCAGTCTGGAAGGGATGGGCGCTCAGAGATTGATACATTTACACCTGGTTCATAACATTCTCGCCACGTGTTAAATTGTATCACTGGAGGAAGTCACAGGCCAGGAAAGGTGATTTGGAAGCAAGAGCAGAGACTGAAGGAGCTGATCAAGTGTCCCTGGTGGTAGGACAGAGGTTGTGCAGCAGCCCTGGAGGGAGGAGGCAGGTTAGGGAGCAGGAACACCTCTGTGTTTGCCTTGAAGAACTGATTCTTGATGATCAAGTGGGAAAAGAGAGGTCAGAATAACTGAAGGAGAAGCAGTGATGAAAGCCAAGACAGCAGGAATTAGGCACGAGTCTGGAGAGCATATTCTGCTTTGTTTCAGGTTGCTATTAATGAATTCAGCAGAATGGGAAATTTAAAACAAAGAAGCAAACAAGATGATTACTGAGCATTTTTACCTGAGAAATTTTGCTGGAAGAAGGCATTGAAACTGAGTCAATCCCTCGTTCCATAGGAAGAGTCAGGGATGGATCAGGTAGTACAGGCTTAGGTAGTAAATTTCAGTAATAAGGACAGCAATATCACTGGTAAAGTCTGGAGGGGAGAGAAGCCTTGGTTTCCTCTGGAGTTCACCTCTTTCTGTGTTTAAGTTGATGAAAAGTTGTGCCGGAGCAGGATACACTATATCTACATAACTAATTTTGCATCTTTTTTCCGTTAATGTATCAATATTTATATTTCTTGTTAAAGCAATATGGATATTCTTTTACTTGGGAGAGTCATTACATTTAATAAAGTTGATCACTGATTAGCAAAATACAGGTCACATTGTTAAAAATGGGCAGGAGACAATGTTTTCTCTTTAAAATGCCTTTATTGATTAGCTCTTAAAGTGGTAGCTCAAGGGATGGTTTGACCCTTTGCTGATTTCTCGGTTCACCTTTGAGGAAGAGGTACCACTCATCTTTGCAGCTTCGGTTTCCACAAACCTGGGAGCCTACCCTCGCAGTTGTTCCTAGAGCTCACCCAGACCGCCCGCTCCGGGGGTATCTTGGGCACTCTTTAAGTTACAGCGAGATACAAAAAACCTGTTTACCAACACTTTAGGGCATAGCCAGTTCAGTACTGTCTTTTGTGGGTCTGGATTTTGCATCAGTTTGTTTCGGCTGGGGATTTTTGGTGCCGATTAAGTTCAGGTTTACAGCAGGGTTTCATGGGTGTTCTACTAATTTCCATGCCAGCAGGAAATGCCGATGGGGCACACGTGCTGGCAGTGCTTGAGAACTGGTGCAGCGGCAGGGCGTGCGGCGTGCTGCGGCTGGGGCAGACCCCCACTGTGGGGGGCGCGGGGCCGCTGGCAGCGGCAGCAGGGGTGGTATCAGCGGCGGCAGCTGCGGGAGGGGGCACACGACCTCGGCGACGGTGATATCGGCGGTGCAGGGGGTGCGGGGCCGGGCTGGGTGGCGGTGGCCCGGGGCTGACCCCATGGCGGTGGAGGCGCGGGGCCGCCGGCAGCGGCGGCGGCGGCTCCAGAGGGGCGGCGCGGGGCCGCCAGCAGGGACTTTGGCGGCGGCGGCAACAGCCGCTGCGGGGGTGCACGGCCCCGACGGCGGCGGCCCCGGCGGCGCTCGGCGGGGGCGGGCCGGCAGCGGCGGCGGGCGGCCCGGGGGTCCCGCGGCGCCGCTGAGAACGCTGGTTTGTTGTAGGGCGAAGAGCGAAGCGGCTGTGCCCTGGCCCTCTCCGAGGCGGTGGCGGGGGGCACGGGCGGCTCCGCGACGGCAGCGACGGTCCTAGCCCCCTCTGGGGAGCACGGGCGTCGGTAGCAAATGTGCTCCCCACCTCTGCAGGGGGATTACGGAGTGGCCCCCACTGCCACACCACAGGGACTTACAATTACAAATTATTTAGAACGTTAATACACTTATTATACAACAATTAAGAGGATTTTAACACTTTAAACTTTTAACATTTAACCAGGAGTCTTTTAAACTTCATTTCTTTCAACATGAATCAAAAGTACATATCTAATCTAGCTGGTTCTGATAAAAATCAATAGACTTACTATTTGATGCTTCAAGAGCTGGAATAGCTACATATATTCATTTATACATAAATCATAAAAACATGGACTGGTTTGGGTTGAAAGGAATCTTAACACTCATCCAGTGCCACCCTGCCATGGACAGGGACACCTTCCACTGCCCCAGGCTGCTCCAAGCCCCAGTGTCCAATCTGGCCAGGGATAGAGGAGCAGCCACAGCTTCTCTGGGCACCCTGTGCCAGGGCCTGCCCACCCTCCCAGAAAACAATTCTTTCCCAATGTCCCATCCATCCCTGCCCTCTGGCACTGGCAGCCATTCCTTGTGTTCTTCTCCCTCCAGCCCTTGCCAATTGTCTCTCTCCATCTTTCCTGCAGCTCCCTCAGGCCCTGCAAGGCCACATTGAGGTCATCCTAAAGCTTCTCCTCTCCAGGTGAACAATCCCAGGTCTCCCAGTGTTTCCTCTCAGCAGAGCTGCTCCATCCCTCTGCTCATGTTGGTGCCTCCTCTGGGGTCTCTCCAGCAGCTCCAGGTCCTTGCTGTACTGGCTCAGGGCTGGGGCAGCTCTACAGGTGGGGTCTCACCTGAGAGGGCAGAGGGGCAGAATCCTCCTTTCCTGCTGCCCACACTGGGGCTCAGCTCAGGGCCAGGAGGAGGTTCTGGGATCAGGCATATTCAATTCTCACCCACCAGCTCCTGCAAATCCTTCTGGCAGGGCTGCTGTTGATCTGAAAATATATTTATATTACAAAGCTAAACCAGCAGCTTTTAAAAGCAATCAGTTAAAAAGTAATTAATTCTTAGGAGGAACATACCTCTTAACCCTAAAATATCCAGTCTGAATTTCTCTGGAACCCCAGCTTCAACCTTTGATACTTGATACTGTCAATCAACACCATTATCTTGTGGCCAGCCTGGCTGACAAGAAGTTGTGCTGCATCTGACACAGTGTGACCCTCTTCTATTTGGCTTATGTGAAAAGAATACATTAGACATCTGCTTCCCAATTTGATTGATTCATCATGCACTGTGAAAGTGCTTCAAAAACATGCTGAAACCCTTGGTAATGTGCTGGGAAGTTAAACTTAGATTGCCATTCTTCTCACTTTTCTGAATTACTTATTGGAAACAAACCCAACTGATTCAGAATATGAATTTTAAAGATATCCTGAAAAGGAATTATTTTATTATCTGCTTTATTACTCAAGTGTGAAAGGTAAGAAACAAAGTTTGACTCAGAACCATTTGGCTTTTAAGGCAGTATTAGAAATTATATCACCTACCCCATTAACTCTTATGTGGGAAAGCACAGCTCTGGTACTCTCAATTTAAGAAGGACATGGAACTGTTGGAGGAAGTCCAGAGCCGGCCATTGATAAATGAACTTGATAAATGAAATGGATGTGGAGCAAGGCTGAGAGACCTGGGGCTGCTGAGCCCAGGGAGGAGAAGGTTGTGTGGAGACCTCACAGCTCCTTCCAGGG
This sequence comes from Zosterops lateralis, assembly GCF_965231275.1. Classification (NCBI taxonomy): domain Eukaryota; kingdom Metazoa; phylum Chordata; class Aves; order Passeriformes; family Zosteropidae; genus Zosterops; species Zosterops lateralis. Next base: position 21,423,687 of record NC_139772.1, on the reverse strand, counting down.
TCTGAGGGGCTGCAGGGAAACCAGGAGGGGACAATTCTTCAGGAACTGGAGTGATAGGACAAGGGGAAATGGCTTCAAACTGAGAAAGAGGATATTTAATTTAGGGATAATTTTGCTTACACTATTCAGCTAAAAAGAAAAAAAGGCAACATAGAAAGACGTGCTAAACCAACAGCCTGGGTTCCAATAATCAGTATCTGTCTACTTTGCACTTCTGGAAATGAGATGTCTAGAAAGCTAAATTAGCTCCAACATTGTAATTTTTACACAGGTTTTAATTATCAGTACAACAAATGAAAGACATTAACATACTTTATTTTTCCTGACTGATGAAAGTACAAGCATACAAAGGAATAATTTCTTTAATGATCTGTTAGAATTAATAATGAATGGGTTTTTCAAGAGGTTGTTTTTTTTTTTTTGGCATGATTGTTGTTTTGCAAAGCGATTTGCTTTCTTCCTATTTCTACTGTAAGTATGTCATTAATGATGTGATTTTAAAGTAGAGAATTTGGAAGAGTGCTAGTAGTCTTCACTAAGAACATTATTCAGCTACTAATGCTTTTGCCAAATGGCTGCTTCTTACATGAGTCACTAAAAATAAGAGCAATTAACTTGTCTCTGAAACTATTTCCTATCAATATTTACATTTTTTTCTAAATAATAAACAATAAAACTACCCCTGGGGTTCTTTTGTCACCACAGATGAGATGCTAGGATTTGGTCCAGCCAAAGGAGCACAACCCTACCAAAACTACTGCTTTCTAGCACTTAAAGGAGAACATGTAGATGTCTTTGACAAGGCACATGCTGGTGCAGTAACATGTTGTTTTTCTCCTCCATTTGGAGTGAAGAAATATGCTGCTGATCATTTTTAGGGGCTGACTTCTGGCCATCAACTTTTTTTCAATGAGTGATATAAAAGAGAGCGATATAGTCTGGTGGCTAATTATTCCTCAAGAGATTTCAGTTTAAGACCTTCTTCAGAATTTACTAATAACATTTTGATAAATAGGTAAGATACTTTGTGTTTTTAAATGCATCCATCCTGTATTGGTCTGAGATCACTTTTAATGACTATAAATACCTGGGTCAGTTTTAGAGTACATTTTATAACCCAGCTCATTGGTGGGAAGCTGACAGTCTGACCTGCCAACAGATTGTGGTGGAGGAACAAATGGACCCTTGTGCTGAGTTCCACACTGTGAGGGCATGTAGAGAGTGTGATACAGCCCATAAATCACAACCCCCACAAGAGGGATTGGCAAGCTCTTACACCCGACTTTCGGTGATATGTTTAATCTCAAAGATCTTTTTGATATATTTGAATGGTGAGTTATTGCTGAGAATTTGGAGTTTAAAGAATGGAAGCTGAGATGTGGAGGTGTGGTAGATCCTGCTCCAAGTGCTCTCTGTGGCAGAGGAAAAATAGGAGAAATAAACTCTCTATAGAATGCAGCACATAAACTCTATTTTTTAGCTGCAGTCTGGTCTTTTATGTTGATTAATGTCATCTCTGCAATATTTGTGTTATAAATGAGACAACCAGATTTGAAAAATAAAATAACAAGCAATTTATTTTTTGCGTAACAGCGAACACGGAAAGCCACAATAAAAAGACAGCCCCGATCCTGAGATCGACACTGGGTGAATGTATGGACAAATCTCTGTTGCACTTGCCCTTCCCCGTTCATGAGTCCCATCACCAAGAGTCCAGTTTTTATACTCTTTATTTTCCCCAAGGCTAGATTCTTTGTCCACTTTTGCTTGGATGATGTATTCTTGAGTTTTCTTTTGAGGCAGTTTTCGTTTGAAAAGTTTTCTGGGCAGAGCCTGAAGAATTGATGAATTTTCTGGGAAGTTGAATCTTATCTGATTCGGCATATCCTTGATTAATCATTGTCAATGGCCCATCTCTAGGGCTGGGACCTTCTTTTCAAGTGTTTATTCATATTACCCTTTTGGGAGCCACCCATACGGGAATGCAAACCTAGTTTCCCGGAATCAGATCTGTTCATTGCTTTTATTTATATTTCATTTTATCACGAATTATTTAACGCAGTATGTTCCTCATAACACCTGCATTGCACTTTGTGAATCCAAGACTCCTGTTCTTTAAATGCTGCTCCTAGATCCGCAGAGCTGGATTTTCTCCACTTGGGAGAAAGGGCCTGTTTCCATCATCTTCCATAAGCTGTTGCAGCCCCGCTTTATCAGGAGCCTTTGGTACTGCAGTTCCCTCCCCAGGTGGGCTCTGGAGAGCTGGAGGTTTTTTGGGGCTGGTGCTGAGCTTGGGGCTGTCCTGTGTCCCTGCAGCCTGAGAAGGCTGGGCCTGCTGGTTTACAGAAGGGAAGGGAAGGGAAGGGAAGGGAAGGGAAGGGAAGGGAAGGGAAGGGAAGGGAAGGGAAGGGAAGGGAAGGGAAGGGAAGGGAAGGGAAGGGAAGGGAAGGGAAGGGAAGGGAAGGGAAGGGAAGGGAAGGGAAGGGAAGGGAAGGGAAGATTAACTTGATTTCTGCTACCTTTTATTGAGTAGTGCTTCATGTGCACCTGGTAGAGAGTGGAAAATATGGGACTTAGTTGATTCTGAAATGATTTTCCTTTTTCTTTAAGTGTTAGCAAGTGCACTTAGAAGCTTAGAGTTTTTATTGTCTTTAAATAAAAGTTAAGTAAATATTTTTGGAGAGGACATTACTAAATGAAGGGTGCTAAAATTTAAACCAAACAAACAAAGCTGCAAATACCCTGTATAACTTTCAGTGTTCTGTTTCAGTTCCAGTCTACATCGAATGATAAATCTTTCAGGCTCCATCCAAAACCAGCAGCAAACAAACAGCTGCTCATTGTGGCTGTCTTTTCAAATCCTTCATCTCTTGTAACAGGCATAGACTGATCCCTGATTCCTGCCCTTATTTCAGCAGTGGGTTTTACAAATGTTCCTAGGGCACATCTGACATAAATACTTAAAAAACCCTAAAAAAACCCCCAACCAATCAACCAACCAACCAACCAACCAACCAACCAACCAACCAAAACAAACAAACAAACAAAAATTAGCAATTTACCCTATAATTGAGTATTTTGTCTGTGCCAACAAAAGGATATTCCTGACCTGAAGTGGAAGGAGATGGAAACAGTGGGTGAAAATACATAAACACCACCTTTTATTACTTTGTACTGGAGACTTTCTCTCCAGTTGACTATTAATTAAATATGCATGAATATTTAAAGGAATGAAATACAACTTATATGTAAAACCCAAGTCCAAAAGTTTCATATTATCTTTTAAGAATTCCTTTTAAAATTATATGTGTGCTTCAAATAACTTCTTATGAAGACAATGAATTTGAATGAATTTTAGTAATACCTACCTGTATCACTGTGTTGCTGCTTTCTTTTGCAGAAAATTTAGGGAGCACCTAAGTTTTCTAAATTTTAGAAATTAGAAATTTAGATTTTTTTTCTAAATATAGTAAAACCTTATGATAGCACAATTCTTAAAGCATTTTTAAAGCAATTCTGAAAACTTTTATATCAGCTATAGAGCTGACACACATCTACATTAGCAATAGTAACATGGCAATTTCTTACTTATAAACCTGTTAGGGTGTTGCTGTTGGGAGTTTTTTGTTGTTTGTGTTTTTTGTTGTTAGAGATTAGAGACAAAACTCTGAGTTCTGTGAGAAACACATTACCTGTTTTCAAGGTCATGATATGAGGCAGGTCAACACAAGGCACAGATTTGTAAAATACCATCAGATCAAGAAAGAGGTAAAGAGAGATGCTGTATCTTTAAATGCATGATTTTAGCCAGGTTAAAATCATTTACTTGACCTCTGTATGCATGTCACTTTCATTTATAATTTTGTGGCTTATAAAATGATAGAAATGCTTGTATTTTACAACAAAAAGCCATTAAGTACTCCTGACTGAGATATTATACCCATGCCTGCTTCTGAACCTGTTTCCTTTTATTATTTTTTCAGGGGATGCTATAACAAAGACCTAAAAATGGTACTAAAAATGCTATTGAGCTATAATGGAATATCAAAAATTTCATTTAGAAAAATATTTATTATTTTTAGAATGAATGCCAGGGAGGATTGTATTATCATCACAAATGTGAGCAAAGGGCTTTTGGCAAAATTTTACTGACATGATATTTGTGGGATATGTAAATGATAATTTTTTTTAAGTAGCAGTTGCAGTATCTTAAATTGTCAAGGCTGAGGAAGATGACTACATTGCGAAAAAACCTATAAAGTGCCTCAATTATTTCTGCTTGAGATATAGTTTGAAATTAGACTTGCGTGCAGGATAAAGCAAATTGAGCTGTCCCTGAAATGCACTCAGATGCAAAACTAAAGGAAGATTATTTAGGAGTAAATACTAAGGCAGTGTAAGAGGAGGTAGAGGAAGTCAAGACATGGAAAGCTGATTAGTTTCCTTCATTCCAGCCCCAACGAGCCTTTCAGTCTTGCAGATGGACTGATGAGTTCTGCCACTTGGAAGAGTGGAATATGAAACTCTCAGGAAGAATTGCAGGAGATAAAGTGTGTTAGCAGGCTCAGGAACATCCTGCCTGAAGAATGAAGGAGGCTGGCATGGTCAAAGCTTTGGTATCATTGCATTTCTGTGTTGCTGTGCCATATTCCAGGGACTCTCGGCATGCAGGGATTTCCTGAACACAGGGGTTGTTTTCCCCATGGTTCTCCTCATGACGAGGTTGGAGCAGAGGATTGCTCTGAGTAGGGAAACACTGTCAGCAATCAATACATGGCAAAGAGGCCACAAAGGCACAGAAGGGGAAAATTGCCAGGCTGTGTTCCAAGAGCATGTCAGGGAGCACAGTTAAACATTGGCAACTGTCGCTCTGCATTTTCTTGCTTTCAAGTGTTTGAATCTTTGCAGCCTTATTCTCACACTGCTTTATGTAAAATATATGTATTTTTAGAATTTATCTGTGTGTTTTGCATAGTTCTTCTCTGAGAGGAGAACTTGACTGATGATCAGAGTGACCAATGAAGTCATGAGGTTGTAACATTCTTTGGCCAATCCTGGCCTTCTGTAAAACGTGTATATAAGTGATGGAGTCAGAAAAATAAAGAAGCTTTCCATGTCTTCACCTGCTGCTGCCTGCTTGTTCTCTGTCAGGGTCCACACCCACGTCACAAATTGTGGCCCCTCTGAGTGAGGGGGCCACAGGCAACTGTCCTGTGTACAAGTTTATTTAATTATTTATTTATTTATTTTAGATGCAGATTATCAGTTGTATGAGTAGCAAAAATTAAAGCAAAACTATCCAGAGGTTTGCATAGATTTACAAAGACAGTGATTTTCCATTGTGGAGCACTACACTCAACACAACTGCAGTAACAGCTTTTCCAAAGGCTTTTCTCATCAGTTATGAATTAATTTTGGTTCTCCTCCAAATGCATGGAAACCAGGGGGACGTGCCTCTCTAACAGATGATGTTCCCTGATTATTTTCCTTCACAGGACCATACTTTTGACTCTTTAGTAAGAGTTTTGTGGGATTTTTTTCCCCTCTTCTTTACATGTTGCCCCAGAGGCGACACCAGTGTCACTGATGGGCTTGGCCCTGGTCTTGGAGTCAGCTGAGTTTGGCTCTGTTGGACACAGGAGAAGGAGATTCTGGCAGTTTCTCACAGAAGCCACCCCTGCAGCCCCACCACCATCAAAACCTTGCCTCAGCAACACAATGCAGTCAGAATAATGACAAATGTAGAAGGAAGGAAAAGCTGCTGAGAATATGTGGGTATTATCTCCATCAAAAATTTATTTACAAATGAATAGCTCAGATTGTTAGTTTGCTAATTGGTGTCAGTGGAGAAACTTGGTTGCTTCCATGCTATGCTTTTTGTGTCCTTTTCAGGTCCTGTTCTTCATTTACCTTTATATTTGAGGACTCTTTATGAACATTTGTGTCTTCCTAACTTGTCTTTAGTACCAGGGGCATTCAACAGCTCCTCAAGACTGCTTCAGTGTCATTTAACTAAAAAATCTTTATTCAGTCTATGGTTTTGGCAGCAGGATTATCAAAATGCTCAGTTGTCCCTGCATATTCACTTAAAATATGCTATATGTAAGGAAAAGATATTTGTATATGAATCAGTGCTGATATAATAGGCAAATTACAATATCAACCTTCTATTGCAAATAAAATCAGTTATAAAAAGCTAAATATTTAAAAGCAGTACATACTTTCCTTTATTAAATATTGGAAAGAAATCTTGTATTTACCTTTTAGCTGTTTTGTTTAGCAATGCCAAGTTATAGGTCCATGTGAAGCTTTCCAAGGACAAGGAGAATGTAAATGTTGCCTAATCAATATATATCTGTTTCTTGGCAATTTTTCAAAAATTTCAGATTTTTTTTTCTCAAGGATATTTTATTTTTTTTTTTTTTTTTTTACCATGAGGTTTTAGTACTTCTGCTAATCTGTCTCTTTTTGATTTCAAAAACTCTTATCTGTCCAATAGACAAGGCATTTCTGGGAGAATCAGACATTAGAGACTGGCAGCTCATTCCAGAGCATTCAGACAGAATCCTTATTTAGGACAGCATTTAGTATGAAAAGTTAGAATCTTTTCAAGGTAGAAGTCAAGTGTGTTTAACTTGGAGCACAAAGTTAGCCATAACTGATTCTGAAGAGAATTCACTATCTGGCAACAGAGGAATTGAGTCACTAAGAGGTATCCAAATAAACTACATTTTGAGATTTTTTTAAAAGAAGAATCTATTAAACAAAAAAAAACAACAAAAAAAACCCCAACAAATGAATGAAAGAATCACACATCCTAAAAAAGAAAAAAAAGCACAGAAAAATAAAACAAACAAAATCTCAAACCCACCATAAAAATAAAAGAAATCCAAACCAAACAAAAAAATCCCCCAAACAACAGAAGAGTGGTAAAATAAAGAGGGAACAGGCAAAAACTCTCTGTCCCTGCAACCAAGTATATGATTGGAGGGTTTTAGGAAAATCTTCCGCAAATGGAAATGCAGATCTAGTTGAGCACATTAAGAAGTTAAAAGTTTTACCCATGCTAGATTAAAAGCTGGGAATTAGGTGGGCTCTGATGGAGTTATGTCCAAGCAGTAGTTAATGAGAAATTAAATATTTCAGATACATGCAGTCTGTGAGAGAGCTGCTGGGTCTTTGAGCTGAGCAAAGAGTGAAGGGAGCACTTAAGATGAGGAAGGTTTCTGCTGCAAAGCTAAGTGACTTGGACCTCTTTTCAAAATATGTAAATTCAAATGTCACAGGAGGCACTTGAAAAACATTTAGCAGAAACAGAAGAGGTCCAGAGAAGGGTGACAATATAATTAGAGACCTTGGATGGCTTTGTAAGAGGATAGATTTGGAATTATTAGAACCCTCTTTGTGGAAGAGAAAGCAGTGAAATAGGACATCAAAAGACTGAAAATGAGGGATGAAAAAACCCCATTTATTGCTTTTATAGCTGAATATGTACTTTTTCACCAAAACATAAAAATAGTCTGGGGAACTCACTGCCACAAACTGTAGAATAGTGGGTGGTTTCTGTTTTGGGAGTTCTGTATAATGTAGATCTTCAAATGCAATAGAAAAAGTCAGACTCTTACAAATTTCAGTGTATCAAACATAGCAAGATAATGATTAAATTTATTTTAAAAATGGCTTATTTTATTACAGAATTTATAGAAATTTCCCCAAAGTACCTACAAGTAACTCAGACAGAGGAACAGATCAGAAGCAATATTCTACCTAATAGCAAATTCCATATGGGAACCCAGAATTCACCCTGGCAATTCTGCTTCAGTTCAAAGAATCACTATAACAATGTATTGGTGTAGTTGGCTAATATGTTTTCCTAAACTGGTTTTCAATATTTAATATGTGGCCCCCTCACTCAGAGGGGCCACAAGTTGCGACGTGGGTGTGGACCCTCACAGAGGACAGCAGGCAAGCAGCAAGGTCAGACATGGAAAGCTTCTTTATTTTTCTGATTCCATTCACTTATATACACTTTTTACAGAAGGCCAGGATTGGCCAAAGAAGGTTACGACCTCCTGACTCCATTGGTCACTCTGACCAGTGTCAAGTTCTCCTCTCAGAGAAGAACTATGCAAAACACAAGATAAATTCTAAAAATACATATAGTTTACATAAAGCAGTGTGAGAATCAGGCTGAAAAGATTCAAACACTTGAAAGCAAGAAAATACAGGGCAACATTTTATGTGTTACTTTTTCCCTACAATGCAGTTCTACAACATAAACAAGGTTGTCCTGTCACTCCAGTTCCTGATAAATTGTTCCACTTTGCCTTCCCTGTAGTCCCTTCAGACCTTGGAAGGGGGTATGAGTGCTCCATACAATCATCTCCTTCCCAGGCTGAGTGATCCCAATTCCCTCAGCCCTATTTTTCCTTACCGCAAATTACATATTATCTATATCTATTCTGCTTCCTAAATCTAAGTTTTAGGAAAAAAAGGAATACAAAATAAAAGTAAGAAAGGAATATTCATTAATGTCTAGTGGGATGGTTTGGTTAATGAATTAACATACATTTCTACATTTTAATGGAGATATTTACCTTCCAATAATTTTAATCCTCTTCAGTTCTGTATCTCATGGAGAGACAGATTAATGAAAACCTTGTTTATCTCTAGGTTTTGTACTTTTACTTTCTGCATGTTATTTGCAGGAGTTATTGTTAAAGATAGATCACTGGGGATGTAAAGGTGCAAATATTACTGTGAGTTTAGTCCTGGGCTGGTGACCTGGTTCACCTAATTGCAGTGAGAGATTCTTCAGCATAAAATCTTCACACACACTCTTAGAAAAGTACAATATTTTTAATAGCTTACCCAGCCAGAAAGAACTGGTGAAAACCTGTAAAATATGTTTTAATATGAAAAGAGAAAAAGCCAGTAAATGTGCAAGTTGACATGTCATGGAAAAGGTGAAGTCCCTTGGATGACTGCTTCTAAATGTAGCTCTAAAAGTATTCTGGGGCTTGGCCATGGAATGATTGTTTCCTTAGAATAAACTAAAATAGACACAATTATACAGAAATGTATTTTCGTGAAACCAGTAGTGTTCCACACTTTCAGAGACATGAGGTAAGAGTTACTGATAAAAATAATGATGTTAAAATAATCAATCATTGCTTGCCAGAGATAGGGAACAGAGATGTTTATAGCTTCATTGGTTTTGGGGGGGATTTTTTCTATTTGGAATAAAATCAGACATGAACCTAAAGACTTGTGGTTCCTGGTATGCTGAGAGCTTTTAATCTAACACCTGTATTTTGGCTGGAATGTGCACTTTATATGGCTGGCTGAGGATTTAGGCAGGGGATTCCATTTGTGTATATTAGCACTTCCGTATAAAAGCCATAACTTTTCCATCAGATCTTTCTGCCAAACCTTCTGCTCAATGGCTGCTATCCATGTTCTGTTTCAAATTTAGTGCTGAATCTAGCAGGGCATAAAATACTTCTGAAGACAATGAGAAATGTACCCCTTTATTTCCCTTAGGTATATGCTATATATAGCTCCAACTAAAACTAGTTTTATAAGGAGAGAGAAACAAAAGGTTAAACTTCAAGTGTCACAATTTTTTTCCTATTATTTTTCTAAGAATTGATTTCCTGCCTTTTAGTAGATGCCTTCCATATATTTTTATATTAGGGCCACTGTGTTTTTAATGGAATAACTCATGCAAGAGCATCAGAGTGTCTAAATGATCCTATAATTAGCCTCACCCTAGAAAAAAAACCAATTTGAAACAACTTGGCATAGAGCGATTGAAATAAAATTAGTGTAGGCAAATTCAGCTTTAGAAAGTCTCCAACATGTATGGAATTGCAGCTCTTAAGTGCCCCTAGATCTGAGAATTTTCTGTAGTAACCCAATAATTTTTGGTTCATGACTGACCCCAGCTCCGCTGCTAATGAGTAGAGTTGAGGTTTTTTTCTTTTTCAGTTAACATAAAAGGTGAGTTCAGTTAATATAAAAGGTGAGTTTGCCTTCCAGGTCACCTGTTTCTTCCTTTTGTTCTGGCTAAATCCACTTACTAATTCCTCTAAACTAAACTATTACATTTTCCAAATCACTGCCAGTCCTTACTTGTTTCTTTATCTTGTGCACTTGGTACATTTTTAGTCACACATAATGTGCCAAGAAGGTTCATGCTCTCAAACTCCACTTACATATCTTTCTACTTCTAAGGATTAGAAAGCACAGCTGTGAGTGGCACAAGGATGGTAGGTTTTAATTCCTGCTCAGAAGCCAGGGATGCTGATAATAAGAGAGGGTTGGACTGAGACAGACGTAGATACGACCAATATGGTTAATTCTAAAAGTCCCTCTATTTCGTGCAGTGCAGCAACTTACACACTATTCTACATTGTTTATACATGTAACAACCTTTTCATTGGCACACAGCAGAGGAAAGAATGTAAACACACATTGTTTGGTTTATTCTTAAGGTGGCTAACACCTGCATACTAACAATTCTATTCAGTGATCTTCAACACCCTATTATCTTTCCCAAACACCTTAATACCTAATTCTAATTGCGCCACAACTAACTGAGAAATTTTTTTGCTGTGTCACAGGCCTTGGGCCTCAAGTTAGGCCTCAGTCAAGGTAGTTCAGTATCTATATATAAATCATGTTTTCTTTCCCTAAAAAATTTAGCAACACTGCTCTTGTTCTGAGTTCATGAAATAGAGGTTGGCACTGGATTCAGTGAATCAGGAATTGTTGTGTTGGTCCCCCTTGTTGTGTTCCACCTCACGATCTGAGGGAAACGACACCTGAGGTGGAAGGCATGGGAGCTAAGGAATGCCAGTAATATGGAATGTTTTCTTTCTCCTTACCTAATTTAGGAACTCCCAAGAGGAGAACCTTGAGGGCAGAGAACTCATTTCTTACTGGACAGGACACATTAGAGATATTCAAATCAAGACCTTGTTCTGCAGTTCTCGGCAGGGCTGATAACAGAGAAACAAAAAAGAATTATCAGATATCACTTCAGGAAATATTTCAGGCTCTGAAAATTAATACATTTCTTTGAAGGAACCGAAACAACATTATTTCTTACATTTGTTTCCTGAGAAATGAAAATTGAAAGACTTCTTCCAAAAGAGTTTTTCTTCAAATATCCTGGAATTCTAAATGCTTTATGGCTTATTTAAAAGCACCTTCTTTTGCATATCACCTGTAGATTTGTATTTAATAATTTGGCGGGACTAATGAAATAGTGTTTCTTTCTCTCAGGCTCTAATCTATGTTTCTTTTGTCTATTTATTCTCCCCCTATCTGGTGAGTTCATGATAAATCAAATCAGAGGGCAGAACAGATGCTGGCTAGTCAAAATGGTTTTTCTGCCTTACAGTTTTTAGAATCTGTTTTAAAATTTGTAATCAGCATTTATCCAGATAATTAGGTCAGAATATGGCTTTTTTTTTTCACCTCAATACTTCACATGAGCAATTGTTTGACCAAGAAAGATATTAAGACCATGTTAACTTATTTTTCTAGTTGGGTTTGGATTTTTTACCTGTCTCATGAATGCTTCAGTGGACTGTTAGAACAGCCTGACATTGCTTCAGCACCACATACTTTTTGGATATTGCTTGTATTCTTGAAATTTTTTTTTGTTTTATTTTGTTACTTGTTTCTTGTTTTTTGTAAATCTCTGCTACTTTTCCTTGACAGGATTTTATTGCTGGTTTTCTACACTTCTGTAATTTTAGAGATCAGGTAGCTTAGTTTCCTCTTTACACAATATTTTTGTTCACCTGACTTCATATGAATGAGGATTTTATTTACAAGAACTTCTAGTTTTCTTTAATCTGGTGCACAAAGCATTCTTGTGAACACCAGTTATTCCAAGATCAGGCCTCCCTGTCAAACATTCTGCCTTCCTTAATATCACAAGAGAAGAAAGGAGACAGCAACCGATGTAATTCCAGGGAGCTTGAAGGGAATGTGGCATGATCTGAATTAGCTGATCACTTCCAGCTTAGATAAACCAACCCAGTCCCTGGAAGTCCCAGCATATCCAGTCTGCTTCCCCTTTAGTGCTACATTTATCTCAAAAACTACCAGTGATTCCTTGACACAATCCAGGCTAAAGAACTTACTTTGCTGAGAGCTCTTTCTTTCAGCCTTCACTTGACTTTCCCCTCAATTACCAGCCAGCGTTGCAGCGCTTTTGAGGTTGTCATCACTCAGATTTCTGTGAAGCTCCCCAAACATGAACTGTGCACCATGCTGTGTCTCTGCTCTATAAATACAGCACAAAATAAGTTTAAGACTCAAAGAATGAAAGGGGGATTATATGTTTTGTATGGGAGATGGCAAACTAATCATAGCAGAAACCTTCCTGAGGACACAGCATTCATTAAAGCAACCACTAAAAACAGCTTTTAAAAAGATCTGAGCTTTTCACAGTGAGGGGAGGGATGTTTGTTTTCAAAGGAAGAAAATCTCAATGTATTTAAATAATTTTTCACCCATGCTGAGAGTGGAAGATCTGCACAAGGTAAGCAGGAGGAGAAATTAAATGTTTGAAAACTGCATTGTGATGTGGAGCCTGAAACTCGTATGTGACAGACAGTATGGGATTCTTCCAAATTTATTCAGGGTAAGGGGCAATAAAAAGCTTGTGGCTGGAAGCAGGGAAAGCATGAACACATAACCCAGCTGAGGCACCAACTGAGCTGCAATTTGTTCAGGTTCTGCAGTCGTTGACTAAGTTGACAGTACCCCCAGAGATGAAGCCTTTCGAAAATTTGGCAGCTTTTCTACTAATTCCTTTATCTAGGAGTTAAAAGCCCTCTTTGAGAGAAATTGTAATTAATAATGCCTTGACATCCAAAGGCATGGGCAGGATTTAGGATTTACTGTGTCAGACAGAATGTGTGGCACCTCTTTATCTGCACTGAAATAGGGCCATGTCAAATACCGGTTAGTTATTGACATATTTAATGTATCATCTTATGTATGCTTTGTTTATATAGCATTAGTCTCCGCTTAGCTAAAGAGGAAGGATGGCTTTCTTGGGCACTATTTTTCCTGTTAAAAATGATGAGAAAAGAGTAACCTAAGTGTGTTCTGGTAACTGGCAGGCAAATTTGGAAAAGAAAATGAGAACCAGAATGAACTAATGAAAAAAATTAGATTTTTATTTAACTTTTAATTTTATTATTTCTTGGTATATTTTTAATGATATAGAAGAGAGAGAAAAGCCATTAATTCAATCAAGGAGACATAAATTAATCAGCAAATAGAAGTTTAATAAATCAACTAATTATTCTAAAATATATATGTTATGTAGTAAACAATTGTTAAATGGACATATATCTGTGCTTTAATTGCAATGTAGTTATTTCAGCATCCAGCACACAACTAATTTGGGGACACAAATAACCTCAACATAACAAAGTGCATTGCCACATTCTTCAGCTGCTCCCATTTCCATAAAGTCTGTGTTTTGTAGTCAAAGGAGTGACCTTGTTGCCAGGGAATTCATAGGACGGGGAGAAAACAGCAAGAGCCATGGATAATTTACTCTGTTTCTAAGCCTGCTCAAATCAAAGGAGAATTTCCTCTTTACTTCAATGAACTTAGGACCCAGAAGGATTTTAAGAATCCTTTTGATATTTTTGAGAGCATGCAATATTTTCAGTCTCATTTTCTATGAGAAAGCTTTTCTGAACTTGAGCTCTCTGTAGCTGCATCTGCATGTTTCCATCAGACTGATGAGTCATGATCTGAGAAGCAATATGTTAATAAAAATCAGATGCTTTCTTTAACAGAATGCATGTGGAAGCCTTAATATCTACAGACATGTAAAGGCAAAATGTGCTCCCAAAGAATGAAAAAACCCAATATCCCTTAAAGTTAAGTTTAGGATTACACATTTCATGAAATAGGAAAAAAAAAATCATAACAGCAAATGTTCTAAAATTGATGCCAATTAAATATATATGATGTAGTTCTTTTCAGATGCCACTAAGCTGAGACAGATTCACATCTCTGCCACTTGGAGAACAGAGCCACAAGCTGAGGAACGGGGTCATTGCCTGCGGCTGATGGGATGTGACTGCAGCAGATGCTGTGCTCCCAAGGGTGCCAGGACACAGCCCTCCCAGGAAGGGCTCCATGCTCTCAGCTCAAAGTGCAGCTCTCCAAAACATTTGTGGTCATGGGAACTTCTTAATTTTTGTGTTCTTTAAAGGAGTGGAGGACATGGAAGAAGTTGTGGGGAGTTGATTCAGCTGACAAACAGCTAGAGAAGAAAGAAATCACTCTTCCTGGTAGGCTCTTCCCTGACTGGTCTGGTCCTTTATGATCCCTATTGCACATTCCTAAACTCCCTTCTAGATAGAAATCTTCAGTACAACTTATCATGCTCTTTAATGCATGAACTGTGGTCTTCTCTCAACATCCATTACTAAAAAAAAATTGCTTGAAAAATAAAAAATATATACAGATACAGTTTACTTCCAAATTCTTTAAAGCAGCAGCTTCCAAGGGCTAGAATTATGTTAAAGTTGATGTTTATTTAGAAAATAGATATTACATGCAGTGTAAGTCACTGTGAGCAAAGTCAGAAAACAGGACTCTAAGCTTGCAGTATATATCCTTGGATCCATAGAAGGAGGCAAAAAACCCCCTTGTAGCAATGTATTTGAACAGCTTAGCCCATAATGTGCACCAGCCTAACCATCTTTAGTTATTTTTGTCAGAACTCTTAGGAATTTGTCAAGGTTACTGAGACAGAAAGAGTACTAAATTAAGAAGGAAGAGCCTGAGAAGCAGAATACCAAGAATGCAAGAATTAGATAAAGGGGAGCCACAAAGAGATGACCTGTAACCAATCATATTTCCTGAAGAGTGCATACTGGATGCGTGGAAAAAATAAAGGGACCAAGCAAATGTGTGAACGTATGAACAAGTAGTCTTAGAATGTATAAAGCTAGCTTAATGTAAACAATAAATGGCTTCTGTTTTCTGCTCAGTCATATTGATTGGTAGTCCAGAGGTCCTGAACTCCTGCACTCTCTCAATTTCTAATTCTGAAAAATAAATATATCTCATCCAGTATATGTCAAAGTTATTCTAATTTACCACTGAGGGGATTTAGAGGCAGAGTTTCCATGTAATAACGCATCCATGTTCCTCATGCTTACTGATCAGGTTTCTTTGAAGTTACTTCAACTTCTTCTGGTGAATAAAAGATATCTTAACATGTTAGGGCTAAGAATTGCTTTTAGATCTCAATGCTAATAGTAGTGTGCTGGTTTGAAATATGAGTCTTATCATCACATTTCTTTAGTTTCCAGAAATTGCAATTGGAAGTCATGCAGTTGGGATGTTTTGGTCCACATCCTCACCTACTCTTGGTTAATTTTCTGCATTAGAAAGCCTTTGGACAACATTCTCAGGGATGCACACCCCCACAGTTGAGGACAAAAAAAACTTTCACACATCTGCCTTTTATTCTTTCTCCTTTTGCATGCTATCTAAATATGCTTTTGAAGACACCTTCTGGACATCTAACTTTTAGATCTTGAAATATTGTTTCTACTGTGCTTCTCTCCAAGGCTTGCTTGGATGAGGTTCACTATTGCGTAATAAAAAAACCATTGCTGCATGACTGTTCTGTTGTCAAAGAATCCTTCTGAGGAACCCAGTGACATCATCCACCGGTCAAGAAACAGAGTCTTTCTGGATATTATGGATTCAGAGGGGGGCATTGTTGGGGTGTCTGTGCAGGGCCAGGACTGGACGATCCTGGTGGGTGCCTTCTAGTCAGAATATTCCAGTAGTACTTTGCCAACACCTAAGGAGGATATAGCTTTTCAATTCTGGCAGCACCATCTTGAGAATGATGTCACTGGGTTTCTCTGAAGTATTCTCTGAAGGTTTCTTTATTGAGCAATAATGAACCTCATCCAAACAAGCTTTGGCAAGAAGCATAGTAGAAGCAATATTTCAAGATCTAAAAGTTAAAAGTTAGATGTGCCAGAAGGTGTCTTCAAAAGCATATTTAGATAGCATGCAAAAGAAGAAAGAATAAAAGGCAGATGTGTGAAAGTTCTTTTGTCCTCAAATGTGGGGTGCCGTGTGTGTGCAGGGATAAAACATTTCCAGATGAGCTAATTATTTTCTTATTCTCTTCTTGCAGATAATATTTTGCCTAAATTCATATTTAGGCAGGAATTCATCTGTCCATATAGTGATAAATATCAGGTTCTTCAACACACAGCAACTTTGCCTTAATGAAAACAAACGTTAATGAAAATAGGGAAATCTCTCAACTGCAGCAAATGTGCTCCTTCCTTATCAGTCTCCCTAGTCTATAAAATACACCCACATATTAGAGAAAGCTCATAAAGTGAGAGGTGGAAGACCAATAATAATGTATTTTAGTTGCAGAATTCAGTGCAGAGTGAGTGTTGTCCAGAGTTGTTATCTGAGACCATTAAGCCCAGCCATTATCCGTGCTGATTGCCAGAGCAATCAGACCACTGTATTTCACCAGGACCACTTATGAAATCTATCATATTACTCAGCTGCTGCAAAGATGCTTCAGGTTTTCACCCTGCAGAAACAAACTCTTGATGCGCTTTGGAGTTGATTTTTAATGTCTTGATTCTTTGGGATGGTTCATAACACATAATAATAGCAATGCACTTAATGGTCAAAGTGGAAGTGTGTTGCTATTAGGCAACCCTCTGAATTGCTTGCAGGATGAATCCAACGCACATTGCCTTGTAGGGGTATTCTCTTCACAGCATCTGCTTGGTGTTTTCATTTGTAGTTCTTGAAAACAGTGCCAGACATAAGTGGCAATGAGCTACTCATAGATAAAACACAATAATAATAGAAGTTGAACTAATCATTATGTAAGCCACATATGGCACAGTACTGTAGCTTTTGTACTTTGATGCTGGAAGGTGACTTTTCCCACTCTAATCCACTTGGAGTTGATATTAATATGGCTTCTGCAAGTTAGGGGCAGAAATACCCATTAGAAATCAAAATTTACTGACACAGATCTCAGTACTGACAAGGGGGTTTAAGACAGAAATTCATGTCAGATGCCCACCAAAGGGTTAAGAAACAGAGTCTTTCTGGATATTATGAAATTAAACTATCTGCTTTGCTTAGAAGTCTGTGCAAGATCCTTTGCTATCTAAAATCAGCATTTGTTGGAAGCATGCTCTATGTATAGAGTGAAATCCAGGGGTTAGGGGAACAGTAGCTGCTCTTTCAGTCCTTAGATCTATAACATTTGCTAAGATACCACATGGATTATCAAGTGGAGAAGGGTCTCTCCTATACACTTGCCTTAGCTTTGGAACAGAGAGAAGTAAATTTCACTCTGAGTGAAAGGATTGAGTAAATCCTGCCTTGATGAAACCTTGCCTAAAATAGGGCCTAAGTCTGTTCACTCAAATCATCCTTCCTAGAGTTCAGCATTTCTCATCCTCGAAGGTAGGAAAGGTCATTTGTCTCTTGTGGCAGTCCCTTTGCATTTCTTTCCTGCTCTCTTTGTGACCAGGCTGTTGCTTCCCTTCTCAGCCTCATGTTGTTCCCTGTTTGTTGTCCCTGGGGAGTAGGGATCTGTGGGAGATGCACCATCTGGAAGTGCCAGAAGGTTGTTTTCCCCTCGTAGCATGTCTCGCTGCAGCTTCTGCCTCAATGTTTCCAGATGACAAGTGCCTCCCAAATGGAGCCCTTCTGCTCCCAAGGCATAAGGAAATAGGAAATCCTCCCCAAGTCCTGCTCATGCTCCAGCACTTCCTTCAGGAAGTAATTTTGGGAAGTAGAACAGTTCCATACTCAGGAATTCTGACTCCTACTTGAGCAGCTGATGAAAAGAGATCCCATTCTGTTTAGTTTTTGGTGGGAAATGAATATCCTATTATCCTTGTCTAGGGAAAGAGGAGGAAAAGAGCTCTTGGATGTCTTTCTGAAATCAGTTTCTAGGAGCCATAAACAGAGGAAACAAGACCATCAATTTTTATTCCTGATGAAAGAAAATCTCTAGTCTAGTCATAATTATTACTAATCAGTCCTGTATTGTTTCTCGCGTTTTTCTGAGGAAAAAATCAGTTGAACATATCTCTAAAATAGACTAATCACTTGGGCTTTTTTTTCTGCCTATATGAAATGCAAACTCAGTTTGTTTGGCAGGGAACTGGCAGGTGAAATTCAATCTGTCCTGGGCATTACTCTATGGCCATGTGGTGATCAATAATAAAAACAGGACAAAATATTCTCATTCTTTCCTATCAAAAGGTTGTCCCAAAATGAGAATTCCCTTAAGAAAGCAGTGCATGGTCATGATCTACATTAAGGGTTATGGGAATATGGATGAGGAAGACAATGGAAAAAGCCTTATTAAAATTCTTTATCATGGGGGAATGTTATGCCCAGTTGCTTTTATCAAAACAGGATAATCAGTACACACATCTGAGTAAATAGTGACTATGCAGAGAAGGAATCTTAATTGTGGTGTATTAATTCGCAAGCTTAGTATAAATTAAATGATTATTTTAATTTATTAATATTTTAATCTAAAATATAAATACCTATATTCCAAGTGTAAGAGGAAAGCAACACTGCAGCATGATAGAGTTGGATCAACCTTTTAATTCAGGTATTGATGTTTGGTTCAGTGTTGTGAGTAACTAATTTTTTTGAGATTAAAAAACTGGTGAGACAACCTTTGTTCTCATTTTCCATATGGCATATTAAAAAATCCTTTTGAGGATTTTGGTTGGCTAAAGTGGCTTGGAGATAAATGTTTGCACAATGCAAGGTCAGCAGTGAGTCATAAATCATAAATCAGCAGTAACGGTAGCTGTGGAAGTTAAGGGTTGTTACTTGACTCCATTTTAATGTATTTTTAAATACAGAAGGATGGTCTCTTTAATACTTTATTTGCTTTTAGTCCACTTAATACTTGTTATCCATTCTTTTTCTCCTGAAAAAAAAGGAACTGAACAGTTTTTACAGAGGGAACAGCTGCAATGACCTCAGAATGTGGGTTCATCTGGAATTTTAAATACGGCGTTGTACAAGATGCTATTTTTAGTATGTTGTGCAGTATTAATGTATTGAAGAAACAAATTAATATCATGGAAAGTGGTTAATTTGGGGGGAAATAGGATCTTGGCAAGAGGCTTATATCAGTACAGACAATTAATTCAGACAGATCAGTGTACTTTTAAATCTAAAACTAAAAATGGGATAAATAAGGACATCATTCTAATTAGGGTGGTTATTAACTTGTAGAACTGAACATGAGAAGTTTGCACCAGAAGATATTCTAGCATGTTTAATTACAACCTCATTAAATTTTCTTAAAGTTCTAATAAACTTGAATTAAATAGAACCTAGAGGTTTTAAAAGAAACCCAGAGCTTAAGCCAGTGCAAGAATATGCTGAAATAGCTTACATTTTTGGGGTTAAATGAATACATAACACAGCCAAGGTCAAATAATGACTGTTTTCAGTGTGTGCAGTGAAATTGCAGTGTTCTGGTGACGTACTTGCAGTATCATTTCCAAAGCTCCCACCTGCAATCACAAGGGGAATGATGTGGTGTTAATGACAGGGATGTGTCCTGGGTAGGAACAGTCTCACTAAAAACCCCTCTGCAAACCTGGGGCTGCCTCATTAGCAAGGGCAGCTTGTCCGCATTATTTCCCTTCCTTTTAGCCTGAGGAAAGCTGTCTGCCATGCAAGAAGTTGAACTAAATACATATTGCACCTAACTGAGAGTATTCAGGTGAAATAATATTTGTAATTTAAAGGATAGACAAATTTTGAGATTATTTTTATGATTTCCTTGAAATTTTTCAACAAAATTAAAACTCCAAGGTTCTACTGCAGTGAAAAATCAAAGTAATAATATTTACTTTTTTAAAAAAATTATTAAAATATTTACCAATTTCATTGTAGCAGAGCTACTTGTGGTGTGTTTTTTTGTTTTTTTTTTTTTTTTTTTTTTTTTTTTTTTTTGTTTTTTGTTTTTTGTTTTTTTTTTTTTTTTGTTTTTTTTTTTGTAAACAAATACACTTAATGCCAAAAATATTCTAAAAAGCTGTGGGGTCGTGGTCACCTTACTCCTTATACATTCTCCCACCTGCCAAAACATTTACCCCTAAAATGATGAGTTTCTTCCCCATTCTTTGCTCCACAGGTGTCTGATGATCATTTTTCTGTAGGCTGTGGAAATACTTATTTTTTTTTTTTTTTAAATGAGGTGCATTTCTTTAAAGCACCCCAAGACAAGAGCAGATGAAATAAATGTTAGAATTAAAGCTTTGGAAGTACTGCAGTTTTTCAAATCAGGAGAAAAGGAGTAAGGATAGGGATAGCTGAGCTCCCCTGAGCTCTATGTGAGTTTTATCACACATAGAACTATGTTCCTTCTGTGGATTAGGCTTCCAATTTCAGTCATGTGGCTCTGCCTCATGGCAGTTTAATGTTATGGACATTCAGCTTCTTGAAATATGTGAGAGGTACAAAAAAAGCAAATACTTTCAGTATAAGTTCATTCATAATTCTGGAGAGCTGGGCAGGGACTGCTAAATTTAAGCAAACTTACTAGAAAAAAAAAATAGGGGAAAAAAAGCCACCCAAGGTGTCAGAATGGATCTCAGGAGAGTCCATATGATGTGTGATTTGGGCCCAGTTTTCAGAGAGTCACAGAACTGTGCTCGTGTGTTAATTAATTAGTTTAAGTTCTTTGACTGTTCAGTACCTCCATATTTATGTGGTACTCCCAGGTCTCCTCCTCTCTCCCCTTGGTATACTCCAACCTTAAACCCTGCCCATTCTCCTGCCAGTCTTATCTATGTCCCAGCCCCTTGTTCTAGACCCAGCCCTAAGCAACACCTACCTAGTTGTCAATCCTCCCTGAACCCTTCCCCCTCTAGAAAGTTCTCTGGCACTCGATAAGCCATTGGCTGTCTGGATATGTACCCTCGTCCCCTGCACCATGATTGGATTACTTAACCTGTCTGTTCCTGGCTGAGTCCTCCTTTGGTTTCCCCTGATTGGTTTATGTCTGGTGTCCACCCCTTGTACCTCCTCCAGTTAAAACCCTGCGTTACCCTTTGTCTTATGGCTCTTGTCCTTGCTGTCCCGTCGGTATGTGAGGTCCTTTTGGATACAGTATGCAGGAGTTCCTCCTTCCTTCTTCGCTGTCACTCCTCGACACATTTTATTATCAGTCACACAGCAGAAGAGCAGCTATAGCCTTTCTGCTCTGCACTGCCACCTGAGTCACAGAGGTCATGGGCGCAGCCCCTATCACAGCACAGGGAATGCCTGATTCAATGCAATATCAAAACACTGACTACTCTTGGTAGTGGGTAAAAGGGCTGGCTGTGGGTTTGGGGAGCTGTGTTTGTTTTTTCCTTCTGACAAACCCATAAAACTGCACTTCAGGCAGTGTCTCAGGCTCTCCACTGATCACCTACTGAGGCGAAACAGTCTTGTTCATGCTGAATTGGTTCTTGCAAAAATTATGAGCACTTAGTGGGTTGGGACTGTTTTCCCTTTCCTGCTCCCTCTGCAGAAGGGGAATTATCCTGAGTCGTGGTGACGAATGGAGAGCATCATCCATTCCACCAGCACTCTCCTCAGCCACAGGCAGGTCCATGATCTCTTCAGATTGCTGACAGCTCCTAATAACTCCTTTCACAGAAATATTTGCAGAACTCTTAACAGAATTGCAATGGCACAGGGAATTTCAATTTAAAGGCAGAACACTTTATTTGTCTAACTTCAACATTTTTCCTGCCTTCAGGGTTTGTGGGCTTTTTTGCCTCCTTCCATGGTTTGCTGCACTCTGGTAAATCCCTAATGGAGAAATTCCTATTGGTAATTGAGGGAACACCTGTTGGTTTGTATCAATGAGATTACAGAATGTAAACCTCAGTAATGAGGAGAAGCCATGTACATACATAGTAGATAGAATTCTAATTTTTGCTATTTACCTGTGCATTTTTAAAACTTTAAGGCAGAAAAGAGCTCCAAAGAGGAACCTAAAGGGAAAAAACCAAACCAAACCACACAAACCCCGAACCAAAATAGCTGGAGAGCTTTTTCTGATAATTTACAACTCTTGTACTCTGAGAGGTTGTCTTGCCTTTGTCCTTCAGTTAGCTGAGATGGGCACTGAACTAGTAATTGCTGCTACTATCTGTTAAGGTATATCTCATAAAAAAGGTCCTGGACATAATTTCAAATAAGATAGATTTATCCAGCAGGACGGAATGATTTTGACAGTGCTGCTCTAACAGATCTGTCCTTTGCAGGGGACGAGCTCTTCTTGCAGATTTTTACTGTTCTGCACAGAATACACTGACATAGAAAATACTGACATCTTATAGCCTGTTCTGTGCTGCTGCTTTGGATCTGCCACATTGCTGTGATATGTTGCTGATTGTAGATTCAAATGTTGCAGGGATTAACATTTGTCCAGCAGGGAGAGGAAGAACCTCACCTGTTAAAGCAAGGTGTTATCCTTAGGCTTCCTAAAATTAAAGGGGGAATGAGAAAAATCCCTACAAATTTGGCTAATGGTCTGTACTGACTTGTGGAAATCAGTTGAGAGCATAAAGCTGGTAATTTTTGATTAAGAAACTTAAAACACAGGTAAAAGTACATTCAGAAGTTTTAGGAGGTAAAGGGAAAATATGTGGAGAAAGACATAACTCCAAATTCCAGTTACTGGAGCTGTGTCCATCAGTGCAAGGAAAATTGCAATACTGACACCTTCAATATTTCACAAAATTTTTTTTTTCTTAGAAATTTGTAATGTATAATTTTCTTAGAGAATTGTAATGATTGGAGGGATAATACCCTACAGATAACACAGATAATGATGCTATGTTGCCCCAAGAACAGTGCATGTTTATGAGTATCTTTCTCTTTCCCTTCATAAAATCTCAGATTTAATATGAAGATTAATAACCCAAACAAATCTCTCAGAGTTCTGAATTCCTTCTTCAGATATCTTTAATACATATGCCTCATGCATTTTCCCACCTCTGCCAAGCAAAGTAGAACTTCACATAGATAGAATGAGGCAAAGAAAAATTACTAGTTTGAGTTAATATTACTGCAACCTTGTTTTAATTTACATTCTCCTCAGTCTGCTCAGTTGAATCTCAGAGATTCAGCCCAGTGGTTATCAAAGGCAATACCTGTCACAAGAGTAATTGTTCATTCATTTAAGATTGGAATTGTTTTTGTTTGTTCCCACTGAATATATTTGAAATTTGAATAACTTATGCAAAATATTGTTGTCTTAAAACTGTTTGGATTATTGAAAATGGTTTGAACAAATAGCTGAGGTTGTTTATTTGTGAGATTTTTACATTTAGCCTGTAACACTTGTCTCTTGCACAATCTACTTATCTTTTTCCTATGTAATCTATTTTTAGTTACATATTTCCAGCAACATAAAAAGTTTCTTTTGATTTATAAGAGGGATTTGATGAATTTATAGAAAGTGCATATAGAATATCAACCACCTGTGAAACTAAAATTTGTTCCCACTTGTGCATGCAGATTAAAATGCTGTGTTCAGACAATCTGCCCTTGGTGATCTTTCTGAAATAGCTTAAGAAATTAAATTGCAACAAATCTTTGTTTCCATCTTCCCATCGCTTACAAGTTCTCTTTTCTTGTCACATCAAAATGATATAGATTAGTGTGAGGCCACCCCCAAATAACTGTGTTGGAGTGGAAATGTTCAGGTGACTTAAAATGTCATTATTTTTGCATGGTTTTTATTAGGGAAGAGGAGAAGAAATCAACTTACAGCTAATAAAGCTTCCAACAGGTGTATGACTAATAGGAATGGAATCCTGAAGATTGGTATCTCTGGTCATCTTACATGTGAGGAAGAGCAGAAACCAGATGACTTTTGTGGGATCACCTGCTCCTCTCTGGCTTCAGGGATCTTGGTGTTGGCCAGGCTATTTTCACTTTGGTTGGTAATCTCTGTCTGGGGTTATCAGGGGGAAAAGGCTGAGGGTGCCAAGCTGAGATAGGTGACAGCTAAAACCAGTCAAGTTCAGGGGGGCTGTTGTTTCATGTCCTTAAGCTTGGTTTAATATTGGCCGGTATGTGCACCATGTCAGAGATTAGAAATCAGGCTGCAGAGAAACAGCACCAGCAGCACACCTTTCCGATTTTTTGCATTCCCTGGCCAACATCCAATTCCTCTTTCTAGTTCTAAAAGCCGGGTTTCCCAGCCAGAAAGGAGAACTTAAAGACGTTAATTGAAATCCATCCCAAGCTTATGATTTCACATCTTGAGACAATGTGTACTGAAGCAGAATTAAATCAGAAGGGAATTAAGCGGCAGATTTTGTAACTGTCGTCTCTTTCAGGCAGAAGAAAAATCCTAAAACAATCTGGAAAAACATGTTGCACTGGTGAGCAGAGTGTACCTGACTTCAGACGCAAGTGACCTGCTTCTTTCAGTTCACAGCTCATGGTTTGCCAAACAAAAACATTTATTGGCTTTGCTGTGCTTCTAAGAGGACAAGTAGCAATGCAGTGCAATTCTAGGTAGTATTTGCTAATTGCAATTCCCCACTCTTCCGCTAATTTGGACATGCATGCCTGGTTGTATTTGTGATTCCTAGTTTGCCACAATTTGTCTGGAACACACAGATCCTTTAGGATTTACAAGCAGAAAGCAAGTGTGCTACATATTTTGAAATAGAGCTCTCAGCATCACAGAGAATAAACTGGATTCTGAAAACATATGTTTGTAGTTTCCTGAACTGGAGGAGAATAAATAGGACTGATACCTGTCTGATTCTACTGATATCAGCTGATACTAAATTTTGTTTGAATTTTTAGTTCACCTACCTTTACTTCTGAAGACATTGGATTGGGAGGCATATATAGAAAATTAAAACATTCCGTATGAAGGACTGAAGACAATAGGACGTGCATTTCTTTTAAGCAGACATTAAAAATTAAATTTTCTTCTTTTTGCTATACACACATTTACCTAAGAAGCACTTACCTATTTTTTAAACATATTTCAAGCAGATCCTGTTGAGTGACTCTTGCATCTTTGTGTGTGACAGACCACCTAGATGATATCAATGCTTTTCATGTCAGTCTCTGCACAGCCAATTCCTTTCCTTCCTGGATCTAAATTCCAGCCAGTTTTCAAGACTCTGGGATAAAAACCCTCCCCTGTACCATATTTTGATGCCAAAAGTATAACTCATAAAATGCCCATTTATTCTGCTGTGTCAGTGTTACAGCAGGGATTGTCTGTTTTCCTTATTATATCAGGAAAATTCCATAGGCCTGAAGATTCAAAACCTTCCCCAGAAACATGAGGAAGATAAGTCTGATTTTAAACTCATTTAGACAAGTTTTGCATCAGTTAAATTAGAATTTAAATTCATTAGAGAAAGTGGAATTATCAGGAAACCTGTCATGTTTCAGGTTCTGTCATCTCCCTAAATTTGGGGGTTTTTTGAGTAAATGAGTGTACAATTGTACTGGTCACATCACCATCATCCAAACATTTATAGATTTCAGCAGTTTAAGAGGATTTTTCATTCTTGTAGTGATAACATAGGATTAAATTGATTTCTGAAATAGCAAGGGCCCAAGAACAGGGATCGGCTCCACTTGTAACCAGGATGTTATTCCATGCTATTGTTTTAATTAAATGAAGTATAAAGCATAACTTTGCACAGGTGGTAGGGGGAGAGAAAGAGGGAACCTTGGTAGAATGCACAGGCCCTAAAAGAATAAAGTTAGGTCAGGAGGATCTGTACCGATATAATCATTAGCAGGACACATGCTAGAATTGTCAATTGTAATATCAGTTTGGTAATTAAATGTGATTATTTTCTCTAACCAGAATCTTAAGCAAGAATCACACAGACTATTGTTCCTCGGGATGGAATCAATGGAACAATGGGGTTTAATGATTAACACGAATCCTTATGTAACAAGAAAGGTATAAAATTGTAACCATAAAGCATGTTGGACAAGCTGAGGTCTGGGTCTGGACCCCCGGCTTCCAGAGCTCTGAAATAAAGCACCGCATACAATTTCGCGATTGTGTGTTCTTTCCTCGGCTAACAGTAGAAGCACAAAATTGTAAAAAATTGAAATATTGGCAACAAAGAGAAAGTGATTAGATCGGTCCCTTTATTAAATACTAATATTTGTAACTCGGTCAGGTGTTTATTTGACAAAATTCTGTATTTTTAGCAACTTTCATTTGCTTGTTTGTTTATTTTTGTGCTTATATTTTGTGGTTTTTTAAAGATACAACACCTTCACAGATGAACAATTTTACCAATATTCAGTTATCCTGACACTGATGATTTTTTCCCTAATGTACACTTCTATTCTTCCTTGTTGTAATTTATGAGCATTACAACTTCTTTGAAAATCAAAACTCAAGTTTTTATGGGTTTTTTTAGCTGTCTCAGAATGTAGATTTTCTTAATGTCTGATTTTCAGTATGTGCTTTTCTGCATTAACAGGGCTGTTAGTTCAGTCCTTCCTTAGGATTAACAAATTGTTATTTTCTAGACCTTCAACCACTCTGACTCTGCTAGATCCATTCCAGCTGATTAATTTGTCTTTTCACAGGATGGTGAGAGTACTGAAGAAAGTAAAAGGATGGTTTCAATTGACTTGCAACAAATCTTACTGACCTAGTAAGATATTAACCTGTTTAAAAAAAAAAAAAAAAAAAAAAAAAAAAAAAGATAATCCTGATTTTAATTTAGCTTGTGGATTGCTGCAAGCCCACTTGTTATTCATGCTGCTTAACCAGTTGTTCCTGGTGTTGTGTGTAACAGATTATTTGTATGAAAATGTGATCCCTCACACTTTTCTGTATTATATTGTACCTTGCTGGTTTATGTCTGTTCCTTCAGTTTATCAGGATCAGTTTGCCCTCTGGAATGGCTGATATCCTACATCATGTTACCATGTTTTAGAAGGAAAGTGTATTTTTTATATATATAGTTGTTCAAAAACTCTACATATCCTCCGTTCCACAGTTTCTTGGTGATCTTGGAAATGTGTCCACTCCATGAAGCTGTTTACTGGGGAAGTATTTTACATTTGACAAGTGCTCTTGCAGTTTTGCCATCCCCTCTTGCTATGTAGGGGATGTTTTAGAGAGTGGATTCTATAATGGAGCTTCCAGTAATTTGCAGGGTACCTCTTTGGTATTCCTGAAAGTACTCAAAAGTGTTCACCTCTTCTTTTTCAGCCTGTACACAGATTCATGGGCTTCACTCAGCCTATAAATATCCCACTGGTTTATCATCTTGGAGAAGTATAATTCCTTAAGTGTTTTATGACTAATCAACAAAGTCCTAAGATTCTTTTTTAATGTCTCTACTGTCAGGTCCTAAAAACCTTCTGGGAAATTATGGGGAATGAAGTAGAGAGTATAATGGAACTGATAAAGAAGACTGTTATCTTAGTCCTGATCGAGCAGAAACTGTGGGAGAGACCAACACAGATAAAGGCTCCCTGGGGTAGAAGTGACCAAGAAACACCTTGTGAAACTTTATAATGATTACCAAGTAACTGATGTCATAAAGAATATATAACCAATGAGAAATTGTCACCAAAACTAGAGCTCTGTATAAGTGCTATACAAGAAAACCCCTATATAAACACCTTGTATGCTCAATATCACTTGGCTTCTGATCAGAACTCGAAATGCTCCCATTTCTCAATTGCTGATAGAAAATGTGCCAGTGCTATTATATATTTTCCATAAACCACCCTAAGCCTAAACCAATGGTTTGCTTACGACAAACTAGAGTGTGTTACTACGTGTGTAAATACAGCTATAATTTTTTTGAAAGAATCCTTATAACAATTCTTTCCTCACTATTTCAAACCCTTTTAGCTTTCACTAGTTTTTCCCAACAAATGTGTATTTTCATTATGAACTCCTATTCAGCTGTCCCTCCTTGAGTGATTGAGTTGACTTTGGAATTAGACAACATTCAATTAGAAAACTGAACATGTTCCCATCATGACAAGAAATTAATAAAGAAATACTGCTTTTACTACTGTGTTCCAGAGATCACAGAATCATGGATTGGGTTGGGTAGGGTTGGAAGGGACCTTAAAGCTCATCTCAGTTGCCCCGCTGCCATGGGCAGGGACACCTTCCACTGTCCCAGGCTGCTCCAAGCCCCAATGTCCAACCTGGCCTTGGATGCTGCTAGGGATCCAGTGGCAGCCACAGCTTCTCTGGGCACCCTGTGCCAGGGCCTCCCCAGCCTCCCAGGGAACAATTCCTTCCCAATATCCCATCTATCTTTGTCCTGTGGCACTGAGAGCCAGTCCTTGTGTCCTGTCATTGCAGTTCCTGAGGAATTGTCCCTCTCTGGTTTCCCTGCAGCCCCTCAGACCTGGAAGGAGCTTTGGGGTCTCCACACAACCTTCTCCTCTCCAGGCTGTGCAGCCCCAGCTCTCCCAGCCTGGCTCCACAGGGGAGGTGCCCCAGTCCCCTCAGTGTATCTGAGGCCTTGCCTGGATTTGTTCCAGCAGTTCCATGTCCTTCTTGTGTTGGGGGTACTAGAACTGTTTCCAGCATTCCAGGTAAGGTCTCACAAAACTCAGTATAGAGATAATTCCAAACAGTATTGCACCGAAGAGGAGATGAATGTGCATAAGTTCCTCTATTTTTTACCACAAAATAGTGATACTTAAAAGGCAACCAAGCATCTCAGACATTAACAGAAATACTTGATTTGCAATGAAAATGAGGATAGTTCCTTGTTTTAAAATCCATCTTTTTATCCATTTCTTCTAAAATGTACATAGATATATTTTAAGAATAGAGGCAATATATATGGAGCAGAGTATAACATTCTCAACTGTGATTTTCACTATTTTGATTATTTTATAAAACAGAAACTTTATTCCAAATTTTATCTTGAGATCTACAATGTGATAGACCTGCCTGACCAATGGATATTTACTGATGCATCGTGGCACTGATCTTTATTTGTGTCATTCTTAATTCTTATTCTCTAGTGTTACATTGTCACTAGTTTATTTTTAGAGTGTTTAAGAACTGACCATTTTGATAGTTGATTTGTAAGGCATGGACATAATTGTGCTCGAGGAAGCTGGAGATTCACTCTCTTAGTTCAGTGATCTGTGCAGGTCATGCCCTGTTAATGCAGAAGGGCCAAGGACACTGATTTTGCAGATTATTAACTCTGTATATATGGCAAGGATGGATAGCTGGGAGCTGATCCACATGGAATAGCTGGCAGCATGGTAGGAGTGAGTCCTAGGTGGGAAATAACTTTGGCACTGCCTCACTTTTAGAAATCTCCATGAAAATACATTTCTCATGTTTTAGGCTGCTTTAGGTGTGTTTGTATAATAGTGCTCTATAAAGAAATCTGTGAGTCTAAAAGCAGTGGTTAGAAAAGAATAAAGAGACAAAATGCATCTCTCATGGGTGGAAAAGGGCAGGACAAGGCAAGCAGAGGCACTAAAGGCTAGGCAAGTTAGGGAGGAGTAGGCAAAGCAACCAAACCTTTGGAAATTTAGGCAAGGCAAGGCACAGAAGCAGTAGAGAAGGAAAGGCAAAGCATGAGAAGAAAAATGCTCTTTTCCGTGCTTTCATAATTTTCTTTATTTGATAGAAATCTCTTGCTACTTCAAGTTTTCAGGTTCCTTTTTTGAGTTAGTTTTTCTGTATTCTCAAAATCTTCTGTTGTGTCTCCATTTATTTGATGACACAAATGCAGCAGTCATTGCAAATTCAAATCCTTCAGTGCCAGCTTAGTGGTGTTCAGTCTGAACTACTTGCAGTGGAGGATGCAGAAAACTGATAATTGTTTTGTGTTCCTACTAATTCATAAAGGGTTAAAACATTCTAAGTCAATGCTAATGATCAAAATACTTCTGATACACAGGATTTTTTTTAATGTTGTATGAGACTTAAGCAGGTAAGAAAGATTTGTTATTGAATCAGCTTGAAAAACATTTTATAAGAAAAGTTCATGTCATGGTAGCTTTGTTGTGTGTCTGTGCAGTGACTTCTGCTTGTTACTGTACCCCAAAACAAAGACCCTTGACAAAAATATTTCCTAAAGAAACCTATGAAAACAGGTTAAAACAATGCAGTCAACTGTGTTTTGAAGCTTATTCCAGAATCTGCTGAGTCCTGATTATAATTTCCCTTAAATATTTTAAAATTAGGCAATTAAACCCAAGGTGCTACAGAGCTCAGACAGGATTGCAAATAAATACTTGCTTGTGCTTCAGGATTTTGGAGCATGTTTTTGAGAACTGAGATTGTATCAGGACAGAAGAAGGCTGTAAAGGACTGGGTTATAAACTCTCCTCTTGTATTCTGATGTACTGTAATGAGAGTTTTCAGTCCTACATTGTCACATTGTGTTAAACATAATAACCAGTTTATAAAAATCAAAACAGTTTTTCAGTTAAACCAACCAATAGGAACAGGCAATTTTGGTAATAAAGCTGTGTAATATAGAAAATATAATCTCTTGATTGTATAGAAAATTGATTGAAATATATCTTGCAGGTATGTACATGATATCTCAGGAAGATCGACATAAATGGATGAGTTTATTTTTTAAATTAAAGAGGACTTGTGAAAAAACACCAAATAATGTGGTTTTAAGCTGAACTTTTCTACTTATGTGTAGATATTTTGGAATTAAGTTTGAACTACCCATCCTGGGCCCCACACCAAGGCCAACTGTGAAGCCTGTGGTGCAGCTAAAAATTAGATGTTAAGGTGTTAATGGGAAATAGTGGGTTTTCTAGGTGTTAATAAGTATAGTTATTAGTGTGAACCCTTTAGCCACTTCATTTAAGGAACAAGTGAAACAGTATCTATTTACATTCTTTTTTTGTGTTGCCTGCCAATGAAAATGTATCTGTATTTGTAAACTGTTGCCTCGGGGGAATCGAGGCGTGGCAACCTGGTTCAAGCGCAGCATGGCAACTACCTCAAGTCGCTCGGGCCAAGGGCACGCAAACACCAATGTGGTGGATGGCAAATGGCGTTTATTAACGGATTGCACGCTATTATATACCCCATGCTTGTGTCGTCACATCCTTCTTCTTCATAACTGGCTTAATGATTGGCTGATATAACATAATTGACAATAAAACCGCGGGGGGAAGGGCGGTCCTATCTGCCCGTGACAGCCCGAGATCTTCTGGGCGTGTCCCTGACTACCACAGTAAACTATCTAGAAGAGTATATAACCTGCCATTTTAGACGAAATAAACGGAGAATGTAGCATTAATCATAGTCATTGGATCTGCGTTTGCTCCCATCCAGCTTCCCATTTATTTTTAAGGGTCCTCTCACTTTACTTATGTTCTACTCTGCCTCCTTGTAACAATGTATTTGTTTTCCTGTCCACCCAGCTGTTATTTTACAATTTTTGTGTTGTGCCAAAAATAAAAAATATAATACATTTAATAAAGCAAAACAACCTTGCAAAGTTTGGCAAGCAAATATGGCTTGCAGCAAATCAATTAATCCTGTTTTGTGCAACATAAAATCAATTGGTTCTGTGTTTTTCTGAGTACATTTAAAAGCTACCACACCTCCTGAGAAATGGAATAGGAGGAGGGAAAGGGTGGCTGGAGAACTTTCATTATTCTATTTACAGGCTTGTTTCTTGTGGTGCGTAGACCATATCTTGTCACAGCAAATAATAAGAAAGAGCCCAATTCCCTGCAAACCTTGCAAATCAGAATTATATTTAACTCTCATCTAGGGAAGAAAAGCAGTAACACAGGAACACAAAGCATTTTTTTTTTTTCAGGAGAACCAGCTTCTGTGTGAGGAGAATCTGAGTTGGAGCTATCTTTGCTCCACTCTGGCATTATCCCATCACTCATGGTACTTCCTCTGGTTTCCTACTGCTTTCACTCTCTGCTGCTGTACCAACACATCCAAAAGAGGAAATGCAGTCATGCCAACTGGGATCCATCTCTTGGGAGGCAGGGCTTGGAGCATAGGCGCAAGGCTGGGAAAATTCTGCACTACCACAGTCCCTCAATCTGAGGCTAGAAATCAGTCCCAGCTGGTGAGACACTGTTTTCTTTCAGCACAAGCATAACCCGCTTTTAATAATATAAAAAGTACTGCAGGCTTAGCATTAATTTTGAAAATCTAATAGCAATCTAATGTAAATTCTTTTTTCTTTCCTTTTTTTTTTTTTTTTTGTAATGATGACTTTCTGATAAAAACCAGTAATATGCTGTTTAATGCTGAGCTTTTTAGATTATGAAAACTAGAACAGTGACTGTTCTAAGCCCAGATATGGTGTCTACTTAAAATAAAACTCATAATCCATTCCACCTGTTACTTGCCAAAAGCTAAGGGTCAGACAATTCAATAGTAAAATACATTGCTTGATAGTGCCTGCATGGCTTGGAAGGATATAAAATAAAAAATAAAAAAGGAAGAGGGTTTTCTTTTCCTCCCTTTGAAAGGTAACAGCATTTGCAGTAATGTTCATGGGACTCTGTGATCTCTCATAACCAAACCGGTGGAATTTGCACTTGTTCCAATGGTTCCGTAGAGCATGTTGCGTATTGAAAGAGGACAGTTGGGCAGGTGGGACTGATGATATGGTGTGATACAGTGCAGTTATACAGAAAAATTATATGATTAAATTTTATAAGGAGGTAACATTTGTGCCAGAGCAGGAATGTCCAGTCATCCACAAACATTTATATTCTACAATTCCAAGGTATGGTTATGTAACTCTGCATAAATAAAAATAAATAAATATTCCCAGTGCCTCATGATGTGGGAGTTCAATTTGATTTCCTTTTCAATGACCATCAAGCAACATTGACTGAAATAGTAAGAGAGTCAAGAGAGGTACTTCTTACAGCAGCTTTGGAAGACCTTTGGAAGACCACCCTTGTGTTTCAGTGTCTGACTTTGGTGTATGTGGCCACAATTTAGGAAGTCTCCCAAATGTGCAGATTAATGCTGCAACTGACTCTTTGTTATTTACCATTGCGGAGGTCCGGTGTGTCTTTCTGGACCCGTGTCCCACGTCCTGGCCAGCCCTGGCACCAGAGCTGCAGTGAAGGTACGGTTTGGTATCCTGAGATGCATCCCTGATCCTGTGGGTCCTTGCCCTGCAGAAGTGTCAACAGTGGCAAAGGAATAAAGGCAGGACTCTGGTGGGCACTTCTGGTGGGTTTTATTAAGTCCATGCAGAACTCCTTCACACCCAGAGAGTCAACCTGCCAAAGCTGGGTTTCCTCTCTGTACAGCACCTTAAGTATGGGGGTGGAGAAATGGGAAGGAGACAGCTTGGAACCAATCCAAAAGGTGAAGGAGTGACCCTGAACATAAATGACAGTCAATAGAACAAATCAATAAATCAAGGGAGAGGAGAACCAGGAACCCAATCACTTGATGTCCTCACTAGAACCTTCTAGACATCAGGGCGAGGCTGTGAAGTGATGGACAGGACCTATAATTATGATTGACACCTGACAGTCACTCAGGGGAAACCAAAAAGGGGTTAACATGGGGGTACATTGGACAAATCATTATAACTTATATAAAAACAGTATGAAACAAAGAAAAAACGCATACAGAAAACTGGTAAAACCAAAAATGCACCACCACATACCATTGCCTAATTGTTTTTGTGCTGCTCTTGTATACCTTTAAACTTTCCTTAAAGGTGGAGAGAATTGGAATTGTTCAGCCTGAAGAGGAGAAGCTTTGGGGTGATCTCAGTGTGGCCTTGCATGGCCTGAGGGAGCTGCAGGAAAGATGTGGAGAGACAATTCACAAGGGCTGGAAGGACAGGACATAGGGAATGCCTCCCAGTGCCAGAGGGCAGGGGTAGGTGGGATATTGGGAAGGAATTGTTCCCTGGGAGGGTGGGGAGGCCCTGGCACAGGATGCCCAGAGAAGCTGACACTGCCCCTGGATCCCTGGCAGTGTCCAAGGGCAGGTTGGACATTGGGGCTTGGAGCAACTTGGGATAGTGGAAGGTGTCCCTGCCCGTGGCAGGGGGTAGCACTGGATGGGCTTTAAGAACACTTCCAAGTCAAACCATTCCATGATTCTATGAGATCTATGAGATATAAGTGATAGTTTTTAGTTTCTAGTTTCATTAACTGTGTTATTACATCAGACATCTTACAGTGACAAGCAAGTTGGATGCTGCAGCTTAGCACCAACCTAGAAGAGTCATCTGCTTCTTGGAATGCTTGGAGCATTCATCAGGAATCTCGAGCTCATCCAGGTCCTGGATTCCTGAGCTCTCGCTTCATGGAAAGGCAGCAGTGTGACCTCTGCCATTCTTTCACAATTGTGATCAGTGTCTCAGGAGTGCCATAATTTATTCTGAACCTGAGTTATGGCTATAGGGACTTGGTTTGCTCCATATTGCTTGTGTGCCAGTGTTTGTGTGGATGGTGAGTGCATTCTAAAAGCTCCGTTTCACAT
Organism: Zosterops lateralis; assembly: GCF_965231275.1. Taxonomy (NCBI): domain Eukaryota; kingdom Metazoa; phylum Chordata; class Aves; order Passeriformes; family Zosteropidae; genus Zosterops; species Zosterops lateralis. The sequence goes on along the minus strand of NC_139772.1, from coordinate 21,389,114 downwards.
TACGCCTGATTCAGAATAGCTGTGGGCTGCACCTCTCTTCACATCCCATAATTACTTCCGTCACATTGCATTAACTGAATGTACAGCAAAAGGCACAGTTGGACGCACTGGCTAGTACAGCTGTAAACTAACTTGCCAAAAAAATGGGAATGGCTTGTTGTCATCTCAGCAAATTTGATCATGGCTGTGAAACCAAAATTGTATTAAGGGGAGAAGCAGAATAAAGGAGAGCTGGAGAAAAAGCAGTAGAAGAGACTTTCTCCTCTGCAGAGGAACCACAGAAAGTACAGAGCACACTGCAAGACCATCCAGAATTTCACACATGGTCATTACTAGAACACCACACTTCTGGTTGAACACTCCACATGTCTTGGGATTTGCATCCAAGTATCCTGGCCCACTCTGTTTTTCTGGGTCTTGTATGGAAGTGCCAGGAGCTCTGTGCTCTTCACAAAAGGGCTGTCAGCAAGGAAGTAAAGTGGAGGTGGAAAAGAGGGGAAGGCTTGTGGCAACTCTGTGTGCAAACATACTTCAGGTTAGTCAGGCTGCTGCACCAGCTGGTAAGCAGCTTTGTAAAGTCATTTCTGAGCTTCAGAGCTGGGGCAAAGAAAAGGATTTTCTTGTAATAAATGTCTTTTAGACGTTACTGCATGAGCAGAGGGTTGTGGAAGTTTATCATCCCCACTTCTTCCAAAGATGACTTTGGAAGTCATCTGAAACCATAGTTAGAAAAAAGCCAACAGAAACAAGCAGAGAAGCAAATTTTGCCGTCTGCCTGAATGAAATGAGGTGCCTAATGCTGACCAGAGGTTATTAGCTGTGTAGGTCACAGAGAGCACTGCAGAGCCATTATTACAAATTAACCATGACAGAACTAAAGTACTCTGACAAGCTGAAAGCTGCATCCAACACTTAATGCCATTGCCAACAGGCAGCCAAATACTGTCTCCCTGCCATGTCATTGATGTAATTGCCATCTTTAACCTCAAAATATCAGGGTAGAAAATGAAGCCCAGGCCACCAAAATGATTAATTTTTCAGTATTTCCTAGTGTTTGTGCCGTCATACTGCAGAAAAGGACTGAGTTGAAACCACATACAAATGTCAAACCATACCTGAACACACCTACAAAGAAGATATTTTTATAGGGGGAGAAATGAGGCTAAGGAAGAAAACACTTCTTTCAAGGCAGCCCTATTTATTCATTTGTCTTCCCTGTGTCTTCTAGCAGGAAAGAGCATTTGAGTCAACCATATCCAAAATGAACAGAGCTGGGAGTCTCCTGTGAAAATGTTGCTTACCCAGAGGATAAATATTGCTTTAGCTTTTTCTCTACAGTACTTGAATGATGCTATCCATGAAAGATCTTCTGAGGCATTTATTTATGTATTTTAACATAATATCCTTTACTTTAATCTAGATCTTGTAAAACAAACAAACAAACAGACAAACAAAAAGAAATCCTGGGGTCAGTCTTTCCATAAAGAGTATGTCTGGTGTTGGTGTGGCCCTTTTTGCTCTTTAACTGACTGATTAATTATTTCCAAAACATGAATTTCAGGCATTGCTCTCTGTCTCTTCATCTGGGAATGAACAGGTTCTTCCTTTCCTTCAGAGTGGAGATCAGAATATTCTGATATCATGTTCTTGGAACAACATGTGGACTGAGAATTAAGGCTCTTCTTCATTTTCAGATTTTCATGGATCTTTCATAATCTTGCCTGCCATTTATTTGGACTTCAACAATTAGTAAAATGTAGAACAATAATCCTATCTTATGTATCAGTGTTTATTATGGTGTGAAAAAGATCACAGCCCTTGGCAGTCCAGGAAAGCTCAAAGGGTCTCATTTAGGGCTGCTATTCTCAGGATCACAAAAAAGTGGGCTTTAGTCACGGTAGTTTTCCATTCTGATCGTGAGCTGGGGGTAATTTTCTTTCCAGGTTTGAAAACAAAAATGTCATTTCCCTGGGATTGTTACTCAGGCAAGTTTCCAAGGCTGTCTGTTGAGAAACAGGAGCTCGTTACCAACCCCTGTCTCTGGGAGCAGTGTCTCTGATGAGCTCAAGGAGCTCAGCCCACAAGCTCCTCATTGAGCCCTAATGAGCATTTCTGAGCACAAGGTTCTGCCTGAGGATGAATGGAAAGTCCATCCTCACAACCTGCCCAGCAGCCTATGAGCCCAGAAACACTGGTTAGTTTGAAAGATAGAATTAAATGAAATTGTTCACTTACATCATGTGCCAAAATTCTGTTTACCTTTTCCTACTTTACCCTTGTGTGATCAGAGGAAAGTAATTTTGTGCTACCAGTTATGCTGCTCTGTCTCCACCTGTTAGTGCAATTGTTCAGATTTATCAAACTATTAACTTCACACTGTATGTCCCAACTTTGTATTGAGTCCTGTAGTTGAGGTTGTGGGGTTTGGTTTTTCATTATTTCTGTGGTTTTTGAAGGATAATGAACAGACAGAGAAAGGTCAGACTATCTGCTTGAACCATGCAGTGATTGTTTCTTTGGTCTACTGGCGAGTCTTCAAAAATATTTACAAGTAGCAGGGAAGTGCAGGCACATGAAATAAGCCCCTTGATGTCTTAATGCAGCTGTGACCTGATCCCTAACACCCTCTGTGTATCATAATCAACAGGGCTGACAAACAGGAGACTATAGAAAAATCGTGGCATTGTGTTTTGTGTATTCCATAAAAAGTATCTGGTTTAAAAAAGAGGGAGCAAAAAGTGGATTTCAGTCCAAAGCAATGAGAATTTTCTTGATATATTACATGAGAAAGTTATAGTAGACTAGCTGAAATAAATGCTAGATAAAAGTAGCACCGAAGGAGCAAAAAATGGAATACCAATAAAAGTGGAATTTAGTATGGAAGATCTGATTGCAGCTTCAGTGATGATCACTGGTCATTGATCATTGATGTATTAAAAAAAAATAATCAACAGAATCTTTAAGTACACCTGAGAAAGATCATTTCCTCCCCCTGTTTTGGAGAAAATCAGTGAATCAAGCCCACAACAGTGTCTCAGTTAATATAAATGTATTTATATTTTTTCGCTTTCATACATGGCCACACATCAGGACTAACATATTCTCTGGTTTTCTCTCCTGCTGCTGTATGTATAATTAAATGAATGGTGGGGTTATATATTCAGTGGCAAGAGCAAGATTTCATCAAGTTGACTTAAATTCACTGGAGAGGGAGGGAATGACAAAGATATAAAATGATACTTATTAGAATGATGCATTGGGCTATGGTGGGCTGAAACAGAGCTTACAACCAGCATCTGGGAATGTCTTTTTAAATTAAAGAGCACATTTTGGCAGCCTTTGCTGTGGAATTTTTCCCTAAATTACTGGTAATTTTCTGCACTTTCAGAGAGCTGTATAATCATACACAGCCAAATCATTGTACTGGAAAGCCTAATAGAAAATGGATTCAGCAAAACTATGTCTGCATGAACCCCAAACTCTAGCATGAGGTCAAGAATGAAAATGAAAAATTTATGAGATAATATTCAGCTGATATTGGAAGAAGGGAAGTTTATTATTTATATTTAAAAGTGGCTGAAAATAAACTGGTTTGTTTAATGTCTGGAAGGTGCCTGCTTTGCCATAGAAATTAAGATCTTGATCTCCTTTGCTTCTTGTTCCTTTTTATATTAAAAGTAAAGAACAAACTTCTGAGAGCACAAAAGGGATGAATTTGCATCTGGATTCTGCAACTCTGCCTCCATTTTGAACAGGTGATGCCTAAGTAGTTCCCTTATCAGAAAGTTTCTTTGCCAAGTTTTTCTGGCTCTGGAAAAGGTAAGTTTTCTTTAAGTCTCATTTTTGTCATTGTCATTATATCTGACAGAGAGAAACAGACATTGTGGGATGTTTCTGAGGCTTTTTTCAAGACAAGAAGAAGGGCTTATTCTTTCATTTTTTCATAGATGAAATAATTATAGCTCATTAAAAATCAGCCAAGGATTTTAAGATGAAAAGATATTTTCTAAATGTCTTTAATACTTGTGTGCCAATGCCATTTTATAGAATTATAGTACAATGCTTTAAAACTGACAAGAGTTACTGAAAATGTAATTTTAACAAAGCTAGAAAATGTGAAAAATCACCTGCAGGAAACCCAGAATATATTTACAGGATTTTTAATGTGTTTTTTTTTTTAATTTCAGAATAATATTTCATTTCGAAAGACATTTACTGCTTCTAAAGGTGTATAAAGTAGAGCAGAATTTTTGTAGAGCTATTTCATTTTGCTTCCTTCAAATTTAGAATGTCTTAACTCTGAGTATTTTTCAAGTAAAATTTATTCTTCTTGTGGTTTCATTTATTTTGGAGCCTTTAAAATGGAAAGATTTTCCCATTATCCTTTGAGCTTGAAAATTGAAAATATTTACAATTCATGGTGAGACCAAAAAACCCCAAATGATCTACAATGATGCCAGTTTAAGATGCCTAATTTTCAGTTAAGGATTGCATTTAAAGGGATGTTAAATGTGGTCTATGGTTGGGAATGTCTGCTTTAAGTGTATTTTATATTTCATGAAAGGCTTCTTCTGCACTAGGTAAATTGCATTATATAAACATTTTTAGTGAATAAAAACAGATTAAAGCAACATATTGAGAAGTAGCTGTTAATCTGCTGTGCTCTTTTACTCTTGTATGAGTCATGAGCTGTTGAGAAAAAAATCACAAATTATTAAAATATTAGAAGTTGATTTATTCTAGTGCTATTTGACAGCAGATTGAGGAAAGTCTTTCAGAAATCAGTGTTTTCCATTTTCCTCCTGACTTGACCTGGTATCATTAACATGAGAGTAATGATAGCCATATTGAAGATTTAGATTGCTTTTAGCTAGATTAAAAAAAAAAAAATAGAAACTCATAAATCACACAGTCATTTGAATTTTGTTATCTGCTATGTTTTCCTCTGTGACTTTTAGGTAAAGAAAAATCTTTGCTTTTAAAAAATATTTTTAAACTTTTATGTTATGTAAAGTTTCAAAGACAAAAGTAGATGTATTTAGATGAGTAAGATTAAAAGAAGGTGCAATAAGCATCCAATGAATTCCAGGCCTGCTGTGAGAGTGTTTCCTACAGGTGCAGAAAGTGAAATGGCATCCCAGGATCTATGAAAATAAAACTGACACAAGCCATTGTGGGAAAGAGTTCATTCCAGTGCACTCAATTTCTGTGGCTGTGATCTATCAGTTTATGTCTAATCTTGAAGCTTGTTGTGTTTTCCCATTTTCTTTGTCTCCCCTGAAGAAATCTGTGGTTCAAGTTTCTCAGTTCCTGTACCAGGCTGATGCACCTTTTTCAGAGTATTCCATAAGGTGTCTTGGATTTCATGACACATTTTATGTTTGGCTCCTCACAAAAGTCTCACCCTGTCTAAACCTGAAGCAGATCATTGTGGAGGAGGAGGTGTAGCCACATTGTATCCCAAACATTGTGTTGGGATGGAAAGGTTGGGATGGAAGAGAGGGTCCACCCCAACTCTCTGCCTGGAGGGCTGACTCAAAGGGAACTCAGGAGGGGTCAAAGGTGTTCCAGTTGGGTTCGAAGAGATTCAAGGGGGCTGAATTTTTGCCTAGATAACATAAAATAGGAGTATTCAAATGTAATCCTTCTATACCACCTTTCCAAGGACGAACAAATGAAGATAGAGGAGATTCGTTCCTCTGTCATTTTCTCAAATCACTGAGAGTTTATGATATTTTAGAAAGCCGTATGGAAATGGATTAAGATTTGCTCTTGTCTAAAGCAAAAAGCTCTTTTAGGACAACTGAAATACTGATTTTTATTTTTTTTTTTGGGTTTGTTTTTGGTCAGGTTTTCTGAATGGCATCTATTTAGTGAGTGGAATAAATAGTCTGAATATTAAGTGTTCCAAAAAGTTTTGCCTTATTCAGTTGGAAGCAGCATCAGTCCGGCTTGAATATGTAGTATTAGTAGTGCTTTTTAAATCCATTTGAAAATATTTGCAATAGCGGTTCCTTTTTGGTGTAAAAACCAAAGAAGAGGTCTAGATGTGTTTGTTCAATAAAGGTCTGATTTCAGCTGAATGCTGGGAAGAATTTTGTGCCACACAATCATGGTTACTGTGGTCAGGCTGTAGTGAGTGCTTTTGGCCATAACAGGAGCTAAATAGTGAGAGGAATGGCAAAAATACCCTACGGAAAATCATGGCAGCTTGTACAGCTGATATGAAATAAAATGATAATACTAAGAATCTTTAAGCATCAAGAGTAGATACTTGAATGTGGGGCAGGAACACCTGGTGGTGTGGAAACTCTTTCTTGGACAGACAAAGAGGGGACATTGGATTAAGGGTTCAGCCATTAATAACTTTTACTGCTCATGAAAACAAGGGAGACTCAGAGTGTTTGAAGTGATTGCTTCTTTGTTTGGGAAAGGCTATAAGAGGGAAGAACATCAAGCTTCTAACATAATTTCTGATTGGGAAATTATGAAAAAGGGCAAGGACAAATGAAAAAAGTTTAGATAGCTTCAGCTCTAAACAAGGTAGTTCAATGGGTGTTAATGTTTTTCACTTAATCACATTTATTTATAAATAATGTATTGTGTTTGCAAGTGTACTTCTCAGCCTCAGCCTGTTTGACAGTGAGGCTGGTGACATTTGGTGCAACTGTCCCCAAATTGTCACATAAGGAGAAATAGCTTTAATTAATGAGCAGCTCCAGGGGCCTGGGGCTCATTACTGAGCAACTTCTCCAACCCAGAGCCCTAAAGACTGGGCTGGCTGAGTAACCAGGCCATGGAACTTGGGATATATTCTGAAAAGTAGCAGCATAGTGGCACAGTGGAACATACTCCAGATGGTGGAATAGGCAAGTGCTCTGAAGTTTTGGGAATCTGAATTAGTATCAGAAGTTCTCATTATTTCTTCTCCTTCTTCTGCAGATATATATAGGGCAGTTTCCCAAATTGGATCACGTGCTTAAAAATTAGTAAATAGATATTGTTCCCTTGATATCCTTTTTTTCTGGATGTATTTATTCAGGATGCAGAATTGCCTGTGAGTGACTTTGGTTTTGTAAAAAACCTCGAGCTCTCCTTTTTATTTATTCAAGCATCAAAGTGTTTGAGAAATGATGGTTGGCTGAAGAAATTACCTTAGCTAGGTCTAGATGTTGCATTTGGGCTTGAATTCAGAAATCTAAACTAATCTCAACATTTTTTTGCCTTTCTTTGGATTAGCTAATCTGCCGTTGTGTGTTATTGGCTGATTAATAATATAAAAAGGGATGGGGAATTCTTCAGTAATGCAAATCCAAGTGGGAATAATGAAGAGAGAAGTCATAGCACTTTTTGCGCCTCATAGAAATATATTTACTTATGCTGGAACAACAATATGTAGTTTCTGTAAAACTTCCAATAAAACAAATTAGATCTTGGAAAGAAGTCATCAAGCAGTACTTTTACAGGCCATTCTGTAGGCTGTTACACCTGAATGCTGTGGCAAAGAAAAACATGAAACTGGCTTACTTACCTTCAGTGAGAAAACAAATGAAAAATTTTTGGGGAACAAATCTGAAAACTGCTTTTGAATTGCAGAAAAATCAATTCAGCTCTAATTGATCAGGGTTAGTTGTTTCAAACTAACCCACTGATGCACCCAAAGAACTCTAAGAAATCAGTAAAATTAATTAGCAGAGGTGATCAACAATTTTCTTTTGATTTTTATGTTAAGCTTGAGGCCATTTTTATTGAAGGATGTCTAGAAAAGGGGGAATGTTATACTGTTTGTTGTGGAAGGCAAAAATTCATTTCAACATTTAAATAAAACAGCTTTTCAAACCTAATGGTGAACACCAAATGCATGACAAAGGGCAGGGAGAGATGAACATAGTAAATGGGGAGGATAAGTGTAGTAAACATCAATTTAGTAATTATAATAAAACTGAATATTATGGTTCAGCATGTTGTGACTTATCTCTCAGATGAGTAAAAGCAGGAAGAATAGAGAGCTTTAAAATTTTGAAATTTCAAAGCATTGCTGGAAATTGAAGAAAGACATCACCTGAACTTCTCACTTTTGTAAGTGAGAGCACTCAGATTTGTGAAGGATAAATAATTGCTTAACCTATCTTGGAAGTGTGGGATGGTATTTGAATGTTTCAAGTCAAATCTAAAAATTAAATGGAAAGTTCTGTGTGGGTTATGATAAAAATTGACAGCTATCCTCACTCACAAAATCTGTGGGAAGATTTTATCAGCATCCCCATGCAACATTTTGTGTGAGAGAACACAGTGAGGTCTGTTGGTACTTCCTACAACAGTCACTATTTTATATCAATAGTTTATTTTGGGTGCAATGTTGTGGCTGTCCCCATTTGCTACAGCTTAACTTTCATAGAGACTCATTTCAAGACTGGGTTTAATTTTTTGGAACACTTTTGATGTTCACTTTTGATGCCAAGTGCATTTTTTATCGCTTGTACAAATACCAAAGCCTGGAACTCAAACCTCTGGGTTGATGCTAATTCACATTGTGTAATTATCTGCAAAATGTGAACTGAACTTGAGAGAGAAGTAAAAAAAAATAAAAATAAGACACATGCTATGACTTTGAAAACAGATGGAGCTGTGATTTACCTTTAAAATTTAATTATGTTTAAAACAATCCCAGTGTTTCCCAGATGCAGATATTTTTTTTCTTGGAGAGTAGAGTAAATTGAAATAGAATAGATATGTGATAAAAAGCAATTCCCAAAGGAGTAACACTGTGTTGCTTCGCGTATCTGTCTCTCAGGTCAGCTCAGCGTCAGCTGGGCCACCCTGCTAGCTGTGATACGCCCAACAGTACCTTTGCGTGGGTCCTTGGCTCCGCAGCGCTTTTGCCTTAGCTGTCTCGGCCGTGGTTTGAAAGAGGGGACACTCCGGAGGCTCAGGGAGAAAAGGTTTTATTCGGGTAACTCAGGGGCAGTCCCTGGTTCCAGGCCTGTGCCTCTGGGGAGTGACCCCGGGCCTCGGTTACAGGGGGTTTTTGTTCCCCCAAAATCTCAGGGGTGGACACCAGTTACAAGACCAATCACACAAAGCCAGGTGGGTAAGGTCAAAATGCAATACACAACATTAACAAATCAGGTGGATTTGGGATGTGGCCCTGGGAGACCCACCAATCCCTGTCAGACACCTCTCCTGAAGGTTTGGGGTCTGGGGGATGGTGGACATGTGGGGGAGGAATACAATGGGATGGGGAAAACACAATAGGACGATCGAAACCCAGGGCAGAGGATTAGAGTTGTCTTGGCAACTCTTATCAACCTCTGATAAGCACAATCCAAGACAGTAACTTTACCTGGCTAGGGTTAAAGTCCAAATCACATCAAACCTACAACTAAGAAACTTATGATACTATTCCAGCACCCCCACAACACTGAAAGTAAAAAAAAATACTCCCAGGAGCAAGGAAAGTGACCTGGAATGCTTTTATAATGATCTCGATTAGGTTTTTGAACTTGTGGGCATTTTTACAGCAGCGAAGATTTTCAAAATGACCCAAAGCTCTTGGCAAAGAAGCAGAAGATTGGACAATCACTCATTTTCAACAGCAGAAGACAGTAAGCTGATTTTGGGTTCCCGTAAGCCATATGTTTCTTTCCTTTGCATTTCATTATAAGATTTAATATTTGAACTTTGTTCACTCCTATAATCTAGGAAATTATTTTGGTTAGTGCTTTGTGAGATTGAGATAAAATGGCTTTTGGTGCACCCAAAAGAAAATGTTCACTGTGGTGAAGGTATCTACTGAACAACATGAAATAAGATTAAAGCTGGCATCATGAATGCAGGTCACAAGACTGAAGAGGCACCATCTTCTTCTCAGCTTGATTCTTCTTTACATTTTAATAAAACTATTCCCAGGTTACTGCCAGAGAAGAAGGCCACAGAACCTTTCAACAAATACTTTAACATTTCAAATTGTTAATGGGCAAGATTAATTCTAGCTTGCTTCTCTTAGAAGAACAAGACCTGTTAAAGTTAATTTTTGATATTAGTCATTAGTATTAGTAATTTTCTTTCTCCATTGAAAATCTGATACTGTCATAGTGTAGCAATATAGTGCTTAGGTATATTTTAAAATAAAACTATTCCATTATTTTCTTTGGTGTGTAAATCTAATAAAATCAAATCATTGTACTTCTGTCTAAGAACTTATATTCAGAGTACTTGCCTAACTCAAGGCATGAATCTAGGTAGCAACAGGATAATTACTTGCTAATTGGTATGTGATTACATTTACATTGGCCTGTCACAACTATAAAAGAGGCCATAATTTTATTTCTAAATAGTGGTGATACTCCATCCTGGTACCTCCTGCTTAACTGAATGGAACATAAAATTACTTAATTACTCTCAATATGATCTTCGGATTCTGGACATTAAATTTTTTTTTGGCATGGCAGTTTTGGAAGAAACTATTCCATTCAAAACTAAGTTTGAAAAAATACTTTGTGGTGTAATGAGAGTCTGGAATTAAGCTCCTAGTTGCAGGATATTTCTGAACTCGTCATTGTGTACCATCAGACTATTAAGGGTAATATCTTTTACATAATGATAGCAATTTAGGGAACATTTATCATTGAACATTTCAACTTACCACATTTTAAGCTACACTACCAGTCAGTTTCAGAGTCTAAACCTGGTATTTTGCAGCCCCGGGAAATGCACTCGTAATGACAGCCAGTGGCACCCTGGGGAGGCTGCAAGGTATACAAGGCTCCACCTGAGCCCTGCAGACAAAGAGGCAACATGGAAAGACAGATAATCCTCTGAGGAGCCATTTTCATCCCCAAAATCTAAACTTCATAGCTACTTCCATCTGTGGACTCAAGACTAGTGGACTTTGGAATTCCAAACACTGTCGAGCATTTCCTGTTTTGTAAAAAACTAGACATTGTGATGTGGAAGGATTTTAAAGCTGAAGCTTAGACACTGCAAAAGCTCCTGAAGGCCCATGTGTGGAAATGTGTAGTAATACAATCCCTACACCTCTAGCAGGTACTTCCAAATAGGGAAAGGGTCTCACTTTATCTTTTGACATGTTAAGAAGTTAGCTGGAAAGTTCTGTCGATTTCTCTTTGCAGTTGGCTCAGAGCCAGCTCAGAAGTGTAGATTGGACGCTGGAAATCTTACTCAAAGACTGTTGTTTTTCTCATTGGGCCAAGGGCCAAAAAGCCCACCTAAGCACTTAGGTACAAAAGAGAGAGAACAAAGGAACTCCACGCTTTTCACTTTGCCTTCTCGCGTTTAGAGGTCCTGTAGCAGCAAGGAGTTTGTCTCTGTGCTGTGCTCGGCTTTGTTATTTTGCATTTTGTATTATTTTCCATCTTTATTAAAAACCTTTTGATTTTTCAAGGCACCTGGCTGTCAGCCTCTTGCTCATTTTTATTAGCCACATCTCTGCAAGGCTGGCTCTCAGGTGTGTAGGTTAAACCCATAGAAATGATGTTCAGTTTCCAGCACTGAACTGTGGGAGACATCCAAATAGCAATAGTAAAAAAAAAAAATAGTAATAGCGTTGTCCTATTAAAAAAAATATAAAGTTGTGTTAGGGAAAAACCTATAATTTTTTATATTCTTACGATACATAAAAATGTAGAAATAATTAACTTATCTTTCATGTTGCTAAATCCAGTGTAGGCTGCCAAACTAGAACTGTGTCTCAGAAATCACAGAAGAAAAGCTGAAATAGGTGGGGGAGATGGGACTAACATCTGCTAGTTCCAAGAAATTTTACAGAGTACAGAATCAGTGCTGCTGTTTTAATAATCTTTTAGCCCTCATCATTGACAACAAATATAGAAAGAACAAATATGCCTTTTCTTTTTAATTTTTTTTCAAATAACACATTTACAGCCTGGTAGCTGCTCCATGCACATTCTGTTTGGGAATAGGCTTGCTTGGAGCAATAGAGGTTATATTTGATTAATCTCAGTAACTGAGAAAGCATAAAAGTATTAGCAGCAAGTGTCTCATTTTATTTAATTAATTAGTTCATAATTCATATTTGTAATATAAATATCTGCCATGATAAGAGCTGGTGTTTATACAAACTTTATAAATTCCTAGGAATTTCTAAATTGCTCAGAAACCAATTTGTTTAAAATTCATTTAGTTAAACAGAGGAGGAACCACCATTTGTCCTGGTTAAAAATGTATTCAAAACATGATTTTCATTAATCTGGACCAGCTGTTATTTAGACAGGACACATTATACAATATTTATAGGCAAGATTTGATTAGCATATATGATGCTAATATGATGTATCATTTTTCTCTGAGATAACAATAAGCAGTTGTTTTTCCCATCCTAATGTATTATAAACATACATAAAACTCCCTTTTATTGGAATGAAGGCAGAATGATTTAATGATTATCACTGCAAATTCTTGGACTGATAATCCTGTGCTCAAGAAGAGGCACAAATTCACTGGGATTTTTGCTGCTCCCAGTGTTCACAAAGGAGAATTTCTGTAATTTTTCCCTGTGGTTCTTTGTGCTCCAGCTTCCTGATAATCCATTGTGTATAGGATAAAGAGAGTGCTAGAAGGGTACAGAATAACACTAAAGAACTTGATATGAAGCAGCCTCTGAGGTTTTCCAAAGTCTGGACCCCATAACAAGCGGATCAAGTTCCACTGAGGCATCACCTGGGATGGCAGTCAGGTTGTTGCACTGATAAATGGCCTTGCTGTCCTCTAGGACACATTCCAGTCAGAAATCCTGGAATGAATTTTGCTAGCTTCCTATTGGAGTACTCCTGCCAATTAACTTTGTCTTCATTTTTCTCTGCACTGCATCTCTGTTCACTCGAGGCTCTTCAGGTGCTATATCTTTTGTTACCTGTAAACATGTGGAGAAACTTTTTCACTTTTCCAGCCACAGCCAGAGAAATTGCTTCATGTTGCAGGGTATTTGCAACTTTTTAGGACTGTCTGAGGTACAGTATGAGAAAATGGTCTTGATTTTTCACTCTTTTTTCACTCTTTTAATCAACTTTTCATCATTGGATCAACCTTGGATCTGAACATTAATTAATAGCTTAAAGTAGTTGTAGTGAAAAACATGAAATCTTACGCATCACTATGAAATCTTGTCTATGAAAATGTTGGAAGTGCTGATCTGATGCTTAATTCAAACTTCACTATCTCAAGGAACCTTTTTGAACAATTTGAACTCTTTTTTTAGATAATAGCTTTAGAAGTTTTCAGGCTTATTTCCCTTTTAAATCTGCTGCTGAAACACATATTTCTCTCTCATCTGTTCTGACTCACCTCTTTGCAATCCTTAATGGCTCCCCTCTGTCTGCCCTTGAGTTATAGACCATTTCTGAAATGCTGTATGACAGCACTTCCTTGCAGTGTTTTCAAAAAAGAAAACTGGCTGTTTGTCTCTCAAAGTCCTCAAAGAACTTTCTCTCTTAGCATTTTCATGAGGTAGAGGGCCATGGTTTCTCATTCCATAGTACCAGATAGGAAGCAGGGAAAAGTAAGACAGAGAACTCTTTATTCAAGGTCCCTAATTTGGAAAGGGGACTTTAGGGGACAAAATATTTTGAGTTCCCACAGCTGTATCCTCAAAATCCAAAATTTATTGGTGTTTAGACTAGATATGTAGATATAGCTTAGTCTATATTAGATATATATCTCAAAAACCCCTAATCACCATAGAGAAATCAAACAAGCAGGAGGGTGTAGATGATCCAGCTTGGTGATTTGCACTAATAATTAAAAACTTCCCTGATTTCTTACATGCACAACAACCAGTAGCAGATCTGGTTTATTTTCACTGATGATTTGAAAGTCTTTGGTAACAATCTTTTCTCTGAGAAGGGAAAAAATTGAATTAGTGCAACCAAGTCACCTTTGATCTTCTCAGCCTAAGTTCAACTCAGTGACCTATGGAAGCCACCACTGTTAAGATATTTTCTGTCTCCACTTTATTGATTTTTACAGTCTTTGGCATGTGATCTTTTAAAAGATAGGCATTAGAAATTGCACTGTTGCAACAGTGATATTAGTGATATACTATTTTCCTTTCCCAAATGGTTTAGTTTAAAAAGCCATGGATATTGATTTTTATTATTGAGCCACAATAATATTAATTTGGGAATTACCTAGGGAACTAGTTCTTTTCAGCTTTATCTTTTATGTGCCTTTGTTGTAAAAATTTAAAGCGATGCCATCTTTCTGAAAGATCCTCTTGGGCAATATTCAGGGATAACACCCCTGAAGGTACATTTGAAACATGTGCAAAAACTCTGTTTTCCTATTTTTTTCTTTTCCAGGTTATTCTTGTACCCACTCTTTGCCATTGAGCCTTTTAGGATTCCTAACATTACCCTTTTGTTGCCCACTTTTTGTCATCAAAAGGAATTCTGCACTTGGCTGGTGCTAAATCTTGCTCTACAGTTCTGGTCTCACTCTACAAGCTGTTTGCTCTGGATTAGTCTGGTCTCCCATTTATGGCTTTCAAACACAGAATAATTAAGCCTGGAAAAGCCCTCCAGGGCCATTGAGTCCAAGCTATGCTTAATGCCCACCTCCAGGCTTTCCTTGGACACCTCCAGGGATGGGCACTCCAACCCTCCCCTGGGCAGGCCCTGTCAAGGCCTGACCACCCTTTCCATGCAGAAATTCCTCCTGATTCCAACCTGAGCCTCCCCTGGCCCAGCCTGAGGCCATTCCCTCTCGTCCTGTCCTTGTTCCCTGGGAGCAGATCCTGACCTCTCCAGCTGTCCCCTCCTGTAAGGAGTTGTGCAGAGCCAGAAGGTCACCCCGATCCTCCTTTTCACTTTTCCTTTTCAATTGCACTTTAATGAACTTAATTTTTAGTAGGCCTATATTAATATCTAATTGTTCATTTACAAGTAGTGACCTGTAAAGAAGTTACCTATTCCACTCTTCCCTTGAAATTTGCCATCACAGTATTACCATAGTCTTTGTGGGGAAAACATTTCAGAATGAAATTTCCACTCATTTACCCTCTTTTAGGTGTGTCATTATGTGCATGTTTTTTCTTATTACCTCCCAATTATTTTTTTTTACATTAGCAAGTCCTTGACTGAACCATTCATAGCAGGAGAGATGAGAGAGAATGAATAATAAGTGATACACATGGAGTGGGTAAAGGTGGGCTGTTGTTCGCAGGTTTTTGTGTTCAGTGATGCTCAAGGCAACTCAACCACATAAAAACTGTCAGCTCCCCTCCTCCAATGCAGTTGTGGTGTCTCACACTAGCAGAGCACAATGTGCAAAATTTTCTCACTGATTTCCCCTCCCTTCATCTATAGGCCAGCTCTGTATGGTGCCTGCGTGTCTTGGATCCTTCTGAAAGAAGCTCTGAATCTGAACAGAGAGAGGCAAACTATGTTTTATGGAGTGAGAGTGATGAAAACAGCCTAATTAGGGAGAAAAGAGGGGAATATGAAGAGGATGAGAAAAACACTCCTTTAGTACCTTTAAATCAGTGAACCCCCACAGGCTTTGCAGAGGCTCTCAGAGCACTGCAGGGAAGGAAATGCTTCTCTCTGGAAAGCTGAGTCACAAAGGGGATGGGAGTAGGGTCTGTGAGTGACGCCTGCAGCCAGTGCATGCCACAGACAAAACCAGTGGCTCCAATAGCCCAGGACTGTTTCTGTAGGCCTAATCTGTAGTTTTTGAATTCTCTTTTTATGTGAAGACCCACTGAGAAAAAAGAGATGAGAGAGGGAAGCTATGAAAAGGATATGAAAGTAAAGTTAAAAGCTCCTGGCATTGGCAGAAGCAGAGGGCTCTTGCTGCCTTGCATTAAGAGTTGAGACAGTGCATCTTAGGTAATTGTTCCTTTTACACGAATCCAAGGGACTGAGCTGCCTCTTGGCTAAGCCAAGGCAGAGTGTGCCACTTCTGAGGGAGATTTCATCACCGAACAAATAAACAGGGACCCCATCAAAATTCCATCCTTTTCTGTGAGGTGCTACACAGAGAAGTCCTTTCCTTTCTGTCTGTTCCTGTAACTCTTGAAGTTTCTAAAGGAGAGAACAGAGTTTCTGCAGTAAGAAACACAGATCTGAAGTGTTTTGCCTTTGCAATGCTACATAAGGACTGGGCTAGCTGTGTATAACAATGAAGAGACTGGTACCTGGAGTTGTATAAACTGTGTCCAGTTTATACAAATATCTTCTTTTTTAGTGCCTGTCCTGGGTTGTAGTGTAGGATGTACACAAAGTATTTATTCTATCACCGTCTTCATGAATCGTTGAAACCAGGTGGAGCAGTGTTCTTCCCAGGCCCCCTTCCTTTGGGCTGTCTTCTGCTTATAGCCCATCAATGCCTTGCCCATGACTCACAGGTAACTCCCTCCAGGAGTCATCTCTGTTTAATGGGCCATCAAGGACCCACTTCATGACTCATCATCCCATTGTGAGATGCTCCGCCCAGAGGGAGGAGCCAAGCATTCTTACTTGGATATAATCTGGGATTTGGGACAGTACAAGCAGCCCTTACCCACTGGATTCCCAGAGGACCAGAGCTACCAGACCTTCCTACATGATCACTGCTTCAGGAAGACCACTTCATCTGGACTGCTTTCACCACCCTGCTCAGGCTGTATTCTGACTGTCAGTGGTCTTTTGGATTATTGCATATGTTATGTTATGTTATGTTATGTTATGTTATGTTATGTTATGTTATGTTATGTTATGTCTTCTTATTAAATTGTATTTCTGACTTGGAGCCTCTCACTCTTTTTGCTTTCAAACCACAACAATTCCCTAGTAACAATGGAAATTCACTACTTGTAAATCTAACATGGTATTTTGAAGAATATCTTGAAGTGCTTTCTCTAAGAAAGATACAGTTGTGGCCAGTGTAAGCATAAAATAAAACCTTCTTTAAGAGGTTGGGAAAAACCTTGGTAATGAACCTCCCAGACCACAGACATTGCCTTAAACATGATATAACTGCACATTACTTAAGAAGTAAATATTTAAAAATAAGATAAAAATATTAGAAGTATTGTTTGATTATCCACACTTTCAACTTCAGCAAAACGTTCTTGATCTTTGATTTGTTGTTTGATTGCTGACCCAACGATTCCTTGCTTTCAAATGTATTACTGGAACTTGGTCTGCAACTTGCAGTTTAAGCATCTATTAAATATTTGATGGGCATCCCAAATAGCCATAGGTAGTGCTTAGGCATTCATTTTCCAAAATGTACCTTTAAGACACAGTATAGTAAATTCAAAGTGAAACAGTGACCATAAAAGCTGCATTCTACTCTGAGTGTGCAGTTGGGTATTTTATGGCTAAAGCTGTTACTTCTTTAAGGCTTGATGTTTATCATTGCATAAGTGAGAAAATAATCTCCAAAACAACAACAAAAAAAGAGCTACAACAACAAAACCCAGAAAACTCCACCCCCTAAAAAAACCTCTCCCAACTAACCAAACAAAAAAACTAAGAAAACCAACCAAAAAACCCCAAAATCCACCAAACCCCCCAAAACCAAACAAAAAGCCAAACCCAAAAAGCAAACATACAAATTAATTCATCTAAACCACTCATTTTAAAAACTATAATTATATTTAAATTATTTTATATAGGACCTGCACCTGTGAGTTTAAAAAATATTGGTGCTATATCTAAAAAATCTTTAATCATGCAATCAAACTTACAATAAATAAATAAATACTTTTGACTTAGTTTATTACTAGCTATTTTTATTTTCATATGGAAATTTTCCTGTTGCAATCTTAAGTGAGTACGGATACAGGCAAATACACCTTTATAAAGTACCTTATCAAGTTTTTATTTACAAGTTGTTGAAGAAATATGGATTTTAGTGAGTACTCTGGACTTGGGTTTTTACAATCTAGAGCAGATTCCTTCCCTCCAGCTCCTCAGATGAGAGTCCAGATGCCAAACTTCTGCCATAAACCCTTTTTATACCCCTGTAAAAACCTTGTAGACCCAGAGAGCTTTTCCTTCCATCACTGTGTTTTTCCTGGGGGAGAGAGGAGAAATCTTTTTCCCTTCTTATTTTATCAGACTCAAACAGACAATGAAGGGAAATAAAAAGTTGGAGGGATTGAGTATAACCAGTAATAAATACCAGGATGTTTTTTGTGGCACTGTATCATTTCTGTATTAGTGTGCTGCAAATGTTTATTTCAGGACCAACATGCATTAAACCTTCCCAGTTTTATTATGCTGTAGTAGTCACAGATGTGTCAACATAGGGAAGTAAGCTGGTATTTGTAAATCTGGCTGTTCTGGTTTGTAAATGATAAATGATAATAAAATCAACTAAAAATTCTTTATTGTAGCACACACCATACATCATATCCCTATTTTTAAATAATCATAAGCACTTCTAGTTTTTACTAAACAAATAGGAGCAGCCTTGAAGCTTATTTACTGAAGATAATCTAATGCTAATCTGCTTTCCTTTGGTTTTATGACAACTTTGGACACTTTAGGGTGTCTTCCTCTTGAGGTAAACAAATTTCTCACCCGCTCCTTGTAAAGGAGACGCTGGTCTTGCTGAAGCTGAAGCTGTTTAGATGGAGCTGCACTTTTGTCAGCTGGGCCAGGGTTTCATTGATTTATAAATGCATTATCTGGCACAGCAGCCCAGCCTTTTACATCAGTGAAGTACAGGAGCCAATGGAGGGTTATTTAGTCAGCTTTTTACGAGTTATTTTGGCTTCCCAATGACATCCATGAAGGTTGAATGCTAACTGTGTTTATTTACATTTTAATATTACTGTCCTAGGAGGCATCTTTTATCTGCATCATTGACTAATGTAAGTTCTTCAGGTTAAAAATGCCAAAGGAAGGGTCAAATCAGATGAGACATGTTGGTGTTTTGTAGATACCATTTTTGCAAGTCTTTAATAAGATTTCCTAGCTCCTTCCATGCAAATACACTAGATTTTCAGTCTTTCATGATGACAACCTGAGTCTTTTGGACTTTCTGTGCACATTATTATACCAACCTAAATCAGAGTGACTCCAATTGTTTCCATATGCTATTTTTATATCTGTGTGATAGGTGGAAATTAAAATTTTAAAATAGTTAATTTCACTTCTGGAAAATACATGTCATATGTTCCATAGTCCAACTGCCGCTCTTTAATTAAAAAAACCTGAGAGTGTCACTGTCAGAAGCATCAAGGAATGGCTATGCCTAGGTGGACACCTAGTAAAGGAGATGTTATCACATAAGGTGAACATGATGCAGGACTCTGAGTATATAAATCAGAAGTCCCAGTGGCAGGCACAGCAAACCTGGAAGCAGGCATATGAGCTGCATTAGTTTTTAGCACCGTGTAATTTACTCATGGAAGCCACCATTGTGAAGGGGCTGAGAAACAGATTTTTATAGATCAGTGTTTTGTGATTTGTTCTCTGAAGCATCTGGTCCTCATCCTCGTTTGATGCAGGATTTTAGTGATGCTTCAGTCTGCCTTCAGGCTATGGCCTGAACATAATTAATAATTTACTATTGAATTCCTGAACAGAGCTCATGTTGCAAACCCTGTATTATTTACAGGGTTGCAGCAGGGGCTCACAACAGGGGCAAGGTGTTGAAGCAGATTTGCAGATGTCACATGGTCATTCACTACTAGGAATCAGTCAAGGCACCTCTGAGCTGTCTATTGAGGTAAGATGTGTTGTGAAGTCTCTGTCTACCCAGCATCAGGTGAGCAGTTGATGAACTGCGATCAGCTTTTCCCTGGTTTGTGCTGGAGAACTGAGATCCTGCAACCTAAACTATCAATTTACTGTGAGTTTTTCTCGAGTTAAAGAAGCTGTTCCATCAATTCTGCAAGGGAATGTGGTCTCATAGGGGCAATCCCTATTAACAAGTGCTGGAGCTTTCTACTCTGAAAGGGTGGTCAAACACTGGAATGGGCTCCCTGGGGGAGTGATGGAGTCACTATCCCTGGAGGTGTTTAAAAAATTAGCAGTTGTGGCACTTCATATTATGGTTTAGTGGGCATAGGGGTGATGGATCAAAGGCTGAACTTGATGAGTTTGGAGAACTTTTTCAAACCAAATAACACAGTGATTCTGTGACTCTACTGTTCACTGGTATTTCTAGAAGTGGCAGCTGGGTGTTTGGAATCTTTCTTTAAAATAATATATTCTTCATAATAAGGGTGAATGTCAGCAAGGTGAACAAAGTTTCAGCCAAACAGCCTTGCTGCTGGAATCTAGTGAGAGGTTACTGGAAAAGAGAGAGGTTGTTAATGCCACTTATTTTATTGAACAGTAGTGACAGCTGCTATTTATCAAATACAGGCATTTTTCCTGCCACACTGTCCAACAAGGCATTGCACATTTAGAAAACAGAGATTGTTTGTTTGTTCTCATATTTGGCTTGGGTTTATTTAGTCACTGGAGCTGCCCAGAAAAGACAAGGACTGTTCTGTGCAGAGCAAGAAAGTTTGATGCAAATGCATATTGTGCATGGCTGTTTATTTTAGAATATCACATATGACATTTTGCACCAAATTCTACACTAAAATCTCCCTTAAAACCAAGTAGCACTTCAATTTTCTGTAGACATTTGCAGGTGAGCAATTTGAGGTAGGGGCTGTATTTGTGTTCTATGTGTTCAATTAATGCCACAGTGGAGCCCTCAGCTCCCAGCCTGATCATCTAGGTGCTGTTGCAATATAAAAGTAATAATGATGATAATGAAATTAAGAGCTCTAGTTAGCTGTGACAAGCTGAGTGTTTTTTTTTTTACACCTCCAGCTGGTAGAAAATTGCAGTAAATATTATTTTCCAGACGTAGGCTGGTACTTAGGCTTTCCATTACGTAGAGAAATACCCCTGCCTTTTTCTTGCTCACTTTCTCTGTTTATCTGCTTCAGTGACATTACTGATATGGAACCTTGTAAAGTGGTGAGCTGGCAGTGAAAGACACAGGAGGTGAGCCACATGGATTGGCTTTAGTGAGCAATGCCTATAAGCTCTTATTAGCATCAGTGTTCCTTCCAGACTTACACAAACAGGTATCAGGGTTGAGTTTGCCACTGTCATTGGAGCTGCTCGTACGGCTCTGCTTTTTCTGGCTGCATCACTGTGGAAATATGGAAGAATTTTTTTTTATTATTATTATTATTTTAAATTCATTTTTTTTTTTAAATTCTGGATCTTGGATTGAAGGAAAGTATAAATTCTCTGAATTTCTTTCTTTGATGGAAATGTTTGATCTAACTCCTCACGACACGATGCTGCAGCACAGCTGCACTGAGTTCTCTGGCTCTGCTGTTCCTGGAGCTCAGATTCTTTTTTTATCACAGCCAAGATAACTTTTTAACTTTTTAACAAGATAACAATTTAACTTTTTTTATGACAGACAAGAAGGTAACTTCTGATTGCCACGGCTGCTGTGTGTCCACTTAAAAAGATAGGTATCTCTTCTTGCAAAATTAGAACACAAATATTTGACATTTCAGGAGTTGCTGTATATAAAAACACAGGGAATGTGGTTTTAGCATGCAGACAAGTGGCCATAAGCTCTATAAAAACAACTCCACAGGGGGTAAATTGGCTCTCCTGAGAGCTGAAGATGGGCCATGCCAACAGAGGAGAATAACAATTTATGAGTGAAACAATAAAAGACATGGAACCATGATAAAATCGTTTCTGTTAAAAAGACCAAATTCTAAAAATTGGTCTAAAATTTTAAAAATTGTAAAATTCAAATTCTAAAATTTTTTTAAAAAGCACTCAGCTAAGGGACATGGCATGGGAGCCACCAGTGCATGTTTATTTTGTTGAACAACTTTTTCCATCATATCAGTATCTATGGCTTCTTGTGACATGATGCCCCAGACTTCATTATGTTAGGGTGGCAGTTTGGAGACAGAACTCACCAAAGGTTATGCAACAAACAGCCAAGATTTTTAAAGAATGCTCCCTTTTATAGGAGATTCAAAATTTCTGTGCTTGAACAAGTGATTGGTTGGGGTCTCAGCACCACCCAGCTCACTAGCCAGTTAAATGTTTGCATTTGAGACTGAATGGGATTGGCAGGTGTCCCCTGTTTGATTTCATATCCAACTTATCATTGCTAACCCAGGAACTTCTTTACTTTTCTATAAAAAACTAGGCTAGCCAAATTTGGTTTCTTATTATGGCCAAATTTGTCTGTATAGCCTCAGACCAGCTGTGGCTGTGACAAGACTTAGGGAGAAAAAAGAAAACTTCAAGTTCTTTTGAAATTACACTGCCCATTTTATTGGTTGATTTCCAGCTCATATAGTGCAAGAAATTCTAAATAAGCTTCAGATTTTTATGTCCCACTAATTCTTTATAGGTCATTTTCTTTCCCTCTTTCAGTAATTTATTTTCCAAGCTGAAGAAGCTTTACACAACTTATCCCCCCTTGCATGAAAGCCAAGATATAGCTCTGGTGATTCCTGCTGTCTTTTTTTAGGTCATTTTAGTTCATCCTTATCCTTTTTTCAGGTGACATAAATATATTCCACATTTTGTAACGTAGAGTTCTGCAGCTCTGAAGGGGAAGGGAATTTAGATTATTCCCCTCTGCGTTTAATTTTATCTTCCATTGTTCATGTCATTCTATTTGTACATCTTTTCCACATGATTCTTTCGAATTCTTCTTTTTTATATTGTTCATTGTTTATATTGTTTATTGTGTCCCCATCATCTGAAAACTCTGTCAGCTCAATCCTTCCCAGGTAATTTCTGCACCTTCTGAATGAAGATTTTCTGGTAATTTTCTTATGTTCAGATATCAACTTGTTTTGATTTTCTACGTATTAGGACCAAGCTGTTCATAAAAGTAAACCATTGGAATTCCATGGAAAGGGCCCTTGAGATGGTAATTCTAAATAAAACTGAGAAACTCTTATACCCAGAATATTAATAGAAGGAACAATTTTGATTAAATCAATTGCAAAGAAATCAATGAAATAGTCTTCCATTTAGTGGAGGTTACCGTTTACCACAGAGAAGAATGATTTGTTTAGTATTCTCAAAGTTTTCACCTTATACTGAGTAGATATGCTACAAAAAAAGTAAATATGGGGAACCAAATAACAGCAAAAAAGAAAAGTGAAGAAAATAAGGTGAAGTTAAATATACTGAGCTACAGTATATTTTTGTACCCTAAACTCATAAAGAATGCAACATTTATAATTTGTGATGCCCAAAGCAAGTTATGGGTGGAAGAAAGCAATAGTAGAGTTTACATCAATGAGTTTCTCAGACATGTAAGGAATTTAAGAAGAACATCAGTAAGTTCTTCCCATTTGTATCAGTATTTTATGTAATATTTTTCAGGCCCAACATGTAGCTATGTAAATCAACATGAAAACAAATGTAGAGTCTCAGAATTCAAAGTACTGAAATTCTGAAAAAAACCAAAGTATTTTTAAGTTGCAAACTTCAATTCTCAAAACACTGGAATAAAATTAAAGGAATATAAGGTCAATCACTCAGTACTGTGCAAGATATAATTAAAATCTACCCTACTGCTAACAAAACTATTTTGTTTTCCTTGCACCATCCTCAGAAAAAAAACACAATAATTTTCTTATCTTCAAGTATTTAAGGACCTTTTCTGCCTTTTAAAATAAGGATAATTGGAATATGGTTGTTTTGAAATCAGTAATAACTTTTAAAATATTTTGAGTATATACTAAAATATATATTTTTGTCTGTTAGAGATTTAATGTCTTCAGGGTAAGTAAATCAATATCTTATCATCTCAGGAGCATTATAAGTGTAAGCCCCTTGTTTTCATGGTATCTGGGGTCCCAAACAGGCTGCTTGGGCAGCTCTGTGGGCACCCACTGATTTTTATCAGTTTTATCAGAGTGGGTTGATTAAAACAATGTGTCAAGGAGGGACTAAGGAGGAGTTTAGCTGCCAGTAATATCATGGCAGTAAATTTCAGCAGGGATTACAAGGAGCTAGGGACAATATTCTCCTTAGCAGCATATTCGTAGCCAGAACAGGACAGACGTCTGCAGCCCAATTCACTAGGAAATTTCCTTCAGTCTGCAATAAATAATTAATACATAATTGCTTTGCCTCTGGCCTCTCAGCTTGAACTGAACGTTCCCAAACTGCCTGAGTTGCTTGCAAGCTTTTTAGGTTTTTTTCCCTGCTCGCTCACTTCCTTTTCCCTGAACTCTGTGTGTGCAGGATCACTTCATTTCACAGCTGCAAATGACTTGCAAAGCCAATGCTGCCCTCCTGCTCTACCACCCGAGTCTCTCCTTTTCTCCTCCAGACAAGGCTCCTCCTTGGACCAAGAGCTTGGAGCCCATCTGGGGCTTCCTGTCATTTGGGATTTTTAGATAGCATCATGTGGGATTTGCTTTTCCTGCTTCACACTTAGCTGAGGTGTTAATTTATAAATAATAATAATAATTTTTAAAAATTACAAAGTGAAAGCAAAAGGGAGAAGCCACTGCCAGTTGAAAAGATGAGGGAATTAAAGAACGAGTTGAGCTTGTGTATTGATCTGCTGATTGATTCCGTGAGCAGCTGTGACTCCAGAGTCAGGTGTTACTAACTGGGCTCTTTTGACCTTATCACTTACACCATTCACCCCTCCGGGGACTGAGTTCATCAATATTGCTTTACCTGATGAGGTGATTTAGGAATGAGGAGTTTTCAGTCCTGATGACCTGCTCAGATGACACCCTTCCAGCCTGGAACCTCAGGTTTGATTGTGATCTCTGTTACTTTATATAAAAACTCAGAGATTTTATCTTCCGTATTTATTTCTTTTGAGCCTTGCAAAGTTTTGCTGAAATCTCAGCTCAGTTCATGTAACTAATGCAAATACTAGTTACAAAGCCAGCTAATTGTAGAGATTTTGTAAATTTGGAGTTGCTCTTACTTGACTCAGCATAAAATTTGTCACATTGAATCTGATAAATTTAAGAGGCAACACTGTGATGTGTAACCCCAAATATTTTCACTATTCCATAATAAATGGTTTCTTTATAGGGAATATTCCATTATAACCCCTGTAGAGGCAGCCTGAGACTGAAATAAAGGTCCATCAGTAAAAGTGTGTGAATATTTTTCTAAGTCTAGTTATATTCACTAGTAGAATAATGCTACTCTGATATGCTGCAAAACTTGAATCATGTAAAATTTAAAAATACTTTATAACATGTAAAATTACTCCATTTTGATCTGAATCTACAATTAATTTATTTGAAATTATAGTGGTTTAAAGCCTTTATGACTAAGAATATTGGAATTACACGATGAGAAAAATAATAGAGATAAAAGTCTAAGGAAAAGCAGATTACATAAGAACATCAGTTATATTCTGAATAGCTTGTTTGAATATGCTTACAAGAGCATCTGATTCTGTTTTAATGTAAACTAAAGAGTTGAAACTTTCATGTCACTTCTGATGGGAAAGTTCTAAGGGCCTAAAGATATGATATGATATTATTTTTCTTAGGGTGACTTTATGATGCTTGTATCCCCAGTTTTCTGTTCTGTTTATGTCGCCTATTGTGTTCTGTGCCTTTAAGACTGGTTCTGAGAGCAAAGCAGAGAGAAGTGCTGAGTTTGTTTTGAGAAACTGCTCTGACTCCTCCACATTCTGTTCCTGGCCTGTGTTTGCATGAAGCACAGACAGACAGCAGGACAGAGATCTCCTGTGCTTTTAGTCAGTTTAGCTAGCTGAGACAGAGAAGCTCCCTGGACTGTTTTTTTTTCCTTTTCTTGGGACTGTTTAAACCTGCTCTGGACTGAAAACCCAGAAGAGCATCGGGAGCTCACACCTGTGGCCCACTGGGGCCCAAGACAGCATTTTCCAGCACCGGAGGGACTGCTAAGAGACTGAGTGAACCGAGCTACCCATGGCATGGATTTTCTGAGTTTGCCATCTCACCTCAGAGTGACAATACATTTTATTGTCTCATATTATTAATTTCTTATGCTTGTGGGCACTTTGTTAAATAAATAGATTTTTTCCACTTTTCTCTGAGGAGATTTTCTCCCGGACTGGTTAGGGGAGGGACTGTTTGGATTTGCTTTTCCAGAGGAACCCCATTCAGAGGTTTCCTCTCAAATTTTCCCTAAAGCAGGACTAATATATAATATAATATAATATAATATAATATAATATAATATAATATAATAGTGCTGCAGTAACTGCAATGATTTTGATGCATCTTTTTTGAATAGGAAATAACAATACCTGAATATTACTTGAATAATAATGTTCAAATATTTTAAATATTGCTTTTTAAGGGAATAATTCTTGAAAAAACTTTTCAGGTTATTTTCTCTGAAAGCTTATAATTAATTTAGAATCCAGTGGCAGGTAAGGTTTGCAAGTAATTTCCTTCAGATTGAATTATCCCATGTTCTAAAATTCTATCAAGGCAAGTTTCTTGTAGGAATAGGGGTTTAACAATAGTGTTAGATTTGTACAATGCATACCTTTACATTCTAGCTGTAATAACAATGCAGAATTAATTTCAAATTAAATTTTGCCACCGCTTTATGGTAGGGATAAAAAAATTTCACGTGAAGCTGGTGTTCAGTAGAGGGTTCAAGAATTTCAGTTCTGATTTGGGTTATAAAATGAGATCTAAAATCAGGTGCAATTCAAGTGGTTTGAGGCTTCCTTTACAAATCCCTGGTGCTAAGCAGGTTCACCTCAGAAGTCTGGCAAGGGCTTTTCACATGTTAACTGACAGAAATATAAGCACCTAAGGACACTGAAACATCTGAGTACCTGAGGTCAGTGAGCCCTGAGCAAACCTTGCATGAGCACACCCCTATGGATTAGCTAGCTCTCCTTTTGCGTTATTCAGTGGTGTACTTGAAACAGCAGGAATCTGGATGTGAGAGAGATATGGAATTCCAGGTGAAACCTTCATATCAATGTATTCAGTATTGACTGTACATTTGAAATAATATAATTTCCCATTAGGAGAATAATCTAAAGAATTACAGAATCATTAAGGTTAGAAAAGAACTGTGAAACCATTGAGTCCAGACTGTGACTTATCTCCACCTTGTCAACCAGCTCAGAGCACTGAGTGCCATGTCCTTCACACTACCTTGGACATGTCCTGCGCTGGGGAGAGAGAAAGTTGTTGAATAAATGTAGGAAATTGTTCAAGTCACAGACATAATAATAATTCTCCTGACCTCAATAGAACTGCCTAACTATTGACATTTAATAGCAACTATATTTTTCCTTTATTTATTTTTACTTTCTCTAATATTTTGGCTGAAACACTACAGTGGGCTACAACATGAGTGGGTAAAGCCATGCTGTTGTTTTATTCCACCCCTTGTGCTCTTTGGGGCATTCTGGTTTTAAAGAACAGCCTCACCTATGAGAAGGAAAGCAGTGAGCCTTAAGAGCTGAGTTTTGTTTCCATTTGTGCCCTAGATTTCTCCAGTCCTTGATGAAAATCACTGCTTCTCTCTGACTCAGCCTCACCAGTAATAAAATTGAGATTCTGGTGTTTGTATTCTTGGAGTGCTTGGAGAGCTGCTGATGACATGAACTGTGATGAGATGCACGTTAGTGTCACCATTCTGTTCCTGTTGAGAAATATTCCCTGACGTTTGCATCCCCAGGTTTATATCCAAACTGAACCGGTTGTTGATTGGTTCTAGTGGTTTGGAGGTTTTGTTGTTTACCACATATTTTCCATGCACCAGAGCATTTACTGCCTCTTGCCAAACATCAGGAAAAATTTGTTCCCTGGGAGGGTGGGGAGGCCCTGGCAAAGGGTGCCCGGAGAAGCTGTGGCTGCCCCTGGATCCCTGGCTGTGTCCAAGGTCAGGCTGGACACTGGGGCTTGGAGCAGCCTGGGACAGTGGAAGGCTCCACCATGGCAGGGGTGGCGCTGGATAGGCTTCAAGGTACCTTCCAGCCCAATCCGCTCTGGGATTTTATGAAATATATCTAGGTTCTCCCTTTGGCTCTTCAAATGAGAGAGTATAATCCAGAAATTTTGCTGTCTGCTTCATGCTTGGAACTACTGACACTCTAACCCTCTCCATGTATTTTATATCCTGTTTTATTAAATTCTACTAAAATCTAACATAATTAGGATATGCAATGCAGGACCAGAAACACCTCAGGTCTTCTATTAATATTCATTTGCTAGTTTATTTTAGTTTTCTGTTATGAACATTGAAAGGAACAATTAAGACATTGTACATAAACAAGCATAAATGCAATGTAAGCCATTTATTTGTCCAATTTATTTGTTTGATCATTTCTTTCAAGTACAGAGGTCTTTAACAAATCAAAGATCAGAGCCTATAGTAGTAGAAAGAAAAAAAATGTTTCTGGGCACTAGAGAAAGAATCTGGAGGCCTTTAAGCCTGTTTTCAGGTATAATCTTATTTGAAAATGAAAAAGAGAAAGCAAAAAGCCCTTGCAATAGCTGGATGAGATGGAAACGGAAGATTTAATTACATAAGAATAGTAATGCCAGGCCTGTGTTACATGCAATTTTAATAAAAGTCCATGTTGTGGAGAGCCTGAGGCTGCAGCATAGCATGAGTTTCAGGATTTTATATGAAGAATCCGGGTAGGTTTCTGAGTTATCCAAGCCAGACAAGACAGTAGAACTGATCCCTACGTCTGCTGAAAGCTCTTTACATTCCACATGGTAGCTGGAAGGGGACATCATTACATTTGCATGTATTTTGGGGCCTCTCTCTTTTTCTGAGGACATTTGCTATGTATTTATATTTTCATGGAACATAAAGTCCCACCAATATTTCACAGAAGTGAAAGGACAGAACAAGAAAAGAAATGCCAGACATTTAAAGAACATTCTCTTTATATAATCCATTTGCACACACTCTGTGTCCCTATTTTTGCATGCAGCTACAATTTTGTCTGCTTGACATCTGTCGTGGTTTGAAAGCAAAATGAGTGAGAGGCTCCAAGTCAGAAATACAATTTAATAAGAAGAAAAGTAAAAAAAAGTAAAATAAAATAATAAATGCAATAATACAAAAGACCACTGACAGAGTCAAAATACAACCAGAGCAGGGGGGTGGAAGCAGTCCAGATGAGGTGCTCTTCCTGAAGCAGTTATCCCATAGAAAGGTCTGATAGCTCTGGTCCTCTGGGAAACTAGTAGGTAAGGGCTGCTTGTACTGTCCCAAATCCCAGATTATATCCAAGTAAGAATGCTTGGCTCCTCCCCCTAGGCGGAGCATCTCACAATGGGATGATGAGTCATGAAGTGGGTCCTTGATGGCCCATTAAACAGAGATAGTTCCTGGAGGAAGCTACCTGTGAGTCATGGGCAAGGCATTGATGGGCTATAAGCAGAAGACAGCCCAAAGGAAGGGGGCCTGGGAAGAACACTGCTCCACCTGGTTCCAACAGTTCATGAAGATGGTGATAGAATAAATACTTTGTGTACATCCTACACTACAACCAAGGACAACATCAGAAACCTCAGCTGCTGAGTTTTCTTTGGAAATTTTGCTGCTTGTAGAAAAAACCTAGAATGTTGAAAAGCCAAAATGGGCCTTCCCCATTAAAGACCACTTTTCACTGGAGAAGAAAAAAAATGTTCCTAATCCTTCAATATAATTGTTCAACTTTTTATTTATGGGTTTATTTCTAATTAGAAAAATTCTCCACCTGTAGAACCCAGCACAGCAAGGACCTGGAGCTGCTGAAGAGAGCCCGGAGGAGGCACCAGCATGAGCAGAGGGATGGAGCAGCTCTGCTGGGTGGAAAGGCTGGGAGAGCTGGGATTGTTCACCTGGAGAGGAGAAGCTTTGAGGTGAGCTCAGTGTGGCCTTGCAGGGTCTGAGGGAGCTGCAGGAAAGATGGAGAGAGACAATTGGCAAGGGCTGGAGGCACAGGACACAGGGAATGGCTGCCAGTGCCAGAGGACAGGGATAGGTGGGATATTGGGAAGGAATTGTTTCCTGGGAGGTTGGAGAGGCCCTGGCACAGGGTGCCCAGAGAAGCTGTGGCTGCTCCTGGATCCCTGGCAGTTTCCAAGGCCAGGTTGGACACTGGGGCTTGGAGCAGCGTGGGGCAGTGGAAGGTGTCCCTGTCCATGGCAAGGATGGAATTAAATGATCTTTAAGGTCCTTTCCTGCCCTGACCTCTCTGTGATAATTCTGATACATATTCTGGGTAGGCAAAGAATGTTTCTGTTTCACTGAAGATAAAAATGCATTTGGAGTAAAAATTCCAGAATAGTTCAGGATGGAAGGGAGCTCTGGATATTGTTTGACCCAAACCCTCTGTGGTCAGATCAGGGGCAGAACATTGTTCAGGGCTAAATGCGTCTTTTGCATCTGAATGCAGATTTAGGATCTTTAAAGCTGGAGATTCCACAGCTTCTCTGGGAAACCTGTTGCAAGATTTGAGCATCTCCACAGTAGAATAGTTTTTCTTCATTTAGGTGGAATTTCCTTACTTTCTGTTTGTTTCCAGGCCTGCTTTCCTGTCATGGGGCATCACCAATTATAGTTTGGCTCCATCCCAGCCTCACTTGATATTTTTACACCTTCATAACTTTTTTTTACACCTGAGCCTTCTCTTTCATATGCTAAGCTCCTTCAGCTGAATGCAGTATGGCCTGGTTATCTTGACAAAAAGGAAATGAATACATCAGGAGTAAATGTTAAACCATAAGAAAACAATTGGATTAAGTTGTTAATTTTTTAATTTGTTCTACATTTTTAAAACATTTTCTGCCCTTGTTGTATACTTAGAAAAAAAGTTGTAATTTTTCAATCAACATTCAGACAGGAAATTTACCCTCTATTCTTTCCATAGGAGACTGTAAATAAATTCTTATGGTATATATATGTATTCAAGTTTTCAATAATAAGTAAAAGTCACTATTAAATTCCACCTCTAAATAGCTTGATTTAGAAAGTCAATATTCAGAATTGTTTATAGAAGCATCTACTGGCACACTGATCTCTCCCAAAACCTAAGTATTCATCTATAGTTACATGACTATATTCACTTCTAGTTTAAAGGAAATATTTTTTCCTTTTTCCTTTACCATGGACTGTCTCTGATAATTCCTTTCCCACATAGTTATAAATGAATTTCCTTTGGCTTACTTTTACATTTTCCTTGGTTGGAAGGACACAAAACCATAAAGACAATGTTATTTATCCTTTAAGCTGTTTTAGTCCCCACCTTGGCTGATTTTGTCTTCCTAGAGAACAACTGAGCAAGAGAGACCCTTTCTTCTGGGGGTTTATTACCCACATGTTACTAATTTAATTATTCCTTGAAGTTTTTCCTCATATATATGACTTTAAACATTGATATGAAAGGGCAAGAAATGTTCATTGCTACTAATGAACAAAGTTTATTACATATAGTACTGAAAAGAGTGCAGGAAAACAGGAGATTGCATAATTGAGTCCTCCTTTGGCTGAAAAGCTGTAAATGTGGCCATTTCTGATGACAGAACCTTTGAGCTGGATACAAGAATGAACTGAAATGCATCTGTCAGTCAGGAGTGAAATCCTGGCCCCCATGGAAATTAATTCATAGTTTGTTGCAGCAAGTTTTTAATGAAGATGTCTGGTATTATCAGGGAGATCACTGTACTCATTTACATTGACTTTTAGCAGACACAGACAGGTGTCTGAAGACATCCCAAGCTCTTTCAATGGAAAGATTTTTGCCAGAGGAGGTTTAGAAGGTATATTAGGGGAAAAAAATATCACTGGGGTAAGCCCAGGGAAGGGGTGGAGTCCGCATCCCTGGAGGGATTGAAAATCCCTATGGATGTGATACTGTGGGAAATGGGTTAGCGCTGGCCTTGGCAGTGCTGGGGGAATGGATGATCTTGATGACCTTAAGGATATTTTCCAACCTAAATTATTTGATTCTATGAAAGTAGGTATGAAATCAGGTCAAAAAGATGATCCCATGGCATTGCCATTCCTGTTCTTTTAGCCACTGTTCTAATGAATGCAACCCCAAATACCCTGTCTCCTCAAAAAGGAGATTACATATTGCTTCTTCTTTGAATACATGTTTCAGCTTGATGCTTACAATTCCTAAAGAACTTGACCTACTTTTGAAAGACTTGCTGAAAATTAAGTATATGGCTCATATCTCTGAGCTGAACAACATTATCCCTTGCAAACTTCCAGCTGACAGAGGAACCTTTAATCCTTCTGACTGGGAAGTATCTTGGAAAATGAATATTTTTTAATTTGGGGAATTCAATTTGAATTCCTAAGGAGATAAAAGCAATAGCATTGCTTATGTAATTGTTTAACCAGGAATCTAGAGAGAAGTACGTGCTGAATATTCCATCTCCATTATCTGACTTCCCACAACATGATGAATCTTTCCTGTTGCCATGTATTTCTTCTGACTGCTTGTTGCAATGAGCATTTTGAGTTTTCTAAAGTTCTGTATAGTTTTTTGTTATAAATTTCAGTAAATAGTTCATCCCTACCAACCCCTCTTTTCCTAAATCCCTGTCATTAACCCTCACAATAGCCCTCTCCCAGTCCGTTGTATCTTCCATGATAAGACTCACTGACACACCCTAGTGCTTGAGTGCTCTGGCAGAAGCTAGATGACTCAGCCAGGCTTCAGGTATCCCCACTCCCCTTTGCCCCAAAATGGCCATGCCAGTACCCCCTGTACTAAGTCACTCCTCTTCATTACCAAAGGTGATGCCCCCTGTACTTAAGGGCAGGTAAGAGCTACAACAGCTTACTTGCACCTGGGCCACGGGCCTCAATAAACCTTCCTAATTCCCAAGTGTGAGTCCGCTCCTTCTTCCGGCCATCTATGTCTCTGGGATCTGGACCCACAGGAATAACTCGTTTATATGGTTATCTGAAGAGCAGGCTGGGCGGGAGATCAGCTCAGAAGAAACCATAACTGATGAAAATTAAATTTGGAATGTTTATCTTGTAATGTAGCAGTGAGGGGCCACCTCCGTGGCACCTCCCCACAGACCACCTTAAAAACGAACCTCGAGAGCTCCATTCAAAGAAGCCCGGCACTGTGGCTCCCCCACCCCCAACGACAGAGCGAGAGGGACCAGTGGAGCAGCCGGCGCTGCTGCCGCCGGCGCTGCCGCCGCCAAAGACCGAGAGAAAGGGCTTCGAAGAAAGGCGAGGCGCGGGCCTCGCCCCCAGTCTCCCCCCCCATTCGGGTGGCTGTCTGCGAGCCCCCCACTCCCGGAGTGAGCCACTGCAGCGGAGCTTGTCCCCACCGGCGCCGTGCTGCGGCACGGCGGCGGCGGCCTGGGGCGAGAGCAAACAGAACCGGCTGCTTCTCCCTGCCCACAGCGGGGACCCCAGTGAGTGGGGCCGTCTGGCCCTGACCCCCGCAGCCACCGCAGAGCTAGCTTCCAGTGTCCCCGAGACTGCCAGGCCCAGCGCTGCCCACCGCAAAGACCCCAGCCGCCCGCAGCCGCTGCCGCCGAGACCGAGAAAGAGGGGCCGGCCGCTCCCCCCAAGCTCGGCACAGGGAATTCCAGCCCCCGCTCCAGCCGCCTTCCCCCGGCGTGGCTCCAGCCGCCATGCCGCCCGCCCGGCCCGAGTCCAGTCGCAGAGAAGCCCCAAAGCCTGCACGTGGCTCAGCCCGCCCGCGGCCAGCCGCCGCTGCTGGATGGCGCGTCCACAGGCCCACAGGGCCGCGTCCCCGAGCGCGCCCGGGCCGCCGCCCCGCTCCAAGAGGAGAGAACCCACGCCAGCCACATCTAGCAGCCCTGGTACTGCCCAGCCCCGAAGCCTCTGAAACGCCATATTGGATACTATGAAAGCCCACAGCCCCTGCTGCCCAGGCCGACCCCGCATGGAAATCAAAGACCTCGAAGTGCATCTTGGGACCCCTTTTAACACCAGAAACCCCTAATAAAATAAAACTAAGTAAAATTAAAACACACAAGAACCAATGCTAAGCCGTGTAGACCCTAAAGTATCAAAAGAACTGATTTCTCCAGTTTTTCTTACTAGCTGTAAGTTAAATGTGCCAAACCAGAAATGAGACCCCCAAGGAAAACAAAACTGAGAACCCGGGGTTTACTCCCAGCGAGGGGCGGGTTCTCCAGCTCTGCTCAACTCCCTGCAGCACAGCTGAAAAGACCCTCCTCCTCCACGGCGTGCACGGGCAGCCAAAAACCCCTCGAGCAACTATTGTAAGAGCTGATTAATAAAGACATTTTAAGGAGATTAATATTATCTCCACCCATTTTATTCATAACAATATCTGTTGGCTCTGTCTGTTTAAACTGGAAGCAATGTTTCCTGAAGGACACTGTAAACTCTCTTGAATTACATGGAGCAGATTTAGAAAAAAAGGGAAGAATTGCAGTGCTACAAATTACTGAAGTTTAGAACCCTTCTCATAAATGTTTCTTGCACTAATTCCCACCCTTAAAAAGGCTGAATGTGCCCTCTAGTATCAGTCTTACTAAAGTTTGTGCAAAACCAGTCATGGCACTAATAATTTTTTATTTCTCTCGCTTTTTGTGTTCCTACAGCTGCACAGCTTATAGAATTAATTAGTAATTATTCAAAATAAAAATAGGTATAGGCTTAATTTATGCAGTCTTTAAGCTGTCATTTTATGCACTAACTTGTAAAATGAAATAAAAAAGGTAGAGATGACATTTACAGCTGATTTGTAAAATGGAGGAGATCTCTCATGAAACCCACTTTGAATAATTGTAGTTTGCACCTGTTAGGAAGGTGGATTTTAAAAGAAATCCCAATGGTAAATTATTCTGTACAGCTGGGCTCCAGTGCTGCACAGTTTGATGGTCTTTCAGCAGGTAGAATAATTCAGTGGCATAAGAAACAGGGCATCTGTGGAAAGAAATTAAATAAATTCAGATGACAAAACAGAGTTTACTGGGAGACTACCAGCTCTGCGCATGCAAGGAAAGCAACAGGAATGCAGCAGTGCCTCAGCCACAGATGAGAATTCTACCCTTCTGGACAGCAGGATGGGGCTGCTTGAAATGAATCCTTACAGGCTTGGAATGTATCCCATGTGCCATTATTAGGTATTTAATTCAACACAGCTTCAGGAGTTATTATAATGAAGACACATACGTCCCATAACTGAGCAAATCCTGACCGTGCTGGGGGCAAAATAGGAGACTGACTTACATACTCAATCTCTGTGTAAGAAACACAAACATAATCCCCCAGTCAGGGTTCTCCTGGGACTCTATCTCTTCCACTTGAAAATGTCTCTATGATTTTGCTTGACACTTTGATACAGGTTCATATACGTTCTAAATATCTATGAGGAAATTGCTACAGATGGATAAGGGTTAATTTGGTTGCAGGCACTCATTTAAATTATAGTCCCTAAAATAAAGGTAATGAAATTCTATTGTCACAGTAGTCTGATGCGAATATAGAATATAGAGGTGACAGTGATATATTTGTTGCTTTTTTTTCACCTTTGTGTCAAACCTCATGCATTGATTAGTTTTTAGACTGAATTGTTTGGCTTTATTAGCCAGTTCTTCCAAGACCTCCACTTGTACTATGCCACTCCTTTTGAACAGAAATTTGAAGCAAAGCCTGGAAGACTCAGAAAGCTGTGGTAGCAGATGGACTTATCAACATCCCTTTGCCTTTTTTAATTTGAACTCTGGCAACAACTATCTAAATTGCAGCTAATTAAACACAATATTTCCTTATAATTATATGATAAAGATTTTTAGTGTCAGAGACTGTGCAGCTTTGTATGATAATTTCTTGGTTAGGAAAGTAATTTATTCTCAAGGCTAATTGATGATGAACAGATTATTAAATTTGGATTGCATGACACTTTCTGCATTCTCTCTCATTTTGATTAAGATCAGAGTCATTCCAAGTAGGAAAAGGCAGTGCTGTGAAAGGGTGGTGAACACTGCAGCCCTCTTCTTACATTACTGATTGATACCTCTGATGTGGGAACCGACAGTAGTCAGAACAGAGATTTTTAGGCTCCAGGCAGTGCCTTGAAGCTTGTGGGAAAGCCAAATACATAACACTCTCACTCTCACCTGGGAAATCATAAGGAGGAATCAAAATAATCTTTGGAAGGTGAAAAACTGTTAAGGTAGAAAACTGTTAGCAGCTGATATTTTTCTAACTTCTTATTAACTTGTAAGAAACAGTTGAGAGGTGTTGCTCTAAATAACCAATCATATTGATTGTACAGAAACACTGTATAAAAGAGTCTGTCTTTGAATAAACTTTTGCTATAAGCCCTCCAAAAAACTGGAGTTCTTCGTAAAATTTGAGCCATCCTGAATTATAATGATACTCTGATGAAATTCAGCAGTGCCATAAAGATTTTAGTGTGTGTTGTTAAGACCTTCTGTGTGGAGCAGGGTCACATGCTACAGCTCCATTAAGGTTGTAGTTACAAAAGCAGTCATCAGAAATTAACTTTAGTAATAAGTTCTAAGTGTTTCAAAATAATACTAATGGAAGTTACCATTTATATTGTTTAAGAAACTCTTTCAGTATTTTCTGTGACTTGACCTTTTTTTATAAGATATCGAAAAGGTTGATTTGTATGAGTCATAGCCATAATTATTATACTGAATAAAAAAATCAATGGATTTTCAGAGCTATTTTGTTAAAAAAAATTTAAGAATCCTTTAAAAAACTTTATATTTTACTATGTAAGATGTTTCTTACCACATCAGCCACTCTTCCGATCTATATCTTAAAATGAATTTTAAAAGAACTGTTGAATAAATTAATACTTTCTGGGTATTCAGCAAATGTATGCATCAAGCTGCAAATCTGCTTGTGTAATTATATAGATGAATAGTGGAGATCTGTAATAACCAATGAATTGAGCACATTTACCTGAGTATGAAACACAGATACATCTGTTGTTGTTTAAAAGTTATTAATGGAATTTCTGGCTGGCTGTAAAAAATGTGCCTGCATTATTTGAAGCCTAAAGTGCAAACCCTCTTGTTTGGTGCCTCTGCATGATGTAGGATTCCAGGTGTTTGATGGATGAAAGAGCTCTGATAAAGAAACTTAGTATTATATATGCTGTGTTCTCTTCTTGAGAGCTTAAGCTTGGATTTTCAAAAGAACCTAGGTTATTTTTTCTCTCACTGGAAGCTTAAGGATTTTGTTCTTATTTACACTAAATGACTGCAGACTGTCCCCGAGAAGAAAGGAACATTAATTTATATGTGAATCTTACCTGCCTTATTTAGGCTCCTTTGAAAAGTCAGCCTAATGCAAGGAACCTTCTTTACCCGAAGAGAATACCTATTAAAGAAGGCAAGGCTGCTGGAATAAACGTAGTCTATTTATAGAAAATCAGATTCTGTCTCTCTAGGTTTGTGATTTATAAACTTTTATCTCTTGCTTTTGAGGACTAAATGTCTTACTCATTTCATTTCCTTCCCAATGCAGTTAAGAGTTGAGTGTATTTTTTAGTTGGGGTTCAAGCGCATGGTTTTTATTGTGAGTATTTCCAGAAGCCCTTTATTTGGGGAAGTTGTTCAAATAATGCACATTTATGCTTCCCAAGAGGCCCTACTGGGCAGTGCACCAAATTTATAATGATCTCTGTGTGGGGATAATTCTGAATTTACTTGTTTCATAATCCCAGGATGGTGAGACCAGAGGGGCCCACAGGGGCTCCTCTGGTGCCACCTCCCTGCTCCAGCAGGGCCATTCCAGACCACAGGGAACAGTAGTGTTTCCAGAGGGCTCTGCAATATCCCCAGGGAGGAGACTCCACAGCCTCTGTGCACCATCTGCTCAGGGCTGATATCTTGGTTTGGAAAGACAGGTGTCTGCTAAGGAAAGCAGGAGCCTCCATTGAAGATGTAAACTCCCTCCCTCTGAATTACTATAATTTTGAAATTAAGGGGCTCTCGGGCAAAGATATGGGAATAGGAATACCAATTCTTTACTAGGAAAATTAAAATAAAAATGTTGTAGTACAGAAAAAGCCAAACAAACAAAAAGAAAACACTGATAGAGTCAGAACACAACCTGACACCATGTTGGTCGGGGTGTTGGTAGCAGTACAATTAAATCATGGCTGCACTTTTCCTGGAGTGACAGATGTGGTTCTGTTGAAGCAATGATTCTGTAGAAGGGTGTAGTTTTCGTCTTAAGGTCTAGTGGTAGTCCAGTCTTCCTCTAGGAATCCAGTGAAAGCAGGCTGCTCTGGTGTTCTGTATCTCAATTTTTTTATCCAGGTAAGATTGCTTGGCTCCTCCCCTTGGGTGGAGCTGTCAGGATTACTTGTGACAGGATCACTGAGATATGTTTCAAAGCATGATTTATTGCTACAGTCCCATGAAGGAGTGAGAACATCTTCACAGCATGATTTAGAAGTTAGTTGTCCATGGTTGTTGGTTACAAGACCACAGCTTACATAGTCTTTTAAAGGTTAATCAGACAATAAACTATTGCCACAAAGAATGTTTCTTCTTTCACACCAATAGCTAATTAACTTGTACCACACACCTTGCCACAATGAGGACTTTCTTAACCAGTCATATAAACACACAAAACTACTTGCTACACCTTAAAACTTTTTACTAGTTCTGTAACTAGTTCTATATCTACACTTTAAAATTTTCCACTACCTAGCTTAATATGTCTCTGTCTATATTACAAACCCACATTCTTGCTTATAGTCTCTAAAGCAGGAAGCCTTTTCCAAGGCGTCAGGTTGAACCCTGTATTCATTTCTGTTTGGGCCTGCATGCACAAGATTTTGAGAATTTTCTATGCCTGGATTTCCCACATAGAGCATTTTACAATGGATGATGTAATTTTATCAGTCTTGCAGTGAGATTCAATGATCCATTAACAGAAGATATCCCCCTCAAGGGAGAATGGGTCATGGAAGAGATAAACGACACTATCCCACCTGGCTTTAACAGTTGGCTTATTAAGAGAAAATACCCCCTCCCCATCCCCTGGAGTTATGAGGAACAGAAGAGATAACAAAAAGCTTCCCCACTTGGTTTTAACAGATGGTAATTGAGTACATACTTTTGGTTACACCTTGCATTGCAACCTAAGACAGCTGGGCCCATGGCAGAAGTTGTGCCTCCTGTGCAGGAGCAGTTCCTGGGCTCAGTCCCTGCCTGGTGCCATTGCTGGGCTCCAGATCGGAGCACGGGTGCTGCTCAGAGCCCTTCCTGCAGATACTTGTCAAAAACTGTTTTAAAGTAAAGAACATACAGAGCAAATGAATGTTTTGCATTTCGTGAGTTGTAAATATCATTTTTAACCAGAAAAATAATTTGTTTCAAATTTATTAACACAGACTAAACAGATTCCCATTGGGAATAATGATCTTATTTATGTCATTATTTCTAAAAGGTTTTAGCACATGTTTCCATGAAGGATATGTTTCTCACTGAAGAATTTAGAACGTAAGTTTCTTAAAGGACTTTTGGATCCTCTTGGGATGACCATATATGTGTGCGATATTTACTCTTCGATTTCCAGGAGCCCAAATATTTAGAGATCTGCTATTACCTATTCATGCTTTGGCTCTATTACAATTTGAACAGGGCCAAGACTAGCAGCAGTGACTTTCTTATTTTATAAATAAATCACTCAAAGCTTTAGGGTTTTTTTTTATACTGAGTTTTGTCCCTTAGGGAACCTTTCATATGCACTTTATAAGTTATTGAAAATAGAGAGATTATACTCAGAATAAGTAGCAGGCAGCTGTGACCTATGAGTCTATAATGCCAGTAAAGGGATTTGGTGATTTCATAAACCAGTAAGCAAAGTCTGAGTGTCTTGAACACTACTCATACCCTCCAAATGGAGAAACATTCTGTAATTCAACTCAATTTTTATTTGGTGAAACATATGGATCAGAGTAAGTGATTCATACCCACAGGATGGAGCCCTGTGATCTTACAACAGCTTCTATATCACGTCCAGGCTAGTAGCACTGAACATTTAATTCCTTTTCTCCTTTTCATTCTCTCTTCTCTTTTCTTGTCCTTTTCACTACTGTACTGCTCCATCATAGAGTCCTTATTTCTTTTATAGAATTTAAACTATTTTGGTCTGAACTTCCATTTCCATTTTCATTTTTAAATGTAGGATAAATTACATTTAGAGTTACTGAACAGTAAATAAGTATGGAAATGGTGAAGAGAACAGTCTTTAAAACCTTTTGAGTGAGTTACTTAAGACTAATAGTAAAAGGCATAAAAAAACATGGAATAGTGATTCACATTAGTTGCAATTCAGATAATTACTTGATATGGTTTTGGTAGTGTCTTGGCTATAATTTGGTATATTGTGTGAAGTATTTGCATAAAATTGGTTCATGCTTGCAAAACTAAAATTGCTTCTAACTGTGAGTAGTAACAACAATGCTGCAACAGTATGGTCATTTCAGATGAGTGGTCAGAGATGCTTTTTCTCCACACCTTTCCCAAATTCCTCTGAAGTTTGGTGTATTCAGCTGGAATTCTAAGAAAAGATAAGATTTTTTTAAAATACAATGTCTTCATACACTGTGCATCGTACTTTTCCTTCTTATGGATATGATCCAGAACACCCAGCTGCCCTAACCAAGCCAAACAGGCAGAATTCAGTTTTTCAGGGGAATTTCAGGAACACAAACTCATTTTTATGACTCTGAAGTTTTCAACCTCTGATGAAGCTGTTACAGAATTTCTCTCAGATGTGTGTAGCATGGTTTCTCACACAAAACATGAACTCAAATCCACATTTTTGTCAGTTGGGCTCTTGGAAAACCACAATTGCCTGTTGAACCATTAGAGTAAAACCTGTTCTCTGACAGCTGTACAGGGAAATTGTGCTCTGCTTTTAGAACTCTTATCAGTAGGACTGGTTGGAGATTTTCCAAGAGAACAGATTTCTCATGTCAAAATGCTGATTTTTTGAGCACGTGTTGATTTCTGACAAGCAGAACAGCAAAGTACTGGAATTGTGCTTGTCAGGGAGGTCTCAGTCATCTGTCTGGTTGTTCAGCAAGGTTAGTGGCCTTGGGAAAAGTCAGGAAACTACTGAGAATTTTCTTTAATTTCAGCTAACAGCCACCAGCTAATCCCAGCAGCATCTTCTCAATAAAAACACTTTTTTTTAAAATTGTTTCCAAAACAAAGTTATGTTGAATTTCATTTTGGCAGTATACTGAAGATCATCTTAATTAGGAGAGACTTTTTTTTTAATACCTACAGGCCAACAACAACAAAAAAAAGCATCATGAAATAAAAATGCCTTTTCTTTGGAGATTTTATCATCAATCTTTTCACGTCTAGAGCTGCAATTTTGTATTCTATATCCTCTGAAAAAGATAAAATAATCTCCCTAATCTTCAAAGCCTAAATTATGATAAAGCAAATGTATAAAAGGGGAGATGCAGTTAATGAATGACATTTTGCACATATTCTGATGGCTCAGCTGCAATGAAGTCACTGATAGCAAGAGTGAAATATCTTCATTATTGTGAGGGAAGAGTCAGACTTACAAATATCTGATTGGGAAAGGCTTGGCATGGCCAGCAGGTGAGGGGGGATTCTCCACCTCTGCTTGGCTCTCCTGAGTCCCCATCTCTAATACTGTGAACAGTTCTGGTACCCCAACATTAAACAGACATGGAGCTGTTAGAGCGAGTCCAGAGGAGGGCACGGAGGTGCTGAGGGGACTGGAGCACCTTCCCTGTGGAGCCAGGCTGGGAGAGCTGGGGCTGCACAGCCTGGAGAGGAGAAGGTTGTGTGGAGATCCCAAAGCTCCTTCCAGGTCTGAGGGGCTGCAGGGAAACCAGAGAGGGACAATTCCTCAGGAACTGCAGTGACAGGACACAGGGAATGGCTCCCAGTGCCAGAGGGCAGGGGTAGATGGGATATTGGGAAGGAATTGTTCACTGGGAGGGTGGGCAGGCCTTGGCACAGGGTGCCCAGAGAAGCTGTGGCTGCCCCTGCATCCCTGGCAGTGTCCAAGGGCAGGTTGGACATTGGGGCTTGGAGCAGCGTGGGGCAGTGGAAGGTGTCCCTGCCCATGGCAGGGGGTGGCACTGGTGATCCTTTATGATTCTGGACTTCTGTAAAGTCCTGACTGAAGTTCTGCTATCTTTTCTTTAAACTGTGGTGGCCCATATTTGTAGCAGACTTTAATCTTCCCTGCTTTTTCCCCAGTAGTCAATGGAATTCTTTGGGCACACAAATGTGGTCAGAGATCTTTGATCTGATGAGCACAACAGGCTTGATGCTAATATTTGGGGGGAAAAAAAATCAGCATCAAAGAAGTCTACTAATAATGAATCACTGCGATGAATTACAGTAACAACAGGAACAAAATTCTGGAATGTGCCAGTGAGGCAACTTGAATTACAGAATCAAAATCCTGGAAACGATAGGAGGGCAGCTTCACCCTCTAATTTATTTGAGCCTCTAAACAAAGATCATGGAAAAAAATGAGAGTCCAAATTCAGAAGCGAATTGTATGTTAATGTAACTTATATGACAAAGGAGCGAAATTTATAGCAGTTCAAACTAGGAACTGGACAAAGCAGATTTCTTCTGCTTTCTGACAGTCTTTTATCAATTTCCACTCTTTAAACACAGAAAATCTCTCTCTTCCTTCACACTAGTTACAGTTAGTTTGCAACGGCACAATTTCACAACATCTTTGATGGCTGCTAAGGGAAGAAAATAGAAAAATTAATAAAAGAATAGGAAAAAACAACTATTAGAGATACCAAATTAAAGAAGAAAGTAAAGACGCAGCAAGAAATTATACTATC
Organism: Zosterops lateralis; assembly: GCF_965231275.1. Classification (NCBI taxonomy): domain Eukaryota; kingdom Metazoa; phylum Chordata; class Aves; order Passeriformes; family Zosteropidae; genus Zosterops; species Zosterops lateralis. The sequence goes on along the minus strand of NC_139772.1, from coordinate 21,346,316 downwards.
ATAAAACAGTAATGTTTTGACTACCCTTTGAAAAGTTTGACCTCTTTTTCTTTATAAGTAACTTTAATTCTAAGGTATTTTGCAACCCCCTGTATTGCAGTTGGAGAAATAAAAACAAACAAACAAACAACCTAGAGTGCAGCCATAATATTTGAAATGTTGTGATTATATTTTTTAATAACCATGGTGTTCCTACCTGAATGTTGGTTTGCATGAGGATTTTAGATACTTGAATTCAGTTCCTAGTGAAGTATATCTATGGTTACTGAGTTTCAAAATAGTGGCTATTCAGTAAATCTAAAGGCTTTCTGCAGTACAGTGGTAAAATGCACTCTCGATGCCTTTTTTGGACTTACCTAGAAACAGAGGCCAGACGGAGATAAAAGGATAGAAGCGGATCTATTAAATGAAGGCCTTCTAAGAACAGGTGAAGCCTCCCCAAGAGGCTACAAGGAAAATTATAAGTTTGATCTATTTACGTACCCCATACAGGGGTCAATCCTCCAATTATAGCTTCAGATGATGAAGTCACATTCCCCCAGTTTGCTCTCTCCAATGCACTTTTGCTTATCGTTTTCGTGGCCTGAGGCAAAAGAGTGTCCTTGTGTTTCAGGCCTGAGGGATTATTTCAGCTGACTAAAATGTGTAGACAGTAGCTAACATTTTATATGGAATTTAGAGTTATGAACTAATGCAGTACAAGATTTGAAAAATATAAAGGCTAAAATCTTAAGGCACCACTCTAAACCAAAAAAATGGGAAAAAAAAATTTACAAGGCAATTTATATTGGACAGTACTGCAGAAAAGCTGGACAAAGAGAATTGCAAGGGATGAATTTATTCTCTCACTCTGCTCTGGTCTGAGAGAGAAATTTGTACATGCAAAAGTGAAACTTCACATTCAGTCACTCTGCAGAGAATAAGAAATGTTAGATAAATGATAAAATCTTCCTCCTAAGCCAAAGTGGATCTGCATACATATTCTGCACTTGTCCCAAATACAGAGTTCTTTTAGAAGGAAATATACAGCTTGGACTTTCAAAATTGGAACAAGTACTCATGTGGGACTTGAGATATGGAACAGGATCTCACTTGAGACATCAGTGGAAGGTCTGTGTTTGAAAACACTCAAATTGCACAGACACAGATGTTAATTCTGGAGTCACATCTGAGTGACTGCAAAATCAAGAAAAAATGGTCTTTGCTGGGAAAGTGATTGCTTGGTGTTAAAGATTGACTCTTCACTTGTTACACAAAACTCTCACTAGTTGGATGTGGGGTTCTCCATTTTCACTGAGAAGCAAATTCTGTATGCAGATGTTCATTTTCATTTTATGAAATTGTTAATGTGGACATTAAAATTCAAGCAGATGGCTACATAAGCAGATTTTTTTTTTCATCCAAGTATTAGAAAATGTAATGCTTGATGTCGTGTATTTTTAAAGTAAAAACAGAATTCTGAATACTGGATTTATCAATTATTTAATTTAATACATTAGTAAGTGCAATATATTCCCTCTGTCTATATGTGACATAAATGTGTTCAATTCATGAATTGCACACATTAAAAACTACACATGAATAGACCTTAAATTTGCTTATCTCAAAGTGAATCTTTGAGTTATTTGTTTTCAGTGATACTTCTCAGTCAAAATGTATAAATGAAATAATTTCAGGTTAATCTAGGGTTTAATCTTCGGTACTTGAATGCCTGAAATATCAGAGTTATAGGGCACTGGTGTTAAAAAATAAGAAATATTAAATCAAAAGGAAGGGTTGTGAGCAATGACATTTATCCCAAATTGCTAAGAGATACTTAATTAAGCTTTTATTTTAAACCTTGAAAACAAGTCCATAGATTTTAAGCATCCATTCCAAAATGGCCTTGTTAAATGGGAACTTAGATGGATCTTTTCCATGGGTTTAATTTCCTTAGACAAAACCACCTTTCCTGTGCACAGTGAGAATGGGAGCAATTTTTTTAGTAAGTCAGTGATATTACAAAAAAATGCAAATGCACAACTAAACTACATAACACAAATCCTGCTATTTACTCTCTTGGGCATTACTCTGTGTTTGGTGTAATATTTTTCTAACATTTTATGAAGTTTTCCAATTAAATATTAATGCAATTTCTTCAAAGAGAAACAAAGATTTATAACCCTGAAGTGAAAGAGAGAGGATGGGAGAACTGATTGTGCAGTTAGGTAGGAAAATTCTGCAGGAACTCTGAACACTCTCCTCATTTATTTGAGAATCTAAATATATTGTACAAAACAAAATATGGATATGAATTAGATATGCTCTAATTGCATGTGGTACATGAACACATGTTCTAAATTAGGATCTTTACACTCTGGCAACAAACCATGTGCTGTATCACTGTTTTGTTTTTGAATACTTCCTCAACATTCTTTTCAAATCCTTACATTTGAATACATTAAACAGGGGGAGAAAACCCTATTAAATTGGAATCACAAGTTAAGGCAACTATTTTTTTTTTAATTCAATTGAACTTATAATAAATAATTCACTTCAGCAGCGTGAAAGGGAAGTGATAACCACTGCTTGCCTGTTGGCAAGAATGGGGCTGTGTGTGCCTGATTCGTCAGCACTACATGCAGTGCCTCATGTATATGGAACAGACTGCAACCTTTGCCAGCTTACTTGGATGAATGAGGAACGTTTAAGATTCTGAATACTCCTAGACAAAAGTCAAGGTTACCAGAGGGCGTAAAGACATGTTCTGAACCTGAGGTCAAATTCATAAGGAAAAAAAAAGCACAAAGAGAAGACCTATAATTTGTGAAGTCCTTTTTTATTCCATTGCAAAGAGATGAAGGACAGGATTCTGGGATTGTGTCACTCTGGACTTCTTCAACATTTTTGTTTTTCTGCCCACTTAAAAAATATCAAGCTAGGAAAATATGTCAGGGCAGCAGAAAGGAATTAATCAGCAGGTCTGATGCTTAAGATGCAGCAGTGTGAAAAATGTGGCTGTAGGTTGGATTGAGGTAATGCACAGGGAAGTCATGAGAGCTTTGCTAATGAGCTGCACTTCTGACTGTCTGCTAGCATTTTCCCCTGTTTATTCTTGTTACCTATTTGTGCCCTGTTCTACTGTTCCACTGCTCTTCAGTCACACAGGGATGAGCACAGAAGGAAAATTCTGTTCATTCACAGCCACAGATTCCCTGTTACACCCTCAAGGTAACAAGAGAAAGGTGAAGACTTGTCTGTCGTGTCTCTTCCATCATGATTTGTTTTCATTTATTTCATGTTGACCTGTGTAGGAATGATCAGTTAGAAGGTGGTGTTGGCTACTTGAGATGTAAGCGCCACAGGACAGTGGTAGAACCTGAAGTTATCTGACACAGGACCATCAAATCCATTTTAATTGACAATTACTTATGCATGAATCAGCACATTCCTGCAGCATAAGAGAAGGAAATACTAAAAGTAAAACATTTCATAGATACTTATGTTCAGATATGTTCCAATAAATAGTGGCAGTCATCAGATTTGAGTATTTTCTGTTTGCAAAAATTCTGATAATAAATTATTTCCTCAAGTAAAAGCACAGGAGGAAAAGAATAGCTGATGGTATTACCTTCTTTCTAGCCCAACAAAAGAAGAAATCACATAAAAAATAGAGTGTAAAACTGGTGACTGAAATGGCAGGAGAGCATCACTGTATGCTCAGTTCAGGGATAAAGAGGAAGAGGGGACATTATACACTGAGACTATGCAGAAAGTTATCATGGAATGGAATGGAATTCAGGCCTAGACTCACACCCAGAAGCATAAAACATCACTCAGTTCAGTGATTTTTCTGTGGAGTCTTTTGATGATATTGGAAAAGCAAAACTTATTAAAGTCCTGGTGAAATAGCCAAGTATTTGAGACAGTGCTTCCCTGAGAGCAGAATGTTGGGAAGGAGCAGAGCTGGCAATCTGGCAGCTAGCAGAACAAGCAGCAGTTCCTGACACAGTAGAAAAAGCATTCACTACTCTGTCTTTGCTGAAAAATATCAGAGGAGCATCAGCCACACCACATGTGAGTCATGCCCAGATCCAGTCCCAGCCTTGGAATGGAAACGAGATTGCTTCCAGGAGTGAGAAGATGGTTCACTTGTTCATATCTCTTTAATGTTTTGACCCTTACGGGCAAAGCCTGTTATTGTAAACTTTATTTTTGCTTTTGTAGAGAGGAAAAAAATTGGTTGAGCAGCATTGCTGACAGCAAGACTGTAATTTTTAAAATTAGGTTATAATGAATATGAGTTTCAGAAGAAGAGAGTAGAGTAGGTCCCATCTGCTTCCCTCTGGACCGCAGCATGAAAGGGAACAGATGGGTATGAGTTATGCCAGAATGGCTGGGAGAGGCTAGACAGCTCCTCAGTTTTATTCTGTGTTATCCTCAGCCACTGTAGAATCCTATTTCTATATCCAGCTTACAGTGCACTGCTGCAGTGGGACATGGGGAAATGGTGCCTGCCATTGAAAGAGGAGAGAACAGGGAACATGCTACAAATATAATTCCACAACGTTCAGCTGCAGCTCAGATGTCTGTTTGGTTGTTATTCTAGTTTTCTTTCTTGCTTTGTCCTGCACACCCTTACATCCTAGGTAGTCAGCAGAAAGCAATACAGATGTGCAGAAGGGAATGCTCTAGACTAAACTTTTAGCCTCCAAATTCAATGTACTGTGGTGTGTCCTCAAATCAGGTTGTGATTTCAGTCTTTGCAAATGTAGACTCCTTCTAATACAGGGATTTACCATACCCAGTTCTGGAATGGAGTCAAATTGGGCTGCAAAAGTCATGCTTGTATGTTGCATGCTGCAAAAACATGCAGGCCAGCCTGGCTACAGCACAAAGCTGGATTTTTAAATTGTTCTTTAATGTTTGTACTCCAGTTAGCATTTCACTCCATACTTGTTCAAACTAGCAGTTTAAACTGTTGGTACTATTGATTACAGTGTGGGCAAACTCCTTGTTAAGTGCTTGAAGGCAAGCCTGATAGATTAGGGGCCATTCCAGTCTTCTTTGTTTTTGTTGCACTGTGTTCACTTTCCTCCTTAAAAGAATTTTGTTGTAAGACTACATGTGTGCGTTGTAAAAGATCATGCAAGAGTTTGCATGGTAAGAGCTGTAAAAGTGTCAGAAAATCCTCTCTCTATCTTTCATGTCTTCAAATAAAAAGGACTGTTGAATCTTTTGAAAGAACATGTGTGTACACATATTGAAATATATTCATTTCAATACTCAATGAAAGAATTGTTTGAGGTATAACTTATTGTATGAAAAGGACAGAAATTATCGTCAATGTTTCATGCAATGCTTTCTGGGTTGTTTCACAGTCCATATTTTCCCATGTGTCTTAGGGAAAGCAGAATGAGAGTTAAGAGAGGAAAGTTAATTTAACACAACAAATGGTCCATGATCTCTATTTTTATATCTAAATCTGCAAGAAGTTTTTTTCTGATAAGATTTCTATCATATCAGTGCACTTTGATATTTTGGAGAAAAATATAAATAGGACACCATATCCTTGGAACCAATGGGCAGCTCCAATCATTGATCAGAGTTTTTGCTTCTTGTCTTCTCTGTGTTGCAAAGTCAATGTTTTACACATTGGCTGCCTCAAGGTCCACATATACTTCAGGGTTTCAATGAACTAGCAGCACACTAGTGTAGAAAAATAACCCATTTGAGTTTTTGCCATGAAAAACGGCGAGTCAGTCTTTGAACATTGACTAAAATCTCATTACTTTGGCAGCAAATGAGGCATGAAACATATTGTCAAAAATATAGAGCCCAAAACACAGTGGCATGAAATATTTTATCTCCATGGAGTGTACTACAAAAGGTTTGAACTCTAAATCAGACAGTGAACTTAAGCACACAGCATCATCCATCAAGCACTCAGTGTTCGTTGCAAAATTTGTCCATGATGGCAGCTTTAATGAAGTTCTGTAATTTCTCTCAGCCTCAGAAAACTATTATTTCAGCTGGATGAAGGCATAAATCTACCAGCAACATTTCAACTCTGGCCTTGCTCAAGGCTTAGACTATTGACTTTATGATGAGAATTTCATGGTAATCCTTCATGTCCTACTCATTCCTGTCTGGATGGCAGGTGTGGACCTGCTGGAGGGAATGAAGGCTCTGCAGAGAGATCTGGACAGGCTGGATCCATGGGATGATGTCAGTGGTATGAGTGGCAACAGGGACAAGGTCCTGCCCTGGGGTCACAACTCCATGAGTGCTCCAAGCTGGGGCAGAGGGGCTAAGCTGCTGGTGGGAAAGGCCTAGGAATGCTGGTGACAGGGGGTGGACATGAGGGGCCGACAGAACCAGCATATGGACAGATGGACAAAAAGACACATGGCACGTGGCCTGTCCCAGCCATGGTGTGGCCTGAAGGACCAGAGCCCCCTGTGCTGGCACTGCTGAGGCCCCTCAAGGGCTGTGTTCAGATCTTAGCCCTCCTGGCCAGAGAGACCTGGAAAGGCTGGAGCATGTCTAGGGCAGGGAATGGTGCTGGGAAGGGGCTGGAGCCCCAGGAGGGGCTGGGAAAGGGGCTCAGCCTGGAGAAAAGGAGGCTCAGGGGGGACCCTGTGGCTCTGCACAACTCCCTGACAGGAGGGGACAGCCAGGGCGGGGGGGGGAGAGGGGTTTGGGTTCTGCTCCCAGGGAACAGGGACAGGATGAGAGGGAACAGGCTCAGGCTGGGCCAGGGGAGGCTCAGGCTGGAATCAGGAGGAATTTCTGCATGGAAAAGGTCGTCAGGCCTTGGCAGGGCCTGCGCAAGGAGGTTTGGAGTGCCCATCCCTGGAGGTGTCCAAGGAAGGCCTGGAGGTGGCACTCAGTGCTCTGGGCTGGGGATAAGGTGGGGATGGGGGCACAGCTGGGACTGGATGGGCTGGGAGGGCTTTTCCAGTGTCAGTGATTCTGGGATTTGCTCTTATTTTCCTTTTGATTTGCACAGCAGAGCAGAATTCTGTCAGTAGGTGGCTGAATGAACTTAACAGGGCAACTCTTTTTGTTCTATCAAATATTTAAGAGTTGCGGCTCTGGGAAAGAAGTATTTGTAGTCAGACAGTGAAATGGCCAAGGGATCAATATAAACAATGGTAAAAAATTCATTATATAAGGACAGTGAAGAAGATTGTTTTATCCAAAGCACCCTCATCTCTGTAGGTGAGCAGTCAGATTTACCTCAGCCATACACACATAATACTCAGCAGCTCACAAGCATAGTGTTGATTTTTCTTCAGTGTTGAAATTCAGTGTGTAGGGACATGGGAACCAGAAATCAATATAAAAAAAAGCTCTGGAAAGGGGAAAGATGGAATTCTGAACTTGCAGAATGATAATGAGTGTACAATGCATAAAGCCATTTCGCTGTCATGATAAGGAAATAATCTCTTAACTGTCTTCAACTATGTCTTGCTATTTCTCAGTGCTGTTGGTACTCCTCACACATGTCCTGAGCCACCATGCATTAAATTTTAAGGGGAAATAGTGTAGATATCAGGCAAAGTGATTGCAGTCAGCACATATGGGAACGATTTACCAAATCCACAAAATAAACTGAATTGCAGAAAAATGGACTAAGAGAATTTTGGTTGGAATAAAAAGTTGCAACTTTCTTTTGTTATGTAAACTAAAATTTTTTATTGTAAAAATTGCTCAATTTGGCCACAGTATACAGTCCTTAAGTGAACCCACAATTTTTTAATATTCCAAACCAACCAATCGATCAAAAAAAAAAATAAAAAAGGAAAATTTGTATGTTCTGCAAGAGGCTTCATGTCCCATAATTTGAGGAGTGCTTAATTAAAATATATCCACTTCAATTTTAAATAGGAACTGACTTGTAATCTTTAAAAAAGATTTAACAAATCATCATAACCTAAAAAATTATATTGCACTCTCCATAATACAGTATAGTTTTGTAGAGGAATTTGTTATGCTTTTAAGGCCTGGTGTTGTCAAAATGCTGGATTTTTCCATTTCTTCTTACCTGTGTGATGGCTCAGGATCATCATTTAGACTGTTTTACAAAATTATTATATATTTATATATTTTCTGTATTTGCCCAGAGGAGCTGTGGCTGCTGCTGAATCACTGGCAGAGTTCAAGGCTAGGTTGGACAGGGCTTGGAGCACCTGGGGACAGTGAAAGGTGTCCCTGTCCATGGCAGGGTGGGACTGGATGGACTTTGAGATCCATTTCACACCCAAGTAATTCTGTGCTTCTGTGATATTTTCATTTCACTTTGTAAGCAACCACACTGTTGGGCTTGATTCTGCTCTTTTTCAGAACCAATTGTGAAGAGCTGAGCCAAGTCTATCCCTTTCTATATTAGGTATGATGAACCAACTGATTTTATTTCTCCCACTGTTCCAAGCAATCTGTCCTCCTGTGCCATTCAAGTATGAGGCACAAACATAATTTTGAAATGTGGCCTGGTACAAATAATCTGGAATTGTTCCTTTGTCTATGGGAAACAAGAATGTTGAGAGTCAGAAATAATTTGTTTCATTCTAGGTAATCCAAATATATGCACAGAATAAAAAGCAATAATGAATTTAAAAAAAAAATTAAAATCACAAGAGTTATTTTCTTCAGTCTCAACAGAGGGGAAAAGTAATTGCCACTTTGGAAGGATAAATTTAAATTCTAAGATAAATTCCCACTGTGATTTGTCAGTAACTGATGCAAAAAAGATAAATCTGAACAAGTGGTACCTGTTTTGTCCAAGATGAAGGATGAAAACAATAGCATAAATGGAAATCTGAATTAATATCACACTCTGAAGCATTCTCAGAATATAAGCCCTGCCATTGAGTGTCCCCAGAAGACAATGAGATGATCCACAGAATTCAAGTGGCCTGATTTGATTCTTGAAAAGCAGGATAGATTTGAGTTACACTAAGTCCTGTTTTCTATGATTTATATGATCATACCTGGACAAGGGTAATTCATGCGCATCAAGAAAAACACTTAATGCTTGAAACAGAGTCCCTCTTAGTGAACAAGCTCTAGTTTGTTCTGGGAGGTTGTTTTTTTTTTTTTTTTTTTAAGTATTATTATTATTTTTTTAAATTTTTTTATTTATTTTTTTTTCTTTTTATCATCTCAGTGTTCTGCACCTGGTTCCACTTCATACTTCTTAAATAAAAGTTCAGCTAAAAGTAAATATAAATGCTGTTCTTACAAATTAAATATTGAAGGCCATATTTTTTAAAGCTGCTCCAGAACTGCAGGAGCAACTTATATTGATAGATTTGGTGCTGAGATCCATAGTTTGATATCTTACTGGACGAGGGGGAGGTGTAACAAGGAGCCTTTATATCCAATTTTCTCAATTTCACTGAAATTTTCCATATCTACTAGTAGAATGGAGACATAAAAATGTTCTGGGAGGGTTAAAAAGATGTAAACTGGAGTTCTTAAAACATCCAGTGCTTTGTGTTGGTATCTCTTACTGTCTAAATGAGTACAAGAATGAAACTTCCTTGTCTGACATTTTTAGTGCTTTTGCTGTCAGTGGTCCTGCCTCCCTTGAAAATTAGTAATTAATGCTGAAATAGCTGTAAACAAGTTGTGCACTTCTTTTCCCCTCTCTTCCCTAGATTTTTCAAATTGGAAAACTAAAACCCTTTATCATGTAATGCAGTATTTTGAACTCGAAACAATTAATTATGGATTCACAAAATGACAGAATTTTATACCACAAACCTGCCTCAAGTCATAGATCAGCTTTTGACAAAAAGGAACACCTTGTTAAGCTCTAATGTAACGCCATTTAAATTAAGATATTGCTGTAAATGTTAAGTGGACTCACTTTTGAAACAGAAATAATTTGAGGCCAAGGTTTTTTTCAGACTAGATCTTTATGAAAACTATATTTTTCCCTTCTGAGCCTTCTCAAGTAACAGTATAGGGTTTGTAAATATAAATATTTAAATATATAAATATAAATATTGCACTTAATCATAAGTATAGGCAAGGATCTGCAAGAGATACAAACTTAAACTCTTTTTATTTTGCTATTATCTCTGCCTAATTAATATAGCAAAAATGTTGTTGCCTAAATCAATGTGTGACCCCAGTGCAGTCTTGCTAATATCCCTATATCCAATAGATCTCATGCTGTAATCCCCCTGGAAGGAGTGGGTCATGTCAGATAAATTAAATGAAAAGCACAGATGTAGATTAGAAGTGATGTAAATTTCAAGACTGCACTTTTAATTGCACTAAATATTATTTTCCATCTTCATCACCATATTACATTGAAATGTGGAACTTCAATTTCCTCTTTTATTTCATTTAATAAAACCTTTGTCTCATCTGAGTTTTTAAATCACATTGACTTCACCCAATCCAATTTACATATGCCGAAGACATAAAAGTCTTTTCAAGAGTTGCCATGGGGCTCCAGAAGCCTCAAAGGAGTATTAAGACCTTGAGTTTAATGTGAACTGCCTCCAACACAAAACACAAATCTTCCCAACAGAATACTAATGGTTTAGTGTACAGTCGCATTTTCTATGCAAGTTCTTAAAGTAAATAAACAATCCACATGTACGGAAGAAATACTTAAATTATGGCTGAGTGTTTGAGTGCAGAAATGTGCCAGCTGGAAATAAAAACTGCATTCTATAGGCCTGCATTACATAAGAAATGTTATATGGTTTGACAGATATACAAAATAGAACCCAAGACAGAATAAAAGGGGAATTCAGAGCTCCTCCATTTTTCCTCCCAGGACTGAATACCTGCAGAACTGCATTAGGGATTTCTCAAAGTCAGTGTGAATATACATATAAAGTGTTTTGCCTCAGATCGGATTTCTAAACAAAAATGCTTCCACACAAGATTTACTTAGTTTTACTTACAGAAATATTTTATATTTATTTGGGTTTGTAGAAATCTTTCTTTCAAACAACAGACTTCAGTGCATACAATAACTAAGCGAGGAAATGTTTTCCTAATATGACTTCAATCTCATCTCCATAATGGGTTTCTTGTTATAATAATTATATCCCATTAAAATGTCAGGACTGGTTTAAAAGATATCTAAGAAGACATATTTGAGCAAACTAGCAGGCAGAAACCTTGATGTTAATTTACTTGGCATCGTTTAAGGGAAATGGAGAAGTGCAGTACATAAAATGAGAATCCTTGTGTGACACCAAAGGCAGGCAGATTGACTGTATATAGTATTAGCACTTAAATAATTGGTCAGTCATAAGTAATTAGGGAGCATTACAATTACACAAAGAGAGGGTTTGTTTCAAGTGGCAAGCAGAGTGAATGATTCTGAGTGAATGCTCCTCCATGACAAATCCAGTCCTGTTTGCTACTCAGGAATGATCTGCAAACAGGCAGATTTTGGTTCATTGTTTGGGTGGGGTTAAAGACCCCTCCCCTGCCTGTAGCCCTGCTCCTGGGGCAGTGGCATTTCCAAGAGCTTGGTAGGAATGGGAGGTGCTCAGTCTCACCCTATGGGAAGGAAGAGGGGCTGTCCTCTTTGGGCCAGAGTCTGACAATCTCTTCACAAAAAGAATCTGCTTCTCCCATGAACAATCGCAGTTGTTACAGCTCACTAAAGTCATCCTGGTCTGGCTCTTTATTTAGAATGATTTCCATTCCTTGGGTGTTTGGGAGCAAGTCAGTGTGACTGAGTTTCCTGCCCTTTGTTATCCCAGTGTTCTTTGTGCAGTCAGACCTTGATTTGGTAGGAGATTCCAGGATGAATGGAAAGAAGCCCATAAACTGTCTGGGCAATGATGGGCACATGCATTGTGTTCTCTTGAAATCTCACTTTCCTTTCCTGTGCTGCTTTCCTGCTCACTCAGGTGTTCTCTGTATAATGTCCTTTAGAGACAGAAAGCCTTTTATAAATTCTAAATCAAAGCAAACTGCAATAACCAGAAAATATTAGATTCTTTATATATTGATAATTGACAAGACTATTAATTCTTGCCTATATCTGATTAATTTAAAAATACAATTTAACACTGTTTGTATAAATATTTTTGTAGCAAATTAATTAAAAAAGGTAAGATGAAAACTGTATAATTTCCCATCAATATAATTCTGAATTTTATAAGGAGAAACAATCCCAACAAAACACTAAGCAACCCTTTCACTGGGTACTCAGACTCAGAGTTCTCACAAAATATCACCCCTCCTGTGTGTGCATTAGGCAAGTGAACTATTGGAAAGTAGTTTTAAAATAGATTGCACACAAGCTGACTTCCCAATATTAATGGGTACTAGAAACAGAGCTCATAATTCTTATGCAAGCAAACCTACCATTGGCTTAATGTGCATTTCCCTGAATGAAAGGCATGTTGAAACTCCTGGAAGGAAACCATGCTACAAAGAATTGAATGGGGTCAGAAACAGTCCCAGAAAGCCATTTTAAGCTTAGAAAGCACCCTACTGAATTCCCTGCCAAGTGCAGTATTTGCTGTCACATATGTAAAGAGTAGCCTACACTCCTTCAGAACTGGCTGTTCAGTATTTGCCAGGCTGTAGAGTGCAGACAGTGCAGACAGCATCCCACATCCATCCATCCTGCACAGACAAATCCTGCCCAGGTTGTCCCAGTGTCCTGGCCATGCTGGATGCTGCTGATCCCTACAAAATGCTGCTTGCTTGAACTGGACTGCAGACTTCTTGGTCTTCCCTGCCAATGTTTTCATCTTGACACACATCTAATTATTTTCTCTGTTATAGCTTCAGCATCATACAGCAACTCAGAGTGAGGAGGCAAATGTATTTACTCTGATTATGTATTCCCTGATACTGGAAATATTTTGCCTTCTTAAAATGCCAGATAAAGTTAATAGGGCAAGCCTCAGTAAACAAGGCTAATTACCTTGGCAATTTAGATTAAGTCCTTGAAATGGATTGTCAGAAATTAGTTTATTTATGTTAGCAGATAAAGGATCCTAAGATGTTTCATCTCCCATGTGTTATATATATTTTATATAAAGTTGGCTTTTCGCAAGATGTGTGCTATATAGTGAATAATGTTGTGGTAAGGATATAGAATATAAGTTTTTATTTCTGCTTTTAGAAAATTAGGTATAGTGGTAATAATTGATGTAATATGCTTAAACTGTCTGTTTGGTCGGGATAACATTCAGTGAACATGTAAAGAGGACCCTGCCATTGATACACCAACTATCAGCATCTACCACCTGAAGAAAGCATGGACCAAGGCTCAAGCTGGACGCGATAAAAAGGACACAGTCACGAAACACGCATGCTCTAAAAAGGCGGACTCAAGGAGGGGCCATGCAAAACAGTTCCTGGAATATGGAAATTAGTTTATGGAATTTTATGAATATTCATATATCGATATAACGGGAAGAGTATTTAACGAGTGTCTCTGAAAAAGCAAAGTGTGGACTTGGCTGAATGCCAAGTCACCCGGCCGGCCATACTTGGCGTTTTTTATCTCCTAATTGTCTTAATTATTTTATTAAACATATTTTTTAAAAAAAATTACCAAAAAGTGAACCTCGTTTTTCACACATGCAATAATCTCCTTCCTGATAAACACAAAGAGCTGGACACATTTCTTTCTCATTCCCATGCATATCCTTGATGGACATTTAAATCACTCTCAATTCATGACTTGAATTTGAGAGTCTCAATTTGGTGTTTCTTATTAATTTTTCTGTTGTGTTCATTAGTTTTCATAACTAGCTTTAGCTCTATTCTGGAAATGGTTTGGTTTTGACACCCCCAGAGCCAACCAATAGATGGTGACGGCAGCACACTGCTGGATTTAGCCTGGTGATGTGTGGCTGAGAGCCTGAGGTTCCTCTTAATGGCATCATTTCTTACACTATGAGCCCTGGTGGTGTTAGTAGAACCCAAATATATTAACTTTTAACATTCAGAGATACTAGTGTAAGCCTGGAATGTCTCAGAGTCTGTGGTGGTGCATGTAAGCACAGCAGTGATGAAACCAGCCCAAGATTCCAGTATCAAAGGAATTATTTGAGAAAAAACTCTACAGCACAAAAATACAGGGGTACATTTTTTAAATCAATAACTTTTCCAGTGCAAACTTCTGCATCTGCAAAACTCAAATTGGCATTTAGTAGTTTACAAATTGCAGGTATCAGAAGAACCATTTCAGCATTGTGTTAGAAGGGTCTTTTTGCGAAGGTCTGACTGTCTGCCCTCTATAGGCTTCTGTTATGCGTAATATCTGTATAAAGTAATTTGTGTTTGGGAATTAAGAAATATAAAATTGAGAACTCACAAGCAGCTACCAGGGAAGGCTAATTTGCAACTGTATAGGTACAGGAGGCTCTGAGGAGGAACCACGAATTTACAACAGAAAAAGAACTGTGGCAGATGGAGATGGGCCATCAGGGGTGGTGAGCCCATCAGGGGTGATGAGCCAGGTTACGCCTAGGTGATTGATACCAGATATGCATCTGAGACACCACGCCCAGAGTCATCAAGAGTGTGTATTCCTATGCGGAATCTAATCAATCCCGACCACCCCCCACTCCCCTGTCCTTCCCCCCCCCCCCCCCCCCCCCCCCCCCCCCCACCCCGCCCCGCTCCTGCCCTGCCGGGAAAGCCATTTCGGAGAACAGAAGTCCCAAAAGAAGATGCATCAATGTGCCATCTGAGCAGAAGTGGACAAAGAAACCCTGTCTGAGGGAAAATAAACTGTATATAAACTGCACCTTCGGTGGCAGGATTAGTGACACAGGGGGGATTGGTGTGATAGAGGTCAGTCCGAGGTTCACCCAGCTCTGATCCCGGGATCAGAGTTGTGAGGCATTGATTTAGAAGAATTAAAGACTGTAGTCAAAATAGATAGTGCTGAGATAACCAAAACAAAGAGGTGGTCAAAGACCAGAGGGAGAGATAAGGCGAATTTTGGGGGCAGGTAAAGGACGGAGCTTGAGGCAGCTTATTTCTGTTTTCTCCAGCATTTGGAGAGAGAGAAAGAGCGGCTGGGTTGCTGCTTGCTGCGAGAAGAGCTCACTGTCACCAGAAAGTCTGGCCCTGGGAAATCTACCATCATCTGCTCCCCTGCCTTGGAATTTCTGAGCTTCTCCGCCTGCCCCGCTGGAGCTGGGCTAGTCCTGCTCTGCCGTTGCGGCTTCTTCAGCGCTGCTGTACTTGCTAGTGTGACCCTGCACCCTCCTGCCCTGTCGGGCCATCCTCGGGACTTTTCCACTGTTTCCAGCTTGTTGCTCTGAGGATCCTGCAGGGGCACCGACACTAAACTACCCTTTTTTTTTTTTTTTTTGTGAAGCAAAGCCCTCAAGGTTCTTGGTACTGTTTTGTTATTAATGCTGTAGTTGTTGTCTTTGTTTGCTTCGTTATACGTACTAGTAAAGAAGTTATACATACAGAAGTTATGCATACTGCTATTTCTTATCCCCAAATCTTTGCCTAAAAGCCTCTAACTGCAAATTTATAATTGGAAAAAGGGGGGGGTGGTGGTTTACATTCTCCATTCCAAGTAAAACTCCAGCTTTCCCTGGCAGATACCTGTCTTCCTAAACTGAGACATGTATCACCACTTTGCAGAATTCTGTGTCCCCACAAAGCATAAACACATTTCAAACTTTCTAGAAAACCACAAGAAATAATGTTCTGCTGTGATGTCTTTTATTGTGGAATCATGGAATCACAGAAGGTCCTGGGTTTGAAAGGGACCTTAAAGCTTATTTTTCTCCACCTCCTGCCATGGGCAGGGACACCTTCCACTGTCCCAGGCTGCTCCAAGCCCCAATGTCCAACCTGGCCTTGGACACAGCCAGAGATCCAGGGGCAGCCACAGCTTCTCTGGGCACCCTTTGCCAGGGCCTCCCCACCCTCCCAAAGAACAATACCTTCCCAATATCCCATCTAACCCTGTCCTCTGGAACTGGGAGCCATTCCCTGTGTCCTGTCCCTCCAAGCCCTTGTGGATTGTCTCTCCCCATCTTTCCTGCAGCTCCCTCAGGCCCTGCAAGGCCCCACTGAAATCTCCCCAAAGCTTCTCCTCTCCAGGCTGAACAATCCCAGGTCTCCCTGCCTTTCCTCCCAGCAGAGCTGCTCCATCCCTCTGCTCATGCTGGTGCCTCCTCTGGGCTCTCTCCAGCAGGTCCAGGTCCTTGCTGTGCTGGGCCCAGCGCTGGGGCAGCTCTGCAGGTGAGGTAAGAGTCATAAATGCAAAATCAAAGTATCAATAATTAGCAATGCTGTGCTTGTAGGTACCTGTGAGATTATATTTCTCAGTGTTTGTTAACCTCTCCTGCGGACAGCAATCCCTCTGGCCAGTGCTGTGTTAATGCAGCATTTAGTGTCATCCACTTGATGCAGTAACCCCCAGCAACTCATTTAAAAGCTTACACATTTTGTTCCTAGTAACTGCACAATTGTTAACAGAGTGATTTGAGGGAATGGAAGAAAATGAGAATTCAGTGACCAGAAATGGATACTGGCTCAGGCTGTAATGAAATACCTGTTGAATGAGAGTTGACATCAATGGACTTCAAAATTGGACTATGTGTCTTAATTAATGGAAATGTCACAAAGCTCTTTTGGTTAGGCTTTCAAAGCTAGATTAAATATTGTGGACTTCGGAAAACTATCTGGTCATATCACACCATTTTTAGGGTGATAGCAAGGAATTAATGCTAAAAATATCACCAAGTAGCAAGTCAGGCACTTTTTTACAAGCCTATACCTGCACAGAAACATGTTCAGGTGCATATTCTGGAAATTGCACCTGAATATTCATGTGAGCAAATTTTGGTATACAAAGCTTACAAGATTATATTTAAGTTTTACAGAAACACCATCCTGGATTTTGTTATGTTTTCGTTTGACCTCTGAAACGTTTGTGTTCATAAACAATCTTACTCCAAACTCTTACTGAGAAGCAAGATGGTTGGCAGGTGTTGGAGGCCATAAATGTGGTTTCCACACCTAAGGAGTTTAAAACTGATATGGTAATGTACAAACTTAGGGTAATTCCCATTAAAATATAGAAAGAGGGAGCCAAACAGTGTTTGCTAAACATACGTAAAATAATATTTTTAGGAGAAAAGAGTTGAAGAAGACTGTAACTAAATCAAGGACACAGAAAACTATACAAACCTTCACAGGTTAAATCAATGTTTACCAGACCAATCTGTTTTATTGATAACATATCTTAGAGATTTTTTAGGTGTAAAATTTATTTCCAATCTCAGTCTAAGTATCTTAGATAGAACTTTTTTTGACAAGAACTGTGAGAGGAATGTATTGTGACTTCACTAGGGATTGATATGTTATAAATCATTATGTCTTAACCATGTCTCAGGCAGTGCTTTCATAACCTTTAAGAGCTGTGATGGCAGCTGGTTAAAATTCCTGCTGACCACTGAGCTTTTGGGAAGCTCATATGTGACCTAAAGAGCATTTTTAAGAGTCTGCTCTGCATTGTGTCCATCCCAAGGGAATCTCTGGGTGACAACTCTGCTCTGCAGCTTTGCTCAGACATTAACAGGAATATGCTCCTTACACTCTTGGGTGGATCCTTGGCATCCTCTTTCAGTTTGCAGACTGATCCATAAGAGATCTCTGAGCTGGTATTTGATCTCCTGCCACCTTTCGCCTTCTGAGGAGGGAGTTTCAACATCTGGCCAAGGGTGTGCTGGAACAGCAGGGAGAGGAGATGATGGGAAGCAGGAGGTCTCTGTGCATTCTGTGTCTGTGCAGGCCAGGAATAGTCTCTGCTTTAACATCAATTATAGGATAAATGCATTGCTTCCTCTGCCCTCACACAGGTTTTCATACAAAACAAAAGTAATTGTATTGATAAAGCTGCTGGATAAGAGCACAAAGAAAGTTCCGGAGTGGTTTGCCACTCCCCAAAATCCTCAACCAGCCAGTAGCTGAATTTGTGAATAATAAACAAGCAAACTGTGCAAGCATTAACTCAGAAGGAGAGGGAAACAAATATGGAATATATTTATAAATGCTGCTAGGACACTTTTTTGTAGCTATGGATTGTGTTTTACATTATAGATTTCAGAACCACTTTGATTTTCTTTGTGTATTCTCATGCATATATGTCAATGAAAATCGGATTTTCTCAAGAAATTGCTAAATATTTTGTATTTATACTTTTTGGTTATTTTCAATCAAGCAAACACACATTGCCTTACAAATGTTCATATAAAAGCTGGAAAAATGGCTTTACTGGATAACTGATGTAATTTTTTCAAACTAGGACTGAAAAAAAGATTGTCCCAGAGGAAAAAGGATTGTTCTGTGGAAACAACCATTCTCCCAAACAAACAGAAATCCTTGAGATGGCATCAAGAGTCAGGAAGCCTAAAAACACAGCCACCACCAGGAGTTAATTCATCAAATTAATAAGGGAGGCAAACAGCTTAAAATTATTTCTACTCCTTCCTGAACATGTGCCCATAATTCACCCAGTCAGGGACAGGACTGGGCTAAAGAGTCTCTAGAGACAGTAAGTGTGGGCATAATAATGCTGAAACACAGAAATACATGACCCTGAGGGGCCATTCCTCTGAAATGTAAAGTATCTCTGATATATCTTGATGTGAATCTGGACATGTGGTGATGACAGCTCAGTTGCTACTCTAATCTGCTTATCCCATTTCTGCTGGCAATTGTGAGTTAAACTCTTTACAACACTCTTTATTCTGGTACCTCTTTTGCATGAACCAAGAGTGAGTTGAGTTCTGGGCCTGAAGAAAGAACCCACAATGCAGGAGTTGCTTTTAGTAGTTTCTACAATTTCTAGGAAAACGTGGAAGGAGCAACAAACCTACTGGCCTTCCTGTAAACCAATGAAATAAATTTTCAGAACTTATAAAAACCCAAAACAACAACAACAACAACAAAAACAACAACAACAAAAAAACCCTTCCTACATGTCACTAGTTGTAGTAGAACTTAAAAAAATGTTCCCTATGATGAAAAAAAGTCTAAATCAATCTTAACTCTCTTCATAACAGCAGTGAAACAGAAGCTGTGTTGTAAAGGAAATTTCCTGGATGGCTAAGGGTGACCAAAGGGATTTAGAGCATCTCTGCAGAACCCACTCTGAAAGCCTCTGCAGGACTTTCCTTGTCATCGTTCAATATTCCTGCCCTTTTCCCACTCTTGACCTCTGGCTGATAATTTATATTTATCCTTGACCTTAACGAACACCATGAGCCTCTTTGCCAAGCTACATCCTCCAGAAGGAGCTGTAGAAGGGCAGGGTGATGGACCTTGTGACAGGGAATGGATGACTTCAGGTCTGACATCCCAATTTTGAGTCTGGCACACAGTGCCTCAATAAATCCAAGGATTTATCTATCCCTTATTTGTGGATCATGGCAATTTGCATGTTCAGTGGACACGACCTCTGTTCTGTTATGAATATACATTTGTATTATTATGTATTGTTCCTGCTTAACATTTTAATACCATCTTTATTGTGTAAATATCTTTTTCTATATGTCTATATAGAAAGATATAAAAGTTTCCTATGTAAATAAGACTGCATGATTAACAGCTGAAAATTATCTAGGTCTAGCCAAGACACAGTGCCTCTCCTACATATTTTAGCTCTGATAATAAATCAATTAAGATTTTTGCTGAAGCACAACCTGTGCATTCAAACCAAGGAAACTACTCTTATAAACTGCTTTTATTTTTTAACAAACAGCAAGAGAAAAAAAAATTATTGCAAGATATTCATCATGCATATTCTGGCAGTACTCTCTGACAAGGCTAACAGCAAATGGGACTGACTCCACAGGACCTGAGGACAAAAATTCCCATTCACTCCACACTGCACACAATGGATTTGTTTGATATATGAGTATTTTCATTGATTGCTGGAGCTCCATGTATTTGGTTATAAGACCATACGCTTTACCCACTTGTATCTCGGCAGAAATACACCTGGCTTACTCTGGGATGCCAAATTCCTTTGTATCTCATCATCATTTTTTGTACCTTACTTGTTTCAATTAATATGCAGAGAAGACAAATAGATTAATTTCTTCTCTTTAAATTCAGTAGCACCACTTCTCTGGGCAAGGGCTTAATTTTATTTCTGGTTCTTGGAACAGGAAACCAAAAGTGTTTCATCATAAACTTATCCTTTTATTTTGCAAATATGCCAAATCTTTGTTAAAAAAATAGAAGCCAACAATATATCTCTATAGATTAACTTTGTTCTGAACAACGTGTTAGAAATTGTGATGGAGCATTAATTCTTTTTGCTTGCTTTTTGAATTAACTAGTTAATTTAATATTACAAGGAAGCACAGTCTGTGGATAACAAGACTGTGGTGATTCTTTAACTGTAAATCTAGTTGGTTGGTAATAAATCTTATTTCTTGCATATTTATTTAATGTGGATTAATGTCTTATGTATCATTGAGCCTTACAGTCTTTATTGAAATAAATTCAACTGTAGTAAATAAGAAATCTACACATTAAACTAGTATATAATTTAGAGTAATAGACTCAAAAGTGTTTATTTCTAGCATAAGAGAAGTAAGTCAATGTATTTTTAAATAGATTATTATGCATCAAGATACTGCAGAGCCCACTGAGACAGAACATCATATATAGAATAAAAATAATCTGGTATCTGCAGTGTTTATGTGGTCTGGTTAGCATTTTACAATTTAGGGAGTCTATATGTTGAGCTAAAAATACCAATCTGCACAGCAGGGTAAAATATTTTTCTGAGATTCAGTTTTTGCAGTGCAAAGGGACACCCATAAATTAACATTGTAAATGAGCACAGGAATTGGTTTAGCAGAATTGCAACACCAAGGCAGAGTGCACATGGATGCACACAGGGTAATTAACTGTGCTTTCAACCACACTGTGTTACTTAAAGAGTTAAATAATAATGTTTTGTATTATTATGCTTCCTTTAAATACCCACTGATGTCCCCAGATGGGTTTTTATACAATCTGGGTCACTACTGACGGCAGGGACCTGTTGTCAAGGGACAACCCCCTCATGCCAGGACTGGCCTCTTGTGTCCAGTGCTGCTCTCAGTGCTCCTGACTCTCTGGATTTTCAGGCTCCCACATATCCAAAGAGATGCTTTGCTCTGGAAAAATCTTGGTGCTTTCCTTGGGGAATAATTTTCAACCAGACCAGCAATCTGCCAACCAAACGTTAGCTAGTGGGGCTAACTTTGACTGTATTACACATCAGAACAATTAGAAAAAGGAGCGTTTAAAGCCCAGATTTGAGATTTGCATCCAGCTACTCTGCAAAGGGTCTGTGGATTTAAAGGACTTCAGCCCAGGCATTGCAGCATCAATGCCAAAACCCCGTCCCTGAGGGTATTTGCTTGTGCAAATTTAGGATTTACAGCCCTTTCCCATTAAGGGCTTTGAATTTCTGACTTTCAGTGAGTTTTGCATGCAGATGGGTCTCCACAAACTTTTGGTGTAATTTTGTGAGTACCATGGTTCCCCCAGCTATTCTGACAGCAGATTTTAAGACTGAAATTAAATACCTGCTTCTACTGGGAGACCTGCTCAGGAAAAGCCCGAGGTGATCTGAGGTGATCATCTCCTGAACTCAAGGAAATATTAACTTCTTTTACAGTGGATTGCATACACAGACTTCAATGGTTAATTATAATTATCCACTTTTCCACGTGGGGGATAATGTGCAATAAACTGAATCACTGTTACCAAATAACATGTTCATTTTCCAAGACAATGTTAGAGCATTCCCTCTTTAAGAAGCATTTAAGTGCCTACTGCACTGCGAAGTTAAAAGTCAGTCAGTTTATTAACCCCAAATGGCTTAATAACCTATTAAACATAAACCATATCTGAATTATTAATTAATATTGCTGTATTATAGTGTGCTCTGTTCTCTTGTATCTTTCCAGCATTTTTCATTCCTCCTCCTCCCAAACCCAGTGGAGCTCTTTGTGGCAGTTCACAAACCTTCATCCCAATGAATAATTAATACTCCCTCCATTTGATTTGTTTTTAAAGAGTTGACATTGGCAATACAATCTGTTACTAATGGAATTTCTTCCATTTTTCCCTGACCCTGGGATGGACTCCCTGGGTGACTGGCAGCTGTCATTCATCACCTGCACAGTGCAGCTGGTACCAGCTCAGTTTCACGGAGTTGTTTCAATGGCCAAATAATGATAATCTTCTGATTCCAAGCTGCTCTATTATCAGTCTCTGGGTAAATGCTTCATCTGCTGAGTAATTTACCTGTGTCCTGGGTTGTAGTGTGGGATGTACACAAAGTATTTATTCTATCACCATCTTCATGAACCTGTTGGAACCAGGTAGAGCAGTGTTCTTCCCAGACTCCCTTCCTTTGGGCTGTCTTCTGCTTATAGCCCATCAATGCCTTGCCCATGACTCACAGGTAACTCCCTCCAGGAGTCATCTCTGTTTAATGGGCCACCACTTCACGACTCATCATCCCATTGTGAGATGCTCCGCCCAGGGGGAGGAGCCAAGCATTCTTACTTGGATATAATCTGGGATTTGGGACAGTACAAGCAGCCCTTACCCACTGGATTCCCAGAGGACCAGAGCTACCAGACCTTTCTACAGGATCACTGCTTCAGGAAGAGCACCTCATCTGGACTGCTTCCACCATCCTGCTCAGGTTGTATTCTGACTCTGTCAGTGGTCTTTTGTGTTATTGCATTTTTTTATTTTATTTTGACCTTTTTTCCTTTCTTCTTATTAAATTATATCTCTGACTTGGAGCCTCTCACTCGTTTTACTTTCAAACCACGACAACCTGGCATTCTCAGGTGTAAGTGACAGTGGCATCAAAATATTAACTGAAGGAATTACAGTATTTTATCAATTGTCACTGAAGCTGTGCATAAATTCTTCTGTGGGCCAAATTTGCAGGCATATCAGTCAGTGATCCCATAAAATTGAAAAGTGCTACAAATGCCAGA
This sequence comes from Zosterops lateralis, assembly GCF_965231275.1. Taxonomy (NCBI): domain Eukaryota; kingdom Metazoa; phylum Chordata; class Aves; order Passeriformes; family Zosteropidae; genus Zosterops; species Zosterops lateralis. Next base: position 21,323,331 of record NC_139772.1, on the reverse strand, counting down.
GGATACCTGAAAGCAACGAATCACTAAAAAGTACAACTAAAAACATTATGTGTGTTTTGGTAACATTTTAGAGTTTTTAAGGTATGGAAAGTGTTCAGGCCACCTGTGGTGAATGGAGAAGTAAGTAATTTAGACGTTGAGTTTGGTTTTGTTTGTTTGTTTGGGTTTTTGTTAGTTTTGTTTTCTTTGGTTGTTTGGGGAAAGTTGTTTTTTTTTTCCAGGGGGCTTGTTTGTTTGGTTTTTTTTACTATATGTACTTTCAGTATTCCTAATTTTACCTTTTCCCGAAATTGTTGCCAGTCCATTTTCTGTAGCTCTCACTTGGTGAGATACTGTGATAATGAAGTCCAGTACCTCAATACTGTTGTTCTACACTTTCATATTAAATAATTTGTCACATGGTGCTGCTGATAAAAATATAATTGACAAAGGTTTTACCTTTAGGAGGACAACACTTCTAATATAAGTTATTAGGCTTGGTAAATGTTGCTTATTATTCTCTAGATTACTGCTGCTATTCATTGCTGAGGAAAGTGGTCTACCGTTCCACAACATTTCATGCTAAGAAATTCCCATCCCTAAAATATTCCTTTTATGTTTGAGACATTTGTGGGAGAGATCTTCACCAAGTAGAGCTCTGATAGCAATTGCTGCTTTACTTCTCTTCTTCAAAATGTACTTGCCAAAAACCCAGTACTTAAAATTGGTCTTGTTCAGTGTTACTAGATTAGCTTAAAGTACCTTGGGAAATTCTGGGTAAAAGAGAACTAAAAGATTAAAAAATAAATCTCCACCTTGTCCAAAGGATCCTGGCATTTGTTCCAGTCCTGCTGAGCAGCCTGACAGCTTGGGCTTGGAGCAGGGCTTGCTGAATTATCCAAACTCCAAGCGGTTTTCTTGGTATCTTGAGGTTCCTTGAGATTGCCAAGCTCATCCCTCTCTTTTTGAAGATACATTTCTGTCCCTCAGGTCACAGGGCAGAGGCACAGCCTTTCTCTTTGCTTTGTACTCCACTTTATTTTCCTCAACCATATCTAGGAAGTTAAGAAATACTTATATTTTAGAACAGCTCTTTAGATGCACATGTGGAGTCATCATAAATCTCTTTCCTGGTCTTGATTTGCAGAGGAAGCACTCCCAGGTTTATTGAAGGAAGGGTATGGCATTTAGCTTTGGAGTCCTTCACTCTGATACAGTGCTTTTTCTATAATCTGGGTTCATGTTTTTACTGAGGATTTGGTTGTTCCCTAGGTTTATTTTCTTCTATCAGTATTTATCCAATTATTATTTATACTAAAAAGAATGTATTTGATATTATTTATATTGCTTTATTTGCTTTCCTTTCTTGTTTTTGCCTTTACTTCATTGGATCAGTGGCCCAAGTTACTTCTTTTTAAGAGAAGCATTGACTATTTTTGGCATCCAAATATCATTAATAACCTTTTTTTCTGTTTACATTTGCCCCTGTGGTCAGTTTTCCCGTAATTTTCCTCTGCTTTCTCTCAGCAGAGGATTCTGCCATGCATTCGTACTTAGACAACCTGAAATTTTATTTGATTACTCCTCATCTCTTATTATCTGAGATATCTAGTTTGGAATTTTTGGTTCAATTCTGCCACATCCAGAACAGACATTTTTCCATCTAAGATTCATAAATTCCATTCTGTAGAGTTCACAGAGTCTGTTGCAGAGAGGGTTTAGCTGAAACTTTCAAGAATCAAATCCTGTCTGCTCTGTTTAATTACTGGAAGTAACATAATCTTTCTGTAGGATTTGAGATTTATCCCTGTGACTTGATTCTTCTCTCCTCAGCACTCTGGAGTTTGCTATCCAATTAGTCACTGCCTCCCCTTGACAATAATCACCACATTACAGCAGTGTTGTTTGGGAGAGAGCAGGTCATTTGGGGAAGTTTGTAGTGAAAGTGTGAGGTTGTGTGAGTAACTACAAAAATAGCTTTCTGCTGTGATGTCCTTTATTGTGGAATCATGGAATTGCAGAATGGCCTGGGTTTGAAAGGGACCTTAAAGCTCATTTTTCTCCACCTCCTGCCATGGGCAGGGACACCTTCCACTGTCCCAGGCTGCTCCAAGCCCAACCCGAGTGTGTCCAACCTGGCTTTGGACACTGCTAGGGATCCAGGGGCAGCCACAGCTTCTCTGGGCACCCTGTGCCAGGGCTTGCCCACCCTCCCAGGGAACAATTCCTTCCCAATATCCCATCTAACCCTGCCCTCTGGCAGAGTAAACCCATTCCCCTGTGTTGTCTGCATTTCTTGGTTTCAAGTGTTTGAGTCTGTGCAGCAGCTTCTCACGCTGCTTCATGTAAACAATATTGTATTCTTAGAATTTATCTATATGTTTTGCATTCTTGTTCTCTGAGAGAGAACTTGACTGATGGTCATATTGACCAATGGAGTCAGGAGGTTGTAACCTCTTTGGGCCAATCTTGGCCCTCTGTACAAAATGTATATAAGCTATTGAAGTCAGATAATAAAGGAGCCTTCCATATTTCACCAAGCTGCTGCCTGCTGTCCTCTGTGAAGGTCCGCTCCCATGTCGCAACATGTTGCCCCTCTAAGGGCAGAGATAACACACCTGCATCCTGTAATGACATTTTTTAATAAAATAGGCTTAGTAACAGTATTATTTGTTTTTAACTTACACTAGAACTAGCAAATTAAAAATAATTTTGGATCAGCCACTATCATTTAATTCCTGTACTCATCAAATTTGCCTTGGGTATCAAAAGGTGGAAGGGTTGTGTGGCAGCAGGGAATGTTTATATGGCCCAGCTGAGGTCAGTAATTAACCTTACTTTTCCCTCTGTCACTACTGGAGTGGCATTTAAGCTGTGCTACCACAAAATCTCAATAATGGCAGCCCAGAAACATTGCATGGTAGTTCAGTGTTTTAATAACACACAACTAAAGCAATGCCACTGATCAGATCCGTTGCTAATTAACTTCTGCTACTTCTGTTGGTTACATTTCAACAAAATGAAAAGACTTATTCACAAGTAGCATTGCTTTTTAAGATGCCCCTCATAGCTTAATTCCCATAAGACAGAATGAAAATTTTGAAACATCCTTTTACACACTTCAAGGAACAAAACCCAAGTAATTTTGTAAGCATGTTGGAGGACTTCACTAGAAATTTCTTTCCTCATTTTCCATAACTTGCTTATTATTTATTCCTAATAATTATACCAAAATTATGTGAGAAGCACTATGATGTGGTATTGTTTTTGCAGTAGCTCAGTAACTGCTGGATTGAAGCTCTCTAAAGTAAAATCAGGCTGCAAGGCTTAAGGATGAAAGTCTTTCAAAGTGCCCCATGTTGCCTTGACTTGCATTCAGACTGCATTTAGCTTTTCTACGAGAGGGTTTGTAAGTCTTTTTAAGAAAGGAGCTGTGGTTACATCCCCAGTGCAGAGAGGTTAATCTGTAGCACAGTGTGTACATACATTGGATAATACATTTGAGTAATACCCAAAGAATTCTTTTCAAAGAAAACCCAACAGAAGGTGAATGAGAAACAGAGGCAGAAGCCCACGTGTCTGGTTATCACAGAATCATGGAATATCCTGAGCTGGAAGGAACTCCCTAGGATCATGGATCCAGCTCCTGTCCCCAGACACCCCAACAATCCCCCCTGTGCATCCCTGGCAATGCTGTCCAAGCACTCCTGGAGCTCAGGCAGCCTCAGGGCTGTGCCCATTCTCTGGGGAACCTGGGCAATGCCTGAACCCTCTGGGGGGAGCAGAATCTTTCCCTGCTCTGCAGCCTGAGCCTGCCCTGGCCCAGCTCCCGCCACTCCCTGGGTGCTGTCCCTGGCCCAGAGCAGAGCTCGGAGCTGTCCCTGCAGCCCTGGGGAGCTCTGCCCTCAGCTCATCTGCTGCAGCTGAACCAGTCCAGTGCCCTCAGCTGCTCCTCCAGGCCCTTCACCATCTTCATGGCCTCTTTTGGAAACTCTCAAATGGCTTAATGTCTTTATTTTAGCTCATGATTTCCAGTGCTTCCCCAGCACTCAGGCAAGGCATTGAATAGAAACAAAATTAGGAAATATCTACCCATCTCTCTGATACATACATATTCTGTTGTCCCACTTTGCTGCTTTTCTCCTTACTCAGTTGCTCAGCAGTTATCTTTAACATGACATGAAGCCCTCTGTTCTTAACCCAACCTAATATGCTCGTGTCATGCCTTTCAAATTTCTTTGCTAGAAAAGGCCCAAAAATTCTCTCCCAGGAGAAAATGCTGCTCAGATGCTGCATCACTCACATCCTAGATCTCAGCTGGAGCATTTGGGATAGAAATGCCTCACCTGTTACAAGTGCTTCTCTCCCTGGTGTAGCAAAAGTAAAGAATAGTAAACTGCTGAGAAGTAATCCAAGTATTATGAATACTGGCTAATCGCTTGACTCATGGAGACCAGGGAATGTCCACTTCATTAAAAAAACACAAAACTGTCCAGATTGGCAAAACACCCTTTGGGTTTTTACCTGTGGGGTTTTGAGTGCAAATACGTGTCTGAGAGATTTATTACTATTTTTCCACTAAATTAGATCCTTCATCATGAATTATTCACAATGTGATGTTTGTAATGGAACCAAACACCAAAATATAACAAAGCTTTTAGCTGTGCAAAAGGCAAGTGTGTCTCTGCCAGGCAAGTGAGAGATGGAATTTCAAAAGAGGGAGTGCAAAAGTAATCCAAGCAGGGAGCCTTAAGTCAAAGCTTGAGCAAAAATAGGTTGGAGTTTGAGTTGAAGTTTATTGAAGTCAGGGTAAGAAAGAGTTGAAGCCTTTTAAGTTAGGGTAAAAGGAATTTAAGTCAAATATTATTCTCACAGTGCAGTGTTATATACTTGTTACAGCTCAAAATAGGCCATAGTCACAAGACTTTTCCCTCAAACTACAGACAGCTTATTGTTCACATTATTTGGCAGCCTTTACAAAATTACTTTGTTTTAAAGACCTTGACAGTTAGCTTTCTTCCTAGCTCTTTTTCATGTCTGTGATCTTTCTACACCACAGCCTGTACCCAACCAAGACTAAGATATCTCAATTCACAAGTTCCACTGTGCCCCCCGCTGCATCTTTTACCTGTTCTTCTATATGTCTCCTTTCCAGGGCTTGTTAATCATGATCAGGAGCTGAGGAAATCTCTACTGTCATCTTTCACTGCTGTTCTCTTCTTTTCTGTGCTTCATAGCCCTTCCACAAGTTGTACAAAACTGTGTTAATAAAATATATTTGTTCTTAAATAATTAGTGGAGTTGGGAATTTGTGGTGGACAGACAAGACCCCTGTCCAGCAGATGAGATCTTGGAAGGATTCAAATTCTGGTAAGAAAATACAGGTCTTTTTTTGGCAGCTTAGTACTTCCTCCAAGTACTCACTGTAAGTTAGAAGCTGCAGAAAGTGAAATGCCAAGAATTCCATGATCATAGATGTGCAGGATTCTGTTCTCTTTCTATGATGGCTCTCATTATCCAGTAAAAATCTGAACAGAAATGCAAAGAGAATACATACACAGATAATATTGTTCATGGTCACCCTGAAATCAGAGCTCATTAAATCCTGAGCGCTCAGCATTCATCACAAGGAAGTATCACAGCAGAGCCTGGGAGGCTTTTCTGGAGATCACCAGGACTATGGACAGGGAAGAAGGGATTTTGCTCTTCAAGACTGAGCATTTTTCATTAATACTCTGAAGCATTTCTACTGAAACTAACTGAATCTGGGTATACACCAAGTTCCAATTGATTAGTTTCCCAATTTATAATGTTACCTGATAATCTAAATCCCACTGCTATTAATAGATGAGAAAAGATTGCAGAAAGCCTTGTATTCAATTTAAAAATAATTCAAAGTACAAGCAGGAAGAGAAAAAATATTTTCATATGAAAATTGCATAAAATGCAATAAAATTATTATAGCAGATAGCAACCATAATATATTTCCTTTACAAAAGGCCTTTTTGATATTTATACATATATAAACATGTAGATATTTCCTGATGTTTTAATATATTGCACATCACATGATTTGAAAATAATATCTATATTGATTTGATTTTCTATATTTAATTCATTAACCACAAGTTTCCATGTAGAGAATTTTCTTCCATCTTACTTCCTAGATCAGATTTTCTACCAGTGAGGCAGTTTTAGCACTCCAGAGGAAGGGATCAGCACTCTGTACTAATTAAGAGACTGTCTGGCTTTAACACCCTTTGATTTTCCAGCTGGACTAATGAGGTCCCAGTCAGGGTTGTGTCACCAAAGAGCAGTCCTAGCTCTGAGGCTGCAGTGATGATCTGTGTATTGGGCTTTTCTAACTGCTCTGGTGCAACTTTTATGTTGACTTCCTATCTGTCTTGGTTTGAAAGAAACCCACCCAGGTAAGAGTGGCAAAATGGAAATGCTAAATACATCTAAATGAAAGGGCAGTGATCTGGAGTTTTCAAACTGAATCTTTGTCTAAGTTTAGACATTAAATTATGGTGTCTATTTAGAATAGACTCCATAGTTTTTTAATTTTTCTTTTTTTATCAGAAGTTTCTGAGAGATAGGTGTTTTTATTTCCAGGAGAGACCAAATTTTGAAATGTAAACATGCTTAGAAAAATTGAAATATTGAGGTTTTACTCATTCAACTCTTGGTTTCCCATCCCACAGACTATGATAAGTTTTAGGCATTGATGTGAGACGTTGATAATTTTGTTTTCTAACATTCACTTAGGTCTATTTTATTTTCTTTTCACTTCTGACATCTTGAAATCCATAGAATTCTATAAAGCCTCCTGGTTTAGGAAAAGGGCAGGGAGCAGGCAGTAGAAAAAGGGCAAAGGAAGTGCACCTCTGTGATTTTTGAATGTTAATGGCCTTTTGAACACCGGTGTCCTGGGTGCTTCTACCTGAGTGTGGAACAAGGGGGTGCTGGGGTTGCATGCTCAGCCTTTGCTGAGCTGGCGGAGGGTGACCCCGAAGGGCCTTGGTTCTGGCCGGTTCCTTGGAGCTCTGCCCAAATTCCTGGCTGAGTGGCAACTGCAGCAGTGTCCCCAGGCTGGATTGGGAGTGTTCGCTGCTCTCAGTAGCTTCCTGATGCATCAGCTCCTCCTGATGCAAGCCAAGGGTAACCTTCCCTGCTGCTGCTGTCTTCCTCAAGGATTGGGGGGATAGGGCATTTTCCCACCTTTTCGTTCTTTTCCTGAAAAGTGTGGAGGGCAAGGTGGACAGAAAGCTGTTAGTTAAGCAAAACCTTCCACAGTCTTTAGGTGGAGAGAAGTGAATAGAGTGATTGCCAGGGTGCAGCTTTCTATGGGTTCAGTGTTCTTGCAGCCTTCTCCTGAGTGCCTCTGCCCAACCACTATTTGGGAAAGGATGTTGGATATAGAAGATAGATAGATAGATAGATAGATAGATAGATAGATATAAATATAGATATTAATCCAGTAGGTTTATTTTTAGGGTCACTGGAGGCCTTTGTGAAAAAGATGATTAAGGGTTTTGTTGAATCAGGGCCCTCACTGGAAAAAAAAAAAAAAAAAGAGTAAAAGGGTGGGAGAATTTGACAAACATGAAAAACCTAAAGTATTTTAAATTTTTTTTTTTAAAAAAAGAGGTTTTCAGCAATCTCTATCTTGAATGTATTACTATCAAGCCATTTATCCTCATGTTCTACACTGAGATAGTCATAGGCTACAAACACCCATCTTGACCTGCACTTTTGGGACTCTTCTTCTAAATAAAGCTTATCATTCCTTGGATAAATTACCAAAGAATCTAAATCTGTCCATGTGAGCAGCTTTTTTCTTCCAGCTCTTTCCTAGCTGAGCACAATGCATGCTGAACCGTAGCAGTTTATCAAAGAGCAAACGCCATGTGGCCGAAAATGGCTTGACAGACAGGGCTTGGGTTAATTTACTGTAACCTTCCTTAAAAAGTTGTGTTGAAGAAGCAAGCAGTCATTATTATCACATGGCTGACCTTTGCCAGGAAAATATTAATCTTTCCCCAGCTCAGTTTGTTAGTACAAGAGTATTACCCCAACTGCTCTTAGAAATGTCAGCATCAAAAATAGGCAGCAACATGCTGCACATCGGAAACACTCCCAATGAGGAGAGACTGTTCCCAAGGACACAAAGGGAACCAGGAGTTGAAGATGCATCCATATGGAGACAAATGTAATAGGCATCCATAGGGGTTCCTTGCAGTACCAACTTATTCTCACATAGTTGGTAATTAAATAGTTCTTAAATAATTCCAATAATTGGTTTCCCTCAAGACAGATGAGCTATTTTAAAATTAACAAGTCAGAAAGAAGACTGACCAGGACCACCCATTGCAGATAAACAAATTGATAAGGGAATTAAGATATTTGGTTTGAGCAGAAACCACATTGTTTTGTTTGTTTTGTTTTTTCTTCTTTTAGGTAAATGCGACAGTGCCATATGTGGGATATCATAGAATAATAGAATCATGGAATGGTTTGGGTGGGAGGGACCTTAAATCCCATCCAGTGACACCCCCTGTCATGGGCAGGGACACCTTCCACTGTCCCACGCTGCTCCAAGCCCAAGTGCCCAACCTGGCCTTGGACATTTCCAGAGATCTAGGGGCAGCCACAGCTTCTCTGGGCACCCTTTGCCAGGGCCTGCCCACCCTCCCAGGAAGGAATCCCTTCCCATTATATGACCGCAGTTTAGCTTGAATCCATCCCCTCCCTGTCCTGTCACTGCTGTTTCCGAGGAATTGTCCCTCTTTGTGTTCCTTGCAGCCCCTCAGACCTGGAAGGAGCTCTGGGGTCTTCCAACAAGCTTCCCTTCTCCAGGCTTAGCAGCCCCATCCCTCTCACCTGGCTCCACATAGGAGGTGCTCCAGTCCCCTCAGCCACTTGGTGCCCCTCAAAGTCAAAACTGATTTAATTGTTGAACTGAGTTTTCTCTGCTAAGATATAAATAGCAGCCACTATGAAAGTGGCATTATGTACTATCAGAGAAATAGTTCAGTCGCAGTATTATTTTTTCTTTCTTACTAAGAAAAAAATCTGCAGAATTGTAGATAGATTTTGATACAAATACCACTAATTTGCTGTGCTTGGGTGTGCATACCTGAATGTTTTGGCTTCTCAGACAGGCACAACCCACCACCTCCCAAGGCTCAGGTGGAAGGCAGGTCCTGAATGTGCACACCATGTTCCCTGCTGGATCTCTGCCCTCTGGAGAATGTCTCCTGCACACAAAGTGCTACCAGCCATGCAGGGTGGCATCCCAAAGAACACAGTTCTGCTTAAAAGTCATAAAATACAGAGCTCTCAGGAATACCTTGACATCGAGGCAAATAGAGAGAGATCTTTTCATCCAGGATCAGCAGACCAGATTTAAAACTGCATTAAAGTTTTATTAGAACACATTCATATTGGAATATATCAAAAAGAATTCCCTACTAACTGCTTCATAAAAAATCCAGAATATTTGAAAATGTCGTGGCTTGTTATATTTCAAAGTTATGTGAAGCTGTTCTATGAGTGTCACTATCCTGAACATTATCATTGGGGTATTTATGGTTTAAGTTTGGTTGGGGTTTTTTTTGGAAAAATGGCTTTTGGGTGTGTTTTGTTTGCTGTTTCATTTGTTTTTCTTTTGGGAATATGCTACTTTCCTTTAGGAAAAATGATATATGAGGGGAGGAAGACCAGAGGAGTGGAACAAAATGAAACTTGAAAAGGACAGACATTCAAGTTCACTGTGGACAAAGGAAATTGGTGTATGAAGTCCTGGTATTCCTTTTGGCATCTCTGCTGTCAGGTTTTATTATAATAAAATCCAAAGGATTGATTTCTCAAGTTGAAGACTCTGAAATTTGAGTATTTTTATTGTAGTAATGCTTGAAGACCAAGGTAGACCACAGAGCTCTGCACATCCTAGGCCATGGTCACCAATGTGTAAAAAGTCAAGCTGGGCAATGACCACAAAGAAAGTTTCTTCAGTAAAAATTATATCTGGAAAGTTAGGAGGAAAACCAGATTTTTTTTCCTTAAAACAAGTTTCCACCAAAAAGAAGGACAGATCAGAACATTAATTAGTACATATGGTCTATATATTAATTTGAAGAAAGTGAAAATAGTTCCAGTGTTCCTCTGCACTTTTTCTTCCAAGAAGCTACTTCTCCTTTTGGTCTCCCATTATTCTCATATTCTCAGTTCTGGGATTGAAGGATTGAATTGAAAGATGTCAACATTGGGGGAAAAAAAAATTGTATGTATGTGTCAGTTTAAAGTTCTCCAGGTGATTGCTGACTTTCCTTTGTAAAATGATCACGTAGTCTTTTCTCATGCCATCTGGGGAGAGCAGAAATGCCTCTTGTGAAGGCTGTTCTTGGTGCAGGATGGAGATATCTGTCCCAGAAAAGACCTTATATAAAAATCTTATGTCGTCCCTGATTTTCTTGCTTTCAAGTGTTTGAACCTTTGCAGCCTCATTCTCACGCTGCTTCATGTAAACAATGTGTATTTTTAGAATTTATCTGTATGTTTTGCATAGTTGTTCTCTGAGAGAGAATTTGACTGATGGTCATAGTGACCAATTGAGTCAGGAGGTTGTAACCTCCTTGGGCCAATCCTGGCCCTTTGTAAAAAGTGTATATAAGTTATTGGAGTCAGATAATAAAGGAGCCTTCCATGTTTGACCGTGCTGCTGCCTGCTGTCCTCTGTGAGGGTCCACACCCGCGTCGCAACATGTTACCCCTCAAAGTGCAGGGGTAACACTCTTACACACGGCTGCAGCAAAGCCAGACAGTAATGAACTTCCACAGGTGCTTCCACCTGCCCAGTCCTTCCTTCTTATAAAAAAAAAAAAAAAATCTCCAAACAAATGAAGTGACAAACTGGCACTGGGATTTTAGCATTAAATTACTGTGGATGTAAATGTGAATTTTTCTCTGTGTTTTCCTGTGCTTAGTAAAGAGAGAGATGTGTGCAGCTGAAAAGTGCTTAACTTTAGAACTTAAACTTTGTGATTTTACCTAGGCAGCCTTAATAGAATTTCCATGTGTTTTAATTTAGTTTTGGAACAAAATAAGATGCTAAAACCACATAAATGAGCAGATGGGAACAAGCTAATGTTGGTTTATAATTAAATCAAATAAACTTACAAGAACTGTAAGGGCAGAATGTCTCTCCTCAGGAAAGCACATGAACCCTTTCCTTTTGGTAGCCCAGCTGTTGTTTGTGTGTGCATGTAGATACTGTAAAGCATAAAAAAAAAAAATCTCTTTTTCTGAGACATATTTTATTCCTAGAGCTGGTCATCACAGCCATGAATGGAGGTCTGTGAGAATAAATAAAGGTATCCAAGGTGCATTTAATTTATCAGTGTGGCACACAATAAGAAATACTGCAACTGCCTGGGTTAGTGCATTAGTGTAAAGATGGGATCATTTAAAGAGTTAAATTCATCTAAATGTTTTGTATCCTTTTTATTCTAACATAATTATTATGTTAATTTTGGTATGCTTTGCATATTAAACTGAGTACATCCTAAGATACTAATGACCACCGTGTCAGCTTTTTATTAAACAAGAAATAAACACGCTGCAGCAGCTAATTAGTTTATTATTCATATCAAAGGAAATGAGACTGTTCCTCTGTTTTCTAACTGAATGTATTTGCAGTTTGACAAATTGACATTTCTTGAATCAAGCAAGTGGGGGAAATGGAGGGGCAGTGGCTCCATTGGAAAGACTTGTGGTTGGAATATATTGTATGAATATCCAGCAGCAATAATCACCAAACAATGAGGCATGAATACCCTGCTGATACTTGGAGATGTTGGTCAGCTCAGAAGCTTTTCCATGTACTTTGAGCTCTGTTCCTAAATCCTTCCTTGCTCAGGTTCATGGTGTTCCAACCTGATGGATATGTTCTTAGTGATTAAGTTTTTTGGGACACACTTAGTTCTTTTCCCCTGCTATTGCCCTGGGATTACCAATTAACCCCTCACACACTTTAGGAAGCTCTAAACTCCATTGTCTTTTGAGCTCTGATATTGTTGCAATCCAAAATCCATTTACCATCCCTAGGTAGGGAAATCTGATAAAATACCACATTTAGTTATTGATGACATCATTATGCTGGGTCAAGTGAGAGACTGAATCACTTCTTTATGTCAGATATTGCACAAAAGTTGAGGAAGTGCCCAAGGCCAGGTGGCACGGAGCCTGGAGCAACCTGCTCTAGTGGAAAGTGTCTCTGCTTGTGGCAGTGGTGGAATTAAATGATCTTTAAGGTCTCTTCCAACACAAACCATTGTGGGATGCTATGATTCTCTAACTGGCAGACTCCCCACTGTGTGATCCATGTCCCTTTTTGGTGACAAAGGGCAATGCTGTACACTTCAAGCTGCAAAGGGTGATCAGAATCAATCCCAGAATACTCAAACCTATGCGTGAGTCAGTGTTCTAAAGCTCCGGGGTGAGAGGGTGATAATGACCTCATTTGGGTGTTAATCAGCTTATGACTGTGTCAGCCTGTGATAGCCTGTCATAGTCCTTGCCAACAAACAGTCCCTGGCTGCCCACCACACCCTGCAGCCCCCACTGCAAAACCAGACTGGTGTAACTGTCAACTGCATGCAGCACTGCAAAGGAGGGTGATGAGCAGCCAGCCAAACCCACAGCAGTGCATAAAGACAAAAGTCCTGTAAATATTTGGTTTCTTAAGTCATATAGCACTTGGGAGGGATCCTGGTGAGAAGGGATGTGGGATTGAATGATACAGAAATGCTGAAGAAGTTGGAGAGAGCAGTGCTTTGTAATACAGAAAAAGAAGTAAATAAGTAAAGGAAAAGGTTATAAAGAACTGCAACAGTCATGGGTTAAAATCAATACTGAAAATGGGGCTTCATCCAAAACATTCATGACCAAAGCATGTGAGAGACTTTGCTCTGTCCAGAACTTATGAAACCCTGAGAAGAGTGATTTAACTATGACCAGAATATGAGTTATTTCTGTGAGTATTTCCAGCAACAGTAATTGCATGAGAACAATCAGGTTTAGGTCTGATGTTTCAATAGGTCTAGCTACATGTCTAAAAAGAAATCCAATCAATGTATATTTTCACATTTCAACTTAACTTTGTTACATAGATAAACTGATTCTCTGGTATTCAAGGTTCTGGGAACCTGCGCTGCAGTTCTATTCCACACAGGCTCACAAATATTTATAGCATTAATTGTAGCAGCATTCATTCACCTGTCAGCTGAATTTAATAAAAGTCAAATGAACTTCTGAGCACTGTCTCTGTCAGAAAATTTTAGAATATCAGATTTGTCATGATAAAGCATTTTTCTGTTTCTCAGTGTTGTGGTTTGAAAGTAAAACGAGTGAGAGGCTCCAAGTCAGAAATACAATTTAATAAGAAGAAAGGAAAAAAGGTAAAATAAAATAAAACAAATGCAATAATACAAAAGACCACTGACAGAGTCAGAATACAACCTGAGCAGGATGGTGGAAGCAGTCCAGATGAGGTGCTCTTCCTGAAGCAGTGATCATGTAGGAAGGTCTGGTAGCTCTGGTCCTCTGAGAATCCAGTAGGTAAGGGCTGCTTGTACTGTCCCAAATCCCAGATTATATCCAAGTAAGAATGCTTGGCTCCTCCCCCTGGGTGGAGCATTTCACAATGGGATGATGAGTCGTGAAGTGGGTCCTTGATGGCCCATTAAACAGAGATAACTCCTGGAGGGAATTACCTGTGAGTCATGGGCAAGGCATTGATGGGCTATAAGCAGAAGACAGCCTGAAGGAAGGGGGCCTGGGAAGAACACTGCCCCACTTGGTTTAACAGTTCATGAAGATGGTGATAGAATAAATATTTTGTGTACATCCTACACTACAACCCTGGACAATCAACAACAACATAAGACAAGAATTAAATATAATTACTCTCATAGCTGACACAGGAGGGTGTCACTGAGGGTTATTGAAGCAGACTTCTGAGAGACTGATAGCTGAGGAACAGAATGAAAGCAGCACTGAACGCACTAAACACAGCTGGGTCTGTTGGTTCTTGGTGAATATGGTTACTTTCCACTCCACAGCCACCAATTTTAAGAATTTAAATGTCACCTCATTAGTCTGGAAAAGTTTAATTTTCATAGCACATTACATAGTTTTGGAATCATCAGTTTCCACCTGTGAGCAGCAGCATTTCCATCTCTGCCTGCTGGCAGGGCCACAAAAGAAGTTTTGTCCTGATCATTTATTGCTCATTCTTATTAACAAATAGGTTGGACTGAATAATCTCAAAGGTCTTTTCTAACCCAGCTGATTCTGTGAAATAAAAATCAGGAGATCAAACAAAGAAAAAGGTTTTTTATTCCCTGAATTTTTGTTATTTTTCTTATCGTATGCTTTTAATATGTGATTATATTAATTAAAATCTCTGTTGAATCCTATAATTGTTTACCAACACATGAATCTAAATGGAATTTGGGCTGATAACTCCTTCCTGGTTTTCTGTTCTTGAAGATCCTCTATTATCAAGACAAATGGCTCCATCCATCATTTCCCAGGTCTTAAAGCACAACCTGGTGTCTGGAAATGTGGTTTAGTAAATAAAAGATTTTTATGCCATTAGCCACTAGAAAATGATCCCCAAAAGATTTTAACTAACATTTTCCAGTGTATCTTTGCAGCTCATTGGGTTGGATGACAGAGACTGTCCTTTGGGGAGGGAGGAGACATGGAAAACATTGTATTTAAAATACCCTTATTTATGATTATTCTGTTTCTATGGTCCACTCCAAGGCCACAATCATGTTGTGATTATGACAATAACATGATAGAGATATAATTAAAAATTGGTAATTTTTGCAGTCTCAGCCATCTAAGGATCAGGACCTGTGCCCTGAACAACAACCAGCTGCTGTGAATTCTTTCCTTCCTTTCATCACAAATCCCCACTGGATTCATGGTCCAATTAGTGGGTGCAATAACAGATACATAAATTTTTGACTATATTGGATATTACAAATTAAAAAAAAACAAACAGATTTAAAAATCCCAGGCAGAAGTGTGTGTTAAAGTTTCTGAAGTAACTTTAATGTATAGAGATTAGATTATATATTAAGTGCACAGTAACAATGCCTGGCAGCTCTCAAGGCTGATGGCTCCTTTATTTAAGATGTGCCATCCTCTGTGCATGGGTAGTGGTGAGGAATTTCTTGAGGGAATCATTGGGAGGTTTTTTCATTGACATTCACAGGCAGTCAATGAGTTCAATATTATCTAGTGAAAACTACTGAAATTTAATGCTTATCAGATGTATTTAATAAAAATTGGTTTATGAGCTGAGGGTTTGGAGGCATAAATAAGCACAGAACAAATTACTCCTGCAAGGACTTCAGCAGCATTCAATGCCCTTCACGATTTGGGATCCTTGCCTTGCCTTGCCTTGCCTTGCCTTGCCTTGCCTTGCCTTGCCTTGCCTTGCCTTGCCTCGCCTCGCCTCGCCTCGCCTCTACCTCCGCCTCCTTTCCTTTTCTTTTTTCTCTCTGGTTTGAAATCTGTTAGAGATGAATAATGAGATGGTTGGCTCTTACAATTAAGGGATGAATATTATGTGTATGTTAAGAGAAGTTTTATATATGTATAGTTATGTTATTTTTATATGTTCTCCCCACAGTCCTCATTCCCTTCCCTCTCCTATTGTTACTGGTCGGGGCATTTGAGAGAGGACGGGCTCCTTTACTAGGAGGCACAGCGGGGCAACACCTGACCTCCAATCAAATTGTAAGAAACTGATCTCTACCAATAGATGGCAGAGAAGTAGCTGACTGACATGACTTTGGGAGGACCCAAGGGTATATAAAGCAGAACATCCATTTTTGTGGACAAGCATGTGGCTGCTGGTCATGAAGAGTTCCAGCACTGCTCTTTCTCCTCATTCAGTCTTTTGTTGTATTTTGTTAAGGTTTAATAAAACTTTTAAATTTTAAAAGTGAGCATCATTTCTCACAAAATCCTTTCTTTTTGGAGTGTTATTTTTGGTGACACACTGCAGATGTTACAGAGACTCATGAATAATATTTGCTCATCTACTTCTCAAGGTGAGAAAGGTGAGCTTGCAACACTTTCATTTTAGCATGCGAGTGTCTCAGGTACTCCCCAGAAGAACTGTGAAAATAACATTTCTGAAGTCAGAGGAAAACAAAGTTTAAATATGCTGTTATATGGCATAATTTACAATATACAGCATAAGGCTCCTAATTGAGATCTAACAGCCTTCTCAATTTTTATGTTGCTTCCTTGTGTTCCCTCCTCCTTACAAGGTGTGCAAGCATTTACAGCTCCAAAACCAAGCACATCTTAGATTAATCAGTTTTATTTTAGACTCATTAATTATTTAAATCATTAACTAATGCCTGATATAAATACTTCTGTTATTGCTTCCGTTTTTGCAGAGATAATTTCATTTTTCATGCACAAACTCTGAATTCCAGCACATATGCGTTCTTCAAAGATCAAGAGAACAGGGACAATTTTTCTGAGGGGTGCCACCACCACTCTGGAGACACAAATGCAATGTTTTTCCTCTTGCACTTTCAGCTGTTGAAATGCAGACTAAAGGAAAAGATTTGCACTTGGTGCTTCTCTGGCCAGGATCCAGGAGCAGGATGCACATCCATAAGTGCTTAAGCATGTGTGGAGCCCTGCAGAAATAGGTAACAACTCTGCAGGACCCACCTGTCCTGGGAAAGGGTTGCAAAGTCTGGGACTGAAAACTGGGGGGGAAAAAAAAAACCCAACAAAAACCAAAAAAACCCAAACACACAAACAAACAAACAAACAAAAAAAACCCACCAAAAAGATATAGAGGTGAAGTTTTCCTAGAGGTTTTTTTTTTTTTTTTCCTTGTGGCATTGCAGGGAGAACCTGCGTTTCCGTGTGTGATATGTTCACATCCACAGAATTATGAGTATCACTTTTACATTTCAGAGCAATCTATTTTATGACTCAGCAGAACCTGTCCAGACTGGGAGCCAGACTCATAAATCAATTGTTCTACACAAATTATACAGAAAGTAAATTAATTTATCCAAGAGAGAAAACTAGGAAAATAGAAGTTGTTATATATTTAGTTTTACAACATTTCAGTGGTTACATACTTGAACAATTACAGGTGCTTTTGACTTTTTTTATTTTATTCCTTCTTTTTTAAAATTTAAGGTAACAACATTATCCAAAAGCTCTCTGAGCTTTTTTACATAACCTTATGTTCTCTCTCAAATATAATTCAGAAGCCCTTTTTCATATGATTTTAATTTTTTTTTTTTTGCCAAACGCAAAATGTAGCATGTGTTGTCAATGTAGATATTGCAGTATATAATTTAAGAACTCATTCACTTAAACAGGACTTGGCCCGAGTCCTCGTTTCAAGATGTGTAGCACTCAACAAATCACACGACATTGGCATCTCCCTGAGCACACTCCAGTTTATACCTCATGGCCAGTGGTGGTAGACTGGCAAATTAAGGAGTCTTAGTTGCTGGGGAGGTCATAAAGATTTTTTCTTTCCTTTTTTTCTTGAAAAATGCTGAATTCCTCTAATAGATGTGTCACTTAAGTTTTACAAGTGACAAGAGGGAATTAATTCCCACTGGAAGGGAGTAGGTTCAGATTGGATATTAGAGAGAAATTCCTCCCCGTGAGGGTGGGGAGGCCCTGGCACCCCCACCAGGGGGCTGCCCAGGGGGGTGCTTCTGAGGGTGCCCAGAGAAGCTGTGGCTGCCACTGAATCCCTGGAAGTGTCCAAGGCCAGGCTGGACCGGGCTTGGAGCAGCCTGGAATAGTGAGAGATTCCTGTGGTGGAATTAAATAGCCTTTAATGTCCCTTCCAACCCAAACCAGTCTGAATTCTATGATCAACCATGAGAAAATCACTCTGAGAGTAAACCTAGAGTCAAAGTTCATTAAAAAACTCACCTATTGGATCTCAGGCACAGAGTGGGATTTTGGAGTGTTCCTAGCAGGGCCAGGAATTGGAGTCAATGATCCTGGTGGGTCCCTTCCAATGAAGGATAGTCCATGATTCTGTGATATTTCCAGTTGACAAGAAAGGAAGCACAGAGTGACTTTCAAAACTTTAAATAATGATAAGATAAATATGCTTATCCCAACTTCTCTCATTCAGAGATTTCTTAAAACTTGGACTAAACTTTGTAAAGCAACTCTAAAACAACCTGGACATAATGCACAGGGTGCTGTAAATGCCATATTTAATTTTCCTTTCTTGGATTGGATTTGGACCAGTTACAGTTGGGAAAAATCAAACCTTTTTGTTAGGTCCTACATTCCCTTTAACTCTATTTTTGTATTTTAGGAGTGGGGCATGGGGTGGGCAGAAGATACTTCTAAATTTTCATTAGCTTTGGCTTTAGAAAAAAACAATCAAAATTAAAACTTACTGTAGAGGAATTAGACTTTTTTAGGCTGCATCCTCACCTGGAGCAAATAGCTGTGAATAATAGCAGTAGGAAATCTGAGCTGTGAGAATATCTGCATCCTTTACCTTTCCTTAAGGTTAGCCTGTTACATTTACTATTCTGTGATATGCCAAAAATAAAACATTTTATTATACTTTATTGAAATTTCTAGATGTCCTCATAAAAGCCTAAATGTTAGAGGAACAATATTAATAAGTCATCCAGATCTCTTTGCACTCACACATATTCTTGGCAGTAAAAGAATATTACATTGCACCAGCTGTGCAGAACAGAATTTTTCTGGGTCAGTTCAAATGTGTATGTAACAACATTTGAGTCTGGTATATGATGGGGGATCTTAAATCTTATTATATATTCTCTATATACTTGGAGAGAGTTGTTGTGTTTGGGTTTTTCGTCTGTGGGTTGGTTTTTGTTGGTTTCTTTTTAAAAAAAGTTTAATCTGTGTCCTCATTTAAGAAACATAAGAAAACTTTAGAAATAAACTTGTGATTTACAGATATCTTGCAGCTAAAGTGCATGAAAGGATACAATGATCATATATTCTAATGATAGCTAATTTTGATACTATAAACCTTGGTTTCATATTCTTCTAAATACATAATATTGTTTAAATAAAAGTGCTAAGTTTGATAAATAGGTATAGTTCATATTCTTTAGTGCTATATTCATTCACAGAGACAAAAAATATTGTCTGATTTTATAGCACTGCTTAACATTCAATCATTTCCATCAGGAAACACTTTCAGTGCTATGCAGTATTGTTATAATGTGATTCATAATTTTAAGGGACTTTTGAAACCAAACCCAAAAATATTTTCCACATACAATGTCTTTTGATCACTGCTCTCAGACAGAGTGATTCCCACCCAGATAGATCTTCCTTAAATCAGACGGGAATTGGAAGTACAAAATATGCTTTGTTTATCTCATTCCTGTTTGTGATGTGATCCAGAAGGATCTGGAAAGGATCCAGAAGTGGCCTCTGGGAATATGAGGTTTAACAGGACAAGTGCTGGGGCTGCACCTGGGTGAGAGCACCCCTGGGATCCATCCAGGCTGGGCCTGAGCAGCTGGAGCAGCCCTGGGAGAAGGCCCTGGGGGGAGCTGTGGGACAGAGGTGGCCCTTCCCTGCCATGTAAGCTGGGACCTCAATGTGGCCTGGCAGTGCCTAGAGGAGCTGCAGGAAAGATGGAAAGAGACGACTGACAAGGGCTGGAGGGACAGGACACAGGGAATGGCTCCCACTGATAGGAAAGATCAATGCTAATGTCTTCACAAACAATCCCATGGGTGAGGGGATGGGTGTTAACAGCTTTGAAATGGGTCTTAATGTCTCTATCAACTTCAAGTGGCAGATTCCTTGCAGAGTCCAGACAGTTTGGCTACTGAAACAGAAAAGTGGGTTTGCACAAAGTTGAACTTCTGAACTTTGGGGTAAAATGTCAGGTTCAAGGGGGAATATGGGGTAGGCAGTTTGGGAATGCTGTACCTAGTACTCAGCTGATGGGGGAAGGAAGACGGCAACATGTGGCTGGGAATTTAGGACAAAAAAAGGCTGCACCCTCCAAAAGCTTGACAGAGAAACCCCTGCAGGCATGTACCCCACTGGCCTCTCTCCCTTTATTTGAATTAAGTTTTACAACTCCCTTTTCTCCTTTTGGACGTAAACCTCTGGTGTGAGTATTTTCGGAACAACACTGACAGAGGGCAGGGTTAGATGGGATATTCTTCCTGGTGAGGGTGGAGAGGCTCTGGCACAGGGTGTCCAAAGAAGCTGTGGCTGCCCCTGAATCCTTGGCAGTGTTATAGAGAATGTAATAAATATGGGCGGAGATAATATTAATCTCCTTAAAATGCCTTTATTAATCAGCTCTTACAATGGTTGCTCAAGGGGCTGTGGCCGCCCGCTGCGCCGTGGAGGAGGAGGGTGCTGGTCAGCTCTGCTGCAGGAAGTTCAGCAGAGCTGGAGAACTCTTCCCTTACTGGGAGTGTTCCCAGAGTTCTGAATTTCCTTTGTTTTCCTTGGGGTCTCACTTCTGGCTTGGTACTTTTAAGTCACAGCGAGTCACAAAAACTGGAAAAATCAGTTCCCCTGATACTCTAGGGTTTACACGGCCTAGTATTGGTTTTTGTGTGTTTTAATTTTACTTAGTTTTATTTTTTAAGGGGTTTTTGGTGTTAAAAGGATCCTGAGATGCACCTGGGATTTCTAATTTGCATGTACAGGGTCGCCCCCCGGGAAGCAGGGGCTGCGGGCTCTCATGGCAGTTTCGCAATCTGATATGGCATCTTGGAAGTTTTGATGGTGGGCAGCGCCGGGGCTGTGAGGTGGGGATGGAACGTGGCGGGCGTGGGTTCCTTCTTTTTTTGGAGCGGGGCAGTGGTCTGGGTGCCCTGGGGACGCGGCATGGGAGCCCATGGATGCGCCATCCAGGAGCGGCAGCTGGCCGCCCGGCGGCAGTGCCACGTGGTGGTTTTGCGGGCTTTGGGGTTTTCTGCACCGGGGTCGGGCCGGGGCGTGATGGGGCTGGCCAGCCCATCGGCAGTGGTGGGGACTGCGGGGACGCCTGGAGCCAGCCCCACGGCGGCAGCGGCGGGGGTTGGGGCCGGACGGCCCCGCCTGCTCTCGGCCTTCTCAGCAGCAGCTGGCTGCAGGCGGGGGTCGCCGCGTCGGGGCGGGCGGCTCGGCGGGGACCACGGGGACACACGGCACCGCTCCAGCAGTGGCGGCAGCGGCGGGGACTCTGGGAGCGCGGCCGTAGTGGTGGTGGCGAGCGGGCACGCCCTCCCTCTCCCCAGCCCCAGCGGCGGTGGCAGCGCTGGCTGCTCTGGCGGCGGTCCTTTTCACTCCAGCGTCGGGGGTGGGAAGCTGAGGTGCCGGGCTTCTTTGAATGGAGCTCTCGAGGTCTGTTTTTAAGGTGGTCTGGGGGGGTGCCACAGAGGTGGCTTTTTACTGTTACATTACAAGATAAACATTCCAAATTTCATTTTTATCAGAGAATATACTGCATTTAATAATTCATGCTGAAATAAAATGTTAATAAATAAATGAATAAGCACCCATTCTGGGAAAACTAGGCTTGCATTTCAGGTTGGGTGTCTCCAGGAAGAGAATAGTAGAAATCAACACCTGAAAGAGAGCTCCTGGCCCTGGAGATGGGTTGTTGACGGCAATTACTCAAGGAGGAGCGGAACCAGATAAGACTCAACAACTCGACCCACCCAATGCAGCCTTCCCGGAAAGAATAATCAACTCACCTACTCTGCCCAGAAATCTATTCAGAAGGGGGACAGCCTCAAAAGAAAATTTCAAGAATACATCATCCCAGAATAGTGGACAAAGGACGTAGCCGCGGGGAAAATAAACTGTATAAAAATTGGACTCATGGTGGTGGGATTTGTGAGTGGGGGAGGACTGGTGCGATAGAGGCCTGTCCATACGTTCACCCAGTTGGCAACCTGGGATCAGAGCTGCCTTTTTATCGTGGCTTTCCGTGTGCGCTATTACGCGAAAAATAAATTTATTTTTTTATTTTATTTTTGCTAATCCAGCTGTCTCATTTATAACAGCAGTGTCCAAGACCAGGTTCAACATTGGGGCTTGGAGCAGCCTGGGATAGTTAAGGGTGTCCCTGTCCAGGACAGGAGATTGGAATGAGATGAGCTTTAAGGTCCCTTTCAACCCAAAGCATTCCATGACTCTGTGATAATTCATCTAAATTAAATAATTGGAATTAGTGTAATGGAAGTGAGTAGGATCCTTGTGGGTCCCTTCCAGCTCAGGATATTCTGTGATTCTGGCCCTGGCAAAGCCTCTGGCCCGGCAGCAGGGGTGCAATGGTGTCCCCAGAGTGCTGCAGGAATCCTGGCAATGAGTGTGGCCACACTGGCCTGCCCAGGCCCAGCTCTGGGCCCACAACTCATTCTCACCTCATCCCCAGCTCATCCCCAGCTCCTCTCCAGCACAGCCCCAGCACAGCCCCAGAGCATCCCCAGCTCATCCCTAGCATATCCTTAGCACATCCCCAAAGCTTCCCCACAGCACCCCAGTTCATCCTCAGCTTATCCCCAAAGTATCCCCAGAGCATCCCCAGAACATCCCCAGTGCATTCCCAGAGCATCCCCAGCACAACCCCACCTCATTCCTAGAGCATCCCCAGCACATCCCCAGCTCATCCTGTGCTGGTTTTGCATTGATTGAAGAAAGCGGTGGCAAAAAAACAATTAGTGACTAACTTTGAATACTGACAACCTGTGGAACCAGTTAGAGAGCTAGAAACGCTTCTGGGCTACACAGGTTAAAGATCAGAGGAATCTCAGGAAAAGCCCTTTTCCCTTCCTGCCAGGGAAACAGGTAACGAGCGGCCCCGGCTCCCTCCTTGCCACAAGAACCAGGCTGGCCAGGCCTGGCCCATGGCCAGGCCCCTTCCCACTGGACCCCAGATCAGGGCTGGGCCCGATGGCTCCCATGCAGGGGAAGGGGAGGAGAATATACCTTGTCCTGGCCCAAGCAGCTGCTAACATCTGCTGCTACGCCGTCCTCACCACGCATCCCCGGGAGGCCTAGCCAGGCCAGGTGGCCCCTGTGAAGGGGCCAGGCCCCTTCGTCCCCCCATTGTAGCCTGCAGGGCCTGGCTGGGCCAGGCAGTTCTCCCAGCCATGCGGGAGGTCATGCAGCTGAGACCAGGGGCAGCTCTGCAGCTATGTAGAGTGGTGTAGAAGCATCCGTGACTTACAGGGACAAGGTACTCTGCAAACTTGTGATATTCTAGAATATGTGGTTTTATTGCAAGGGTCGTGGGTAGAAAGGGCCTTCCCTTCAGCCACCAGCCTCGGCTGAAGGGAAGTCCCAGAGAGAGAACGTGAGAGAGAGCAAGAGGGTAAGCTGGCAAGAAGAGGGGAGAGAGCTAAAGCAACGTGGCAGGGGTCAGAGTGCAGGGGAGAAGAGAAGAGGGGACAAGGCGAAGAGGAAAACCAAGAGAGCGAGGTCCAGGTTACAATACATTATATCTCCTTTTGTGATGAATATTCTAATTTACAGTGACCAACCAATACAAGACACAAAACCCTATAGAATCTACATACAGCCTATAAGAACTACTACATTACAATGTGTTATATTTTAAACTCTAAAAACTACTCTTTAGACTTTTCTGTTTTGCTACATTGACCTTTGGATCCCTTAGCCAGCAGAAAGGTCTTGTTCAATCAAAAGGGATTCTCCTTCAGCTGGCCAGGCTATTGTCTTTAGGTTATATAGTAACTAAGACTCGGTATCCTACAACTCAAAGTACGCTTTCATTTTGATTACAGGTTTCATATTTTCAGAATCTTTTGCTAAGCAATCATATTTATAAGGTTTCCCTGATTCATCTTTCCCAACAGAGTGGCCCTTCAGCATGGCCTGATTTTACCACTTTCAGCCACTGCCCAAAAGATTCATCATGCCCTCTGCAGGATGTTAACTCTTTCCTTACACAGATGAAACTTACAAAACATTAACCTTTCTCTGAGTTAGAGAAAAGCCAGAGTGGGACATGTAAAGCAACAATATGAAGATATCAAAGTCAGTGAAGGAAGAGTTACACCTTAGATGGAAGAGAAAAGAAGATGCCTTGGTTTTAGGCTGAACCGTTTTTGTGAGCTATGGTAATAGACTATAATATGCTAGAATATCTCTTTAAATTATGGAAAAAATATGCATTGGGAAGATGAGACTATTCAGATTGCAGATATAAGCAAAGGCATTTGTGATGGACTAAGTAAATATTGAAAAGGCTGTGATCTTATGAGAAGTTTGAACAGAGGGAAGGAGAGGAGATGAAGATGAGGATCTGCCCCTATAAAGAGAAAAGATCTCTGTCCCTGGAGATGAAGAAAAAAATTTGCTTTTGGAACTATTCATCTTTAAAATGATACCCCATGAGTATTCATGACCCATATTGCAGCAACGGGAAGGCTGTGATATGGGAGGGACTTCATAACTGCAGATTTCCTGGGCAGCTGCTTTTGTGAGGATTAAAGGCCACAAGAAGACTGTTTTGTCTTGTGGGAAGTTTCCATGGTAAACCAAAAGAGACTGCTCTCACTAAATGAACTGATGAAAGACTATTTTATAAGTGGTAAAAATGACCTAGAGTTCCAAGTTTTGTCTCTACATTTTCAGTGGGAAAGAAAGGAAGCTGTTGGGGGAGAGGAGAGGTGTTTTGAAGGTTTTATTCTGACTCTTATTAATTTTTTTCTCTCTTGTAGTTGTGTTAATAAACCTGTCTTTATACCCTTTGAAGTTTGAGCCTGCTTTGCTTTATTCCTAATCCTATCTCACAGCAGGAAAACAGTAAATAATTCTAGTAGACACTCAAACCACTACACACTCTAACATCCCCAGGTCATCCCCAGCACATCCTCAGAGCACCCCCACCTCATCCACAGCACATCCCCAGAGCATCCTCAAAGCATCTCCAGCATAACCTAAGTGCATCCCCAGCTTATCCCTAGCACATCTCCAAAGCTTCCCCAGAGTATCCCCAGATCATTCTCACCGCATCCCCCGTGCATTCCCAGTGCTGCCTGGTGTATCCCCAACACAACCCCAGAGGATCTCCAGCTCATCCCTAGGGTATCCCCAGAGGATCCTCAGCTCATCCCTAGGGCATTCCCAGCACATCCTCAGCACTTCCTCAGTGCTCCCTCAGAGCTACCTGACACGTTGGGCAGGGCCAGGCTCTGGGATCTAGGGACAGGGGATGTCCTGGGGGGCTGCCAGGGGCTGTCAGTTCTGCCCTGTGCCTGCTGCCCCCAGTAGGACAGAGGGGGGGGGACGGCGATGGGACAGCGAGGGCCCAGCTCAGGATGCTGTGGGACACCATAAATTACCCTGTCCGTTCCAGCCTTATTAAACCACAGCACATTCCCTGAGGGGAGTTGCACAAGGACCTAACAGGCTCCCAACACTGGCGCGTTTCACTGCTGCAAAATTCCAGTGACCTAGGACAGCTCCAAGATAATCCAGTTCACTGTTCCAGAAAGTTTGAGGGGAAAATACAATGCAGCAAGTGTTAGGCTGTCTTTTAACGTCCTCTGAATTTTGAGAACATCGATTTTTATGGGAAACCCTCTTACATTCAAGAGTCTCTAACCCCTATGTGGTTGTCACCAGAGTTTCTAAAACTTCCTGTAGTGAACTAGGTTTGAACACATGATATTAAAGAACTGCAGCTTTAAGAGCACGGGGATGATAATATTTTTAAAATTCTAGTTTTTGAAATCAGTATTTGCTTCTTCACTGCTGAACTTGCTATTGCTTTTTCAGAGGTTTCTTTGTGAGTTCTTATCTAATCTAGATGCTTATCTGGCCTTATAGACACTTTTACTCCCTGACATTCTTTAATCAGGTTTGTTTTTCAGACTTCCACGTTGGATTTTCACCACATACAATAAACATTTGATTTATAAGCTGCAGGTCCCTTTCATCAACCTTAAAATGAAACTTTAACTGTTTATCCTGTAGAGGGAAAGTCTCATCTCAGTGAAACTTGAGTAATTTTGAGGAGAAGGTGTCCAACTGTGTCCAAAATTTCTTCTTCAACAAAGCAGGTATGAGCAGTCCTTCTTCTAACAAAAAATCTTTAGGCATGTATTTCAACCCACTGGAAGTGGTGTGGGATTTTTGGGCTTCTTCAGAATCTAAAATACGTTTGTTTTGCTGCATGAAGTGCTCATACATACAATCAATTCATGTGGTTAATGCATTGAGTGATCCTTCAGATTCTAAGAGTATCATTGTCATCTGATTCATCATCATTTCTTGGTGTTAACTTCATTCTTTTAAATAATTTCTGTTGGAAGCATGTAAGAGACTTGACCTTTCCTATGGTCTTAAACTTAGGATGTTCATACCTTATAATGGAATTTCATGATGCAGCATTCAAAACTTATTTCATATGCAAATGAATATGAACATTTTTTCTCACTTGCAGGAAGTGAAGGGATCTTATTTTTCCTTTTAATATTTTATTATTTCTCTTGTCTTGATTTTAAATAGACCTAAACAGAAAACTACATTTTTTAATTTAGGTAAATTAGATCCTACTGTGCTTTTTAGCTCATACCAGCTTATTTGTAGTGCCAAATTCTGATGATGTCCATATATTTATTGTGATTCAAGAGCCCTTTCATCTTATTTCCATGCCCCCCTCCAGTGTTGCTGAGGAAGGTGAATGAGTGACTGGGTGGGTGTTTGGCAGCTGGTCAAGGTCAACAAACTCAATTCGAATTGCTACCAATGGACTGCTGGTGATGTTTGTTGCCACAAGCACAAACTGCCTGCTTTTCCTGGCAGCCTGGAACCACAACATTTTTGGGATTTCTGGAACACTGGAAGGTGTTTGGGCGTTTTATTAATAATAGACCATAAATCCTTTTAACATAACAAGTATTTGGGTCCTTCAAGGAGTATTTCAGGACAGTTTTATCCTTAGGGTAGATACGATACATCAGAAATGTCTGCCTTAAATTCACGGCATAAAAATATTTTCCCTAATCTCACCTCTTTTGCTCATCTTTGGCTTTGTCACTAGGTCCCAGTGCAACCCTTGAGGTCTTCAAAAAATTATTTCACAGAAACAGTTAAATTCTGATTTAGCATCTGGATAACCTTGCATAAATAGAACACAAACTCTTAAATGGGTGAAAGTAGAAAAGAAGAACTGAGACTATTTTTTTTCCTAAAATATCATATTTGTGAAGTAAGGCTATTCAACTGTTAGGGGTTTTGCTTATTATACTTAATGGCAGTAGCATTCATCACTTTACATGAATTAGATCAGATAGATCAGATATATGTGGTGATAAGTAGAGATTTGAGTATGATCAAAATGAATCAACTTCTCTACTTAAAGACATATATTTGCAGAGACAATAGGGAAAACACATGCCGTGATTGATGAACAAAAAGAGCCTGTAAATAAAATATAAACAAAAAGGAAAATGTCTTATTTTGATAGGTTGTTCAAAGCAGCTTTCTTGTATTTGTTTTTGAAAATTGTGTGGTGAAGAATAAATGATATAGAGGTGACTCCCAGAGAAGGGAGGATGAGTTAGGATACCTCTAAGTTTTGGAATATTGCAATGTCTGTGCTCTTGCACCTCTTCCATGCAGCTGGGTAAATGCTGGAATCAATCTTATTTCTGATGTTTAAGCCCAGGAAGTTCCCAGGCTCCCATTCCCTGTGCTGCAGATGCCTGGGAGTGCCCCGCACAGCTGGAAAACATGGCTCCTGCAGGGCTGGATGAGATCCTACAGATCTATCTCTTTTGTCCCAAAGTGGTCTCATCATGATGCTGAGCTTGCACAGAGCTTGGCTTGCAGAGTGAGCTCAGCACAGGTAAACGGCTCTGGGACATTTGCACCTTTTACCTCTCCAGAGGAAAGACCTCCATTCATTGTGGGATAAGGAAAAAAAATCCCCAAGGAATTCCCTGTCTCAGCAGGCACTGACAGGAACCAACGCAGAAAGACTGAGTGCTTTGCTTTCTTCTCACTGCTCTCCAGCACACCTCATTAGTGGATTTACCTGCTGAGATGGTGCTTAAATCCTTCTGTAAGACATCCAAACTGAATTGCTCCAGGCTGTGGTTCTGCTGCCTAAATCAGCAGTGTGTGTTACAGCACCTTCTGTTGTTCAGTGCTAATCTCCCCACACCTCCTGTTAAGGATTTCAGGGCTCTGTGTATTCCTGCTTTGTTGTTTTCCAGATAAACCACTGTGATCTTTAATATGATAACCCAGTATCAACATAGTTTATTACATTCATTGATCTAGAAGAAGTTACTGCATTTTGATTGTTTGTAGGCATTATTTCTAAGTAATTGTAGCTGTGAGCCAAGGAAAAAGAGAGTCAGGAATATAACATACACACACATGCCTTAGAAGCAGCTGAAGAAATTAATTTTAGAGCATAAGTAAAGTTTTGGGAGGGAGAGTTTTGTCTTAGGAGCTGGCACTGTTTCTCAGAATATATGCAAGCGGTTAGTATAAAGTGTGTGTGCTCCTGATCACAGGGAGATTAAGGCAGTTATTCTTGTGATTGTCATGAGCACCAGCACAGTGCCAAGACATTGTTTTCTACACAGTTTTGTTGCCCAATGCAATTATCATGGCTGTAACATCATCATGGCTGTAACATTGCCTCACTGAGGAGAAATTATATGGTTCTCATAGCACATTTTCCTCAGGGCTTGGAAGACACAGTGTGGAAATAAACTCCATGGCTGCTGATTTTCCTTCTCTTAATTTTTCCTTGTCTTCACATTTGAAACTGACATTTTGTTATGAAATTACATCAGATGTTATGTTATGTTATTGAAATGAATGGGCAAGGAGACCAACTCCTTTTTAATGCCTTTATTAAGATCAGTTCTAGGTGGGGGCTTGCACACACTGCTGCTATTCCCGATGGATGACGCAGGGGAGGAGGTGTTCAGCTTTGCCACAGGGCAGAGCTGGGCCTTCCGTCCTCACGGGAGTCCCTGGGAAGACCCCTGGCTCATCGTCAAGTCTAGGGTAGTCCTGCAGAGAAAGTTATGGTTACCAGACACAAAGCCCCAGTAGATAGTCTGATGCTTTTCTCTGCTCACTGATGTAGTTTGGAGTTCAGTCTGGGCAATGGTGCGCTTGTTTTAGGGATTTTTTGATATCAATTCCACGTCATCTGGGAGCTAAGGCCCATGGGAGTCCTCTTTATTTGCATGCTGGATGGTGTCATCGGTTGCCATGCGGTTGCCATGGGGGGATGCACGGGAGGGGACGGGAAAGATACAATTTCAAAGGGGTCTGAGATAAGTATCACTTAACAGAGAAAACATTTAGAAAAGGCATTTGCAATTACAATAGGTCTGAGATAACGGTATCTAACAGAGAAAGCCTTACAACAGGTAATGGTAAATAGTATCTAACTAAAAGGACACTTTACGGTATTAACACTCAACTGAATTCAGGAACTTTGTATTTTATTTCTTACAATATGTTATGTTATTATATTATGAAAGGTAGCAGAGAGGAAACAAAGACTGTTCGATAGGAGAACAAAGTTTTGACCATCCCCAGAGAGAAGCAGTGGCCCAAGTAAAAGAAGTCCTGGCTGGGATTTCAGGGTATTTGCCTCTTATATAATCTCTAGGGGAAAAAACCACAAAATTAAATCCAACTCTACAAAAGAGGTAGAAGAAGATAAATAATTCTCATCTTACATCCTCTGCAGCATTTAAACAAGATCTCAGCTTCTGCACTTCTTGGAGCAAATAAAAATGTAGCCCACCTAGTACTGCTCTATGACAAGCAAGAAAGATGTGTTTCAAAGTAGTCTCCAATATTTTACCCTTTTTATATTAAAAGATTGGAAAGGAGTCCTACAATTCCCGCTTTAATTTGAGTATTTAAACCAGAAGGGAGGGAAGATGATTTTTATAAAGCTCATTCCAAATGGGCACAGAAACAGCACTTTGCATGGCAGTAAGGTTTTTGAAAGATGGCGAATCCTTTCTAACATAGCCAACCCTTGAATTATTTAAAAATTTCATTCCAAAGTAGGAGGCAGGTGAGGAATCAAAATGGGTGTGCAAGACTCATGAGGAGAAATAAGCAACCACCTATTTTCTAAGTTTCAGTATTTGGTGTTTGAGGAAATTGAGGCTCTCTTTGCTGTCAGGTGAGGGAAAATTCACACCCTCCTCAGGTGTTTTGGAGGTGCAGAGACAGGGGAGGTGTTCCTCTAAGACAAGCTGTTCCCTCCAGGGGTGTGACTATGGCTGTGAAGGTGCTTTATTGAACAATAGATTCACGGTGCCTTTAGTATTCCACACAGAGGGAATGCAGAGACAAATTCACCTGGAGAAATGAGGAAGGGAGGTGTGAATTCCTTCCTTCCTTCCTTCCTTCCTTCCTTCCTTCCTTCCTTCCTTCCTTCCTTCCTTCCTTCCTTCCTTCCTTCCTTCCTTCCTTCCTTCCTTCCTTCCTTCCTTCCTTCCTTCCTTCCTTCCTTCCTTCCTTCCTTCCTTCCTTCCTTCCTTCCTTCCTTCCTTCCTTCCTTCCTTCCTTCCTTCCTTCCTTCCTTCCTTCCTTCCTTCCTTCCTTCCTCCCTCCCTCCCTCCCTCCCTCCCTCCCTCCCTCCCTTTCTCTCTGCTAAATCACTTCATTGGAAAACCCCCCTTCCCTCCCCTCTCCAATCAGCAAAACTTATTCCTGTCAAGTTTTAGGTAAAATGTGGATTTTCTACCTGTAAAAATATTTTTTCCTTTTAAGACTTTAATTGTTCATGATACTATTAATTTCTTCTTCACTCCTTTATTTATTCAAGAAGGGTCAGCCAGCCTTTCATTTTCATGAAAGCATTTCACTTTTCACATGGTTTTCTTAGTTTCTCAACTAATGAGGAGACCATAGGAAATGACCCTCAAATTTTAAATAAATCCATGTTCATTTGTAAGAACTGCACAGCATTCTGTATCAGTAAATATTTACTGTTGCCCAAATAAGATTCTGCTGGAGTAAAGCAAAGATTTTGATTCATGTGAGCATCCACCAACAGAGTGATGTGTTAAAGTCAAGTCAGCAAAAGGAATACCTGGACAAAGACAATAATTAGATATGTAGAGAAAACAAATATGAGATAGTTTTGGTCCCTCATATAGTCCTATGTCTGTACTTCTTTCTTTTACTGAATGTTAAAAATGGGCGGAGATAATATTTTTCTTCTTAAAATGCCTTTATTAATCAGCTCTTACAAGGGTGGCTCGAGGGAGGTTTCAGCCCTTCCAAGTTCACCCTGAGGAGGAGGGTCTTATCGGCTTTGCAGGTTCAAGTTGCTGCAGAGTCGGGAGCTCCTCCCTTGTCAGGGGTCATAGGAGTTCTAGCTTTCCTTGGGTTGATCTGGGGGCGTGCTTTTTCTTGGGTACTTTTTAGGTTACAGCGAGTTACAAAAAATTGTTCATTAATACTTTTGGGTATACACGGTTTAGTACTGTCTTTTGTGGGTTTAAATTTTACATTGATTTGTTTTGGTAGGGGGTTTTTGATTTTAAAAGTGTCCCAGGGTACCTTGGGGTTTTTAATTTGCATGTTGGTGACTGGGGTCGCCTGGGGGTGGTTGTGTAATTGCCGCGGCGGCATCCTCATGGTGGGAGTTTTATGACGGCTGGGGTCTTGCGGCGGGCGCCGTGGTTGGGGTTCCAGTGGCGGGAGCTGGGAGCTGTGGTGCCGGCAGCCGTTCCGTGGTGGGGGGGCCCGGGCTGGCAGCCCAGGGCAGATCCACGCTGGCTCTGATGGGGGAGCGTGCAGGCAGCGGCGCCCTGGCGGCGATTTGCCGCCGCGGCGGCATTGGTGGTGGGCAGCCCAGGGCAGACTCATGCCGGCAGCCACTCTGCGGCGGGAGCATGGGTTTTGGCTGGAATCTCGGGGGAGGAAGGGACAGCAGCTCCGGCGGTTGCTGCGCGGGCTCCTTTGTGGCCTCGGTGGTGGGCAGGCAGGCCCCCCCTGGCCCCAACGGCGGGGGAGCCCGCTCTGGCGTCGGTGGCGGGGGGCTGCAGCAGCCTCCAGCGACCAAATAGGCCCCCCTGCTTTTCCAGGGGGACTATGGAGGTGGCTATCTACTGCTACATTACAATTTAAAACATTAATACACTTATTATACAATAACCAAGGGTTTTAACACTCAATTTTTAACATATACTTAGGAGGTTTTTTTTCTTTTTTCTTTTTTCTTAAGAAATATTTTTTCTTTTCACTGAAGGCTTTATGGGCTTTCTGGATGAGTTATTGCCCCTCTAATTGCCAGACTATTGGGTGCCAATGACCTTGGAACCCATCAGTTATATTGGGCTGCTGCTGGATTTGGCCAGGGAATGTGGGGTTTGTTCCAGGAGGGCTCTGAATGTCTCCAAGAGAAGCTCATGGAGCTTCTGTTTTTCTTCTTCTATCCCACTTCTTCTTTTCCCTTCCTTTGTTTTCTTTCACATAAAGATCTAACGTGTGGTCTGAGGAGACAGCAAAAGATGTACAACATTAGCTTCTTTTTTCACACATTGAAAAACCAACCCTTGTACTGCCACTTATTATAAATTTCCATATAAGCCAACAAAGGTGGAATATATTAAAAACTATTTTCTGCCTGTGTATATTTTTATTTTATTTTTATTCTGATTATTTATGTTGGGTTTTTTCATTACTCTATTTGGTCCTAGATATAGGCCTGTAAACTGCTTTAATCTTTCCTTCAAGAATAATTTAATCTT
Organism: Zosterops lateralis; assembly: GCF_965231275.1. Classification (NCBI taxonomy): domain Eukaryota; kingdom Metazoa; phylum Chordata; class Aves; order Passeriformes; family Zosteropidae; genus Zosterops; species Zosterops lateralis. The sequence goes on along the minus strand of NC_139772.1, from coordinate 21,290,530 downwards.
GGCGAATATGTTCTCTGACATCATTCAAGACTTTTTAGTGTTCTCAGTCAGCCCATGGAATAGCTTTGGCATTTAGAAGATCTTCAAGTTGTTAATTACTGTGTTTCCAGGTTCCTCCATGAGTGTAATCTCTATAAAATATCACATATCATAAAAAAGGCAGAAAACTTATTTTCAAATTAGGACCTTTTATACACCAGTAAATTTTGATGGCAGTGCTGTAAAAAGCAAAACTTTCCTGTGCAATAACTTCTTTTGCACATGTCTTACTGAGCTTCTTATGATACAATTTCAAAGGAATAATGACAGTAGATCCGATTTAAGCAGCTTTGAATGCTCCTTGGTAAAGCTTCTTTCAGCTGCTACATCCTGACTGTTGGTAACCATGTTCTGTGCACAAAAATATTTGGAGAGACTGAAAATATTTACAATGCAGTGCTCTGCTCCTTGGTGTTCAAACACTGTCAGCATCTGCAGGATGCTGTTTGGTTTTGTTTGGGTTTTTTCTGGTAAAGAAATATATTTCTGATTTTATTTTGGTTATTTTATATACTGACAGTATTAATTAGTGCATCAGGGATGAGAAAAGAGCTCAAATAATGGAATGTATTTATAGTTGTAATCAAAGGAGAGATGAAGGAATATGCATAGCTATAGATCTGCTTTTGTATAGCTGTTACAGAATCCCAGAATGGTTTGGGTCATTAAAGCTCATCTCATTCCACCCCTGCCATGGGCAGGGATCCTTCCACTGTCCCAGGCTGCTCCAAGTCCCAATGTCCAACCTGGCCTTGGACACTGCCAGGGATCCTGTTACCCCAGCCTTTAGAGGGGCAACACGTTGTGACGTGGGAGCAGACCTTCACAGAGGACAGCAGGCAGCAGCTTGGTGAATCATGGAAAGCTCTTTATTATCTGACTCCAATAGGCTTATATACATTTTGTACAGAGGGCCAAGATTGGCCCAAAGAGGTTACAACCTCCTGACTCCATTGGTCAATATGACCATCAGTCAAGTTCTCTCTCAGAGAACAAGAATGCAAAACATACAGATAAATTCTAAGAATACAATATTGTTTACATGAAGCAGCATGAGAAGCTGCTGCAAAGACTCAAACACTTGAAGGCAAGAAATTCAGGGACGACATCTCACCCTTTTTACCTTAAAAAAAAGAAAAAAGAAAAAAAGAAAATGAACTACAGTTCAATTTCTGTTCCCATGGGAGGACCAGTGGTTCCTCCTCTGTTGACCTGCATTCGGTCACGGTTTCTTGCTTTTCACATTGCAGGGTTAGTGAAATTCTGTGGCACCTGTAAGGTGCTCCATGGCATGCAAAGCCTTTTCCAATTGAATTTGCGGGGTTTCACCCTGCGTTCCCCGTTTTTGTTTTTGAAGAACCAGGCCTCTGTGGCACAACAAAAGGTTCTTCAGCAAATGGAACAAACCACATTGCTGACTCCCTTTAAATTGAACAACCCATCTGTGTGCCATGTCAGCCACAGAAATTAAATCCGTGACTAAATGAAAAGGTTTCTGGGAAAACTGTGGAAATGCCATGACAGCAGCCCCATTACAACCAAATGGGCTGCCCATCCTCAGGGGCTTCCTAAACTTTGCCCTCAAAATCATCCTTCCAAGCAACACTGGCCTACCTCATCCTCCCAAATCATCTGTAAAGACAGTAGGCCCTTGCACTAAATTTCTGAATATTTTTGGGCCGCAAAAAAGAAATCCAAAGGATTCTTGCCACTTGCAACAGCTCATGGCTCCAGAGCATTTGGCAGAAAAACACTGCTTGCAAAGCTCCAATCAAATTCCTCTCATAATACTGAGAGTATGAATTTTACAAAAATCTGCACCCATCAAATTCGCAAGCATTGTTGCCTGCATTATCAATCAAGCAATGAGCTCATACAAAAATAATTGATTGCCATTTTTGCGGCTGAAATCGAGCAATAATTAGCTCAAACAAAACAAAAAAAAATTTGATTGTTTATTTATTTTTTCAAACAATATTTTGCCGCCTTGTGGCAGATGGGGCAAAAATGACCCATTCCAGAACATGCAAGGAATTGGACATTCATCAGCCAGTGATACCTGCAGGATACAAATGAATCACAGAAAACAATCATTCAGATTCACATTTGAGGATTGGCTTTTTGGAGGACTTATAAAAACCTCCAGTCCCCAGAGTTCTGTTTCGATGCAGAACACAGGAACGTCCCAGGACTGGTTGAAATTTCCAGATGATCCTGGTCCAACAGCTCCCAAACCAAGACACGAAGGGCGATGAATGGATCTTGAAAGACAGTCCATTCCAGCTGCCAAACAGCAAAGGAAAAAATCGCAATGTCTGTTCCAAATTGTTCCAGGACAGTCTCTGATCATAGCAACAGTCCAGTGAAATCCAGGCAGCTCAATACTTCAGAGCAACTGCCTTCTCACCACCGACACTTTGTCCTGTGAACAGAAAACTCAAACACAAATTAAACAATTTTGGTCCCTTCAGGGACACTGACAGGGAGAGGTGGGTGTGGGACTAAACCTTCCCATCAAACCTCCATCGGCTGTGGGGACTGGGAAGACTCTTCTGTCTGAGCACACTTCCTCTTTGCACCCCACTGCCCTTTTGACAGAGGTTGGCCTTTCACCTGGCTTGCCTTGCAAACATCTGCCATGTAATTTGGCCGTCCACACCTTCCACAAAGAAACAAGGGAGTGATTTCTCTTTTTTGCACTCTCTTTCTTTGTTTCTTGCTGGCCTGAGCATTAGATGAGGCATCATGGGCCTCTGAATCCTGTCCTGTGTGCTCCACAGGGACAGGGGTGAGAACTTGTCTCACTGCACCTGCTTGGCTGGGGAATCCATCCCTGCCCTGCAGGGGGCGCCGTGCTGACCCACGGCCGCCCACAGCATCAGCCTCGGCTGGGACATCACCCGAGACTGAGGGAGATCCAGGACCCCGGGACCCCTTGCAGCGGGGGAACAGCCGCTTGTGATTGCGGTGTCTCTTTAAATTGAACAGATCAGCCGCAGCTGCCTCTGCCGCGCTGCTCCTGACTGGCGCGGGGGGAGATGGCAGCACTGGGAGGGGCGTGTCCCACTTGCCAAGCGCTGCCTCCACAGGCGCTGGGGGAGTGCCCCGATCGGCACGGGGAGGAGCGGGGGGGCTGGGAGGGTGTCCCGGCCCTGCATTCCCAAGCGGAGCCACGGCTGCGGCTTCGATGCCAGCCGGCTTTGCTGCCGCTCGGCGCGGGGCCGCCCCGCCCCTTCTCACGGGCGGGACTGGCCCCTGCGGGAGGGTTTCTTCTCGCTCCGGGGCCGCTCCCCCCCGCGGGGATTGGGCGGGGGCTGTGCCTGCTCCGGGCCGGCCCCGCTGCTTCTCAGGGGCCGCCCGGTCCCCCGTGGGCTCGGCGGGCCCCCCCGCACAGACCGGGCGGGCTTTACAGCCTGCCGCGGGCTGGCCCCTTCACTCCTTGGGGCCGCTCCGCCCCGCACAGAATACCTTATTGACATTCCACAGTGCGGGCAGTCCACAAAAAACACCCCGCCCCCCCGATCCAAGAGCGCTCTCGGCGCTTCCAAGGTCAGGAAGGCACGCGGGGGGAGGGAAGTGAGGGAAGCGACCTTTCGCCTCCGCCGCCGCTTTTTCAGCTGCGGCTTGGGACTGGGGGGGGGGCCGATCCCGAGGGGCTTTTAGAAGCCCCAACTTTTTCCACACTCCATCGCCGATGAGGCATGGGTAGGGATGGGTTCTGCTCTACAGAAGACCCCGTGCCCGCCTCAGCTGGTGCGCTGAGTGCAGGCAGGCTTCCCGCCAAGCTGCTACCTTTCCAAGGAAGGGGGGTCAGCTGTCCCGCCCGTCTCCGCGGAGCCGGGACAGGAGGAATGACTCCACCGTCTTCCCTGGAACCCAGCCCGATGGGGCTGGAGCTGTCCTCAGAGCTGGAAGGCTGCAATTTAGGCAGCATTTTCTCCAGCCTGCTCCAGGTGGCTATGAGTTTCAAAAGCTTCACACTGCAATCTGCGAAGAAAACCTGGAGCAGATAGTCGCCCAAAGACTTCCACTCTGCTATAGAAAAAACTTCTTCAAGGCTGCAAAAAAACCCATGAGTTCTAGCATAATAGAACAATTTCCGGAGAGCATTTCCAGGAAAGGAGATTTCTTCTCTCTGCAGGACCTCAAGGCAAAGGTCCAACATGAGGGTTTCCTCATCTGAGGAGGGTTTAGAGATCATTATCTCTTACCACAAATGCCTCAGGCAGAGCAGGTACAGCCTCTCACTGGGCACAGAGGTCCACCAACGTGCAGTTCTCTCGCAGTCAGAGGTCACTGGTGTGACCTGTTCTCCCACATCAGGAGTCCGTTTAGACATGGACAGTGTCCAGATGTGCCGTTCAGACACAAAGGGTCAGCAGATGTGACCCAGCTGCAGTCCAGACACGGAGGGGTCACCACTTGTGACAGGGGACCCTCTTCTCACAGGTGCGGGGTCACCAGATGTGACAGGAGACCCTCTTCCCACACGTCCGGGGTCACCATATGTTACCCCAGCCTTTAGAGGGGCAACACGTTGTGACGTGGGAGCGGACCTTCACAGAGGACAGCAGGCAGCAGCTTGGTGAATCATGGAAAGCTCTTTATTATCTGACTCCAAAGGCTTATATACATTTTGTACAGAGGGCCAAGATTGGCCCAAGGAGGTTACAACCTCCTGACTCCATTGGTCAATATGACCATCAGTCAAGTTCTCTCTCAGAGAACAAGAATGCAAAACATACAGATAAATTCTAAGAATATAATATTGTTTACATGAAGCAGCATGAGAAGCTGCTGCAAAGACTCAAACACTTGAAGGCAAGAAATTCAGGGACGACAGGATCCAGCGGCAGCTACAGCTTCTCTGGGCACCTTGTGCCAGGGCCTGCCCACTCTCCCAGGGAACAATTCCTTCCCAACATCCCATCCATCCCTGCCCTTTGGGACTGGGAGCCATTCCCTGTGTCCTGTCACTCCAGTTCCTGAAGAATTGCCCCTTTCCATCTTCCCTGTAGCCCCTTCTGACGCATAAAGGGCTTCAGTCTTTAAACTGTTACTAGTCTAATGCCTTTCTCTGGAAGGTGGAAATTACCGATCTGGATCACCAGAAGATTTTGATTTTGTGGAATGGCAGTAATCTCAAGTAACTAGAGATGTTCAAGAATTATATTTCACCTGAGGGATGGGTGTCATTGGAATAGTCCTTGAGGCTGCCTTTATAGTCAAGCAGGAGGAAATTCTGTAGCATAACTTGTGTGACCAAAAGACATGCTACTGCAGGGTGACATGGATCACATGGAAGGAGTCCATTTCTCTTCTTAAAAGATTCCAACTCTAACGTCTCTAACTTTAAAGCAGTGAAGGAGTGTGGGAACTGATAGGGATCAGAACATGCAGAACATGGATTCTTAGGCTTCAGGCAGTGCCTTGAAGCCTGTGGGAAAGCCAAGTACTCTGTCAGTCTGGCCTAGGAAATCATAAGGAGGAACCCAAAACAATCTTGTAGATATCCTCCTAACACCTGATTGTTTTTCCAACTTGTTTACTGGTAGAGATGTTGTCTTGGTTTAGATTGACAGGTATCTGCCAGGGAAGATTGGAGTCTCCCTTGGAATGTGAGCCTCCCCCCCCCCCCCCCCCCCCCCGCTTTCCAAATTATTATAAATTTGCAGCTTGATTGATGGTAAGGTCACAACCTTTTTGGCCAATCCTGGCTTTCTGTACAAAGCATATATAAGTTGATGGAGTCAGAAAAATAAAGAAGCTTTCCATGTCTGACCTGCTGCTGCCTGCTGTCCTCTGTGTGGGTCCGCACCCACATCACAATTGGTGACCCCTCCGTGTGAGGCGGACACAATTGGTGACCCTTCTGTGGGAGAATGGCACATCTGGACACAGTCCATGTCTGAACTGCATGTCGGGTGGACCTCTGTGCCCAGTGAGAGACTACAAACTGCTGTGTGCCTGAGGTAATAGTAGTAAGAGATGGTGATCTCTAACCCCTCCTCAGAAGATGATGAGGCCCTCATGTTGGACTTTTGGCTTGAGGTCCTACTGAGGGAAGGAGCCCTCGTTCCTGGAGATGGTCTCCAGAAATTATTCTATTATGCTAGAACTCATGGGGTGTTTCGCAGCCTTCAAAAAGCTTTTTCTACAGCAGAGTGGAAGTCCCTAGGTGACCATTTGCTTCAGTTTTTCATTGCAGATTGCATTGTAGAGCTTTTGGAATTGTTAGCGACCTGGAAAGGGCTGGAGAGGGTGCTGCATAAATTGCAGCCTCCCAGTTCTGTGGTCTCCAGCCTGGATGCCAGGGGAGATATCGGAATCTTTTCTCCTGTCCCTGCCCCGCTGAGATGGGTGGGACAGCCGACTCCTCTCCCTCCTAGATGCAGCAGTGCGGAAAGCTTGCCTGCCCTCAGCACGACTGCTGAGGTGGGCACGGGGTCTTCTGCAGAGTAGACCCCGCCTGCACCCATGCAACGTCAGCGGTGGAGTGTGGGAGAATTTGGGGCTTGTGGAAGTCCCATGAGATTGCGCTATCAGTGCCCCTGAGTCCCATGCTGCAGCAGCAGCAGCAGAGGCACTGGCAAAAGGTCACCCCCCCCACTTCCCCACCCCGTGCTTTCCTGGTGTTCGAAGTGCCAAGAGTGGTTTTGGATCCAGATGGGGGAGTACTGGTGGACTGCCCACACTGTGGGATTCCGGCAAGATATTCCGTAGAGCAGGATGGTGCGGGGTTGCACTGTTCTGAGGTGCTGGGCAGCACGGCCCCAGATCCCCGTGGCAGGGACCTGCAGTGCACGCGCAGCTCCGGGCAGCCTGGCGAGACGCCACAGGCCCTGCAGAAGTGGTGACGCAGTCCCGCTGAGCCCACACAAGGTGGCGCGGCCCCGAAGAGTGGAGGTGCCGGCCCGGGGCTGGCGGCTCTGCCACCTGGCCCATGCGAGGGGGCGCGGCCCCAGAGTGAGAGAGATCCCCCCCGTGGTGGCTGGCTGAGCCCATGTGGGGGGGGTGACGCAGCCCCGCAGCGGGGAGCACAGCTGGCTGGCATTGGAGCCCCCCTCGCGACTGCGGCTCTGCTGAGGAATGTGGGGGTAGGGTGGTGCTGCAGTGCCACAGCACCGAGGGACACCCTCCCCCCGGTGCTGCGATCTCCCCTTGCATGGAGCCGGGGCGGTACAGCGTGGGCAGCTGCTGCCGATCCAGAGGCGGCTGCTGGCTCTGCGGTGTTCGTTTTAAAGGAATGGCACAGCACAGCCGATGACAGGTGAGGGTTCCCCTACTGCAAGGGGTTCCGGATTGCCGAGTCTCCCTCATTTATGGATGATATCTGAACCAAGGCAAATGCAGTGGGTGGCTGTGGTTAGGCACAGCGCCCCCCTGCAGGGCAGTGATGAATTCCCCAGCTGTGCAGGTGCGGCGAGACAAGGTCTCGCCTCTGTCTCCGTGGAGCACATAGGACAGGATTCAGAGGCTGATGATGCCTCGTCAAATGCTCAGGCCAGCAAGAAAAAAAGGAAGAGAGTGCAAAAAGAGACCACTCCTTTGTTTCTTTGTGGACGGTGTTGACAGCCAAATCACATGGCAAATGTTTGTAAGGCAATGATTCAACAATTCCTGTCAATGGCCAGCCTCCGTCAGGCTTGGGAAATGGGCAGTGGGGCGCAAAGAGGAAGTGTGCTCAGACACAAGTGTCTTCCCAGTCCCCACAGCCGATGGATGTCTGTTGAGCAAGTTCAGTCCCAAACTCACCTCTCCCTGTCATTGTCCCTTAAGGGACCAGAATTGTTTAATTTGTGTTCTTTGAGTCTTCTGTTCACAGGACAAAGAGCCAGTGATGAGAAGGCAGCTGCTCTGAAGTTACTGAGCTGCCTCAAGTTCACTGGACTGTTGCTCTGATCAGAAACTGTCCTGGAATGATTTTTGGATTTTTTGTGATTCTCTCATTTGCTGTTTGGCATCTGGAATAGACTCTCTTTCAAGATGAATTCATCGCCCTTTGTGACTGGCTTCAGGAGCTGTTGGACCAGGATCATCTGGAACCTTCAACCAGTCCTGGGCCATTCCCGTGTTCTGCATCAAAACAGAACTCTGGGAAATGGAGGTTTTTATAAGACCTCCAAAAAAGCCAATCCTTAATTGTGAATCTGAATGATTGTTTTCTTTGATTCATTTGTATCCTGCAGGTATCATTGGCTGATGGATGTCCGATTACTTGCACATTCTGGAATTGGTCATTCTGCCCCATTTGCCACAAAGCAGCAAAAATATTGTTTGAAAAAATAAACAAACAAACAAAATTTGTTTAAGATAATTGGTTGACATGAGCTGCGAAAATGGCAAAAAGTACTTTGAGCTGATTTCTTGATTTCAGCTGCAAAGAATGGCAATCATTTTGTTTGAGCTCATTGCTCGATTGATAAATGCAGGCAACAATGCTTGCAAATTTGATGGGTGCAGATTTTTGTAAAATTCATACTCGGTATTACAGGAGAAATTTGATTGGAGTTTTGCAAGCAGTGTTTCTCTGCCAAATGCTCTGGAGGCATGAGCTGTTGCAAGTGGCAAAATTCTAAAATTCTTTGGAATTTTTTGTGGCCCAAAAATAGTCAGAAGTTAGTGCAAGGACCTACTGTCTTTACAGATGATTTGGGGAGGACAAGGTAGGCCATTGTTGCTTGGAAGGATGGTTTTGAGGGGCAAGTTTTGGAAGCTCATGAGAACAGGCAGCCCATTTGATTGAAATGAGGGCTGCTGTCATGGCATTTCCAAAATTTTCCCAGGAGCCTTTTCATTTAGTCATGGATTCCATTTCTGTGGCCGACATGGTACACAGATGGGTTGTTCAATTTTGAAGGGAGTCAGCAATGTTGGTTTGTTCCATTGGCTGAAGAACCTGTGTTGTGCCACAGAGGCCTGGTTCTTCAAAAACAAAAATGGGGAATGCAGGGTGAAACCCTACAAATTTAATTGGCAAAGGCTTTGCATACCATCGAGCACCTTACAGGTGCCACAGAATTTTATTAACCCTGTCATGTGAAAAGCAAGAAACCGTGACTGAATGAAGGTCAACAAATGGAGGAACCACTGAGTGATCACTCTGATGTCAATGGCACGGGTGATCACTCTGATGGCCCTTCCATGGGAACAGAAATTAAATGATGTACATTTTCTTTTTTCCTTTTTTCTTTTTTAATGGTAGAAGGGTGAGATGTTGCCCTGAATTTTCTTGCTTTCAAATGTTTGAATCTTCGCATCATGATTCTCATGGAGCTTGATGTAAACTATATGTATTTTTAGAAATTATCTATGTGTTTTGCATAGTTCGTCTCTGAGAGGAGAACTTGATTGATGGTAAGAGTGACCAATGAGGTCCATGAGGTCACAACCTTTTTGGCCAATCCTGGTTTTCTGTACAAAGTGTATATAAGTTGATGGACAAAAGCAGGGTTAACCCTTAAATAATGGGAAGTCACACGGGAGCACAAACACAGATCTAATCACTATGATTAATGCTATGTTCTCCGTTTATTTAGTCTAAAATGGCAGGTTATATACTCTTTTAGATAGTTTACAAATACAGATACATTTTGATTGGTACATAACAGAGAAAGAATGTAAATAGATAATGTTTCACTTGTTCTTTAAGGTGGCTAAAGGGTTCACACTAATACTATAGCTATTAACACCTGGAAAACCCACTATCTCCCACTAACACCTTAATACCTAATTTTAACTGTGTTACCAATTCACCTACTAATTTCTTCCTATGCCTAGGCTTCACAGGCCTCAAAGTGAGGCCTAGACTGGGTAGTTCAAACCTTGCTCTCTTTTAACCTGGTTGTTTCCTCACCCGAGATTCCAAAGCTGGCTGGTGGTTCGTGTGGGCACGAACGGAGTGATTTTCCCTCTTGACCTCTGAAAGATTTAGAGTCTGCTGTCTGACTCTGTGACTGTGTTCTGTGCTGAGCTCAGGGCTTGGTGTTTGGTGCGAGAATGAAGGGAGTCTCAAGGTCTTGGTTTTCTTGGTTTCTCGCGTTGTTTATTAGTTCTTATCTTACATTTCTCTGTGTCCAGCTAAGATGTTCACAGCAGCCTGGACACGAGGTGACTCCCCTCCTGTGTCCGGCCATGGTGTTCTCAGCAGCCTGGACACGAGGTGACTCCCCTTCCCCTGTGTCCGGCCATGATGTCCACTGCAGCTCGGACACAAGGCGACTTCCCCCTGTGATGGGAGGTTGCTACCTCTTATACAGATAACTACGTACTCATTGTTTATAATTCTATGCCAATGTCTATCACCTATACTAACAGGGTCATGTCTACTTTGATCCAATCCACTGAAACTACTTTGTGCCCACATCACTGCAGAAAATGGATGCCTAAGGGAGAAGAAGAAGAACCCAGGGCACCGCCCTAAAATCACCATCTTGTCCCTTTGCATCTACATTCTAAAAACCCAAAACTACAAAATCTTCTGCACAGTGATAACTACACTACTCTCAGTAACACTTTTGTGACTTGCAATACTTCTCTCTGTTGTATGTTTTTCTCATGGACCAAAATCAAAGACTGTGTCTTCCTGGGCTCTGTGCCAGGCAAACCGCCCTGCACAGACCCCAGACCCTCTTTTTTGGGTCCCAGGCCTCTCTACCGAGGTCTGTGACTTCCCAGGGCACCCAGAGGGATGCCCTGGACTCCAACATTACTCCAAATATAAATCATGTCCTTGTTCTCTAAGAAAATCTCCAACAGATGGAGTCAGAAAAAATAAAGAAGCTTTCCATGTCTGACCTGCTGCTGCCTGCTGTCCTCTGTGTGGGTCCGCACCCACGTCACAATTGGTGACCCCTCCGTGTGAGGTGGACACAGTTATTTACTAGAGATATTAAAAAAAATACAAATGTTGTAGTACAAAAAGAATAAGCAAACAAACAAACAAGAAATCCTAGAAAACCCTGACAAAGTCAGAAATACAACCTGACTCCCTGTTGGTCAGGGTGTTGGAAACAGTCCAAAAGTCAGCCCTCCTGGAGTGGCAGATGTGGTTCTGTTGGAAGCAGAGATGATCCTGTGGAGCCAGGGGTCCAGAGATGGGTCTGGTCTTCCTTTGGGAGTCCCGTGGGAACACTGGATTCCTGGTGACATTTGTGGCTCCTTTTTATCTAGGTGGAAAAGGGTTTGGCTCCTCCTCCCTGGGCAAAGCATCTTACAATAGGATGATGTAATGTGTCATGTAATTGGTGAGCTTTAATGGTCCATTAACAGAAGATATTCCCATGGGGGTAGTGGAAGAGTGAACCGAGATAAGTAACACTGCTCCATCCAGTTTTAACAGCTCGCTTGTTATCAGAGAAGGCAGTTATCCCCTCCCTTCTGGAGTTACAACAGATAAAGAAAAATCTCCCCAGCTGAGCTTTGGCCACTTCTTTGTTTTGGTGAAGTACTCTTAAGTATCCAACATTTAGTCTCCTTGGTAACTTATGGGGGAAAGAAATTCTTTGAAGTAAAAAAGGAACAAACCTAACCCCCAACAGGTGTTTACATAAAGGTGGTGCCCTAAAGGACCAATCCTATTCATTGTACCGAAACACTGTTGTTGTGGTTTGAAAGCAAAACGAGTGAGAGACTCCAAGTCAGAAATACAATTTAATGAGAAGAAAGGAAAAAAGGTAAAATAAAATAAAACAAATGCAATAATACAAAAGACCACTGACAGAGTCAAATACAACTTGAGCAGGGTGGTGGAAGCAGTCCAGATGAGGTAGTCTTCCTGAAGCAGTGATCCTGTAGGAAGGTCTGGTAGCTCTGGTCCTCTGGGAATCCAGTGGGTAAGGGCTGCTTGTACTGTCCCAAATCCCAGATTATATCCAAGTAAGAATGCTTGGCTCCTCCCCCTGGGCGTAGCATCTCACAATGGGATGATGAGTTGTGAAGTGGGTCCTTGATGGCCCATTAGACAGAGATAACTCCTGGAGGGAGTTACCTGTGAGTCATGGGCAAGGCATAGATGGGCCATGAGCAGAAGACAGCCCAAAAGAAGGGGTCTGGGAAGAACACTGCCCCACTTGGTTTAACAGTTCATGAAGATGGTGATAGAATAAATGCTTTATGTACATCCTACACTACAACCCAGGACAACTGTGAAAGGAGTGAAAATTGGAAAGCTCCTAAATATATGTTGTAGATTTGAAGAGTTGAAACCCTTGATTGTTATGTAATAAGTTTATTAATATTTTAATTATTAATAATTTTGAATTGTAATGTAACAGTAAGGAGCCACCTCCGTGGTCCCCAAGGGGGGTGGCAGTGGGGGGGGGGGGCCTGCTTGGTCGCTGGAGGCCGCCCGCAGCCCCGCCTGACGTCGGAGAGGGCTGCCCGCCATCGAAAGAGCCTGCACCCCCCCAGACACCTGAGTGGACCGTCCGCCATCGGGGTAGCCCCCACAGACATGAGCGGGCCACCCCAGCCCTGACCCCTGCTCACCGCCATCGCGGGCTCGGCTGACGGGGGCGGCCCGCCGCTGCTCCAGGCTCCGGCACTGTGGCACGGCCGGAACGTCCCGCCCCCGTGCTCCCGCCATTGCCACTGCACCCAGCCCGTGCAGAGAGTCTGCGTGGCTCCAGTGTCGCCGCCAAACCCGTGCTCCTACCACCCCCGACTCCTGGCCCGGCCCGCTCCAAAAAGGAACCTGCTCCCAAAGCCATGGCAAATCGCCGCTGAGGCGCTGCCGTCAGCGTGCCCTCCCAGCATGAATCTGCCCCGCTCTCCTGCAAAACCCCCAAACTGCCGAGCCAGCCCGACCCGCATGGCCGTCCTGCTCCCACACGGCTCCCGCCGTGGAGTGGCCAGAAGCATACACACACCCCCCTATTGAAACCGCGAGACCCCCAAAGCGCCTGCTCACCTTGCGGCGCTGCCGAGACGTGCCGTGCTCGCTCTCCCGTGCAGAGAATCCGCGTGGCTTCAGTGCTGCCGCCCCCTCCCCCAAGATCCCAGCCCGCTCCTGCCATGAGGCTGCTGCAGCGCTGATTGCAAAATAACCCTCCCCGGGGCGACCCCGTAGTACATGTAAATTAAGAATCCCAATGCACTCTGGGACTCTTTTTAACACCAAAACACCCCAATAAAAATAAATCCATGTAAGATTTAGACCCACAAAAGACAGCACTAAACCATGTATACCCTAGAGTATTAATAGACAATTTTTGTAACTCGCTGTAACCTAAAAATACCCAAAAAAAGGCAAGACCCCAAGGCAACCCAACAGAAATCAGAACCTCTTGGAAACCTCCGGTGAGGAAAGAGTTCTCCAGCTCTGCAGGAACTTCCTTCCGGCTGCAAAGCTGACCGGGACCCTCCTCCTCAAGGGCATACCTGGCTGCCAGCCCCTCGAGACACCCTTATAAGAGCTGATTAATAAAGGCATTTTAAGGAGAAAAATATTATCTTCGCCCATTTTTAACAAACTGTATAAAAAGAATCTGTCTTTCAATAAACTTTGCTATAAGCCCTCTGAAGAAATTGGAGTTCTCTGTGTTGTTACATGAGCTGTCCTGAATTGTACTGATAAAGGAGGAAGCCATGGATGTGTGCATCCTAACAGCCGAATTCCAGCTGTTGGTTTGGACAGTTGACTTAGTTTTTCTGTTTAACCTGCCTGTGAATGTGGTCTGTGGGAATATAAAAATCACAGTGGAGATATGTTACTCCTCCAATCAGAAGCAACAGCAGATACCATCTGTATACAATTGGGGTTCCCAATACCTCTGAGGGTCCAGCCCTTGCAGAGAAGTGGCTAAAATTAATTAGCAAGACAGCATGATTGAATGTGTCTTGAAAAATCAAAAAGGTTTTGTTGTGGTTTGAAAGCAAAACGAGTGAGAGGCTCCAAGTCAGAGATACAATTTAATAAGAAGGAAGGTAAAAAGGTAAAAATAACATAAAATAAAATAAATACAATAACACAAAGGACCACTGACAGAGTCAGAATACAACCTGAGCAGGATGGTGGAAACAGTCCTGATGAGGTGGCCTTCCTGAAGCAGTGATCCTGTAGAAAGGTCTGGTAGCTCTGGTCCTCTGGGAATCCAGTGGGTAAGGGCTGCTTGTACTGTTCTAAATACCAGCTTACATCCAGGTGAGAATGCTTGGCTCCTCCCCCTGGGCGTAGCATCTCACAATGGGATGATGAGTTGTGAAGTGGGTCCTTGATGGCCCATTAGACAGAGATAACTCCTGGAGGGAGTTACCTGTGAGTCATGGGCAAGGCATAGATGGGCCATGAGCAGAAGACAGCCCAACACTAGAGCACTGCCCCACTTGGTTTTAACAGTTCATGAAAATGGTGATAGAATAAATACTTTGTGTACATCCTACACTACAACCCAGGACAGGTTTTAATATGGGAAGAAAATAATACAAACACAAAGGCAAAGCTGAACACAGTATAGAGACAGGTCCCATACTTGCTACAACACCTTGAAAAGCATGGAGCTTCTTTGTTCTCTCTTTTTAGTACTCAATGGTTCAGGTGGACTATTTGGCTTTTGGCCCAATGGGATCAGCAACAGGCTTTGAGTTACACTTTCCAATCCATGCCTCTGTGCTGGCACTGAGCCAATTACAATAAGAAGGGCACAGAACTTTCTAGTTAAACTTCCTAAAATGTCTAAAGGTAAACTGAAACTCTTTCCTTACACAGAGATACGCACTTGGGGGTGGGGAATGCTTTACTACAGTGTACAACAGGAGCAGAGGAAGAGCACAGGTGGGGCAAACCAGGAATTTCACAGCAGTAACAAGCACGAGTGAGGCTGTGTTGATGCTCCCATCAGAATATCAGCTCCCAGCAGAGGCTGTGGAAGCAGAGAAATGGGAGGCAGAAGCTGAGCCAAGGTAAAGAGCAGGGCAGGTATCTCCAGATGGAAGAGGCAGAGCTAATTCAGCAGAAGGACTTGCAGCAGGAGTTCTTTATTTTAAGTAGGACTAAATAACAGCAGTTATTTACAATTTGCACCCTCAGAACATTCACTGAAGTGTTGAAGTGCTGTCTAACACTGATGTCAGAGGCTCAGCTGCACAAACCTGGCTTATCCAAGAAGCAAAAAGGCATTGTAATTATAACTCCTTAAATTTTCAACACCATGATTTGTTTTAGTTAGGGCTCTCCTTTGAGTACTTATGCCTTGCATATACATTTTTAATTTCAGTTGCCCCGGTGAATTGTATTACATAACGATGTAATATAACAAAGTATCACAGATTTCTGCATCAGTTACAGATGCACAAAATATAATTATATATTACCTAGTACTTTCTTTTCCTATAAAATTACCAAACTTGGAGAAAATAGCATCAGCAGCAATAGAGAGAAATGTTATGGGGATTTATTTAACTTTTTCCGTTCATGTTTAGTTAGTTGTTCTTTCTATTTATTTACTTTTTATTGATCACTTAATTGCTGTTAATCACTGATGTCCTAACACTGCATTTTAGCTTGAGATAAACAGAATTTACTTTATCTTTAGATCCATTGCTGATATTTATATTCATTAAGTAATAAAAAATATTCAGGAGGAACCCTGAGTGGGAGAGGAGTTAAGATTTATCCAGAACTGTAAAGTTTAAAAACTCTTCCAAAATTAGTTCTGTAATTAACATTGGTCTTCACTTTCGAAGTCAAATATGAGCCAGTTAGTGGTGCCGAATACTCACAGAGAACAAATGGGGCCATATCAGTTCACTGAGGACCTGCAGCCCTTCTCTGTGAAACACCTGTTTTCATTTCTTTAGGGACAGAACAGCACAAGAAATTAAAGATGGGCTAGATTCCATGGCTTGACTTTTTAACAGTCAAACCAACACATGTACTTCAAATGGAGCCATTGAATAAATTATCTGTGTCTGACATACCAAGCTGGTAATATGAAATCGCTGAATATCCAGTCTGCTTAAAGAGTGCTCCATGTGTGGGACAGAATCTATTCCTTCCCCTTCCTGCTTATCAATATCAGAATAAAAATTCCTTTTTGTACTTAAAAATTATTTAGAAAAAAAATCTTATTTTGTCTAGAAGTATTTTTTGCTGAATATCAGCAGCAAAATATATAAAAAATAAATTATAAATATATTTTTTCTATAAAAATAAATTATAAATAATGAGAGATGTATCATGGAGTTAAAGAAGCAAAACGGCAAAATGTGAACTTCTGGAAAGTCACTGATTTCATATATTGAGCTTTGAGCTAAATAATTTCAGAATAATGAGAAAGCCAGATTCCCCAGCACCCTAATGGGACCTGTTTGAGTGAGAACAATAAGGAGTTATCCTAATTTGAGTCATAGTCGATTCCAGTGTAACATCCATGTGCTTCCTGACAGGTGAATGAAATTCTGAAGAATTGAGTCAAATTCTGGAGGAAAAAAAAAAAAAGTCAAAACCATATGGAAAATTGGCAGGTACTTTTTATGTTTCGTGCTACAGAAAAAGATTTTTTTCACCCCCCTTGTCCCAAGAAAGAAGAAGTAAAAAATTAAATGAGATTTCTAATATATAAATAATTGCAGGTTATTCATTGCATTATAAAAATCATAGATTGTTCAGGTTATGGTTTATTTTTTGGTTTATGCTCCTTGATATTTAAGACATTGAATTTCTGAAGTCAAGAATTCTGACCTGCTCTTCAAAATACTACAATGCGTTGAACAATGAACAATTTAATTTTAATATGTAGAGATGTAAAATTTTGTTTATATGTAGCCATATGCAGCTTCAAATATAATATTTCTTTTTTTCTCCCAGTTCTGGTCAATAATGAATGAGTTTTAGAATTCAAATCAAGGCACAGTGGAGTTCTTGTGATATATTATTGATAAAGCACACTTATTGTAGCAACATTTTCCAAGGGAAAACACATTATTTGCTGGGTCTGTTAATGCGAACTTTATCATAAGTTTATATTAAGCTTATAAAAATAATTTTCAGTACATTGAAGGAAGATTTGTAAGCAGCCTTTTAAAAAATTAGATTAAAAAATGCAACTTATTACTTTAATGAATAAAATATTAATCTTTGAGTAGGTCTCCAATTCACTTTTCCATATGGCTCAAAGAAAAAGTCCATTATTATAATAATGCATTTAAGCATATAACAACCAGAAATATTTAATAGAATTTTAAGGAAATGTTTTTTCTTTTTCCTTTCACAATGGCTCATTGAAGTTGCATAGGGGAAATAAGAATTTCCATCTAGAAAAAGATAAAGGAGTTCTTGTTCTACTCTTAGTATTTCTATTAGTGTTTAAATCCAAAGTACTTTCAGAACTCTCCCCTTGAAACTTGAACTCCAGCAGGGGTATGTTCCTGTGGGAAATGTATATATTTTTAAAATATTCAAGCCTTAATATTTTTTTGGGAAAAACCTTGGTAACACAGTCCTTCAAGTGCTCTGGTTGAGCAGATTTTAACATAATTAAATTACTTTGGGAGCAGTTATTACTGCATTAACAGATTTGGGTTTTTAATTTGTCTTGGCGTGGGTACTGCTGACAACCTGAGCTCTTAACTGAGAGCACCACTTGGAACTGGAACTTAATATCTTTGAGGGAAAATCAGGAATGAAGTGTGAGTATATTAATTGAATATACCTAGGCCTGGGAGGATCAGTCAAGAGGAATAATCTAAAGACAGATGAAAGACACATTTGCTCTCCTTAAATAATTTCAAAATAGGGAAGAAAATCAGTAGGGCCCAATTCAGGAAAAATATATTTATTTTTTGTGAGTTGTTAGTATTGGCATTCACAATTCTGATCGTGCATATATTTATGTACATGAGTAACACAAAGAAATGAAGAAAATAATGTAAAAATTCCAGTATTTGTGGTTATACGGTTAAGCAGGAAAACTTTGTAGCTGATGGGAACAGTGAACTCGCCTCGCCTTGCCTCCACTCGCCTCGCCTCACCTCGCCTCGCCTCACTTCGCCTCGCCCCGCCCTGCCCCGCTCCACCCCGCCCCGCCCCTCCCCTCGCCTCGCCTCGCCTCGCCTCGCCTCGCCTCGCCTCCCCTCCCCTCCTCTTCCCTCCCCTCCCCTCCCCTCCCCTCCCCTTGCCTCTCCCTCTCCTCCCCTCGCCTCGCCTCGCCTCCCCCTCTTCCCTCTTTTTTTATTTTCTGTCTTTTTGGTCAAATAACTTTTTCTCTTTTTAATATTATTTTTTTTTCCGTGTATGGAGGAATTAGTTTAAGAGTCTGCCTTGGTACAGAGAATCTGCAGACTGGATGACCTGGGAGCTCCATGGAGGGCTCCAATGCATAGCTGGGATTTCCTTTGGGTTCTTTCAACAACCAGGTCTTTCCTATGGTTTGAATTTTATATCTAAATGTAACTAGAAAATGAATATTCAAAATAAAATATGCTGGGACTGCTCTATTAGTCCAGTAATGTGATGCTGCATAGCCAGGACTGTCCGTGAAGCAGGGAAAAGCACAGAATGTCACTAACTGGCCTTCAAATCTTTAAACACTGATAGTAATTTAAATGTTCTTGGAAAGAGTTTGCCTAATTTTGAGTAGACTTTTATTTTTTTAACCAGTTACTTATACTGATAGCTGGTTTAATGCTTTGTGGCTGTATGTGTGAGGAACATTGCTAGGAGGAAGAAGCAGTGCTTCCAGTATTAATCCAAGCACTAAACATTTTTAAATGTCATGTTCATAAGTTATGAAGCTGTCTTTAAGATATCCACATTTCTCTGATTTCCATAAGCTGAAGTCTCTGGGTATGTTTTCAGTTAGTTGGAACTGCAATGAGAGTTGCATTTCCAACCTAAAGAGATATATCTGTAGCTATTAATATCAAATCATATCTCATTATATTTGCAGGGATAATAAGACACGGATGGCTGGCTGGTGCAGCCTGCAAAGTGCCTTAGCTTTTAGTGTGCTTGGCAGGAGTTAAATGGGAATGAACAGCATCAGAAGGGGAATTTTGCACAACTTGAGAAATTTTCTTGACATGAAGAAAAAAGTTAATTCCAGCCCTGCCTCATTAATCAGATCTGCCTACAGTCAAGGAACTGTCACCTAAGTATGTTTTGCTTTCTGCTGTGTGCTGCTGCTGAAGATCCTGACTTGCAAAACAGAAGTAATTGAATTTGTGCTCAAGGGCAAAGCAATGAGTTGGAATGTGCTTTATGAATGACCTTTGTGGGGACTGCCCTGGGCACTTCCATGTGGTGCCTGTCACCACTAATGGTGGCTGCAGACTCAAGGTTTTTTCACCAGGCACACCCAGGAATTGCTTTTTGTGTGTCTTATATGCCATGGATCATGCACACAATCTTTGCATTGTAACAGGGAGCAATAGCCTGGAATTAGGGAATTATCCAGGAGGACCTCTGGCATCTCTGCACTAGTCAGTGCAGTTGTATCCTCTGAAGGTCCAAATTCAAATCTGTAGCAATGGTGGAACAAAAACAAATGGAGCTCCTTGTGCATGCAAAGGAAATCACTTTATTATAGAAAACACTCCCCTTTTATACTTTTAGTTTCCACTGGACATAATCAAAACTCAACAGAAGAAGGGCACCCATTGGCTGGATCAGGTGGACCCTACTGTCCACATGTCTTATGACCCAATCAGCTTCCCACTCACATGACGTTCATGCGCCCCTCCTCATAACTGCCTCTCACTGCCCAACTAACCTTCAATTGTCAAGCCTGCAGCTGTGCCCTCCTACAGGGCTTTCTGGTAAACATAATCTTTAATAACTTTATCAATTACAACCCAATATCCCACAAAAATCATGCAGCCCCAAATAAAGCAGATTAGGATCATCATAACCTTTTGTAAGGTCTGTGAACACAAACACCTAAATTCTTAAATTTAGCTCCTGCTTACCCTTCACTGAAAGCTCCAGGAGTCCTTGGGCTTGGACTTGCTCTTGTCAAGTCCTTGTTACTATACTTGAAAAAATATTTGTCTTTCTGTTGAGATGAAGGGGGTCTTCATAGAAGACTAAAGAAGCTGGGTAATTGTAAAAGTCATTTATTGCATGGCTAAATCAGTCTCATGAAGGCAAAGTTGTTACAATTCGTGCCATTATACAGAAAGCCTTCTAGCATAGAGTCCCCAAGGCCCAAGCAGAAGCGGCAGCAGTGTATCATCGTCAGCAATAGCAGCAACAGCAGTGTCCATCCATGATCTCTATGTTCTCTTGCATTCTCAAAGTGGTGCATTTTTATTCTATTTTTACCCAATCAGGTACAAACATGATTCTACTACTGTCTTGCTGGACCTATCCAAATCTAATGCTGATGAGCGAAAGTGGTCATAATTTCTTACACAAATTCTATGTACGTAGTTCTATCTGTTCCATCTAGGACTGCTAACCATGCTACATTATGTTTTTGTTATAGAACATAGTTAACTTTGCAAAGGTAATGCTACTGAACTTTAAACTAGGCTTTAGGGCTTTTTCTTACTAACTAATACAGGCTCTTATCTGCTTCAGGTACATTAAATACTCTCTACTTATTTAAAACTAAACTTACATTTCTGCCTCATGTCTGAGTGGATTTATATATTTTAGTTTCTCTGAAGGTTTTAATTCAGCCCTCACATTTCTGAGTGCTTCTGAGCCTCTGTGAATGACGCCCAGAGGGATTTCTGTCACAACATCTTTCACTTAAGAAATCTAGATGTTTTATGTAAAATCCAGACAAGGCCATTGATTTTTTCCACAGAAAATTGTGATAGTATTGTATAAGCATACAAAACTCAGGAGTTAAAAATGGAATAGCAAATTCAAGGAAACTGGAATGCCAAAGAAATGGACACTATTGATATAATATTGGTACAAGGATTTCTGATGAAAATCAAAAAGAAAAGAAGAAAACAGCTGCAGTCTGTGACAATTATAGCTGGTCTGTAGCTGCACAGATAATTTGGCTTAACAGATATCAACCTGACCAGCCTAGTTCATTAGAAGTTAAAGGTAAACAAGTACCCAGGTATGAAAGTGATTGGCTGGATTCAAGCTGAAACAAGGACACCTCAGCCAATCCCTATGAATCATGGATGCATGCAGACACTGGTCAAGTGAGCTGGGCAAGATCACAGCCAACTGTGTTTGTAAGCATGGGAATTTCAAAACCCCTCTATAAGGGGCTGCCCCTCAATAAACATTGGCTTTGCTGCATGACCTCGGTGTGTGCTTGTTGGATTTCGGTCTCCATCATCAGGGCGACAGCAGTCTGTGTTCTTTCCATTTTGCAAAAACTAAAATGGATGAGGATTAAATGACAATTAGGGCAGGGAGGCTTGTCTGCTGTCAAGTTGAAAAAAAAAAAAAAAATGGAGGTCACTAATATATATGACCAGAACTTTTGGCAGTGGTTTATGTTCAAACATTTAGTGTCATGCTTTGAACTCACTGGAAATGTGTCTCTAAAGAAGATCTCAGTACTCAAAAATATGTGTAATGTGTCTGGTGTAGGAAGTTTGTGTTTACATCCAGTTTCCTTAGAAATCCAAAGAAACATTTATACCATAGAATTCCCACTGGACTTTTGTGGTTCAGGAAAAGAATAGTAATGTTTAAGTGAATTTCATCCCTGATATAATTTTTTTTTTTTTTTTTTTTTTTTGACAAATACAGAAGTAGTGATTCCTGAAGGCAACACCTTCTCTTACTTTTCCTGGCTTCTCTTCCTTGAGAATCAAACATTGTTGAAGAACTGGAATACTCTACTGCTATAGATATGGTTTGGTCAAATCCCAGTGGGATAAGACAGCTTTGTAGCAAACAGAGGATAAATGAGACAGAAATTACTATGTACTGCTAAAAGCAGTGCTTAGTGGTTTGGATGAGCAAAAGTTACAGCTGTTAATAGCCTAGGGGGCGCCTGTAATTTAGGCTTTGAAAAGATGATAAAGCAGAGGAAATTATTTGGAAGCAAACAAATCTGGTAACAGAATATCTGAGAAGTATTTTAAACTGCTTATCATTCAGATGTGCAGAATAGATGTCTAATCTCTCCCATTGCCATGGCTAAAGATTTAGAGGATTTTGCATAAACCTTTAATGAGTCTTTTAAGACATCCAATTTAGTGAATGGCAAAGGATTTGTGGCAGGAGGAAAAGAAATTGTTTCAGCCAAGTTTCCCAAATCAGGGCTATTTGTGGACAGATATGAAGACAAGACTGTTGGTACAGATGTTGCTTGTCCCCTTCACTCCAACCCCTTCATTCAAGGCCTCAAGAAGTTTAACAAAGACAAACTTGCTTTTGGGATAAATCATAGGATGGTTTGGGTTGGGAGGAACCTTAGAGCTCATCTTTTTCCACCTGCTGCCATGGGCAGCACCTTCCACTATCCCAGACTCCTCTGAGCTCCATCCAACTTGGCCTTGGACACTTCCAGGGATCCAGGGTCAGCCACAGCAAAGAAAATTCCAGTTTTGGACACTGAAGAAAACTTATCACCATGAGAACTGCTTGGAGCAGGACCCAGAGAGCTCAGGCAAATATCTATCCACAGAGCTTTTCAAAACTTGTCTGGGCAATGCCCTGGATAACACCATCCTGCTTTGAAGCTGCCTCTGCTTTGAGTGGGAGGTTGGACTGCATGATTTCTGGAACTTCCTTCCAGCATAAATTTTCCTCTTGTTCTAAGTGAGCAACATCAGTGACTCCATGGGCTTCAATTTCAAAAGCGGTCAGTATTTAGAGGCTGCTGAAGGCTGGTTTGATCTCTCTCTCAGCAGACACACAAAAAAGTTTAAGGCAAATCTTCTCATTTAAATTATGAGTTGCATCTATCCCAGCATAATCAATGTTGTTAAATCTAATTAGTGAATTTTACTGGAGAGTTTTAAGAGACTATGGCAAATGATATTTTTTTTTTCTAATGCCCTCTAGAAATCTCATGTTTATTTCCATCATGGTGCAGGTTATAAAAAGTGACAGGTAGTGAAAAGCAAATCAGCCTTTCACTTATTTTTCAGTGCATCAGCTTATTCAGGCTATGAACTCATTTGTACGATAGTTTTGTTATCATTGTCCACATTTTTGAAATCTCCCCATAAGCTTTTATCCAGGACTGCTTTTTCTCTTCCCTTTGACTTTAAAATTGTCTTTGCCTCAGTCAGTGTTGTATTGCTCGTGTTTTGGCAGCTTCAAGCATGCCTAATCTTTTCCCCATTTTTTTCACAAATGTCAGCACTGATTTATTTATTTATTTTGAAGATATTGGGAATCTGTGTCTTCCCTTAAATTCTTCATTTGACTTCTCCATAGATGGATTTTCCTCTTGTATGTCAGCTTGTAATACTGCTAATGTGCTGTTCAGTTTCCTCCAAGGTTCCCTTATTATTATGTCTTTGCTTCTGTGTTTTGCTATGATAGAACTCCAGGCAAGCCCAGTAGTGCTTTTTTTAGGTAGCTTGTTCTCTTTTTTTATACTGACAATCTTAAAATTTGTAATCAGTAGATCAGTAGGTGCAATGCCTCATGGATGCTCACATGAGTTATTCCACAGTAAGAGAGTAATTCCTTCTTTTTTGTCTTGTCTCAGCTTGCATTTCTCATTAATGTTCTACTATGAAACCTGTAAATTAATATAGTTCAGTGTTCAAATGCCAGTCATTTCTTGTAGTTAATTTTGAATAATTATATATAACTTAACTTGGGGTGAAAAAAGAGAGTTCTGTCTATAAATCAGACCAGACACAGTGGCCTAAAAATACCACCAGTAAATTGTGACTTTCTCCAGTCATTGTGCAGTGCTTACATTGCTGTTCAGAAGTGTAACCATTTCTGTTGGTATTGCACAAAATATATTTGTTTTCTGTCTCCTCAATCTGAAGATGATTTTTCTCTTGCTGTGTCTGCATATTTTAGACACAGCTCTTCCAAGAAAAGCAGAATAATACAGTTGCAAAAGAAGATATTTGCTTAGTGCATTAAATAATTTTTTAAAAGTGCCAAATGATATCCAAGTTCAGAACTTGTGACTAGAATCAAACTTAACTTACATTACTGTCGTCCCTGAATTTCTTGGTTTCAAAGTGTTTGAGTCTTTGCAGCAGCTTTCTCATGCTGCTTCATGTAAACAATATTGTATTCTTAGAAATTATCTGTATGTTTTGCATTCTTGTTCTCTGAGAGAGAACTTGACTGATGGTCATATTGACCAATGGAGTCAGGAGGTTGTAACCTCCTTGGGCCAATCTTGGCCCTCTGTACAAAATGTATATAAGCCTTTGGAGTCAGATAATAAAGAGCTTTCCATATTTCACCAAGCTGCTGCCTGCTGTCCTCTGTCAAGGTCCACTCCCACGTCACAACGTGTTGCCCCTCTAAAGCCATGGGGTAACATCTGGTGACCCCTCCGTGTCTGGACTGCAGCTGAGTCGCATCTGGTGACCCCGGACGTGTGAGAAGAGGGTCTCCAGTGCATTTGGTGACCCCTCCGTGTCTGGACTGCAGCTGGGTCACATTGGTGACCCCGAGTGTCTGAACGGCACATCTGGACACTGTCTGTGTCTGAACGGACTCCTGACGTGGGAGAACAGGTCACGCCGGTGACCTCCGACTGCAAGAGAACTGCACGTCGGTGGACCTGTCTGCCCAGTGAGAGACTGAGCTGCTCTGCCTGAGGCAATCGTGGTAAGAGATAATGATCTCTAAACCCTCCTCAGATGAGGAAACCCTCATGGTGGACCTTTGCCTTGAGGTCCTGCAGAGAGAAGAAGTCTCCTTTCCTGGAGATGCTCTCCAGAAATTGTTCTATTATGCTAGAACTCATGGGTTTTTTTGCAGCCTTGAAGAAGTTTTTTCTATAGAGTGGAAGTCTTTGGGCGACTATCTGCTCCAGGTTTTCTATGCAAATCGCAGTCTGAAGCTTTTGAAACTGATTGCCACCTGGAGCAGGCTGGAGAAAGTGCTGCCTAAAGTACAGCCTTCCAGCTCTGAGGATGGCTCCAGCCCCATCAGGCTGGGTGCCACGGAAGACGGTGGAATCATTCCTCCTGTCCCGGCTCCACGGAGACAGGTGGGACAGCCGACTCCCCTTCCTCGGAAACGCAGCAGCATGGCGGGAAGCCTGCCTGCTCTCAGCACACCAGCTGAGGCGGGCACGGGGTCTCCTGCGGAGCAGACCCCTCCCCAACCCACGCCTCATCGGCGCTGGAGTGTGGAAAAACTCGGGGCTTGTGAAAGTCCCTCGGGATCAGCCCCCCCTCCCAGCCCCGTGCCGCCGCTGAAAAAGCGGCGACAGAGGCGAAAAATCGCCCCCCCCACTTCCCTCCCCCGCCATGTTTTCCCGGCCTTGGAAGCGCCGGGAGCACTCTTGGATCGAGGGGGAGGGGTGGTTTTTGTGGACTGTCCGCACTGTGGGGCATCGGTGGAATGTTCCGTGTGGCAGGGCGGCGCGGGATCGCGCCGTTCTGGGGCGCCGGGCAGGGCAGCCATCCCCCCCCGCGGCGGGGACTTGCAGGGCACACACAGGTCCCCGCAGCTTGGCGACAGGCCAAGTGCCCCGCCGGAGCGGGGGTGGGGCCCTGCCCAGCCTGTGAGAAGGGGCAGCCCCGAAAAGCGGCGGGGCCGGCCCGGGGCAGGCAATGCAGCCTGCCCAGCCCCCGCGGGACGGGGCGGTCCCAAGGAGTGAAGGGACCAGCCCAGGGCCACCCCGCACGGCCCCGGGGCGGGAGAAAACCCCCCCGCAGCGGCTGGTGCCGCCCTTGAGAAAGGGCGGGCCGGCCCCGCGCCGCGCGGTGCAGCCGGGCGGCATCGGAGCCACAGCCGCGGCTCCGCTCGGGAAAGCAGGGTGATGTCCCAGCCGAGGCTGCTGCTGTGAGCAGCCGTGGGTCAGCACGGTGCCCCCTGCAGGGCAGGGATGGATTCCCCAGCCAAGCAGGTGCAGTGAGACAAGCTCTCACCCCTGTCCCTGTGAAACACATAGGACAGGATTCAGAGGTGCATGATGCCTCATCTAATGCTCAGGCCAGCAAGACTAATGCTAAGGCCAGCAAGAAACAAAGAAAGAGAGTGCAAAAAAGAGAAATCACTCCCTTGTTTCTTTGTGGAAGGTGTGGACGGCTGAATTACATGGCAGATGTTTGCCAGGCAAGCCATGTGAAAGGCCAACCTCTGTCAAAAGGGCAGTGGGGTGCAAAGAGGAAGCGTGCTCGGACAGAAGAGTCTTCCCAGTCCCCACAGCCGATGGAGGTTTGTGGGGAAAGTCCAGTCCCATACACACCTCTCTCTGTCAGTGTCCCTGAAGGGACCAGAATTGTTTAATTTTGTTTGAGTTTTCTGTTCGCAGGACAAAGTGTCGGTGGTGAGAAGGCAGTTGCTCTGAAGTATTGAGCTGCCTGGATTTCACTGGACTGTTGCTATGATCAGAGATTGTCCTGGAACAATTTGGAACGGACATTGCGATTTTCTCCTGTGCTGTTTAGCAGCTGGAATGGACTGTCTTTCAAGATCCATTCATCGCCATTCGTGACTTGTTTGGGAGCTGATGGACCAGGATCATCTGGAAATTTCAACCAGTCCTGGGATGTTCCTGTGTTCTGCATTGAAACAGAACTCTGGGGACTGGAGGTTTTTTATAAGTCCTCCAAAAAGCCAATCCTCAAATGTGAATCTGAATGATTGTTTTCTGTGATTCATTTGTATCCTGCAGGTATCACTGGCTGATGAATGTCCAATTCCTTGCACGTTCTGGAATGGGTCATTTTTGCCCCATCTGCCACAAGGCGGCAAAATATTGTTTGAAAAAACAAACAAACAATCAAAAAATTTTTTTTTGTTTGAGCTAATTATTGCTCGATTTCAGCCGCAAAAATGGCAATCATTTTTGTATGAGCTCATTGCTCGATTGATAAATTGCAGGCAACAATGCTTGCGAATTTGATGGGTGCAGATTTTTGTAAAATTCATACTCTCAGTATTATGGGAGGAATTTGATTGGAGCTTTGCAAGCAGTGTTTTTCTGCCAAATGCTCTGGAGCCATGAGCTGTTGCGAGTGGCAAGAATCCTTTGGATTTCTTTTTGCAGCCCAAAAATATTCAGAAATTTAGTGCAAGGACCCACTGTCTTTAGAGACGATTTGGGAGGATAAAGTAGGCCAGTGTTCCTTGGAAGGATGATTTTGAGGGCAAGTTTTGGAAGCCCCTGAGGATGGGCAGCCCATTTGGTATTGGGGCTGCTGTCATGGCATTTCCACAGTTTTCCCAGAAACTTTTCATTTAGTCACGGATTTAACTTCTGTGGTCGACATGGCACACAGATGGGTTGTTCAATTTAAAGGGAGTCAGCAATGTTGTTTGTTCCATTTGCTGAAGAACCTTTTGTTGTGCCACAGAGGCCTGGTTCTTCAAAAACAAAAACGGGGAACGCAGGGTGAAACCCCGCAAATTCAATTGGCAAAGGCTTTGCATGCCATGGAGCACCTTACAGGTGCCACAGAATTTCACTAACCCTGCAATGTGAAAAACAAGAAACCGTGACCGAATGAAGGTCAACAGAGGAGGAACCACTGGTCCTCCCATGGGAACAGAAATTGAACTGTAGTTCATTTTCTTTTTTCCTTTTTTCTTTTTTGAAAGGTAAAAAGGGTGAGATGTCGTCCCTGAATTTCTTGGTTTCAAAGTGTTTGAGTCTTTGCAGCAGCTTTCTCATGCTGCTTCATGTAAACAATATTGTATTCTTAGAAATTATCTGTATGTTTTGCATTCTTGTTCTCTGAGAGAGAACTTGACTGATGGTCATATTGACCAATGGAGTCAGGAGGTTGTAACCTCCTTGGGCCAATCTTGGCCCTCTGTACAAAATGTATATAAGCCTTTGGAGTCAGATAATAAAGAGCTTTCCATATTTCACCAAGCTGCTGCCTGCTGTCCTCTGTCAAGGTCCACTCCCACGTCACAACATGTTGCCCCTCTAAAGCCGTGGGGTAACACATTACTGTGATGTCTATCAAAATAAATATTTATAAGCAAAGCTAAGTCGAGCATTTCTAAATATGCCTTTGGGCTTTTTATTTCCTCAGGGAAAAGAGAAGCGCTTGCCAAGAGTTCTCAAATGGATAACTAAGCAGTGTCTTATTTTAGTGCCAAGTGCACCCTAAGGGACTTGGTCAAAAGTATTGAAACAGATCCTGGGAGAGCAGGAGGACAGGGCAGTCCTTCTTGGTGCCTGCTTGAAGGGGGAGCTTTCCTTAGTAACTGGGGAGAAAACGAACTGATGTTGGTTTGGTTGTTGGGTTTGGGTTTTTTAGTTTCTCTTCATATTATTTGAAACTTGCTGGAATCCACAGAGTCCTTGTGAATCTCAAATTGTCTGGGGCAGGGGGAGATAAAGAGAGGAAATGTGGGAAGAGTTTGAAACATTTATTTTAAACTCTCTTACTTAATCAAAAGGAACCGCCCAAATTTTTCTTTATATGTTTCATGTTTGATTCCAGTATGATGATGAGGGTGGAGAGGAATTTATAATGTGTCAATTGATAGGAATGATGGCAGTAAATGGGTCTTAATTGCCTTGTCTTGGATGATGCCACTTGTGCATGGGGTTGTTGCCTCCTGCCATCATCCACGGTAAAAGGTAGATACTTTAGAGCAACTTTACAAAGTTAACTACAAAGTTAACTACTTTCAAAAAATCACACTATTCTATATAGCGAAATGATTTCTACTTCTTTCCTGTAAGTATTTAATCTAAAGGATGGACAGTATTTACAAATCAATGGTAACAGAAAGCTTTTTTGTGATGCTTTTGAATAAAGGTGGAGGACAAATTGAGAAATGCTCTCACTTATGAAGAATTGTTTTATTTGGGTTTCAAATTCTGCCTCTGCTACAGGAATAGTATGAGACATCCTGTGGAAGTAGATCTGTTAAAACATTGGCAAATCAGGACAACATCGAATAGAGCTGCTATTTTTTTGGCAGGATACCAGAAATTTTCTATTGTTCCCTTCCTGCTAGTATTAAACAGAGGAAAAAAACCCCACCAAAACCTTTAGGATGACAAGACTGCATGGAAATTAGGATTAATATAGTTGGTTTACATAATGTTAACATTTTAAAACAAACATGGACTGTGTATTCTCTGCTAGAAAGCACCCAGAAAACATAGGCCTTTCTATTTACCGTTCTACATTAATTATGTGGCTACTCTGACATGAATTGCTTCTCCCAGTACTTCATATGTCAAGGAGTATTTATGTCTGAAACCCCTCACTGTGGCTTTGCAGCTCAGAAGTCTGTATTAAAAAAAAAAAAAGAAAAAAGAAAAAAAAATTGCAGTTTTATTAATTGAATTTTATTTGGGATCTTTACTGTGTTGTTCACACCACTATAGATTCTTACTGTCTAGACTTAGGTGGAAAGAGAAACTTGGAGTAGTTTAGATGTAAAAGGAGCTTTTCTTGGGCCATACTCTGTGCTCCAGTGATGCTCATCCCTTTTCTTTGGATTGGCTTGCACTTGGAGGAGTTGTTCCTTGTCCTCTGGAGAAATCAGGAATACAGCAGGACTGCAGCAGTTGTCTCTTCCCCCTCTAGCCTCAAAGTTCATCCCTGCTGTTTCCCTAAAGGCTGATCCGCTGGCACAAGGAAAATGCAGAACTTCAAGGTTAAAGTAGGAAGATGTCCTTTGGTTTAAATGTTAATATTCATCTAAGAGAAGAACTAATGACACTGAAGACATCTATAATGCAGGGAGAAATTGGAAAAGCTTCCTTGCACATGCCCATTAATGCTCTGCTTCATGACTGAGGAAGAAATTTGTCACAGAAACAGAGACGAAACCCTCACCACATTTTAGCCTTGTTTCAAAGGCTCCTTATCTCAATAGAGGATAATCTTTGGTAATATTTGTATGGCGAATCAACATGTTTAACAAATGAATGATCTTCAAATTATTCCAAATATTACAGAATTAATATAGCTTGATTTTTTTAAACATATCTATTCAGAGTTGTCCAAATCATTTATTTGGCTGGTTTAAAAATTCATTTGTGTTGGATTTATGTAGAATTCTGAGAAGGTGAGGACACAAGCCAAGAATGTTTGCAGAAACAGCAATTTTAGATAAAAACTGAGAATGGAAGTGGAATATGAATTTTAAATTGTAGCAAGCAGAGGGGAAAATTAGATATCCTCAGCAGAAACAAGATTCTAATTGATTTAGAGACAGAAATATAATATGAACAAATGCTTAATCAAATTAGCTCACATTTATAACAGAAAAGAAATAATAAAAAGGACTCTTTAAATAACACTGGTTTAAGGACCACAAATTTGCTGCAGAAAAAAGGCAGATTAAGATAATAAATTGGAGAACACTGTGATCTAATCTTGTATTCTACAAGTTTGGGGAAATTCGTCACCTAAACTTCCTTTAAAACTAATTCAAATGTATATAGCTGCAATAAGGCATCAGGTAACAGTAAGAAAAATATAAATAGGTTGGGTTGCCTTAATTTAAGGTAATTAAGGAATTTTTTTTTTATCATTCATACTTGTAGAAAACAACATAAGGGATGGAATGATTGATTTGAGTTGGCTCAAATCAAAAACAGGAAGATGACTTGAGTAGGGCTTTTAAATTATGCTTTTAATTTGGACTTGAAGCCAAGTTTCATGGAATTTTAGCTTGGGGGTTTTCTTGTCAGAATATAAAATCATTGTGAGCATGAAGGGAATAAAAAAGCAATAATTTTATTGTCAGTGGTGAATGAGTTAATTTTTAATGAATTTTATGAAATTATTCTAATTTTCAATTTTGCTGCAGAATTGAGCATCATCTAAACAATTTATTCATCTGAAGGGACAGGAAAGCTCTTTCTGTCCAAGCTCACAATGCCCAAGTTCTCGCTGCTAGTGGCAGAGAACAGAAAGAAACAATTCCATGTTTTTTTAAGACTACTTGTAATATTGCATTTTATCTTACAAGTTAGATTTGAAAGCAAACCATTTATGCAACCCTAATTTTTATATATAAATTCTATAGGGTCTTACTGCCTCCATGTATGTGTCTGATGATTGTTATTGCTTTTATGAATAAATATCAGTATATAAGGTGACAGATTCCCTTGGAGTACATTAAGTTTATAACGTTTCACACTGTCATTACAATAACTGTCAAAATAATATCTTCGCATTTCTGTTCTGTTCTCATTACCACCTTCAGTGAGATTTGGAATTTTAGAGCCTCATATATTCAAAGAATTAGGGGAATACACTATACACTGTGACCTTTTCAATATTCTATAACTGCATTGCTGAAAATTTTACTTATCTTTCTTGTTTACTGCTCTTCTCTTTCCTGCATTTTGTGGGGAAGAGTTGAAATAGGTGACCTTTCCAGGGTTTTGTATTTCTGGACAAAAGATACATGAAACTTACATAGCACGGTATATTTAACAATACCATGTTCTCTTTGCTTAGAACAGGTAATACAGAAAATTTTTGTGGTTCTGTGAAAATGAAGGGCATGCAAAGAACAACATTTGTTTCAAAAACGCTCTCATTGATGGAAGAAAGAAGAATATCTGTAATACATCATTTTCAGAAGGTCCAACTTCCTGTATCATAGGCATTTAAAGACATTCCTGACACTTCATTTGTGTGACAGCTTTGGCTGGTCTGAAGCTGCACAGATAATTTGGCCATAACAGACACCAACTCGACCAGCCTGGCTCCTTAGGGAACAAAAGTAAATAAATTCCTGGGTACGTTAATGATAGGTTGGATTCAAACTCAAACAAGGGACACCAGCCAAGCCCTTTGAACCATGAATGTGCCCATATCATTGGCCACTGAGCTGGGTGGAGCAAAGACCCTTAACCAATCACTATGTAAGCATGGGAAATTTGAAACTCTTAAAAAAGGAAGCACCCAATAATAAAACCTCGGTTGTTGCTACATGATCTTGGTGTGTTCTTGTTGCATTCCTGTCTCCAACATCAGTGACAAATTTGGGAGATTTTTGACTCAAAACCTCCTTGAATTCATGTATATTTTGCTGCCTGGGTACTACTTGTAGTAATGTCTCTCTTTTTGTTTTAATATTGAAATGAGAATGGAGAACCATCCTCAGTGCACATTTCTTATTCAGCAGTACTGAGAGCAGCAGGGTCATATTTTCCATCCCAGTAATCCTTTAGGGTTAGTAACTTGGAAGCATTCTGTAAATGCTAAAGGTCTGTTAGCCTTAAATATGGCAAAGAATTGCATTTTATCTGCTTATTTTCCTTGTGGTATGCACTTTGATGATACTGAGTATGTAGAACCTCAGCCCAGGCTGATGGGGGTTGTGCTCATTCTTTTACTGTAATTTTTCAGTGTTAAAAGGAGTGGGAAGGGAATATAGAGAAAAAAAAATCCTTTCAGAAAAGGAGTGAAAGGAGGACTTATACTGCCTGCATAATCTAGAAAAGGAGCAGGGGGAGTTTACGTCTTGTTTTTCATGGAGGATGGCAAACTGAGCACACTCCTCTGAATGACCTTCTTGGCAACCCTGCATGGTAAGAGTATCTATAGTGGTAAAAAGAAATAATATATTTATGATTAATTGTTGTCATCATGGGACTCCACCTGGAGCACCATGGACACTTCTGGTGCCCTCAACGTAAGAAGGATGTGTAACTGTTGGAGCAAGCCCAGAGGAGGCCATGGAGGTGCTGAGGGGACTGGAGCACCTTCCCTATGGAGCCAGGCTGGGAGAGCTGAGGCTGCTGAGCCTGGAGAGGAGAATATTGTGTGGAGACCTCAGAGCTCCTTTCAGGGTGGGAGGGGCTGCAGGGGCTTTCCTTATCCATTCTCTGAGCAGCACCTGCAGCCCTTGTGTGGGTAAAGACAATAAAGAGGGCATTTAGGATGGGCAGCTGCTGTGGGAATCCATCAAGAGGAGAGATTTCTGTCTGTTCCAATGATGCAAATTGTTTTTAAACTCGTGAAAGCCTTTTGTTAGAGCCAGACTGGAGCAGTCCCTTTTGTTAGAACATGGATACTTTCATTTCCAGGCATCACCTGAGATACTCATGTATATACTACTAAAACTTACACAGGTTCGCTATTTTAATACTGTTTTTAAAGGACTATTATTTAATGTAACTTCTTTGTGATATTTTGAGGGCTTAATTGTTATGTCATGGCAATGCTTATGAGCAAGCACTGAAAACTTTAATTACTTTATACTTTGGTTAGTTATGTATGCATGCAAAATTTAACTATTTCCCCGGAACCAAATAAAGTCCACATTTATTATGTTACATAAAAGTTATGGAATGATTTAGATTAATTAAGCTAAAGGCTGTCTTACTTGGGATTTAGCTCATCTAAAATGATGCATAAAATTAATCTCAGAAAAATATTTCATATGGAAGTGCTTCATGAGAAAGAAGAGTTAGGATCTTCTCAGGAGGATTCTTTAATAGGAAATATATCTTATGGTAGTGAGTTACAGGTATATTATGTAAACCAACAGCATTGTAGTGGGGCCTTAACTTCTCAAATTAAATTAATCAAACAAAATTTTCATCAAGAAGAATGAGAAACTCAGAAGTGTAAAAGAAGTAAGAATTTAAAGCAGCAGAAGAGAGTGTGATGAAAATACTAGGAAATTTGAATAGCAATTTGGGAAATTGGGGAAAGATGCAGGTAATAAGAAAAGGCAAGAGGAAAAAACAAAAAGAACTGAGTTCTCAAAATTATCTTTGATAATTTAAGCAATCAACTTTTACTATTGCAATTTTATTTACAGTCTGTTGCCTGTTCAAAGCAGCTTAAGCTCCTTCTGCCCAGGATTAGTGTTGTAGCACTGACTGTCAGAGGATCAAAAACTGCCAACTATTTTCCATGAAAATTTATTGATAACTAACACTGAGAATTGCTTACATCAGTGATATGAGGACAGAAGAATTGTTCTGTATGCAGGAGCTACATTAGGAATCCCACAGGTTAATAGTTAAAGCCACATGTTAAACACTTAGGTTGGTTTGATGAACAAAATCATGAAAGTGGATGAGTGAAGAATACAGGAAATGAAGGGGATCAAAGTAGTTTCAGGATAATGTGGGAGGAGTGAATGAGTGGATGAGTGGATGAATGAATGAATGAATGAATGAATGAATGAATGAATGACTGGTAAGGTTGAGGACTTCAGTGTCTTAGTGATTTTGTCTCCATTTCAGCTTTTTATATATGAAAAGGATAATCATGGAATCATAGGATAGTTAACCCTGTGAGGAGGCTGAAGCTTTCTTTGGGATGACTTTGAGGCTGGAACACAGCTCCTCAATGCAGTGTCTCATCAGCTTCACAAACTCCTTGTTCCAAAGGCAGTGGAATGTGAGAGGACTCAAATTCTACCACACCCTAGAAAGGAAAACTTTCCAGTGGTCATTTCTACATTAAGAAAAATGATCCCCTGAGTCCCAAAACTTCCCGGTGTAGGAAGTAGAAATTATTTACAGCTTTCTCACTCCTGGAGGTATCCCATCTTTGTCTCTGTTGAAATGCAAACTACACATCTTGAAGTCTAGGCCTCATGGATAAATCTGACTTTCATGGCAAATGGAGAAGAATTGGATGGTAAGAAAATTCTGAGTTTCAGAATTCTGCCTGAAATTTGGACAGTGTTCTCAGAAATACTTTCTTATATCCTACCATCACAGACTTTGAAGGCTTGGAAAAAATCACACACTTTTTATTTAAAACTTAAATGGCAAGTGGCCAACTCTGAAAATTTGCTCTGTCAGGTAGTATGAAAATTAATTTCAGAAAGTTCAGAGAATGTCATGGAGGAAATCTTTAGTAACACAGTGTGTGCTCTTACTTGACATAAACAACAATGCTGTGAGAAAATCAAGGAAATATTAGTGTACTCACTCATTTTGATTTTATCTCAGCTTTATTACTATCTTCAAAAAGGCAATATTAAATGATAATATTATTTAGGTAATGAAAACTCCACGAAGAAACTGCAATCCTCTGTCGTAACATGGATATATTGGCAGTGACGAAACCTCTGCTTTCTCAGCTGGATGTCTCTAATTAATATCTTGCTGTCTTATTAGCTTCTTTCCTTCTCATTGGAATATTAATTTCTGAAACAAATGTCCATGTTGCCAGCATGTGCTGTTTTCCAGCAGAACACAACATCTGGCTGCCCACCAATTAATATAAAACAGGGAGAAACTGCTGAGTTTATTACGAACAGCTGAAACTCTAGGAGGTACAAGCATTAAATAGATGTTGGGTTATCATTGTCTTTAACACACAAAGAGATCAAGGTTGACATCTCTGAAATTTATATGGATGTCACTGGGACAATGGGTTTATTTTAACATTTTTTAATTTGAATATTATTAAATTTACATTTTCTAGGAAACTTTGAAGTAAAAATATTGTCATCTGAGAAATTGGGCTGTATCTACAATCAAAAGGAAATTCTAAGGAATACATAACAAAAATAACAATAATTGAGTTTTAGAAGACCTTTTTCTTATGGGGCAGATGTTACCCAAAAACATCTTCAAAGAGGCTGGTGTACATTTGAACAAAGGGAATATGGAGTTCATGTAAATACTATAGTTCTTCAGACATTTCAAGTGTCTCTTCTTACTGTTTTCCCCTCCCAGGCCTCCAGGCAGCTCTGCCTCAGGGGACATCTCTGTCCCTGTGTCCTGCCTCCTTGGTCGATGCAGGAGAGCAGAGATGGTCAGGGCAGCACCAGCTCTGTGTGTGTGCCAATCAGCTTTATCAGATTTCCGTGTTGGTTTTCCCTTTTCTATCACAGACATGCTGAATGGCAGTAGCTGAAGGTGACCAGCTAATCCATGGAAGTTATTTCTAGTTGCCATGAATACAGTCATGAGTGCACTTTCTGGCTCTGGAGGTTTTCAAGGGGTTGTGAGTATTGCTCACCCCAGGACTAGGGAAATGGTAACAATGCTGGGATGGGAAACCTTTTTGACTAATGAAAAAAATAATAGGCCCCTTATAAATGCTCAAATCCCTTGTTTCACTAATACCAAGGTCTTTTTAGATTTTAAGATCCTGTCCTAAGTTCAGTTCTGTTCAGTGTAAGGCAGCAATGGCAACATTCTTTGACCTGAAGATGAAGGGTTGGTCTGTGAGAATCATGAAACCAATTGGGCTGGGAGGGACCTTAAATCCCATCCAGTGATACCCTTGCCATGGGCAGGGACTCCCACTGTCCCAGGCTGCTCCAAGCCCCAGTGTCCAACCTGGCCTTGGACACTGCCAGGGATCCAGGGCCAGCCAGGGCTTCTCTGGGCACCCTGTGCCAGGGCCTGCCCACCCTCCCAGGAAACAATTCCTTCCCAATAGCCCACCCACCCATCCATCCATCCATCCATCCATCCATCCATCCATCCATCCATCCATCCCTGCCCTCTGGCACTGGGATCCATTCCCCCTTGTCCTGTCACTTCATGCTCTGATAAATCATCTCTCTAAGGAAGTTTCATCTTCAAATCTGAGGAGCTGGTCTTCGATGACTCTTCCAGTGCTTTTGGGGATAATGGGATGTGCAGGACACAAAAGTTCAGTGTGTACTAGAAGTTATTAAAGCTCTTATTTATTTATTTATTTATTTATTTATTTATTTATTTATTTCCTGGATCTCCACATGCTGTTGTAAATATCATTTTACATAATCACATTAATGATTAAATATTAGATTACCCTTTTGTGATATTTTCTCAGCTTTAATTTTTATTTAATTGAAACTATTAGTAGGGCTGTAACATTTAGAAAAATGTCTTCTGTAAGGTCAGGTCCTGTTTATCCAAAAGTACATATTTGTCCAGCAAGCTAATATTTTTAAGACATTGCAATATTAGTCACTCTATATATATTTTGTCAGAGATTGTGCTGGGGTGGGGCTTTTAAAGCTTTAAAAAAATATTGCAAAAAATTATTACAAAGAGCTTTTTAATAACAGCATTTGCAGGGCCATAATGTTAGCTGATATAATTTTGTCAGCTTTCCAGCTAAAAGACAAGTTTGAGTAACATTTAATATTAAGTTAGTACTTTTTTTTTTGTGAATACTTTGTTCCTCAGTTTTCCTTTTATCACCAAATGTGCGGTTCGTATGTAGCTATTAGTTCTCTTTGATTGCTTTTCTGAATATAGATTTTTTTATTAGAGTCCAAAGTTAATTTCAAGATATTTAAAGCATTCATTCTAAAAAGTATCACCTTTAATTATATAGGATACCTTGCTATTAAAACATCTTGCTCTAGTCTTTCACATTGAAAAAAAAAATAAATGTAAACTGTAAATTTTGAGTTGTTTACCTTGAAATTTTCTACAGATTATAGATGTATCTTTTTTTTTTCTTTTTGCCAATACACATAAGATCAGGCCACGTTCTGTGTTCTATAAGATAGATAAGCATCCTTAGCTTAGAAAGTCTGCCAGATCAGAAGAATTCATCAGAAATCCTGTTTACCCAGCTAGTTATGTGAAGCTCCTTGTTGAAGTCCTATAGGATGACACTTCTGCCACACTAAGAACTCTGCGAACAATATATTTTTTTCAGAAATACTTTTCTACTACTATATCATAGCTGGGAAAGGATTTATTAAGTTATTTTGACTCTATCCTGACATTTGAGGATTATTGTCTAAAATTTATCATCTAGTATAGACCATTAATCTGGTCACTTTTCTAACTTTTTTTTCTTTTAAATATCAGATCTTTCAAATCCTGTTAATTTTCCTATTTTTCATAAACCATTTTCCTCAGAGGTTTATAGAGAGTACATGAGATGATATTGAGAGGGAAACTATTCCTTATGAATGTGTGTATAAGTTCATGTAAGTCTGAAAGGTGTTCCTGGGATTCTTTCCATTGTTTGGAATAGGTGAATGGGAATTCTATATTCCATTTTTTCACCTGGTGTGGGAATGTCTTTATGCTGATATAGGCACATTTATAACTTTAACTGCTGGTATTATAGTAGAAAAACCCTGTTATCCCAAAAAGTAACAGGCTTGAGAAACAATATAAATTCAGTTTAAACACATAGAATAGATTAGACATTAAAAAGTTACTTCAAAACACTTTTTATTACTTTTTTGCCTTTTCAATTATTCAGGAAATCTTGTAGGTACAACTTTTCTGGAGCTCCATGAGCTGTAACCTTTTTTTTTTTTTTGATGCCTCCTCCTTGAGGGATATTTTGCTCTGGAATTCCAAATGAAAAGTGTAGCTTTTAGGAGAACTGTCTTACATATATTTTTCCTTAATTTAAATAATTCCTAGCATAAGAACATTGCTCTCTTGAGGAAAGTCTTCCTACTTCCAGCTGGAGGTATATCTGCTTCCTGATGAAATGAATGGTTTTCTTTGCTTTTAAGCATGTACCAATAATTTGAGTAGAATTAGCTCCTACAGGCACATATTTCAAATATCATGATAATGTTTCTTTTGCCTCTTCATTCATTTTTGCAAAATGAGAGAGAATTTTTTTTTCTTTATTCTGTCTACTAGGTTACTTATCCCAAGATAAAAGTCTGGGAAAAACATGGAATTACCATTCATTTATCTTATTTTTAAAGCTCCCCTAAAGCATTTATTTTCTCTTTTTAGTTGGAGTGCTCTGAATTGAAGCAGCTACTGAGATTTATGTGGAGCTTTGATATTGTAATCAGAATTCTTTTCTGAAGGCTGATTTTCATGATTATAAAATTTTCTCAATTGTGTTTCCCCTTGTAAACCCACAAAAATCTTGAACTACAAGATGTGCTGCCTTCATGTTGAATTGTACTTGTTATGTTGTAAGTAATTGTTGAAGATATATGTTCATAATGCTGAAACTGAAGAAAATTGGCCAGAATTTCTTTTTCCCCAAAGTGGAGGCTTAAAAATTCTTTTTTTCTACAAGACAAATTGATAAGCAGCAATAATGAGCAATATTACCTACAAATCATTGGAAAGATCATGGATAGAGTCAGGTTAACTAAGAATAATAGGAAACCAAGAAGGAATTTGTATTTTTGGGTTTGAGGGATGCAGGAGAGTGCTAGGGAAATTCAGGACCTTAACTGATGTCCTAAGCAAGAAAACACTGAACACTGGGTTCAAAATTCTTTCATCTGACCTCATAGGCCCTGGTGGATTCATGGAAGGGCTTTTATTCACTTATAGGTCTTCTCACACTCTGACAAAAGCCTAGGCCTACTGAAAGTTATCTTATATTGATTTCTTTGAAAGCCTCTGATTTTTTTTTAGCTGAGTTAACACTGTAGGCAGCAGCAGATTGGGTTTGTTTTTTTTTTCCTTTGATTTGCAGTTCTTCTGATTTAATTAGAAGCAAAACAGAAATATGTAGATACATGTGAGCACTTTACAGGTGATTTTTTTTAACTTTAATAAACCAGTTCCACATTTGTGTTCTCACATGTGCTGTCCGAGCCCTCAGCACACTGGGCTGTGCCTCTGACCCTTCTGATTTATGGAAGTCTGAACTTCATTTTCTGTACTCAGCAGCCTCTAGCTCAGCCAGCCCCACGGGAGTGAGGAGATGCCAGAAGAGGCAGCAAAAAGGGGTTGTGATAAATAGTTGTTCAGGCAGGTGCATGTTTAATTGAGAGAAAATGAGAGTGGCTGATATTGTCAGGTAAGTTGCTTAATTACCTGAGAAATGAAGGATAGCAACCGTGATGGGAATTTTCTAAAAAATGAGATCTGAATATCTTTGAACTTTTAAATGTGATATTTCTACCAGGCAAATTAATACAAGGACAGGAGTAGTGGACACATCCATAGGTATGATATAACTTTGGAAAAAAATGGTATAAATCTGTAAAGAAAGTTTCTTCTGTATTTTCTGAAGAGAAATGCAGCCAAAATTTTAATGCAAAGCGTGTTGATACTTGCAGTAGCTTTATGTTTACTAATAAACCAAATAATTTAAAATTTTTGAAGTTGGTTATTAATTGCCAAACAAGCAACACAGAAATTTCCAGGTACCAAATTGTTGAGTGTTGTTTTGATGCAAGAAGTGGAAAATGGGAGGATTCCAGCTGTTTCCACTGTTTTTTATTTATGATTTCAGTAATTTCCTAGCACTAATTGTAATTTATGCAATTTGGAAATTTT
This sequence comes from Zosterops lateralis, assembly GCF_965231275.1. Taxonomy (NCBI): domain Eukaryota; kingdom Metazoa; phylum Chordata; class Aves; order Passeriformes; family Zosteropidae; genus Zosterops; species Zosterops lateralis. The sequence continues at coordinate 21,250,334 of NC_139772.1, read as the reverse complement.
TAAGAATTTGCAGCGGTAAATCTGTTGATAAAAGTAACACCCAGTAGTGTAAGTCACTTTTACAGGGACAGATTTTGAGCCCATTAATCCCTATAAACCTGTGGTACTTGTTACATGCTCCTTAATGATTATTGACATGAAAGGAATTCAAATATAGATTTGTATATTGGACTTGTCAACTGGGAGGAAAACAGGGATTGGTAATATCCAGATAGATATGCGAAAATAACAACAAATTCCCTAATCTGCAGTGTACTGGTTCAATTTTTGCCAGTTGCTATGCTCTGAGGTTTTGTTCAGTTAACAGGGTAAATTGATACAAACCCCATGAAAGCTATAGAGCAGCCATGCTCTCTTCCAGTGACCGTGGCAGCCAAACTGCTCATGGTTTTGCTCAATCTGCTTTTTTTTGACCAGTCTTGATGTCTTTCTGTGGCAATCTGTGGGATTGCTCCTAATTTATAAGAGCAGTGGTGAGAAGGCTAGATGGATGGACAGCAGTGTTCCAGTTTTCACAGAATCCCAGAATCATTTAGGTTGGAGAAGCCTTCCCAACCCATCCAGTCCTAGCTGTGCCCCCATCCCCACCTTATCCCCAGCCCAGAGCACTGAGTGCCACCTCCAGGCCTTCCCTGGACACCTCCAGGGATGGGCACTCCAAACCTCCCTGCACAGGCCATGCCAAGGCCTGACCACCCTTTCCATGCAGAAATTCCTCCTGATTCCAACCTGAGCCTCCCCTGGCCCAGCTTGAGCCTGTTCCCTCTCATCTTGTCCCTGTTCCCTGGGAGCAGAACCCGACCCCGCCTGGCTGTCCCCTCCTGTCAGGGAGTTGTGCAGAGCCACAGGGTCCCCCCTGAGCCTCCTTTTCTCCAGGCTGAGCCCCCTTTTCTCCAGGCTGAGCCCCTTTCCCAGCCCCCTCAGCCCCTCCTGAGGCTCCAGCCCCTTCCCAGCTCCATTCCCTGTCCTAGACATGCTCCAGCCCTTCCAGGTCTCTCTGGCCAGGAGGGCTCAGAAATGGACACAGCCCTTGAGGGGCCTCAGCAGTGCCAGCACAGGGGATAATCACTGCCCTGATCAGGATGTCACTGGCCAAATTGGATGCCATTATTTTTGTTTGATCATTTATTATTTATGTGGTTTTCTTATGTAATGCATTATGTATTATTTTATTATTTATGTGTTACAAGAAGGAACATGCTCATTTTCCTTTAAAAGGGTCTTGCTGAGAAGCAGGGAAGAACCTATTCCCTTCACAGGAAGTCTATCCTTCATTTTCACCTTGTAGTCATGCTAAGAAGTGTTATTTTCTCATTGGCTTTTACAAGATTAAGGGGAATGGATTCATTTTGCAGATATCTGTGCAAGGTGCTGGGTCTGTTCTGTGGCTTTGCACAGTGTGAGTTCCGGAGTGAATTGGAAAGAGATCTCATACCACATCAGTTGCTTGGCAAGGCAACTCCCTACTTTTCCCTGCAGTCAGTCTTAAGTAATTTATGACAATTTATCTCCCTGGCAAGAGCAGGTGATGTCGCAATAGGACACAAAATAAAGATGCTTGACTCCAGTCAGAAGGCAGTAGAAATTAGAAGGTTTATTTAGAATTCATTCAGCCCTTTTATAACATGCTGCGCTAGACAGGTTATTGGTCCATAGGACTGACACCTCTCCGATTGGCTCAGTAACAGACATAGCAAACAACACCTGTTGTTATAAGAAAAGAATATTGTTTACACAAGGTTGTTTTGGGAAAAAGAAAAACTGTTGAAAAGTTTCCCTTGGGAAGAGCTCAGTCATTCTCAGGCTCAGAAAATATCGAGCCCACAGGATGGCCCATCTCAGGTATTTGCTCTCATGTCCCAGGAAGGTGTTTTCAGATTTGGGATGTGTTGGGTTCCTGATGGAGCTCAAGAACATCCTCTGGCTGCTGCTGCTTCTTGACCCTTTAAATCAGTTCTGCTTCCATGTACATTGGTGTTTATCCATTGATCTTCCCTTCAGCTTCCTGCTGCACTACATGTGATAAAAATAGGGTAAAAATTCGTGTATAAAATAATAATTCGATGTATAATGAAATAAAGCTAAAGTAAAATTGTAAAATCCAGTAGAAGGGTAACCGTTCTCTCTCAGCCTGCTAATCTCAGTTGCAAAGACAGGATGAAGATCATCAACTTAGACAAAGACACTGGCCAACCCTGATAAGAATCACTTCCTCGCCAAGGCAAGGAGAAATTCCTTCCTGACGACGATGCCAATCTCATCAACCTTCTGGTGCCACAAGCGGAATGAAATCAACATAGGACAGACTCTTGGAATTGACATAAGAAAGGAGCCTTCCCGGAATGAGACAACTAGACTTGATGAGATCCAGGAGGGCCATCGAAAAGAAATCCGGACTATTCAACCCACCTTGGACACCTGGACTGCCTAAGGGCAGAAAAATCCTATAAAACGGTGGACTGAAAGCTGCACCGGCGTGGACTAGGGCGTCTTGTACATCGGTGCGGACCTCTATCCACCCAGCGCGGCGCTGACAATTTCCTATTTTTGTGGTTTTTCTCTTTTTCAGGTGCTCGATATTCTGTTGTTAATAAATTGTCATTTATTAACCTGAAATTTGCCTTTGCATTTATAACACTACACAAAACACCTTTTGGAGTTCTTACAGGTAGTTAATTATCATGTGTTTTCCTCCAAGCTGGTAAATTTAAGACGCTTTAGGCAAAAAATGAAGTACAGTTTATGTGCTCAAGACTTATAAAATTTTATCAGTTTTTGGTTTACTATGGACGCTTCATAATGCAGAGTGCAGTGAACTTTGCCATATTAATTCTGTGACTGCAGTGATCCAAAAAGAGGGGATTTGTTTGTTTTAATTATCACAGTTACCTGCCTGTGGGAATTAATATATGGATCTATACCTAAACCACAAGTATCAAAGCATATAAAACTTACTATCTCTTTTTTTTTGTTTGTTTTGTTTTGTTTTGTTTTGTTTCTTTGTTTCTTTTTTTTTAGTTGATTTTATCTCACTGTTTTTAAAATTATTTTAGTGGAACTTCATAGAATCATAGAATTATTTGTGTTGGGAGGGATCTTAAAGATGAAAATCTCACAGTGACAAAATTAGAAGAAATGAGAAATCCTGAATGACATTTTTGGTGTCTGGAAATTTGGTGGGCAGTTAAAACATGCATTATTTTAAGACCTAACTCATTCCTATGTGATATGGAGCAAAACTAACCTGGAATTTATTATCTTGGACATCCAATTTAATAAAAAAAAATAATTAAAAATTCTGTTATGTTCTCCAAGCATCCTAATTCTGAAATAAAAAAGATAGATTTCCTAATTTTTATTTAAGATTAATGCATGTGTAGGATAACACAATAGTGCAAGAATACACTATGACATTGTTGATGAAAGTATTTACATGAGTATTGATACTATTTCATATGGATTTTAAGAGAAAATTTGTTTACTTGATTAAAAAGCCAAGAAATGTAAATGTGTTAATCTATTCCCTGCCCCTTGTGAAAGTGCATCTTTAATTTCCCCTTTGTCCTTCTCTACCTCGTATTTCTAATAGAAACTGGTCATTGTGTCTTAGCAGAATTTAATAGCATTGAGGCAGAGAGCTGAATGTGCTTATTGGATTTGGCATGTGCGGTGGCTTACAAAGAAGTTTAAGCAATCTAACGTAGGATTGCCATGGTCCCACCCTCTGGATAGTCCTGTCTTTTTTCTTTCACCTTTGAACCAGTCTGAAGGCCTTCGCTGCTGGGCTGGTTCAAGGTCCTGGCGAAAAACCCATCACTCATTTTGCTGGATTGGTTTTAAAGGGTTCAACTTCCAGAGTCAGCTCAGAGAGAGCATTCCCAGCAGGTCAGGGAGAAATCCTGCCCCTGTGGCCACCCCTGGAGGCACCTCTGAAGTGCTGTGTCCAGCTCTGGATCTTCAGCACAGCAGGGACAGGAGCTCCTGGAGCTGAGGAAGAGCCTGGAGCATCTCTGTGCCCAGGAGAGGCTGAGGGAGCTGGGGCTGCTCAGCCTGGAGAGGAGCCTCAGCTGAGAGGGGCCTTCAGCCCTGGGTGTCCCCAGGTGTCCCTGTCTGTCCCTGGGTGTCCCCAGGTGTCCCTGTGTGTCCCTGGGTGTCCCTGGGTGTCCTCAGGTGCCCCTGAGTGTCCCTAGGTGTCCCCGTGTGTCCCTGAGTATCTCTGAGTGTCCCTTGAGTGCCCGTGTGTCACTGAGTGTCCATGTCCATCCCTGTCTGTCCCTGGGTGTCCCTGTCTCTCCCTGTGTGCCCCTGGATGTCCCTGGGTGTCCCTGGGTGCAGGGAGGGGCAGAGCAGGCCCAGGCTCTGCTCCAGGCCCAGCAATGGCACCAGAGCCATGGGCAAGGACTGAGCCCAGGAGCTGCCCCTGCACAGGAGGCACAACTTCTGCCCTGGGCAGTGCCTGGCCCAGAGCAGATTGTGCACAGAGGCTGTGGCGTCTCCTCCCTGGGGATATTGCAGAGCCCTGTGCACACACTGCTGTGCCCTGTACTCTGGGATGGCCCTGCCGGAGGAGGCAGGTGGCACCAGAGGAGCCCCTGTGGGCCCCTCCAGCCTGACCCAAACTGGGATTCTGTGCCCCTCAGCTCTCCTGAGATGACAATAAGCTGGAGTGTGGGGAGATGCAGCACAGTGGGGTGCCCTGAGCCCTTACTGATGACATCCTGCAGCCCATGGTCTGGCCAATATTTCTGTGATGGGGAACAGTCTGTAAAAACCACTGTTAGGCTCCAAAGCCATAAAATCTTGCTATAGGGTCCTCGTCCTCCGACTTGGACCCAGTTGACACATTTCTGCAAGAGATATAGAACTTGAAAAGCTACAACCAGTGTAAGGCCAAAACAATGGTGTATTGTTGTATTTCTCTGGGGAATGTTTTTTCCCCTCCTGGCCCCCTGGAACCTCATACCTTATAGTTTAACCCTTCCTTTCTTTCTCTCCCTAATTAGCTGCGGTCCAGCTATCTTCTTGCCGAGCAGGAGGCTACATAATGCCTCACTTTTCCTTGTTCTTTCTCTTGTCCTCTGGATTTCTTGAAGAATAAATGTCTTGGACAAAGGTCCCGGGAGGAGAGCCTCTTTTGATATCTCTTGTCTTGTCCCTGGTGTATTTCTCTCCAAAGCCTCTCAAGGACTGAGCCAATCAAAGCCCACCAGGAGGCAGGCAGAGGGTTATATCAGTGTATCTCTGTTTGTTCAATGACAAGTGAACTTAAGATTGATTAGATTTATCTATCCAAATTTCTGAGTATGATATACCATAAAAGCAAATTAGTAGAGAATTCTACCATGAAAATGCTGTCTAGATTTCTCAGATATTTATTTGGTTTTCATCTTCTATTGTATTCTTTTTTCCTCCCTTGTTCTTTGAAAAATATTTTTTCTCCATATTTAACATCCAGAATATTAACTACAGTTCACAAAGGTATTGATAGAGCTGTATAATTAAATTCCACTTTCCTCCATAATGCAGAGTTACATTTTATTTTGCCTTTCATTTATCCAAAACATGTCATGTAACATGGGGTATGCATATGCTTTCCATCCTTTTATTTAAATTATAAAGCTCTTCTGGAATTCTCCCAGAATTAAAGCATTATAAACCTTGTAATGCAGGTAAACTGCATATCTTTTATTTATATATATCTGTGCAATGTATGTGTGTATTAATTCAGAAGTTTACTTCAGCTTCACATATGATCTGGGATGGCAGTAGGTGAGTTTTTAAGGGGGTGTTTTTATGGGAAGATGGAATGATGGAATGAGAGGTTTCCTGTCTGAGGTGGTGTGATATGAGTGTGCAACAGGGCCAAAGCCATCAGGTCACACTGCCCTCAGTAATTCCAAGATTGTTTTCTCTCCTGGATGTGTATTTAAATGCCTTGGCTCTTCCTGTACTGATCCAGTTTTGCTGCAGTGTAGCTGTGAGCACTGGGAGCTGCACACCTTGTGAACTTGAACTGGTTCAGGTGTCTGCCTATGGGAGACAAATATTCCCAGTAGGAGTGGTTCAATACACCCCAACCACATTGAACTGGCCTTTATGTCCCTGCAAGATGCACTGTGATACTCCAGGCTGTGCATGCCTAAGCTCTCCTTACATCTTAGATGTGGAAAATAGAACAAATTTTATACTGAATAAGTCACACCTACGCTGTTTCTCTCTCCTGCTATACAGAACCTCTTTTTCTCTCAATTTTTTTTCTAGATATTTTTAGTCAACATTCCAGCAGAGCGATTGTTCAGTAAATAACAGTGTTTGTCAGTTTATGCTGACATTCTTTTACTTGCTCACACCCATAAAGATCCCTTGCTAGATTATCTCCTATTTTCCAAATATCCAGCAAGGTTGATTGATCAACTCTGATTCACCCATCTCAGTAAGAGTCTAAAATTTTAATACAGTAGTTCATAATGTTCTCAGAATGAAACTAAGAAATAGAAAACAGTGCTCATGGCATAAATATTCAGAAGGCTTTTCATCTTTTTAATCATCTTTTTAAACTTTTCCATGGTCTCCTACTGCATTCTTCTCAGCTTCCCAGCATTTAGACCCCTGCTGAACGGAATATTCAGCCATTTTAGACAGTGCAAAGTTCCATCAGCCAACAACATCTATGACTGGGATGTCTGATTATTTTTTATTCTTATCCTTGACTTCCCATAAATCCAACCTTGATCACCTTCTTGTCACTCAGCCCAGAGCTCTGAGTGCCATCTCCAGGTATTCCTTGAACACCTCCAGGGATGGGGACAACACCTCCCTTAGAGGTTTCAATTTACCTTTCAGTGTTCCCTCTGTGACAATAAATATTGATAATAATGAAAACTGCATCTATACTGCAAGAAATAATGTTTATTTTCTTCATAGATGTGCTTCTGTCCATACTTCATGTGATGTGCTGCAGCTCTCATGGGGCAAACTGGGGTTTGTTCTTACCCTGTATTAGTTTAAATATGCTGCTGCTTTGCAGTCTTGAAGGTTAAGGATTCAGTCTCCCTTCACCTTCTTGGTTTTTTAAAGTTAGTGTTGGGCTGAGATCTGGTATGCCAAGTTTCAGCCTGAAGCAAAATTTTATGTCTGAGTTAAAAATACACAGATAAATCCAATTGTAATTGTCTCACATATAATGTGCAAAAAAGGAACTCTGCCAGAGAGAAAGAGAGAGAGACTGTTCTTAAGGTGAGCTTAATGTCAGACAGCTTTTACTTTTTTATTTTTGTGTTGCTATCTACTCTCCCCTGAAGAAGTGGGAGTTATGCCTTAAGGACAAACAGGTGCAGCACAGATCTATATTCCTTTATGTTTCCATTTATCTTTCTGCCTCTCTTCAATTGAAAGTTTCAGTTCTATTGTTCAGATTTTTGGGACTTGTAACAGGAGTTTTTTGCTATATTTATAGTTTAGGCAAGGCCTTGTAATAATTCTGATATTTATGAGAAATTTTAAGGATGCCTGCTGATTGCACATAAATATTTTCAGTCTCTGGCTTATTCAGGAGAAACACTTCCTTTTTCCAGTCTGTTATTATTACCCTCAATTCATTGTGTAACTTTATGGATACATGGCACAAGTCATGACACCAAATTATTTTGAAACATTGTGGAGTGCTGTCATCCTTTTTTTTTTTTTTTTTTTTTTTTTTTTTTTTTTTTTTTGTCTTGTCTCATTTTTAAAATTTTTCCTTCTTTTCCTCTCCCTCATTCAGAATTTGCAGACAGATGGTGTCCCCATTGAAATCAACCGCAGAGATATTAATGTTCCAAGCATTGCAGCAAGGAGTGTCCAGCTTTCTACATTGTGCTTGACATGTCCTGAAAAAGGAACAAGACAAAGGTAAAAAGAATTAAAATTCAATATTATTTATATTAAAAAACATGAAATATATATAGAAATAAATCAAATAAAAGGTTTATGTCAATAGCTGTCAATAAAGCAGTGAGACTGTGGTAAATCAGGGCTTCTAGAAGAATTCTTCATTAATTATTGATGATATTTCTGAGCTGATGATGCAAAACTGTTGGTCAGCTGTTGTCCTGACAAGGGGCAGGCCTTGCACTGGGCTACTGGAGTCAACTGCAACAAAAAAGAATCTAATTCTTCGAGAGTTATAAGCCTTGCATACATGGAGACACTGGATCTGCTTCCCTCAAGCCCAGCACTATTGCACACCTGATGGGGAGTTATGAACTAAGGAGTGAAGTTTCCTTGTGCCCCGGAAACACAGATCTCCACCTAAAACCATTACATTTGCCCCTAGTTTTAGGTACTGGAGGAGGACACTTTAGATATCTGACCAGCCTGCTCTGCTTTTCAGCAGTTGTGCAGTCAGACATGAAATTATCTCAGCTATGAATCTGAGTGCCTTGAAAACGTTTAGCCTGATATAAAAATTATTTTTCACTGTGTCAGAATGGATTGGTCTGTTCACAGCATAGTGGCAAGGTCTCTGAAGAACTCTGCTGTTCCTCTCATGGAGCAAAGAGGGTGAAACCCCTATGGATGATAGCAGGAGTAGGTGCAGTCCATGGTTTGTGCCTAAAATTAACTTTATAGAATCCCAGAATAATTTGGGTTAGAGGGCACCTTACCCAGTTCCATCTGGGCAGGGACACCTTCCACTGTCCCAGGCTGCTCCAAGCTGCTAATGTCCAACCTGCCCTTGGACACTGCCAGGGATCCAGGGGCAGCCACAACTTCTCTGGGCACCCTGTACCAGGGCCTCTCCACCTTCCTAGGGAACAATTCCTTCCCAGTATCCCATCTAATCAGACTCTGCCAGTTTGATATTGGCCTTGGAAAACCATGAATGAACTGGTTTCTGTGGTTTCAAAATACCTACAGAACTGATTACAGAAAATTATTTTGCTAATGAATTCCCTTTGTGCAGTACTTCTAATGATTTCCTGTTAATTGAAGTCCATTATCTGATCAAAACTCATGTAGTTTTGTGGTCAAATATTTCTAATTAGCCCACAAGAAATGAGACTGGAGGAATAATACGTTTTCATAGTTCTGCACAAGACTTGCTAATTCTAGAATGCCAGCAGGCTTGATGGTCCATGTGATTGGCAAGGGAGAAGGGGGAGGGGGGGAAAGACCTTTTCTTACTGACAATGCTTGAGATGTGGCTCCAAATAACCTTCTTACTGGTCCAAAGGCTCTCACTGTCATTAGGCCCTGCTTGATGGATTATCAGCACAGAAAGGCAACAGTTTCACTTCTCTTTCTCTTAAGTCAGCGTTTGCATCACAAAATGTGCGGCTTGGAGGCACCTTGGCACTACTTCTGTTTGTTTATTTAGGGCAGTGGGGAGCAAAGCACCCTGAGCTGGCTCCCCTCCCACCACAAGGGATTTGGGCACATCTGACCAGGCTGGCACCCCTCCCGCCTCAGGGCATTCTGGGCATTCAAACTGCACTTCTGTAGCTCTTCCCACCTAATGAATTCAAGATATTTCGGAGATGGGAATAAACTACACTGCCTTGCAGCCTGCCTCAGAGAAAGAATGGATGGTGTTTATCTCCCACTCAAAAGATAAGAGAGAAGCAGCAGAGTAGTTCAGATACTCCAAAACGCTGAGTACCTGAATTTAATTTAATTAATTAAAGTTTGGCAGCTGAATATCACTGGTTAGATCATTGAAAAAAAAAAAAAAGGAAAAAGAAAAAAAGAAAAAAGGTTCCTTATGAGCTTTGTGAGGCTTTCTTGGGCTTTCTTAATACAAACCCGTTCCATATTAGCTCAAAACCTGTGAAGCTGGAACTGTTTGTAAAAGATAGGAATAATCTAAACTATTTCTGTATATAGAGAAATATTTCAAGTATTTCAGTTCAGATATAGTGGAAATGGAGAGAATCAGGAAGAAGTATAATTCGCAGATAAGAATGCTGCATTCAAATCAATGCAAAATTGCAATTAATAAGCCAAGATATTGGAGTATGTCCCACATTTGTGAACAGGATCTGGCATGTGGCATTGCACAGAAATCCATGTGTAAAAAATAAACAGGAAAATAGGGGAGTTTGTCCATTGCTGTCAAGTCATATTTTGTATTTAAAATATATTTTGAATGTAAATTTTTTTGCTACTCACACAAACCATAAAAGCCTATGCTTGCACTGAGAATTAATTGCTCAGAATATTATCTTCTGGTAATTAATTAAAAAATCCAAATTCCACTGGATTTTGGCGACGTTGGTCAGTGTAATTTTTCTGAAGGTCAATGGGTACTCAGGACACAATACACCTTGAGTATCTCAGGTCTGAGGACACTCACCAAGAGTGAATTCATCCTGATCATTTTCTCAGGTGTAAGAGATACTTTTCTGTGTTTCTCTATTTCATCAGATTGATGTAAGTTCAACACACCATAAATAGCTCTGAAGAATGTAGACATTTTTAATCCAAAAAATGAGAGATAGACTGGAGGGGAAAAATAATTTAAAAGAGTAAAAAGGTTAGTGATGATGCTGGTGATTGTTGCCCCTGACTTTTGAGTGTTTGAACCTTTGCAGCAGCTTTCTCACGCTGCTTCATGTAAACAATATGTATTCTTAGAATTTATCAGTATGTTTTGCATAGTTGTTCTCTGAGAGAGAACTTGATTGAAAGTAAGAGTGACCAATCAGGTCAGGAGGTTGTAACCTCCTTGGGCCAATCTTGGCCCACTGTACAAAATGTATATAAGCTATTTGAGTCAGATAATAAAGAGCCTTCCATGTTTGACCCTGCTGCTGCATGCTGTCCTCTGTGAGGGTCCGCACCCATGTCCCAACGTGTTGCCCCTCGATTAGTCATTACATCTTCAAAATATTGGGGAAATATTTTCTTCCCATCTCTTCTGCATCCTGGTGAAGTAAAGAGTGTCTTGTCTCCTTGAAGGTTTTCTGTGCTATTAGAAGGAGCTTTAAGCTTATGGCTAGGCTTAATTATTTTACATCTCTGCTCCTTCACATACACTGCTTCCTTATAAAAATCTTTGATTGTTTGCCATACATTTTTATGAACTCTGCCTTTTGCCAAACACTGTGATGTTGATTAATGTAGTAAACTTCTAATCCATTAAATTCAAAATGTATTGGAAACAGAAGGTGAAAAGGGCAGATTTACACAAATGATTTCCAGAATGATTATGGATTATAAATGTTCTTCACTATTTGCTTTATTATTTTATATTCATAAGAAGTTGGATATTCTTTCTGTTGTGAAAGAATAAATATTCATGTTCACAGTTTTGCTAAATGTAACATAGCTTTTAGCTGTCCTAAGACAATGTTTTTACAGTCATTTCATTAGCTATGTAAATCTTCCATATTTAAAACTAATAATACTTATTTATATTATAAATGAGTCAATAATTTGATAATGCTGGATAACAAAAGTTACACTGTATGATAATAATGTTTATCTTATGCTAGCAGATATAGAACACCATTAGGAAAATCCAAATGCCTAATAAAATTCTTTCTTGTATTTCCTGTACTGACTGGGAGATCTCCCACTAAAAATGGATCTTTGTGTCATTATAAAAAAGGGGATTTTCCTTTTTGTTACCTTCAATTTCAATTATTTCCAGTAGTTTTCTGATGTGTTAGAGCTGGGATGCTCCTGTTTGTGATATATAAAGGAGCTCTGTCTCTGACTGCTTCATGAATTCTACTCCCTTTCTTGGAGTGAAAGGCAATAATATTGTAGTCACTGAGGTGTTTGGATTTGACTTCAAATGCACTCAGGGAGTAGTCTTATTTTAAATAAACAAATATGATACTTTTAAAATAGGCACTGTTCAGAGGAGCATTGGTGTGTTATAGCCCCTACAATGACTTCCATGAGGTGATCTCTAAAACCAGACACCAATAAGTCTACTAAAAAAATTAGTCTTACTGGTTTTAGGACATTTGAATCCAGAAACCACACCGGTTAATGGACTCTCTTCTTTCTATAAATGGGGGATATCACAATATAAATAATGTTATTTCACCCAAAATTTGTAGTTTAAAATAATGACTTGCAGAGCATGAAATGCCTCAGTGTATTATTCACAGATGCTGTTTTTCCAGGCATCTTCCTGGCTTCTTAGGGGAAGATCCAGTTGTTGAGCTCTGGCAAACTGGACATTTTCAGCCCTCCTGATCTCAGTGACTGCTTCATCAGTCCTGTTAGTGTGTAACAGGCTTGCAGTGTGTCCCAGAGCACTTCTGGACCCCAGGTAATTCATTGTCTTCTGCTCCTTGAAATTTTGGTGACTTCCATTTCTTTTCACTTTTCATCAGGGCAAATTTTCTTTTCATTATTCTGTGTTTTCTAAGCAAGAGGAAGGTTTAAGTTTCATCTGTGCCAGATTGAGCTCAGCATATTTAGAAATGGGAGACCTCTCCAAACCTGCAGTACCAGGGACTTTATTGGCTCTTGGCATAGCTCCTTTTGCTTCCCCTTCCCTTTCCTTATTGCACCATAATCATTTAAATCCTAAGTTTCTGAAGTCTTTTCCTAAAAACAAGTTTTATTCTCTCCCCTTTTATTTTATTTTTCCATTTTATTTTCCAAAACAATAGGAAATTCTTTCAATTTGAATCAAAAGAAGGAAAAAATAAATATTCTACAAGTGTTCTGGGACTTTTAAACTAAATTGCATATATCAAGCATGTTCAGGTTTTAACGTGTTCTCCTGTTGTCTACATGTATTTTTAATGACAAGTCGTGTTTAACCTCGTGTATTTTGGGAGTTCCTTAACTGGAAGACTCTTTACTACACCAGGCTGCCACAAAAGACTTTCCTTTAATTTTCTTCCTCGACTGACAAAATCAGAAGGGTCTTTACATTTTTAATGACAAAGAGGGTTTCTGTATTCAGGGGGAAAAAAGGGGAAAACCACCTTTTTGAGAAATGATGCTGCAGCACACATTTGTACACTCATTCTATCAGAACTCAAAGAAAAAAATGTACAGACAAGACATCACTGTAGCCCCTTAAAGCTTTGTTACCTATCACAGAGTTTTGAAAACCTTGTTACAATAAACTTGCATGCACTTGACATTAACGGTTGATCCTCCAGGAAAGAAATAGCCATCTACATGAAAGGGATTATTCAAAAAACAAATTAAAAATATATATTCTGAGGAGGAGGTGAGGATCAGGTGTGAACCTGCTTTGCTTGTCGACTTCGGCCAAGGGAGTGAGCACTGACTGTGCAACACTTTTGGATTATTAGCAAAAAATTAACAACGGAAGGCTGCAAAAGGTCTTAAATCTAGAAAACTTTCATTTTTTCCCCAATGGTTCTTTCTAACTACAGCTCCTTATCTTCTCTCTCTTAATAAGAAACCACACAAATTTAAGCCTGTGGTTAAATATGTTTCAATTTTGCTTTCTTTTTGCAAAGTGTAACAGCCTGCATAGAAAATAATTCAAAAATAGATTGTAGCTATGAACACAAATTGCTTATTTTAAATATAATGTTTATTAAGTAAAAATGCATTATAAAATGTTTCGTGAATAAATGAAAACTATTTTATCTTCTGAAAATGAACCCTATCACAGATCTTCTGCTTCAAAATGCATTACAGTGACACGTTTTTCTTTCTTTTCCTTTAAAAAATTCTTTGCTATGTATTTGTTTCATAGCAAACAAGTAATTTTGAATTTAGATTTGCAGAATGATTCAAGGAAATAGACCTCTGCATTTCTTTAACATTCTGTAAAGAGACCATGAGAAAACAAGCTAAATAATTTTACTCTTTCAACCTTGCCTCCGTGTGTCTATGCTGCTGAAATATTTACTAGCATTTACAAGAGCTCTCACTCTCCCTTCCAAAACATTATGGCATTTGAAAAAAAAGCCCTCTAACCTGGTATAGAATCTTGTATGTGACAGTCATAATGTGTAGCCATGCAGATGAACATGCAGGTATCACCCAAAATGCTTTCTGCAGAGGCACTGACAGTTATTTTCCTGCAGCAAGTTCCTTTCCCCACTGCTCAGCCAGACTTGAACTCAGACTCAGTCTAACTGAACACTCCAAGTATGAATGATTTTGGAATCTGCTCCAGTCCCTTCTGTGTTTGACAAGAGTCTCTCCCAGCTGTGCACCCAATAATGACTTTTTCTTTAATTAGTCCCACATTACATGGGATACACCTTAAAACATTCTACCTTTGAAGCTGCTACCCAGGCCTTTTTTAGGACCTTATAAATTTCTGGTTATGTCACTGGGAAAAAGTGCTGGATCTGCTTCCACAGGTGTCTGATAAATCTAAAGTAGAATAAAGAAGGGATTCTGTCCCTCTGCCCCACTCAGGTGAGACCCCACCTGCAGAGCTGCTCCAGCCCTGGGCCAGCACAGCAAGCAGCTGAAGCTGCTGGAGAGAGCCCAGAGGAGGCATCAGCATGAGCAGAGAGATGGAGCAGCTGGGAGGAAAGGCTGGGAGACCTGGGATTGTTCACCTGGAGAGGAGAAGCTTTAGGGTGATCTCAGTGTGGCCTTGCAGGGCCTGAGGGAGCTGCAGGAAAGATGGAGAGAGACAATTGGCAAGGGCTGGAGGGACAGGACACAGGGAGTGGCTGCCAGCGCCAGAGGGCAGGGCTGGATGGGATATTGGGCAGGAATTGTTTTCTGGGAGGGGGGGGAGGCCCTGGCACAGGGTGCCCAGAGAAGCTGTGGCTGGCCCTGGATCTCTGGCTGTGTCCAAGGCCAGGTTGGACACTGGGGCTTGGAGCAGCCTGAGACAGTGGAAAGTGTTCCTGTCCATGGCAAGGAGGCAGAACAAGATGGTCCTTGAGATCCTTTCCAACCCATTCTGGGATTCTGGGATTCTATAGATTGACAATTTAGCCATGCTATCTGGAACGACAGAAATTAGATAGCAATTGTCATAAGCATTGTGTAGATGCTGAAACAAGTAATTCACTATTAATATTCAAGATGTTGTTCAGATGACTCCTTTTCCACATGTAATGACATACTGTCTTCTGTCCCAGTACATCCAGGAGCAGTCAAATCCTGAAATCCCTTTTTCTTGGAATACAAATCCTGTTCAGATGCACATTTTGGCTGTCAAAGTGTACAAAAAGGATGTTGGATGTGCATGACTGGCTTTCTGCGCCAGCTCAGAACCTTTACTTTCTCAACATCTCAAGGGGAATCATCTGCTTTCCCAGAGAAAAATACAAAATTTTGTCCTTGCATTCAAGGTCCTGTTTTTAAACTTGTATTTTTCCCCTGGACAATGGATAAAAATCAAGATTACAGATTTCATTTATCCTTACTACAGGTGACTGTGCTCAATAGCTGATGGTCCTGTTTTTCTGGAGCTTTTTTCTTTGTTATTATCCACCCTCCAACAGAATACCAACAGGTTTCATTCCTCTCTCTGCAGAGTGATTTTCTAATCCTGTCATATTGCCTCCTCTACCATTCAGTAGCCAAAGCTGGTGCAGATTGCACATTGATCTCAGGATAGGTCAGGCTGGAAATGGCTCCTCTGGTGCCACCTCCCTGCTCCAGCAGGGCCATCCCAGAGTACAGGGCACAGCAGTGTGTGCACAGGGCTCTGCAATAGCCTCAGGGAGGAGACGCCACAGCCTCTGTGCACAATCTGCTCAGGGCCGGGCACTGCCCAGGGCAGAAGCTCTGCCTCCTGTGCAGGGGCAGCTCCTGGGCTCAGTCCCTGCCCGTAGCTCTGGTGCCATTGCTGGGCCTGGAGCAGAGCCTGGGCCTGCTTTGCCCCTCCCTGCACCCAGGGACACCCAGGGCTGAGGGCCTCTCTCAGCCATCTCTTCCTGAGGCTGAACATAATTCAAATTGATGATGAACTGTCTTTTCCATAAGTGCCAGTCTGAAATCCCTATTTAGGCTCCAGAGGGTTTTCTTCAGGTGTTTGATTACCTGTCATCCCACTGTCTCTATATTCATGAAAAGTAGTGTTAAAGAAATCTAATCATATTTTAGCATGTCTGTTATGCAACTAAAGACTGAAATATAAAAGAAGGAACAGCATTTATTTCCAATCCAAGCAAATATCTATTTGTGTTACTGTAACCAACATGAAGTCCAAACCCAAACAAGCCAGTCTGTGTCCTTCAGTTTTGGACAGAGCTTTCAGCTCCAGCAGCTTTTCTTAGTCCCTTTTCCCTGGTATCCTTAGTTCCATATAATACCTGTGTATATATTATAAATGTACTTTGTCTTGAATCTCCTGCTGCTGTTGGTGTTCCCTGTCAGTTCTGATCACTTCTATCAGTGTGCCTTGGCATTTAACTCCAGCAGTCAATGCCATTAGCCAGCTATCCAGGTGGGAATGTCCACATCACCTTCTGCCTCACCTTCAGCTGAGTGTCATTATTGTTATTATAAACTCTCTATATAGTCACATTTCATTGTTTCAGCTCATATTAATCTCAACTTCCCTTCTATATCATGTTTCTCTGCAGTCACAATATTCCTTGTCTCCACTAAATTAGTTTCTTCTCTGAATGCTGAATTCATTGTTTTGAAAATAACTGAAATTAGACTCCTTTTATTTTTTGATCTTCTGAAAGCTCAGCTCAAAGATAAAGTGCCCATTTTTCAAGACAAAGAGATTGCAGGAAGGAGAACTGTGGATTTTAAAAATCTAGCTTGTAGTTCTCATCCTCTTTTTAGACAGGAAAATAAAGAGAATTAAAATGTGGCATTTGTTACATCAGAATGCAATTACTAATTTTACAGTGATACAAGTAAATGAAGCTACCAAAATGTCTGTTTCTTTAGCACTGTAATCTACTTTAACTCATGTCCTAGGAAATTAACGGCACAGAAAATTACACTTAAATCAGAATGTCTTGTACATAGGTGGAGCAGCAAATATACAGGTTTAATCTAAAGTAGCACTGCACATCTACCCTTAAAATGCAGCCCTGACGGTTTGCTGCTCTGATCATGACAACAGCCCATTTTCCAAGAAGCTTCTAGATTCAGGTTTTAGTGAAGACATTGTGTTAATTACATACACAAAAATCAATACTTTAGTCAAGCTATACTTTTTTTTTTTTTTTTTTTTTTTCCTTCAAAGACTAGAGTTTAAAAAAATATTATGTTTTTGTTTTGGATTTTTCCTCCTATTCCTTTTGGGGGCTAGGGGTGGGGGTGGGGGGGAAGCAATGTTTAAATTTTCCAGCTGTTGCTTTATACTGTGATATTTTATGTTAGGTTGCCTCAGCTATATCAAATGATATAAAGTTACATGATGTAATTATGTAAGTTGCATTGAGTTATCTCAATATGACATAGCAGGCAAGTGACCTGCTGGAAAATACAACTTTCCTGGAAACTGCAGATAAATTTTCTGCAGGTGGAAAGCAGTTAGTAGTGGCTGCCCTGGGTAACAACATCAGGCCTGACATTCTGCAGTATATTTATTATTGATTTGGTGGATGGCTTGGTGAATGTTGCTGATAACAGAAAATTCCTTAGACTAAAGAAAACCTTACAGAACTGTTAAATTTCCCAAAGGATCAAGTCAAACTGGGTGACTGAATAATATGGTGATAACTGGGTGCTGATAATATGTTGATAAAATAGAATGTATAACCTTAATACTTTAATGTAGAAGGTAAATAATCTCTTCCAACATGGATTAACTTTTTAATACATCTCTGACTTCAGAATTGAATAATAGTCCTGAGATCTTACTGAAGGTGCATCTAAATTTCCCTATGGATCGTGCTTCTGTTTCCACTGGCATTGATGAACCTCAATGATGGCTCAAAATTAACAAAAAGTGAAAATACAGTAAAACAAAAAATCTTAAGCCACCCTCTAGGAAGCTTCTTGATTTTTTTTCTCCCTGTCTCTGATTTTGCTGTGCTGTTCCATGTCACTTGTTCCCATGTCATCAGTATTATCACCAGAAAAGCTTTATACTCTGCTGCCACTTCATCACAATTCCAGAAAACAAAAAGAACAGACTCTGAGAAGAGGACTACTAGCAAAAATCAATCAAGATTTGCAACCTACAGTCTGTTAACCATGTTGTCACCTTCAACATCTGTTGGAATGCAGAATTATTTATTTTTTGATAAATGCTGTCCTCTGAATATGTTCTTCTGTATTTTCTACATCATTCTGATGAGAAATGTATTCTCCCCATTTGGGTTGTTTGGTGTGTCTAGTCTGGATGGGGGTGGATGGGTTGATTTGTGTTGTCATCAAGTGCTGCCCACAAGATATTTTTTTCTATTTACTCCCAGTAGTAGAATAGAGCTGAAAAACAAGTGATGGGTTTTAGTAGGGCTGCAGTGGCCTCCTTAAAAACTCCTGAACACTGGCAAAGTTTTGCACATTACATGTCTTACATGCGCTCTTTTAATAGCTCATGTTCAGTCTTCCTCCTGGCCCTGGTTTGCTGTCGAGCACCTATTTCAGCTGATTGTTTCTTTTATTTAATTCTTGTTCCGGGTACCTCCACTCACACAGCCTCAGTTGCTGCTGTTTCTCTCTTAGTTACCAAGAGTTGCTGAAAAAACCCATTGGTCTCATTCCATTACATTGTTTCATTGCTCCTAGCACATTTCAAGACTGGAACTGGGAGTGGCCAATTCCCCAGTCAGAGGGGCTTTGAAAGCTGGGAGAGCTGGGCAGGGAAAAAAAAATCTGAAGCTCAACCAAGGCACATGCAGAAATGCAGGTCCTGCTTCTTGGCAGGAACAACCCCAGTGCAAGCTGAGGTTGGGGGGACCTGCTGGAGCAGCTCTGCAGGGAAGGACCTGGGGGTCCTGGGGGACACAGAGCTATCCCTGAGCCAGTAGTGTCCTGGGGGTGCTGAGGGACACAGAGCTGTCCCTGAGCCAGCAGAGTGTCCTAGGGGTGCTGGGGGACACAGAGCTCTCCATGAGCCAGCAGAGTGTCCTGGGGCCAAGGAAGCCAAGGCTGCCCAGGGGGCATGGGGAAGAGCCTTGGTAGCAGGTCAGGGAGAAATCCTGCCCCTGTGGCCACCCCTGGAGGCACCTCTGGAGTGCTGTGTCCAGCTCTGGATCTTCAGCACAGCAGGGACAGGAGCTCCTGGAGCTGAGGAAGAGCCTGGAGCATCTCTGTGCCCAGGAGAGGCTGAGGGAGCTGGGGCTGCTCAGCCTGGAGAGGAGCCTCAGCTGAGAGGGGCCTTCAGCCCTGGGTGTCCCTATGTGTCCCTGTCTGTCCCTGGGTGTCCCCAGGTGTCCCTGTGTGTCCCTGTCTGTAGCAGTGGGTTGATGAGTGCTAATGGTTATCCTTTGCTGATATGTTATGTGTTACTATTGCATAGTTCATGACCTGTTACCCCTTATTCTCCCTATTCTTAGGACCATAAAGCAGTTACCTGTCAATCTTGTTGTTTACATGGCACGTGGCCCTGCCATTCAATCTGAGACCTCTCCCAGTGTCTAGAATCTTCTGCGAAGTGTCTTGGGTGATTGGTTAGAGTCAGGGTTTCCCCCTCCTACAAGTTATATTATGCACCCTGAGTCCCTGTCATTGGTCCCCATGCTCTGCCATCCCATGTGTTCCTTCCCCCCTTTAAAAACTGTAACACTCAGGTGCTTGAGGTCTCTCCATCTCTCTGTCTCCCCGTTACTCAGAGCCTTGGCCCTGAGGTGGAATAAACCTCAGCTGCTGCCTCAAAGGAGGGTCCTGTCTCTCAATTTATCTGCGCCTTAGTAGTGACTCTGCTTCACTGGCTCAAAGACCCCTGTGCTGCAGTGGTGCCAGGGTTGGCTGGAGCCGGCAACACCTGGGAGGAACCACTGTACCTGTCTGTCCCTGGGTGTTCCCAGGTGTCCCTGAGTGTCCCTCGTTGTCCCTTGAGTGTCCCTGTGTCCCCTGGGTGTCCCCGTGTCCCCTGGGTGTCCCTGGATGTCCCTGGGTGTCCCTGTGTGCCTCTGAGTGTCCCTGGGTGTCCCTGGGTGTCCCTGGGTGCAGAGAGGGGCAAAGCAGGCCCGAGCTTTGCTCCAGGCCCAACAATGGCACCAGAGCCACGGGCAGGGACTGAGCCCAGGAGCTGCCCCTGCACAGGAGGCACAACTTCTGCCCTGGGCAGTGCCTGGCCCTGAGCAGATTGTGTACAGAGGCTGTGGAGTCTCCTCCCTGGGGATATTGCAGAGCCCTGTGCACACACTGCTGTGCCCTGTGCTCTGGGATGGCCCTGCTGGAGCAGGGAGGTGGCACCAGAGGAGCCCCTGTGGGCCCCTCCAGCCTCACCCATCGTGGGACTCTGTGATTAAAGGAGGAAGGTCTATGTGTGGATGCAAGGATTTCAACATGGGGAGCAGAATTACCTCAGAAATTATTCCTTGGGTTATCAAAACACAACTTATAAATATTTTTTTCCCACAGTTAGTATGTATTTCATCCAGAAGTCTTTAAAATGAAACTTGCCTTCCAGAAGTCTTGTCCAAACTTCCAGAAACTTTCTTCAAAATTGTCTTTCAGATTTTTTATTTAGTCTTTTACCTACCTGTTAGTGACTCTCTAGGCTCTGCAAATCACAAATGCAAATATGGCTTGTTCTGTCCTTAATTCTATCAATAATTTTTGTTGATCATTAATACAAGTAATTTTCTACACAAGAATAAAGATTTATTATACTTTGTCTCTTTAATCTAGGAATAAAAAAATCAAAATGCTGCTCTCCATACCCTGTTACCAATGAAAATAAAGTTCAGAAGTTTAATTCCCATAGCTGTGCTAAGTTTGCATTTGGACTCAAAGGAGACAAAATAGAAGAAAAGGGTGATGGAGTATCAGCTGATCTTCTCTTAGGAGAAGGTGAGAAAAATCAATGCAAGGAAGACATAGAAAGGAAATGGAAAGTGTTGAAAGATAAATGAAGGTCATTCATCTAGCAGTGAATATACTAAGACAAAAAATATGATCCAATGGAGATGAAAAATAAAGTGTTGGAAAGAGACATCTATAAGGTGTAAAATATCTGGACCAAAGATGAAGTAGTAAGATTAAGGAGTAAAGTCAGGCAAGTGTAAAAATTCCTGATAAAAAAGTTTAAAGGTGGACAATAAAAAGAAGTGTGCTGGAGGTTAGGATAAATAAAATATGTTGCATTGCCAAAAAGAACAAGATGATGTTGAAGGGGACCCTGAGACACCATAAAAATCATACAGAAGTATCTTTAATAAAAAACATGTACTGTGAAAATAATACATAAATAAAATATATACAGTTTAAAATTCAAGCCTGAGTGAACATGTGCAAATATGAAAATTCCAATTTTGCTTTGTGAATGTCTGAATTCTCCCAGCTGCTCAGGGAGTTGGCATGGAATCTATTCAAATAAACTTTGACAATTCTTTACTTCACGCATCCAGAGGATGATATTCCCAAATAGAACTGGAATGTAGCAGGAATGATGGAGGGGATGCAATTGGTAAGTCAATTCCTTTGCCTCATCATCTACAACACTTCATTCGAATCATGTGTAAGCCAACATAATTGCTGAATTTAATCAGGGCCTTATTTTTGCAACCATTTGCAGTAGTTAAAGGAGGTTTCCACTTTTCATCTGACTGGGTTTTAAAGTTCAGCTTATTTTAGAACTTTTAAAGTTCAGTTTATTTTATTCTGAAATGGGTTAGAGGCCGTTGTACCTGCACTTACCTTGTGGCAACCAGGGGCTGGTTAAGTCTTTCTAAGCACTTCTCTCATAATTGAGACATTAAAACCCATGAGGATAGATAAATAGGTAACTAAATCAAAATTAAGAGAGCCATAAAGGGGTCAGATGCATACAGAAAAAATGTGTTTTCCCTTTTTTTCTCTCACAATTTTGAAATTTCAATCTTTTAGTAAAGTGTTTAAAAGTATTTGTAAAATTAATCAACAATGTGTTGTTGTTCACATTTCTTTTTATTGGTTTCAATAATCCAGGGCAAATTATAGTATTTAAATCATGTTATAAATAGTCAGCATGGTTTATTTTTTCCCCAGAGTGACATGGTTATATGCCAAAGGTCCCATGCACTTAGTGAAGTTGGACAGGGATAAAAGAGAGGACAGAAATTTCAGTAGAATACAGGAATAGGGGGAGAGAGAAATATGAAGGTTTCTAGCATATAGTGTCCTTTATGCTGCATTTGTTGTTGAAATACATCATTTACCACATTTTCTGCGCAAAATGCAGGTTGGCAGAATTCTTCCACCTTTTTTTACAGTGACCAGTATGAATTGTTTAGAATAAAAAAGAAGAAAGGCTATGAAGGATGGTAATAATTGATAATATTTTGCAATAATGAGATAGTAAAATTGTGGTTTCTAGAGGCTGCACAGAAAGCAAGTCAAAAATATGATTTCTGCAGGGGAAATTAGCAAGAGATACATCTTGTATTATTTTTATTACAAAAAAAGTTTTGTTGTTTAAAATTTTACATAAAGTGTTTAGCCACTTTTAATGGCTTAAATAGAATAATACCAGGAAGAGCTCGTAAAATGACAAGGATCTCCGATTTATGACTGTGAATAAAAATATTGTATTAATGTAGTTTTTAAGAAAGGTGAGGAGGTAGTTGGTTTGTTTTAAACAAAGTAGTTTAAATCAGAT
Organism: Zosterops lateralis; assembly: GCF_965231275.1. Classification (NCBI taxonomy): domain Eukaryota; kingdom Metazoa; phylum Chordata; class Aves; order Passeriformes; family Zosteropidae; genus Zosterops; species Zosterops lateralis. The sequence goes on along the minus strand of NC_139772.1, from coordinate 21,227,716 downwards.
TTGCTACTGTAAAATGTTTGACCTTCTATAAGAGAGAGTAATTTAAAGGCAGCTTTCATTTAAATGAAGGGTTTGAGTGTCATTGGCTCTGCTCCTGTTATTTTTTTATTAAGGAAATTTCACCAGCTGGCACTGAATATGACTTCCCCATGGACTGAGCAGATTCATCCAAGTTCATTTCCTGGCCCTGAAACATTTCAGGATACAGCTCTGTTTAGACTCCCCTAAATGTTTTAGCTCAGAAGAATACAATTCTGTTGTGAGCAATTGGTTGATGTTTGTAAGGCAGACAAAAGCACATCTGCCCAGATGGACAACTTGTCCAAAACTTCTCTCACCTATTCTACCCACGAACACAAATTTGAAATTCCAGTAGCTGTCTCAGTGGGATGCCTGTGTTATAAATGCAACGGCAAATATCGGATTAACAAAGAAACAATTTATTAATAAAACAATCTCAATCACTAATAAAAGAGAAAACCACAAAATAGGATATTAGCAGCGCTACGCTGGGTGGATGAGGGGTCTGCACACTAAGGTACAGGTCACCTAAATCTACACCGAACGATTCTTAGTTCGCTGTTTTATAGGGTTTTTTCGCTTTGACGCAGTACAGGTGTCTAGGATGGACCAAATAGTCTAAATTTTTTCTAGATGGCCTTCCTGGATTTGCTGAGTCCGGTGGATCCGTTCCGGGAAGGTCTTTTTCTTATGCGAATTGAGCCAGTCAGCCTTATGTTGATTTTGGTATGCATATCGTGCCAGGGCGTTGGGGAATTCTGCTTCGCCGTTCAAGAAGGAATTCTCCTTGCATTGGACGGGATGCGATTCTTATTGGGGCTGGCTAGTGTCTTTGTTTGGTCTGATGGTCCTTGTCCTGTTTCACAACTGGAGCCGCGGAGACTTGGCGAGATACAGGTTTCTACCTACTAGATTTGACAGTTTATTAACACCATTATATTATACATTTGATTATTATTTTATTTACAATTTTTTATACCAGATTTATCACAGTCTCCCACTTAATAATTCATCAAATTAAAAATTTGTATCTTTTTGTTTATCTTGACCTTAACTCGAATTAAGGTCACAGTTTTCTTAGTCCTCTTGTGAGGATTCATCACTTTGTTGGAGTATTTGTCCTTCTTCAAACTTCTTCAGAGCTGCCGCAGCTCTCTTATTTTTTTCACCTTCCTTTAGCTTTATTAGCTTGGAAATTGAGGAGAGAGTGGTTGCTTTTCTTTGTGCGGCTTTTGGGTCTAGGGGAAATGAGGCTATCTGCATCCCTTGGACGACTGAATGAATCAGTCGGATGAAACAGGGGATCAAACATGGGAGGAAAATAATGCTTGCAACAGAACAAGTTATGAAGAACACTAATTTCTTCCACCATTCTCTTTGCCTAAAGAGCTGATCCCACTATGAGGCTTGAAAAATTGAATTCCACTTTTGGACTGGTACATGGGCCACCTTCTTAATTTTTGCGGCTAATCTTCTAATTGTTTTTTTGTAATCGTCAATTTCGATGCAGCACTCTGACTCATTGAATTTGCCGCATACTTTTCATTTCTCAGCTAGTAGGTAATCGAGGGCGAGCTGATTTTGATATACAAAAGTCTTCATTTGCGAATATTGCTTGGCTAGAAGTTCTAAGGCATTCGAGGTGTGGTTTGAAACCACCTCTCCTACTGCCTGTAGTCCTATCAGCTTATTGAAGAGGTAAATGGGCGTCTGATATCCTTAACTACCATCGTTTGCTTAGGTAGCCAGCCCATAATACTTAATGATTCTTTTTGCGGGCCACTTTTCCTTCCTCTACTTTTGGTTGCCTCTGGCTACAGGTAGTTTTCGCCTTATTTCTCTTCTCTTTCGACTTAATGTTTCAAAGAGAGGGGCCCTTAGCAAATTACTTTTGGATTGAGGTAAGGTAAAGAAAAAGGGTCTAATCATACTTAGGGTGCAGGACCCCTTCCATTTTTTGGGAAGTTCACTGTACGCCTTTTTCCCACATATGCAATATATTCTATCAGGCGCTTTCTAGCCAGCATTTGTTCTAGCTGGTTCATCTTAGTATTCTTTCAGACCCATTAAGGCTTGGAAAGGATTAGCCCCAGGATTTTTGTGCTAACATAGTTCTATTCTCTCAAACTACTCACAATTTTTTTTTTCGGATTTTGCTCCAATATCTGGAGGGTGGTTCAGGTTGCTAGATTCTCGATTTATCATGGGAGTTTATCATTAGTGTGTTTATACATGGTGTATAACTTACTAAGTTGGTAAACTTTTTCCTTTCTTTGCTAATACATATAGTGCCAATTATTTTTTTCTCTAGAATCTATCTCTTTGGCCTTTTTATGGTTTTGGATATTTTTGAACTCTCTCATTTTAGGAGTTGTTTCGGGGCTAGTCCTTCTTCTTTCTAGGGCCATCTTTCAGCTGACTTCAATCTTTTACAGATCTAACAATTTGATAGTTCTAATTCAGTGGCTATTTTTTGCATCAACTCTATAAAGAGATTTTGGTTAGGAGCTGGAAATCCCCTATCACCATATTGTTTTTCTAGTTGCTCATATTGTTTGCTGAGCGTTTTCAATCTCTTTTGTTTAATCTTCCTCTTCTTGGCTTTAGCTTTTTGTTTTCTTATTTCTAAAGTTACTTGTTTCATTTTACTTTCAGGGTCCATCCTCTCTTCGTTTCTCAAGAAACAAAAGGTTTGGTCAAACTGTAAACATACACGATTATCCCCCTTTTGTAATAGGTCAAAAACAATGGGTTCGTTGTTAAAGGAACCTTCTTCTTCATGCTTGAGATTCTTTCTCTCCTAATACAACTTTCTACCTATGGTGCATATTTTTAATTTTGACTTATCATAGCACAGAGGATTTACTTTGAAATAGCCGAGGAAAGTAGATTGCCTTTTTTTTTTACCCAAACAGTTTTATTAGACTGACTACACATTTGAACTGAGGGCGGAATCTTGAGTTTACGCTTTTGTCTGACATGTGTGTTTGTTTCAGCAGGGACTCTCAACTGTCTGCCTTTAAAACTTGCCTTTGAGTGTTGGCACTGGACCCTCCTTTCTAATTTGCAGAGATAAAATCGAGTGCTATTGGCCTAACAATTACCTAGCTGCTTACTTGGAGGGCACTCCTTTATTGGTCTGGTTTTGGGGGCTGTTAAGCACCACTCACACTTTACGGGGGGATTCTCTCTTAGGGGTGCCTTTGGAAGGGCCCCTTTGGTTTAGCACATGGCTAGACTCAGGACAATCAGGATCCTCCACCGATATACTTCTTTGCTTCGCCTTTCGCCCGTATGTAAACATACAGCGGGGTAAACCATTTTCTCGGCAGCAAGGGTATGCTTCAGGGGCACGTGTGGTCTTTATAGCAAACTTTCTTTTATAGGTTGCTCACCTAGATAACTTAATTGTGTCACCTTTGCACGGTACTTTGATGGTCTTTCAGCACTCAGTCACCAAGATCTTTGCTTTGGCGTCCAATTTTCTTCTTATCTCCTTTTTGTAAATTTGATACCACTCAGGAGAATCTAACTTCAAAAGTTCGGCTTGAGTAGCAAGTATTAAGAGACGGCTAGTGTTCTCCTGCTCTTTAGTCAAACAGTTAGTACAAAGACCTCTTGATCGATTCCCTTCCTAACAATGGGTGACCCAAACTTGTTTACAATACACACATTTAAAATGGATAAAAGGGAAACATTCACAGTCTGGGGTGATACAACTTATCTGACTTGTCATTTAGGATGACGCCGAAGCTTGATTTTTAGTTCTCTTGGAGGGGTGGTGACCTTCCAATCCGAGGTTTTCGAGTCCACGATCTTTTTCACTCTTGACGAGTGAGTCTAGCTTTTTTCTGCAGTTCGGACTGCGGTGTTAGTGGTGAGCAGTATTAGGAATGGTCCTTCCCAATGCGGGGGGAGAGGAAGTTCCTTCTAAGTTTTGATCAATACTTTGTTTCTTGGCTGAATTTGGTGAATTTCAAATGCAAGAGGAGCACTTTGGGGAATAAGTCTATGCCTTCAGAGCTTTTGTAAATTTTTGTTTATAGTAATAAGATAAGGTTGTAATTGCACATCTTTGACTTGGGGATGTTCTACTGGCATTTTGTGCTTGTATGGCATCCCATACAACATTTCAAAGGGGGACAACCCTGTTTCGGAGTGTGGCATGGTTCTCACATTAAGCAGAGCAAGGGGGAGGCATTTCACCCAACACATTTTTGTCTCCAACATGAGCTTTGCCAGTTGAGATTTCAAGGTTTGATTTATTCTCTCCACTTGTCTTGAACTTTGAGGATGCCAGGGGGTATGATATTGCCATTTGATTCCCAAAGCTTTTGATAATTGTTTTATGACTTTTGACGTAAAATGTGTCTTTTGGTTCGAATCAATTCAATCAACAATTCTATATCTAGGGACTATTTCCTCTAATAATACTTTGGAAACGGTTTGGGCCGTAGCCTTTGCCCTAGGATATGCTTCCACTCAATGTGTTAATTTATCCACTATTACCAATAGGTATTTGTACCTCCCAAACTTTGGTAGGTCGGTGAAATCAACTTGAATCTTTTCAAACGGTCTCTATGAAAGGGGACGACCTCCCCAGGCCGTTTGTCTGGATCTCGATCGATTCACCTTCTGGCAAATCACACACTTTGCACTTTTTGCTTTGCTAATTCAAAAATTCCTTTGCATCTGAAAAACCTTAGGAACTGATTTGCCAACGTCCATGTTCTTCAGTGAGTCTGCTCATGCAGTCATCTCAGGATTCTTCTAGTTGTGTTCTTTGGAATCAATTCCCTCCTGTTACTCCACACCTTTAGAAGAGCAACACGTTGTGACGTGGTGTGGACCTTTACAGAAGACAGCATGCAGCAGCTTGGTGAAACATGGAATGCTTTTTATTATTTGACTCTAAAGGCTTATATACATTTTGTACAGAGGGCCAAGATTGGCCCAAAGAGGTTACAACCTCCTGACTTTATTGGTCAATATGACTATTAATCAAGTTCTCTCTCAGAGAACAAGAATGCAAAACATAAAGATAATTTCTAAGAATACAATATTGTTTACATGAAGCAGCGTGAGAAGCTGCTGCAAAGACTCAAACACTTAAAACTAAAAAATGCAGAGATGACACCCTCCCATTGGGTAATTTCTATTTTCTTATCTCTAAGACTCCTCCCATCTTTTTGAATCTTTCAATGTCTTTCTTGGAGGGGCATATTTGGATTTCGGGGTTTTCTTCCCCGATCACCTTGGGGACGCTCACTGTGAGCAATGCTGCCCTCTTTGCTTCTTGATTAGCTAGGTTATTACTGCGGGTTTGGAATTGTAGTCTTGCCTGGTGTCTTTTTACATGGACTACTGCAATTTCTTTGGGTTCTTTAATTGTTTCTAAGATTTGCCTAATTATTTCTTTGTGGATCAGACTCTTTCTTTTTGTGTTTATCAATTTTTTCTCTTCCCATATTTTTTTAAATGTGTGAACCACTCTAAAAGCATAACGGGAATTTGTGAACATGGTCCTCCTTTTCCCTTTTAACTTTTTGAGAGCCTTTAGGAGAGCATAAAGCTCATAAGCTTGAGCTGACCATTTGGGTTTTAGGGGGCTTGATTTTACCATGTTTTTTGTTCCACCATCCATCACTGCATAACTCGACTTTCTTTTTTTTTTTACTACTTTTGCAGATTTATTCACAAACTATTTTTTTCCCCCCTCCAATTTTTGATCCTTCAAATTTGGCTTTACTTTGGTTTGAAGTTTTACGATCTTAGCATAATCATGCAACAATTTTTTGGAGGTGTCTCTAAACATAAATTGAGCAGGGTTTTGTGCAGAGGTGGTTTTCAACTCAAGACTAGGGGAGCTAATTAGAATGGCCTCATATTTTAGAAGTCGAGAGTCAGTGAACCACTTCTCTGCTTTTTGTTGTAGGATACTTCTCACATTATGAGGAGTGTAAACCACCAAAGAGGCTTCGAAGGTAACTTTTTTTGCCTTTTCCACTAGAAGCGCCACTGCTACTATTGCTTGTAAGCACGTAGGCCATCCTCGGCTCACAGGATCTAGGATTTTTGATAGGAAACCTATGGGTTTTCTTTTTCCTGCCCATTCCTGGGTCAGGACTCTTTGTGCTGTTTGCTCACTAACGTCTACAAACAACTGGAATTCTTTATTTACGTTTGGGAGGGTCAGTACTGGAGCAGTAATGAGAACGTTTTTTAATTTCTGAAAGTTTGATTCATCTTGATTAGTTCACTTCACTCTATCAGTGTTTAACCTTTTATAAAGAAATTTTACCTTCTCACTGAAGCTTTCAATCCATTGCCTACAATATCCTAGGAGCCTCAAGATTTGACGTATTTGTCTTTTAGTTTTTGGGGCGGGTAATGCTATAATTTTTGCCACCCTCTCAGGGTCCAATTTCTTTTCCTTTTGTGTCAGCCAATGCCCCAAATACTTTACTTCGGGCTCTGTGAACTGCAGCTTGGATTTAGAAACTTTCAAACCTTTATTTCCAATGAAATTTAGCAAAGCCACAGTACATTCTCTCACGCTTTTCTCAGTGGGTCTAACTATTAGTAGATCATCTACGTACTGCAGAAGTTTTGTCCCTTTATTTGGGGTGAATTGAGTTAATAGTTGTTCTAAAGCCTGTCTAAACAGATTGGGGGATTCCACTAATTCTTGGGGAAGCACTGTTCATCTTAACTGTTGCTTTTTGTTGGTATCGGGGTCCTCCCACTGAAAAGCGAAGTAATCTCTACTTTTCTCATCTAAGGGGCAAGTCCAAAAAGCATCCTTCAAGTCAATCACACTATACCATGCGTCCTCAGGTGTGAGTCGATTTAGTAAAGTATACGGATTGGCAACCACTGGAAATCTAGTCTTGGTTCGAGCATTCACTGCCCTTAAGTCTTGAACTAGTTTGTAACTTCCATCTGCCTTTCTCACAGCCAGTATGGGAGTATTATGGGGGGACATACATGGTTCTAGGGTTCCTCCCTTCAAGAGGTCATTGATTACTTGTTTTAGCCTCTTTCTCCGTTCTAGGGGGATGGGATACTGTTTGACCCGTATAGGGTCCTCGGGGTTCTCAATTGCGATGTGAATGGGGTCAATTTCTAGTTTCCTCACCTCTCTTTTAGAGTGCCATACTTTTGGATTAATGTCTGCTTTATTTTTTCGGTGAGTTTAAACATTTTTACCACCAGATCGGAACTTTTCACAATGATGCTAATTCTTAGTGCAATGATCATGTCTCTCTCTAGCAAATTGTAATCAGCTTCATTTACTAACAACAAGTTTTCCAAACAGATTTTGTTTTTTGACTCAATTTCCACATTCTCTATCACTGGCACCCTAAAAGGGTCCCCTTTTGCACCAACCACCATAACTCTCTCCTTGCTGGCTATACAGCCTTTTGGTAAATGTTGTAAAGTGCTCCTTTTTGCCTCAGTATCTACTAGAAAAATTATCTTTTGTTGTTGGGGACTTACTTTCAATTTTACCAGGGGCTCGTTAGATGTTCTGGTCTCCAAGGTGAAGAGCCCCTGACACCCCTAATCTTCTTGGAAGATTTTCTCATTTTTCATTCTTTTTTTTTTGCAATTCCTCTGAATGTGTCCCACCTTCTTACAGTAGTAACATTTTGGCTGTTCTTTCTTTGTGACTGGGGCCGTCTTACGGGGGCCCTGGGGCTTTTGGTGTAAGGTTTTATACTTACTCGATGCCTGCTCCTGTCTCTGGACCTCTTTTACAGCTGCTACCAGAACCTTAGCTTGCACTTTTTGCTTTTTATCCTCCCTTCTTATGTACACCTTTTGTGGTTTTTTCAACAATTCTTGCAAACTCTTGTCTTGCCAACCATCTATCTTTTCCAATTTTCTTTGGATATCTTCCCAAGATTTGGCAACAAATTGTGTCTTGAGCAACACCTCCCCTACAGGGGAGTTGGGGTCAGTCCCAAAATATATCTGTAGACTTTGCCTCAATCGCTCAATCCATTCGGTGAGGGATTCCTCTTTCTCTTGACGTTCACCAAATACCTTACTGATATTATAGGCCCCTTGGGATGGCTTCTCTAATACCTTGGATTATGATATTCTTCAGGTCTATCATGCTCTTTCTCCCATTTTCTGTTTGTGCACTCCAATCTGGACTAGTGCTGGGCCATTTTTGATCACCGGGTGACCTCTGTGGATTGCGCCAGTCCCAGTTTCTAATACTCGCTTGCTTTATCATTTCTCTCTCCTCGCTGTTAAACAAAGACCTTAGGATTGCCATAAGATCTTCATAGGTATAGATACTACTTCCTAAGAACTCATCCAACCTCTCTGCTACACTAAAAGGATCATCCAACAACTGTCCCATCTCCTTTTTAAAGGCTCTCACATCTCCTGTATTGAGAGGAACATTCACAAACTCGATAACTCCAGGGGCTGTCGGAACTTCCCTTAACGGAAGTAAACTGTGTCCCTCATTTTCACTCTCTCTCCATTCATCACCTATCAACTTCGCTTTCAAACGTGTTCTGCTAGCAGGGGGAGAACTGATGGCTGTGGGTTGTCTCCCTTTTGTGGGCTGCAGGGGTGGAACTGCCGTCTGTGCGGCAGAGGGGATTCTCTCCTCCGCTCGGGCGGACCCTGGTTGTGGTGGCAAGGATGAGTGAGGCTGTTCCCATCTTTGCGTGGACGGGATCTTGGAGGGGATTCTAGTGGTCATGACGTCCACCGGTGGGGGCGCCGCCGACGGACCCAGACCAGATGGAAGGGGAAGGAGAGGAGGTGGCAGCAGGGAAACTGCCAGTGGGGACAAGGGACGGGAAGCCTGTGTTGTTACGGACATAGTGCTTCCCACTTGGGATACTTGTGCCCTTATAGGTTGGTTTTGGGGGTCCAAGGGAGCCGTAGGCACCACTTGATCTGGAGAGGGCGGTGAGTCCAGCCCATTATAAGGGGGTGGGAGATGGTCTAGAGGGTCTCAGGGCTCGGTCCCAGTTCCGAGCCGCCCTTTCTGTTTTATCGGGAACAATCTTGCTCGGGTATTCAGCTAGAGCCGAGCATATTCCTTTTCTTCAGAGTCTGAGGGGCTCTTTTTTTTTACATAGCAATTTAATTCATTACATGTCCAATTTTCAAATGTTCTTAACACCGGCCACGTAAGGGGCTCCTCAGCTCTTTACCACCCCACACATTTATGCAATAATAAACCATCCTTTCTTTGGATTTCCCTTTTCTCTGGGGGCAATCTCCCCAATGTTTTAACATCTAACCTAGGGGACTATTTTGGGGGATATTCATAGTTCCCTTTCCCTTACTGGAAGGGAGTTTTTTTGCTGTCTTTTTCTGGGGTTTGCTCTTTCTCTGTCTCATGTTTTTACAAGTCTTTCTTACCAAATCTCCAATTTTTCTCCAAGTCGGCTTTCTGCCTGTGCGTTGTGTCTTTGGTTTTTCTCAGGGGACTGAGGCCTTTTCGATTACTCACCCTTTCAGCGAGCTGTGCCGGGGGGTCCCTGATTGGTGCTCAATTTTTTTTTTTTATTTTATTTGGACCCTTACCTTGGTTCGCTGGCAAAAAGGGTTTACCAATTTTTGAGCTCAACAGGACGTATGTTTCCCCTTTTTGCCCACTTCGTGATCGGTCCCTGTGACTCTCCTAGTCTCAGGTTTTACGAGCGATATGAGAGAACTTTCACACGAAATCGCTTTTTTCGCGGCCGACTGTTTTCTTCGCGGGAATACAGAAATGCGACTTTAAAGTCCACACTTGCTTCGTGATCAGATCACGTCTCACACACTCGCCTGATCACCTACTCAACTAGCAGTACTTACAGCTCCTTTTCTTGCGTGGATGTCTTCGTGCACTTAGACGTTTTACGAGCAATATCAGCCGCGGCTTTTGAAGGCCCTCTGCCTTCCCGAGCTCTCTTTGCCCTTGGATCCGTCTTTTCTCCTGTCCTTTTTGTGGTTTTTTCGCTCTTAAATTTGGTTTGGGTGTTTGGGTGGAGCCGCGGGGTCTCCCCACTCACCAGGCCGCCAAAATCAGTGGGGGTACCCTCCTGGATCGCAGGTCTTCACAGCTTCCTCCGAATCCAAGTCATGGCACCAAATCTGTTATAAATGCAACAGCAAATACCGGATTAACAAAGAAACAATTTATTAATAAAACGATCCCAATCACCAATAAAAGAGAAAACCACAAAATAGGATATTAGCAGCGCTGCACCGGGTGGATGAGGGGTCTGCACACCAAGGTACAGGTCACCCAAATCCACACCAAACGATTCTCAGTTCGCTGTTTTATAGGGTTTTTTCACTTTGACGCAGTACAGGTGTCTAGGATGGACCAAATAGTCTAAATTTTTTCTAGATGGCCTTCCTGGATTTGCTGAGTCCGGTGGATCCGTTCCGGGAAGGTCTTTTTCTTATGCGAATTGAGCCAGTCAGCCTTATGTTGATTTTGGTATGCATATCATGCCAGGGCATTGGGGAATTCTTCTTCACCGTTCAAGAAGGAATTCTCCTTGCATTGGACGGGATGCGATTCTTATTGGGGCTGGCTAGTGTCTTTGTTTGGTCTGATGGTCCTTGTTCTGTTTCACAACTGGAGCCGCGGAGACTTGGCGAGTTACAGATTTCTACCTACTAGATTTGACAGTTTATTAACACCATTATATTATACATTTGATTATTATTTTATTTATGAATTTTTATACCAGATTTATCACACCTGGGAGCTGTATGTACAGCACTGTGAAATAGCTACTCACTCTGGTGTTCTTCTTTTCACCTTTCCTTTCTTATTTTCTGCTTCTTAAATCAGACTGTCACAGACCAATCCTTGGGCTTTTCCTGTGAGTTTTCCATTACATTTCAGAAGGCAAGTTAGTTGCTATAAATTGTGGGTGGAAAATGTGAGAAGTTTGAATACAGACCTGTGTTACTGTGTGTGGCATTTGCTGTGTCACTCAGCAGAGACTGGATACAGCACATTTAATTTACTCTTTCCTAGGACATAACAACTCCACTGTTATATCTGCATTCATCTTCAGTACATTTACAGGTGTTGGGAAAGGTCCTTACCCAGAACTGGACTCACTCCTTACAACAATATGGATTAGCCCTGAAATGTCCAAGGAAGGACTGAATGAGATGTCCAAGGAAGGACTGAATGCAGCACTCAGTGCTCTGGGCTGGGTAGCAAGGTGGGGTTGGGCACAGGCTGGACTCAATGATCTTGGTGTTTTCTGTGATCACTAGATCCAGGGATTTGGGTTGGGCCCATATCTCTTCCCTTTTTGTCTAAGATACCAAAGATAAGACAAAGAATCTTTGTGAGCTAAATCACCAAAATCATATTTATTGGTAAATTCTCTTGCATTAAAAATACTCATTGATGCCAAACACATTATAATAGTAATAATCTGCAAAGCAGTGTAAGGTAATTAACTCAATTATTTCTCTCTATTTGTCCTTGATGATGGGTGAAGATTTCTCTGATGAGGGACTTGTGAGCTAGGTAAGTTGCTTGAAATTTAGAGCAGCAGCTCTATCAACTGTTGTGACCCTTGATGGTATGACCATAATCAAAGGAACTTGTCCTACTCTTCCTCAGATTAGAGCAGCTGTAACTGACAACCAGCATCTGGAAATGTTTTGAAACAATGAGGAAAGACATTGCTTATTTGTGTTCCTCAAGGCAATTTTTTTAAAATTTTCTTCTCTTTTTTGGTAAAAAAGAATTGATCTCTGGATTTGAGAGGAAGATCTTCCACAAACTCCAATTGCAAAGATCAAGGAATTAATGGATGAAGGAAAACACTCTCTATCAGTCTTCCAGTTTTCTATCAGTCTGCCCTAACTGAAATAGGCTTGTTGGCAGTTTCGGTTAAACTGTGTCTGTTCAGAGAAAGGAAGAGGAGTTCAATCTTCTCACTCAGTCATGTTTCATTAACAGAGAAATCCGAACCTTTTTTACATAGAAATCTGCATGAATTATAATACTGGATTGAGTGTAAGAATTTTTATATAACTTGCAGAAAGACTGAATTGAGTTAAATTCAAGCTCAGAGGTTAAAGAACAAGTATCACTTCATGCTGTAATTAAGGTAATAATAAAAACCGGGCACATTGTTTGGGTATGCACTGGAAGCTTGTTTTGCTTTCAAATCCTCAGTTATACCTGTTATGTGATCACTTAATGAGTTGGTTTGTTTTGATTACACTCTGAAGGTTATTGAAAGATAATCACTGTGTCACAAACACAACCCCACAATCCAGTCAAGAAAGAAGCAGAAGAACACACTGAATGACATCTTTACACTTTTATAACAGCGACTTCCAGAGTCCTGAACTCACCCCAAAATTATTTTAGAACTCCTAAGCTCTTTTGGGCTCCTTAATGCAATGGTGTCTGCTGTAGAAAATCAGAGTGTTTCCAGTGCTCTACAGCTCTGAGCTTCTCTGCTCAGGTGAGACCCCACCTGCAAAGCTGCTCCAGCCCTGGGCGAGCACAGCAAGGAGATGGAGCTGCCAGAGAGAGCCCAGAGGAGGCACCAGCATGAGCAGAGAGATGGAGCAGCATTGCTGGGAGGAAACACTGGGAGACCTGGGATTGTTCACCTGGAGAGGAGAAGCTTTAGGGTGATCTCAGTGTGGCCTTGCAGGGCCTGAGGGAGCTGCAGGAAAGACGGAGAGAGACAATTGGCAAGGGCTGGAGGGACAGGACACAGGGAGTGGCTGCCAGTGCCAGAGGGCAGGGCTGGATGGGATACTGGGAAGGAATTGTTCCCTGGGAGGCTGGAGAGGCCCTGGGAAAGGGTGCCCAGAGAAGCTGTGGCTGGCCCTGGATCCCTGGAAATGTTCAAGACCAGGTTGGACATTGGGGCTTGGAGCAGCCTGAGACAGTGGAAGGTGTCCCTGCCCATGGCAGGGGTGGCACTGGATGGGCCTTTACGTCCCTTCCAACCCAACCTAAACCATTCAATGATTGCATGATCTTATGACTCTCTATTAATTTTAAAGGGTTTTAGGTGGCTCCTAATCAAAAGGGCTCTAAAAATCTGTGCAGTGGTCACCTTCCTACTTAGCAAGTACAGTTCATTAGCAACTAATTAGTGAAGAAGAAATGAATGATAGAAAATGTTAAGAGCTTGTTTGAGCTGTCCACTACAATGCTTTTACAAGTGACTAAAACATAAACACCAATAGGCCCAGGTTGTTCTTACAGGCCAAGATTAATATGGTGATCTGAAAGAAACAGTGGAATTACTGTGTAAAATACAAGTATGTAAAGCAGTAAAGCCATATAGTGTAGGAAATTGTCCTTAATGGACTGGGAAACTGTAGGAGAATATCTTTCTCCTTTTATATGAAGGATGATGTCCCTGAGAGAGTTGAAGAGCCAAAGATTAATCATGGAGCTTTGGGTAAATAGTCAAATAGGAATGTCACTGCTACTAGAAATTACTAATTCCACCTCAGCCTCAATGAACATTCATTCAACATTATTTAACACTGAAATTTTTAGAGAGAAATAGTAAATCGTTCAAAAAGAGCTCTTTAAATTTATCTGAAGGCTGGGAGGCAACAAAGCATCACCAGGTGCCTGAATTTCCCTGTTGAAATGATTTTATTGAAATTATTCATGTTGTAATATCGATAGTGCATCATCCCAGATATCCTTGCGTGCTTGCAAATATGCAGATGATCACAAAGCCTATTGTGTTTGTTCGCTTGAAAAATATGACATGCTTTAACTTAACTCTCAATAGTTAAGATTTAATGAAGGAACTACATCCCTTTTTTTTGCTCCTGGACCACTGTTTGTGTTACTGGTGTCCTCTGCTATGTGTATTCTTTCTGTTCTTGTACTTCATTAAGCAGAGAGAGAAAATCTCATGGAATTTTAAAACATATTTGAAATACTTCAGAAACTTTTGGCTGTCTGTGTAGTTCTCTTATGTGAGTTCATGGTCAAGGAAAAATTAATTCCCAAACCCTAATTCTCCCAAGAAGTGAAACAGTCTGTTACTCACCACCTCAGTACAACATTCCAAATCTTTGCTAATAATTTTTTACCTTGGGCAACGGCCAAGTAACCCACTGAGACATTTTAGAGAAATTAAAAACTCTGCTTTCCAATAGGTCTGTGCATTTAGACCCCATGACATCCACAGGAGTACCAGGACCAAGTGTTATTGATGTTTCTGTTTCATGGGAGAGTAATGCTGGTACAGATGCAATATTTTCCCTGAAGATATTTAATCCAGAGTAAGATTATTCCTATCTGGTTTATTCCCAAATAAATCTTTCAGCACAGATCATCATCCCGGTGCAGCTTTTCTAAAATGGATTAAGCTACACATCAGAAATGCTCCTGCCAGGTTCAAAGTACTCCTTGTTCTTGCTCTGCTGACCAATCCCATTAAACAAAAGGTAAAATCTTTGCCCCTGGATCTGCCATTCCCTGTTTCTGATTGCAGAACTGCAGGTCCTCCATGGGAATCAAGAGGCAGGGCTGTGTTATGCCATGGAGTGTTACCCACTCGCCAGCTGGGATCACCAGCCAAGCTGGGGAAGCTCCAAAAATCACAAGAAACTCTAATTTCATTGGAAAAGAACACAACCTGGCAGAGCTGCTTCGCTAATTAGTGGTCCATAATTTTATTGTTCTTACAGGTTCACAAGGTGTCAGCACTGGAGGCTTCACTCTAGGAAAGACCTTCAGTGGAGAAATTGAACTTGAAAACAGGCTCTTATGGATAAATAATAGGTAAATATTTGCTTCTACTTGCTCAAATGCATTGATGTGTAATCTGGACTTAATTTTATTTATGTAGGAAAATTGATAAATAGCTTTTTCGCTCCATTTGCATACCTGTGACTTTGAGGATGTAAAATTTTGTCCTTTATGAACTCTAGATACAGATTAATGTAATAAATTTTCATGTGATTTCAATGGAACTAGGATTTATACCCCAGTAACTTTGCACTTTTTAATTAAACAGTGCTGTTGTGGAGTCACATGTATTATCTATAAAAGATGAACATAAACTAATTCCAGAGCTATGGGTTAATGGATGCATTTTCATGTAGGAAGGATATATAAGAGAATCCAGCTTTGCCCATACTAATTGAGTCTTACAAGATTCTTGACCCAGACTCCCATGGCTAAAGGGATTAAATTTTTGAGGGTTTTTTATACTTGCAAGGTAGCATGAAGGAGAACTCTTTCCAAGGGCTGCAGTCGCCCAGAGTTTCCTGGTTCTGAACATAACTTTGAATCCAGTTCAGAGAGTGCTCCAAGACAGACTCTTTTATAAACAGTATTTCCACAAGGAGCAGCATGTACCTGGGCAGTGCTGAAGGCAGGGAAAGGGGCTACTGCTCTTTGAGTGAAAATGAGCACAGTCCTGTTTGTATCTTCTGCCTCAAACACAGCATGAGCAGCAGAGGAGGGAGGGGATCCTATCCCTCTGCTTTGCTCTGGTGAGACCCAGATTTGCTGCATTCAGTTCTGGTGACCCCAACACAAGGAGGACATGGAAGCAACTTGCTCTGTTAGAGCAAGTCCAGAGGAGGCCTCAGATATGCTGAGGGGACTGGAGCACCTCCCCTGTGGAGCCAGGCTGGGAGGGCTGAGGCTGCTCAGCCTGGAGAGGGAAAGCTTGTTTGGAGACCTCAGAGCTCCTTCCAGGGTCTGAGGGGGCTGCAGGGAAACCAGAGAGGGACAATTCCTCAGGAACTGCAGTAACAGGACACAGGGAATGGCTCCCACTGCCAGAGGGCAGGGATAGATGGGATACTGGGAAGGAATTGCTCCCTGAGAGGGTGGAGAGGCCCTGGTACAGGGTGCCCAGAGAAGCTGTGGCTGCCCCTGGATCCCTGGCAGTGTCCAAGGGCAGGTTGGACATTGGGGCTTGGAGCAGCCTGGGACAGTGGAAGGTGTCCATGCCCATGGCTGGGGTGGCACTGGATGGGCTTTTTGGTCCAAATCATTCTGGGATTCTGTGTGAGTATTTTCCTGAGATTAAAAAAACAATGTGAAGGACACTGAGAACCTCCATTCTTCCTCTCTGTCTTACTCTCCCCTTTTTCATTATCTTTTGGTATTCTCTACTAAAATAGATTTATTCTTAGGTTCTGAGATGTTTGTAGATTTTGAAAAGCAAGTGAAAAGCTGTGACTGTCTTGAGGATGTTTGCACCTGTGGTTTTGCAGAATTCTGTTGCTAGCTGAGTATCAGGCTTAATGACTCTGTGCAGTCTCATCATCCCTTAGACCGTTTACTACAGGCCTTTGTTTTCTTTCCTCCTTTTTCCCCACCCCACTTTGCAAAGCTTTTTTTTTTTTTTTTTTTAATTGCAACGACATTTCTAGATTGTCTTCACATCCCTTTCTGGAGCAGTTGGCAGTAAAGGAAAAAGAAGTTTTCTGAGGAGACATAAACCAAAGGAATATTGCAACCATGTATCCATTAATTACTAATATTCATTAATTACTAATATCCTCAGTGCATTGCAAGATAGAAAAACAGTGACTGGTGCAGGTGCATTACTGGCAGCAGTGCAAAACTTGCTCATTGTCAGTGCAACAGTAATAAAAGAACCATTTTGATTTTGACACAAAATTTACTCCTGTAAAATTCCCCAAGTTCTAAATTCTGGAATTGAATTTAATCCTTCATATAGACACAGGAACAAACTCTCCTTGAAGCTTGGAAATTACAAAAGACTAACAGTGCAGTAAACAACCTTGATTCTCTCTCTCTGTACAACCTTTTAATGACTCATTGCTTTAGCTCCAAGAGGTTGGTGATCTAATTAGGGCAAATTGAATGAGTGCTTTTATGCTAAAGTGTGAGAAAGTTAATTGAAATCAATCCATGTTCAGTGAAAATGCTGGAGACATCACTGATAATTTAAAGCAATTACAAGATGTTGTCCTGAAGCAAGGCAGAAACATTAAGTCTGAGAGTCTGTTAAAGAAAACTACCTAAAATATTTAAATGATATTATACAGCCAAGATGAACTAGGGATAACTGAAGCAATTAGAAACCCTGAAGCATAAACTCAGTTATGTGTAATCTTCTTTGAGTTATTTCAAGCCATTTGTTTCTTGTAAAGTCATGGATATTTTTTTAAATCCCTTTTGTGACGTTTTGTGAACAATGGTGTGCTTCACTTTCAAGCCTCCAATTCTTACTGATGGGCCATTGTGCTCAAAGAAAATTTAAATTGAAATCCATTTTCCAGGCTCATTTAAAGTTTTTTGTTCATAGCATGCAAAACATTGATTTGGTAGATCTGAAGGTTAAAATTCAGTCCCTTGTTTTTTAACAAATTTGTAAACATGGCAGGGTAAACATGATGGTTTCCTCTCTGAAATCCCCAAATCTATCTTAAAATCATTAAGACCTCCAAGATCATCAAATCCAACCTGTGGAACTTGCTGAGGAGATGAGAACTCAGAGCTGCACCATTCTCATTTAGAAGTTCCTTCTGGGATAAGTAATAAGACATAAGATAAAAAACAGAATAATAATAATAATAAATTGAAATAATATCTGCAAAAATTATGTTGTTGCTGTCTGCATTTAGGCTCTGGACAGACATAATGGACCTTACCACATTTGGCAGGGCTCGTGCAGTTCATTGAAGAGGCTTAACTGCAATGACAGATGCTAGGAATGCTGGACAAACATGAAACTGTATTAAAATTAATTCCATAAAATACACCATAGGCACAGGCTGAAGACAGCTAAAATTAGTCTGCTAAATAGTAGTAGTTAACTTTTATGGTCTGACACGACTTGTACTTGCAGATTTGTAGAAATCTTGGTCTTGCCAGTTTCCTGCTTAGCCAGAGTTTAACATGGCAGTGTAAAAGGACTGATTTGGAGTCAAGAGCACAATACAGGTGTCCTGCCAAGAGTTCTCAAAACAAGTATTGGAGCTCATTTTGTGGTGTGGTATGTCCCAGTCCCAAAGTCTGATTGTCCTGCTTCAGCTCCAGCCCTGGCTTCTGTAACACAGGGGATTTATAACACATCCAACAGTCCTGACCATCAGCACATCACAGTCTCCCTCCTGTGGGGCATATTAGGCTGTCATGCACACCCCAAAATCACATGGACATTAGGGATGGCCATCAACTGCTGGAGGCCAGGGTAGGTGCTGCAAACCCTTCCTCTCCAGCACACACCTGTGGGAGATGGAGGAAGAGGTGAAGTTTAAATCACACAGAAAAGGAAGGGAACAAAACACTTGGAAGACTTCACAGCCTTGGCATAGATATCAGTTAATTCTCATTAATGTTGGAGTCCAGGGCATCCCTCTGGGCGCCCTGGGAAGTCACAGACCTCGGTAGAGAGGCCTGGGACCCAAAAAAGAGGGTCTGGGGTCTGTGCAGGGGGATTTGCCTGGCACAGAGCCCAGGAAGACACAGGCTTTGATTTTGGTCCATGAGAAAAACATCCAACAGAGAGAAGAATTGCAAGTCACAAAGGTGTTACTGAGAGTAGTGTAGTTATCACTGTGCAGAAGATTTTGTAGTTATGGATTTTTAGAATGTAGATGCAAAGGGACAAGATGGTGATTTTAGGGCAGTGCCCTGGGTTCTTCTTCTTCTCCCTTGGCATCCATCTTCTGCAGTGACGTGGGCACAAAATAGTTTCAGTGGATTGGATCAAAGTAGAAATGACCGTGTTAGTATAGGTGATAGGCATTGGCACAGAATTGTAAACAATGGGTACGTAGTTATCTGTATAAGAGGTAGCGACCTCCCATCACAGGGAGGAGTCGCCTTGTGTCCGAGCTGCTGAGAACACCATGGCCGGACACAGGGGAGTCGCCTTGTGTCCGAGCTGCTGTGAACACCATGGCCGGACACAGGAGGGGAGTCGCCTTGTGTCCGAGCTGCTGTGAACACCATGGCCGGACACAGAGAATTGTGAGATAAGAACTAATAAACAACGCGAGAAACCAGAAAAGCAAGACCTTGAGACTCCCTTCATTCTCGCGCCGAACACCGAGCACCGAGCTCAGCACAGAACACAGAGAAACAGAGTCAGACAGCAGACCCTAAATCCTTCAGAGGTCAAGAGGGAAAATCACTCCCTCCGTGCCCACACGAACCACCAGCCAGCCTTGGAATCTCGGGTGAGGAAACAACCGGATTAAACCCCGAGAATTGGCGTCCCTGGGTGGGCACACGAGTGGGCACATGGATGGGCACGAACGGGCACGAATGGACACCGGTGTGGGCAGAATCGGTGCTTTCCAGTGGACACAGCAAGACCTCTGAAGCAAAGAAGACAAGCTGAGAAGACAGGGGAAGAAATCTCTAACCAGAGACGGCAGCTGATTGCAAATTCACCTCGGACGGACGAGTTCCAAGGGCCCAGGACTCGTCTCCTGAAATCTGCAGGTCGGTGATCAGGAAACCTCCGAACTGAATTTGAGAACACCTGCACTGCATTCTTCGATTTTGGTAAGAACAGTTAAATTTGGAACACGGGAGGAGACCCTCTCCCGGGAAAAATAAGGGAAAAACTTTCTCCGT
The DNA here is from genome assembly GCF_965231275.1 of Zosterops lateralis. NCBI lineage: Eukaryota > Metazoa > Chordata > Aves > Passeriformes > Zosteropidae > Zosterops > Zosterops lateralis. The sequence continues at coordinate 21,208,128 of NC_139772.1, read as the reverse complement.
GCAGCAGCAGTGTAGCGGGGAGGGAGGAAGAAACACTTTACCAGCTGGCCTGCAGCCAGCACCGGGTTTGTCTGTTGCCAGCAGCGAGCAGCGGGTTCTTTTGCTGGCCGGCAGCCAAGCAGGTCCTGTCGTCTGTTATCAGCAGACGGGTCTCATACACCTCCTCTTACAGGAGGTGGGGAAGGGGAGAGCCATCAGCCTCCTCTGGGTTTTAATAGGAAAGGAGAGATACCAGCACCCTCAAGATTACCGCAGGGAGGTAAAAAAAAAACCCTCGAGACAGGAGAGTCAGCAGATCTCCTTGAGTTTAGCACAGGGGAGACACCAACTTTCCCTGGGTTCGCCACAGTCCTCAGGAATTCAGTCCCAGAAATTCGTCTCGGGAAAGTCAAAACTTCTAATCCATCCCGAGATAAGGACATGCTTGTTTTCGAGGCGTGTTCCGTGAGCACGAGACACTTGCCGCAGCAGTGGGGGAGGGAGAAGTGAGACAAAGTGCATCCAGGAGTCTTTTCAGCCCCCCTCAGACACAGCGCGTTCAGACACAGCCTGAAAGTTTTCCACTGCCCTTTCCCCTTCAGCGCAGGGACAGACAGAGAGAGGGGGGAAGGGGGAGTGGAGGAGACACCAGGAAAACAGGGAAAACAAGCCCAGATCGCGTCAGTGGTGAGAGATAACACTGCGGCGTGTGCGCGCGAAAGCGATCGCGACTGGGGGCGGCCGGGGAGTGCCCCGTGTCGGGACAGCGCGGGCTGCGGGGGCGGCGCGGGCGGAGCAGTGCCTGTGTCGCGGAGCGCGAGTGAGGAGCCGGAACAGGCAGAGAAAGTACAGAGTTGGAAACTACAAACCCCAGAAAGCTTTGCGGTTGGTGCATGCGCAGTGACAGAGCCAAGATGGACGGCGCAAGTGCAAAGCTAGAAACTACAAATCCCAGAAGGCCTTGCGGCAGGCAGAGAGCGAGTGGGATGCAGCTGGAGCAGTGGGATCGCTCCAGGCGGGACAAACCCCGACAGAGAGCGAGACGCGGGCAGCGCCGGGGCGGCACAGGCAGTGCCGAGGCAGGTGGTGCCAGCGCAGGCAGGACCGGGGCAGGCAAAGGCAGAGCAAGCAGGGAGGAGGCGTGGCCAGGGCGGAGAGTTTCTCCAAGGCGCCACCCCCTCAGAGCGAGCGCTTTGAGCCTGACCCCGCCCACAAGCGGCAGTTCGATATTGTCAGTCCAGTTCCCTCAACTTTTCCTTTCAGCAAAAGGTAGCCAGGTTTCCCTTAAATTCACTGCACACATCCTTTCTTCATTTATCCTTCGGCTACATGCTGGGTTTACCCTTTTCTTAGAGTTTTAAGGTTCCCACTCCGCATCCAGGAGAGGGAGGGCTTTTCTTAGGCAGGGCTGCACAGGGATTATGTGCAGCAATAAGAGTTTTAAAGTCTCCACTCCTCATCCAGGAGAGGGAGGGATGCCGGGGAAGGCAGTAACCCTCGGGGTTAGGAGGGGCTGCATTCAGGCAAAATAATAATTCAATTAAAGTTACAGGTTTTGTGAATTCAGAAGCAGAGATCTGGAAATCATTGGATGTTTGCAAAGCAGCTGCATGATCAGGAGCAAAAGACTTATTGTCATGACATGGAAAAGGATTTTTGATTATAGTGTTGATGTATTTGGATCCAAGTTGATTTGTGTTTTAGTATTGTATTGACATTAGAAGGGATTTCTATGTGGTTTTAAGATTTGTTAAGTAAGTAAAGTTGAATTTAAGATAAGGATTGATAAAGTTTAAGTGATAGATTTATATTTTATAAATTTAAAGTTTTATTGTATGTAAATTTTAAATGTATTTTATATTAAGCTAAATAAGTTTTAAGATAAATAAGTTAAGAGAATAAGTTTTAAGATAAGTTAAGTTTTAAGTTAAGTAAGTTAAAGTTAAGATAATAAATAAGTTAAAATAATAAGGTAATAAGTAAGATAAGTTGGTAAAATAAGATAAGTTTAAGATAATAAGTTTTAAGTAATAAGTATTGTTAATTGTATCATGATACATTTCAAAATTCTCCTTTATGTTCTTTAGTTGTTTAAGCATTTCATAATTGTTGTTGTTAAGAGCTTTGTTCCAAAAATGTATTAAAGGATATTACTCTAGATAAGGCCAGGGTTTTGGCCACACTTTGGCTTTAACTAGAGGAGAGATGTGTTCATCAACAAGCATAGATGTTGCATGTGAAACTTTTCCTGATGGATTTCAGGTTTTAACAAGAGTTGTGCATTTTCCATCAAAGTACAGTTTCAACTAACCTATGGCAAAGAAGTAGCTTTTGTTTCTGCAGATACAGAACACAAGTGAATTTCTGCAAAGAGTGTGGAAATCATGTCAAGCACAGAAGCTCTGACGGCTTCAAGAGTAGAGGAGAGAGCATGCAGATGTGAACCAGTGTCAAGACTGCAGACATCTTTCATTCTGCGTGCAAGGACTTATATCTTGCGTTTTCTTTTCCTTCTGTATTGCATGAATTTGTCAGATGGTTCAGAATCAATTCACGAGAGCACAGAGCGGTTGGGAAATGGAGTGAACAAACTCAGAGAAGAAACCAGATCACGGATGAATGGCATGTTTGATTTCTTCAACCTTTCACGGTTGTGGAAGAAAATTTTGAAAAAAATTGTATGTATTTTATTGAGACTTGTAATTCTTCTCATGATCAAGTCGTGTTTGCTTTAATGCATATGGCAAAGCAGCCAAAGAGGTGTTTTTTGGTGAAAACAAAGGGGGGAGATGTTGGAGTCCAGGGCATCCCTCTGGGCGCCCTGGGAAGTCACAGACCTTGGTAGAGAGGCCTGGGACCCAAAAAAGAGGGTCTGGGGTCTGTGCAGGGGGATTTGCCTGGCACAGAGCCCAGGAAGACACAGGCTTTGATTTTGGTCCATGAGAAAAACATCCAACAGAGAGAAGAATTGCAAGTCACAAAGGTGTTACTGAGAGTAGTGTAGTTATCACTGTGCAGAAGATTTTGTAGTTATGGATTTTTAGAATGTAGATGCAAAGGGACAAGATGGTGATTTTAGGGCAGTGCCCTGGGTTCTTCTTCTTCTCCCTTGGCATCCATCTTCTGCAGTGACGTGGGCACAAAATAGTTTCAGTGGATTGGATCAAAGTAGAAATGACCGTGTTAGTATAGGTGATAGGCATTGGCACAGAATTGTAAACAATGGGTACGTAGTTATCTGTATAAGAGGTAGCGACCTCCCATCACAGGGAGGAGTCGCCTTGTGTCCGAGCTGCTGAGAACACCATGGCCGGACACAGGGGAGTCGCCTTGTGTCCGAGCTGCTGTGAACACCATGGCCGGACACAGGAGGGGAGTCGCCTTGTGTCCGAGCTGCTGTGAACACCATGGCCGGACACAGAGAATTGTAAGATAAGAACTAATAAACAACGCGAGAAACCAGAAAAGCAAGACCTTGAGACTCCTCATCATTCTCGCGCCGAACACCGAGCACCGAGCTCAGCACAGAACACAGAGACACAGAGTCAGACAGCAGACCCTAAATCCTTCAGAGGTCAAGAGGGAAAATCACTCCCTTCGTGCCCACACGAACCACCAGCCAGCCTTGGAATCTCGGGTGAGGAAACAACCGGATTAAACCCTGAGAATTAATTGCATTACTAACTGTGTTTGTTCCTTGTTTTTATGTGTACAGGTGCCCCCCTGCAACAGCAAAGGCTTTCGATCACTTTTGGATTGAATACTACTCAGGTTAATAGTGGAATTTGTCTTTTTCCTTCAACTTCTAGTCCTGTGCCAGGTAAGAACCTTGGACTGATGCATCATTTTTTGCTTCTTTTCCTCCTCTTAAAATTATGTTTTAGGAGAAATTATGCCCATGTTCTTACATCGGCAGGGGGAAAAAAGCATTAGACACCTCAAGACTCTAAAACCAGAGCACAATTTATTACATTTGAACCAATTTAACAATTTTTCTTGTTTTTTTTTTTTTTCTTGAATTGTAAATGCTTTGACTATGCAATACTGAAATATACTTTTCATCCTTTTGTTTATCTGCATTCAACACAAGGTGGAAGGAATAATGTTCTTAGTCAAAAATTTGAAGCAAGTTATTTTATTATCATTTGTTGATCTTCCATGTCCTGGATTACTGCAGAAACTGTGCCAGCCTTCTGGTCACCCTTTATTGATCTTAAATGCTGAAGTTTCTGTGTTATCAGACAAAAACCCCTCACATTATTCTCCTTTATATTTTGAATATTGTGCTACCTCAAAGGATATGTCTGCTATGGGTGTGTACTATGTTGCCTACTGGGATTAACATTTTGTGTGCAAAAAGTGATGATCAGAGACAACATATTTGCTGGACAGGGTAGAGAGAACATAGAAGTAAATAAAGATTTTATGCCAAGTAATGTATTTATTTGTTTGGGTTATTCAGGAATTATGAATAATGTCAGGAAATGAGGCTGGGAAGCACCTGGTATTTGGTGCCTTAGTCTCGGGGTTTAATCCGGTTGTTTCCTCACCCGAGATTCCAAAGCTGGCTGGTGGTTCGTGTGGGCACGAAGGGAATGATTTTCCCTCTTGACCCCTGAAGGATTTAGGTCTGCTGTCTGACTCTGTGTCTCTGTGTTCTGTGCTGAGCTCGGTGTTCGGCGCGAGAATGAAGGGAGTCTCAAGGTCTTGGTTTTCTGGTTTCTCGCGTTGTTTATTAGTTCTTATCTTACAATTCTCTGTGTCCGGCCAAGGTGTTCACAGCAGCCTGGACACGAGGTGACTCCCCTTCCCCTGTGTCCGGCCATGATGTCCACTGCAGCTCGGACACAAGGCGACTCCCCTTCCCCTGTGTCCGGCCAAGATGTTCTCAACAGCTCGGACACAAGGCGACTCCTCCCTGTGATGGGAGGTCGCTACCTCTTATACAGATAACTACGTACCCATTGTTTACAATTCCATGCCAATGTCTATCACCTATACTAACAGGGTCATTTCTACTTTGATCCAATCCACTGAAACTATTTTGTGCCCACGTCACTGCAGAAGATGGATGCCAAGGGAGAAGATGAAGAACCCAGGGCACCGCCCTAAAACCACCATCTTGTCCCTTTGCATCTACATTCTAAAAATCCATAACTACAAAAATCTTCTGCACAGTGATAACTACACTACTCTCTGTCACACATTTGTGACTTGCAATTCTTCTCTGTGTTAGATGTTTTTCTCATGGACCAAGATCAAAGACTGTGTCTTCCTGGGCTCTGTGCCAGGCAAACCCCCCTGCACAGACCCCAGACCCTCTTTCTTGGGTCCCAGGCCTCTCTACCGAGGTCTGTGACTTCCCAGGGCGCCCAGAGGGATGCCCTGGACTCCAACACCTTAGTAATGAAATCTTTCTTTCTCTCAAAATATTTCTGTGAAAAAAGTCTAGAAAGGTAAAGAACCAGCTCTGCCCGCAAAACATCCTCATGACTTCTGTGCATGTAGCAGCTAGAAATCTTTAAAATTCCTGCATATTTAAATGTGCACCTTATAGTAGCTCCAGAAATAAGTAAAAGTTTGTGGTTTTTTTATCTTTTTAGACCTAAACTGCACATGGAAACTTAATTTAAACTAGCATTTTAAAGGAGGATTAGTTCAACATTCTGGATAAAATGTCCTTTTTGAATTTTGAAGAGCAGTCTGAGTTAAGTCTCATTTTGGTTGAGTTTTTCCCCTGTCACTTCTTCTTAACTCTGTAGATCATCTCTAACAAGTTTAGCTTTTATGCACTTTCATATTGCACTAGAAATTCACTGAGAGGATGCCATGCTTTATTTCCTGTGCAAGATATTTAATCAAAAATGACCAACATCTCATTATTAACCGCTCCCTGGGACTCTTTAGAGTGCTCTAACCTCACCTGGGATGTGGTGACAGGATTCAGGAGACCACTGGTGTTTTACAGTTTAGGTCATCTTTTAACTCTCTCTGCTTTTTGGTAGGGAAAATTAGGGAGAAAGTATCCTGGTAGGTTTTTGTATCAGCAGTGAAATTGTTGATCTGTGTGACTTTGGTTTAATTTGGGACCTCAAGAATTCAAGTAAAAGGCAGTCCGAAGAATAGACCCTTGAGTTAATTTGCTTTCCCTGCTCCTTGACTTCTCAAGGACTTTGCTATAAGGACACTTTCCAGGGAGTTCATGAATTTTTCAGACACCTATCATCACTGACCTTTCACTTCAATTTGAAGAGAATGGCAAGGTCTGGGCAGAATGACATTGTTACCATTGCCTTTTAATTTGTCTTATGTCAACCAAACACAACTACCCAGCCTTTGTAATCATGTTGATCTAGTCTGCCTAGACCTCACTGGTCTGGGTAGAACATTTCTCCCCGTCTTAATCTTTACAAATGTGTTGTTACTTGGTGAAATAAAGCTTGAAAGAGAGTCAAGAAAAATTATCCCTAGAGCCATCATTTTCTTGAAGTCAGTCAGGGATTCTTCGTTTTTCTTTTTTGAAAGAATAAAGTTTGAGTCCCATTCACTTTTTGGAGGAATGCAGATAGCTGGGTGTTTTGTTCCTAATAAAATCAGAGATAATCCTTCCACATAATGGCAGCATGGGCTGAACTGATAAAATGGTGGGAATGAGGAATATTGCCCAGATAAAATGTAAAACAAGAAATGTGTGGCCATTCCTGTGAGCTGCTATTTTTTTAACATATCATTTAGTCCTAGGCCTTTGTAATACTGCTGCTAATTAAGTGAGGCTCCAGTTTATGTCAGGCTGCTACAGCAATTATCATGTCCAGCTAAAGGTCACATTAAATGATTCAGGCTCTCAGCTCCATAATGGCTGATTCCAACAACACTATTTCAAGACAGTGATATTGTTTAAAATTTGCAATGCACTCATATTCTGGCAAGGAAGCTTTTGTGTCTCTATGGTGAGCAGTTTTCTTTTATGAAGATAATTATTATTTTTCTACAGATCCCCTCTTTTTCTGCTTTTACATTTGCAGAAAAACTGCAGTGAGCTGTTGTAAACTCTGAGGTATCATTTACAGGTTGCAAAGTGGGGTGGTTTGGTGATATCCACAGAGAAATGTGAAGTGAACAAATTAAATTAAAAAGGGGTGGGGGGGGGGAAACACAAAAGGAATCTGATTATCTTGTTGTACATGATGCCCTCAGAGTGTTTTGTTGGTACATGTGATGTATTCATAGAACTTTGACATGTAAATTAAAGCTGCTGAATCTCAGCTGAAGTTTATTAGATATTTTTATCAGTTCTGGGTTTTCAGATTTGCCCCATTATTCTTAAGAACTACCAAAAAAACCCACCTGCTGGCATCAAAATCTGCTTTTTGTTACCTTTATGTTTCTTTAACAATATTTTATGTGCATTTAGAACATTTTGCATTTCTTACTGTGTTTTAAAGGGTGCAGAAGTTCTCTTTGACTCACTGTCAGTCAAGCATATATCACCTCATTATTTTATCCTAATTTAGCATAGTTTTAGAATGTTCTGGGCCATACTATTAAAATAATAGTGAAATAAGAATTTCTGCACACAACCCTTGGGATTAAAACCACCTCTGCAGCCATCAGTACAAATCCTGAGAGAACAAACTTGCCACCTGGTGATCCAGCTCTGTCTTGTCCTGTGGGGTTGCCTCAGGGAATTCCGAGGCCATCCTTCCCTTAGGAGCATATGTAGGAAATAACATGTCTATATTCAGGTTGAGGAAAATATTAAACAGAATTTCTTTGTCCATTGTAATCTCATGCCTTCAACTTTGCGAAGCAAAATCCCCAAAGATTCCCACCACAGATTGAATTATTTTTTTCCTCCTGCTGAAAAGCAAATCAATTTTCCCCATTCATAAATACAGTAACTTGAGATTTGCTGTGAGTTTCAAACACTGTTAAATAGACAAAAAAGTAGATTGTAAGTATTTCCAGATTGGACAAAGTTTAGGTTTTGAGTCTGGGTTTGATGCTAAATTGGCACTTCTCTGGCTGATGGGAGCCCTGGGAGCTGGGGGTGATGGGAGCTGCTCTTAAATCTGCAGGCAGAGAATCAGAGCTGCTACCATTCACTTTCCATGCTTGCTTTTTTTTTTTTTTTTTTTTTTTTTTTTTTTTTTTTTTTTTTTTTTAATGTAGACCAGGAAAATAATATTTTTCTTCCAAACTGTATAATGCCAGGAGTGGAAGAAAATTATGTATGTATATTTTTTTCTTTCTAAAGCAGGATCATGAAAGTTTAAAAGTTTATAAAACACTTAAACTGAATGGTTCATTACTTTAAAAATTACCAGTAAGTAGAAAAAGCATCTTTGCTTACTACCTGCTATTTTTGCAATGGCATTTTGTTTTGCTTTAAATATTTCAATTGCATTATACTGTTTGCCCACCTAGTGAATTTTCATGGAATTTCTATCTTTCAGCACCTAATTTTTTGCCTATTAGGTTAAAACAAGCTAAAACCATTCTCTGTGTAAGTCCTGTGGGGAAAAGCTGCATGTAAGTGATAATGGCAATTATGGTAAATGCCGAACCCAGCATCTCTAAGTACTTGCTGCAAAAATTCCCTGTAAAATATTTCATGTTAATGTTAATCACATGGCCTGTGTTGTTTACCTGGAGCTCTTTCCATGATAACAGCCACAGAGAACTAAAAAATTAAGTAACCACAGTCTTTGCACTTTAAATGTCTGACTTCTGTTATACCAAGAATTACATTGATATAACAATGTTTAAATAAACAACAAGATGCTGTTTGATAATAGAAAAACACCTATGGGAGAAAAATAATTTCAATCAGTTTAAGGCTGATTTTAAGATTTAGGTTTTTTTCAATCAGCACAAATTCCAGTTGTGCTGGTTTGCATACCAGGCTGTGCAAGAGCATTCTGAGGTATAATTAATTGATGATACATGTTTGACATCACTGCACAGTCATTCAGTCCCTCCAGACTGACACAATTATGTCTATTTTATAGATACAATCAGTCTGCTCTTTTCTCCTGGGATCATTGTTCTGGTGACATTGAGATTTGGTTTACCTCTCTTAGGAAGTGACCTCTTTCCAAGCAATAGTTATCTGTTGCTGGTAGTTTAGCAGTGGAGTATAAACTATATTTTATTTAGAGAGTCTTTCCACAGTGTCTCAGTGATCATGCAGAGATGAAAATGAAGCAGGCTCTGATTTATCCTGCAACTTATTAATGAAAAAAACAATTGCTTGTGTGTTCTTGTGGAGTCTTTAGCTTACACATTCAAAAGTGCTCCACACTGGCCAAGCTGCCAAAGCCTGAAAGGCAGACAGATCCTTTAATATGAAAAGTTCAAGCAGCTTATTCATGCTTTCTAATAGAGAAAAATCTTAACTCCCACTTCTCTAGATTAGATAAAAGCCTTTTGCTATCAGTTTGTATTGCTTTAGAGTTCATTCCTAACAAACCTTTCTCCTTGCAGTGTGTAGCTCCCAGCTGTCAGAATCCATTTCTGCAGCTTGTGAATTTAATCAATTTGGTGTGTCTGCTGAAAGTAATAAAATATCATTGAAATTCTGGTTTAAGAAAGTAATGCACTAACTGCTCCCTACGTGACTGCAGACAGCTAAACGGTAAGATATGGACTTTCTATTGTAAAGCTCTTAAAAAAATTACACTGATATCCTTGGTTGCACTTTAACTTGTGGATTAAGAGCCCTTTAAATTTGAAAGCAGCTCATCACCTTGCATTAAATGAAACAAGGATATTTTGGACAGTTTTTAACACAGGGTTAAAATGATATTAAAGGTAGATAAACATAGAAAATTTCAAAACTTACCTGCATGGGCAGCCCAAGGCCTCCATCTCTAGGATTCTACCCCCCTGTTCATCTCTTGGGCATCCAAGTCTTTGTGCAGGTTTTCTGTAGAAGTTCTGGACTATATCTTCTGCTTTTTTTAGTCTGTGTGTGGTGTAAACTTGAACCCTGGAGGGTGTCTCAGCTGGTAGATCACTGCAGTGTATTCTTATGGCATGTTATGTTTGCTTTTCTGTTGTTACTCTGATTTTATTTTAATTCCATGGTACAGCTCAAATCATGAGATATATTGGCCAATTTGGTGACCTAAAGAGGGGTTACACAATTTTTTTGTGAGGTGATAAATAGGAGTGGTTTCACTCATCAGCATTAATCATGCAGGTGGGAAGTCCCACATGGGGAAATCTGGTAAACTCTAAGGCAAAAGAAAATTTTAAGCTCATGCCAAAAGTCAGAAGAATGTCTCAGAAAGTAATGATCGTTAACAAGCACTTGATTCTGAAAACCAGCAGTGAAACAAATGGGTGAATTTTGAGAGAATGGACTCACCAAACAGCAACAACACAACAACAAAGCTGGCAAGAATTGGGGATGGTAGTTTGCTGGCAACTGGTTGAAAAAACTCTTCACTGTGAGGATTTAGTTAAGGAGATGTGAAAATAAATCACTGAAGCACTGTCCAGCAAAGTGTATTGACCTTCACATCAGTACACACATTGAAAATTACAATGGTATCAGTCGGAAGGGAAGAAATAGAGGCTAAAATACAGAAGGAATGCAAATGTGAGCAGTGGAAAACCATTCATTACAGCGTGTGAGTGGCAATCAATAAACTCTTAACTAGGCACGGGAGAGAAAATAACTCCGCATGGTGTTTTGTCAGAGGGTGCAAGACCTCAGGCCCTTTCAGACAGTGAGAACAGTTGCAGTGTGGTATAGATTTGCTAATAGTGAGGCAGGGTATTTAAAATGTCTGTGAGATGAATTTCCGAGGGAGCACAGAGAATAAGGAACACAGGAGATAGAACTCAGAGCTCAGATTCCATCTGCCTTCATATCTGGCTGCCTGGAGTGCCAGGTCAGGATAAGGGGCAGAACACCTCAGTCTCATTTCAAACCTCTGAGACAAACTCCTGAGAGAGAACCCTGCATGCAAAAGGCAACCATGCAGAGTGAGCCAGGAAGGAGCACTGGGAAACTGCAATTGCCACAGGCAGGTCTCTCACTTGTTGGTGGATTTTAGTTGGTTTTCCCCATCTTTTTCTAAGTATGATGGGAAAAAGATGTGATAACACAACTTCATGTTCTTGTGAGAAACTACGTTCACGTTTAAAATGTCAAAGTCTCAGGTTTAATTGGTTCTTTCTCACCCGAGATTCCAAAGCTGGTGGTTCGTGTGGGCTTGAGGGAGTGATCTTCCCTCTTGATCTCTGAAGGATTTAGGGTCTGCTGTCTGACTCTGTGTCTCTGTGTTCTGTGGTGAGCTCGGTGCGGTGCGAGAATGATGAGAAGTCTCAAGGTCTTGGTTTTCTTGGTTTCTCACATTGTTTATTAGTTCTTATCTTACAATTCTCTGTGTCTGGCCAAGATGTTCACAGCAGCCTGGACACGATGTGACTCCCCTGTGTCTGGCCAAGATGTTCACAGCAGCTCGGACACGATGTGACTCCCCTGTGTCTGGCCAAGATGTTCACAGCAGCTCGGACATGAGGTGACTCCTCCTGTGATGGGAGGTCGCTACCTCTTATACAGATAACTACGTACCCGTTATTTACAATTCTGTGCCAATGTCTATCACCTAAAACAGGGTCATTTCTACTTTGACCCAATCCACTGAAACTACTTTGTGCCCACGTCACTACAGAAGATGGATGCCAAGGGAGAAGAAGGCAGGGCACTGCCCTAAAATCTCCATCTTGTCCCTTTGCATCTACGTTCTAAAAATCCCCAAACTACAAAATTTTCTACACAGTGATAAACTACACTACTCTCTGTCACACATTTGTGACTTGCAATCCTTCTCTCTGTTGGATGTTTTTCACATGGACCAAAAATCAAAGACTGTATCTTCCTGGGCTCTGTGCCAGGCAAACCCCCCTGCACAGACCCCAGACCCTCTTTTTTGGGTCCCAGGCCTCTCTACCGATGTCTGTGACTTCCCAGGGCACCCAGAGGGATGCCCTGGGCTCCAACATCAAAGGTTTATTAAACCTTAACAAAATACAACAAAAGACTGAATAAGGAAAAATTACACCTCTGGGAGCATGGGACTAAACCACCATGTGCTTGCTCATGAAATGTTTGTCTTGGTTTGAAAAGACAGGTGTCTGCTAAGGAGAGCAGGAGCTTCCCTTGAAATGAAAAATGTAAACCCTCTTCTTCTGAATTATTATAATTTTTAAATTAAGGGGCTCTTAAATAATAATATGGGACTAGGAATAACAGTTCTTTATTAGGAAAATTAAAATAAAATTGCAGTAGTACAAAAAACAAACAAACAAACAAACAAAAAAACAACCCAAAACAAAAATGACAACAAAAAACCCACTCCACTGACAGAATTAGACTATAACCTGTTGGTTAGGGTGTTCGTAGTGATAGCATAGGGTTAAAATGTTTCTGAAATCATGGGAATGGTATACAATAGACTCAGAGGAGGTGGAAAGAAAGGTTGGGTCTGGATAGGCCTGGGAAAGGGAACCAGGGCTGGGTAGTCCCTGGAAACGAAGGTTAGGCTTTGTCTTTACTAGATCATGTGAAAGTGCACCTACACAGTCATCATATGATAAATGATAAGATTGTTAAATGTAATGATTGTTTGGTAATTGAATATGATTATTTTTTAATAATCATGAGAAACGATGTTTGGGGGCGACCTCATAAAAACTACAAGAATTCCTGCTTGCATAAGATCAATGTATACAATAGAACAATAAGAGTTTAATAATTAATATATATAGTTATATAATGGAAGGATATAAAACCATGTCCATCTTGAATCCATGTCAAGAGTCAGATTTGGGTCCATACTTTGTACCCCTGATTCCCAGAGCTCTTCAATAAAAGCACCTGTGTATAATAATTCTGTGATTATGTTTTTCAACGCTAACAGTAGTAGTCTAATTAAATGGTGGTTGCAGTACTGCTGGAGTGACAGATGTGGTTCTGTTGATCCAGTGATTCTGTAGAAGGGTGTAGTTTTCCTCTGAAAGTCCAGTGGTAGTCCAGTCTTCTTCTGGGAATCCAAGGCAAGCAAGCTGCTCTGGTGTTCTGAATCTCAGATTTTTATCCAGGTAGGAATGCTTGGCTCCTCCCCCTGGGTGGAGCATCTCACAATGGGATGATGTATTTTCATCAGTCATGCAGTGAGACTTAATGATCCATTAACAGAGGATATCTCCCCCTGCCACCCGGAGAAGAGATAAAGAACTGCTCCACCTGATTTCAACAGATGGTGCTAGAATACATACTTCTGGTTACATCTTGTGTTGCAACTTAAGACACTGTTCCAACTTTTATATCTTTGGTGTTGCATCAGGTAACCCTAGCCCCTCCCAAAGTCTGACAGTTCTTTGTTGTCCTTTGGTGGAGACTGCTTTCTTGCAACTTGGTTGGAGGTCAGGTGTTGCCATGTCGTGCCTCCTGGTAACAAACCTGCCCTCCCCCCAAATGCTCCAACTACCAAGGCTGTCCAGTGACAACAATACAAGGAGAGGGGAAAGAGGACTATGGGGAGAACATATCACAAGAACATAATTATACATGTATAATGTATACATAATATTCATCCCTTAATTGTGAGACCAAACCATTGCATTACCCATCTATAACATACTGAAACTGCACTAGACCCTGGCTCTGCTCATCTGCACCAACCCCCTGCCATAGCAGGGACACCCGAGCAGTTTGTACAAGAACGTGTTCAGGTGGGGTGGAATATCTTCAGAGAAGGAGCCTCTACAGCTTTGTAAGTCTTTGTGCTACCTCTGCCTCTGAGACTAAAATGTTTCAAAATATTGAGGCTGTCAGTTATGGGAGTTGAGCTGCCTGAGGGCATCGGTTTGAAACTGTGGGAAACCAGTCTGTAGTTAACCTAACCGATACTCAACTTAGGGCAAACATGATTCAAGCAGCTTTGACTCCTGGGAAATATTATGGTAATAGTTCTGTTCATACAAAGTTGTGGTTCTAGAAGGTTCCTCAGTTCTTCCTTCATGATAGTTTGTCAGTTGGTGCAGAGTTTTACATATTCTGAATTATTGTTTTTGCTTGGACCCTTGCCCTCAGCTCTGCCCCTCAATCAACCCTATATGTATATCCTGCCTACCCTATCCCAGGTCTTTGGAATTAATCCCATACTGTTGTTCAGCTTCTCCTGTTTGTTGTTTTTGTTATTTAACCCTTTTACTTTCTGGATAATTCCATTGTACCCATCCTTGTAGTTATCGCCACCTTGGTCCTGACCGACGTAGTCCTGGGGTTGCGGAGCCAGAGCCATGTGTTGTGATTTGTTCTGTTACCCCTCTGTTGCAATGGTTTTTCCCTGGTTGATTCCTCCCCATTGAATTGTCAGTCTTGCCTGACTCCACCCCTTGTTCTCAACTGTTCTGGGCTGATCCTGTAATTGTACCTCCTACCTCCCTGTCAATCCCCGATGTACTTATCCCTTTCCCTAGAATGTTCCATGGTCTTTGATGGGTGATTGGTAGTGACAAATTGTGCCCTCCCCAGGTGTCTCCCCATAGGCCCCTATAATGGCTATCAAACTCTTGTATCCTCCCCTACTTTTCCCTTATTGGTTATGTATTTGTCCCTGCCTGCAGGACCACCCCTGTTTAAAAGTCTGTGTATGTCTCAACCTGGGGTCTTCAGTTGCTGTGTCTTCCCTTGCTCACCTCCCCTCCTGAGGAGTAAAAGCCTTTTGGATTTACAGCACTGAGGACCGTCCTCTCATCCTTTATCTCCACCTTGTGCCTTAACAGCCTTCCATGCTAGAACTTTTGCTCTAACCGGCCCACTGGCTCATCCTCCTCCTGGGGAGTGTCCCTCACTGTGCACAGTGTCAATGACTGAGCTGAGCTGAGCTGGATTGGAAGGCACTGCATCTTCTTAGTGCCCAATGTAGGACCCCCTTCAGTCACCAGATCCCACAGAAGGATTGTGCTCCTTGGATTTGTGGAGTCAGAAGTCTTGGCCATCAGCTGCCTCGGTAGTAGGAGACCAACTTCTGTCCAGTTGCACTCCCAAGAGTGGAAGCAACAACCCTTCGCAGCACAGGAGGACTGCTTCCAGGCAGGGGACCTCTGTTGTGGCTTGTCCAACACCAGATTGGTGAGTGGCTGTGAGGCACTCAGAGGATTTTGTGTTGTGTGTGCTTTACAGCTGTGTGAGAAAGGCATGTGATTCTCCCTAGAGTGAGGGAAAGAGTTGTGGCTGCCTGTTGTGCAGTGTCTGTGTGTTAGCCCTGTCTGGAGTTGCTGGTTCCTGGACCCTTATATTCTGTTCATTTGTTTTGCCTTTGACCATGTCGGGGGAAGGGGGGGTGGATTTTTGCTGTATTGTTTGTGCTGGTTAATCATCTATGGGTGCTAAACTGACTGCACAGCAGAGGGGATTATTACCCAGTTGTGGGCCTCCTAGAGGGTGGGGGGGAAAGTGCTCTCAAAAGTTTGTTAAAGAGATTGATTCATTGGCTGTTCTTTCATTTTCCTCAAGTATCCCTGGGTGAGGTGCTGACCATCCCCCTTTGGGATCAGGTTGGTTGTAAATTTAATAAATTGGCTGGTAAAGGGGACACTCCATAGATTGATTAGTCTAAGCCTTGTGGTTCAGAATTCACTGATTGAGAGGAAGGGCATGAAAGAAGGGCCAAAGCAATCTTCTCCAGTTTCCTCTTCCCTCAGCCCCAAGCCATTATCCCCTAAGCCAGGAGGTCTGTGGGGAGAAAGCTGCAAGAGAGCACAGGAGAACTACTGATTTTCTGGCTCCCCTCAGCCTTCTTGGCACCCTTGCTCGGGTGGCCAGGCGCTAGTTGCTCAGGACCCTTCCCAGAACCCGGTTTCCCTCATTTTGAAGCCTTTAGTTTGGTTCTTAGACCCCCGGGACAGTTCTCAAAATGGCCCCCAGAAGACTCAAAATGGGGGAGGCCACATGTCAGGGTCCCTCTCTTGGGCTTCTTCATCCCAGAATCCCTTTTGACCCCTTCCTGTCCCCTAAAGGCTTCTTCATCCCAGAATCTCTTTTGACCCCTTCTTGTCCCTTAACTCCTTCCTCAGTTCCTCCTCTTCCTCTGCAGTGGCTCCACCTCTGATTCCCATACCTTTTCCCATTATTTCATCCTCAAACTCCACCTCCTCTGATTGTTACAGTGTCCCCGATTTCTCCCAGGCCTCCAGTGTCCATCCCCATCTTCCTCCTTCTGGTTCTTACGCCCTTCTTACCAGTTCCTATGGTCTGGAAACTAGGAGTGACAAGGTTGGGGATCAGAACCAGGAACAGAGGGCCCTTCTCATTGCTGCCGCAGTTGTGTTACAGCATGGTAGGGGGGACACCAACACATCCGATGGGAGCCTTTCTCCCGTCAGAATAAAAAGGAACTCTCCAAAGCTGAGAAAGAGTTCAGGCGAGAAAGCAAATATTTTAAAGGCCTCTTAAGGGCTGCCTTCTCTTCAAATGTGTTGGTCCTGCATGATCTTTGGGATTTGTTTTCATGCCTCTTGGTTCCCATTGAGTATCTCCTATGGGAAAGAGCATGGAAAAGACTGCTGCGTGACGTCCTTCCTCAGCTTTGGCAGAATCCACAGTGTGCAGTTGATACGCACAATCAGGCCATCACCTTTAAACACTTTGGCGATGAGGGAGAATGGGCTGAGGCTAGCAAGCAGGCAGAAGGGATTCCTATGCTTCTTCTGGAGGAGATCAAACAAGCTGCTGAGAAAGCTTTTATTACCCTGCCCTTTGCAGATCCAACACTTAGTTTTGTCTCCATAAAGCAGGCTCCTTCCGAGTGTTTTGTAGGTTCATGCAATGCCGCCGTATGGCAGTTGAGAGTCAGGTGGAGAACAGGATAGCTCAGTTGGATGTCATTACTGCAGTTGTCCAGACAAATGCAAATGAGGACTGTTGGAAGATAATTCAGAGTCTCCTGCTCGACCCACCGCCAACTCTAGACTTAATGGTAGAGGCCTGCATGAAGCGTACCAATGTTCAAACACCTGCAGACTCCAACAAAGGACTTTGAAAAGTTGCAGTCGCAGTAGTGCCTGACACACAACCACGGAGCCCAATGATATGTTTTGACTGTGGAGGGAGGAGATGCATGGCAAAGAACTGTTCATCCCAAAAAAGAAACCCAGGTACTAAGGGGCACAGCTCTGCCCCCAAAGGACAGGAGCAGTGGGATGCTGCCAAGGAATGAAAAAAACTAGGAGGGGAGTGTGGATCTTCCTCATGTGCTGATAAAAATGGGACAGACAGAGATGGGAAGAAAGGACAGAGACCCAGAGTTGATGAAAAGGTCACAGGCCTGCAAAGGCCACTGGAATTAGTAACCACCAAAGACTTTTATGAATCTTTCAGGCTAGAACTCACAGAGAGTCTAATGTTAAAGGATCAAGACCAGCTCTGAGTCTCTGCAGACCCGACTCGTCTTGGGAACTTCCACTGGAAGCTGGGGAAACAAAACACACCCTGTTTGAGGTCGAGGTTCTCCCAGCACTCATTCCGTTGGATCCAGAGCAATTCTTCCTCACGGTTCGTTGTGTCCTGCCCAAAGGGCAAATAATTACCCAGGCCGTTCCAATGCCAGAACAAGAGAGAAAGACCTGGGAGATCTCACCAAGTGTATATTGGGCAGAAGTAATGGGTGAGAACAAGCCCATGGTAGGGTGCGGGGTCCATTGGAATGGTGAATACCAGTACCCCAAGGGCCTGTTAGACATGGGCAGACATGACAATCATTCCCTCTCGGAAATGGCTGTCACATTGGGAGTTGCAAAATGTGACTGGGACAGTTCAGGTTAAAAGGGGCGTTCAATTAGCCAAACAGTCGAAGAGCATTGTACAGATTGAGGAGCCAGATGGGCAATTGGCAAGCTCGCACCTGTTTATTTTAGATTATAAGGAAACCCTCTGGGGAAGAGACCTCATATCACAATGGGGGGTGAAGATTGACATCCCAAAAAACCCCTAGGATTTTTCGTAGTGGCCTCTGAGAAGCACCCTACCCAAAAGTTGAATTGGAAAACGGATTTGCCAGTATGGGTAGAGCAGTGGCCACTGAGTCAAGAAAAATTACAGGTGCTTGAGGAGCTCATAGAGCAGCAACTAGCTAAAGGTAATGTTGTTGAGACCACCAGCCCTTGGAATTCCACAGTTTTTGTTATCAAGAAGCTGAGGAAGGACAAGTGGTGGCTCCTTCACAACCTCTGCCAAATTAGCTACATGATCAAAGACATGGGATCTCTTCAGCCAGGCATGCCTTCCCCATCAATGCTCTCCCAAAGCTGGAATTTGGTTGTAATTGATATCAAAGATTGCTTTTTTCAGATTTCCTTAGACCCGGCTGATGCTCCATGTTTTGCCTTCTTGATTCCTGTCATCAATCGAGGAGCTCCCAGGAGACATCCCAGGAGGGGATGAAGAACTCTCCCACTGTCTTCCAGCGGTATGTAGCCTCCCTGCTTTCCCCAGTGTGTGCCCAAGTGGGAAATGCCATCATCCTGCATTATATGGATGATGTCCTCGTTTGTATGCCCAAAGACAACTTGCTTTCTCAAGTGCTTGGACTGACAGTTGATGCTTTGGTTGCTGCAGTATTTGAGCTCCAGAGGGAGAAGATTCAAGAGATGTCCCCTTGGAGGTATCTGGGCCTGGAGATCAAACACAGGACCACTGTTCCACAAAAATTGGTTATAAGGGACAACCCAAAGATCTTGGTGGATTTCCACTAGCTGTGTGGGTCTTTGAAGTGGGTCAGACCTTGGCTGAGTATCACCACTGAAGACCTACCCCCCCTCTTCAATTTGTTGAAGGAGGGAGAGGAGCTGAGTTCTCCCAGGACGTTGACCCAAGAAGCAAAACTAGCCTTGGAGAAAGTTCAGGCAATGTTGACATCAAGGCAGGCACATTGGTGTCTGCTAGACCTGCCATTTAAGTTCATTGTGCTCGGGAGACTGCCACACCTCCATGGGATGATATTCCAGTGGGATGAGGGTACTAGGAAGGACAAGGACCAGAGAGACCCCATCTTGATCGTAGAATGGGTGTTCCTAAGTCACTACCGGACCAAGACTCTAACAAAGCCACAAGAGCTGGTGGTGCAGCTAATCAGGAAGGCCAGGGCCAGGATAAGGGAACTGGCAGGATGCAACTTTGCGTGCATCCACCTGCTGATCAAACTCAGTACAGGTCTGTTAACAAAGGAGGCATTGGAGCTTTTGCTTCAGGAGAATGAGGCACTCCAGTTTGCCCTGGATAGCTACACAGGCCAAATTTGGATTCATAGTCCAGCCCGCAAATTTTTCAATGTGGAATTGAAGTTAGTGCTAAAAGAAAACCAAAGTCAGAAGCCTTTGGAAGCCCTGACAGTGTTCACAGATGTGTCCGGAGCATCTCACAAGTCAGTGGTGACTTGGAGATATCCTGACTCAGCAGTGGGAGGCTGACGTTGAAGAGGTGGAAGGTTCCCCTCAAGTTGCTGAGTTGGCCACAGTCATCAGAGCTTTTGAAAGGTTTCCTGAACCCTTTAATTTGGTGACTGATTCGGCTTATGTAGCAGGAGTAGTAGCCAGGGCAGAGAACACGATCTTAAAGGAGTTCTTAACACATGCCTCTTTGAGTTGCTCTCAAAATTAGTGTATCTAGTCTCCCACTGAGAGCAACTCTTCTACATGATGCACATCTGGTCACACACAGACCTGCCTGAGTTCATAGCTGAAGATAACAGGAAGGCAGATGCCCCTTGTGGCTCTGGCTGAAAGAGCCAACCTTCCAAACACCTTCCAACAAGCCAAGTTAAGTCACTGCTGATTTCACCAAAACCTGCTCGGGATGATCTGTCAGTTCCATCTGAGGTGGGACTAAGCCAAAGCAATTGTGGCTACATGTCCAAACTGCCAAAGGCATGCCATCCCATCCCTAGGTTCTGGAGTAAATCCTAGGGGTCTCAATAGCTGTGGGGTGTGGCAAACAGTTGTTACTCACATCCCATTCTTTGGCAGGCTCAGATATGTCCATATATCGGTGGACACTTTCTCCAGGGCAGTATATGCTTCTGTCACCCATGCAGGGGAGAAGTTGACTGATGCCCAAGAACACCTTGTGCAAGCCTTCTCCATGCTGGAGATCCCCAAGGTCATCAAAACAGACAACGGGCCCACCTATGCCTCCAAGGCCTTTGGGGAGTTCCTGCAGCAATGGGGGGGTAGAACATAAATAGGGCATCCCCTACTCCCCAACAGGCCAAGCCGTGATTGAAAGGACCCACCAGACATTAAAAAGGGTCCTGGAACAACAGAGGGAAGAGTCTTTGTTTTGTATATTGTGACAGATAAAAATAAGGGTCCTTCGTACAGAATGAAAATATAAAACTACATAAGGACCTCCTTCATCAGACAATGAGAGATTAAACCATTTTGGGATGTTGTTTAATGCACAGAGCACAGTCAGACATGAAAGTGAGGAAATGAAAGTGTTCTCAAATACAGTCTTACTCTTTCCTTTCTTTGTGTTTCAAATTTTCCTGACAGAAAACAGTTGAAAGGGGATCAAGGAACTTTGCACTTTTCCCAAATGGTATCAACCTAAGGCTACCTAAAACTGTGGAGAAGTTTGCAGACTGGACAAGTCTTGACTATGTTGAAATTCATGCTGAAAATGTAGTGGTGCTCTTGGGAGTTATTAAGGCTGCAGTTCTCTGGAGTTCTCAGCTTGAAGCTTTTCACTAAAACATTTAGAAAATAACATAAAACAGGTAAACAGAAGGAATTGATTTATTTTTTTTTTGATGCACACAAATTAGGTTTAAGGTAAGTTTTACTACAGTAACTTCTGAGCATTGTACCTGTAACTCAGCCCACTGGCTTGATCTCTTGTCCTCCTCTGTGATGTACATGATATGCAGATGCTTCATACAGGAGGGTTCTATGTTTGCAGCTCTTTTAGCTCTAAGCCACATTAAATTATACATAGCTTTTTTCCCAGCTATGTATTTGGCTGGCTTACAGATCCATACAGAGCTGAAAATTAATTAAACATTTAAGATGCTTTGTTTATCTTTACGCTGTGATCACTCCCAGTGAAACACCCAATATCTAGGAGAATTCCAGCTAGATTCCTGATGAACTTTTCTTGATCTCCTGTGCAGTGTCAGAGTACAGCTAGTGTGTAGCTGGCCAGATAAATCTAGCTATGATGGGAAACCCAGTTTGGCTCTCCTGGTTTGATGGGCAGGTCCATGGGTGAACAGTGGTAGGACTCAAGCAGAGACTCTCAGCCAGCCCTGTTCAAGCTTAGATGCAGACACACCAATGGCCAGAGATCTGGATGGAGAGAGATCCCAACCAATTGTGGGGGTGCTGGAATTGTTTCATAGGTTTTTCGTTTTAAGTTTAGTGTGGTTTGGACTTTAACCCTAGCTAGGTAAAGCTCCTGTCTTAGAATGGTTCTTATCAGAAGTTGATAGGAGTTTCCAAGACAACCTAAGCCTCTGCCTGGACTTCGGTCATCCCATTGTCTTTTCCCCCATCACAATGTATATTCTCCCCCCCTTGTCCATCATCTTCCAGGCCTGAAACCTTCTGAGAGGTGTCAGACAGTGGTTGGTGAATCCCCCAGAGACCCCACCCCAATTTGCCTGATTTGTTGATGTTGTGTATTGCATTTGGCATTAGCCACCTTGCTTTGTTTCATTGGTTTTGTAACTTGTGCCCATCCCTGAGATTTTTGGTGTATAAAAACTCCATGCAGACCAGGCCCTGGGTCACTCTCCTGAGGCACAGGCCTGGGACCAGGGACTGCCCCTGTGACCCCTGAATAAAACCTTTCTTCCTGAGCCTCGAGTGTCCCCTCTTTCGAACCACGGCCGTGACAGCGAAGGCAAAGGTACTGCGGAGCCAAGACCCACGCAAAAGTCCTGTCGAGGCGTATCAGAGCTAGCAGGGTAGTCCAGCCGAACGCTGGGCTGGCCTGAGAGACAGATACGCAAAGCAACAACCAATCAACTATCTAAACCAGGGAGATTCAAACTCCCTATCAAAGGAGCAATCATATTAAATTCATAGCTGTTTGTAGAGGCCCTTCGATAAACTTGCTTCATTTCTGTCTCCTACCAATGACATCTAACATAATATGTCATCTTTTCCCTGTGGCTGGATTATGTATGGCTGGGTTAGCATCCACCACACATTGTGATTATCTTGGTCTAGACTTCGCTCTCAGATAGAATGGCAGTGAAATCACAGAATCCCAGACTGGTTTGGGTTAGAAGGAACCTTAAAGATAATTTCATTTCAACCATTTCCACTATCCCAGATTGCTCCAAGACCTGTCCAGCCTAGCCTGGAACACTTCCAGGGATACATGGGCAGCCACAGCTTCTCTGGACAATGTGGAAGTGCCTCACCATCCTCACAGGAAACTCTTTTATCCATGAAATAATTAATATGTTTTTTCGAGTTGGGCTGTTGGTGTGTGTTTGCACCTCTCCCATAGAAAGTGCTTAATTAAAGCAGCTTTAATTTTGTTTCTTTCAAAAGGATCTCACTAGATAAAGTAGTCAGTTCTGAAGACTGAGGAATAAATTAAGAATCCTCCCCAGATAGAAATAAAGTTTATTAAACCAAGCTAAACATAATTAGACTCATGTCTAGAATAAAGGTAAGAGAGAAGGTGATATAAATGAAGCCATTCAGCTCAGACTGTGATATTGTTGCTGTAAGTTTGAAGATCATCAAAGTCATTGTTTCCAGTCCCTGGGAATATCATCCTCTTTGAGAGGCCTTGATGTAGGAAGCCTAAAAATCAATTGTCCTGAGCCAGTAATTTTGGAAGAGAGGGACAGTTTTTCTCCATCCCAGTCTTTAGGCTCTGCAGAATCTTTCTCTTTGATGTCTGATTTATTATTTTCAGAGTCATTACTGCCAGTAACTTTCTAATGTAGGTAAATGAACAGCTCCAAATGATTTATGGGAAGGTTTCATGGCAAGTGTTGGGAAAGATCTTGTCATAGGTTAGCACAGTTTGGTTTTTTGGTTAAAGAGGAATATGGAATATTTCTCTGTCAAGGACGCTGGGATTGTTTGGAAAGGACAGAGACCTATTGGGGCTGGTTCTTGGCTACTGGCATGTGGTTTGACCACTGAGAAAATGGAATGTGACTTTTGGTAATACCCAAATAAAGCTGAGTTTGAGTGTTTGAGTCTCTCTCCCAGCTGGCTACCAGGTAACATCTTGGGCAGTCGAGGAGGGCCTAGAGGCTTAGGCCCCAATGTGCCAGGGTGGCCAGGCCTGGTTGGGGCCTCTAGGAGCTGCTGCCTGCAGAGGAGCGGTCCGGGCCAGCTGAGCCCCTTTTCCCCTGGCTGCTGGTAGCAGTGCTGCAGTTCGGCAGTGCTGGCTGTGTGTAAGGGGCTGAGGCGGAGATTGGGGCCAGGACTTGACTGGCCCAGGGGAGGATGGGATCCTTCCCCTCTCTGCTCTGGGCCCCAGGGGGGAACTCAAAGTGGGCCCATGCCTTGAGATCAAGAGGTACAAAAGAAGACATCCACCAGCCTCCCCTACAGGCAAAGCTTTGAGTTTCAGCTGGCAGAGATCATGTGACCACTGCAGGCCTGAGTAGATCTAATCTTTTCCTGGCTATATGAAGCTTTCAAAACATAACTGTTCCCAGAGAGACAGAAAAAAGAGAGACAGAGTGAACATACAGAAGACCCAGCATAACATTCAGATGGAGAGTGTGAAGACTAATTAGAGGAAGAATGAAGGAGTTGCCTCCTGGCTGGATTTCTTATTGAGCCATGGCAGTGAACTCTATAGGTAGATTACCCTTTAAATCATGGAAAAAAATATGCATTTGGGGAGATGACTGTTTATTTATGAATTTTTGAGCAAAGGTGTTTGTGATAGACTGAGTAATATTGCCTTAGAATCTGTGATTCTTGTGGTCCCATGAGATGCCTGAACAGAGACAGATGAGAAGCCCTCTGCGCCAAGTGAAGAAGTGAGAAGATCTCTCTGTTCCTTGAGGTGAAGAATTCTTTGCCTTTGAAGTTGCTCGTTTTTAAAAGGTGACACCCCAGATGCCTGAGTTCCCATGACCCATAGGTAGCTTGGGAAGCTGTTAATGGGAGGAGACTACATGGAAGCAGGTTTCCCTGGGTGGCTGTTCCTGTGAGAGTTCAGACACACAAGAGAACTGTTCTACGTTGTCAGTGGGGGAAGATTCCATGGTAAACTAAGAAAAACGCCTCTCCTAAAGAATTGATGAAAGACTATATTCAAACGGTGAAACTGAAAACCACAGGTTTTGTCTCTGTGTTGTTTGTGGAATCGTGAACTCTTGTGGGGGGAAGAGAAGGATTTTGAAGGTTTCATTTTTTCCTCTCTCCTTTTCTTCTTTTAGTGTGTGTGTTAATAAAATCTGTTTACTTTTAAGTTGGGCCTGTTTTGCCTTTTTCTCCCAAACCCTTTCTCCCAGAGGGTACAAAGAGTAGACACTCAAACAACTACACTGAATTTGACAAAACAGAAATTCGGCAAACGTGAAACCACTACAAGAGAGGTGAGCCCAAGAATTTTTATTTCAACTTCTGAATAAATGACCTGATTTTGAGGAGGGCACAGTGCCAGCTTTCCTCTGTGCCAGCTTCCTTTTGTTATTCTCAGCCAGAACTACTGGTTCCAGAGAGCTAGCATGTATTTTGGATATGTTTATAAATGGCAATGTACATTGTAAATTATCTCATTCTAAGGAAAAGGAAGACAAAGCCATAGTGGAGGTTATGACAGAAGGAAAAAGAAAGCAGAAAATATTCTTGAAGCAATATGACAAGATAATACAGTCTTTAAGCATAGTAAATTTGCACATTTTTCTCTTAATTCTATCCAAGTGCCAGGTCAGGGTTAACATTAATCAAAAATATTCCTTGGGAGCTGTTTGCTTATCAGGATTATGCAAGAGAGATAGGACTAGTGAAGGACGTGTTAAAGCATGATTTATTGCTCTTATCTTCTACAGTTTCCTAGAAGGGTGAGAATGTCTTCATATCAGTTGTCAGTAGTCAGTAGTCACAATATCTCTAGTTACAAAGCCTTTTAAAGATTTATTAACCAATAAACTACTGCCACAAAGCTTGTTTGTGTCTTTAACCCAGTCGTTAATTATTTTGTTTTACACGTTTTGCCGCAGTGCGGCTTTGCTTAACCAATCATATAATGACACACAAACCTACAGTACTACACCTTAGATCTTCTTACTACCTTTATAATTACTTCTACATCTTAAGCTTTAAAGTTAAAAACTTTCTACTAGCTTAACATGTTTCTGCTAAAACTACAAATCCACATTCTTGCTTCTGGTCTCTAAATCTGGAAGCCTTTTCCAAGGTCTCAAGTCGAACCCTGTATTCATTATTAAGTCTGAGCCTGTAGGCACAAGGTTTTGAGAATTTTCTGTGCCTTGATTTCCCACATTTGCTCAACTTTTATCTCTAACCTACTTTCAATTCCACAGGGAGAGGAGCTAAATGTAAAGCATTTCCACCTATTTATAGTCATTAAATATCAACAATGTTGACAGCAGTAATGAAATGCCCACTATATTAAACGTTCTTGAGGAGTTATTAGAGCTGATTGTTTTATCAAGTTTGAATAGCTAAACAAGTTGTTATCTCCTGCAATTGTACCTGTTGGAATTATGCTCACAAGTGGTTTATGAGAAGTGATTGTAGTGGAACTGCAGGGAGCAACACCCAATACTGTGGTTTACTTTTTGTTTAGATTTGATACTAAACCTCCAAGGACAGCAAAATCTTTTTAACTTAAAATGGCAGTGATGCCTCTTTAGTTTGATTGAAAACAGACTTTTGTCTAGAAAACAGACTTTTCCCTGTGGAAGCAGTTACGCTAGCAAGGGGCTTTGGTAGGTTCTATTCTGCAAAATAAAACCCCAGGGAGGTTTGTCTGCTTTCAGAGATATTCCCTCCTTAAAGAAGAGTTTGGAGAAACAAGCTGGCCACAGAATTAAGGAGGAAAATAATTTTTACTCATCTGCCATGTCTCTGTTGCTTTCCCCTCTTGCTGTGTGCTCAGTCCAATCTTTCTGTCTAGTTAGGAGCCACACATCTTGATGATGATGTCAGCTGGGCAAGTTAACTTGCTTTAATTTCCCTTTCAGGATCTGGTAGCCCCATCTGAGAGCAAAGGTTTGGAATGTTCTGGCAGTTCTCTTCCTTGAGCACATCACTAGTGAAAATAACAGCAGGTCCAGTAACCTTGTGGTGGAACAGGATATAGGATGATATATCTTAGACGAAAGAGAGATACAAAAGTTTCCTGGAAACTGCATAAATTAAGACCGTTTCAGGCTGGGAACATTCGCATTCTTCTCACTGAGGCTGGTGACCTCTGACCTTCTGCTTGGCCGTTATTGCTGCATTTCATAGATTTTTGGAGAGATTGCTGTTTTACATTTAACATTCCCTCTCTGCCTGCCTAACAATAAAGGACCAATCAAGCCAGCCAGGAAGACCAGGCAAGATAAATTAGATGCTTAATTTACACATCAGGAACTTCAGACAGCCTAATTTTAAGAGGACATTTTGATAAAGTAAAATGGCACTATTCACATATTAGTAATTGCCAGTTCCACAAAAATTATTAATGATAGATGAGCTCTGGGCTTTGAATCTTTCATAAATTAATGTTTGAAGGCTGTGCCATGAACCACAGACATCAAAACTCATTAGGAAACTTATCACATAATTGTCAATATTATTTGTAATTTATATATTTTTTTATCCATCACTCTCCATACCTCCAGCTGTTCTATATAAAAATAAATATAAACCATATAGTCATAATGCAGATTAGTCACATTGTGAATACTCTTCCCCCCCAAAAAAGTTTATTTTAATAAATCTGAAAACAGAACAATGTATTCCTGGACATGCTACTGCCTCACATTGTTCAGCACCCTTTAAGGGTTTCCATTTTCCTGACATGGCCTGAACACTGCAGGGTTTAGATAAGGTTTTTTTGGTGAATCTGTGCTCTTGCATCTCATCTCCTTGCTCCTTCTATCCCTTCTAGACACATTCTGCCTTTCCATACCTTTGCAGTGGGAGCAAGCAGAAACCTAGGAAGAATATCAAAAATATATGTTCTGCAGGTGGTTTAGATATGTACTTGATTTTGATCTGATCTATCCCTCTCCCACATACAAATACATGAGGATCAAGGCTGCTTTTCCCAGACCTTCTCTCAGACCCTGGCTCCAAGCTCCTCTCCAAAGTTTTCCAAAGACTGTTGCTGGGGCAGAATTTGCCCTGTGAAGTTCTGTGTGTATGAACATAATTCAGAACTTCATCTTCCAGTAATCCTTAGAAAAATTGTTCTTGTAATTTTTTTTAACAGACAGATAGACTTTGAGATATTTTTCCAGATTTTTTCCAGGCTTTTCTCAGTTTGAACTTTCCACCACACATGAAGACAAACCTTCTGTTTGTTTAGTTCCTATCATTGTGAATTTAATATCAGTGGAGATGACAGACTAATAAAGTTTGGTTGCTTTGTGCTTCACTTTTGTGTACACCTTGAACATATATGCTCTATTATGAATACAAAATTATATGTGGGTATATATTTTTAGTGATGTTACTGATTTTAAAATCTTCTGAAAATTGCCTTGAGAACCCTTTAAATCAGATTCTTGTGTGGAATTTCCCGAAATGCTGAAAAGAAAATATTGACTGTCTATAAAATTGTGCACAACTTTTTTTGTATTTCACAAACTGGTTTTATTCTTTGCATCCCATTTATACATTGCTGAGAACTGTAGCTGGCAAAGGGCAAAGAGGAGCATTCTCCAGAGCATTTGCATGCTCTATGTCAGCTTGGATGAATATAGATGTGCAAATTTTGAAGTAAAATAAAATAATTAAAAGGAGTAATATAAAAGAAAGAACTTCTGAATGCTTTAGCTAGTTGTATAATCTGTATTTCATAACAAACGCTCTGCAATAAATCTATTTTTTTGTACCAGTAAAATCCTTCTAAATTTGCAGTGGATTTGTGGGGACAGAGACAAAACTGAATGCATCCCACAGACGTGGGAGTATTCCAACAGATGGAACATACCCTGGACAGGGTATGAACATGAAGAGACCCTGGAGGAGCTGAGCTGTAAAGGAAATCCAGCACATGCACAAACGTCTTGTTTCACCATTAAATTGTTATCATTTGAATCTACTTTTGATCATCTGATTTGGGCTGGGGGAAAATGTTTCTTCTTGATATAGGTGTCACACTCTGATGGGAAGCTTAGATATCCACAACTTAGTTATCCCTCCCCTCCCCTCCCCTCCCCTTGTCCCGATTTCTCTGCTCAGGTGAGACCTCACCTGCAGAGCTGCCCCAGCCCTGGGCCCAGCAAGGACCTGGAGCTGCTGGAGAGAGCCCAGAGCAGGCACCAGCATGAGCAGAAGGATGGAGCAGCTCTGCTGAGAGGAAACACTGGGAGACCTGGGATTGTTCACCTGGAGAGGAGAAGCTTTGGGATGATCTCAGTGTGGCCTTGCAGGGCCTGAGGGAGCTGCAGGAAAGATGGAGAGAGACAATTGGCAAGGGCTGGAGGGACAGGACACAGGGAATGGCTCCCAGTGCCAGAGGGCAGGGCTGGATGGGATACTGGGAAGGTATTGTACTCTGGGAGAGCAGGGATGCCCTGGGAAAGGGTGCCCAGAAAAGCTGTGGCTGGCCCTGGATCTCTGGCTGTGTCCAAGGCCAGGTTGGACACTGGGGCTTGGAGCAGCGTGGGACAGTGGAAGGTGTCCCTGCCCATGGCTGGGGTGGCATTGGATGGGCTCTTTTAGGTGCCTTCCAGCCTAACCCAAGCCATTCAATGATTGCATGATCTTATGACTCTCTATTAATTTAAAGGGTTTTAGATGTGGCTCCTAATCAAAAGAGCTCTAAAAATCTGTGTAGTGGATACCTTCCTACTTAGCAAGTACAATTCATTAGCAACTAATTAGTGAAGAAGAAATGAATGATAGAAAATGTTAAGAGTTAAGAGTTGGTTAAAAATTATATAAACCCTGTAAGAAGAGAATCTCCAGTTAAAGCTGATGAATTACCTGGATGATCCTGCCCCTGTGCCCAGCCCTGGAGGCACCTCTGGAGTGCTGTGTCCAGCTCTGGATCCTCAGCACAGAAGTGACAGACAGCTCCTGGAGTGGGGCCAGAAGAGGAAGGGAAGACAGGACTTGTCACTGCATGTCAGCTACAGCAAAGTCATCTCCAATTCAACAATGAACAGGGGAACAAAGAATTACCAGCTGATTGGAGTTTACTGATTAATAGTGGGATACTTAATGAATGCACTGGGTACTCTCCTGGCATTAGACCATACTTCTATTTTCTTTAGTTTCTTTTTTTTCTCACAGAGTAACAACAGACGAGCACGGTTTTCGTAAATCAGCCTCACTTGGATTTCAGTCAACAAAAGGCAAACAATTGTAATTAGCTGTGAGAGCATTAGGCAATTTAAAACAGCTGCCATCATCTGTTGGAACCTAGAAGAAGCTGTATTTATCTCATGGAAGGCTTCGGGCTGGAAGGAACCATAAAGCTCATCCAGTGCCACCCCTGCCATGGGCTGGGACACCTTCCACTGTCCCAGGCTGATTCAAGCCCCACTGTCCCAGGCCTTGGACACTGCCAGGGATCCAGGAGCAGCCACAGCTTCTCTGGGCACCCTGTCCAGGGCCTTCCCACTCTTAGCTGTAGAAAATTTCTTCTTTGTATCCCATCTAAATCTTCTCTCTTTCAGTGTAGAAGATTTATTCAAAAAAGTTCAAGGGGAAAAAGCATTTGTTTTGCCTGTGACATAATGCAAAGAGGTTCTTATTCTGAAGAGCAGATTATATTTTAAAATTTGAACCAGATTTAAATTAATAATCAACTTATTCTGCCTTATGACTTCAATATTTCTTTTTATATAAATCTAAATTCCCGTAAAAAATCATGGCTCATATCATCCTCCCTGTAAATGTTGATATTTTCACCTGAAGTGGTGTAGTCACTAGAAAAATCTATTCCACTCGGACACATTATGTCTAAAAATATATAAATGATGAATGAAGCACTGCATTAAATATTTCAAGAAATCTCAGTATAACTGTGGATACAAGTACACTCAGAGCACTAAAATTCCAAGAAACTCCTGAGAAATCAGAAGGTTTACATTAATTTGCAATGTGCTGTCTCCTTACTAATGTGCTTTCCTTCTTCCACTGATAAAACTCACAGAAAAATTTTGCTTTTCAATCCTGTTTCCTTTTTAAGGAATATAAAAAATTACCATTAAAACTCAGTCACTGGTAGAATGGTGTTCAACAATGGTGTCTAAATAAAAAAATGTGATTTCTCCTGACACAGCCTGGCACTGGAACTACCTGTAGGTTCTGTTTTAGGCTTTATACCCATGGAAAGACCAAAGGTTATCCAACCATGATAATAAAGGGGATTTCTCATCCTGACTGTGCAGCTGAACATTTTATATCCTCTCTTAGGAGGAAGATCTCTTGAACCATGAGCAGGCTGTGCACCCTGCTGGGATGAAGCTGAAGCTGATGCAAGGAGGGTTAGGATTACAGAAGCGTGGGACAGACAGAGCCCTGTCAAATCCACCACAGCTCTTGCAATGAATTAGGGGCCTAAACAACACTGAGATGATTGAGGTTACACATCCAGTTCATACTGGGCTGCATCTCCACAGGTCTCCTGAGCTGCCCAGTGCTGCTGAAAATCAAATTTCAAAAAACATGTGTGGAGTGGGAAAGAAAAAACCTAAATGTGGCTGTAAAGGGATTCATCATCTTAAGCCAAGACTACCAGAGGGAGAGACAGAAAGAGGGGAAATCTTCAAAGAGCAGTGGGCAGAGCTGAGCAATAAGTGTGGAATGCAAGGAGTAGAATACCCAAAGCTGAGGGTGGATTTGACTACACCAACAGCAGCTAAAGGGAAGGAGACATTTAATTCTTGCACTTGCACACTTCATTTACAACATCCTGGAAAGAGATGCTCAGATAAAACTCTTCTTGATGTTAGTTTTATTATCTTTATGGTTAAAAGAAGCATTTAGTTAAATGCATTAATTGTGATGGCAGAAATTGAAATGAGATGGGAAATTTGTGAATTTAGCATTTCAGCTTTCAAGACAAACTTGCCCCAAAGATTTGTTAAAAGAATAAAGCACAACTGTACTTTATAAACATGAATTCTTTCTATGATAACTGCACTTCTATTAATTGTAGACTAGATCCAGTATTCTCCAGTGTTCAGCTTATTTATTGCAATTCTTTTTGCATTCGCCCTCATTCGTTATACTAAACATCAAGTGTGTGCAGTGGGATTTTTAAATTGCTTCAGCTCAAGAGCAATCATTATATAAAGATGTCCTCAGGGTGCTGAAATATCTACAGCACCTCCTCACATATACAGGAGATGCAAACAGACACTGTCTCATGTAAAATTGGATTTTATTTCTGTTCAAGAAGGAAACGAATGTGACCTCTGGGTATCAATATTAAACAAGAGCCACTGACAGATTAGTAAAATAATGTAATTATGGAATCTCAGTATGGTTTGAGTTGGAAGGCACCTAAAAGAGCCCATCCAGTGCCACCCCTGCCATGCCCAGGGACACCTTCCACTGCCCCACGCTGCTCCAAGCCCCAGTGTCCAACCTGGCCTTGGGCACAGCCAGGGATCCAGGGGCAGCCACAGCTTCTCTGGGCACCCTGTGCCAGGGCCTACCCACCCTCCCAGGGAACAATTCCTTCCCAATATCCCATCTATCCCTGCCCTCTGTCACTGGGAGCCATTCCATGTGTCTTGTCCCTCCAGCCCTTGGCAATTGATCCTGCAGGCACTGGAAATCAATTAGTTTTTCATCACACCTTAAAGCATAAATGTTTGGCTTTCTACAGAGGCAAATTTTTTGGAGGAAGATGGACAGATCTGATCAGCGAAGAATCTGGAGGTGTCACTCTTGAGATTGTTGATGTTGCAGCTATGCTCAGCTTAATCATGAGTTTTAAGGGCAGGAACATTGTGGCAGGATTTAATGAGATAATTTGGTCTTTCTGCTATGGACGAGAATGTGTTTGTTTAGCAGGTGTTTTCTGGGATTTCTGAGGCCAGGCTCCCACTGATGAGGAAGCATTTGGAATGCTCTCCCAGTTTGTATGACTACAAAAATTCATCAAAATTAAGTTACACTTGGAATAAAATAAACTTTAACCCAGCCAGGGAGAAACTGTTATTTCAAATGTGGAATCCCTAAAAAATTGTTTTTGACTTGGATTTAAGGAAAAGAGATTTGAAACTTTTATTTCAGGGTAAAAAAAAATGGTCAGCATATTAAAATTTCAGTCTCTCTCTTTTTTTTTTTCTTTTTTTTTTTTTTTTTAATATTATGTCCATTTATCTAAATCATGAGTATCTGTTGTACATGACAGTTACATATTGTGACATCAGAATTTAAGCTCTAATAGAGAAGTCAAAACAATCTATTTAAATAATTAAATGTGGACTTCGCTTAGCATGTACTAAAACATTCTTCTATTCAGGCGATCTCCCATGACTGTTTTTTTAACAAATCAAAATTTATAATTTTATCAAGACCAGATCAAGGTTCAGTGATTAAAAAGACCAGGTGATTTCGTAGCGTCAGAAACAGCCAGGCTTGTTTATCTGCATTAATGAAATTTGATCACAATTCTGTGGTAATTCAGTATGGATTAATATTCTAAACACAGAATATTTGCTCACTTCCTACCTGTAAAGACAAATTAAATTGAGACACTGTATCAGATTGGCTTTATGATAAAAGTATATGGGCTTTATGAACCACATAGTTCTTGAATAAATTCTCTCAGCATTCGTATTCCAGATGTTAATATAATAGAACCTTGAATCTTGAATCACAAGTGTGGTCTTTCTACAAGCAAGATAATTAAAGAGTTTGAAAACTAGGATTAATAAATCATTATAGCAAGTTAATTTCAATTAACATTATAAATGCAACTATTTTAGTAAGTAATTGACATCTGATTAGCATGTTGCTAGGTTTAGCTATTTAGATATTAATCAAACTTCCAAACCTTGCTTACAAAATCACTTAAAGATGTGTACATAATTTCCCTTTATTTACATGGTAACTAAACTTATCTTTTACATGTGTTTGCTTAGGGCCACAACTTGGAGCAAATGCTGATATTATTATTTATTAATTATTCAAAATTAATTAATTCAAATTTACTAATTTATTCAAAATTATTAATTAGTCAAAATTGCCAATATGATTCCAAAGTCCATGGGGCAGCACTTCTGTCTTTTTGATATACTCTGTGTAATCTCATTCATTGCGGAGGTTTCTGTGCTCTGTGGGTGTCAGCTCACAGAACTGCTTGATTTTGTGTCTGAATCTGAGCAAAAGAGTAGTTTCATTTGGAAAAAAAATGAATGAAACTAATTTGTTAGCAGCTTTCCTTTGTAAAATGAATGAACCTAATTTGTAAAGAATACAGTGATGAGTCTTTCTGATGAAAAAGGTAATAAAAATGCAAGGCATGAAAGCATATTTTGTGCTGAGATTCAGTTAGTTTGTGCTTGAGCAGACTAAAATTAAACACTATAAATTCTGCCCATGAAATGTAAGTGCTAGGAGTTAAATCTGATAAAAATGTCAAGCTAAAAAGGAGAAGCTACCTTTAAATTTAATCTCTTACATTTGAAATAATTTGCCCTCACTGAATTGATGTTTGGTCACTGATGTATACTTGTAATCAGTAAATATATGTGAAACATGAAAAAACTTGCTTTAAAGACTGTCACAAAAATGCTTCAGTAACAGAAGAAAAGATTGTTGTTTCTTACATTGGATTAATCAGAGGGAAAAACCTTGAACTACGGGGAAATGAGTGATTTGTCTGATGGGATGGTGAGTAAAAATATCAAATCTCTCTCTTTTGTCAGTGAATTTGCTCTCCTGAGACACCCAGTGCAGTAAACTGAGTGGCAGAGCACAGCCTGAGAGGGCATAGTGCAAAGGTGAGAATCCTGCTGTGTGCACTCATCAGAAATGGAGAGCAGAAGCTCCAGCCATTCTTAAGGAAGATCTGCAGCTCTCCATAGGGAGAAGTTCACACAGGAACTTTAAATATGACTTTTTATTTGATAGTGTTTCATTTTTCCACTCCTGTTCCTGACTGGCATTAATGGCTCCACACCAAAAGGCTTTGGCCTCCTTGAGGAAGATGAGGGCACAGTTCATCCCTCTGCAGGAATTCTACTTAAGAGACTGACTCAAAGTGCTTTGGCAGCCCTTTGAAGCCACTGAGGAGTCAGAGCTCCATATTCAAGGAAGGCAGAATGTGGAAGGTCGTTGGGAAAAACTTTGAAGTGCTTTTAGACTCTTCAGTGTCTCATTGCAGGCCTGACAAAGTTTATTTTGTTGTGAAATCAGTACTGCCCAGGATATGGCTGTGCTGGCTCTGCCAGGGGCTTTCCTAAGGCATTGGGAAGTTTGATCCCTCTCAAATCCATCCTGACAGGGGGTTCCCTGCACCCCACAACACCTGAAAGGAATGAAAATAACCCAGGAGTGCTACAGAACATTCAGCCCCCATAAGAGCACACCCCAGGTTATTGCCCAAATTGCCGCCTCAGAGCTGGCTGAGGAGGGGCAGCACCTCCTCCCTCAGCAAGGAAACCAAATTTGCCCCAATTGAATGATTTACAGTGAAACTCTTCCCACATGTCAGCTTTTATTGGCAGCATTTACAGAAAAATTGAAGAATTCCCATAGCTGAACAAATCTCTCTTTATTCTTTTGCATAAATAAACAAAAAAAATATTTTCAAATTTTGAATGAAATGGGAAATGAGGATTAACCAGGCAGTAAGCGAAAGCAAGCCACAGCCTCAAGCACATTTATAATTAGGCAAGGTACAAACACTTCAGTAATGAGAAGGATAGTAGAAATTCTGACAGGTCCTATACTGGAGAGAGCTTGTGGCCACCACTGTAATAAATTAACAGAGATCTATTTGATTATTTGTTAAAAGTGAGAAGCCCCATGAGTTTCATGTTACTTCATTTAGTGCTTGGTGAGGCTGTTTGTATGAGATTTTCCCCTACATTTTAAGTCACTTATTGCTGCTTTGGCAGTGTCTGTTTGATTCCATTAGATTCATTAGCTCTTCTAAAGAACATTGTTCTGTGGAAATAAGCTGAAACAGCTGTCCTGTGTAATTTTGTTATTGCTTTAATTTACTCAGAATTCTGTTTTAACACTCCAGCTGTCAAATATAAAGAGGAATAAACAACCAATATAAAAGCACTTTCTACCTTAGTATTCTTACATGTACAGTTTGGGGGAAGATGGCTGAGATACTAAACAACTGTAAGGCTTGCTTTGTTATTTTTACAGGATATTTCTTGGAACTGCTGGAAATAGATAGCACTTCTGAAAATGTCAGCAATGGAGCACTACACTGTGGGCTGAGATCTGCTCCTCTGCCAAACTGCTTTCTCACACTGTGAAACATTTGTCAGTCTCCAAGCCCAGCTACCTTCTGTCCAGCACCACTTGTTCCCAATTAGATCTTGGCCAAATTGGGGTCAGAAGATCTAGACATGTGGTGTGTTGGTGTCCTCAGAGTCTTTTTTATTTCCTCCAGGAATATGGGGTCAGGTTTCACAGAGCATCCTGGTGCAGCTGCAGACCTGCTGCTGGAAATGGGTGAATCCATTTGTGAAGCTCCTTTCAATTGCTAACAGAATCCTTTATGTGCTGTAGTGTTTATTCCTGTTGCTTTCAAGAACACAGAATTACTTTCTTTATGGTCCCACCCAGACCATCCAGTAAGAAAATCTAGGGATCTCCCGTTGTTGTTGAATACTGATTAGAAGTACAAAACTGCAGAGCAGGGTATAACAACAACTGATCTTGCAGCAGTTCAGGCTCAGTATCTCTCACAGAAGTTGATTGAGTCATGCTAACCTAAAACTTCAGTCTTTGTTATCAATATCTTAGAAATACAGCTACAGAAGTGTTAAATCCATAAAGGACTGTTTGCTTTTTTCAGGGTGGAGAGAGGGGAGCAAGAGGAAAGAGATTATTATCTTTCATCCTTGCTTCTGTTCTGATGTCTTTAGTGAAATGAGGCAGTCTTCTTAAATGGGATTTTAGGATGAGATATAGTGTAGCATTTTCCCAGTGCCAGAGGGCAGGGATGGATGGGATATTGGGAAGGAATTGTTCCCTGGGTGGGTGGGCAGGCCCTGGCACAGGGTGCCCAGAGAAGCTGTGGCTGCCCCTGGATCCCTGGCTGTGTCCAAGGCCAGGTTGGACACTGGGGCTTGGAGCAGCGTGGGGCAGTGGAAGGTGTCCCTGGGCATGGCAGGGGATGAAATGAGATAACCTTTAATGTTCCTTCCAGCCCAAGTAATCCTGGAATTCAGTGATTATCTGCATGAAATGATCTCCCCAGCTTTTTTCTGCCAATTCATAGTGTTTACCTGTAGAGATTTGCCTGCAGACTTTGCAAACACAGAAGGTCCATTGCCTTCTTTCCAACAGGCAGGTCAAATAGCATTTTCTTGAACAAAACTTCCAATTTGAGCACAATCAGGCAGTTGTTGTGCTTTAAGTTGTTGTGTGGTCTGAAGGGAGGTAGTGAAAGTTCTGAAGTGCTACTCTAGAAAAGATAGTCAGTGCTCTGTCCTGGAGGGCTTTGCTCTCAAACACTGTTATCTCCATTACCTGAGTTTTAACCTACCTATTTAACCTATCTATTCTCTATTATTTAATTCAAAATAAGTAATTTTTTAAAACAGTCATGTGATTTCACGTCCCAAATCCAGTGAATTGGGAATGCTACTGTTATGCCATCTAATAGATAAATGCATCTCTTTCCAATCAAGTTCCTTTAAAAGCTGTTTCTGATATCCCAGTGATGCAGAGCACACAGACAGACCTTTTGCTTCTCATTGTTAATAAGTCTTCAAATGTTAAACTCTAGATTTCTGCTGTCAAATTGCCTTTGTTTGTTTGTTTATGTCCTCCTCAACAGCTGTCATGTTAGTGACATTCTTTCCTTATTTTTTCTTTTAATTGCCTTTCAAAATATAGTCTTGAAGATGAAAGGCCAGGTACCTTCTTTCAAAGGTCAGGCATAACTGGCACTGATGCTCATTGCTGTTTTGTGAAATTCAACTCCCTTGTCTCAACAGATGAATATGTTGTCATAGCACAGGTATGCAGGAGATCAAAAATAGTATATTTTGTACTGTTCTGGTCTGACAGTTTCCAACAGGTTATCTTTTAACACTAATTTACAGCCAGAAGACCCACTTAGTCCCAATAGACTCAGAATTAAGGTTAAGTACTTCTAGTGTGGATAATGCAATAATGGATATGAAGTTTAATCGAGCATTTGCGTGGATAGAAATATATTTTTCCCCTGTTCATTTGTTTCTAAACACATTAAAGGTGCCCAGCGTTTGGCTGAAGGCAAAACCTATCTTAAGATTCTCTGTTTTATTAGGGATATAATATTTTTTTCTCTGTTTATTCCTCTGCTGCTTGCTAGCAGCTAAACAAGCAGGCAATAGTTCGATACTGAGAAAAAACGGGCCACTGAGAATTAACTGCGTATGTTACAACATGGTCCAGTCTTTGCTGTTGGAATAAATGATTAGGAAATCAAGGGTAAACTACATACTGATTAAACTGCTTTCCTCAGGACTGCTGTTACTGATAATCCCAATATTCTTTGCAACATTAGTGAATCATCTCATTTGTTTGAAATAAACTGTTACGGATTTCCTCAGGAAAGGAGGGCATGATGTGTATTTAGACCTTCTTGAACTACCCTAACTGAGGCCTAACAGAGGCCTAATTGAGGCCTGGTTGAGGCCTGGTTGAGGCCTAGCTGAGGCCTAGTTGGGGCCCAAGGCCTATAACACAGCAAAAATTTCTTAGCTAGTTGTGGCGCAGTTAGAATTAGGTATTAAGGTGTTTGGGAAAGATAATAGGGTGTTGAAGGTCACTGAATAAAATTGTTAGCATGCAGGTGTAAGCCACCTTAAAGATAAACCAAACAATGTATGTTTACATTCTTTCTTCTCTTGTGTGCCAATAAAAAAAGCTTTTACATGTATAAACAATATAGAATAGTATAAAAGTAGCCGCACTGCACGTAATAAACGGACTTCGTAGAATTAACCATACTGGTCATATCTGTGTTTGTCTAGTCTAACAGTCTCTTATCAGGATCCTGTCTTCAATAAACTCCTCTCAGATTGTCAAAGGACAAAGTTAAGATATTTAACACTGTAACAGTTTGCTGGTCTGCATTAATTGGGGAATCTGGAGAGCGTTAATTGTCAACTTGTATTTGCTGCAAACTCATCTGTTGCCAGTCCTTTGGGATTCAGGAAGTGTTGATCATGGTATTTTGTCATCACCAGACCAACTGGGGAAAAGCTAAATCCAAAGAGAGCTGCATCTGCTGAACTGAGACTGGAATTTGGCACCTGCAGCCTCATCCTGCTCAGAAAGGAATCCCTGCACAAAAGGCAGGTGTATGAGAATTCCCTCAACCATTACATTCCTGAAGAATTCTTGGCCTGAGAGCCTTTCCTTACTCTATTAGTACTCACCAGCAGTAATTTTTTTGGAAAGGACATGGTTGCTTACATTATTAACAAGGCTGGATTTAAGCAATTTGTCTACTCACTGGATGTTGGAACTCTGCAAGCTGAGAATTTTAGGCTTTCTGTGCTAACAGGCACTGACCCTCAAGAAAACACTACATTTGACCTGAGGCTGTGGAAAAGGCTTCCAAAATTGAGTGACAGCACTGGGATTTTATGGGCATATAGTTTGAATAGAAGTGTGTAATAGCATATAGTGGAAAACTTAGAGTTTAAGGTTTTAGAATATAGCAATATACATAAAGAGAGGATTTATGGCGGAAGCTAAGTCCTTCTTTTCCACCTTCTTCTTCATGGGTTTGGGTGGCATTTTGTAATTGGATAGAAAAATCCACATTGCCGACCACAGGTTGTTGGTTACTTAGTTAAAAGTAAAAAAAAAAAATTAGGTATCCTTTCATAATTTGTCAGTTTGTGCTTAAATGACCTTATAATGAGAGAAAGGTGGATCCATTTTTACTTTGTTAGCTAGAACTCACAACTTGTGAGACTGTACTATAGATAAGAATTAATAAACATCTGAGTCCAAACATGAAAATCCATCTCTAGAGCATTTAATCCTGGCTCTAACAGAAAAGAGGATAAAAACCCCACAACTGCACACTTAGAATGGACCTGTCCTTCTTTGCAGATATTTCTACCCACAGCCAAAAATAGCTCAATAGAAATAATTTTTTTTAAAGTTTTTTGTTTACAATACAGTAATTAGATTTAATTCTTTAGATGGCGTCTTCAACCAAGGTATCAGCAACGAGTCCCTTTGAGGATAAAAATATGTGTTCAGAAAGTTCTTGAGCATCCATTTCTGGGCACTACAGACTTCTTTAAGGGTAATACTTAAAGGATATTTTCACGAAGCCCTTCTCCACATCAGATATGCTATTAAATGCTTTAAGCACATCATTAATTTTTCCCTAAAGACTTCAGCATTTTGCCACACATGGATCAACACTAACTTTGATGTTCAATAGGTCACCAAGCTGGGAGATAAAATTCCTTTTGCTCACAAGTTCCAGGTAGCTTTGTAGGTTTTGTCCTTTACTGAGGTAGAATATTCATATTTCCAGTGATCTCTGTAAGAACACTTCCACTTTGTTGAAAGAAATGTCCATTTAAAAATAATGGGCTATTTAAAATATTTTCCAACTGAATAGGCTACAATAGAAAAATGAGTGTCCGCTTAATCTGTTCATAGAGCAATGATAAGTAGAAGATAGGTGTCTTCCAGAAGAACAACAGATCCACCTAAAGACATCCATGACTGAGTATTTCAGGAGTGTCAGAAATCCAATTCTATTCTGTATTGGCAGAATGATGTATTTTAGAAGATGTTTGACTTGGAGGAGGAAGCAACCTGCCCCCAAGAAACACCTCTCCAGTAGCCAGCACTCATGGCAGTGCCACTCCTCCTCAGGCATGTTCAAAGACCCAGCAGCAATGTTCTGGCAGCTTTCTGTAATAGATTTTGCTGTGTTGATCTAGGAAATAGATGGAGGAAGTTCAGAGTTGTGGTGACTATGAAGCATTTTCTTGTTGGTGGCTATGAAGCATTTTCATCTTGGGAATGTGAAAAATTAAACTATCACATGAATCACAAGGGCTGTATTGGGTTGATGTGGCAAGGGATTAATTTTTGGGGGGGTATACAAGGAGGAGAGATACAAGGAGGGGGGATACAGGTGTGGCATTTGTGGCTTTTTTTTTTTTTTTTTTTTTTTTTTTTTTTTTTTTTTTTTTTTTTTTTTTTTTTGAGTGAGTAAGTGAGTGAGTGAGTGAGTGAGTGAAACCTCCAGAAGCTTCTCCCATGTCTGACAGAGCCAATTCCAGCCAGCTCCAACACAAATACACCCCTGGCCAAGGTTGGGCCCATCAGCAGGTGTGGCAGCACCTCTGGAGTAAAGTATTTAAGAACTGGGAAAAAAAAGCCCTTCAGAACTGAGGCTGGAAGAGCGGAGTGAGAATATATTAGAGGGCTTTGCAGGCACCCAAGTCAGAAGAGGAAGGGTAGGAATGTCTCAGTTCTCTATTAGGGCAGTGGTTTAAATAACTTCTTTTTCTTTTCTGCTAAACTTGCATTTTTTTTCTGAAGAACTTTGAATAGTGTATATAAAAAGAGGATCGGGAACCTGCTGTTTTTCTTAAGCATTCTCGAAATGGAATGGAAATGTTCTTTTGTTGCAAAAGACTGATACAATTTTTGGTGAAAGTAAGTAATGTGAGAGTATATTAATGATTCTTTCTAATATAACTGAAACTGCATGGAAGGTAATTGACCAGAGGACTAATTATTTTAAATAGTGATGTTTTGGAGAAAAATACTGAGCCTGGAGATTGTAACCCAAACTGTTACTACTTGGCAATTTACATAACCGAAGTGGTGTCTGAGAGATGACAGAGACAACTGGAAAACAAGTTTGTAAAGTTTTATTTTTAAATTATTCTTTTTAATGGCATTTTAGTGAACAAATTAGTATTTAAAGTATTCGAATATGCATTTGATGCTATAAATTCTGAACATGTAAGATGTTCAAGGACTACATTCACGCTTTTATCATGTCTTAGAATATGGTTCATCAAATCATCATAGTTTCGCATGGAAAACAAGGAGCCCGTAAAATGTTGATGGCTGCAGGTGAAGAAAATAAAAATATGTCGATATTGGCAGTTAAAATCTTACTCTGTGACTGTGAAGCAGAATCAAAGATAAACATCAGCAACATTTTGAATTCTACAAGGAAGATGGTAATTGTACTTGACTCATTATTTATCAAAGAATGAATCTGACAAAAACCCTCAAAGGTAAGTACATCTAGCCTGTAAAACCAGACATTATGATAGTTATTGCATAACCTCTCTCCTATACCCCTCTAATTATTTATTTGTACTTCTGGTCTAATTTTTAATTTCTCATATACTCTTCTTCAAAGGATGTAATGATTCTACTCACATGGTGTGTGTAAGATACTCCTCAAAGCTTTTGAAACCTTGATTTTAAAAACAACCCATGCTGCTGGAGGGCAGTTAAATATTCCAGCTCCCATTATTTTGACAGGAATCAGTCTGGATACATATATTTATTCACAGATTCTGTGTGTCACAAGGGAAATTGCTCATTCCACTCACCAGAGGCCAGGACATGCACAGGAAGCACAGAGAGGGCCTCCCAGCTCATAAAGTTTTCGTTCCCAAAGACCTGACAGGCAATGGTTTATCAAGGTTTGGATCAGGCACCTTCACATTCCTGTGTGACAAAAGCTTTTGTCAGCCATGTGTTATGGTGCTGTTTCATCAGAGCTCTCCACATTCTCACATGGTTCTTTCATCTGATTTATTTCTGCTGTGTTATGTTTCAATAATTTTTCTGTATTTGCATCAGATGGGGCAAATACCAAAAGAAGAGGTTTTTATTATTGAGGGTCCAAATGTCTTTGGCAGTCTGGAGTCAGGATATGGAGCAGGATCATGGATCTGTCAGGATTTTGGAAAAGTGTGTGACCAGGAGCAGAATGGTTTAGTTACGTGTAAGTTACTATTGTTCACAGAGTCTGTGGTCTACATGGACTCAAAGACCATTCCCAAAACTGAAAAAATAGCATCAGCAAAGAATTCCAGCTTCTTCACTTGGATCTCATTTTTCTAAACCTCATAATTTAAATTTACCCATTTGGGTTAAACTGTAAGAACAATAAAAGGCAGGCACAAGGATAAAAATTTAAAATTTCAGGAGCTTGTGGTTACACTGATGAGTATGGAATTTAGAGATCTTGTCTAGTTCTAGGAAATTTTCAGCTTCTAGGTTACTGTAGCTTTCATTAATAATTTTAAACTAATTAAACATTTTTTTCATGCTTAATTGGAAAGCACTGTTAAAAATAACACATAAATTTTCATGTGTTTTTAAATTATATACAAATCATAGAGATGGATAATAATTGTTAATTTAAATGCTATATTAGCTTGAAACACTTCTAAGGAAGAGGTAATAAATTGAAAATTATGAAGAAAAATTACATATGTATTATTTGGATAACATTTTTTCATAGGCAGAAAATGCAACAACCAAGATCAGCCAAAGGGGAGGGATAGAGACTACAAAAGGTTGAGATGGCACAAATCCAACAAGTTGAAGCATAAAATAAAAGTATTTCCAAATTTTCCTCTTTGGATGGTTCAACTGGTACCCTGTGAATTAACCACACAATTTTATTTGTTTTTATCATACAGAGCCATGAAAGCAAATTTAATTTTTAAACTCGATCAATTTTCTTTCCTAAATGAGCTGAGGTAGGGTGACCCATCAGTAAACCTCTGTCAAACAAGCTTTTTTTAGACTGTCCAGCTCTGCTCTTTAATGGCACCAGTTTGAATTAGACCTTAATGTAATGCCACTTTAAATTAGGGGTTTCAGCCTGAATGTGGCCATAAAGAATATTATCGAGGCAGAGTAAACAGATTTCTATCAAAACAAATCAGTGTAGGTTGGAAATAGCAAAGTCACTGACAATTTAGAAGGCTTGGGTTTCATCATGGAATTGGCTGTGTCTGCTCAAACCAAACACAGGAATGTCTTCAGGTGACACAACTATTGTGTGTTTAGCATAATAAATGCAAAGAATGTACAAAAATATTGCCTCATGTTGGCTTGAACAGGTCTCTCCTCTGATTTATGCCCTCATTTCAAGATTTTAAACCAGGTTCCTGCTGTTCCCCTGCAAGCAGGAGCTGTTACATTGCTATGCTCAGTAAACCTCAAGTAGTTCTCTCCTTTTTGCCCCAAATTCCTTCAGTCCATGCAGCCCCCCTATGCTCTGAGAGGAACTTTAGCTATGCCAAATGTCACAGGAATCACTGGGGCTTTCTTAATGTTGTTATTTATTCCTAGGAAACCTGTTGACATCTTTTTCTTCTCCCAAAATAGCATCTCTATTTATTTCCAGAGGCATGGAAGATGAATGTGTGTGCACACATAATCAGATATTGATTTCTGGGCAAAATGTTCATAATTTACTTACTGGAGAAATAATTTGAAGCACTTTTCCCAGGGATGGTTAATTCTAAGGGATGAGTTATTTATTTTGGAACCCTGTATCTTTATGTAGTGAAATCCAGCAGAGAATGGTTGTGGGTGAGTTGTTTGCCAGATGGCAAAATTTCTCAGCCTACTCTAAGTTGATTGTTTATGTGCACTTCCTACTACATACTGCAGGGAAAAAACTCTGTGGAACCTGCACTTGGCTGTCAAGGGAGAAAATCAGCTGAATTGCCGTTTGTCCATCTAAATAGGCCCTAGCAAAACAACCAGAGCCATTCTGAGCTGTCCATTAGATAAAGAAGAGTAGAAATCAATGGAAATTAAATGAATGTAATTTTAGACTCAACATCTATTTGGAATTAAAAATACATATAGGATCTGGTGCTTACTAACAAAACAATATCAATGTGAAAATCGAATTCTTAACTGGGTAATTGTCAGTTCTGGCACCACCTTACAGAAGGAGCCAGC
The DNA here is from genome assembly GCF_965231275.1 of Zosterops lateralis. NCBI lineage: Eukaryota > Metazoa > Chordata > Aves > Passeriformes > Zosteropidae > Zosterops > Zosterops lateralis. The sequence continues at coordinate 21,163,821 of NC_139772.1, read as the reverse complement.
TGGTACAGGACTAGCCTGGACCTTCAGCTGCTCAAATCACTCTGGGCTTTGCCACTGACTTGCAGATTGGAAAAAATACATGACACAAATTGTAGGGGAAGAGGTGAACTTGTCAGCTTCTAGTGGAATTATTTAATTTTTTTCCATTTACTATTGAGCCATATGGAGGATATTAGAGAAGTTCAATACCAAACAAGCTTTATAAGGGGAAAAAAAATAGTGGAGACAATGATAAGAGCAGAAATTGTGTCTACACCTTGCTCCTGACTCTGGATCTGGAAAGGTTGGGGTCTGTTTCCCACCATTCTGAGGCCATCTCCATGTGCTCCCTTCAGCCCCAGATCTCCTGGGCTTCTGGAACTCCCCAGTGATTTTCTGATTCAGAAGATTAAATCTTGAAAGTAAATAATGGTTTTTCTTTCTGAAATTATCATTTATTTTGGCCACATTCAGCAGTTAAACTATAATAAGTATGTCTGATGTCATTAAATGTCTGAAATTTGTAAATACTTTCAGGATCTAAATAAACCCTCTAGTGTTAGGATGATACAAAATTCAGGGGGAAATGTTATTTATGGTTCCTCTGGTGAAATCTAGAACAACCTATTGATTAAACCATTGTCTTGGTTTGAAAAGACAGGTGTCTGTTAAGGAAGGCAGGAGCCTCCCTTGAAATGGCAAATGTAAACTCCCTTGCTTTGACTTATTATAATTTCGAAATTAGGGGCTCTCAGGCAAAGATATGGAAACAGGAAGAACAGTTCTTTACTAGGAAAATAAAAATGCAGTAGTACAAAAAACCACTGATAGTCAGAATACAACCTGACACCCTGTTGGTCAGAGTGCTGGGAGGAGTCCAGTCAAGTCCTTCTGGAGAGTGACAGATGTGGTTCTGTTGGAGTATTGTGGTGGTTTTACATTTGCCGAATTTGTTTGCTAAGTGGGAGATAGGATTTTGGGAGAAAAAGGCAAAACCAGACTCAACTTAAAAGTAAAACAGATATTTTATTAACATATATTAAGAGAAGAAAATAAGAAAAGAAGAAAAAAACACAAAAGAATTTTTTTAAACCAGCCCTTTCTCCCACCACAAACTATTCATTTTCTACCAACAATGTAAAGAGGCAAAACTCAAAACTCCAGGTCAGTACCACTTATAAAACAGTCTTTCATTCAGTCCTTGAGACAGAGAAGTCACTCCTGTTGTTTGATAACTTTCCACAAGAGGAACAACAGTCTGCTTGTGGCTTCCAGCTCGCACAGAAACAGCCTGCCCAGGAGACTCTGCAGTTGTGGAACTTCCCATATCACGTAGCCTTTCCCATGACTACATAGGGGCTGTAGACTCACAAACCGGGTTGGTACCTTTTAAAAATAAGCCGTTTCAAAAAAAGCAAAGGATTTTTTTTAACTCAGGGAACAGAGATGTCTTCTCACTTCTTCACTGGTGGAGGGCTTCTTCTCATCTCTCTCTGTTCAACCACTCATGGGGCGTCACAAAAATCACAGCTGCTAATTCAATATTCACTCAGTTCATCACAGATACCTTTGCTCAAATCCACAAATCATCTCCCCAATATATATTGTCCACGATTTAAAAGATTATCCTGTTACCATAATCCATAGGAGATTTTCAGCCTAGAACCAAGGCAAATTGGTCTCTATCACTTAAAAGTCATTCTTCCTTTACTGACTTTGAGATCTCCATATTGTCCTTTTACATGTCTCCAATTTGGCCTTTTCTCTCATTTCTGAAAAGGGTTACTTTAAGAAAGGCTCAATCTGTATTAGGAAAGAGTTAAACTTTGCCTAGGCCTGCGGTGGACATGTGTTCTCTGCTGCGGCAGCTGCAAAGGTTTCATAGCCATGCCGGTGGAGTTGGCGGGTGCCTTTTCTTACCCCCCTCTATCTGAAAGTGTGAGCCGCTCGCAGCTGCTCTGTAAGGCCCAGCATAGAGTGCGGGGAGATCCCATCCTCCCCTTGGGCCAGGGGTGCCGGCAGCCAGGGGGGCCGGGGCACAGCCCTGCCACGGCCGACCCCAATCCTCGCTGTGGCCCCAGACACGTGGCTGGCCCTGCCGGACTGCAGCCTTACCTCCTCTGCGGGCAGCGGCTCCTGGAGTCCGGCTGGGCCCTGGCCACTCTGGGGGCAGCCAGGGCCTAAGCCGGGCTCTCCTCAGCTGCCCACGATGTTACCTGATCACTGGACGGGGCAGGGGAAAGAAGAAGTCTCCAACCCTGCTTCAGCTTTTATATGGGTATTACCAAAAGTAATGTTCCATTTTCTGAGTGGTCAGAACTGCATGTCAATCCAAAACCTGCCCCCTAATAGGTCCCTGTCTTTTCCAGAGAAGTTTAAGGTCCTAGGAGAGAGATATTCCAGTAATCAAAAAACCCCCTGTATCAACCCATGACAAGTAGAGATGATCCTATAGAAGGGTATCGTTTGCCTCTGAAGGTCCAGTGGTGGTGTAGATGGGTCCAGTCTTCCTCTGGGAATTCAGTGGAAGCAGACTGCTTCTGGTGGGTTAAATCTCAGATTTTTATCGAGGTAGGAATGCTTGGCTCCTCCCCCTGGGCGGAGCATCTCATGATGGGATGATGTAATTTCATCAGTCATGCAGTGAGACTTAATGACCCATTTACAGCAGATATCCCCCTGGAGGGAGGATGAGTCTTGGAAGAGATAGAGAAAACTTCCCCACCTAGTTTTAACAGCTGGCCCTTTAACAGAGGATCTCCCCCCCAGGAGTTATGGGTTGTGGAAGATGTATAGAACTGCTCCACCTGGTTTCAACACATGGTAGGTGACAGAATACGTCTGGTTTCATCTTGCATTGCAACCTAAGACAATCATATAATTATAATTTCTGTAGTAATATGTAACTTTGCAGACTTTGGACCAAGCTGTTTGAGCTCGTGACCTGAGTCAGCAAGGGCTTCAAAGTGTTTAACTTTTGCCACACTGAGTTAAAAAAAAATCCTGAAGAGCTTTCAAAAGAAACAAAAATTGAAAAAAATAATAGAAAAAATAAAGAATGGGGTTAGGGGTGGGGAGAGAGAAAATCGTTTAATGACAATATGAATTCAATTGACTGTACAGAGAAAACTCATAATGAGTTTTCTCATCGTCACAGAAACAGAGAATGGTTTGGGTTGGGAGGGACCATAAAGCCCATCCAGTGCCACCCCTCCTGTGAGCAGGGACACCTCCCACTTTCCCAGGCTGCTCCAAGCCTCAATGTCCAACCTGGACTTGAACATTTCCAGGGGTCCAGGGACAGCCACAGCTTATCTGGGCCCTCTGTGCCAGGGCCTCCCCACCCTCACAGGGAAGGGAAATTTATCACAAAAGTTGGGAAGACTTTCCAGTGTTACAAAGAAGAAGCCAAGCCACCTCATTGTCACCGTTTCTAATTAACAACAACCTGACTGCTACTGTTTCTAATTACCAGAGGAAAATAAAGCACAAAACAGTACCAATATCAGATGGTTATAAAAAGGCTAAAAGAAAACATGAGCAGCATGAGACCTGGCTTTCACTAATTCCACTTGTGCTGGATTTCAGGCAGTGCTGCTTTTCCTCTCAGTAAAACTGAAGTGCCAAATCACTGAGTGAGAAAGAGAAGAAAGAGTGTTAGCAAATTATGTCACCAATGAGCTTTTGTGTGGAATATGTTAACATTTTGGAGCTGAGATTAATGATTTCATTAAAGATCTGGCAATGCCTAAAAGCACATTTTAGAGGCTAATGTTAATATCTCTTGCTATCTTCAATCTTCAGCTTATATTTGTGCTGTGCTTTGCTGTTCTGTGCTTAAAAATAACCATAACATTTCGAATTATAGAAATTGATTTATCTCTTTCTTTCCTCTTTTATTTTTTTAATGGTATTCATGTATTAGGAGGGGGAATAGTGAACTCTTACAAAAAATTACTTTACACCTCCTGTGACTTTTATAATTTTCACATTTATAATAGCCAAGGCTCATAATTTCCAGGCTACATAAGAATATGAAAAAACAAACCTGGAGAAGGCATTGGAAACAAGACTCCAGTCCCTGGAATCTTTTTTCCAAGTCTGTGATTTTGCATGACAAATGCCAGAATAAAGTGTCATGTAGAATTGTATGAAATGGTAAGTGACGGAGATGTGTGTTTGCAAAATCTCTTTTCTATAGCAAAGTTATTAATCCAGCCCTGAATTCTGGATGAGCAACTGATTTTAATAGCTCAGTCTGACAGCAAATTTTTAGTGGTTTATACTAAAGTTTGTGCCCTTTGGTCCAGTTTAGTGGCATACAAAGCATTGCCTGAGCACTAGAAATTTTGGAAAAACCCCCGAAGTTTAATATAGGCAGAGAGTTTAGTTTATTTTTTTTTACTCAGGCTTTCACCTGCTGTTGTTGTTGGGTCCCTTTGCAACCGATTAAGATGTATTGTACTTAACAGCTATAATGGATTTGAAAAATGGAAAATCTTTTAATAAACACAACCAAGTAAAAGTCAGAATCATATTAGGATTTTTTTTCAATGATTTGGTTAAAATACAAGAACCCCAAACAGTATTGAAGATGAATTCTGAAGGAAATAAGAGAATTGCTTCATTTTTTTTTTTTTTTTTTTTTTTTTTTTTTTTTTTTTTTTTTTTTTTTTGATCACAAGGGGAATTTCAGTACTCCAGCCTGTACTGTCTTGTTTCAATCTATTTATTAATGTTGGATTTAAATTATCCAGCATTAAATTTTTGATCCCTGGGATCCTTGGCTAATGGGAGTGGCGGTTCAGGAACACTTATGAAAATTCCCAGTACATGATCCTATTCCTCAAAGATATAACCTAAAAAGGATTAGAGGTATAAAACTGGTCCATATGGCAAGAGTTTGAATTTAGTAGTATTTTGCAAAAAATAGGGAGAAATTAAGACTTCCATGATGTCTGAACAATGCACAAGTTATTTGATATTATTGTGGGTAATTTTATGAACAACTGTAAAAAAACCTGCTTCTGAACTAGGGGAACACTGCCCTTTTTCAAAGGAATTATTTTCACAGAAATCTCAGTAATATTTCGACAGAGCATTTTAAACTATTGTCTTTATAGAAACCTTACAGAAAGTGCAATTTGTCCTAGGACATTTAAGGTTCCCTAATATTTCTATCTATAAATTTGTAATTCTAATGTTCAACTTTAATTCTATGCAGTGGTCAATGTTCACTTCTACATCTCCATCAAGCTGATTTTGGGTTTGCAATATCATTTTTAAATATTTTTTTCAGCGTCCGATTTTTGGTTTTGCAATTTCATCCAAATATATTTTCTGTGCAAGTGAAGAGGTTTTAATTCTTATATTTTCTGCAGACCATTGCACAGTCAAGAGATTTCAGATGACATAGCCTCAACTCTGATTTTATAGATTTTACCAGATAAAAGTCAAGCTAAACACATTTCCTAACCCACACAAAAAGGCAGAATTTTCTCCAGAAAGGAGTCAGAAAAAGTCTTGCTGGTGCTTATTTAGTCATACAGGAAAGATCAGATTTATGTCAGTATCAGGATGGATGGATTCAGTTGGAAAATCCTCAAGTAAAAGGAAATTGTTACTGAAACATGTTTTGATTTAAGCTCCCTATCCATGGATATAAAGTACCAGGTAATGTGGGGACAACTCTAAAATCCAAGGTTTTATTTACTGGTTTTAATATAACAAGCTAAAAGCATTTAATTAATACCTCTGTAGTTTGTTACATTTCACAGCAGTGGCTTTTATTGCTGGATATCTCTTGATTTCTTTTTCTCTGTGCAAACATGCATGGGGTTCTCAGTTAAAATTCCATAGCATAAGAATATTTGAAATACAATATATAAATTATATGAAAAAGTAGCAAAGCAGTAGCTTTTCTCTTCCCATTGAACTGATTTTGGTACAAGAGGTCTCATCAATATTAACCAAATCATAAATTAAGAAGACTTCCTGAGATGTGATACATTCATGTGAAAAAAGAGGATGTTTCTGCAGTGCCCCTGGTTTCCTAAGTTGCAAAATGCTTTAAATAACTCAAATTGAGTTATCCCACCACTACCATCTGTAAGGAATGAACAGATTTTATTCTTTTTCATGTGTTTTGTAGCAGTTCTTCTTTGTCTTTAAAAGTGTCAGAATGTTTTAAGAGGTGAGGAGCCCAGCTTCAGGAGGTTCATGAGTTCGCAGGAGGAAACTACTGAGTTGGCCTTGTCAGAGCATGTCCAATTCTTTTTTTCTTTTTAGCTCAATATTCTTCGCTACAGTCGACAGAGAAATATGTCCTTTATTTTTTATAAATTTCAAAGGAAGTTTATTCTGTTTCATATTTTCACATTCTGGATATCCTCAAAGTCAAAGAAAAATACCACCTGCTTTTCTATTTTTATATCCCTTTATGAGCATTAATCTAAGCAAATTTCTGTGGTTTTGCTTTCTTTGTGCAATGAGTGGTTGTGTCCAGGCCATTTGAATTAAGAGCCAGAAGGGGTGGTTTGTGGTGCCTGTTGACAGGCATGAGAGAAGCCAACAGCACAGAAATGTGGGGACTGAAAATCTCCCTGGTTGCGCTCAGTTCCATCTGGGATAAGGGCTGTGCTGTGTCAGCCCAGCTCAACTGGGAACGTGGTGGGGGGAAGCTGCTGTGGCTTCTGGTGCTGTAAAGGTCAAATTGTAGAAATACAAACTGGTAGTTAATTGTTAGAATATGGAAGAAAGGCAATGTGAATTTTTCAGTACATTAATAATCACTGAATGATTTAGGTGGCAAGGGATTTAAATCCCATCCAGCCCCACCTCTTCCATGGGCTCTGGGACCTTCCACTGTCCCAGGCTGCTCCAAGCCCCAACCTAGCCTTGGACACTGCCAGGGAACCAGGGGCAGCCAGGGCTTCTCTGGGTATCCTGTGCCAGGGAACACCTCTGAGACAACTCACACAATACAAGGTCTTCCTATGCATAAATTCCTGTGTATCCTTGATTTCATCATCTTTTCTAAGCAGGAAGTCCTCATTAGGATCACTTGAAGGAGAAAAGGAAGCAACACAGCCATTTCAGAGCCCATGTCTCTCATCACTAGTACTGGAAATTGTAAAAAAAAATCACTTTTTAAAATGGTGAAAGCAGATTATGGATATGAGATTTGTAATTTCCCAGAGAGCTCTGGGGAGCAACATCAGGCAAGCAGCAGGACAAATTTATGAGCACTCTCAGAATAGAATGTACCATCATTAACCTGATTTTAAAATGTACATGGGAGTCTGATAACATGAAGAACGTGGGTTTATCATCTCAGGATATATAGGTGGTGTTTCCTTTGAAAAGCAGGGTGCCTTAGGACTATTGTTTTTGAGGACCTGGAAAGGTTCTGCAAAAAACATATAACAATTACTACTAGGAGATGAATTATTATGGTTTTGCAGACTGCTTGAAGCTGAAGAGTGTGCACCATAACACAATTCAAATATTTTGTAAACAAACTTATTATCACACATGCATTAACTTTAATATAGATTTGGTTGCAATTAGATTCTCCTCTCTTTCCCCATATGTGATAAATTGGTGCCTGATGACTTTTCCTTTACCATGAAGAATTTTTGCCCAGACTAAGAGAGTTAATGCTGCACATCAGGTACTCCCACAGCCTTGATCCCTGTTCTGATTTGGGTTGAATTAGGGCAGAACCTCCAAGGAATCCCCTAATAACAAAACCTCTACCACCCCTCCCCCAACCCTGGGTTTGGGAAGGAATCTCTCGAACAAAAAGTGGAAAAAACCAGTTTATTAACAAATAAATAAACAGCCCCCGACACAAGGGAAAAAAAGAAAAGAAAAAGCTCAGGTTACTGTGAGGGGGAGGGCGCAGAGCTTCTTTCACGGGCCCCGGCGATCCTCGTCGGACTCCTCCAGTCAGATCAGCTCCGGGTGCCGGTCCTAAATCTTAAAGGTGGGGGGGGGGAAGGGAGAAGAGGGAAAGGAAAAAAAAAACCAAACAAACAGAGCACAGAGGCGGCAGAAAGAAAAAAAAAAAAGAACGAAAGGGCAAGAAAATAAGCAGAAATTGCAAAGCAGCAATGCAAGCCTAACAGCCAGGAAGCCAAGCAGCAGTGCGAGAGAGAACCAGCAGACAATGCCCGCCCAGCTAACAGGGAAGGCACAGCTGTTAGACATAACAAAGGAGTCCACGATATGGGATAGAGAGCACTGTCAGCCCAGGACAATCCCTTTCCTACACTTTCTAAATGTAGATATTTGGTGCTTTGCACCTCTGTAGTGTTCTCTCTCTTCTCCCCAAATGCTCCAGCTCTGGGCCTAAAAAGAGTGGCAACTTTTATTCTGCACAATCTGGTGTGTAGGTGTTTTATTCAAGCACCAGCACATTAAACAGTCAGCACAGTCCATTTAAAATAATTAAGATTAATTTTCTCAAGCTCCTATGAAAACAAAATTATTTGCAGTTACCCGCACAGTGCCAACTTGAGTGGGATAGACTAAAGTCATTGCAGGTAATTTAATTTAAACAAGTATTAGCCAGGCTTTGCCCATGTGACAAGTGATTTTTTTTAAGTCCAAGTCAAAACAAATCTTTCTGAGCACTTTTCCAAATGGATGATGCACTTAGAAAAAGTGCATTTTCATTGGGAAAAACCTGGATCTGATCAGTTTATATGTGGCTTTTGACAACCAAAATCTCCCCAAAAAAATCAAGTCAAATACTATCCAGAAAGAAAAAGGTTTTAAAATGAAAGCCAATGTTTCCAGAGATACCTAGGTTACTTATAATGAACTGGGTGATTATTTAAGAATTCCATGTAAGCAAATGAATTGCTGACTTCAAAATTTAGTGGAGTTTGATTGATATAATCAGGGAGATTGAAATAAGGCTTGAAGGGTTTGATTCTTGATTCTATATAGTTCATGTATTGTTTTCCTAATGTAATACATTTGGAATAAAAAAGGTTTAGGTAAAGTTTAAGAATAACTAGAAATTAGGAAGGAGTTTGAAACTGGAATGTATACATCAAATTTGAGGTTCCCTTCTTTTCTTACACTGTAAAATAGGAATAAACACCTTCTGGGGGTGTTGGAGGTTAGGTTTGTTCCTTTTTATTCTGAGGAATTTTTTCCCCATAAGTTACCAAGGAAATTAAGTGTTGGATACTTAAGAGTACTTGACCCACACAAAAAGGTGGTCAAAGCTCGGACGAAAAGATAACGTGAGTTTGGGGCAGGAAAAGGACTGAGCTTGAGGCAGCGGGGCACTCTGTTCTTCGGCATTTGGAGAGAGAGAATAGCTGGGTTACTGCTGGCTGCTAACGGGCTGTAGCCAAAAAGGTCCACTCCTGGGAAATCTACCATCATCTGCTCGCCCTGGAATTCTGAGCTCCTCTGCCCACCTGCTGGAGCTGGGCCAGCCCTGCCCCTTCATTGGCTTCTTTGGCACTGCTCCTCTTGCTACAGTGTGACCCTGCACTCCCCTTCCCTGCTGGGACATCCTGCCATCACAGCTACCAACCCAGGACTTTCCTCCGTTCCAGCTTGGTATTCTGAGAATTCCTGCAGGGACACCAAGACTGAACTCCCCTGGGTTTTTTTGTGAAGCAAAGCCCTCAAGGTTATTGGTATTGTTTTGTTATTAATGCTGTGGTTGTTTTTGTTTTGCTTTGTTATACATACTAGTAAAGAACTGCTATTTCTATCCCCAAATCTTTGCCTAAAAGCCTCTAACTGCAAATTTATGATTGGAAAAAGGGGGGAGTGGTTTACATTCTCCATTCCAAGGGAAGCTCCAGCTTTCCCTGGAAGATACCTGTCTTCCCAAACCAAGACAGGGGGGCAAAGAAATGGTATTCAGTGATCAGAGGAGCTGATTAAATAATATTCATGTATTTTCAAAAAAAAAAGATAAAAAATCCACCATAATTTTTTGAAGAACTGCTAGAAAAATCACTGACTTCTTTTCTCCAAATCTGAAAGTTTTCCAAATTTTAATTTTAATTGTTTAGCAGCAACAGTTGGTGCCCATGACCCCAAATTTGTTGTGATATTTCCATGAAACATACAGGAGAAAACATGAATAAGAAATGATGGTGTAACTAGGATGGTTAAAAGTGCAAAGCAGACTAATTAATTAATAAAGTTGTCTGAAGTTTGAAGTTTGACACGTCAGTTACAAAAATGAAAGAGAAAACAAATGTTCTCTGTTCCCCATTGCTGTAACTGAGCAGTGTCTAATTGACAACTAAAAATCATCCTTCAGTGGGATCATATTTCTCAGGATCCATGCCCAGTACTGCTATGCGCTGTCAGATTTATTAGACGCCACAATGCCAATTATTTCTTGTGAGCCTGTGATCTTTATAGATCTGAAAACACAAAATAGTCTTCCCAAAGCCTGATTTTATTTCCTCCCTGACCCTTTGTCAGCACTGGGGTGGTGGGTCCTGAGGACAGCAGCCCTGGAGAACAGCCAGAGCCAGCACTGCTCACTTTTCCTGCCTTTCCCTTCCCCTCCCACCCTCCTGTTATTCCTATCCCCAGCCACAGACATAAACCTCTGTCTGTCACCAGCCTGTCCACTGGAGTGGACAGGAGTATGTCCCCTAACGCTGATGCATTTTGGCTACTCGTCTCCTTTCCTGCTGCTGCCTTTATCATTTGTCACTCACTCCTGTTCCTCCCCAGCTGTGCAATTCTGTGTCAGGAGATGTGAGTGGCCCTGTTATTTAGAGTTCTACAAGTACTTCTTGTGTTCTTCTGAGATTTGGGTTTTTCCAGAAACCAGGCTAACAATACATTTCAGCCTAACTCGGGAGTCACTGGAGAGAGGCAGCGGGAGTACACAGACAAGTTTTCTCCACTCTAATCTCTCTTATTAGAATCAGCTCTTGGAGAAAGAATCACCCCATACTGAGAATGAGGCTTTTATTAATGTAAGAAGAGATTTTGGACAGGAAGGAGCCAGGCAGGTATCTGCTGTAAATGATTTATTTACATTCTGAGCTTGAGATATATTTGGAAATAAGCCAAGCCATTTTTGCCTTAGCTGCTTGTGACACATGTACTGCATACATGCATGGAAAATGTGTCATCTGTGCTCTGCACTCACAGCACGGAGTGAGGCAAAAGCAGTGAATCCCACTGGCAGTGCAGCTCCCACAGAAGCAGGACTTTCCAGGAAAAAGCTCTTCATTGCCGAGCTGTGTTGCTAAACCCAGTGCTGTTAATCCTGCAGTCTTACCAAGAGGGAGCAGCAGTGGTGCTATTGTAACTCCCTCTGTAAAACACTCTAGGCAATTATGGAAGTTTGTGTTGAAGGATGGATAAACAACTGCCATAAGGATGGATAAATAACCACCATCAGATTCTGAGCACAAGAGCCCTTGTGCTTGGTGTTTTTTTCATGACTATTGCTTTATTCATGAGATCTACGCACTGAAAGGAGAGTTTCCAAGGATGCCTGGCCTGTTCCTAGCATATGGCATTAGGGCAGGTGTACATACTTCAGCTGCCTGGTGCCACCCATACAGTCAGTACAGTTGTCCCCACTGGGGCACAGCATTCCTTAAAACACAGGTTTCATATTAAAAAACAAATCACTCCTAGAGATGAATTAACATTAAAATCTTTGTTTTCTGCCTCTTTTCCAGCCCCCACCTCTTCCACAGGACTGACTCCTGGCCAGGGTGCAGCAACAGCTTTGGCGTCAGGCCATTTGTTTGAACTTGTGCCTGTCTTCTGTTGTACTGTTCTGATTGAGGTATTGATACTGTGATAAAATCGACTTGGCAGATTTCCTAGGTGAAATCTGTTAGCGTGGAGAAAAGGAAACTCATGGGGACCTTTTGGCTCTGCACAACTCCCTCACAGGAGGGGACAGCCAGGGGGATCAGGCTCTGCTTTCAGGGAACAGGGATAGGAGGAGAAGGGAAAAACCTCAGGCTGGGCCAAGGGAGGCTCAGGTTGGACTCCAGGAGGAATTTCTGCACGGAAAGGGTGGTCAGGCCTTGGCAGGGCCTGCCCAGGGAGTGCCCATCCCTGGAGGTGCTCAAGGGAAGCCTGGAGGTGGCATTCAGAGCTCTGGGCTGGTGATCAGAGGAATCAATCATAGGTTGGATTGGATGATCCTGGAGGTCTTTTCCAACCTTAAGGATTCTCTGTGACCAGAGAAGGACAAACATGGCTTCTGGGTGCTTTAAGCAGTGGCAGCTCTAATCCAGGCAGCTCAGTGAATACCTTTGGGTGCTGTGGGGTCAGTCTGTGCTTGTGTATACCTCATGTCACCATCCCAGCCCAGTGGAGAGGAGGGAAACTCAGGGCAGAACTTCACAGAATCAATCTCTAAGGTTTTGGAGGGATGGACCCTCTGCCCTCAGTGGAAGAGCTTGCCCAGAGCCAGAGACCAAGCACATGGAGCTGAGGGATTACCCCACCTTTCACTCCTCTCTCCATCCCATGTGGATATTCAGGGTCCTTGAGCTGTGTCCCTGTGAGTGGGGGGCTCATCCTACACTTCAGCCCAAATTCACAGGACAAAGCACATTTACTCACTGACATGAAGCAAATCTCAGAGCATGGGAGAGAGGAAACCTGCTGTTCAGGTGGGTTGGGCATCTGCCCTCAGTATCCTCAAATCCTTGTGCCCTTACAGAACTCCTCGATCTCCTGTCCTTCAGAAGGAGAGCACTGAAAGAAGACATTTGAACATCAAGTACTGGATATTCTGCATTTGGATGAACCAGCTTTACTCTGCCATCCCTTCTCAGCTCCCTGGGCTATAGGCAACAAGAAAAATTATTCTCACTCCCATTTTCAGGTACCTCTTTTTAATGCTAAACTGTACAGGAATCAATGTCCAGCTCTGTTGTCTAGCATTTTTCTTTCCTCTTGGAGAGTGGTATAAATATTAATAGCAGTAACCATGGATATTCTCTTTTATCTGACATGGTATCAAAGAAGAAAGCTTCTCCAGATCAAATTGACTATTGATCTTGATGTGTCTATTTGTGCAACCACTGTCACTGTAATTTCAATACTAATATTAAAAAAAATTGAAGCAAGGTAACCTTACTCAAACTCAAGAACAGTAAAAATAGATGAAAAGTGATGGCTGAACATCTTCTCTCTTACCGAACAAGGGTTAACTAGGAACCAGAGATGAGACTACAGGGTAAAATAAGTGCTAAAGTAATGTCAGCCCTCAAATTTGTTGAAATGAAAAAAAAAAAAAATCGATGTATTGTGAAAGAAATTACAATTCTGTTAGGAGCAGAAGCCTCAAATGAATAGACCTGAAGCAAGAAAATGGCTTGGAAATGAGTGAAAGCTCGAACCAGACCTAACTTTGGTTATTTTCTCTCTGCATCCATCATGTTTAGTGATTATGCTTTGTTTAATAATAAGGAGAAACAGTGGTTTAGCACAGCTGTTCTCTCACTTGCATTTTCCTGCAAATAAAACCATTAAACAGGCTTTTTTTTTCTGACTACCAGCTCTCTCTATGGCAAGAAGAAATGATTGCCCCCCATATATTCCCTTTTCATTCCAAAGCACAATGATCTCATTTGGCTGCTGAATGGCTAAAAGATGGAACAGAATGTTTTAATGTGACTCCGCTTGACCTTTGTGCTCCCCACACTGTCTGGCTTTAATTCTTCTTAGAATGGCATTAGCATTTGTTGAATACATATACAATTACATTTGCTGAAATTGTTGTATACAAAGAATGCTCTGCTACAGACTCTGTTCTTCAGTAGAAATGTAATGTCTTTATGCCAGTCATGAGGATTGCAAATCTCTGATTATGGGATTACATGTTCTGTAATCAGGAGGGGTTTGTGGCAGAATATTTTTAGTTTGGCTGCATGATTTGTCTCCCTGTTCTTCATCAATTCTTAGTCTTTTCTAAATTTCCTTCTTTGCTGGTTTTACTGCATAAAGAACCTATGAATGGCTGAGATATCCATTCGTAGGTTTTAACAGTTTATTCAGAGTGTATCTTCTCTGTCTTTGTAAGGAGAGACTAATTTTCCGCTCTTGTGAAAGTGGAATGAATTCTTAGATTTCTCATTTTTAAGCATTTGCTTTCTGAGAGTAGACGCACATGAAACAGTTGTGCAAACTGAGCACATCTGGCTGAATCTTTTCCTTTGGTCTCCCTTAAAGGGACTTCTTTCTCATAGAGGTCACCCTGTATTGATGACAGACATAAAAAACTGGGTAGGGTTTTATTTTCCAGCCACACAAACCAGTACTTTAATAGTCTTATATTCTTATTCCAGGATTAAATGGGGGAAAAGATACAAGAAACACAGTTTCTGGGAGGTAGGGATGGACAGTGTGGAAATGAAGAGAGGATGTTGAGATCTCTGGGTTCATCTTCTGTAGTGGCATTAAGTCACCTGCAGACTCAGCTTAGGAATTGTTGTAATTCATGGAGAATTTACAATTCCTTGAAGCTGCCTCAGGAAAGGTGTAGAAGATTCTTAGATTCCTACAATGATGGTTGTGCAATTTTTGTTGCCTTATTTTTGGTGGGAAGGTTGTTTGCATCTGCAGGTGATCAAATGAGGGTGATACTTGTGCTGCAAGGGAAGATGAGAAATGTGACAAATATTGCCAATAGATGAAGGATTGATCATTATAAGACCAGAAAATATAGGGAAGATAAATATACATATTCATACCTTCTGATTCCTAGAAGTCCTTAACTGCATATGAACGAGACAAAATTTTACATAAACAAGAACAAAAATTATCCCAGGAAGCCACTAAAGCAGAAAGGTCTTGAAGGGGACAGAATCTAAATTATCTAAGGGAATCTTACAGTTTTAGGGAGCACGTACTGCTCTCTCTGCAGCGCCCAAAACCTGCTCATATGATATCTTTGGTGCCAAACAATGTAGCTGGCAGTGGGATCTGCATCTCTGGCCTGGTTTATACTTTAACTACTGACAATCTGTCCTCCCTAGGCAGAGAATTTGCTCAATGTTCAAAATCATGTCTAGAATTTTGTTTCTGTTTTGTGACCTCTGAATCCTAAGCCCATATGGAATCTTGATGTTCTTTGTACAGCAAAAACTGGACTTTTATTTTGACTCCAGTCAAAATATATAGATTTTCCTTTATCTTCACACCTCCACCTTTGACCTTCAAGAGTCAAACAGGTTATTTCCTTGCTGGGGGAGCACAACCATTGCTTACTCCAACTGCCTGAGCAGTTCAGGACTGACCAAGTTAAAGCTTGTTCTCAAGGGCATTGTATAAATGGCTCCTAGACCCCAACAGACCTGGGGCCTCAACCACCTCTCTAAGAAGCCCTTCCAGTGCTTGTGGGCTGTTTTTGCATGGAAGTGATTTTTCCAAGAAAGTTATAGCAACACCAATCAGTGACTAGGTTTGGATATTGACATCTGGTGAAGCCACTAGAAAGGTGACACATCTCTGTGAACACATAAGTTAAAATCAGAGGAATCACGGGCAAAGCTCTCTTTTCTTCCAGTTTGGAAGAGGTAACAAGAGGGCCTGGCTCCCTCCTTGTGGCAGGGGCCAGACTGGCCAGGCCCTGCCTTTGCCAGGCCCCTTCCCGGGGAGCCTGTTGGGCCCCAGGTCAGGGCTGGGCCCAGTGGATGCTGGGCAGGGGGAGGAGAGGAGAGAGGACCCCATCCTGCTACTAAACTGCCCCCACATGGCACCCCTGGGAGGCCTGGCAAGGCTGGGCTAGGCCCTCCCCTCAGCAGGTGCAGAAGGAGGGGGGAGCCCCAGCTGTGGCCATGCTGCTGTGGCATCCCAGTCATTCCATCCCCACAGTGCACTCCAGCCAGCTCTACTAAGATCCCTTGCTGAGGGAGGGATCCAGCGTGCGAGGGATCATACAGCTAAGACCAAGGGCAGCTCTGCAGCCATGCAGAGGGGCCTGCAGCTAGACCACCTTCAGCCACTGTCCAGGAAAGACTATATGACCTTCTGTAGACCTGGGAGTGTTTAAATGACCTTGTAAAGAGACAGAGATGGCTCTGTTTTTACTTTCTTAGCTAGAAGTGCTCACAGCTTGTGAAACTGTAATATAGGTAAGAATTAATAAACATCTGAGTCCAAACACAAAACACTGTCTCTCGAGCATTTAATCCTGACTCTGGCAGAAAAAGAAGATAAAAAAGCAACAATTATTTTTTCTCCATTGTAGTTTTGTTAATAAACCTGTTTTTATACCCTTCTAAATTTTGAGTCCTAGCTCACAGCAGAAAAATAAATAATTCTAGTGGTGTGGTGGTTTTACATTTGCCAAATTTGTTTGCTAAGTGGGAGATAGGATTTTGGGAGAAAAAGACAAAAACAGGCTCAACTTAAAAGTAAAACAGATAGATTTTATTAACACACATTAAGAGAAGAAAATAAGAAAAGAAAACAAACAAACAAACACAAGAGAGTTTTTAAAACCAACCCTTTCTCCCACCACAAACTGTTCATTTTCTACCAACAATGAGGTAGAAAAGAGGCAAAACTCAGAACTCCAGGTCAGTACCACTTATAAAACAGTCTTTCATTCAGTCTTTGAGAGAGAGAAGTTGTTAAGAACAGGGCAGGAGACAAATCTCCTTTAAATGCCTTTATTAAAGATCAGCTGGGGGCAGGGGCTCGATGGGTCAAGTGCATGCCACTGCTGCTCCCAGGAGTGGCACGGAGGAGGAGGTGTGCAGCTTTGTCCACTGGAGTGCAGGCAGAGCTCGGGCTTCTGTCCTTTCCTTCCGCAGGAAAGCCTATCCTCGATCCAAAGTCTGGGTCCTCTTCCCAGCCAGCGTCTCTGTTGGTTAGGGTGAGAGGTTAAAGAGGTCTAGAGAGACAGCTATACTAGTTGCTCACCCATAGATGTCTTTTAAATCCTTTGGTTCCTTGGAGGCTCGTCGTCTTAAGGGCTTTTGAGTGACTTTGCTTACCCCCCTCGATCCGAAAGCGTGAGCCGCTCGCAGCTGCCCTGTAAGGCCCAGCATAGAATGCGGGGAGATCCCATTCTCCCCTTGAGCCAGGAGTGCCGGCAGCCAGGGGGGCTGGGGCACAGCCCTGCCATGGCCGACCCTGATCCCCACTGCAGCCCCAGACACGCAGCCGGCGCTGCCAGACTGCAGCCTTGCCTCCTCTGCGGGCAGCGGCTCCCGGAGTCTGGCTGGCCCTGCCAGACTGCAGCCTTGCCTCCTCTGCAAGCAGCGGCTCCTGGAGTCTGGCTGGCCCTGCCGGACTGCAGCCTTGCCTTCTCTGAGGGCAGCGGCTCCCGGAGGTCCGGCCTGAAAGGAATAAAAATTAGAAAATTCCTAAGTATATGTTAAAAATTTAGAGTGTTAAAACCCTTGGTTATTGTATAATAAGTGTATTAATGTTTTAAATGTTTTATAATTGTAAATTTCTGTAGTGTGGCAGTAGAAAGCCATGTTTATACTCCCCTGAAAGGGGGGGGGGCTATTTGAAAGCGAAAGCAGCAGCCCCCCTGAGCAGCCGGAAAAGAAAAGGACCCCCCGCAGCTGCTGGCGTCACGACCCACCCCCCCACCCCCCCCGCCCCCGCCTGGGCTGCCCGCTTGCCTCGGGTCGGCCCAGCCCGACCCCATGTCCCGCTCACCTTGGGCCGGCCCGGCCTGGCCCCATGTCCCACGCGGCCGCCGCCATCAAACCCCAGCCACCGCCATGAAACTGCAAGCCGCGGCACACACGACCCCCCTCCAACCCCCCGGCGACCCCGTGCTACCGACATGCAAATTAGAAACCCCAGTGTACCCTGGGACACTTTTAAGACCAAAAGTCCCCTACCAAAACAAACCCATGTAAAATTTGGACCCACAGGGGACAGTACTAAACCATGTATACCCTAAAGTATTAATGAACCATTTTTTGTAACTCGCTGTAACCTAAAAAGTACCCGAGAGGAGGCAGACCCCAGACCAACCCGACAAAAAGTGAACTCCCACGACCCCAGACAAGGGAGGGGCTCCCGACTGCAGCAACCTGAGACTGCAAAGCTGAACAAGACCCTCCTCCTCAAGGTGAATCCGGGAGGGCTGAACCTCCCTCGAGCCACCCATTTAAGAGCTGATTAATAAAAGCATTTTAAGGAGAAAAATACTATCTCCGCCCATTTTTAACAGGCCGGGCCCCAGCCACTCTGGGGGCAGCCAGGGCCTAAGCCAGGCTCTCCTCAGCTGCCCATGATGTTACCTGATCACTGGACAGGGCAGGGGGAAGAAGAAGTCTCAAACCCAGCGTCAGCTTTTATATGGGTATTACCAAAAGTCACATTCCATTTTCTGAGTGGTCAGAACTGCATGTCAATCCAAAACCTGCTCCCTAATAGGTCCCTGTCTTTTCTAGAGAATTTTAAGGTCCTAGCGGAGCGATATTCTATTAACCAAAGAAAACCAAACTGTATCAACCCATGACAAACGGACACTCAAACCACTACAAAAAATGATGCATTGGCTGGGAAACAGAAATTGGTGAATCTGAAACATGAATTGGTATTTCCTCCTGGTTTTGACCTGAAACTGTCTCATCTTTGTCATCGTCTCTGAAAAGAAATGTTTCCTAATGTGTGGTAAAACCTCATCTGGAAAAGCTTTGAGCTATTCCCGTGTCCCATCAGTAGGTACAGTATTCCTTCCTCTGTAGAGAGCAGTGATCGTCACCCTTATGCTTCTTTCTTCCAAGTTTAGCATGCTCAGAGTCCTTTGCTCTTCACAAGACATCCCTTCCAGCCCTTTCAGCAGCTCTGCCTCCTTCTGGGTGCATCAAGGACTGGACATACTGCATGTCTGTCCTGGGTTGCAGTGTAGGATGTACACAAAGTATTTATTCTACCACCATCTTCATGAACTGTTGAAACCAGGTGGGCTAGTGTTTTCCCAAGCCCCCTGCCTCTTCTGCTAATGGCCTTTAGAGTGTTTTCTGCTAATGGCCCATTAACGCCTTTGGGGTGTCTTCTGCTAATGACTTTTGGGGTGTCTTCTGCTAATGGCCCATGAGTCACAGGTAACTCCCTCCAGGGGTTATCTCTGTTAATGGGCCATCAAGGACCCACTTCACACTTCTCATGCTATTGTGAGATGCTCTGCCCAGGGGGAGGAGCCAAACATTCTCACCTGGATATAAGCTGGTATGTGGGACAGTGCAAGGGCACTTATCCACTGGATTCCCAGAGGAGCAGGGCTGCCAGACCTTTCTACAGGATCACTGCTTCAGGAAGAGCACCTCACCTGGACTGCTTCCACCATCCTGCTCAGGTTGTATTCTGACTCTGTCAGTGATCCTTCGTGTTATTGCATTTATTTTATTTTACTTTTACCTTTTTACCATTCTTCTTATTAAATTATATCTCTGACTTGGAGCCTCTCATTCGTTTTGCTTTCAAACCACAACAATGTCCCTGACTTTTTGATCAGATTCATTATGGTCTTCTGTTTGCATCTAGAAAAGGAAAATAGTTTTGGAAGGATTTTTTTCTTAGTCTTGGCCCTCACCAACCTCCTGCTGAAAATGGAAACAATGAAGAGGTGACTTCAGTGCCAGAAACATGGTGTGGGGGCAGAAGCACTGACAGCTCTGTAGCAAATCCCTCACAAAATGACTTCAATGAAGGTCAGAATAGCAACAGATATTAGATGAAGTCCAGAAAACATCCAAAAAGCCTTTATTTTCCACCAGTTTTGTTTCTCTTTTTTAATTTTTTCCCCTCAAATATCAATCATCACTTCTTGTTCTGTTATCTTAAGGACTTCTGATGAATCAATGCCTGAATATATCAAGGTCTAGCCATTCTACTTGATTTTATTTCCCTTTTCTGGTGGATTGTGACTTGAATGAGTGCTGAGATAACCTTGGCTGTTTTTAGGGGCACATCATCTCAATATTCTTTATTGCTGGTGTCACTGGCATGAATCGGTGGCTATAAGGACCATGATAAATTCAGTATTTTAAAACACTCTCCTTACCAGAATTTTTGACCTGTACTTCTGGACTTACTTTTCACAGGAAGACATTCACTTATCTACTCCAAGTACCCTTATTTAACATGAATATATTTTGTGGAGGCAAGTTCTCAAATTTAGAACATTCTGAAGAAGATTTAGAAGTCAGCAGACTTGAATGATTCAAAACTAATAGTGACCTCTAGTGACCAGAGAATTCACTGTGTCTTCCAGAACAAGCTTACATTTGTTGTAAAACCCAGTATTTTATAAAATTTCAGAATGGCATTATATTATTTAAGAGAGGCAATTTTTGCTTTTTATGCCTTTTTCAGCTGAAATTCATGACTTATAGCTAATACTGATATTTGCTTGAATGTTCCTTTCTTAATAATCCTTGAACATATTTTAATACCTTTATTCTAGTCTAGAAGTAATTAGACTATTTGAAGCACATCTGGACTTCTTTGCTGTGTGTTCTCTGGCACATAGAGGGGAAAATGAGAATACTCCAAAATGATTTCACACCTCATCTCAAACTCTTTGCATGGGTTTAATTTTACAGGTGCCATCGACTGTGGTCTAAGTCTCCAGCTAGGTTTTACTGAGAATTTCTCACAAAGTTTTTTGATTAATCTGGAGATAATGTTCATTAAAAACCACAAAATATTGTGCTTTTAATGCCATTTTTTCCTAAGAATTAATATCTCACTGTTGGAAACACTTTGGATTTTATGATAGTCTGCCCTGACCTCACTCAGAGCACCCAGTGTTCAGGTGTAATAAAGTAATGGAATGGTTTGGTTGGAAGGGACCTTCACAGGTTTTCTAGTCTAACTCCTCAATCACTGACACCTCTTTTGCTTGGCACTGGATGGCAGATGTGAATTTGATTTTATTCCTACTTTTCAAGTAAATGTGACGGGGTCAGTAGTGGCTTTGACGGGTTATCAGTGGGACTTGATGATCTTAAAGGCCTTTTCCAACCAAAATGATTCTATGATGGTGCAGAGAATCATTTATTACCCAGTCACCTTCTAACATTCCTAGTATTTCCCTGCAAAATTACTGCAAAAGCTGCACTAAATAGTAGCTGTTTATTTCTTTTCGTGGTATGCAATGAAATCTTTTTGTTGTTGTTAAATATGCAATTTTACTTAAGGGGTACAATACACTACTACAGGGACACAGCAAGATATTACTTAAGGGATAAGGGATGAAAAAAAATTGGAAAGATATGAAAAGAAATGTAAATTCTATTTAAAGCTCACCTCCACCAAGAGAAAGTGCAGTAAAACATAATCCAAATGAAAAGAGGAAGTCTTGCACTTGTCATTCTTGCTATTTCATTTAGGTATTACTGAAATGAAAAGGATTTGTTGTTGTTGTTGTTGTTGTTGTTGTTGTTGTTGTTGTTTCTTTTTGAGGAAAATAACTAAACGATACAAGGAGCTGGAAATATGATGGGTCAGAAAGAAGCAGTGTGAGAACATCACGTCAACTCTCAGTGAGGCCCTCAGTAGGCAATTTCCATTCAATTTCAGGGAGGTGCTACAGGCTAAAATATCTGCCCAAAGATGCTGATCAGGTTTTTATGTAATCAAAGGCATTTGGCTTGCTGACAGAAGCTTGGGATGCAAACGTTCTGCTGTGTTGTAACCTCAGAGAGGTTATACCAGACACACCTTTTATCTGGCCTACAAATCCATATATTCAGTGTAATTACAGCTCCTGTCAAGCAGGGAGTTTAACATTGCTTATGAATGCCTTGTTCATTACTAAGCCAGTCTTTATTCAGATGAGGTAAATTGCCTAAAATATTTGGAGCCATTTAGATTTAAAATCACTGAGAATCTAAGTCTATTTAACTTTTGACATGTGCACAACTCATAACACAAATCCATGATTCGTTGTTCTGTTCATGTTTCCTTTGACAGATCCAGTGTTTTCCTGGTTTGCTAAAGAGATTTGTTCTTGATGAGTTTTTCATATCCTTCCTGTGCCCTAATATTAAAAACTCTTGAGAGATATTGCTTCATGATGATTTCAGTGTCTGGTAGGAGAGAAATTTTGGGCTATTTACTGTTAGATTTTGTACTTTTATATAATTGCTGAAGTGACACCAGACATCTCATATGTGAGAAGAGGTGGTTGCTTGATTTAGTGTTTTGGTTGTGGATCTTTTTGAAGGAGAACTTACTTACTTTGATAGCATGGTATATGGAGATTTATGTGATGGTGTTTGAGGTTCTATAGCAAAATTTACTGTAAACAGCCAAATTCCTTGGGGTTTTTGTTTGTTTGTTGTTTTGTTTTTGGTTTTGTTTTTTTTTAATTTTTTTTTTTTTAATTTGAGAGTTATACTAAAAGCAACACCATATTTTCCAGAGAGTGAATCTTTAACAGAAATTATACTCCTGCTGTGGAGAAAAGCTATGGAAAAACACGTACTTTTGAAATTGCTTGCCTCTATTGAAAACTTAGGACATGGATTTCAAAAGCTTGGTTCTCATTTAGAAAACAGACATTTCAAAAGTAAGCCAGATTGTCCAAACCTTCTTGGTGTCCAGCACCCTAAAAATTCAACTCTTGGAGGGTTCTTCTTGCAGCCTGTGGAGCACTACAGGAACATGGGCTGTTCTCACTCCTATTCTCAAAGAATGAGCCTTGATTGGTATTTTTCCCTTATTTGACTTCAATGGCATCTCTTAAATCTTGTTTGGGGGAATAAAACCTGGTCATATTGGTTTATGTCCATGGTGTTATCTTTGCTACCAAAGTTGGGTAAGGTTTAGAGTAGCCTGGGACAATGAAGGGTGTCCCTGCCTGTGGCAAGATTGGCACTGGATGAGCTTTAAGGTCCTTTTCAGCCCAAAGCACTCTGAGATTCTATGATCATAGAACTTTTTCAAAATTATATCAGGGAAAAATATATCTGGAAAACTCTGATGAAATATTAAAAATGGTGTAATTAAAATGCATATCATAGAATAATTGTGTCAATGGGAAACCGTTAAATAAATTGTTGTCAAAAGGGGCTTTTTTTGGACAAACTAGCTGAAATTTAACTCCAAGTTTTGATTTTTGACTCTTAGCTTTAAGCACCATTAATTATATGATACAAATTATTTTGAGAAAATGAAGCTGCAACTACCTAAATTACAGAAGCAAATCAAATATGAGGCATCTCTTCCAAAGCCAGAGTCAGCAGTCAGTGCCAATAGCAGCACTCCCTTTTTTTTTTTTTTTTTTTTTTTTTTTTAACCTCTAGTGAGTTGTTTGGGGTAGCAAAGCTTAGTGAGAAACGCAGGCTGATGCTTCAGATTTGAAGAATCGCAATGGGGGGTATCTGCCACATTCAAAGCTAATCATACCTCTCATTCTGAACTCAATGACATCATTTTGAGGATGAACTGTAGAGGGTAATGCTCATGTTACCAACTTCCAACTTTAATTGAAGACTCAGATGTGTCATGGACTGGCAGGGGGAAAGGCACCTCCTCTGAAACATGCTCGGTTTCCTCTAACAAATGTTGAGGGAGAGAGCAAGTGCTCCGTGTTCTACATGTCCTACATTTGTAGGTTGTAGCTGCAGGCACAGCAGTCCCTGACAGAACCTAGTTAGAGATCACAACCTCACTAGGCTGGAGTTGAAAAATACACAGTGCAGCTCTTTATTTAAATTTTTTAGTTAATTTCTGAGGTGACACAGCTGCTGGAACAAGGCCTCAGATTAGACCCTGTAGACAGGATCCAGACTAATAAAATGTTGTGCTATGATTATTTCAAACTCTGCTTTCCCTGTCTCCATCACTTTTGTATGTTTCTGCTGCAAAAGGAAAGCCAGATTTGAAGGTTATATTCACTTACCCAAATGTCAAATTCCGTATGAACATTCAGCTGACATTTTTCTCTCTGCT
Organism: Zosterops lateralis; assembly: GCF_965231275.1. Lineage (NCBI taxonomy): Eukaryota > Metazoa > Chordata > Aves > Passeriformes > Zosteropidae > Zosterops > Zosterops lateralis. The sequence continues at coordinate 21,139,932 of NC_139772.1, read as the reverse complement.
TCATGAGGAATGATTCAAATGTCTCACAGTAGTGCCGCACCACCTGCATCCTACTCTCCATGTTCAGACATGAAAGCTTGATTTGGTCTTTGTCTCAGAGAGCTGATAAAGACCTGAGGTTGGAAAATGTTAACATAATAGCTTGACATTTTACTTCTTTTTGTTCAGCTTGGAGGACTCCATGTGTTTAATCTAAGGGAAATACACTGTGTGAAATATTTTATGGAGTGATACTTCCAATTCTGCCTTTGCTTGCACCTACCTTTCAGCACAGTACAAATCCCTACCAGCAGTAGTTAATGCTTCCAAAATGAGAGAGGTGATTCCGTTTAAGTCATACTCAGAAGTTTCTGGTGTGTATTTGATATCACAGTTTCAGAAAGGGCATGAGAGTCAGTAGCATCTAATTAGACTCTTAATTAGCAGGCTGTGACTTTCTCTATATAGCCATGTAAGCTCAAGGCTTACCATTTCTGTTTTATCCAAGGTTACTTTATGGGAAGGCAGTATGCAAGGGAAACTTCTTGCCTGGGTGCACCAGGTTTCAAATATTATCTCAGGCAGGTATCAAGGAATGCCTCCCAGGAATGGTTGCAATGGTGTGAGCTGTGTCAGCTGTTTTACACAGCAGCTTCTGCTCCCAGGAGATTAAATGGATTTGTGCAGAACTGGAATCCTGCTCTGGAGCTGAGCCAGACCTGCAGGCTCCTGAAAACCAGGGAAGTGTCTGTATCTCATTCCAGCTGGAGGAAGGCCGATAGGTCTCAGGGACTCCCTGGCCCAGGACAGGGCTGCTGCTGGCTGGGAATAGAAACAAAGACCAGGGCAAAAAGCCAGACAGAAAACTACCTTGTCATGTGTTTCTTTTAAAATACCACCAAGGGCTTTCTCTCTGTCCCCTCTCTCTCACCCCCCCTCCCAGGGTGTATGAACCCAGCACAGCCAAAATGGGGTATTTTGTTTAATGGTGTGTGCTGTGAAAAGCTATACCTGGTTAGGAGCCTTGGAGATGATGCTTCATATTCCTTCCTTATGAGTAAGATTTTGTGCCAATTCTTGGTTTAACCAAAATTGCAAAATAATTTACATTCCTTGAGCTGAGGGATTTTTTCTCCCATTTTTCCAAGATTTTTTTTCCCCAGGTTGATTTAAGATTGTGCTAAGATATTTTACACAAACTATTGAAAAAGTGTAGAAAAGTTAGAGGTTATTAAATAGAAATAAACTAAATTTTATTGCGTCAGACTCTGCTAACAAACTGCTGGACATTTTACCCACATAAAGAAAGCCACTGGCACCAGCTCAAGCTTTTCATAACCTTCTCTTTACATTAGAAATATTATCAATTATATGTGATCCAAAGTCTTACTGAAGAAGAAAAGGATGTTAAAATTGTTTTGGAAGGAACTTATCCTTGATGTTGTTGCAGAACAGATGACAGGAAGAATTGATCTTCAGGAACCAATTTATTTTAGAGCTCTCTTTGGGAGAAAATTCACTGAGTGAAAGTCTGCCATTAAAATAAAAATATTTTAAAAACATAAAATGTCCACAGAAGAACTCTTGCACTTCTCCTATTAACTTCAAAAAAAGCTTGTAAATAGGCACCACTTGGAACAGATTTTGATGCTGAATTGAATGTAGGAGTGTGGACAAATAATTTTTAAATGTTGATTTTTTTTAAAATAGAAAATATGAAAGAAAACTTTCTGAGCCTTTTTTTCTCCTCAGTTTGTGAGACTCACAAGGGAAATTATGTGATCCAAAGTGTAAGATGAGATGCATTGTTGGGATATCAGTCAGAGGATGTTCAAACCATGACTTTCACAAAATTGGTAGGTAAGCAACCTCTTTTGACAAGATCATATTTTGCTGTTTAGAGCCTGCTTGTACATAATGATATACTCAATTCATATGACTGACAATGATTATTTCCTTCCTTTAAAATCTAAGCAAATAGTTTGACAAGCAAGGAACGAAACTAATTCATACTTTCTGTCACTGATCATGAAAAACAGGCTGCAAATATATAAAGTGTTCAGACAAGTAATATCTTATCTGATAATTCAACTGAGATGTTTTTTACTGTTTCTTTGGACTATATTGCTGGAATTAACTGTGCTTCTATTCAGAAATTACCCACATATTATTCCCCTTTTTACTCTTTTTTTTTCTTCAGTTAGTGTTTAAAAGTTATGTAACTGGAGCTTTGGATTTTGGAAATACTTATTGAAGAAGTTCCTTTGATTCTCCTTCTGTTTGGTATTCCTTTTTTTTCCCTATAATTTTTGTCCAAGTTGTTCAGTGGTGTTTGAACTTTTATATTGCATCTATTAACTTTAGTAAACTGAGAAACTCAATGACTGAAAACCAAGAGACTTAGGGATTAGCAGCTGAGTCACTGGCATTTAGTGCCATGCTGGGGTCCTGTGACATCCAAGACTCCATCAAGGGTCTGCCAAGTGTGATGCAGGAGTTAGAGGACACCCATGCCAGTCTGGATCACCAAAAAGAGGCTAGACAAAGGATATTATGAAATGAAATGGCAATAAGCAGGTAAACTTAAAGAATTAAATCCAGCCCCAACATTTTACTGACAGGAAAATGGGAATACAAATTCTCACTCCATGATTTCATAGAATTATTTGGAGGGAAGAGACCTTAAAGCTTATCCAGTCCCTTGCCATGGGCAGGGACACCTTCCACTGTCCCAGGCTGCTCCAAGCCCCAGTGTCCAACCTGGCCTTGGACACTGCCAGAGATCCAGGGGCAGCCAGGGCTTCTCTGGGCACCCTTTCCCAGGGCCTGCCCACCCTCCCAGGGAACAATTCCTTCCCAATATCCCATCCAGCCCTGCCCTCTGGCACTGGGAGCCACTCCCTGTGTCTTGTCCCTCCAGCCCTTGCCAATTGTCTCTCTCCATCTTTCTTGCAGCTCCCTCAGGCCCTGCAAGGCCACACTGAGATCATCCCAAAGCTTCTCCTCTCCAGGTGAACAATCCCAGGTCTCCCAGTGTTTCCTCTCAGCAGAGCTGCTCCATCCTTCTGCTCATGCTGGTGCCTCCTCTGGGCTCTCTTCAGCAGCTCCAGGTCCTTGCTATGCTGGCTCAAGACTGGGGCAGCTCTGTAGGTGGGATCTCACCTGAGTGGGGCAGAGGGGCAGTGTCACAGCTCAGCTGGCTTGGAGCTGGACAAATAAATCTAACCATAACAGAAAATCCATTGGCTAAGCCTAGTTCTTTCTAGAACAAGTCCCTGGATAAGCAATGATAGGGTGGATTTGAAATTACACAGGGGACCTTAGCCATTCCCATTCAAACCTGAATGCAGACATATCACTGCTCAGGGAGCTGGGTGGTGAAGAAATCCCAACCAATCAGTTGTCTAAGGCCTGGAATTTTGAACCCCCTATAAAAGGAGGCAGCCATAAGAAACCTTTGCTGTTTGTCTCGTGATCATTGGTGACTCAAGTTGTGAATCTATCTCCAGCCTACGACCACACATGACAGGGCAGAATCCCCCTGCCCTGCTGCCCATGCTGGGGCTCAGCTCAGGGCAGGGGGTTTGGGGTCTCAACACACACAGCCAGGGCAGCTTTGCCCCACAGCTCCCCCAGGGCTTTCTCCCAGGGCTGCTCCAGCTGCTCAGCCCCAGCCTGGATGGATCCCGAGGGCTGCCCTGACCCTTTGCAGCACATTTGCACTGGCTAGTGCAACTTGCTGCCCTACATGGTCTCTTGAGCTAGAAAGAGCAATTCCAGCTCTGCTCAAAAAGTTAAACTATTGAGAATATAAATCTGGACCAAGTCCCATTTTTTATTGTGAATCCCTTTTTTGGGGGGATAATTTCAACATGTTTCTATTAAGAGTAATTCATGTCACCATTGTTCATCAGAGTTTTTGTCTAAGGATATCTGAGCTTCTTTCCTGTATTTTGTCTGTAGCTTTCTGTTTAGAAACCCCTTGTTTTGGGCTTGAACTACAGTCTTGGGTCACCTGCGCTCCGCTGAAAGTAGAGTCCCCAGGACTCTATTAGGATGAACCTCTGTGGGATGAGTCCACGGGATGCATAGTTAAAACTTTTGTGACATAAGCAATGGAGCAGTACAATTCCTATGGTATGAGCAGCCCTTTTTGTACTTATTCTGCTTCAGCACTTCTTGATTTGATGGTTTCATTTTCTCAGCTAAATCTTAACCCTCCCAACTGTTTTCTGCAGCCACAGATACCATTCCATCTGAAATGTGCTTTTCTGTCTTTCAGTCAGACAGCCAGAACAACATTAGAACCTGGTGCCACAGCCAGGTTGAGGAAATTACTCTCTAATCCACCAAAATGTTTTAACCCAGTGGATGAAATAAGAACCAAATGCATTTTCAACCATTTAGCAGTGATCCATATCTGGAGAGGGAGTGACTCAAAGGAGGAGAGACAACTCCCTAAGAGCTCTGGAGTTTGCTCCCTGCTGAGCTGAGCTGCTGCTGAGGTGAGGGGATCCCTCTCATTCCACAGGCATGGCAGGAAATGGTCCCCCCCAGTTAATTCAGTACTTATTCAAGTACTTCCCCTCTTTTGTTTCTGAAGGAATGGAAGTAACTTCTGCCATTTGGGTTTATTATCATGATTACAGGTTGTTATTGAAATGCAAAAAGGATATTTTATATGAAATAAAGTTATTTAATATCAACTGAAATTTGTTGGCTTATTATTACAAGTGCTTTATTTTAGGCTTTTTTAACATACAAGTTCTTCTCAAAATGAGAAAAAAATATTTCCATTCTGGAGAACTGTTCTGACAACTTACTGAATTAAATAAAACTAGGATCTACATTACATGAACTATGTATTTTAAATGGATCTATTTTATTTGCTGACATGTGACACTGTCAATGTTTTTGCTTTGCTAACTGGGATTTTTGTACTCTGTTATACAATACTCAGTCTGATACTGTAATTTTCCAAAGGATCTCTGGGTATCAAATCAAGTTTCCACTGATTTTGAATTACCTGTGATAAAATAGAGATGTTATTCTGTATTTTCTTCATGGAAGGAGATACCTGTCACTATTTTTCACTGCAGTCATGCTTGAAAAATTACTATGCTCCTTGTTCTATCGAATCTGTCTATAATTAATATTCCATAATGTGTAGGAAACCAAAATACCTTTACTAACAGCTGGATAGTATGTACCTAAATTTCTGCCATCTGGTCCTACAGTCTTGGCTAACACGAGGGGGTTGAACTTATCACAAAGTCAATGTTTAATAGAAATACAAATCAGGAGGGCTGATGAGCAGAAGAGCAAAGGGAAAGATTAAATACATATAAAAAGAAGATGGAATGTTACAATTAATTCTTCACCTAAAACATTTTCTCGGTGTGTCTTTATACATTAGTTGGATTGCAGTTCAGCACCTCAGACAAGAAACTGAACTATTTAAATATGCTAATGGAGTCAAACGTTAATCAATACCCTATCTTTGCCCTCTGCCCTCTCTGCCCTTGTCAGTGAAAATGTGCCTGGACCCCTACCCTGATTTCCCACCTCTGTTTCCAGCTGGCCCTGCTGTTCCTGTTGCCTGGATACAAGTGGAACATGTGGAGGAATGTTCCTGAGCTGCTGTGGGATGGCCATTTTATCACGGTGATTTATCCATGAATTAACTGGGAAAATGGCTCAGCCTTTTGTGCAGACACCTGAGGGAGGCAGAGCTCGACTGGGCTGCTCTCCAGTCAAGGGGCCTTGCTCTTCTTTCTCACCAGTGAGCTGATGCTTTCCTGCCAATGTCAGCAATTACTGAAAAGAATTATACAACTCCCAGGAATGTTAAACTCCAAGTGGATTTATGCACACCACTCATAGATTCCTTAGGAGTCCCTGACCTTCCTCATCCCAAATCAGTGTTTTCTTCCAAATTCCCTTTAACAACAGGAAATGAGGACCAACCAAGATGGAAAGGAATGCTGCAACAGAAAAGCTTGGCCTGGGATTTTCTTCTTGCCTTCTAAAACAAAGACTGTATTGACACCCATGATGAGGGACCAAGAGGGATGTCACAGGCTCTCACTCTCTTCATTGCCCATATTTGCACAACTTCACAATTTAATCCCTTGGGGAATGGTCAGATCTTCTTGTGCTGCAAGAAAGTAACCCAGAACACTGTGTGATCAAAATTATCAATGAGGGTGTTTATTTTCTGAAATTTCCCTAATCTATGAAAATTGAAACTATTTACTGTCACCTTGAGAGCAGGATGGTCAGAAACCTTATAAAGCAAGGTGTTCCTGAAGTTTTTCTATCTGAAAGGAATGCCAGGTTTTATTGCTAGTGATGAGAGCGTCCATTCCGGTACCTTCTCTCTACTGTTTGGCACTTCCTAGTATAGAAGAAAAAAATTATTTACCAAAAGTAAGAAGGACTAGTGATCAAAAGAGGCAAAAAAATATGTGTTTTCCATATTTTATTCCACATGCATTCAGGACCTTGGATCATAACAAAGTTATTGTCTTTGCAGGTGATAAAAGGCGTATTTTTTAGATAGATCAGTGGTAAGAAACTCATCCCTAAGTAGCGAAATACAAATTTACCTGTATTGTAATTAATCTTTGGGAGAGTTTACAAAAACTGAGTTTTTCCAGTGTGATTTTCATATAAGGAGTAGTTAGTTTAGTGCCTTGGGCCTATTTTGTTTCTCTGGAATAATGTAACAGTTTAAAAACACAAATAGTAAAAAATGCATGTTATGCATTATGATGCTTTAAAAGCTGCCACTGACTTGTGTAAGAAGTTCTAATCTTATTACATAAATATTTATTACATAATTATATTTACATATATTTATATACATATTTATTACATAAATAGCAGTGCTGTTTAAAATAAGTTAGACAATGGAAGGCTTTCTCACAGAAACTCATTACACCACAGTCTGTTAAAAAATCATATTTTGCCTTGTAGTGTTTTCTCCTAGTTCTCAAAGCCAAAAGGACCACAGAATTGTAGGCTGGCTTTGTATGATTTTGCAAAAAGGGTATTTAAGCATTAGGAACTTTAATTATGCAGAAGCTTTACTGAGGGATTTTAAATAAAAGATTTGTTCACATTATATTATAATCAGCAAAGTAAATATATTTCTAGCACTTCTATGAAATATTGCTGTGCTGAGGACAGGGCAATTTAATCAATAACAATCAATGTTTGGGTTTTTTTATACCTCAGATACCAAAATCTTTAAACCTCTGCTAGCTCCATGTAACTTTTCAGAATTTCTCAGGAAGTCTGTGTGGTGTTTCCCTCCCTGCCTAAGGAACCCTGACTACACCAGGAGTGTTGATGCAGGTAAGTGGCCACATCTGTTTCAGTCTGGTTCTCTATCACTTGCAACCCATAGTGAGGTGCCAGATGTTCTGTTCATCTGGGTAAGACCTGCTTGTTAGCAGCTCAGAACCATTTGAAGAGCAAAAAGATACAAAAATCTTCTTGGATCTCACTTCTGAAAAAGTCTCAGAAAATATTATAAATTCCACAGGAATGTTTTCTGTTACCTTTCCTAGAATTAAAAAAGGCCATTTAAAATCACCTCTTAACTGGACTTGTAGCCAAGGCAACAGTTACCATATTTTGCATCCCAGCTGTTATGAAAGGGGTCAAAATCTGACCAAAAAAAAAGTGCTGCTTTTTTTAATTTTGGGAGTCACAATAAAGATATGATTGCAATAGGCAACAATTTAGAAACCAATGATGCAAGGCTCTGAAGGTGAAGAGAGCACCACATTGAAACACCTCACGGTTCACATCACAGTCCCTCTTAAGTCCCTGTCCCTTGAGATTTAAATGCAAGTAACATGTATGTGCTTCAATCCTAATTCATCAATTTATTAATTATTTTATTGTTATTTAAATGTTGCTGCATGTCACTTTGTGAAATGCATTCTGTGTCATTAAACTGAAGTTCTGTGTGTGAAATCCTGTGTCTGTGAGCTGGGTGGAAAAAACCATTTATTTATACCGAGATTTTCAGGTTTAATCATAGCTACTAAATGGTGTGAATTTCAATATGCACTCTCATCTTTTGCATATGGACATTTGAAAATTATATCTGTGTATAATGAGGATTGGTCCGCAGTTGTCCGGCATTCTGAGCAACTTTAATGAGCTAGCAAGCAACATTTATTTAAAAAATTTATCTCATACATTCTAAAAAGAGACAAAGAGTATATGACATAAAAGATGGAAAGGTGGCTTCGGGCTGAAACCAGGAGGAGTGGTTTCAGTTCATCAATTTTTCATTTCCAGCCAATGTACCAAATAATGTGGTGGGTTGAGTGCCCACTAGAATTATTTACTCCTTCTTCTGCAAGATAGGATTAGGAGAATAGCAAAGCAGGCTCAAACTTTAAAGGGTATAAAGAAATCTGTACTTACAAAACTACGAGAAAAAGAAAAAAATTAATAAGAATCAGAATGAAATCTTCAGAACCTTCTCCTCCCCCCAAACCTTCTTTTCTTTCCCACTAACAACATAGAAAGACAAAACCTGGGACTTAGGTCAGCTGACCACAACTAAAATAGTCTTTCATCACTTCTCTTAGGGAGAGAAGTCTCTTTTGCTGTGTCATGGAGACTTCTCCACAAGAAAAACAGTTCTCTTGTGGCTTCAATTTTCACAAATAGCAGCTGCCCAGAAATCACCATTTTTGAAGTCCCTCCTATCTCGTGCAGCCTTCCCACAGCTGCGTATGGGCCATGTCAAACTTATAGGGTAGTATTTTAAGGATGAGCTGTTCAAAGCAAAGGTTCTCTTCATCTGTCTCTGAAATCATCTTCACCTCTGGGAACAGAGGTCCTCTCCTTCCCTGGAGGCAAATGGCCTTCATCACTCATCTTCCTCTCTGTTCAAGCTTCTCATGCAATCACAGCTACTTCAACATTTACTTGCTTTAGCACAAATGCCTTTGCTCATATCTCCAATTTGAACACTTCATTTCCTCATATTGTTTTCATGAATTAAAAGGATATTAGAGTATATCAACAGTCCATCACCATGGTCTTGCAAAAGAATTATAGCCTAAGACTAAGGCATCTCCTCATTCTCTTCCCATCTGAAACTTATCTCCTTCTTTACTCACCTTGCTGTCTTCATGTTGTCTCTTTACGTGTCTTCATTCTGTCTTTTTCTCTCACTTGAGAAGATCAATGCTTTATAAGTTTTATGTGTGCAATAAAAGAGTTAATATCTTTCCCGGGGCCTGTAGATGGTCAAGATGGTTGGTGGTGGCCGAAGCAGTTACGATGATGGATTTCAGGCCATGCTGGGAGCTGTGCCAGGATCTCAGGGGCCCAGCCAGAATGACCACAGCCTCTCTGGTGCATGGCTGGTCTCAGGCTCCTATTGCATTTAATTCCAGCTATGGGTTGGCTTGACTTTGCTGTGGGGGAAGGAACCAGCCTGGCGGGAAAATGTTAACAGCCGCTGGAGCCTGGCCTGGCCAGGATGGGGACCCTTGGCCTCCCTTCCCCTGCCTGGCAGCCGCTGGGGCCTGACTGGGACAGGGCCTGGTGGGGTCCCCAGGAAGGAGCCTGGCCCCTCGGCAGAGCCCACCTGGCCTCGCCCAGCCACCTGGAAGAGGCTGGGCCAGGCCTGTTACCTGTTCTCAGACTGGAAGAAAAAAGAGCTTTCTGAGGGTTTGTTTGATTTTTTACATATGTGTTCACCCAGGCATGTCCAGCTTTTCTAGTGGTTTAACAGTGTGTCAGTATTCTAAACTAGTCACTGATTGGTTTTGTCAGGCACAGAGGAAACTGCTAGCAGCTTCTCTTAGAAAATCACTTCTGTGACTGGCTTCTTCCTTCCTCACTAAATGTCAATCAGTGCAAAACCAGCACAGATGGAGAGACAATTGACAAGGGATGGAGGGACAGCACACAGAGAATGTCTCCCGCTGCCGCAGGGCAGGGTTAGATGGGATATTGGGAAGGAATTGTTCCCTTGGAGGGTGGGCAGGCCTGTGGCTGTGGCTGCCCCTGGATCCCTAGCAGAGTCCAAGCCAGGTTGGACACTGGGGCTTGGAGCAGCCTGAGACAGTGGAAGGTGTTCCTGCCCATGGCAGGGGGTGGAATGACATGAACTTTAAGGTCCTTCAGACCTAAACCATTCCAGTATTCTCTTCAATGATTCTAGAATATTATAATCAGATATCTGATTTTAGATTGCAATTTAATGACCACTGATGCTATGTCCCACATGACTTCCAGAGAGGAGTCCTGTGCCCCAAACCCATTGATTTGGCTGGTCTGGACGAAAAAAGAGGGGCACAATTGGTTTCTTAATATGCCTTGACTGTGGCTAGGAAACCATTTTTGACTAAAATATTTATTAGGTTGTTTGGTCTAAGGTTTTTTAAAATGTTTTCTTTTCTTCCCGAGATTTCAAGGCTGGTGGTTCGTGTGGGCTCGAGGGAGTGATTTTCCCTCCTGACCTCTGACGGATTTTAGGTCTGACTCTGTCTTTGTGTCTGTGCTGAGCTTGATGCGGCGCGAGAATGATGAGGAGTCTCAAGGTCTTGGTTTTCTTGTTTCTTGCGTTGGTTATTAGTTCTTATCTTACAATTCTCAATGTCCAGCCAAGATGTTCACAGCAGCCTGGACACGATGTGACTCCCCTGTGTCTGGCCAAGATGTTCACAGCAGCCTGGACACGATGTGATTCCCCTGTGTCCGGCCAAGATGTTCACAGCAGCTTGGACACGAGGTGACTCCTCCTGTGATGGGAGGTCGCTACCTCTTATACAGATAACTATGTACTCATTATTTACAATTCTGGGCCAATGTCTATCACCTATACTAACAGGGTCATTTCTATTCTGATCCAATCCACTGAAACTACTTTGTGCCCACGTCACTGCAGAAGATAGATGCCAAGGGAGAAAAAGAAGAACTCAGGGCATCGCCCTAAAATTTCCATCTTGTCCCTTTGCAACTACATTCTAAAAACCCAAAACTACAAAATCTTCTACACAGTGATAAATACACTACTCCCAGTAACAACTTTGTGACTTGCAATTCTTCTCTCTGTTGTATGTTTTTCTCATGGACCAAAATCAAAGACTGTGTCTTTCTGGGCTCTGTGCCAGGCAAACCCTCCTGCACAGACCTCAGACCCTCTTTTTCAGGTCCCAGGCCTCTCTACTGAGGTCTGTGACTTTCTAGGGCACCCAGAGGGATGCCCTGGACTCAAACAGTTTGGATGCTATCATTCACAAAGAACGACCACAGCACTACAGTATGTTCCTGTCCCTCACAAAAATTGGGAGGTCCCCAGAAAAGTGCAGCCATTGCTTTTCAGCTTTGGGTGACAGACACATGAAATAAAGATGCACTTCCAGCCTTCTTCTTCCTTACTCTTTTCCTTATAAAACTCCATTTTACAGACCTTAACATTTACAAAGGAAAAACATATGAGAATTGAAGAGTAAAAGGAAATAAATAAAAAAATAAGCACCTTCTTCATAACTCTGGTCTAAACTGGAAAGAAAAGCCCTAATTACAAAGAAACACTCTTTTTGCTAAGTATAGGTTATATTACTGAGTCATATTATCAATCAGAGATGTTCATAGAAAAATATAAAATGCTGAAATAGCAGTAATTTCAGAAGAAATCTGCTTCTAGCCAGATCTGACTGTGTCCAAGGGAGGAATCAGTAGTCATTCTCTATTTCTGGTTTCCCCTTCTTTACCAGTTGCCAGGAGGTTTGTTTTTTTTCGGCAAAAACCTCATAAGTGTAACATGAAAATGGCCTTGTTTTGTCAAATAATTTGCTTTAGTCTGGATGGTGATGAGCAGCATCCCTTGTCAACCAGCATTTTGACTTTCATGTGCTACTGATCCTGAGCACAGCAACGGCAGAAAATTATGGGCTGTGTTTGTTGCTCTTCAAAATGACTGGTTTTATTACCTTCTTGGATTATAATTTATGGATTTAGATAATTACACACACAGACTTGAATCTCAATATCTCATTATTACAGTTTGACAACACTAAATATTACAATCAAAACCTGAAAAACTTTCATTGTAAACTGTTACATTTCAGCAGTTTCAAATTACTTTTTCAGTATTGTGACGGCAATAAAATCTGTTTTGGCCCTAAATATGTACAGATAAATCTATTTTGGGGCACTATTTCACGGAGGTGGAGAGCCTGTGCAGACAGTGTTGCTGAGCATTTCTTCCTCCAGACTTCATCTGCTTTTTCTATTTATTTGTACATCACAGGAAAGCTTTTCCAGGACCAAACTTCTTCAGGAAAATCCATGGATTCGATTTTCCATTGTAGTCTTCTGGCACTGTGAAAGGAACATGAACTGATGGATACAGTTGTTTGCTCAACCCTAAAGTTTTGAAGAGAGATTAGGCTCCCTCTTGGCCTGCAAGGGATTACCTAGTGTTTCTTCTGGAGTTATGGATCCTTGTCCAGCCTTCCCATAGTTCCTCCAGCTTCACATGACATTAAACACTTGAGCTCTTGCTTCTTCTGAAGCAACTCCCTTTCATGAATAATAAAACTTGCTGTAGAAGAGAAGAATTAGTATGAAACAAATTGGAGAGGGGCAAGGAGGAGATGCTTCCATAAGAAATATGACATAATCAAAAATGCAGCACCTGCTTAACAAAAGGAAAAGTGTCTCATAGTGCCATATTTGGGATATTGGGAAGAAACCTCTAGTAATGCAGAGACACTGCCCCAGGCTGCTCCAAGCCCCAGTGTCCAACCTGGTCTTGGACACAGCCAGGGATCCAGGGGCAGCCACAGCTTCTCTGGGCACCCTGTGCCAGAGCCTCCCCACCCTGCCAGGGAACGATTTCTGTTAGAGCCAGAGTGATTTATGCCAATAAGCCAGACTCCAGTCCAGCAGCCTTTTTGCTACACAACACAGAAGTCCAGTGATGGTACTTTTCATATTGCTGTCTCTTTTTCTGAAGGAGGATATTTCAGTCATTGTGGGCCATTTTTACTGAACACTTTACATGTATTAGAACATACTCAGAAGAGTTTTGTGGTGTGCATTGCAAGCTCAGAAAGAAAGAGAGGCCTAAACCACCCATTTGTTAGAATTGATGCATATTGAGCTGTTCCTATGTTGCTTCTACCTGCAGTGGTACTGTTTACATAGGGAAATGTAGAAGCTGTTGCTTTAAAAGCGCTGTACAATTTTTTATGCCCATTCCTGCATATGCACACACACTTTGCTGCTACAAACAGAAGCGGAGGTATAGTTGCCTTTGCTCAGTTTGGCTCCCCTCCAAAAATGATGCAGAAAGTCACTTTTCAAAACTATCCTTAGCTGAACTTCCCAGAGTCCTGGAGCTGACTTTCCAGGAGCCATATGTATGGTTTGAGCACATGTTGCTATTTTGCTGCATGTTGTGGGAGGTATGCATAGGAGGACATAGAAAGAGCTGCATTTCCATATGTAGGATTACTTTTTTGAAAGGGAAAAACATGTATGACCAGCCTTTGTCTCCAGAGTTTTGGGGAATGATGCAAAAAGAACATATACAGCAAGATGAGAGGCATATGAGTTTCAGGCAGGCTCTGAGAGGGAACATGGAGCAATTACTGATTAGACAAACTTGTTTGTCTGTGTTGGGATCAAAGGGGCAAAATGGAGTCCATAGTACTCACGACTTTTTATTATAAACTCCAATTAAGTGATGCAGAATAATCTTCAGCATTCCATCTGGAAGCTATGAGGAGAGAGGGAGAACAGCAGATAATGACATTAATCAAGGCCTGAAGCAGACAGGTTCAAGTACTGCAGGCTTTGCTTAAAAAAATGATCTGAGGACAGCGTTAGTCTTTGAATAACATTCCAAAAAAGCTTCATGCAGCCCAAGAGAGAGGAGCAACATTAATCTGGGCCTCTTCCATTAACTCTTAAGCTGCTGGCCTGTTCCAACTGCAGCCACATGACCAGAATGCTGTCATTGACTACTTATTGCTCAAATCATACAGGAGGTTAATACTGAAATGTGGGTAAGAACTTTTAGGAACACCAATGCCAGGCACAGTTGTCTGCTTAGGGAAAAAATTGTGGAAAAAAAAATTAACAAGTGATAGAGGAAATCACCAACCCATTTAAACATATAATATAGTGGTTGAGATTGGACATTTCTCCCAGACCGCAAGTGACAGGACAATGGGAAATGGCCTCAGGTTGTGCCAGGGGAGGCTCTGGTTGGACATCAGGAGAAATTTCTCCATGGAAAGGGTGGTCAGGCCTTGGCAAGGACTCCCCAGGGACATCTGGAGTCCCCCCATCCTTTGAAGTGTCCCAGAAAGGCATGGAAGTGGCACTCAGTGCTCTGAGCTGGGGACAAGGTAGGGATTTGGCACAGCTGGACTCAGCCTTTTAGGTCTTTTTCAATTTTAATGATTCTGTGAGGTTTTTCCAACAACATCTTTGAAAAGGATGGAACCACAAATCATGGAAGAAAATAAATATTAAAAAATAGAATGCATTAGTTTTCTTTTCTATATTTGTGTACCACTGGTGCTTTTGTGTGGTTCTAACCTATGTTTTAAACCACATTAACAAATTTGAATCCTCAGAAAGAGGCTTCATAATTTCTGTATCAATAAGATGTTTCTATCAAATGAGAAACAACCAAACAAATTATATTGACATTTGGATGCATAAATGTTATTTTCACTACTGGGTTAATAACTTCAATTTAAATTATGCTCAAGCTTTTGAAATTTTGGAAGTTTATATCAGAATTGAGAAAGAGCCCTTCTCCAGATCTAATGGGGAACAGTAACAGCCCTTTAACTGAGGAGGGATAGTTGGGGTTTTTATGTGACCCTTTTTCTTCACGTTTGAGTAAAATCGGATTATTCCCATCAAAATTACTTATAGATTGAAGGATTTTTGGCCCAGGCAGAACACCAAGCTTGAGCTAAGATTAAAATTCTCAGAACCTTAATTTTTAGACAAAACCAAAAAGTGTCAAATGCCTCCCCAATAAAAATCTGAACTAATCATTTAAGAATGAAGGCATTAAGAAGTTCCTCAGAGAAAGTTATTTTTTATGTTTAGCTTCCCGGTATTTGCTCAGTCTCACTGCAGAGTTTCCAAAAGCACAGGTTACCTCTGCTTTATTCCACAGAGTTTTCATCATTCAGGAGTAAAACAGCCCAAAAATTGCAGGGACATTTTTATAGCCATATCACCTCATTCCTGGAAGTTTTTCTCTCACTAAATGAGGCCAATAGTAAAAGTACAATTTCAGTCTTTTACTCTCTTGAGAAAATTAGATGCACTTAAACTTCATTAATACAATTATATAATTGTAAATACTGCTCTATATTACATCTTTCTACAAAGGAGAAAGAAAATGAGGCTGAATTTGACCAAGAGAAGCAATAACTGATTCTCTCTTTTGATATCAGGTAGTAGGGGGAAAGATCGTTTGGACATACTGAAATCAATACTGAGTATCTGTAGATATTAAAGGTTAGGGTCAATAGAGCCTCAAACATTTAGATTTTTAAGAATTTTATGGACTAAATATAAATATTATTAAGCCTCTGAGGAAATTATCAGCTGGTTAAGGGGATAACTTGATGCCAGAAAAATGAGAGAGTTCAGCTGAGGATGGAATGTCTCTCCTTCTGACTTTTGGCAGGTGAAATTTTTCAGTATTTAGAAACTTAAAAGGATAGAAACAATAGCTCTACTATTTTTCCCTTTAGATAAATACAATTTATATTAAGCAATGTGGAGTTTTTTGAATCATTCTAGTTTTAGGGTGAGTCTTATTACATGATAGCAAGCCAGGATTTTTTTTTTTTTTTTTTTTTTTTAATCATTATTGTATTATTTTATTTTTAAAATAGTGTATTTATGTTTATCAATAGGTTTTTCTTCCTTGCTTCTGGTTTTTATTAACCACAAGCAGGCCATGGCAGTAAATCGACATCTGCTCTGCTGCCTCTGCTGAGTCATTTTCCATATTTTCCATTTCCATCTACCAGAATTCCCAAGAAAACATCCCAGGAGTTGCACCTGATTTCTTGGGATGCTGCCCCAGTTTGTGAGATGTCCTTCTGGTTTGGGACAATCCCAGGGGGGAGGTTCCTATTTCCAGGGCTTCATTTCCATGATCACTGCTGGCAAACCACCTCCATCCACTCCTCCCTACCCAGGAACACTGAATACCTATCCCAAGGATAACGCAGCTTGTGGAGGAGGTTTTCTCTGGAAGCACCCAGGGGGATGCAGTGGAAGTGTGATCCTGAATGGATAAGGCTGGAAGGTTTCACCCCCCCAGCTGTCAGCTGTTGCCTCATGCTTGTGCTCAGTGCACTTCCATGGTAAATAAGTTGGGAAGAAACAGGAAAGGTGTTCCACCATATGTTTTAGAAATGGAATCAAAAGGAAAATATCAACTGTAATACAGAAAAATCTGAGGTTTTTTTCCTCCTGAGCAAAACAGGAAGGTGATTGATAAATAATTGTGGTGATTGATAAATAATTGTTTGTCCCCAGTTTCTGTTAGTGTTTTTTTGAGTCCAGAGCTTCTGTGAAAATTGACAGTAACTCACTAATTGTCTTTACTTTCACTTTTCTTCTTGCCTGGAAGCAACTTTCCTTTGCAAGTTCACCATTCAGAGAAGAGCTGTCCATTAAAAACAAGCTCATCTGCTCAGGATTAGATGCATATGGCAGCAATGGGATCCAAAGGAAGGCATCAGCTGCCCTGTCTTAGCACCAGAATTCTTAGTTTGATGCTTACATGGACTTTTCATTAACATTACTCTTCAATAATGTCTCTGCAAAAGAGACAGATAATCCTTAATAAAAAGGCTTTTCCTTAGGATAAGTTAGTCTAAAGGTATTGAGCTTCCACTAAATGAAATATCTGGTTTGAATTACTGTTATCTCCTGAAAACGCTGATTTGATTTCCTTTCCCAAGCGGAAATTCACTGTTGATTGCTCTTTACTCCAAACATACATAAGGTATTAGTTTAGCTGCTTCTTTATACTCAGGCATAATCTCTTCACTTTGCTAGCATATTCGCTTTTCCAAGCTGGATTAAAACATGCACATGAAAAAGAGAAAAAAGACTCCTTTAAACACTTACATAAAAGCATAAAGAGGGAACTCTTAATGACCTGGTCTAAGGATGACCATGGGGTTGGAATGAGATGATCTCTAGGGTCCCTTCCACCTCCAAATATTCTGTAATTCTATGACTTTATGTTGTATGTTCACTGAAAGGAAAATGTTTCAAAAAATTTCACATAATTATGTTTTTACCCCATAGCTTTTCAGTTTATTCTCCTGAATGAGGCTGATTTCTAAGCATTAGCAACACATTAACATTTTTTACAGTACACAAGATAAATGCCTTAAATATTATTAAAAGAATCTATTAACTGACAAACATATAGTGAACAAAAAAATTGTTGTTGAATAACAGAAATTTTTGTTTTCTGTTAACAAAACTGTGATAATTCTGTATGGGGTAAAATAGAAACACAGTCATTTCCTTGGATAACAAGACTGTTGCTTGCATTTTCTACTTGCAGGGTGCAAGTGCTATTGCTGCATTTGCCTGATGACATGATGGCTGAGGCAATCAGTCCCTGTGAGTAAAATTCAGCTTAAGGTTTATCATGGAAATCTATCAGAAGTGCTATAAACAGTTTCAACTGAACATAAGGTTCACAAAATTATTCTTTAAATTATTGATGGGATACTATTTTCACTGTAAGGAATGGAATATCTTGAGGATTTAAGTAAGATAGAATTTACTCATTCCAGAACCAGGCATATCTTTTGATTAGTTGTCACTTTATCTAAACTGGAGTTAAATACAATTTGGGATTAAAAAATTCATAGAGAAGCATGGGGACATGGCTGTATAAAGTTCCTGTAGCTCTGATGGAGTATAAATACAGTAATAGTATTTTTTAATATCGATCTCATGAGTTTTGGGCTGGATAAGCAAATACTGATTTAGCAGTTGCAGATGAATTCAAATACTGGATCTCAGTCACAATTTCACTTTTATTTTATATCCACAGATCTGTTATTGATAGACAGTAGAAAAGTCAATTCTTCATTTTAATGTGGTTAAGATGAAATACGGGATGGAGCAGGAATATTTACCCAGGATGAATTCAAAACTGTCTGCAAAAGCAAAGTTTCCTGAAAGAAATATAATTTTTTTTGCCTATTTCTTTCAAAATATACACAATATGACAAATTTCTACCAAACCACTGCAGATTTCCAAAGCAACCCTATCAAGCTACAAAAATAATATTTTTGGAACAATGATATATTGTTTGAATTGGATGGCCATTAAAATATCTTCCAATCCAAACTGTTTTATGACCATAAAACCAAAACCAAAGTGCAGATCTATGGTTATTAAAGGATCTGTTTGCTTCAATGGCTCCCCCATTAAGCTCATCCTCAGCAATCCCTAACTCTTCCTGGTAGTGTTTTGTGGTTTTGTGGTTATGTTTGAGGAACATAAATATTATTTAGGTTGCTCCTCCCTAGACTACATGGAATTTAAGAACTAATGGAAATAAACTTGCAACTTCCCTGACATTTGTTAGTTTAAAGTACTTTCAATAATAGCTTTAATAAATGGGTTGGATGTTTTTTCATTAAATGTAGTTTCATTTGGAGGTGGGGGGGAGAGAGAAGCAGTAAAGCAGATTTTAAGGACCAGAGCCCTCAGTTGTAGTCAAAATTGATGATGGGACCTCCTCTTCCTTTCCTTTGCAAAGCAAATTTCTGACCCATTACAAACAGTGAACTGAACTAACCTTACAACTTTAACTTAGCAGAGGTTAGTGGTGCTGACAAAGACACTTGAACATGAGAGGGGATTTTAAAATCTTTTCTAAGCTTTGCCTTGACTATGCTAAGGTGTAGAACTGGCTATTCCAGCCATTTTGCAGTTTTACCCAGCTACCTCCAGCAGGAGTTTGAGCTTAGGGGCTGGATCCTGTCTGGAGGCAGACAATGAAAGAGGCAATTAACAGGCACTCAGGAGATGTCAATTAGCAGGGAAATATTCACTGCATTCCTCCAAATCTGATAAACTCGTAGCCCAGTGCTGCTCTGACCATCAATGACTGCACAAGGAATGCCCACAGGGTGCACCCCAGGCACGTCTTGCTAATATGCACAATATTTTGGATATTCAAAGTAGATGAAACAACAGTGCTCTTGAATACATACCAACTATTAGAGGATTGAAATAATGTTTGGTCACTGTCCATTATTTGTTTAATTTCATGTTCAGTTTTGGAAATTATCTTAGTTGTAAGTGAAACAAAGGAGTGCAAAAGGTGCTGAGAACTTACCAACTACTAATAAAAGAGATGTTTCCACAGAAATAGCCCTTCAGCATTGAAGTAGCTTATTAACTCAGTCTTATCACCTTAATTTCATAGGCATCATATATTTCTATTTATGACTGTGTTTCTGACATCTCTCCTATATTTCAGTGTCACCTTGAATGTTCCCATTGTGACTCCTGTGGTCATCTCCAGTGGAGTCAATAACATTCTTACCAAGGAGCAGGAGCTCTGCCTGCTTAGGAGACAGAACATTGCTTGGCAAACAGCTAGGCCATGACTAAATTCTGCCCTCAAAATCCTATTATCTAAAAATTACCCTTTAAATGTAAATGAGGGCTTACAAGGCAGAAACGCTTTACACTTTTGTGTTTGTCTGAAATGAAATAATACAGCTCAGCCTACTAAAAAGCTGATGTATTCATTGCATATAAATGTTTCAAATAGGGAGCAATAAAACTTCAGTCTAAAATTAGAAAGAAATGGAAATTTTTACTTCAATTATATAGACTGTTTTGCCAACTCGTGAAATTTTGCGGCATTTCTTGTGGGTATGGAAAAAAAGAGATTTAAATATAAATTGATTCTATGTAACTCTTTCAAGGAATTATCCAGGTGACAAATTGTGTGCTTTCTTGCTGTATAATTCCATAAAACACTCCAGCCAAAGACTGAAAACAGTATAAGAAGTTTCATACTAAACATTCAAAATTGAATAGTTGTGAAAAAATTCAAATCCAAGAGTTTGGGTATAAATGTTAAAGACTCTTGATACCTCATGAGGTTACGAGGAGGAGATAAATTCTATATCTATCTGAGGCACAAAGTGATGGAAAACAACAGGAGGTGAGTTATTTTTTTCCAATGATAATAAAAACTCTTGCAGGAAAATGCTTTTTAAAAATGAATCAATAAAACTATATGCCTAAATTCTTTATTGAAGAACAACACAGTAATGATCACAGTAATTTCTTTTTCTGTGCCATAATTACTTTTTGAAATTAAATATTCCTACTTGATGATTAGGTTTGATCAGAAGCTGCTTTTCCTGTTTGAGGCCTTTGGAATGAGAAGATTCTTTTGTTGTTTATTAATTTTTTGTTTAGTAATACTTGAAGCACATGGAGTAGATTTTTAGCAGGCTATAGGCAACCTGACATCCATCAAAGTGATTCCATGAAGAATCCCAACAATCCCATAATAAAAGTGTGTTTCTTCTTCTGCTTCTGTGTTCTGTATGTTTAAAGTGTGTCTGAAAGTGAAAGGAAAATGAAGAATCTGTAATTCCTAAATTCAAGTTGAGTGCCTGATGCTAAAACTCATGTGGATCATTATTTCTTATCTTTAACCAGATATTTACCAATTTTGGAAATTAAATAGCAAGAAGATTTTTTTTTGTCAATAATCTCTTATTTTTATGCTTTAATGACTGTTATAAGGAATTATCTTGACATGTCAATGGGAAGGGATAGAAAAATGGAGAATGATCAGAGGAACTAAAATGAATTCTCTGGAATAAATGACAGTCATTTATAAGAAGCAGTTACACACATCTGTAAAATAATTTCACTGTGGGTAGTGCTTGTGCACAGCAGAGCAAAATCTGACAGCTGAGATAGATTCAAAAGAAATAGTATTCTTTGTAATTTTTTTTTATGAACTGTGAAAGAAAAGCACGTCTATGGCTACTCTTTTGCTCTGAGACATTATTGTAGCTGCTAGTTGTGTTTTGAACTTATAAAAGGTTTCCCATCAGCTGAAAAACCATATCCATGTCATGAAGAAACACCTGGAGAAAAGGTATAATATTCCAGCTGCTGCTTGTGAATGCAGGCAGGGACACTCCCAGCTCAACAATGTCCTTCTCTCTGCACATGAGACCCCCACAGTGTGCTGGAAAAGAATCTCCATTTCCAATAAACATTCAGGGGAGGGACATATCTGTCAAAAGGTCCTGCAGCAGCTTCCCACCCCAACGGCACCTTTAGGCTGATTAGACTATTCCTGTGGCTGCAGAGATGTGGAATCTTGGTCAGAGAAGGCTGTGAAATCACCCTGTATGCCCAGCCCAGACTCCATGACACGACACAACACAACACATCGTGGAGAGGGGAGCAGGTGCTGTCATTGAAAATTATTTGAAAAATGCATTTGATGCAAAACCTTTGCCCACCAACATCTGGAGTAGCTGCCAGCCACATCTCTGTCTGCTTTTAGCAGCTGGTGTGCTTGGTTATTCTTGTGAGTGAAGTCATAGCATGTACGGAAGATCTATGCTTCTAATTCTTTCAGGGTTTTTCTCCTTTTTTGAGCAAATCTGCTCATTTTCAGAACAGACAGTGAAATAAACCCCCTGCCTTCCTGCTACCAAAGTATCTCAGCTTGTCTCCAGCAAAGTAAATCAAAACAGTCAGTCAGCCACTGGACTGCATTCAAAATGTTTTGATTAAAGTTAAAAGATGGAGTTAATTATAACAGTAAATAAAATCAAAATAGTTCTAAGGATACTAATTTATTATACGACAACTGGAGTAAGAGCAAGTGTAGATTATTTTGCAAGAGGGAAAAGTAAATATTTATGTGTTTATCTGTAAGGTGCTATGCAAGATCTGAATGTAAGAGGCTTAAAAAGCAGAGTGCTCAGTAAGTGGGAACATCAAGTCTGATAATTCTGCCTTACCACACTTAAAATAAATCAAAAAAAGAAAAATGTTATCACATAGTGGTAAGTGAACCATGTGTTCAGCTAGTTCAAAAATAAAGGTAACACTGTAGATTCAGAGTATCTCATTTCCTTCAACATTATGCTGTCATTGAGTTCAGCTATAAAGGTAAGTTTCCATAGCATGGTGATGTATTAAAATAAGATATCAGTTGGTGCAGAATGCATGGACAAAAAGCAGACACATCCTAACATTTGTTTTATCTTGCATATTTTATTCATTGCTTTTATTGTGAGAAAAAACCCTTTGAAACTTAGACCCACTTAGCAGGTGCCTAGGAGGGAATCCTGAATGGACTGGTGACTTAAAAAATGCCTTCAGGAAAGGGAATTAAATAACTCAAGGCAGTTTGTTCAATATTGTTTTACTCCTCTGATTTATCATCTTCTACTCCAGGCACCCAAAGTTCCAGCGAGGTGAGGGAGTAGGGATGGTACCAGGGGTTTGTGGAACCCTCACATTCCCATTTCCACTGGGGGAGGGTCAGTACCTGCCCCAGGAGTAGCTGCCATGCTGGGAAAGGTGTCCAGGCAGGCAGCACTGGGAGAAGGGCATACCAGGGCTTCGGTGGGAAATCTGCACAGGGACCCTTGGCACAGGGACCTTCCTCCACCCGAGGGAAGCTGAAGCCCCAGGGCTGCTTTAATTCCAGCAAGCACCAGCAGGCTCTGGTGTGTGCAATAGTTTTGGAGAAACACTTCTCCTATCTGGTAGGAAAAGGGAGTTAAGGGAGCAGTTCAGTATGAGTGGTCTTGTTAGTAAAAAAGAATCAGCCCCAACCTAACTTCACTCCCTATCAGAGCCTAAAATCCTCTCTTATCAACCACATCACTGAATTTGACACAGCCCAGCTCAGCTGGGCCTGTTCCGAACTCAATGACCTCAGTGCTGCTTTGTTTCCAATAATTTATATAAAATCTGTCCATTGACAGCATCGGTCCTGTGGTTCATGTTCAGCTCATTCTTAAGCAAATTACTAAATCCCAGTCTTTAAAGGGAAAAGCAAAAGTCATTAATGAAAGTTACATGTGCTGTGAACAACACATTTTGTTATTCAGTATAGCTGACTTTGACTTTTCATTAAAAAGTCTCAGGCACTTGAGGACATGAGTAAAGAAGGGACAAAATGGAAAGCTGCCTCTACGTACCTTTTCATTATTTGCACAGGTATAAATAGAATTTATTCAAGAGGTGGTTAAATTACAGAAATCCAGATTTCTGATATATCATTCTATAGATGTTAACAATGAGCTTAGAATCTGGGGAGTTAATTACAAGAAAGATAACAAATTCTATTTGCATGACAAATTATTCAGTGCTAGAAGTATTTTAACTATTCCATAGTGCAGAAGAACCCCACAGTTTTGAAAACTAGCATAGGATAGAAAGCTATTCAATAAAAAACATATGGTAGAGAATTTCTCTTTGTTGCTTTCACTTGTTGCATGGGTATAAAAACAAGATCTCTCAATAGCCAAGGAAAACCAGCTCTTGGTTAATTTTATTTTGTATATTTTTAAAATCTAAAATCAACTGGTTATTAGAAACATTTCTATATTCCAGCTATTAGAGGCAGAATAATTTTTAATATTCCAAACTTATTCTCTATATAATTTCTTTGCACTCCAGTTGATCTTCTACAAAAGTGCTATTAATAACCAGCATTATTTACATTATAGTTGCATTAAAAATTGCATAAAATTGGATCTCATTTGTGCCAGCTATGGGATAAAGTATCTGGGATACATATCATATCTGGGAGAAATATCCTTCCTCGCAATAAGGCATGAGTGCTCATACTTTAAAATGTCCATTAACAAAAATAAGATCTTGAGCACAGCTCACAGCTATTCTGTAGCAGTGATCCATTTCTTTTCCTTGAAACCATGGATGCCAGGAGTTGTCCTTCATTCCCAGCTTTCCTCTTACGGGAGAAAAAATTCTGTGGTTTGTTAATCTGTGCCTCCTTACACTGGAGTTTCATGCTCCAGGAGAGATGTGTGACTTTTGCAGGCCAGCTGATGCCATCTGCTGGGGTCTGCCTAAATAACTGAATTGATTCACCAGATTTTTCCAGGGAAGTCACTCTATTTTAGTTAAAGCCAGTTTAAATAAACATATTTGTTCTCTGTCTCTCAAGTTTCTGCGGCAAAGTGTTTATGCAAGACAACAGCTTTACTCACAAGTCTCAGTTGAATGGCTTTGGTTGTTTGTGTTGCA
This sequence comes from Zosterops lateralis, assembly GCF_965231275.1. Classification (NCBI taxonomy): domain Eukaryota; kingdom Metazoa; phylum Chordata; class Aves; order Passeriformes; family Zosteropidae; genus Zosterops; species Zosterops lateralis. The sequence continues at coordinate 21,115,604 of NC_139772.1, read as the reverse complement.
CTGCTCATTTAGCAAATTTTCAGATCCCTAAAAATTGCTAGCAGTAGCAGCAGAGTCCAAAGGTTTTGAATACAAGTTATAGTTACTGAGATTATTTAAATACTTACTTCAAGAAACTGTATCTTATACATTCAGGTTTAAATATGTGATTTGTAGTTGTTGCCATCCATAAAACATTCTATAAATGTGTGTATATATATATAAAGCATTTGTTTAACTGTTGCAGCATGGAATGGATGGTGAGATGCTGCTACTCTCCCCAAAAAACATCTCTTCTCCAGCAGTGTCTTGGGTGGGCACACAGGCAGTCACTCAAGTCCACACACACACACCATGGATAGCTCAGCGAAGAAAGATGGAAAGGCTCTCCTGTATAGAGTTCCAGTGAGGTTTTTTAGTCCAGTGACAAAGGATTCCAGTGCCAAAAGATAAGAAATCAATGGTGTGCTTGGGGTTAAGTATGGGGCCAGAGGCCAATAGTCTGTGGCACAGGGGCAGTACAAGGGAAGGGAAAGGGCAATGACATACAGGGAACATGAGGGTGGACAATCAGTGATACCACAACCAATGGAGAAACAGGGAAAAGAGAAACCTCTAGAACTAGGGATATATATGAACAATAGAGGTTGGCAAGGCCAATGGGCCAATGGGAAAAGGAAAACTGAGGTAATTAACATAGTGCTGCAGAGGACTGTGGGGGAAACCTTTTTGTTGCACCCTGAGCAGTGAGGCATTTTCAAAGCCTATGGTAGATTCTTCCATGGCATTGCCCTAGAAAGTTCCCCTGACAGGCTCAGGAGCCTCTACATTTAACTGGGCTACTGCTCTGCCAGGCATAACAAGACACAGTTGTAACATAGTTCCATGACCTGCTGGACTTTCTCAGGAGTTTCAAATTAAATACTTAATAGAAATTTGCTGTGTAGAGGTATTAGAGGGAAGTGGTTGGGCTCTGTTGGTTTAGAAGAGATCTTCCCCAAAGTGGAGGAATTGCCATGGGCAGTTCTAAGGGAAGTAGATCCTACCTGGAAATCTCACTAGCCCTGACTCCTCTGAGGCAGCAGGTCCCAGATACAAATTAAAGCACAGAGTGAGTCATAATGTGAAGTGGCATTGTCTAGAGGTTCCCATAAAGCCTGAAGAACAGATCTCTTCCACTGCATGGGTGTGATGGTGCTTTTTTTTCTTCTTTCATTTATTCAGTTGTCTTTGCTACACTAAATGAGCCAAAACACTAGCTCTAGGAAACAAAAAAGCTGTTGTTAGAAAACCAAAATACAGGAAGTGAGATGGGATGTAAATTTTTCTTCCCAAATCAAGTGATTCCTGAAAAAACAGGTACAGGCCTTTGTGTTGGTCAGAGTATAACAGAAAGGTACAGACTAATGAAAAGAAAAAACACTTAATATTTGTTAATTTGCTACTTTTTCATGAAGATGTGTTGAGAGTCACCCCACTCAATGGCTTGGCACTTTGTAGTGTTTGTGTAGAGGAGGAGGGAGAAGAGTTGTAAAAATCCCTTTTGAATGTATTCCCATATTTATTTAATGAGGTCTCCAACTGCCAATGAAACAAGGAATTACTCCAGATGGAGCTGATGTCTCCTAGAGGTACTGGAGACAGCACTGCTGATAGCCCACAGTGACACTGGGGTATTTCAGGTGGTGCCTGGTGGGCCCTTGGGCTGATAGCAGAGCAGGAGGCACACGGTGTGCTCAGCACAGGTGGGCTTGGGAATAACCTCACTCATAAGAGTTACCCTGGTTTGCTGTTGTTTAGACATGGCTCTGTTCCTTGTGTAAAGCGGCACATGTAATTTCATTCAGATATTTTCCCTAAATAAGCTTTAACTAAGTCCCATGAGGCAATTGAGAATTCTGGATCCCTACCCCAGCCCTCTCCCCTCTGGTAGCCTGCACTGGTGAAAAGTACTTAGATTAGTGCAATTTGCTGAAACACTACCAGGATGAAATTCCTCTTATGGCTGCACCAAGACACTCTTGCATTTGCTGCACTGAAACCCTGTGATTATTGTTAGATCTCTGAAGCAAATCATGTAAATGATAATCTGGATTGTCCTTCTGAATTCCACCTCATGCAAAAGCTGTGCACTTTAAATGCTTTAAGGGGAAGAAGGAACAATTGTTGTGTAATTAGCAAGGGTTTTTTTTTCAGACACTATTATCTTTGTCCTAAACCTTCTGACCAACAATTAATTCCTCTGATCCATTACTGTTTCCAGCATTCAGGGCTGCCCTGAAATAACAGATGCCTCCTCTATTATTACTGAAGTATCATTTGCACAATTGTATTTCTGTCATACTTAGGCTTTTGTACTAAAGCTTATTTCAAAGTGTATTTTCTTAATATTTGAAGGTGGTTAGTAACATTTTTAAAATTTAATTGAACAGTTAAGATACATGTCTGTCTGCCTTGTGCTGAAAGAAAAGCATAACAAGTTTTGGGTTTTTTTTTTTCCTACCAAACTTAGTATTGATTGCTGTGGTTCTTTAGCCTGCCCTGAGAAAGCACTGCACTTCCAAATATTTATTAAAGAAATAGGCTTGAATACGCTATTTCAGTATTTCAATAATATTTTTAGTGGTATTTCATTCTTAATCTTTATTCTTAAAACAGAATTATCAAGCATTATTGCATGCAGCAGTATGTTAGACAGGCACGTGTATTCCATCCGTGGAATTTAGGAAAACTCCATTAATTGAAAAGAACTTGGACTAGACTTGTAAATATTTCTGTAAAACTGAAGTCCCTTGTCTCTATCTCAATCAAGAAAGTCCCTAAGGTATTCAAAAAAGGAAATCATAGAGCAAATTAATTTCAGAAAAATAAAAAAATCATAGTGAATAAGCTGCCCATGCACAGCTTTGAGAGGATTTTCCTCCCCGTCAGTTCAGCTGCAGATGCACCATGGTCACATGACTTCTAGGCATGAGTTTTCACATTTCTGCCTGATAACTTGGATCTGAGCAGGGTACCTTATTTTCCTCATTTATAATAAATATAAAAATACAAATAATGTGAAAATTGAAGTAGCTGAGTTGGAGATTCCTCTCATAGGGATTACAGAATAACTTGAGTCCTTTCACCTTGTGACTGGATAAGCTGGACTTGCCACTCTGCAGTTATTCCTCTCTGTCAGTAACTAATTTTAACTGCTTCACAGGAGGTCCAGGAATTGTTTTTGTAAAAGAGAGCATTTCAGAACATTATGAATTGCATCATATTACATTTGTTCTCCCTGAGATTCAAAGTAAAACACTGTAGATAAAGCAGGAATATTTAGCCCTAATGATGGTACTATAGGTGATTTGGATTTGCAAGAAATTGCAGTTAAATTATTTTAAATTTCTTTACAAGTGAAAAAAAAAATTCTTCTCCTTCCAAGTAAAGCATGCTTGGTGGCAAGGGACTTTCAGCTCAAATCAGCCACTAAGAATTTCAGACATTAAAGGAGAAAGGCAGTTTTCAGTTATATTTTATATTTCAGTTATGTTTTAGTTCTTTAGGCAGCAGGAGAACATCTACTGCTGTTGAGCAATAAAAGAAGCAACAGCTTTGTTTCTGACCAATAACCTAAGTTCAAAAAAAGCCAAAATAAAGAGGAAGCTCTGTTTGGATTTATAGACATAATAGATTTCAATAGAAGCTTATCAAAAGGGTAAGAATGACCTTACCACTTGGCCTTATTATCAAATGAGAGTTATTTTAGCTGGCATTGTACCAGGCTGCAAACGAGGTGCAACTTCAAAGTTTAAAGAAGGAGGAAAGAAAAACAGTCAAGAAGTCATAAATTGTATAATGTGCATAAACAGATGCAGAATTTCCATTAATTAGAGACAGGTTAAATCACTTCATGATGTTTTACTTCCTACTTCCTCTCTAACTGATTTCTCACCTACTTAACTGTGCTTAGGATCCTGCTATTAATGGCCTAATATATCACAACGATTTTTAAATACCTACTTTTGTTTGTTTGTTTGTTTTGTTTTTGTTTTTGTTTGTTTTTGTTTTTGTTTAGTTTTGTTTTGTTAAGGAAAAGCTGACCTATTTTTTTGTCCTGGAGGGTAAACTAAACTCAAGCTTTGTCTATTACAACCAAATAATCAAACCACTCTTGAGGAAATGGCCTTTTCTGAACTGTGTGGTTAGGAGGAATTGCTAAAATGTGGCATGTATTAGGTCTTTACTTCATTTAACTGCCCTGCACCTTCCTGTGCTTATGTTGTTGTTTTCATTTTGTGTTTAGACTGCAGCAGTACTGGGGGTCAGAGCAGAGACAGAGCCCTGCTGGGATAAACAAACCCATGAGATGGCATGGATCCTGCTCCAAGCATGCCAGAGAGGCCAGGGGTTAGGAAGGAGAAGTGCTGATCCTGTCCCAGTGCCAGGGATGGTGAGGTGAGGCTGGATTCACACCTGGGTATCACTCAAAGCAGAATCCTCCAGTGATTATCCACAAAATATAGCAGCATGATTTGCACTGGAACTTCCTTCTGGCATTTCTGCTGATGGAAAACTGTTCCCAGCCTGCCCAAATGCAGCCCCTTGATTGCCGAAGCAATCAGTCACATTCAGCCTCTCAACACTCTACATCTTCCCTCCTCCTTCGCTTCTCAGAGCTGGAGTAAACGTGTCAAAGAGCTCACCTCACCCCTGCCTGTGCTTAGGCACACAGTCAAGGGATTTGGGCACTACTGCAGATGAACACTTTGCTTACATTGTGTTTACTCAGTGCTGAGAGGTTTTAGGTACTCCCAGAGGTCATTTACGTGGTGGTAGCAAAAATGTTCCACTCTCCCATTTCACAGAGTAAATCTGGACCAATATTCAAATATATGAAGGGAAATTTGCATGGTTATGTCCCCGGGTATTGCTCCACAATCTTGTGTTCCATATTCCTAATTTTATTAATTTCTGACTTGATAATATAATAATAGAAGATTTAATTTTATAAAATCATAGAATCTTAAGGGTTGGAAGAGGCTTCCAAAACCATGTCGTCCAAGCTGTGCCCAATACTGACCTTATCCGCAGACCACAGCACTGAGTGTCACGTCCAGACCTTGCTGGGACACCTCCAGGGACGGGCACTCCAAACGTCCCCGGACAGCCCCTGCCAAGGCCTGACCACCCTTTCCGTGCAAAAATTCCTCCTGCTTCCAACCTGAGCCTCCCCTGGCACAACACTATAATAACAATAATAAGAGATTAATTGTAACAATTTAATATTAAAGTGGGTCTCACCTTGACGAAGCTTTTACTTGTTGGGCAAAAAGGGATCCATTAAAACTAGGCCAAAGAAATCCTGCATTGCTCCAACAGTGGAGCAGCTGAAGCGGAATAACCACATGCAGCCCTAGGTCAGGTTTAGCTCCAGCAGGCAATCCCAGCCCAAAGGAGATCCTACTGTCTCCCCCATTCATCCTGATCTCCCAGTGCATAGATTTCTGAATGTGCAGGAAATTACCTGAGGCTTAGGGGAATGAAGGGAAAACAGGAAAGAGCTGTGAAAAAGCACCCATTTCAAACAGAGTTGTTTTGTAGAGGTGGTCAGTGAAGTTGGCTGATCTTATCTGATAAAAGCTCGCAGGTTAAGATAAAAACATGAAATTTCAGGATATACCTAAACCTGCCTCATTTTAAATGTAAAGATTCATGTGGTAAAATAATCACTTAAAAGAGTAAAGGGACTTTTTACAAGGGACTTTTTGCAAGGGCCTGGAGTGCCAGGACAAGGAGGAATGACATCACAGTGAAAGAAGGGAAATTTAGATCGGATATTGGGAAGGAATTGTTCCCTGGGAGGGTAGGCACGCCCTGGCACAGGGTGCCCAGAGAAGCTGTGGCTGCTGCTGGATCCCTGGCAATGTCCAAGGCCAGTTTGGACACTGAGGTTTGGAGTAGCCTGGGACAGTGGAAGGTGTCCCTGCCCATGGCAGGGGTGGCACTGGATGAGCTTTAAGGTTCTTCCCAGCCCAAACAATTCTATGATTGGCTGATAGAATTTAGAATAAGTTTTTTGCCAAAGCGCACATTTCTGCATGACTTCCTTTAATAACTGCAGTCTCCAGCCTAATAAAGCCTTTCAGATAATTGCAATGTGAACACTTTTATTTTTCATAGTTATACAGTGGGTTATTTTATTCTTGCTCTAGTAAAAACATGATTCTTGTTGACTTTTTAAATAGTGATCACTTAATTGGAAACAGATGCTAGTGTAAGAGGAAAAACATTTTAATTAACACATTTAAGCTGGAAAATTTCATATACCTGAGGAGCTGAAGCAGATTTAAACAAAGGGTAGGACTTGTCCATTATTTAAATTACAGATAATTTCATCATACAATAACTAAACAAAAGTTAATGAGACCATTGGAAGGTTTGTATTATTTAGTTTGTACACAGTCTAACATTTAACAGAAGAAAAAAGTGAAATACACCAGTTTAAATGCAAATTTTTCTCTCGCAACAAAAAGCCCATAGAAAATGATTGTTCTTTTCCCCTTCTATGAACTTTGATAAAGGTTCTTTTTATATATTTTTTTTAATATTGTCTTTTTACTCTGAACTTACAGAAACAAAGAAAATCTTTCAGTTTATTGTCAGCAGTATATTAACTTCAAAAAGTCTTACATTAGGACATGATGCACTTTTGAAGTGATAACTGGGTGTTAGTAAAAATCCTAAAACCCCAATAGATTTTTATGAAAACTTGGACTTAAATGCAAATAAAGCAACATATTGTTATAAACAAATTAGCCAATTTAATAATTAAAGAGAATTTATTAAATAATCAAAGTATAAGATTTGAAAAAGCTACAAAGCGAAATAGTGTTGAGCCCGAGGTTGGCACTGGGTGAACAACGAATCGGACTCTATCGATCCGAATTCCCCCGCGGTTCATGAATTCTGCTTTCCCAGGGTCTTTTTTTAATATATTTTTTCTCTCTGCTGACCCGGGCGGGGGGGGGGGGGTTACTTTGTTGATCTTCTCTTTTAGCACATTCATGTATTTTTCTTTTCTTGTTGCTGGTCTGACGAAAAGTTTCCCAGAATGGGTGAATAATTAATTTTCTTTACTGGAATTCTGTTCAGGAAAAAACATCTTTAGCGATACATATTATCTTATCATGCTTGCATCTCGAATGCATATCACTGGGGTCTTGTCAGACGAAAAATCCTTTGGAATAAACACGTGTGGAGGCACTTTATCCTTGCTTGATGAATTTCTCCTTCCTGGTGCTAATCGCTTCTTCCCTGTCACTGGCTTTAGTTACACAAATGCTTGTAATTTTTAATTCTCTAGCATGAATTATTTTATAACATATATAACAATATGGAACACAGGCGAGCCTTTGTTTAATTTTGATTGAAATAATACCATGTGATTGACAACCTTTGATTAAAAGCAACAACACTCAAATTGAATGTCTCTCATCTTCAGGTGAGCCCTCAAAAGCAAGGTAATATCTGCTGCAAATTTGGAGAAGTACTTTCCTTGTGACTTCACTCAGAGTAGATTTGAAGAGCCACTTCCTGTTATGGTTTTCTCAATCACCATCAAATATATTGTGTTGGGCTCAGCTGATTTATAGTTTAAATCTGGGGAAGTTTGGAGAGGGACAAAGCCATCACCAGCAAAGGCTGGGGGGGACCTGCTGGAGCAGCTTTGCAGGGAAGGACCTGGAGGTACTGGGGGACACAGAGCTGTCCCTGAGCCAGCAGAGTGTCCTGGGGGTGCTGAGGGACACAGAGCTGTCCCTGAGCCAGCAGAATGTCCTGGATGTGCTGGGGGACACAGAACTGTCCCTGAGCCAGCAGAGTGTCCTGGGGGTGCTGAGGGACACAGAGCTGTCCCTGAGCCAGCAGAATGTCCTGGATGTGCTGGGGGACACAGAACTGTCCCTGAGCCAGCAGAGTGTCCTGGGGGTGCTGGGGGACACAGAGCTGTCCCTGAGCCAGCAGAGTGTCCTGGGGGTGCTGGGGGACACAGAGCTCTCCATGAGCCAGAAGAGTGTCCTGGGGCCAAGGAAGCCAAGGCTGCCCTGGGGGCATGGGGAAGAGCCTTGGCAGCAGGTCAGGGAGGAATCCTGCCCCTGTGGCCACCCCTGGAGGCACCTCTGGAGTGCTGTGTCCAGCTCTGGATCCTCAGCACAGCAGGGACAGGAGCTCCTGGAGCTGAGGAAGGGCCTGGAGCATCTCCGTGCCCAGGAGAGGCTGAGGGAGCTGGGGCTGCTCAGCCTGGAGAGGAGCCTCAGCTGAGAGGGGCTTTCAGCCCTTGGTGTCCTTGGTGTCCCTGTCTGTCCCTGGGTGTCCCCAGGTGTCCCTGAGTGTCCCTGGGTGTCCCTGTTCCCTGGGTATCCCTGTGTGTCCCTGTGTGTGTCCTTGTCTGTCCTTGTCTGTCCCTGTGTGCCCGAGTGTCCCTGTCTGTCCCTGGGTGTCCCTGTGTGTCCGTGAATGTCCCTGTCTGTCCCTGGGTGTCCCTGGGTGTCCCTGGGTGCAGGAAGGGGCAGAGCAGGCCCAGGCTCTGCTCCAGGCCCAGCAATGGCACCAGAGCCACGGGCAGGAACTGAGCCCAGGAGCTGCCCCTGCACAGGAGGCACAACTTCTGCCCTGGGCAGTGCCCGGCCCTGAGCAGATTGAGCACAGAGGCTGTGGAGTCTCCTCCCTGGGGATATTGCAGAGCCCTGTGCACACACTGCTGTGCCCTGTGCTCTGGGATGGCCCTGCTGGAGCAGGGAGGTGGCACCAGAGGAGCCCCTGTGGGCCTCTCCAGCCTGACCCAACCTGGGATTCTGTGATTTCTCATGGGGCAGTTAGACTCCCCATGTGGAGAGAGAACAGGCAGAATTAAGTTACTTCTGATTAAGTTACATCTAATTTAGCCCAGGATGTCCTGTCTAAAAGCATGGCCTACTTTATGTGAAGACATGGAAAAGCACAAATCTCATTGTGTGCAATATTCCCCACGAACAGGTGTGAAAAGGGAGCGAACATCTCTCCTAAGTGGACTAAGTGGATTTATTACCAAAATGTCCTGGCTGTGCAGCCCCTCTTTGGGGAAGGGTCTGCACTGGGAATGGGCTCTGCACTATGGAAGTTCCTGCTCTGGGCATTATTCACTGAAGGCACTGAGGAAAAAAAAATGTCTTGCATGCAAAGCTGGGTTAAGGTACAAAATAAGATGTTTTAAGACATTTGAGCTGGCACCCATTAACTGTTCCTGGGCTTCAAACTGTCTCCAAAGTTCTGCAGTGTTGGTACAGCATAGTTATTGCAAAAGCTAGGAATTAAAATATCTGCACCACACTCTCTTTAGTGTTTATTTTGCTGGCTGATGTCGCATGAGCAGAATGGCAGCTCTTGTGACCTCAAAAAAAATCAAACCCAGAGAAGTAGTGGGAAGCCTCAGTGCAGTTTCAGGCTAAAATTTTCATCCTCGATTATGACATATGAAATGAGGACTTGCAGTTGTGGACTCCTTCCAGCTTCCCAGTAACTCACCACTATCCCTGCTCACTAGTGGAGATATTCTAGAGTGCTATAAGTTATGCACAACATCAGCCTGTAAGATCCATATTCTGATTTTTCACAGATTTTTAATGTCATACTTTTCTTGGGGTTTATTTATTTATTTATTTATTTTAACCTTTTTTTTTTTTTTTTTCATATTACAAGATGAACATTTTTGGTTGCATCTCTCTGGAGCAGGGATCAAGGATTTTGGATCAGCTCAAGACCTCATACTGGTGGTTTTTTAGAGAACTTTGACATCTGGAATGAAATAGGTATTTTACAGGATAATACCAAGTATGTAACTGCAGAATAATTAATGTTTCTTCAGCTATATTTTCGGACTTTTCTGAGTTGATATCCAGATGATGTGCGAAGTCAATTAACCTGGCATAAAGTATATTCAAGTCACTGTAATGATTCCTTCGACACCTTTTTTTTTGGTTGGTTTTATGTTTTTAAATAATAACACTTTTAAATAATCGCTAAGCCCCAAAGACTATGGGCATAAATTGCCTAGAAAATAGGCAATAAATAAAATAATTATTTTTGTTAATGTGCTTTTTTTTTATTTGAAAATCTAGTCAGAGATCCATTTAAGCTATTTTAATAGCTTGTGGAATTCATGGCATAGGCTTTAAATTCAACATATCTTGTAACTTCTCTATGGACAGCAAATTGTACTAAATTGCTTTTTAAATATTTGTAACAATCCAGTGTTATTAGGAATAAAAAAGTACTGATTTTATATTTGTGGGAAAAATAAGTGTTTCATATAACGGGCAAAGGAGGAAAAAGAAAAGTGATTATTTTAGTTAAGAGGGCTTTTCAGAAGAATCTACTAAGGTGTAAAAAAAATGTATTATTCCAAAGGATTTTCGTTTCCTTTTTGAGAAGAATTAGGACAAAGAAAAAAGTGTCGTTCATTTTCTATCAAGGTGAGAAAAAACCATTTTCCAACAGATTCCAAACAATTCTAGATCTGAGAAAAAGAAGATACCTTTTGATCCTTGGAATCAAAGAGAGGCATCTCAGCAAAGCAGCGGGCAATGCTGTAATGGCAGAGCAGTTATTTCATCTGTTTATTTCCTGTCTCATCTGCACTGAGCTATAAATTCCTGCAGTTCTGTGGACTCTGAGTGAGATGGGAAGCAATATTTTACCTCTCTTTAGGATGAGGGAAAGCAAACTGGAGGAATGTATCCTGTCTGGGGCATGGCACTTCAAGGAGGACAAGTAGTCATGGCCCATTTGAAGAAAGCTCCCAAAACAGCTTCAAAAGATATCAGAGCAGCTTTTTAATAAAAATATCAATGAATTAAGGTTGTTTAGCCTAAGGAGAAGAGCACTAAACACAGGAGAGTTTCAGTTTTATTATTCAAAAACTTTTATTGTAACAGACCAGGTGTGTATTCATTACTCCATCACATCCACTCTGGAGAGGTTGCGAATAATGCCTCAACAAGCACAGCTTAGGTCAGACACAACGAGAAAACGGCTCTAATGGCTGAGCAGGCTGTCATTGGGAGACAATCCCCAGGGACTTTTGGAGTCTCCAAATTTAGGGACAATTTAGCGCAAAGCTGAGAACTGTCTCCTGGGAAAGACATAACTGTGGACTGTTTGGGGGGATAGTAGAAGATTAGTGTAGAGGATTAGTCTTGTGCTCCTATCCACGCTCTGTTAGGGTTTTTTCCCTAATTCTACAGATTCTGATTTGTTCCCAGCACTTCATGTCTCTGTTGAGTGCAGAATTCAAAATGCATTTGAGGGAAAGGAGGGATGAAATGGAAACCCAGCTTTATTCCGTGAAAATTATATCCACCAATGTTACAGGACAGAGCTTGCAAGTGGCCTGTCTGATTAGAACAAGAGCAGCTGAATTCCATAATGGATGGAATTTTTTTATTACAATTACAATTATTATTATTATTATTATTATCATTATCATCACTATCTTTTTTACAGAAAAGAAATTAACCTAGTCTGGAGACCTGTTGAAATGAATTTCATACTCTGTAGCAGCAAGTTTACAACTAACAAATAACCCAATGGTGCTTTTTAAAATAATATAAACCTCAAAGCTATTTATGGGTGAGCCAAGTGTTTCTCATAAACTTATCATTTTTGTGTGACGCAAATAATTTCTCAAGAGATATGAGAAAGGTTCACACAAAATGAGGCAATGGAGGGACTGAAATACCACTGGAGGTGAGGTAACGGGACAGTTCCTTCTTTGGGCAAGAAAATGCCTACTTGTTCATGATGTAATGAAAAAATAACATGTTGATATGTCTGTCAGTCAAACCTAGACAAAATCCAGCTGAGAATTTTGGACAAGCCTTCCTCTGGCAGAGTGGGAATGTTTTCCTATGATATAATTTGATTTTTGCAAGCATCTACAAGGCAACCATATTACATCTCATTGCAGGCAGAACAAATTCAGCTTCTATTATTGTGTACTTGTTTCCTAAGAGAGTGGAAGTGCTTTTGCATCATTCCTCCTGGACTGAAGAAACAGCTCCTTAGTTTTTCCCTAGGATGTATGGAAAACTGTGCTGTGCAGTCCCTCTGGTGTCACCCTGAATTTCAGTGCACTCTGCAGCTTTCTCTTCATAGTATTTGCAACACCTGAAAATGAAGGTTTCCATTTAGTGACAGCATAATGATTTGGCAAACTGTTTCTAAAATGTTAAAAGGACAGTCTTGGCTGCTCTATGGTAGAGGCATGAAGAGACAAATGGCCACAATTCTTTATGCTGTGATTTTTTAGACAGCAGAAATTGGCCTTTAAGGAATGAGTTGGCCACAAACTCATTTCTCATTGAAGGGGCAGTTGTTGAATCACTTGACTTGTTTTACTATTGACGTCTGTGGGGACACCTGTTCCCAGGAGGTTCTGAACTAAGTGAAAAGACAAATATTTGGGCAATGTCATATCAACTACCCTGAGAATTCCTCAGTGCTGAACTGCAATATCTTCCAGCACCTTCTGGAAGTGCATGTATACCAATGCACTCAGCATGGCTAACAAACAGGAAGAGCTGGAGGTCATGGTGCAGCAGCAAAGCTATGGTAGTCACCATCACAGAAATGTGGTGGGATGACTCGCTGCCTGGAGCACTACACCCAATGGCTACAAGCTCTTCAGAAGAGACAGGAAAGAGAGAAGAGGTGGAGGGGTGGCCCTTTATATTAAGAAGGCTTTTGATGCCATAGGTATTGAAGCTAATGAAGATGGAGTTGAATGCCAATGGGTAGGAATTAAGGGGAAAGCCAACAAGGCTGACATCCTACTGGGAGTCTGTTATTGTCCACCCAACCAGGAAGAAGAGGTGGACAACTAATTCTATAAGCAGCTGGAGAATGTTTCAGGATCATCAGCCCTTGTTCTTGTAGGTGACTTCAACCTGCCAGACATCTGCTGGGAACTTAATACAGCAGAAAAGAGGCAGTCCAGGAAATTTTTAGAGTGCATGGAGGACAACGTTTTGTCACAGCTGGTGGGTCAGCCCACCAGGGGAAGGACTACGTCAGATCTGTTCTTTGCAAATAGAATTGGGCTGGTGGGAGATGTGGTAGTTGGAGGACGAATGAGGCAGAGTGATCATGAAATTATAGAGTTCTCGATATTTGGTGAAATCAGGAGGAACATCATTAAGACTTTTACATTGGACTTCCAAGAGGGAAGACTTTGGCCTATTTAGGAGACTTATTCTGAGAGTTCCTTGGGAAGCAGCCCTTAAAAACAAAGGAACTCAGGAAGCTGGGCATGCTTCAAAACAGAGATTTTAAGGGCACAGGAGCAGACTGTCCCTGTGTGCCAAAAGATGAGTTGATGACGTAAATGTCCAGCCTAGATGGGCAAGGAGGTTTTGGAGGAACTTAGGAACAAAAAGAGGATCTATCATTTTTGGAAGGAGGGTCAGTGGAGCAATCCTGTCCCATCTTTCCCAACATCTCAGATCTCTCAGGAAGTACTTAAGAGGGCTGCTAGCATGTAGGAAAAAAATTAGGGAGGCCAAAGCTCAGTTTGAACTTAAAATGATGACTTCTGTAAAGGATAATAAAAAATGTTTCTACAAATATATTAATGGTAAAAGGAAAGGTAAGGCCAATGTTTGTTCTCTATTGGATGAGGGAGGGAACTTAGTAACTGCAGATGAGGAGAAGGCAGAAGTGCTTAATGCCTTCTTTGCCTCAGTTTTCAGTGGGAAGACAACTTGCCTTCAAGACAACTGTTCTCTTGGGTTGGTTGATGGTGTCAGGGAACAGAATAGTCCCCCCATTATCCAAAAGGAGGCAGTCAGAGAACTACTGAGATGCTTGGATACTCATAAATCTGTGGGCCCAGATGGGATCCACCCCAGGGTGATGAGGGAGCTGGCAGATGAGCTTGTAAAGCTGCTCTCCATCCTGGCTCACTGGTGAGGTTCCAGATGACTGGAAGTTGGCCAATGTGGCACCTATTCACAATAAGGATGGGAAGGAAGATCCTAGTAATTATAGACCAGTCATCCTGACCTCAGTATCTGGCAAGACAATGGAACAGTTTATACTGAGTGTCATCACACAGAATTTACAGGATGGCCAGGGTCTCAGGCCCAGCCAGCACAGGTTTAGGAGAGGTAGGTCATGTTTGACTAACCAGATCTCCTTTTATTACTAGGTGACCCACCTAGTGGATGCAGAAAGGGCTGTGGATGTTGTCTATTTGGACTTCAGCAAGGCCTTTGACACTGTCTCCCACAGCACACTCCTGGAAAAGCTGGCAGTCTGGGGCTTGGACAGGAGCACTCTTTGCTGGGTTAGATGCACTGGCTGGATGGCCGGGCCCAGAAAGTGGTGGTGAATGGTGCTGCATCCAGCTGGGGACAGTCACCAGTGGTGTTCCTCAGGGGTCTGTGATGGGGCTAGTTCTGTTCAATATTTTCATTGATGACATGGGTGAGGGTATTGAATCTTTCATTTGTAAATCTGGGGATGACACTAAGCTGGGAACGTTTGTTGATCTGTTGGCAGGTGGGAGGGCTCTGCAGAGAGACCTGGAATGGTTGGATGGATGGGCAGGGTCTAACAAGATGAAGTTTAACAAGTCCAAGTGCCGAGTCCTGCACTTTGGCCACAATAACCCCCTACAGCATTATAGGCTGGGGACAGTGTGGCTGGACAGTGCCCAGGAGGAAAGGGACCTGGGGGTTCTGGTCAGCAGCTGGCTGAACATGAGCCAGCAGTGTGCCCAGGTGGCCGAGAGGGCCAATGGCAACTGGCCTGTATCAGGAATGGGTTGGCCAGCAGGAGGGAGGTGATTCTTCCCCTGTACTTGGCACTGGTCAGGCCACACCTTGAGTGCTGTGTCCAGTTCTGGCCCCTCAGTTTAGGAAGAACATTGAGACACTTGAGCGCATCCAGAGGAGGGCAACAAGGCTGGTGAAGGACTTGGAACACAAGCCATATTAAGAATGACTGAGGGAGCTGGGCTTGTTTAGCCTGGAGAAAAGGAGACTCAGAGATTACCTTATCACTCTCTACAACTCCTGAAAGGTGGCTGTAGTCAGGTGTGGTTGGTCTCTTTCTCCAGGCAGCAACTGACAGAATGAGAGGACACAGGCTGCATCAAGGGAAATATAGGTTGGATATTAGGAAAAAGTCTTTCACAGAAAGAGTGATAAAGTACTGGAATGGTCTGCCTGGGGAGGTGGTAGACATGTTTAAAAAAAGACTGGATGTGGCACTTGATGCCATGATTTAGTTGAGGTGTTAGGACTGGGTTGGACTCGATGATCTTGAAGGTTTCTTCCAACCTACATATTCTGTGATTCTGTGATTCTGTGATTCTGTGATTCTGCTCATAGGTCAACTGATGTCCCTGGTGCTTGGCCTGGAGGGTTGTGATTCTAAGATTGTTTTCCTGCATATTTTTTTACTGAGGTCATGGATTTTTCAGAACTAACATTAATGTGGGTGGCCAAAAAGGCAAGTATCATGGAAAATATAGTTCAAAGAATTAATCTGCTTGAAGGTTTGGGAAAGAGAGGAGAGAGGAGCACAGGTGAGGTGTCTGTGCAGCTATAGTAGTAGTATATCACAGTATCCTTGTGATAAAGGAGTGCAGGTCTTGCCTACTGCTCCACCTGTAGCAAAATAAAACTCATGGAATGGTTCCTGGAGTTTCTACTGGATTTATAGGACACTGGGCAATAAAAGATGAAAATTTTAATTATTTATTGCTTCTAATGAATGATCAGACCAGGATAGACTTGGATTTTGTTTTCTTTTGTAGAGTATTCAGATGTTCCATTTTGCTGCTCTTGTGGGCAGAGAAATCACAGAAAATGGCTGTGTAATTCTCTAATAATCTGATATTAAAGTCCTGTGAGCTTTCTTTATGAAACAAGTGTATTTTTTTGTCATAATTTTATTGGACAACTTGCCTTATAGGCAAAATGGGAAATATACTCTGCAAAGAATTAATTATTCCACTGGGGTTTCTATAGTAATTGTGGAGATTAAATTCAAAGTTTATCACTGTAAAGTAAATCGGTGAAGTTGGCATTATTTTGGTTTTAATTCAGAGATTTGGAAGGGTTCTTGCCAAATTATAAATTCATCTAATACTCTGGTTTTATGGATATATCCGCATTCGTATGAACAATCAAAACCTACTGTCTTTGTAATGAAGTGAAGAAAACAGTTGAAACTTAACATTACTGAAGTAGCATTGTATTTTAATTAATAACCACATGGAACAACTGTTCAGATAAGAATACTACCTTTTCTAGTGAAATAAATAAAATAAAGTGCATTGTATGAATGATCACAAAGACTCCCTCCTGGATTGTGCAAGATAAATATTCATTAAGTGAGCCCTGCAGTTGCAAGCAGAAGATAGGCTTTATCACTATGGAAGGGTTTTGTGATAAAGAAGGGTTGTATTGATGGCTTGAAGTGACATCTGGGAGCCCAGAACTGCTGTAAGGAAAGACTGAGAGGCAGAGCAGTTCCTGGGTGGGTTCACTTGGTTCTGGCTTCGTTTGTTGTAAGCTGAACAATTGTACTATGCTGCTGTTGATCCTGCATCAGATACAGCAAAAGTCCTCCTCTGCCTCCCCTCGTTAATGTCATGGCTGATGAATTTCCACCCACAGAACTTTTCCATTCTCCTTCTTATCATTGTGCAACCCCCTGTCCGCAGTGTGACTGAGAATATTTGGGGATAACCACGGGATTACTGGGAAAACTCATGCAGAATTTGACAAGAAAGCAAGAAGAAATAAAATTATTCATGTGTTACACTTTTAGGACTCTGGACATGGATCTGAATCCTGGTTTATGAACATTTTCCCCCTAGATCTCAAGGTAGGGAGTAATGATTTTTAAATAACAGGTGTAATATATGAAAGGAGCAAAGAATTCCCCTTCCAAGCTGTCACACATTTGGTCAAGTAGCAACAGATGAGGGAGGGAACAAATAAGACCTTTTAATTTTTCATTTTTGATTCTATATCAAAACATAGAACATGATTTGAATATTCCCTGCAGAGCTGTACTAAAGCATAAGCCGTGGACAGGTAATCCAGACTTAATTCTCAGACAGATGAAGAGTCTGAGGTACTTTTTTATCATTTGAATTTATCTCAATATCTGAAAGGGGAATTAACTGTTGTACAGATTATTCATTCAGAAAAGCACACAGCGCAATACACTTTTCTTCATTTCTGTAAGGATACCACATGTAATTTAGTGAGTAATTTAGACTCCAAGTGATCAAAACAAGATATTGGTCAGAATACAATTTTTCCACCAATTTACTTGGTATCTTTGACCTTAATTTCAAATGAGAAGGAAAGGAAGCAAGGCAGATGCCTGTATCACATACAAATTTGCCACTTTCCTTCACTAATCACCTAACTTCTACATCTCCTATTAGCAACTATATATGGAATTTCTCATTGTAGTACATTACTCCAGTGAAGTGACTCCACCTTGTTCCAAAATACCGTCCCTGATATGCCATGTATAGGCCAAATTTGAATAGAATATTCTTGTTTTCTCAAACTGAGAATGTAATGTAAGTGTTTCTAGTTTCTTTGGAGAGGAGTGGGTCAGGATGGGTCTAAAATATCCTTTGTAGTGCCCTGGTGCCTCTAATCCTATCATGCTGCATGAAAGTTGTGTTTTCTTACCTTTGATAAAACAAGTTTTTTCTGTTTCAGATGTTAATATTATCAAATTGGAATTAAACAAGGCACATCCTTTAGTGAATTTGCCTGTTATTGGAGAGACGTTCTGGGGAAAGCCTTTACAGAACTCAAAGGTGGGATCTGCATGAAGTGCAATTTAAAAATTAGTTCTAAGTGCCCTTCATATTGGTTTGCTCATGGTGAGAAATATTTATGTGGTTTTACACTGATGGAAAAAGCAAAATGGACAGGCTTGTGTGATGGAGAGTGCAGCAGCAGGATCTCCATTCTGTCTTCAGCCACACCGAGACCATAGAAATTTAAAGAAGTAACACACAAATAAATAAAAGCTTTATAAACCACGTGTATTAGATTTTCATCCTTACATTTAACCCTGGCTGTGATCCTAAATCTAAGATTGTTTTGCACTTGATTTGCAAATAGAGAAGTTTGCAAAATTTGGCAGAATTTCGCCAGAATGCCCAACTTCCCACAAGGTTTCCAACATTCAATTTTGATGATGTACTACAAGATCAACTGCTTTCTAATTCTATTTCTCCATTATTTGCAGCAGAAATGTTATTAGATATGGATTTCAGTAGTGTGATTACCAGTGAGTGGTAATTTTGATGGATCTGTGTGGGAACTGCTGGAGGAATGAAATCAAACCATGATTTAGATTTAACCTAATCTTACCCTAAGCTATTCTAAATATTATCAACACTTTTCCATCTCTTCTGAAAATAAATAGGAAGGTACTCTAAGTAATGGTTTGTTTTGTGTCCTGACAAAATAAAAAAAAAATAGAATTAAATTCTCTATAATTAGAAACAAAGGAATCACAACTTCTACGCATTTTGAAGAAATATTAGAAAAAAAGCTATTGATCAATTTTCAGAAACTATTCTTGGTATAGTGGCCAGGTTTTAGTTAATATTTAGAATCTTGTATATCTGAGAACTTCCTATGGGGAATGTGTATTAGCTCTGTGTTCCTCCAGCCCATCCACCAAGGGGATTGTTTTCCAAACTGCTGCTGGTCTGAGATGACTGAAATGATGGCTTTAACGACTTCTCTGTGGTAAATATTGGAGTTTGCATGTGTTTGCCATGCTGGTATTTTCTTCCATTTAACTGTGTCCTGTAATAGCTGTTGAACAACATTTTATTTAGGGTTCAGTTGGGAAATTCAGCCCCAAGGTCAGGGTGAGTTAATCTGCAAAAGCAGCAAAGCCCCAGCAAGGTGAACCCTGATGCACTTTAGATCTTTCACTGTGGCAGTGCAGGAGTTTCCAGAGCACTGATCACTCCCCATTGCCTGTGCTTTGGGGTTTTCCTGCTTTATGGCCTGCAGTGCCCTCCTCTCTCTGTCCCTGCCAGCAGGGATTGCAGCACTCTGTCTTTGGCCAGATTTGCATCACGGCCAGGACTCCCAATATTTCTGGTTTCCTCATCTGTTTGTGGTTCTGGGATTATTCCGAGCACCTCCGCCTCCTGCTCCCCAAACCCCATGGCATGACACACCCTGCAGTGGTGCATTCCTCTGGAGCATCCCTTGGTTTATCACTAGACTGGGATAAGGGGTTAGGAAGAAGTTGGTGCAGTTAAATTTCGATATTGAGACTCCATTTCAGTCCTCAAGCAGAATAAATTCTGTGTTTGCCTCCATTTATCTCTGTTGCTTGTTCTTTGATAGAAAAAGTCATAATTCCCCAATGATTGGAGTCCTCTTCCAGCGAATTTTAAAACTTGACTTTGCACAAAATTCTCACATTCCTTCAAATCTTTCTCAGGTTGCTACAGCTCACTGAATTACTAGAACTGATAATAAAAAAAAAAGAGTATTTTGTGGGGAGAAGTCTGTAATAGCTGGGTTTTGGGGGTTTTTTTCCTTAGCTAAGGTTGGATTTTGGCCGTATTTCCAAGTGTCATCACACATCCAGCTGACAGTAGAAAACTTCTGTAACAGCTGCATCAACACAGCCAAACCAGTCTTGTTTCCACATTCAGCAGCTTTACTTCAAATATAAAACAAACTGAAAGAACTGAACTTTCCTCAGTAATTTCTTTCCCAACAGAAACCTGAAAACTTACATTTTTGTTGCAGCTCTTTTCAAGGGGGGAAAAAAAAAAATCATATTTATCTTGTTCAGCTGTCAGGCTTTGGAAGATAATGGCATTGTTTTAATGTATATTGCACAGAATCACACCTGGAAGGCTCGAGTCCTATCTGTTCATAAATGTTAGGTGATAACAAGAGCAGATGACTGAGTTTATAAACATATTGCTGTACAATGTCTCTACTGTGGGGTTTTTTAACAAATGAGAAAGATAAGGAATGAAATTATTAAAACATATTGATCACTTGCCTGTTTTGAGATGTTGGGGTCTTTGTTGGGGGTTTTTAAAATTCTGTAGCTTGAAAAGTAATTTTGAAAAGACAGAGTGAGGAGTTTTGTGATGTTTGGTATATATTTACTCTATGAAATAGTCTTATTAATATTCGAACTGCTTTTTTTTAAGTTTCCTTCTCACCTGAGCAATAAAGAAAAGCCCTGATTTATGGTGTCCCAAAAGGATTTGACATGATGTCTTATAGGATTTAGGTTGTTTGGGGGGTTTTGTTTGTTAGCTTAATTATAGCACTTCTTTCTACAGTACTGGATTCTGATTTGCTTGAATAACTTGACCAACTGGTTTCTTCTTAAATAGTATAAAAGTCACACTGATGGCAAAATGCAAAATGATTTGAGCTCTTTATAAGATGGGAATGGATGTGCTCCTTTTGCTGTGATTCATGAGCTGGGAACCCTTGGGTCAGCTATTGGCTCTGGGACAATTTGAGTGGAGCAGAACATCATTAAGTGGGATGGGAGGTCTTGTAGTTCAGGGGATGCTACTGAACAATCTGCAAACATCTGTCAGTCCTCAGGAAAAATATTCCAAAGCTGGTTTAGCTCTTGAACTAGAGGATGAGCAAGGCTACCTGAAAATTGGAGCCTTACCCTTCTTGTGCCTCAGCTGCAGTCCATGCACTACAGAAAGATAGCAGTGCTACCCTCTGGGTGAGATCTTTCAAAACTGTAACAATTGTAAATGTCACATTAACAGGAGCCATTGGAACACCTGAGCTAGAAGCCCTGAAATTACAAAAAAAGAAAAAAATATGAAAGAATATGATCTGTCATGTATCTGTATAATGAAGCGAGTGTTGTTCTCAGCATCCATGCAAACCTGCATGGGAAGGATATGGACTAAAACACTGAAAGAAGGGCAACAGGGTTGGAAATCTGCTGTAAAATGAAAAAGTTTAATATCAAATAGCTTATTTTTAAATAGTAATAGCCCCTGTGTTATCCTGGGCATCCATTTACCACTATTGGCAGTCAAATCCTGAGAGTGAGCTTATAATTTAATGCTTTACATTAAAGAACTATTCTCATCTAGCACATCTGCCTTGTAGCCTCTGCAAATAAATAACAAGTGTGTCATGACTCACGGGCCAGTGGGTGCCATGGCCAAATGGCTAAAACTGCCTGGGCTGTTTTTTGTAGCAGAAGAATAGGAAACATTTATTAGAGCCATTATAGACAGCCAAGTGATTTAAGAGCTAAAGAGGTGTCATTTATATAATGTTACAATTCTTTTAACTCTGAAAAATAAAATAAGCAAGTATCCAAACAGGCTCTGCAGCTGCACTGCAGCCCCACAAACCTGGGCACTCCTATAAAGTCCATCAAGTGGAGCTCAATTTTACAGCTGCATGTTTCAATGCTCTATCTTGTTGACTGACTTCAATATCCTCAAATTTTATGCTGTTTGACGCACCGAGATAAAATTTCTGTCCTTGCACCTTGCTTGCTTTGGAAGTTAGAAAAAAACTTAGTAAGTCACAGAAAACACTCCACTGTATGACTGTAAAACTGTTTCAGAAATGATAATATTGATAACTGGTCACAGTTGCTTCCTTGGGCATTTGCAGTTATATCAGATGTTGCTCATGCTGATGCCATGAATATGGTCTGGAGAGGAATCAAAGATTTATTACTAGTAGTTGTCAGGATCACTGGGATCTGCTCCTTGAATGGGGCTCTGCAGGAAGAAAGCCACAGATACTGAACTTCAAAGCAAGAGATTACTGAGAGACATAAATGTTCCAAACGGTGGAGTGTATTCTGGTAAGCACTTGGGAGACCAGCCTTGGTGGGAGACTGGAACAGAGACTGCACTGAAGTGAAATAATTGCTCAAGGGCTTGATGTATTTTCTGCAAGCATTCATACGTCACCAGAGTTCTCTGAAAATGATTTGAATTGCTTGTCTTCCAAAAATTTGGCAGAAATCACCAGGGGATGTGGGGGTGTTACATCTGTTCATGGCTAAGGATGGCCTTAGAGCATTTTTACTTGCCTTCTCAAAATCATTTAGAGTTACATTTGCTTCTTTGCAAGGTATGAAGTTCCTTTCCAGGAACTACTTCATGGTTTTTAATGTTGTTAGTTTTCACTTTGAATTTCACTGTAGGTTTAGAAAATTACATACTATTCTTCGTGTGCTCTGTAAAGGGGCCTGTTCAGTCTCTTAACACAGGAAACTTGCTGAATTTCCCCAGGGTTGTAGATCTTATTATTTTCTACTCGTTGAATTAATCCTCCTGGGAACCATTCAATTTTTTGTAGCCCTTAAAACTTTCAGAGCTCCATATTATTATGAAAGGTTTAACTGAGTTAAAGTTGTTAGGACAGGGTTTAATTTTGCAGCCCCCATCTTCACGACCTCATGGTTTGCTCTCCAGTGCATAAAATTTGAGACTCTGAATTGCTCGCCTACAGGAAGCACTTTTCAAAACTGGGGAGAAAATTGCATAGTATCAGAACATGAATTGATGTGTCAGTGAACTCCTCTCCCTCCTTACCTGTTGCACTATCTCTTCCCAGCCTCCTTTCAAAGGATCCCAGGACCTGCTTCTCCAACTGTAACTCTCAGCAATGGTTGAATTCCACTTTTCAGCAGTAATTGTCTCACCCTTGGCCCTGCAGCTCAAGCAGGATCCTTTTCAGCTTGGGACGGGTTCCTGGCTAGGAGGAAATTATTTTTCCACTGCCTTGTGGGGTCTCTAATCCACAGTTTGGAGCACTTCTGCTTCATAAATCTTTCTCGTGTGGTAGTAATTGGGTTTAACCCTCCTTGCCCCTCTTCCAAATGCCAGGGATGTAACTGTGTGTTAACACAGGACCTACATCACAAATTCCTTCACCAGTGGTTTCTGTGGTTCCAGACAGATCTTTCACAAAGATGTCTTTATTCAGGCAGAATCTGGGATATTTGGTGGGCTCTGTGTGCAGTAGTTTTGTGTCAAGGTGCAAATCAGATTAAGACAATTAACAGCAGTGAGAGATTTGATAGGATGAAGAATGAAAGCTCCACCATGAGAGGAACAGTGGTGTCTGTGTGTTCAGGACTCTACCTCAAAATGCACCTTTTCCAATACTGAATTTCAGTGTAGGGTATGGGATGTGTCTCTGGCACAGTAGGAGTATATTTTTTAAAACTGACTTGGAATGTAGATTAGTAATATACTCAGTGTTGAATTCTCTGTACATTTATTATGCATCTCTTAATTTTCTAGAGGAGCAGAAATCTCTTCTGTAATTCCAGCTTAAGGAAGATGACATGGCTCAGAAAAGATAATTTGATTGTTGCACTTGCAAAGCATCCCTCCCTCCAGGACGCAAGTCAAGGACAATAAAAAATGCCACAGGAATAAATATAAATTACATACTTCATACTCTATAAGTCCAGAGATAGAGATTATCATCAGTTGTGGTCTCTGATAGCTCAGTGAGTGTTCTGGTCATGCAAATGCTCTAACCCAGGCAGGACTCTAAGAAATATCCCCAGTAAAGACATAATGGATCACATCAGTTACCAGATTGAAACCACTCTTGATATCCAAATTTTTTTGACAGGTTGACATCACTGGGGCTGTTCAGCCTGGGGAAGAGAAGGTTAAATAGAGACCTGATGGCAGCTTTCCAGTATCAGAAGGTGCTACAGAGAAACTGGAGAAGGACAATTCTTCAGGAACTGCAGTGACAGGACAAGGCAGAATAGGTTCAAACTGCCATAGGGGAAATTTAGATGGGATATTGGGAAGGAATTGTTGCCTGGGAGGGTGGGCAGGCCCTGGCACAGGGTGCCCAGAGAAGCTGTGGCTTCCCTTAGATCCCTGGCAGTGTCCAAGGCCAGGTTGGACATTGGAGCTTGGAGCAGCCTGGGACAGTGGAAGGTGTCTCTCTCCATGGCAGGGGATGGAACCAGATGATCTTCAATGTCATCTCCAACCCAAACCATTCTATGATTCTGTGATTCTAAATGAACCTTGCCCATTTGAATGATCCTGCATATTTTCAGTTATAGTTTGTTGGGGGTTAGATTTCTCTTTTATTTACTTACAGATTTTTTTCCCATAAGTTGCTAGGAAATTAACTACTGGGTACTTATGGGTACTTAAGAAAAAACAAAAGAAGTGGCTGAAGTCAGGAGAGGAGTGTGGCACTGGGCTACACTTCTTTTGTCTCTGGGAGTTTCTCTCGAGGGGAAAGATACCGTGAGTTTCGGGGGGGGGGGGGGGGGGGGGGGAAGGGGGGGGGGCGGGGACGGGGGTGGGACAGGTAAAAAGGTCAGGGCTGGGGGCAGCTGCTCTCTCATTCTCGGCATCAGAAGGACCATGGTCAAGCTGTTGCATACTGCAGGGAGAATTCACTGTCACCACTGGAGTCCAGTCCTAGGGATCATCTGCTCGTGTGCCCAGGAATCCTGAGCTCGCCTTCTTTTTGCTGCCCTGCTGGGAGCTGGGCTGCTGCCGTCCTGCCCCCGGCGCTTTCTTCAGCCCTGCTCTGGATCTTTCTGCGCTATAGCCCCACACCCCCAGCCCTGCCAGGACGTCCTGCAGTTCCAGCTACCACCACAGCGCTTCTGGTACATCTCATCCACCAGCCCAGGATTTCTGCTTGTTCCTACCGTTCCAGCGTAGTGGTCCTCAGAGGCCTGCAGGGTCACCGGGGTCAGACTGCCTCAGGGTTTTGTGGAACAAAGCCTCTCCTCCATCCCTTCCCATCTCAGCCGAGAAGGCTGGCACAAGGTTCCTAGTTCTGTTTTTGTTGTCAATGCCATAGTTATTGTTGTTTGTTTGCCTTGTTATACATACCAGTAAAGAACTGTTATTCCTATCCTTATATCTTTGCCTGAGAGCCCCTTAATTTCAAAATCGTAATAATTTGGAGGGAGGAGGTTTGCATTCTCCATTCCAAGGGAGGTTCCTGCCCTCCGTAGCAGACCCTTGTCTTTCCAAACCAAAACATAATTTTAACTCAAATATTCATGGTTTAAAAAATGGATGCTTGATGCATCCAGATAATAAACTGGGCAATGATTGCACTTCCCCCATCATCCTGATAATATAAATATCCACTCTATAAAACCTCTGCTGCAGTTTCTTTAATCCACTTTAACATGTGAAAAACAACTTGAGAAGGTTATTCAGCGCTAAAAATATCTTCTTTATAAACGTTTCTTTATTGATTTTGAAGCAGTGTAACTAACACAGAGGTTTCTGGGGCATCCAGGTAGGAGAAGACATGGATCAGCTGTGGTGGCTGCAGTCAAATTCATGGTGTTGCACTGGAACTCTACAGTCCCCTTTGAAGATGTCACCCAGTGGGTGCTGTTGTCACCAGCACCTGAAGCCCCTCAGACTTCAGCTCTCTGAAGCTGTGATAAGCTCAGTTGGATTTTAGTGGTTGGCAGAGTTGCCATTCCATGCTCTCATTGTGTATCCAAGGCCCACATCTCTCTGCTCTGGAGGGAAGTCTTCAATTTAGAACTCTTCAGAAAATAATTTTTTGGCTTTGGAAATCAATAGAATATGCATCGTTTTTTATTCAGCGCACACCCCTATGCTGAAGGAGAGAAAATGCAAGTTGCAGAGTCAAATGTTTTCTCTGGGGTGCTGGAATTGCTTTTTGTTCATGGACAAAGACTTGAATTCTGTCCCTCATTTAGTTAAAATACTGATTTCTGATATATTTGGAAGCTACTGATAATCTGTTCTTAAATTACAGGTGAAGACTGTCCCAGCCTTATAGACTATCCCAAATACATCTCAAGCAGATAAAAGGGACTACCTTTTTCACAGCACGTTGTTAAGTTTAATTTATTGCCATGAGAGAATGTGGAGCCTGGAAGCATAAATGGTTCTAAAAAGGGTTTAGCTAAATCTGTTGGTTGCTGCTAAACACAATGATCTACAAAGCAAGTGCCAACTTTGAGAGTTCCTAAACTTGTTATTGAAGCTGAGAAATACTCTGTGGAAAGATTGGTTTAATGGGGTGGTGAGAAGAAATGTGTCTTCCCTCACACAGAGCGATATTCCACAAACAGATCTGATATCAGTTTTGCCTGGGTATGGCAAGAAGTGAGTAAAAACCAGCATGTGAGTAGTACAACACCAAGGGTAAAGCCCCATTCCTAAGCTAGTCACATGGAAAGTGAAACCATTTCAGTTTTAGCAAGCCATTTTTACAACTTGAAGGAATATTGGGTAAGTTAGCAGATGATACTAGATTGGGAGGAGTTGTTGACTGGAAGACAGGGAGGCCCTGCAGAGAGACCTTGACAAATAAGAGGGCTGTGAATCACCAGTGGTGTGATGTACAGCAAGGGCAAGTGCTGGATTCTGCACCTGGGATGGGGCAACATGGATGTATGGACAGACTGGGGATGAGAGGCTGGAGAGTGGCCATGGGAAGAGACCCAGGGGTCCTGCTGGATGGCCAGGTGGATCTGAGTCAGCAGTGCCCTAGAGCCACGAGGGACATCCCTGTCCTGGGGGATGAGGCCCAGTAATGCCAGCTGGGCCAGGGAGGGATTGTCCTTCTGGGCCGGGGTGGCCTCACCCGCAGTGCTGGGGCAGCTCTGGGCACCATGAGGTAAAAAAAAGACATTAAGCCATTTGAGAATTTCCAAAAGAGGCCATGAAGATGGTGAAGGGCCTGGAGAAGCAGCTGAGGGCACTGGACTGGTTCAGCTGCAGCAGACGAGCTGAGGGCAGAGCTCCCCAGGGCTGCAGGGGCAGCTCCGAGCTCTGCTCTGGGCCAGGGACAGCACCCAGGGAGTGGCGGGAGCTGGGCCAGGGCAGGCTCAGGCTGCAGAGCAGGGAAAGATTCTGCAGGGAAAGATTCTGCTGCCCCCAGAGGGCGCTGAGCCCTGGTTCCCCAGGGAATGGGCATGACCCTGAGGCTGCCAGAGCTCCAGGAGCGTTTGGATATTTCTCCAGGGATGCACAGGAGGGATCGTTGGGGTGTCTGGGCAGGGACAGGAGCTGGATCAATGATCCTGGTGGGTCCCTTCCACTCAGGATATGAGATGAGAATACCCATCTCTGTGATTCCCTCATTTAATGACAGAAGCAGTTGCACTTTTTAAATGAGGAATGGCAGTTGCACATTAGGACAATCTCAGGAGGGACATTGTTCCTGTTACTCCCAAGGCAGGCAGAAATGGGTATTTGCACAAAAAGAAGATAATTCTGGTCTTTATAAAAGGATAAAATGAACTCTTAACAATTTTTAATCAAATGGCAAATAGCAACATCTTATTAACTAATAAATTCACCAAGAATTTAGGGAATTTAATCCATTAATCTTAAATCTCTGCATAGACAGGAAGTCATTCAGATAATGAGTCACCTGAGGCAATAAGATTCAGTAGAAATCAAGCAGCTAATTTTTGTCTGCGCCTGTGAATATTTCTTATAGGAATCCTATCTCTTTCTCTTGAGAGCAATATTATTAGCACCTTCTGCACTCCTTTCATGCCACGATGCTGGAGGAACCACATGCGGGGCTGGGTCTCTGTGCTCTTTCAGGCATTCATGTATTTTTTTGATGCTGAATAATTCATGAAGAACATTTGCTAATAGAAACATGTCAAACAAACATTCCATCTAAATTTGGCTATTTGTTTTAACATTTAAATTCCTCCGCAATTTGAAGTGTGGCTTTTTGTTCATTGACCTACTTGCAGTAATTTCCCACTGGAAGAAACACCCATTTCTTCTTATTTTTCTCAATCTAATCTTCAAATAATTGCACCAAATAAGCTTCTTTTTTTTTTTTTCTTAGCATATTTGGCTTTTTGAATTTTCAGTTTCTACATATGAGCTTAGAATCAGATGACTAAAATGTGATGTATCAGAGTGTGCATGTGGTGGGGTGATGTGGTGGAATTTGGGAATACCAGCAGGGAAAAATCAATGTTTATCATGATCTTTTCTCAGTGTGAAGTGGACTGAGAAAGGATGTTATGTAGCATGAAATCATGTAGAATGACCTTGAAAGAATTTAAAAGGTAATCATGAGCATTCTGTCTGAGCCTGCAGATTTATTGTAGCACAAAGATGCTGTGAGTTCACCTATTATACTCTTAAGTAAACAGAGGATTTATAATGGACATCTGTATGATTAAAAGCTCAGTCCCCAGAGAGGTGTGAGCACCTCATAACTTACAAACTGAAAAACGGTGACTGAGGTATCAGAGACATTCCTCATGCTTGGAATTAATTTCATATTAAGGGAGTTTAGAATGGGGCCTCTTTCTCCACATTGGAGCGAGTGATTAAATCTTTGTATATTAAGCATTTATATTTTTTGCTTCCTAACTTTGACTTTATGTATGTGATTATTCTGGAATCTTTGCACGCAAAAGAGACTTGAGAAGGGGTCCTGCTATTTTAGAGTCTGTGATCATCAGAAATTTGTTTTCTGTCCAACCACCACAGGACAAATGTTTATCACCCAGTTATACTCAGTCTGGTCACAATTCCTACATCTCCTTAACCTCCCTCTTGTGCTTCTATCCATGAAAGACAATATTTCATAAGGATTCAATGGTGATGCTGTTGTATACCACACCACAAAGACTCCAACTCCAGAAGGCTGAAAATTATTCCCTTGTTCTTGGGATGTGTTGCCCTTTCTATACTATTCTACCCAGACCAATTTGATTGGTGACAAGAAGACAAACTTCTTTAATTGCATTGCTCAGACCAGAGGGACATCAAAAAGAAGTCCCTCCTAGGGAAAAAAATGTAAACAAATTTGCAGTTACAAAAACATGTCTCATGTTTACAGAAAATTCCCTGGGAAAGAAATTTCAGAAACCAAAACATCTCAGGCATGAACCAGGGCTACACAATGGGAAGATAATGAACATCACTACTAAATAAATATAGTGTGAGCAAGAGGTTTGCATGTGGATAGAAATTATTCTTAAAAATTTAATAAGCTGACTGTGTTCACAGTGATAATACAGAACAGAATGTCCAAATCCATTCCATTCTGGAATATTTTCAGATGCCTTGGAAAGCTGCAATTGACCCATACAACCTGATGTTTTGAAAATGTCTGAATGATGCTGCACCCAAGGTTCTTCTGTATTTTAAAGACCTGGAAAATCTATTTTATTGTTTTATTATTATAAATATATATGAAGACATCTATTTTATTATTGTATTCTTGCTCTTTTCACTAGTTTAAAAATAATTTAGAAAGTCTTCTGCTTCTGTAGGTTCATTTCTCTGTCACTTAATTTTTGTTGTATTTTTATTAATTGGTGTCAGCAAGGTGATTTTCAGCTGCTGTCGTTCTCCTATCTGCCTGTATGGCCTCCTCTGTCACAGTCTGATCAACCCGACTTGAAGAACAGGGTTCACCCTGATTTGGTGAACAGGGTCAATGGTCTATCGCGATCTGGCAATAAAGATAGGTCGCTGGCTTTAACCAAGATGACCGTCACTGGGGGTCCGCCACGGCTGCCAGTGAAGTAAAAGGAGCAGGTATGACTGTGGTTGCCTGAAAAGCAATTTATTAAGGCCATACACAGTAGTGCCGGAGGATGAAGCTCTGGGGTGAGCAGCCAACAGAAGAGAAATATTACAGGGAACAGAACATTATATAACCTTGGTAACAGAACAAAGAACCTATGAACAACAATGTAGCCATATACAGAAAAGCAACTGGCCAATTATAAACACATAACCTTATTTGTAACAGCCTAATCTGCATAACAATTCCCATGATCCCTTCCTTCTCACCATAACCTAAACATAAGTTTCCCTGCCTATGTTCCCATTTCCCATGGCCATGGAGGTTGATGCCTCCTAGGCAATCAGTTGAGGCCAGACCATTGTCCATCCCAACCAGTTGAACTTCCACACTCTTCTACAAATCTTGCCTTAATGTTATTTTTTGATGTGATTCTTGATGTCCTCCACTTATCCAAACTCAGGTACTAAATGGACAAATCTATGAGACAGTGTTTCCAACATTTTCATAGTGACTACAGATGTAATTAACTCACAGTTGTCTCAAGGAAGGTTAGTAACATCATGCAGCATTTTTGTCTATATTTTTATAACAAAAATCAAAATTCAATTCTTCCTTTCCACCACTCACCATCAACTTTCAGGCACCACCGTCCATTTATTGTATGAGCTGGAACAGCTTTGATGTAGAGGGTTATTTTTTTCATCATAGGTGTATTAAAAGTATTTAATGTATTTGAAAATTCTTCTGCTAAATAGAAAGAACATTTTTAAGGTACACACTTAAAATGGAAGCATTAAGAACATTGGTTTTCATTTTACAATTAGTTTATCATTTTACAAATGGTAAATCTTGATTACATATATATTTTTCCTTTTCTCTGTCAGCTATAATGGTGTTACAGATGTGTATTAGGGAAAGCACATTATTTTCCTTTGAATTGTGTGAGTCAGAATAGATTTCTCTCCTTTCTCATCAAAGAATATTTTGACTAATTTTCTTAGGCACTTTTTATGGAAAAAGTTTAGCTTTGAACTTTTTTCCACACTGAGAAACTTTAAAACTAATTATTTTTTTTCTAAACTGAGAGCTTTACTTACGTTTGCATTGCAGAAAGTGCGAGAATGAAATTTCATTCCTTTCACCTGTCATACATGAACATTTTTAGGCTGTGCTCCTTTGCGGTTAGAGGAAAAAAATAATAGCTTACATTTCTAGGAGGCCAATCTTTTCAGATGTTGGCTTCAAAAAGACCCAGATTGAGTCACCCAAGCCACTTTTTAATAATCACTTACCTTGATGTGCTGCATTTAAGTACTGCTTCAATAGCCTGAATTGGAGGGGATCAAAATTATTGGATATTTGTGAAAAGCTGGGCCTAAACACCTACTATACTGTCCAAGAAAAGTTGTTCACAGCAGTTTACTGTGGAGGGGGTGGAAAGGGAGGTGGCTTAACTGTGAGTTCAAAAATCATGAGGAGTAGACCCTGAACAAGATCATCTTCTCAAGCCATTGCTTCCCCTCCCATGATGAATTGTGGAACCATCACCTTTAGAAACTAAATGTACATCCCATCCGTCTTCTTCCTCTGTGCTAACTTGTAATTCCCACCTGTGCCTGGTTGAATGTTTTCTCCTTGTCCTCGTGGCTGTTCTGCTGGGAAGAATGATGGCATTTCCATTACATTCCAAATATTCCTCAGCCCCAAGGTTTCAGTTCAAGTGACTTAGTTTTTCTGTGTCAGAGAGCTACAGGACTATGCAGCTTTTATGCAGGTGAAATTTGAATTACCCATAAGCATCTCCTGTTGAAATTTCTCATAAAGTACACATTTCAATTAAAGTTTTTGTTTCCTCATTAAGCATGGGAAAAGTCTTGTATTCAGAATACTAGTGGAATATCCAACAGATAACTCCACTACTCTATCCTTAAAAGTTATCTGCCCTTCACTGTGAAAAAACTCCCCCAGCAGAGCAGCACAGACATATAAATAGCTATCTTCTAAACTTTCCATCAACGAATATTGTTTTCTGTCATCACAATTGCACCATGAAATACGAAAGTTCAATTTCCTCTTCATTTCCTTTTAATAAAACCTCTGCTCATTTCATTTTTGAAGAGAGATTGGATCTAAATTACTTTGATTTCTTCTGGCCCAACTTTGGTGAATGTTTCGAGAGAGAATCTGAAACCCTTTTAAAACCCACCAAAGTGATCAACGGCTGTGTTCTGAGGAGTTTTGTACTCACATTCTCATCTCTCTTTTAATACAGGTCTTTTGCATTTAGAAGTGGCAGTAGCAGTATCGATTCCAGGACATGGTTGCAAGAAGCATAAATATTGCACCCACTGATGGAGCTGCTGTTCAAAACTTAACTTTCTCTTAAAACTGTAGGAAAGGGAATTAACTACAAGAAAATATGTGCAAGATTATTTATCAGCAAAGCCATTTTATGTTGTAGACCTTATTCATCATTCCCAATATGCACAGAGAGAATTTGGGTGGATGGGATCTATATGATCTTTACAACTGTACCTACCCATGATCAAGTCAATGGAATTAAACCAAAGGAAAACATAAACAGGATAAATCAAATGCAGATTTCGCAGGTTGGCTCTTCCTGCAAGTTCTGTTTTTTTCCTTCTGGTTTTCTTGGATAAACATGGGAGTTTTTCCTAAAATTACATCAACAATTCAGAGTAAACTCAGTTAATGCATTAATAGCTTGGGCTTGTGGGTCATAGATGTGCCTGATCACTGAAGTTAAAGGTTTCTGGGCCAAGTGACAGAGAACCACAGAATGGTTTGGGTTGGAACAGACCTTAAAGCCTATCCAGTGCCACCCCTGCAGTGGACAGGGACACCTTCCATTGTCCCAGGCTGCTCCAAGCCCCAGTGTCTAACCTGGTCTTGGACACTGCCAGGGATCCAGGACCAGCCACAGCTTCTCTGGGCACCCTGTGCCAGGGCCTGCCCACCCTCCCAGGCAACAATTCCTTCCAAATATCCCATCTAACCCTGTGGCGGTGTGTGAATGAGTCCCATTGGCTGTTCTGTATTTGTTTGTTGTGCTTTGTTGTATGTTAATGTTAAATGGTTTGCTCCTTGTACCGCCCCCCCCCCCCCCTTGTTTACCCAAAGACAGTTAACTGTCAATCTTATGTTATATAACCACCTGGTCCTGCCAGTCATTCTGAGGCCTTGCCCTGTGCCTGGAAAGTTCTAGGAAGGGCCTCAGATGATTGGTTGGGATCAGGGGTTCCCCCTACCCTTGTTATCTGTATGGTTGTTATGCTGATTGATGTTCCCTGAGCCACTCCCTGATTCCTTGCGATTGGTCCCATGCTCTGCCCTCCCATGTGTTCCTCCCCTGTTTAAAAGTTGCTGCAGGCAGGTGTTCGGGGTTTCTCTGGAGGCATGGCCCTGGGTGTGAATAAATCCCAGTTGCTACTCCTCTGAAGAGTCCCGCTTCTCTTTGCCTGCGCCTTAGTAGTGGTCCTGCTTCTTTGGCTCCAAGATCCCCTTGTTGCTGTGGTGCCAGGGCTGGCCGGGGCCGGCGACAATTAGGCAGCCACCGCATAACCCTGCCCTCTGGAAGTGGTAGCCATTCCCTGTGTCCTGTCAATCCAGCCCTTGAAAACATTCTCTCTCCATCTTAACAGCTCCTTCCCCACACAACAGAAGCCTGGCCTTTCCCATGGCATTGAATATTTCACATTGTTAATTCACTTCAGCTAAAAAGTATGTGGTGAGGGCTCTGAGTGTGGTTTCTGCCTAAACCTCTCTAACAGAGATTTGGTATTTCTACTATTTTCAAAGATGAATTGGGACTTTCATGCACAAATAGCAGCAGTTGTCTCAGGGTGCATGACTTCTTGCATATGTGTGTCTTCATTAGTGAGAGAATGTTTGTACTCAATAAAGCATTTGTTTTCAGCCTCTGTTGTGGGACCAAGGAAGAGGCATTGGATGTTCCAGTCATTGTGGAAGTGATATTTCATTCCTGGGTTGCATACTATGGCTGGCAATGAGTCCCTGTCCATAATTGCTCTCTGGACAAATCACAGCTCTCTAATCTTTTGTGACACATAAATCCAGGAAGGAGAAGCGTTTCTGTCTGTGCAGGAGCTCAGTATCTTCAGAGCCAGCTTTTTTGTGTCCATCAAGGAGCACTGGAGACCACGGATCCTTTGGAATTGCTTCAGCATAGCCGAGGCTGATATTTTGTGCATGAAGGTCTGTGTGCCCGTGAGGCTGCGCCTGTGAGTGACACCAAACACCCTTTACTGCAGTCCATCATTTCCATTTACAGCAGTGCCCCAAGTCACATCTTTAGAATTTATAATCCCAGGTGAACAGAAGATTTTGCCAAAGGCTGTTTCTCATTAAATTGATAATGAGTTTGAATTTTGCAGAAACCGTGTAAGACAATCCACTGGCTCCATGGTGATGTGGCTATGACTGTGTTAAACTATTCCAAAAACTCTCTTGTGCATATGAAGTTAAACAAATTTGGAACAACTTGTTTGGAACAACTTTGTTTCTTTATTCTTTGTTGGCAAACTATTACAAAAAAACTCTTCATTCGGCAGTCTTGGGTTGGCTGGGGGAGAAAAAATAGAGAAGCAGGACCTCAGACCTCAATTTCCCTTATTATAATAAATCAATTTAATACTCATTTGTGTTCAGTCTCCATTGGAAATTTGCATTATCCAATCAGAACTGAACAGGGCCCCCAGGAGCGATTAAGTGTCACATAAAAATTCAACAGGAAGTTCGTGCAATAAATCGGTAAAATTCATATATGGAGATTTTAAACCCATCTAAATTCTATTAAAATCCTGTAAATTCTATTTTAGACAAGAAGGAAACTTGGGAACTGTAACATCCCTAAGAGGTTCCTCAAAGTGTACATACTAATTTTTAATCATTTATCCTTTTTGAATGTCCAAATTAAGTAGTTTAACTGAAGTGAGTATGGCTTTCATTTCTACTTCTGATGAGGAGTAATATAGAGACATTATATTGTCATAATCTTCTAATATTTAGCTGGTAAAAAATACATTCTGTAAGTTACAGGCAACTTTTTAGCATCTTGAATTAAATTTTGAAATATATTTAATGGGAGAAGGGTTTACGTGACTCACAGTGGATCCAGACACAGCTTCAGGACACTTGGGTGTGTGTGTATATGTGTTCTTTGAAAAAAACAGAGGGGCAGCAGGAGTGATGGAAAAGCAGGAGGAAGTGGACAAATGGGAGTAGAGCAAAGCAAAGCCATCGCCAGTGGAAAACTTAGTAAATTCCAGGTAAAGAACTCTACATTTTCTGCTTTGTAATGAGAAAAAGATGTGAAGTAAGGGTGAGTTCCTTCCTGTTCAGCAGCAGACAAAAGGGAAAAGAGAGAACTCAGTCTGGGAGTAAAAACCAGTAAAAATAACAATTAATGCAGAAGCAGGAACCAGTGAGGTACCTTCAGTCCTATCCAGCTCCAGTTCAGGGGCACAACTGCTCTGAAATAATTTGCTGTCCTAAATGCTGCCTTTGATCTTCTGGATTTCTATGATGTTCCTCATCTGGTGGAAGAATTCATGCTGGAGCAAGAGACAGAAGCCTGGAATATTTATTTAATATCAATAAGTAATGCTGGAAAAACTGGCCTGAGGAAGGAGTCTTCAGGGATATTTGAAACATTGTGTGTAGTTCATATTTAATTATATTTGACTGATATATCTGCAGTTGGTGTATGTGATTAAAGCAATTCTTTAAAGCTCTAAATGTCATGTAGAAACATGGTAGGAGAACAAAGCAGAAATCCACTGTGTCGAAGTGATTGCATAATAAATGTCTTGCTTTTAAAAATTGTGCAAAACCTACAATATTTATATATTTTAGAAGGGCTGAGCTAAAACGTAACTTTATATTAGAAGACACATTTTTGGTTAAAATATATTATTTGGACTAATTTGAACTATTTTTGTTTGAAGGTTGACCACAAGTATAATTAACCTCTTGGTCTCTTTGTATTTCCATTTCAAGAACTTGTGAATGAGTTTCATTTTCACTTTGAAAGAAGTTGTTCTAGAGGAGGATCATTATAACTGGCACATTGCTGCTGCCCACATTTCTCTGATATTTCCTCCAAAAATGACTCACGCATAATCAGAATAAGCAGGGTTTCTTTATTACTTTGGATTGTTTCAGGGAAAGCAACAGATGGTGGTATTTGAGCTGTCCAGATACAGAAAACATGGCCTTGCACTGTCAGGCTGTCTTTGCATTGTTTGCCTTTTTACAGACATAATTCAGAATAATTAGGCAAGCATTTAAGGTCCTGCGTAAGTAGTAAAGTGGGTCAATAATTTCTGCTTGAAATTATCCATCTGGCTGAACAATTTCTGAAGTCAACAATTATGTGGATGAACCCTTCCACTTTTGACAGGAGATCAGTCTTTATCTTCTGCATCTGTTTAAATCCTTCTGCAGTTAGCACCAGGCAGGACTAACACTTTACTTATTTAGGGAAGGAAATTTAATCTTTAGAAAGTTCTACCCTGAGGAAATGAGAACTGTCATTCTCATTAATACACATTCAATTTCCTTTTTTCTCTGTTATTGCTCTTATTTCCACATAAAATTTCTCTGAAGAAAAGAAAATCAGAAAAGCAGATATTCTTGCTTATGACAATAAGAAAACTTGTGCTGAATCAAATATTCTTGGGTTTGGGGAAGTTGCTTGGCTGATAAAGGGTGCTTACATTAATCAGCTCTGTTATACAGTGTGAGGGTGTAGAGGCATGTAGGAATTAGATCTAAATTCTACTTTATGCTTATTCAGATGAATTGGACCAAAGCAGAAATTGTAGAGGAACACAATAGTTCATTTGTTCTTGTATCACCTTTTTAACAAGCTGAGGTGAAGGATTGGAATAGCACATTTCAGATTTATTTATAGTCTCCTCACTTTGTAACTTGGTAATACAATAAATGGAATTGGGGGGTGGGGGGGGGGATAACCCACAGTTTGAAACACTTATAATAAAGCTCCTTTTTTTTTCTTATCTCATGCTGTGAATGAAAGTCTGCCAAGAGAGATAAGAAGGTTCTGTTCACCAGAATCTGTTGACACAGTATTTTTAAAAAAGTATAGTCATGGATAAGAGTCCTGGGAGTTTTGGGTTGGTACTGATCATATCTCATATAAATAAATAATCTGTGGTGGCATTTCAGCATTGGTAACATTCCTTTCTCAATAAAAATACTTTAAAACTTTTTTTTTTTTTTTTTTTTAGGAGTTTTAGCAAAAAAACCCTGTTTGCTGTGTACATATGGATGTGCACTGGGGGAAAAAGGGAAAAGCACTGCTCACTATGAAAGAATGCTGGGGGTAATACATTTTCAATTCTTGCTGGCTTTATAACTTCTCTAATAAATTAAAAAGTAAATTAATCATACTCCACAATTGCATGTTCTTGAAGAAATAAGACTTTAGATCCAGGCTGTCTCATGCTTAGAATGAAATGATCTGTATCACACACACCAATTGCACACAAGCAAAGTAATGGCCCTGAGGCTGCCAGGCAGTAATAAATAAAGAGTACATGCTTAGGACCAAGTGCACATTTTATTAGATAAATGTAATTTGACTCCAGCACACAGGAAAATTAAATGGTGATTTTTCAAATTTTTGGGAGGAGGTTGAAACAACTTGTTTTGAAGTTCTGGTATTGTCACCGAAATTAGCTGATTTGGGATTGACTTCTTAATTCCAGTTAGATAAGAACAGCAAAAATGAATTTTTTAAGCCTTGGTTCTTCTAGATAATTCAGTTGGGATTGGAGTATCCTGAGGAGGGGTGGTTATTTGTGGGGTCTCAAGTCTGGTCTGGGTGAAGGGTGTAGGGTGTGCTTAAAAATCCAGTCTTCAACCAAAGTAAAGAAATTACCAAAGCACTGCTTGTTTGGTTGAATTACCAGCACTGAGGATGAAGAACTTTCTTTTAATGTGCACCAGATGTTGTTACTCTTTCAAGGCACTGAGAGCTATTCTGCTGTGAAGTATTTGATCAGGGCTGGATCTCTTTCTCCAGCCATTTGTTCTCCCCAGCATGAAGATTTATGGCATTATGTCATTCCTAAGGAGAGGAATGGATTTAGCCACATATGTTTGGGAAAAAAAGTTTCTAAAGTTTACATTGCTTTAAAAGAATGCAATAAATTGCTTGAGCCGCAAATTTGGATATTTGCTGTGACTTTTTCATATAGACAAAAATAGGCACACAGATACAAAATAATTCCTATATATGGAGCCCAAATTGCCTTTTATGCCACCACAGCCCCCATTTTAGAGCACACATGTAACATGGGAGACAATAAATCCTTGCATTATATGAATAAAATCCTCTTGGCAGTTCACTGGGATTTTATGCATGTAAAAATATTTGATCATCTGTGTTCATTTTCATTTTGAAAATGGAGTTCTTGTGGAGATGAGAAAATTTCTAAAAGAATCAGCTTGCTGTCCTCTCAAGCTCCTCTCCAGCAGACTACTGTGTTGCCTGATTATGTTGAACTTCCATAGTTCTTTAAGACCAAGAGACATTTTGTAGAATGAGAGTTACTTTTCAACTATCCGAGCTTGAAGAAAATAAAAGAACTTGTTTTATGTAAGACATTCAGATTGGCCATCTTTTCATCTCAGAAACAAGGCATAATTCCATCTTCCCAAAAGTTTTCAAATGCATTCATTAGAAGGACAGGGTTTAATTAATTTAAAATGTATTTCATATTTGCTTGACTATTAAATCTGAGATATTCTGCAGACTGTGGGAAAATGCCCACTTAAGATTAAAATTAGCTGATATCACTCTTTATTCCATCTGTGCTCTATTTGACTGCCAGAATGGGGAAAGAAAATAGAGGTAGAAGGTGAAGGTTATGAGTGGAAGCACTTATAAAAAACAGTAATTATTGACCTTGGTGGTGTGTCAACAGCATGTTCAGCTGCTCCTGAGAAGAACCAAATGTTCAAGGAGGACTACAATCCCCTCCTTTGCTGTTCACGCCTCAGCAGGGAAATCACAGGGTGGTGAGCACTGGCAGAGGAGTCCCAGCACTCCTTTGGATGTTGTCTGGTTGTCCTGCTGCTCAGAACTGCTTCTGGGCCTCTTTTGCAGACAGGGCTACACTGAAGGCATCTCCAGTGCAAATGGCCTGGTGAGGCTTGTCTTTCACACTTCTGGAGAGTGGCTGTGTGACCTTGGATGTGCTGGCAGTGACAGTAAAGCAT
The DNA here is from genome assembly GCF_965231275.1 of Zosterops lateralis. Classification (NCBI taxonomy): domain Eukaryota; kingdom Metazoa; phylum Chordata; class Aves; order Passeriformes; family Zosteropidae; genus Zosterops; species Zosterops lateralis. The sequence continues at coordinate 21,076,713 of NC_139772.1, read as the reverse complement.
GCTCTGTCCAGCACTGGTTCTGTGGTTGAAGGCCAGGTAACTCTGGCTTCTCCAGAGCAGCCCTGTGACCACACACACTGCCCATGAATCCTTCAGCACAAAGAGCTCCACAGAAAACCAAAGTTTAAAAAATCCCTCATATTTCTTCACATTGCAACTCATTCATTTAGCCATTTTAATGCCATTAAACTAATCAAAGTTTATAAGTTTTTTTTTAACCTAATGCTAGTTTATAAGTTAAAGCTTAGAAGTATGTAAGTTCGTAATATTTATAATTAATATATATAAGTGTAAAAGGCATCTGAAGGTGTCAGAGGAAGGGCCAGATTGGACCATTACCGATCATGGAATCATGGAATTTTCTGAGTCAGAAGAGACCCACAGGGATCATTGATCCAGCTCCTGTCCCTGCCCACACACCTCAACAATCTCTCCTTGTGCATCCCTGGTGTCCAAGGGCCCCTGGAGCTCTGGCAGCCTAGGGGCCATGCCCATTCCCTGGGAAGCCAAGGCAGTGACTTGAACCCTCTGGGGGAAGAACCTTTCCCTGCAGCCTGATGCAAAAAGGTTTCTCTTGGAAACTGGACCTGGGAAGGAATTGGTGGGCTGCTGGTAGAAGAATTGTGGCTGGAGCCTCAGTCCTGGGGGGAGATTTGTCAGGAAAAGGTTTTTCCTCATACCCAAAAGATAATGGAGGTGTATTGCCATAAGGAATCTAAATGTGCTTTTATGAGGAGAGGAGGAGTTTAGGGTGGGTTTTAGCTGTGAAGCTGAAGAGGCTTGCTGGCTCAGAAAAGGAGCAAGGCAATCTGAAGCTTTCTGAAGTTGAACCTTTCTTGTGCTTTCTAATTCCTACATTCCTCATCCCACTATTTAATGCAGCAAATGGCTTCCTTCCAACATTGACTTTCCAGGTCTTGAGAAACATAGTCATATTTAGAGTGTTCATTCTCTACATTTTACATTAATATACCTCATATTCTCTTTGGGAACAGAGCAGGAGAGAATCCTGCCTTCCCTTTCTTGGCTTGGGACCACAAAGTGCTGTGAAAGCTGATCAGAAGATTGCTCAGTTTTTTCCAATTCACACCAACCAGCACAATTGAAGAAAACGGGTTAGAGATAAATTTAATATTCTCAGGGAAATTAATATGTTCAGCCTCTCTTGAAAATGTATTACTTTGTTTGCTTTCATTTTAGACGAATATAAAAGCATCTTAAAGACATTATTCATATGCATTTTTAGTGTGTCTGAAATTTAGGTTTCTCCATTACATGGCATTCTGCTTCATTTTTTAACCTTGAGAGTCTCTGCTATAAAGGTGGAGATAATGTCCAATGCTGGTAATTTCACTGGGTTTGATTATCTATTGCATTATATCATAAAAATTTCTATGATCTCAGCTGCCTATTAACTATGGACCCAGGTGAGTAAGGAAAAGCTCTCAGGTGATATCATTGTCAAGTTAGATTCCAGCTGTACCGATATAAAATAGAACATATTCATTGTGGGAAATGTCAAACAGATAGCTGTGGAATGAAAAACATTTTTTTAATATTTCTGATATTTATAGAGAAATATGACCAAATATTTGAAAAGCCATAGTTCCTTATGGCTTTTTTTCTGAGGTGACATCTTATAACACCAGGCCTATATCGTACTTCCTGCAGCAAATTACAGCCTGATGTCTTAAATTATAGACCAAATTACATGTCAAGTGAAATTCAAACAATACCATATCTTTTTCTTTTAAAAATCCACTACCTGGAGCCGGAGAGATTTACAGATTTAGCCTCCTGTAAGATTTAAAAACATTTAAAAATCACTAAATCTGTATGCACATTAGGATACTCTAAGCATTAAGAGTTGTTTACATCAGAATTTTAAATACACATCAACATTTTTTTGAGGTGCAGGTGAAATTAAGGTGCTCAGATATTTGTCTTTTTGCTTCCTTGCATAATTTCACTGCATCTTAAATTCCCCACCAGGATGAAGCATTGCAATCAGATTTAGATGACAGAGAAGGAAAAAAAAAATATATATATATATACAAGGAAAAAACTCAGGCAAGAAGAGGGAGATCAGATGGGGAGAGCAATGTGTTTTTCATCATTCTGGTATTTCAGGATATTTTGTTTCCCAATCCAACCATTGAATGCTCCTCATAAGTATTGTAACTTCTGCCTTTGCCCCAGGGTACTATTTTGCAGTCTGACTATACTTTCAAAAAGATGTATTTCTCCCTGTGAGCTTTTTCCCTGTGAAACATTTCCTGGTACAGTAAAAAACCCTTTAGAAAGCTGTCTTCAGAGAAGCTGATCAGAACACCTCTTTTCCTGTTCATCCTTGTCAAAATAATGCTCAGCTACGAATTTCCTTAAGAATCTCTAAGCCATTACAGTAACAATTTAACTAAGAAAGCACTTTTATAAGTGCTGACAGATATGAGAAATGCCTTAAAAAGGTAATTTTGAAGTGTCTTATTTCAAAAAAACTTTCATTCCTAAATGTGTTCTGTTTAAATTTATAATTTTTTTATATTCACGACATAAGTATAATATTGTTCCATTGCAGCACAAAAAAAGGGGAATTTTGATATAGAAAATTAGATTTAGACAGTAAAAATGGCACTATTTTTGTGAAACAATTAAAAATCCCTAATCTTTTGAGGTTATGATGGTATTGATATTTTGATATAGAATTTATAATGGAGGGATTTTCCTCACCACTTGTATTTAAAGAAGACTGGTGCATATGTTGAGGTGGAAGAATATTTTAAGAAAAAAAAAAATTAAATCATCCTAAAAAATATCAAATTTTTACTTTGACCAATTTTTGCTACAATGGTCTTTGAAAATTATATTGTTTTTTATGTAGTGCTTTTAATTTCATTCAACATTTTCACTTCATGGGTAGGATAATTTAGTGATCAGGATTTTTTGAGTGTGACCTTAATCCAGTTCTTGAATGAGCTTGGGTCTGTCTTTGGAAAAGTCTGATAAACAGAACCCAAATTTTATAATCAACAACCTTATTTACTGAATCACTGATGAGAAGTAATTCAAAAGGTGTCTGCACTATAAATTGCTTTCCAGATACAAATTTGGATGTATAAAATAGAAATATGGGGAAATACACTGCATTTTCATTTAGAGAACCAGTCCCTGGCTGTCAGAGCGATCTGGTTTTAAGAGGAATAAGTTTGTTCAGCTCTCGGGGAAGGAGAGAGCCGATGCTAAGGGCAGTGCTCACATTTAATGATGAAAACACAGGCTTCAGGAGCCTTCTCCGTGTTCAGTTTACAATGTCAGCCTTAATCAGCATTGCTGCTGGCAGAGCCCAGGACTTGCTCAGAGATCCTGGGGAGTAGGAAGGGAATAGGAAAATCCGCTTAGGTTTTGCTCATCCCATCTACGTGTGTGGCTTTGGCCCCTCCTCGTGGCAGGCTGCAAGTGCCACAGCAAATCTCCAGTTCAGCAGCCCCCCAGGCAGGGACAGACCTCACTTCCCTCTGGACTGGGGCCGGGGTGGTGGGTGCCTGGCAGTGCAGGAGGAGGAATCCACAGTTCTGTAGGAATCTCAGTTCTGCCAAATCAAGTTTCTTGGCTTGCGTTAACATTTCCATACTAAAAAGTTGATCTGCAGGAAGAGAAAACCCTTCTTAGGGCTTTATTAGAATATAAAGTAGAAAAAAAAGAAAAATGGAAAAAGTAGAAAAAAATGATGGGGAAGAAGGGAAAAAGAATCTTGAACTTGTGTGTGTGTTTGTGTGTGTGTATTTATTGAAACAGCTTTATTTGTGTCTCACTCTGGAGGTAATGTTGTACAAATTTTTTCTATCATTTATGAAAAATACGTTCCAAATTAGATGGATTCTGGGAGCGTGGTACAGGATCTGCTTGTTTCCAGAAGAAAAGCATCTCTCTGTTTATGTCACAGGTCCCTAAGTGCTTCAGCCCAGTAACACTCCAGTGAGGTCATGGGCTCTCCGTGCTGATGATGGAAAAATTCTGATTGGAAAGGAAAAAAACCCTCAATCCATGCAGGTCCTACGGATTTCCAAAAAATAAGATCCTGTCAGGATCACAGAGTCAGAAGAACACAAAATAATTTTCTAGCAGTCTCTTGCAGGGAAGGTCAGCTGGAAGGGAGCTCCAGCCTCCTCCTCCCCAGGCTGACAGGATAGCCTCTGGACCTCGCTGCCTCTGGAAGATTTTCCCTCTGAACAGCTTTGGTAGTCAGAGCTCTACACTCAAATATTAAAAGTCAGACTGTACAAGAGGGCATGAGACAGGCTTGACTGTTGTGGTTTGGTTTGGTTTGGTTTTTTTTAATATCAGATGATAGAAGCTAAAAATGTCAGGGAAAAGAATTTCAGTGAATAAAAATAACAAGAGATCGAGAAGCAGTTGGACAAGCAAAATACAGTGGAAGGAAATGAACACAGGCCTGGAAAATATCTGTCTGGTCAGCCCAGTTTCCAGGGCTCATGGGGAGTTGAGATTAAAATGTCTAAAACAGAAACAGAATTTTTATTTTATGATACAGAAAATCGCAGGCTGGAGCAATCAGACCGGAACGTCTCCTTTGTAAGTTAAATTCACAGCATAGCTCCAGAGCATTCCAGGAGAGCCTGTAGATTTCTATAGCAGATTTTTAATAGCTCTTTTGACAATGCATGAGGGATTGGAGGAATAGGGTTGCAACCTTTTTTTAAATTTCCTGTTTTGAGAGATTCTTAGTGAGCCAGGAATAGAGTCTGAGAAGATTTAACTCTTCAGGAGCACAGATGTTAAGGGTGATAAATAAAGGATGATGTCACCAAGCAGCAGGATACACAACAGGTATGACGATAAAATCTACCATGATATTCACCCAAATGGAGTTTGTGGACATTAGAGAGACTTTTGGAACCATGGACAGTGCCAAACCTGAGGATTCACACCTGCTGAAAGTGCATATGGAAGGAGGTGCTCATCTTTGATGTTCAACTGATCAATGATAAAGTTGAAAGTGTCCATCAACACCTGACTAAAAATGTTTACATGTCTAATATTTATATGTAATTCTGAGCCTGAAGCATGAGCAAAAACTTAAATGTATCAGTCTATACAACTGTATATCATAACTTGAAAGAGAAGGTAAAGATCTTCCTACATCTGAAAGGATTTTTAACAGCTTTGTGCTTATACTTGGGACTACCTCTGAAAAATATGAATTTTTAAGGACTGAAAAGTTTGCCCGATTAGATCTTTTGAGACATCTCAAAATTAGACACAAAAAATTTAAAACAGTCATGTCTTTTATGTGTCCCTATAACCCATCTTGGGCAAACACTGATAATTAAATTTTAATGATTCTTATATTCAGTGATGCAGTCACTGCTTACCTGGTATTGTCATGAGACAAAGATGTTTATTTTTCTGTTGACATAATCAGAATTTATTTGAACTCCTGTCTCTAAAGATATGATTAAGAGATATACACTGGGAGTTCTCAAAGAGATTGTTCATAAATAAAGGCAGGTGATGATTGGCCAACTATTTTAAAAATCCAGATGAGTGATTACCTTTAACTGGGGGCAAAGTAAGTAGAGCTTGTGTTTTTACATCTACTATGCCCTGCACGGAGGGGATTTCTTTTATTATCCTTGAAAACCTCTGTGTTTTCTAATGAATTGAACAATAAATGGATTTATGTGTTTTTCCTGTATCTGAATTCTATCCTACATGTGAAGTAGGATCGCATGTAGGATAAAATTAAAGTGCTGATACCTATTTATCCTCATAATGCCTTTAAAGTAAATGTAAAAAGTAAAAGTCCTCTCTGTGTACTAACAGCACACTTGGGGTAATATATTCACATCTTAACTTGGAGCCAGATCTGATGTTTTAAATGATTAAATGTTAAATCTGGTATTTACAGTTGGACTGTGCAAAAGTCAAAGAGAACAATTTGTCAGCTCATTTATATTTTGCTTCTGAAGCCAGTTAACTAATCAGTCTAACAGTAAAAGAAGTAAGATAAATGGAGACCATTCTGTTATGTAGAAAAGTGTACATGAAGGTAATTTTTTCACATTTTGCTTCATTTCATCTGCAGTTATCAGGGTCACAATTGCTTCTGAGAACTCAAGGTGCTCTTCATGTTGCTTCCATGATGTGAAGGGTTCAAGCTCTTTTGGCAGACCACTGGCCTGCAGTCCTGGATTTTTTTGCATTCTTTTTTCTCTATGCTAATTTAGGAAAAAGCCTCTGCGTTTTTATTACAGGGAACTTGCCAGATAAACACACTGTGTAAGACAGCAGTTTCTGCTAGAAACAAGATCAAATTGCACCTTGACGCAATTGCTAGTAGAGTTCCCATTAGTTTACATTAAAAATATGCCATAATCTAAGCTCAAATAGCTTGCAGTAACTTCTTTTTCTGCCATGAATTCTCCTGATTTAAGGAGTAATGGGGTCATCCCATTTGCCTCAACAAAAACCTGCAAGAGGCCCATCAGGTGTTTCTCATTGCATCTCATGACCAAAATTATATGAAAAACCCTAAAAGCTATAGGCTAATGTGTTAAAAATCTAATTACTTTGCAAAGGGAGTAAGGAGTTCTGTGTGAAATACGATCTTGACTGTTTTTACTGCTTCTGCCAACTGACTGCATTTGCTGCATTCCCCAGGTGGGCAAGAAAGGCATTGGCACCTGGCCTGGGTCGAAAATGCTGTGACCCCGCAGGGCCAGGGCACTGGTGAGGTCACACCTCGAGGGCTGTGTCCAGTTCTGAGCCCTTCAATTCAGGACAAGAGACCTGGGGGACTGGAGGGTGTCCAGGGCGGGGAATGGTGCTGGGAAGGGGCTGGAGCCCCAGGAGGAGCTGAGGGGGCTGGGAAAGGGGCTCAGCCTGGAGAAAAGGAGGCTCAGGGGGGACCCTGTGGCTCTGCACAACTCCCTGACAGGAGGGGACAGCTTGGGGGGGGGGGGGGTTGGGCTCTGCTCCCAGGGAACAGGGGCAGGACAAGAGAGAACAGCCTCAGGCTGGGCCAGGGGAGACTCAGGTTGGAATCAGGAGGAATTTCTGCATGGAAAGGGTGGTCAGGCAATGGAACTGCCCAGAGAGGTTTGGAGTGCCCATCCCTGGAGGTGTCCAAGGAAGGCCTGGAGGTGGCACTCAGTGCTATGGGCTGGGGACAAGGTGGGGATGGGGGCACAGCTAGGACTGGATGGACTGGGAGGGCTTCTCCAACCTAAATGATTCTGTGTGATTCTGTGATCATGTTGTGTTTCTTTACTGTGAACTCTTTAAGGCTTAAAGGAAAATGCCAGCATTTCTGAGAGAGTCTCTCCCTCTGTTAATACTGAACAATTTTCTGACAAAATTAATTACAATGACACGGTTAGCCACATATGTGGCCTCATTAGTGTTTGTGGCCTCATTAGTGTTGTGACCTCATTAGTGTTTGTCGGATTCTGGTGATTTTTATGATGGATAAGCATCCAAACACATAAATAGATACAGTGGTTTCTTCCAGGTGTCGCTGGCTCCGGCCAGCCCTCGCACCACTGCAACTCAGGGGTCTTTGAGCCAGCGAAGCAGAGTCACTACTAAGGCATGGATGCAATGAGAGACGGGACCCTCCGAATGAAACAGCAACTGAGGTTTATTCTACCTCAGGGCCAAGGCTCCAAGAAATGGGGAGACGGAGAGACTGAGAGACCTTGAGCACCTGAAGGTTACAGTTTTTAAAGGGGAGAAGGAACACATGGGACAGCAGAGCATGGGGACCAATGACAGGGACTCAGGATGTGACTCAGGGAGCATCAATCAATGTAATAACCAATAATATAACTTGTAGGAGGGGGAAACCTTGACTCTAACCAATCACCCAGGACACTTCCCAGAAGCTTCTAGACACTGGGAGAGGTCTCAGATTGACTGGCAGGGCCAGGTGCCATGTAAACAACAAGATTGACAGGTAACTGCTTTATGGTCCTAAGAATAGGGAGAAAAAGGGGTAACAGGTCATGAACTATGCAACATTAACATATAACATATCAACAAAGGATAATCATTAGCACTCATCAACCCACTGCCACAACTAGACCCAGAGTAGCTGCATTAAAATTGCTGTAAAAGGTACCTAAGTTTTCTCAGCTAGATTTCTGAAGTGGTAGACTGAGAGATTCTTAAACAGGCATGTTCCTTTTGGCACCCTCTGCACTTTAGAAAGTACAAACCCCTCAGCTCTGTCCCAAAGGAATACAGGAGTGGAAATGGTTTTCTTTCTTTTGCAGTCTGTCAGTAATTTCATGAAGTTTTATGGCATTACATTTTCAAGCACTCCAGCGTCTGCAGGAAATAAATAGCTAAACAATAAGCTCAGAGAGGTAAATGTATGCATGATGTTCTTAAAATACTAATGTAAACTGAGCTTAGCTCAGAATTTCCAAACTCACATAATTTTTTGGGTTTTAAGGCTCTGCGGGCCTTTTTTAAAACCTCAGAAGTTTAAATCAATATATGCTGCTGGCAAAAATAGATAGCCAAAAATTGATGGGATATCAAATACTTTTATAGTCACAGAGTGAATTTAATTAATCACTTGTTCTAAATATAAGATTTTTTCTTAACTAGCAAATTTTAATTTTATTCAATTACTAGGAATTTAATTTCTTCTTTTATACAGTAAATTCAAGTAACTTCCAAGCTTGGGGATTTTTTCCCATCAAGAAATCCAACTTGGATTCTACCATCTTGTCCTTTCTACTCCTGTAATTGCAATATTCAGTCAAATTAGGAAAGTATTTTTCTGGAAAATTTGACAGGATAAGAAAGGAAGGTTTCCTAGAAGATATTTTGTGATTTGAATTTCTTGCTCCTGGATATTCCTGTGCTCCCCTCAGTTTATCTCTACTGTTGTCTAATGGAAGCTCATCATTGACAGAATGTTCCTGGATTCCTTTCCTTCCAACTTTTTTTTCAAAATTTTGCCACAAGACTTTTTGCTTGTTCATACTGAAAGAAAAAAAGTAGCTTTTTAAAGCCAGGGATACCCTAAAGAAGCAATGCAGGTCCGACCACTATGGTTACCACTATATTCTTCCTTTATTTCATTCGAAATGGCAGCTTATATACATTTCTACATAGTTTACAGTTACAGTTACATTTTCATTGGCACACAGCAGAGGAAAGAATGCAAACACACATTATTTAGTTTACTTTTAAGGTGGCTAACATGTGCCTATTAACAACTCTATTCAGTGACCTTCAAAACCCCATTATTCTTCCCTAACACCTTAATATCTAATTCTAACTGCGCCACAACTTTACCAAGTAATTTTAACTGCGTCACAGGCTTCAAGGCCTCAGCAAGGCCTCGGGTCAGGCCTCAGCTAGGGTAGTTCAAGATCTAGATATAAATCATGTCCTCCTTCCCTGAGGAAATCGGTAACAGCTTTTCCTCTCCATAGCTGATTTTCTTGCTCCTTTCGCTTGCCTTGATGGCAAACAGGAATCAATGCTTTTCTAACATTCATTCTGAAATTAATACACACTTCTGCTGAAGATATGACAAGACTAAAAATAATGCACATACAACAGCAATCAGAATAATCTTTATAGTTGATTTGACCCTATGAATTATATCAAACTGATCTTCTGCCTTGTGCATGTTAATATTCAGAGACAATATATGGAATGCTTTCTAAACAGTTTCCTTTTTGGACTGGCATCTTAGTCTGCCAAAAATCATCTGAAAGTTCCTGATGGAGTCATGATGTTCCTTTAGGATGCAGCTATTGCTGCACCCCAAATTTCACCAGCTGATCTAGTTGTCATTTATTTCCCAGGTTTGATAAACAAAATAGTGTGTGAATGCAGAGAAACTGTGCTGCCTTTTCAGTCTCTGACTGAAAGGACACTGCTCTGTCCTTGCAGAACACCATTACATTAATTACAGTTTGTAAGTGTGTATCACTTCCAAGAAAATGGAGGAGGGGAAAAAAATTAAATAGGGGAATTTGCTCTTCTTGAAGTTAAGAAACACAGGCAAAATATGGTCTGCTTTTCATTTCCCAAGGAATATGGTCCTTTTCAAATAAGTTACATTTTTCTTTTGTGTCCCTTAGCCTACCCCAAGTGGCTTGCAGTATTTATCAACTTTAATCAACATGAGTGACAGGAAACCTGATAATAGAGAATAGCTGTCTCCACTGGTGGGCCAAAATCTATTGAAATGTCAGTAGTGGATACACTGTATTTACATTTCTTTGGGACTCTTGCTTTTAAAAGATTTTCATCTTTTACACTGGAGGGATGAAAGTAAAGGTTATTTAACTCTACATCAGAAATTGTATCTGATGACAGTGTGACAAAATATTCCTGCTTTCAGAAGGACAGCATGCCTGCCTCTCATCTCTTGGGCTGTTCCAGTGGTGTAGCAGGTTCAGAGCTGTTGCAGCTAGTCTATTAGCTAGACAAGATAAATCTGGTCATTACAAATCTAATTCGGCTTACCTGGCTCATTCTAGAAACCAATCCATAAGTGAACAATGGAATTCATACAAGGACCTCAGCCAGTCATAGCCAGTCTAGAGAGTAGGTCAAGGAGCTGGGCAGGGCTGAGACCCAGACCAATCAGTGTCTAGATCCAGGAGTTTTGAACTCCCTATATAAGATAGCTCCGAACAATAAAACCAGCTGTTTGTCTTATGATCAACAGGACTTGAGTCATGATTTCTATCTCCAACCTTCAACTGTCATGTAATACAGAGCTACTGTTTGTCCTCTAATATTGAAAGCTGTTCATCATCCAATTAATGAGAGTCCTGGAGCTTTCTTTGTAAAATAATTTTTTGGGGTTTGGCCAGCATATTAATTCTTTGCAGAAATTTTTGCTGTGTTAAATATAAACAATTAAAATTATTGGTCACCTCCTCCTGGGATGTTGTGGGACACAGTGCTCTAGGTATTCAAAGGCTGAGCCTGGGTAAAGCCTCTGGAAAAGGCTGAGTCCTCTGTGCTGGATCGGGGGCTTTGGTCAGATGTCCTCAAGAGCAAAAACCTGTTACAGGCATGCTGATCCCTGTGGTTTCAGTCTGTGAGGCCTGAAGGTTTGGAGAACTTTGGCTGAGTGTTGTCTATAGGACCATAGAATTCCTAGGGACAGCCAAAGGTTCCTCCCTTTCCTGTCCTGAGTGTGGGACTGCTAAACTGGGACTGTGAGGGCTTAAAGAATACCATGGCTCAAACCTCTCTCTTTCTCCCCCTCTCCTTCCCTGCCTTAATGTACTGTTGAATAAAATCTGTACTATTGACTTCGCCAAATGGTCTCGTTTGCACCTTACTTTGGGCAGAGGCATCTTCTAATAATCACATCCTAACGGGCTTGTATTAATTGTGGCAGTCACAGTCTCTTCTAGACATCCCCTCCTCTTGGGCATCACCCTGGGGCAGAGCTCCTGGTGCTCTGCCTCTGCGTGCACCTGGGTTTAGGCTAGACATCACCGGGGTTTTGGTTGGACATCACCTGACTTTAGGCTCAACATCACACAGTGCCACTGCTCAGAAAAGGAAAACTGAACTCTGAGCTGAAAAACTTGTATTCATCTTAGAAAAGATTTGAGGAGAGCATCCAGTGAGTTTTCAAATTAAGGCAGCTCTGTTTTCTGGTGTTTTCCACCTCTGCACTTCATTTGTGTTCTCCTCTGTGTTTCCTTAGCATTAATCCTCCTTTCTGGTATGAAGAAGTTTTAGATTCTCAGCTGGAACTGTGCAGGCCTCAGAAGGCTTTGGAAAAAGAAAAGTCTGTATTAAAAAACTGGTACCAAGAGGGAGAGCTGGAAGTAGTTTGTTTCTCAGTGAGAGAGGTTTGCTGGTCCCTGTAGGTCCCTTTTGATTGCTCCATTATCCTACAAAGCTACTGACTTCCCCTGGAAATGTTTCTGTTACCATCTCAGAAACTATTTTCAATTCAGTCTTGAAATACACTCAGTTTTCCTTTTGACTATCATTGTTAATGATATTGGCAAAGGCAATATTTTAAATTTATTTTAGAAAAAAATCTGTTAAAATCTTTCAAAGAAAATAATGACAAGTTATATGTTCATGTTAATAATACCTTTAGAAATATGAGAAATTGCAATGCTATTTCTCAGCGAGAAGGTTCATTTCCTTGGCTTTTCTTTGAGCTTCTAACATTGTAAATTTTTATTAATGAAGAAAAAAATCACAAAATATTTGGCAGGGCAATAATCAAGCTGTAGAGATCCCATTAAGGAAAGCCTATCTTAGTGAGCATGGAAGAACAAGAAACACCTAAAGCTCCTCAATAATGGTGGTTTTCCTCCCTTTTCCTCTGTGCTATGCCTCAGATTCAGAAGGAAATGCTGTGCCCAGGAGCCAGGTTTCCAAGGCTGACACATTCCCAGTCCATCTGGGAGCAAGAGACACAAAACATTTTTGGGTGCTGCTGGGGCCGTCCTGCAAGCAGGATGAGAAGGCTGGGGATAGCTATGAGATCCCCAGAGGGTGCAGGGGTGGGTCCTGAGCTGTCCCAGTCAATGACAGCTCCCAGGAGGGTTCAAACTGGAGGGGAAATGAAGGTGGGGACTGCTTTAACCAAAGGTGTTCTCTGAGTTTGATGGGAAAAAAGGGCTCTTTGCCTTTTAACCGTCAGAAATGCATCTCTCACTTCCTTATGTTCCAGAATTCCTTGACTTAATCTTTAAGATAAACTGCATCCAGCAACCCCTCAGCACCTCTGAGGCAGCTTCCATGTCCAGGATCTGCTCTGACGTGAAAAATGCACAGGAGAGACACTGGGCCCTTGAACAGGAATGAGAGATGATTTGTCAGGGAAAGGAGAGGAATCTGGTGTGCAGCAGAAGGGAAGGGCTGTGACCCTCTCAGCTGCTCTGCACAGAGCAGTTTAGAGCCTTTAGTGGAGGGGAATCACTGCCCTGGTTGTATGAACCAGCAACCAGAAGATCTGGTACCTCCAGAGTTGCTGCACAGGCTCAGCTCCATTCAATTTAATTTTTATCAGTGCTTGTGTTTTCTACCATACCTCCCAACACATTAAAATAAAAACACCTCAGTACATAAACAGGTAATCCTGAAGCCTGCTGAAAGCATTTTGAACTGGAGCATCCAGGTTTGCAGGATTATTGTATTTCTACACGTGCCACTCACACCTCTGAGGTCCCACCACCGAAATGGACCAGCAATCCAAAATACCCTCTTGGGGGACGGACCTTCACACAGGAAAAAGCAGAAGGAGAGTGTTGTGGTTTGAAAGCAAAATGAATGAGAGGCTCCAAGTCAGAGATATAATTTAATAAGAAGAAAGGTAAAAGTAAAATAAAATAAATACAATAACACAAAGGATCACTGACAGAGTCAGAATACAACCTGAGCAGGATGATGGAAGCAGTCCAGGTGAGGCACTCTTCCTGAAGCAGTGATCCTGTAGAAAGGTCTGGTAGCTCTGCTCCTCTGGGAATCCAGTGGGTAAGTGCTACTTGCACTGTCCCACATACCAGCTTATATCCAGGTGAGAATGCTTGGCTCCTCCCCCTAGGCAGAGCATCTCACAATAGCATGAGAAGTGTGAAATGGGTCCTTGATGGCCCATTAACAGAGATAACCCCTGGAGGGAGTTACCTGTGACTCATGGGTCATTAGCAGGAGACACCCCAAAAGTCATTAGCAGAAAACACCCCAAAGGCATTAATGGGCCATTAGCAGAAAAAGCAGGGGGCTTGGGAAAACACTAGCCCACCTGGTTTGAACAGTTCATGAAGATGGTGATAGAATAAATACTTTGTGTACATCCTACACTGCAACCCAGGACAGAGAGTTTTGCTGTAATGACAAAAATTGGAACAAGGCAGCAGGATCTTGCTAATACCTCCATGAATGTGCAGCTTGTGCTGCTGCTGAATTGCATTTTGCTGATAACCCAGGGATTAGACACACGTAAATACAGTAAATGGGGAGTGTTGCCAAGCTGCTACAGTGAATTATCTGACTGGAGTTGCCCATACTTTCTCACTGAGCAGTCAGAGCGACTTGTGTTTGCAATCCTGATTTATTTCTTGGTTTAATCCTGCACCCTGAATAAAACCACCCAGTGTAAGTTTGTGTGGCATAGCAATCAATTAGCCTTTATTTAATTGTAACAGAGTGGGATAGCTGGAGTTATTTGCAAGTAATGGACCTGCTGAGTACCCATATGTTAGGAGCTAAATGGAGCAGCCACTCACTCCCTTGTTCCTGCACAGGAATTTGGGGTTATTCCAGTGATCAGTCTGTAGAGGAAAGGGTGATGACTTCCCAGGCACTGGTGAGGACAGCCTCCTCCTGCCAGTGATAGTGAAGGGCACTGGAAGGACACAGAACAGTTGGAGCAAATCCAGGTAAGGCCTCAGAGATGATGAGGGAACTGGAGCACCTCCCCTGTGGAGCCAGGCTGGGAGAGCTGGGGCTGCTCAGCCTGGAGAAGAGAAGGTTGTGTGGAGACCTCAGAGCTCCTTCCAGGGTCTGAGGGGCTGCAGGGAAACCAGAGAGGGACAATTCCTCAGGAACTGCAGTGACAGGACACAGGGAATGGCTCCCAGTGCCAGAGGACAGGGATAGATGGGATATTGGGAAGGAATTGTTCCCTGGCAGGGTGGGCAGGCCCTGGCACAGGGTGCCCAGAGAAGCTGTGGCTGCCCCTGGATCCCTGGCTGTGTCCAAGGCCAGGTTGGACACTGGGGTTTGGAGCAGCATGGGGCAGTGGAAGGTGTCCCTGCCCATGCCAGGGGATGGCACTGGATGAGCTTTGTGGTCCCTCCCATCCCAAACTATTCTCTGGTTCCTTGACACAGCTGGGCTGGCTGTGTGTCAGCCAAGTGCCATCACACTGTTATCCTCCAGGAATAAAAAGTTGAGAGCTACTCATTTTCCTTTAGGAATAAACTTTGGTAACAAATATAATCCTCATTTGAGAAATCCTTCTGTCTTGCTTATCTGACATGCAGGTGCCCAGGAAAGCTCAGAAATAAGCTAGTATTGCCTGATTGGAAGTTTCTGTGCCAAGCTATGTGGCCTATACATGATTCACTCCTAAAAACAGTCTGGGCTGTTATGAGCTGCACAAGGTGTTCTTACAAGGAATCCAACCCCAAAAAATGATAAAAAAGTGATGTTAACTGGTGCTTGGTACTGTCCATACATTCAACACTGAATAGAAAAAATAAGGCTTCCAAATCATCTTTTCAGTCTGCAGTCCTGATATTCTTGTGGGTATTTGCTCACACAGAAAAACATCTTGCATTCAGTTCTAACCCCTAAATTAGAAGGCTGAACTCAGAACATTGTATAGAAAAAATACATTCTGAACTGAAAGCAAAATTAATGTTAGTTTAGAACGCGTATTTTGATATATTTACATAATATGGTTTGGGTATTTGGAAGTACCAGAGAATTTCTCACAGCATGTCCTGAAATATGTCACAGCCAGTCGTGACAGCACCTTTCCACTGGCTCCCTACCTATCACCTGGGGCAGAATGTTTTATTTAAGCAGGAGCAGGCCAGGGGATATTGATGATGGGAAAATGAGAATGTATGGAGCCATCAGGAGCCAGAACAATAAGAACAAATGCATTCCAAGGCTGTAGACCACAGAGACTGATTCTGTGGGACATATTAACCATGTCTGCAGAGCCCTGCAAGTGCTCAGGGAAAGTAATCCCCAGAATTGTGAATCCCTGCCCTGGAGAGTGGCAAGGGAGGTGAAATGATTTGCCCAGACCAAAAGGATCCCATGATGGAACTGGCTTAGGATGCCAAGAAACTTCTGGCTTTTGCCTGTCTTCTAGAGAATGTGGAGATGCATGTTCAGCTGATGGGAGAGAGAGAAATGTGGTGCTTATTTTGAAGTAGATTTTAGAAGGGTTTGTTCTACAAATAATTACAGAAAGGCATATGTATTTCCAGGGAATTATTTTTGGTTGAAGGAACAAATATTGCAAATTTTAAAACAGCTCAGGAAGAAGTTAAAAAGAATGTCAGTAAGTGCAGCATTAGGGCCATTTTTGTTTACTTTATAAATTACTGACCCAAATTTGCCAATGACATAGAAACGGGAAAGGACGATAAAGTAAATAGAGAAGAACAGAGCAAATAAATTCAAAATGATTGGGATAGATTCAGCTTAGAGGCTGGATAAGTAGCTTATTCAGCTCAGTTGTACAGAAGTGTGAAGTAATAAGATTAAGAACTAAAAATAATCAAAGAGGATAGAGACTGAAAGAAAATACAACAAGTAGCACAATCCCAGAAGGGCAGACTGAGTACTTTCCCCTGTTTGTAGGGGAGAAGATGCAAGTTGCTATGGGCAGAGCAGAGGAGACTTTGCCCCAAAGTGGTTTTGGCTGACAAATTTTATGAATAATTCCTGAACCAGATTTGTGGTTATTTTCCATTTTGCCTTAGGGAATTAAAAAGAAAAAAAAAACAAAAACCAAAAAACAAACAAACAAAAAAAACCCACACAAACAAGCGAACAAACAAACAAAAAGGCTTATAAAAACTGAGGAGATGATGTTTACCCATTTATCTTTTTTAATATAAACTTTATTTTGTCCCCATATTATTAGAAAACTGAACACATACCAGTAGATTCTGTCACGACCCGCTCAGGTCTCCCGATGGATCTTCAAGGGCCGCGACCTTCCCTGGCGAACCGCCCTTAGCAGGGCAGCCCCAGCCTAGGTGACACAGGCACCTCGGGGAAGTGATTTCAGCTCAGTTGTGAGGTGGAGCCTGGCAGCTCTTTCCAGGCTATGCTGCTGATGCAGCTCCTTGAGGCAGGTCTCAGGCAGCGCCGAAGAATGACAGGAGCCAGGAGTGATCTCCAAGGATTTTCTTTATTCAAAGGCTAGAAGACTCAAAGACCCCGCATGGGCCCAACAGCCGGGATTTATACATCTGGGGAGGGGGTGGGGTAGCACATAACAACCAATGGGGTATAGTTTGGAAACTTTCTAACAAATGAGGTTGGGAATTGAAACTTTTAACCAATCAGGGAGGAAACTAATAAACAAATTAGGGGATCGAAACTGAACCAATAGAAAGGGAGAACTGCAGAACCATAACAACCAATCATAGAACAGCAATTAACATAAACTCCTTCAAACACTTGTTCCCCTCCAAGGGAGGGCTGGGTGCACCACTCTATCTGAGTCCTTTTCAGGGGTACAGTCCTCCACAAGATTCCATTAAAGAATAACACAAGCCTTAGATATCTTTTCTCACAACTGATCTTCTACCAAATAATAAAAGACACCATTAGCAGCCACCTTCTACTCGAAATTGGGCTACTACTTTTTCTTTAAGAGGTACTTTTCTTGTGTTGGAGGAATTATACTGGGTATTCTTTGTCTGAAGTAACAAAACAACTCTATAATTGCATTCATTCAGAGTAATGATAACAAGATTTAAAACAGTTGCAACACAGGAAAACTTAGTGTGAAAAGGCTATTCTGTGTCTTCAACTGTCAACTAAAAGTATATTGAATTTTGCAGAGCAAATTCAAATAAAAGTATTGAGATTAAAAGTGATAAAGCAGCAACAGTGAGATCAGAATCCCTCCAAAAATTAGATTAAATTCTCCTCAGGACCATAAAAACCTCATTATCTTGACATGACTAGATCAATCATTGCAAGACAATTATCTTAAGAAGTTAAAGTTGCTTTGATCCAGGAATTTAATACTCTCTTTTTCTCCTCTGCCTCGGTACTAAAATAGGCAGTGCATGGTCCAGGCATTGCTGAGCAGGAACAGAAGCAGACACATTGACACTCTCCCGGTGACAAATAAGCCATAAAGTCTATCTGTAAACATCAGTAAAAGCCCCCTTTGAGCAACAAAAGCTTCCATTAGATTGACTGTGAAATAGAACAGCACTAACTCTTGTCATTATATGGTTTATTGGCTGTGCTATGAACTTACTTAACGTTGCTTTTGTCACTTTAACTCCAAACTTGTTCCTGCAGCACAAATACTGGGTTGCATTTCCCCTGTGGCTGCTCTGGAGAGCTCCATGCCTTACCCTTGGAGTCATTCCGTATCTCCAGAGGTGGCTGGTGCTATCACTGAGAGACGTTACAGCTGAGAAATGAGATGAGAATGGTTCCAAAATACTCAGGACGAGAGCCAAAAAGAGGGAATCGTGACCTTTTCAGTCTCACTCATGGCAGCAGCAGATGGACTTTAGGTGGGTTAGGAGTATGATCAGTATTCCAAGTGAAAACCTGCACTGCTGATTGAGTAGTTTTTTCAACCTTCTCTCAAGCTTGTCATTCCCGTTTTTGATAGGGAATTTTATGTGCCTTTATTGCTTCTGGTGGAATATTTGAAGAGTATTTTGTCTATGTTTCATTACTGTGCAACAGCTTTGTGAACATTCTTGTTCCTTTGGAGTACCATTGACCTGGGCTTGGACTGAGAATTTTCTCACTGCCTACAGATTTAATTCTAGGGCAAATCAGTGTAGTTATGTGTCAAAGAATATGACAAGGATGGGCTTTTACTTCAGATCACAAAAGGCCCTTGGTTAAATTTGAAACAGCAAATGCTTTAAATTCTTTTCAAATTAAAAAAAAAAAAAAAAAAAAAAAAAAAAAAAAAAAAAAAAAAAGTAATTTGTATTTTGCATCATTTGAAAGGAGCACTAAATCCAGATTTACTTTTAAAAATCTTATGTTTGTCAGTTTTAGAAATGATTTCCTACTGAATGCACTTCCAGTAGGAATCAACTCTTAAACATGTTGGCATGGCATGGAACCAACACAACAAGGGATTATAAACATTTCTTCCAGTGCAGAAGCTGATTGTGACTCTGTAGGCTGAGAGAGCTGGGATTGTTCACCTGGAGAGGAGAAGCTTTGGGGTGATCTCAGTGTGGCCTTGCAGGGCCTGAGGGAGCTGCAAAAGATGAAGAGAGACAATTGGCAAGGGCTGGAGGGACAAGACACAGGGAATGGCTCCCAGTGCCAGACGATAGGGTTAGATGGGATATTGGGAAGGAATTGTTCCCTGGCAGGGTGGGTAGGCCCTGGCACAGGGTGCCCAGAGAAGCTGTGACTGCCCCTGGATCCCCAGCAGTGTCCAAGGCCAGGTTGGATATTGAGGCTTGGAGCAGCCTGGGACAGTGGGAGGTGTCCCTGCCCATGGCAGGGGTAGCACTGGATGAGCTTTATGGTCCCTTCCAACCCAAATAATTCTATGATTCTTGGACATTAATGGCTTCATATACCCATGAAGGACAGCTTGGATCAGGCAGCCTTACACAAATAATAAGTTAAACATTCCATACTGGTTTAATTCCCGCACAGTTTTTCAAGTTTTATTAACCCAGACAACTTGTAATAATTATGATAAACAGACATTTTCATCAAAAATCAGCAGAAATTTGATAAGCTTAAGTACAATGCAATGCATCTTCCTTGCTCACAGAGCCTGGATAATAAATTACTTTGAGACACCAGAATGAGGCATTGTATAATTGAGCAAAACAGATCAATTTTTAAGGATGCTTATTTAAATGCAAACCAGACTTTTTGAGAATAGTAAACTTGATTAAAATCCCTCTTTAAGTGCAAATCACAAATAACAATATCTAATGCTTACAGGCCATAACCATCCTATTAATAATACAATTTATTGTTCAGATATAATTGTAAGGTCTTAACAATGTGGCAGCTGTGATCTTCTTTAAAAATTAGAAACAATGAACTCCACAGTGTTCTAAAGTGGCTCAAACACACACCACTCAGTGTGTGACTTGCTCAGTGCTTGCATTTGGTTCCTGGAATATTTTGCACCAGATTAAATGATCAGCCTTTAGCTGTTTGTCACGCATAATTTTCCCTATCTTTAATGGTATGCTCCATAAATACTGTCTCTGCTATGGTGTGGATATTAAAATCAGATCCAGACATGACTGAATAGGAATTTAGCCATCTCAGTCCTGAATACTTTTTAAATTGGTTCAATCTTCATGTGCTGACAATACTTGGTTATTTAACTTAATTTTTTAAAATTTTCTGGATAGGTGGAGTTGTGCTTTTGCATAGCAACAGTGTTTCGGATTTGAAATGTTGCCTATCTCATGCTGTAAGCAAAACTGAATTAAACCCCCTGATTGTTCCCACTTAATTTTCACTAAGTGATTCAAATGGAAATTTTTGGGAATTAGATGCCATAGTCCCATAAAACTGCTCTTCCCTGAAAGCATAGACAGCTGCCACTTTCTTTAAGGTTGTGAGTGGGGCTGTGGGGCTCCCTCTGCTCTGACACCTTCACACCTTTCTCAGCACTGTCAGGGAATTAGTTCTCACCTCTAATGGTGCATTTAGGCTGCATTTCAGAGCTTGTTTGCCTGTATTGGAGCATATGAGAGCTTCAGTCCCCTTGAGAAGGGGCTGAATCCATCCTGGGTTCTCCAATGCTCCACAGGCATCTCCATCCATAGCAAAAGACAGCAGTGCCTTGTGTTCATAACTGACATAAATATTGTTGTCCATAGGGTTCCTTGTTTCCTAAATGATAAAAATGAAATTTGAAATGTTTATCTTGTAATGTAGCAGTGAGAGGCCACCTCCGTGGCACCTCCCCCCAGACCACCTTAAAAACGAACCTCGAGAGCTCCATTCAAAGAAGCCCGGCGTCGCGGCTCCCAACCCCCGACGCCGGAGCGAAAAGGACCGCAGCCGGAGCAGCCGGCACTGCCCCCACCGCGGGACTGGCTCCCGGCCCCCCCCCCCCCCCCCCCCCCCCGCAGCTGCCGCCGCTGCTAGAGTGGTATCGTGTGTCCCCGCAGTCCCCGAGGCTGCCGAGCCGCCCGCCCCAGCACGGCTCCAGCTGCCGAGCAGTCGGCCCCCCGGCCCGATCCCCAGCGCGGAAAACTCCAAAGCCCGCAAAACCACCACGTGGCGCGCCCAGACCGCCGCCGCCACGGGACTGGCTCTCGGTGTCCCCGTGGCCCCCACCGAGCCGCCCACCCCGGCCCGGACCCCTGCCGCCGCTGCCGCCGCTGTGAGGCGGCGCGAGACTTCCAAGACGCCATGTCTGGTTGCAAAACTGCCATGAGAAACCCGCAGCTCCTGCCTCCCAGGGGGCGACCCTGTACATGCAAATTAGAAGTCCGAGGTGCATCTCGGGACTCTTATAACACCAGAAACCCCTTATAAAAATAAAACTAAGTAAAATTAAAACACACAGGAACCAATACTAAGCCGTGTAAACCCTAGAGTATCAGGGGAACTGATTTTTCCAGTTTCTGTGACTCGCTGTGACTTTAGAGTGCCAAGCCAGAGGTGAGACCCCGAAGAAAACAAAGGAAATACAGAACTCTGGGAACACTCCCAGCGAGAGAAGAGTTCTCCAGCCCTGCTCAACTTCCTGCAGCAGAGCTGACCAGCACTGTCCTCCTCCAGGGCGCATCGGGCTGCTACACCCCTCGAGCAACCATTGTAAGAGCTGATTAATAAAGGCATTTTAAGGAGATTAATATTATCTCCGCCCGTTTATTTATAACACTAAAGACCATGACAGACTTTGGGAAGGCAAAATTTCACTCAAAGCACATGTAAAATTATGCACTGTTCTTTTTGAATTTTACTTTTCAGACAGTCTCAGAATTAGGCAAGAGAAGAGCAACTTCCCAAAGAAAAAGAGTGAAAAAGCTTTTTACTTTCAGTTGCAGTTTTGCAGTCAGCATCTGTGAGCTGGTTTCTTTCATCACTGCACAAACTCCAACAACAATAAAGTTTCTGCTTGGAGCAGAACTTTTCACCAAAATCCCTTAATGCTATAAAAGCAGACTGAAGAATGAGACATTTGATCTTTGAAACAGCCTTAAACTTTGGTGAGACATGAGCGTTGTAAGTGGGATATTTATGACTTTAATAACATCCATTACTGCAATGTTAATAGCATTTTTAGAAGCAATAAACTACTTATTAGTAGCTGTATGACTGCAGTTAAAAAAAAAAATGAGCTCTGACTTAGGCATGTTAATGCCCCTCAGGCATTAATGTTAGATTCCTGCACATGTAAACCAGGTTCAGGAGCTGAAGTGTTTTCACTCTACATTCACTCAGTCTCCTCTGAAAGTCTTGCAAATAGTGTCTGTCATTTATTACAGCCCTGGCAGCACAAAACAGGGTTCTGTCTTTGTTTCAAATGAGTCTGTGCTGCTGGAGCCTGGGAGTCAGATCTGGGAATAAGAACAGAGTGGACCCTGCTGTGGTCTGTGCCAGGCTGGGAGCAGCCAGTCCTCTCTGCCCAGGGCTGTCCCCACTGCCCAGGGCTTGTCACCTCTGCCTAAGGCTGTCCCCTCTGCCCAGGGCTGTCTCTTCTGCTGTGGAGTGGCTGCAGGTGGGCTCAGCCCAGCCTGAGCAGAAATAGGAACTCAGCTGCTGGTTGTTGCAGGGACAGCAGAGTGACAAAGCCAGCAGGGAAGTGGCCTGACAAAGACTGTTTTGCAGGATTGGTCACCTCTTCTAGGTGACTGGACACTGTGGGATAGGAGGGTAATATTTTAGCAATGATCAGTGACTATTTAGCTGTATGGTTAAATGATCATGCACTGATTCACTTCAGCAAGAAGCTTCTCCTCTTTGCTGGAAGCACAGTGCTTGAGTTGCATGCCCCTTTTCCTCTCTGAATCTGTGCTCTCCCCTTGCCACATGCCCTGTCTCACTCTGCGCAGCATTGACAATAATGAACATCATCTATTAGCCAACCCAAGGGAAGTTAACATGAACCCAAACTGGGCACGGAACCCTGCTGAGGAACAAGAGGCTGTATTTTGAAACACTAGTCATTAAGTCCTCTGCTTCAGCTTCTGCTTCCACAGCCCATGTACTTCCTACATTAAAACTGATTGCTGCCAAGAAACATCAGCCAGCTCAGTTATTAATAGGTAAAAAAATTCTATCTGCATAATGGTGTTGCTTCATCCCCAGTAATCTTGTTGAGCTAGGGATGCATGTCCCTGAAAATGCTTGGAATGGCCGGCTGATTCTTGTTCTGGAGAAACATCAATCAGAAACTGTTATCCCTGTCCCGTAGCAGCATTCCTTGGAAGCCTGCCATGTGAGGATATCCACTTGTCTGGGCTGCTCTAAATGTGAAATCTCTGTGTCTGCACGCGCACATGCCAAATCCAGTATTTTGTGTGGTTTTCAATGCTTTTCCTGGTGCGTGTTCACCCTGATGGAGCGACAGCTGCAGGCACTTGAGGGTTAGGGTGGTGATCAGTGAAGGGTTCTTCTGCCCCCAGAGGGTGCTGGGCGCTGCCCAGACTCCCTAGGGACTGGGCACGGCCCGAAGGCTGCCAGAGCTCCAGGAGCATTTGGACACCAGAGATGCACAGGGGGGATTGTTGGGGTGTCTGGGCAGGGACAGAAGCTGGATCAATGATCCTGGTGGCTCCCTTACAATTCAGCATCCACTGATTTGAAAATGCTACAAAAAGTCATTTTGCTGTAAGTGTTTTCTGAATCAATGAATCATTTTGTTTTACAGTAGCACCAAAAATGTGTCTAGTGGCAACATTCAATAAATCCTGATATTTTCAGTCTAGATATGAAAGGAGAGGAGCAGAATAAAATGTCACTTATATTTCAGCGTTTTTATATTACTTGTATTGGAGACAAACTTAGAGGAACAGAATAAACTAATTTCATGAAGCTGACTCCACATACCGAGAAATTATACACAGGCAAAATAAATGAGAGGAGCTGGAGCTGAAGGCAAGTCTGATTTTGAAATTAGAAGAGGCAGAAAACTCAAGAAGAAAAGTGCAAAACTGTGAAGATTTCTAGGGAAAAAAAACTGTAATTTTGACTTGATTAAGGCAGAAAGGAGATGTCCAACATCTCAGGTGACCTGGGTCAGACAATGAGCAGTTCAGTAACCATGGTTTTGCTGTGAAACCAAGATAAATATGAGTTTGCTGGAAAAACTAGAGAAAAGAAAGTTCCAGCCTTCAATGTATGAGATCTCTGATGACAGATTTTGGTGAAAAATTCATTTAAAAAAATTAATTTCATGCAGATCAGAGAATTGCTTTCTAATTTAGAAAGTCACAGCATTGCATACAGGAGTGGAGAGATGTTACCCCTGCCTTTAGAGGGGCAACACGTTGTGACGTGGGAGTGGACCTTGACAGAGGACAGCATGCAGCAGCTTGGTGAAACATGGAAAGCTCTTTATTATCTGACTCCAAAGGCTTATATACATTTTGTACAGAGGGCCAAGATTGGCCCAAAGAGGTCACAACCTCCTGACTTCATTGGTCAATATGACCATCAGTCAAGTTCTCTATCACAGAACAAGAATGCAAAACATAGAGATAATTTCTAAGAATACTTATTGTTTACATGAAGCAGCGTGAGAAGCTGCTGCAAAGACTCAAACACTTGAAGGCAAGAAATTCAGGGACGACATCTCACCCTTTTTTACCTTTAAAAAAAGAAAAAAGGAAAAAAGAAAATGAACTACAGTTCAATTTCTGTTCCCATGGGAGGACCAGTGGTTCCTCCTCTGTTGACCTTCATTCGGTCATGGTTTCTTGCTTTTCACATTGCAGGGTTAGTGAAATTCTGTGGCACCTGTAAGGTGCTCAATGGCATGCAAAGCCTTTGCCAATTGAATTTGCGGGGTTTCACCCTGCGTTCCTCGTTTTTGTTTTTGAAGAACCAGGCCTCTGTGGCACAACAAAAGGTTCTTCAGCAAATGGAACAAACAACATTGCTGATTCCCTTTAAATTGAACAACCCACCTGTGTGCCATGTCGACCACAGAAGTTAAATCCGTGACTAAATGAAAAAGTTTCTGGGAAAACTGTGGAAATGCCATGACAGCAGCCCCAAACAAGCAAATGGGCTGCCCATCCTCAGGGGCTTCCAAAACTTGCCCTCAAAATCATCCTTCCAAGGAACACTGGCCTACTTCATCCTCCCAAATCGTCTGTAAAGACAGTGGGCCCTTGCACTAAATTTCTGAATATTTTTGGGCCGCAAAAGAAATCCAAAGGATTCTTGCCACTCACAACAGCTCATGGCTCCAGAGCATTTGGCAGAAAAACACTGCTTGCAAAGCTCCAATCAAATTCCTCCCATAATACTGAGAGTATGAATTTTACAAAAATCTGCACCCATCAAATTCACAAGCATTGTTGCCTGCATTATCAATCGAGCAATGAGCTCATACAAAAATGATTGATTGCCATTTTTGCGGCTGAAATCGAGCAATAATTAGCTCAAACAAAAAAAAAAAATATTTTCATTGTTTGTTTTTTCAAACAATATTTTGCCGCCTTGTGGCAGATGGGGCAAAAATGACCCATTCCAGAACGTGCAAGGAATTGGACATTCATCAGCCAGTGATACCTGCAGGATACAAATGAATCACAGAAAACAATCATTCAGATTCACAATTGAGGATTGGCTTTTTGGAGGTGTTTATAAAAACCTCCAGTCCCCAGAGTTCTGTTTCGATGCAGAACACAAGAACGTCCCAGGACTGGTTGAAATTTCCAGATGATCCTGGTCCATCAGCTCCCAAACAAGTCACGAAGGGCGATGAATGGACCTTGAAAGACAGTCCATTCCAGCTGCCAAACAGCAAAGGAAAAAATCGCAATGTCCGTTTCAAATTGTTCCAGGACGGTCTTTGATCAGAGCAACAGTCCAGTGAAATCCAGGCAGCTCAATACTTCAGAGCAACTGCCTTCTCACCACTGACTCTTTGTCCTGTGAACAGAAACTCAAACACAAATTAAACAATTTTGGTCCCTTCAGGGACACTGACAGGGAGAGGTGGGTGTGGGACTGGACTTTCCCCACAAACCTCCATCGGCTGTGGGGACTGGGAAGACTCTTCTGTCCAAGCACGCTTCCTCTTTGCACCCCACTGCCCTTTTGACAGAGGCTGGCCTTTCACCTGGCTTGCCTTGCAAACATCTGACATGTGATTTGGCCGTCCACACCTTCCACAAAGAAACAAGGGAGTGATTCCTCTTTTTTGCACTCTCTTTCTTTGTTTCTTGCTGGCCTGAGCATTAGATGAGGCATCATGGGCCTCTGAATCCTGTCCTGTGTGCTCCACAGGGACAGGGGTGAGAACTTGTCTCACTGCACCTGCAAAGCTGGGGAATCCATCCCTGCCCTGCAGGGGGCACCGTGCTGACCCACGGCCGCCCACAGCATCAGCCTCAGCTGGGACATCACCTGAGACTGGGGGAGATCCGGCATCCTGGGACCCTCTGCAACGGGGGAACAGACACTTGTGGCCGCGCTGTTCCTTTAAAATTGACAGATTGGCCGCAGTTGCCTCCACAGGCGCGGGGGC
This sequence comes from Zosterops lateralis, assembly GCF_965231275.1. NCBI lineage: Eukaryota > Metazoa > Chordata > Aves > Passeriformes > Zosteropidae > Zosterops > Zosterops lateralis. Next base: position 21,050,300 of record NC_139772.1, on the reverse strand, counting down.
AGTGCCCCGATCGGCAGGGAGGGGCGTGTCCCTTGGCGCTGCTTTCGGACCGGCAGCTGCTGCCCGCCCCGTGCGGCCGTGACCCCGCACGGGAGGAGACCGCAGCGCTGCAGGAGGCGTGTCCCGCTTGCCAAGCGCTGCCCCCACAGGCTCGGGGGGAGTGCCCCGATCGGCACGGGGAGGAGCGGGGGGGCTGGGAGGCTGTCCCGGCCCTGCATTCACAGCCTCAGCTGTGGCTCTGATGCTGGACGGCTTCGCTGCCGCGTGGCGCGGGGCTGGCCCGCCCTTTCTCAGGGGCGGCGCCAGCCCCTGCGGGGGGGTTTTCTCCCACCACGGGGCCGTGCGGGGTGGCCCTGGGCTGGTCCCTTCACTCCTTGGGGCCGCCCCGTCCCGCGGGGGCTGGGCAGGCTGCATTGCCCGCCCTGGGCCGGCCCCGCCGCTTTTCGGGGCCGTCCCGCCCCTCACGGAATACGTTATTGACATTCCACAGTGCGGACAGTCTGCAAAAACCACCCCTCCCCCCCGATCCAAGAGCGCTCTCGGCGCTTCCAAGGCCAGGAAGGCACGCGGGGGGAGGGAGGTGGGGGGGCCGATCTTTGGCCTCCGCCGCCGTTTTCTCGGCACGGGGCTGGGAGGGGGAGCCGATCCCAAGGGGATTTCAGAAGCCCCAAGTTTTTCCACACTCCATCGCTGATGAGGCGTGGGTGCGAAAGGGGTCTGCTCTGCAGAAGACCCCGTGCCCGCCTCAGCAGCTGTGCTGAGTGCAGGCAGTCTTCCCGCCATGCTGCTGCGAGGAAGGGGGGTCGGCTGTCCCGCCCGCCTCCGCGGAGCAGGAACAGGAGAAATGACTCCACCGTCTTCCCTGGAACCCAGCCTGATGGGGCTGGAGCTGTCCTCAGAGCTGGAAGGCTGTACTTTAGGCAGCACTTTCTCCAGCCTGCTCCAGGTGGCTATCAGTTTCAAAAGTTTCACACTGCGATTTGCAAAGAAAACCTGGAGCAGATAGTCGCCCAAAGACTTCCACTCTGCTGTAGAAAAAACTTCTTCAAGGCTGCAAAAAACCCATGAGTTCTAGCATAATAGAACAATTTCTGGAGAGCATCTCCAGGAAAGGAGACTTCTTCTCTCTGCAGGACATCAAGGCAAAGGTCCACCATGAGAGTTTCCTCATCTGAGGAGGGTTTAGAGATCATTATCTCTTACCACGATTCCTCAGGCAGAGCAGCTCAGTCTCTCACTGGGCACAGAGGTCCACCGACGTGCAGTCTCTCACACAGTTGGAGGTCACTGGTGTGACCTGTTCTCCCACGTCAGGAGTCCGTTCAGACACTCGGGGTTACCACTTGTTACCCCTGCCTTTAGAGGGGCAACACGTTGTGACGTGGGAGTGGACCTTGACAGAGGACAGCATGCAGCAGCTTGGTGAAACATGGAAAGCTCTTTATTATCTGACTCCAAAGGCTTATATACATTTTGTACAGAGGGCCAAGATTGGCCCAAAGAGGTTACAACCTCCTGACTCCATTGGTCAATATGACCATCAGTCAAGTTCTCTATCACAGAACAAGAATGCAAAACATAGAGATAATTTCTAAGAATACTTATTGTTTACATGAAGCAGCGTGAGAAGCTGCTGCAAAGACTCAAACACTTGAAGGCAAGAAATTCAGGGACGACAGATAGTCCACTGCTCTGAGCCTGTAAGCTGCTATTAACAGAGCAAGTAATTAGAATATTTAAATTAATGAGACAGGGATTACAATCAGTTGAAAGTTTATCAATTTTTTATGACCTTGAGGCTGACTTAAGTTTCCAGTGTGGTTTCTCTCATGTGAGGCTCAAGGTAGAAATCAAACTAAGCTGTGGTAACTCAAAGTAATCATTTACAATGGAAGTTTGCACCCAGATATGGAAACACAAAGAATAACAAAGACAGAAAACTCTTGATTATATATTTGCAGGTAATTTCTCGTGTAAATGTGATTTCTGTAATCCTTTAGGCTAAATCTGGCTAAACCTGATTGTCCCAACTTGTGTGAAACTCAACACTTGTAAAGACAGGTTTGGTCTTTGCTGTTGTCATGGTTGGAAAACAAAACGAGTGAGAGGCTCTAAGTCAGAAATACAATTTAATAAGAAGAAAGGTAAAAAGGTAAAAATAAAATAAAATAAATGCAATAACACAAAGGACCACTGACAGAGTCAGAATACAACCTAAGCAGGATGGTGGAAGCAGTCCAGAAGAGGTGGTCTTCCTGAAGCAGTGATCCTGTAGAAAGGTCTGGTAGCTCTGGTCCTCTGGGAATCCAGTAGGTAAGGGCTGCTTGTACTGTCCCAAATCCCAGCTTATATCCAGGTGAGAATGCTTGTCTCCTCCCCCTGGGCGGAGCATCTCACAATGGGATGATGAGTTGTGAAGTGGGGTCCTTGATGGCCCATTAAACAGAGATAACTCCTGGAGAGAGTTATCTGTGAGTCACGGGCAAGGCATTGATGGGGCATTAGCAGAAGACAGCCCAAAGGCAGGGGCTTGGGAACACTAGAACACTGCCCCACTTGGTTTTCAACAGTTCATGAGGATGGTGATAGAATAAATACTTGGTGTACATCCTACACTACAACCCAGGACAGCTGTCTGGGATGTTCCATTTGTGATTTTAACCCATTTTCTCTAAAATGTTCTTCATGCCCCTCACTTTATGCAAAACACCAATACTGAAATATAATCCAAGCAAAATTATTCTAATTTATTTCTAAAATAGGTAACATTTCTATTTGATTTTCACAATTTTAATGATGAATGCTCAGCTCAGGATCTTAAGCTCAAAATACTTAAGGAAAAATAAATATATTTGTGCCTTGTTTGATGAATCACAGTTTGAGGGAAATGTCACATTAAAAGCTACACTTAGGTAATATGCCTCATTAGGCTTCTTCTAAAAAGAGATATGAATATTCAAAATTAATATAGTAAATCCATATAAGGAAAGAATGATTTGTCACACTTATTATGGATTTTTAGGCCATCCTTCGAATTAGAAATTCAATGTAATGTAATATCTTGCACGTATATATATATATGGCTTGTATTTCTTTCCATTTGTAATTTCCATTAAAGTGTGTCATTAATTAATCTTAAAAAAATCTTTGTGGGTCATATATATAATGTACATGGGATGGGTGAAATATATACTGAGTATTCCTGGGTCTAAAAATTATAAGTTTATCTACAACATTGGTATGGGAATGATGTGCTTTAGCTATTTCCTGGGATGATGAGGTGAGCTCTAAAGAGGATATTTTTCTTGTGCATACTATATTAAATAACAAATTATGCAAAGTAAATGCTTAGTTTTATTACTTTGAAGCAGTGTGGGTTAACTACATATATTTTATTATGTACAGCTATAGTTAGCAGAGTTATGTGCTCTATTCGCACAGGATAAGGGTTCATAAGGAGTAAATCAAATATAACCATGTATAAGCACTGTCTTTTAAAGATTTGCCCTCCAAACACAGGTTGGATGAGTGTGACACAATAAAATGTATAAGTTCTCCCCCACTGCTGGCCTGGGCCCTGTCTTTATGAGATACTTTTCTGGCTGGGCAACTAATGGAATGGAGACACCTCTGGAAATAAAACATGCAGGAGGTTGCTCAACCACATACTCCTGTTTATTCTCAATAAATATGTCATGAGACATATTCTTCTTTAGAGCAACAAAACAAGACTAAAACGCAGACTAGGACATAGGGGAGAACCGCAGAGCCTCAAAATCCTTCCTGGATTTTACATCACACTTTACAAGAGCTGAGGGTTTCTTGTCAAAGTATTGACAACTGGCAGGCCTGCCGTGGGAGATTAATTTCTAACACCTAATCTGTTTATAAAAGAAAAAGGTGCTGCCTCATTAAATCATATGGAACATATATGAGATCAAACCTGAAGGGAGGAAAAAGGCCGTTGGCTTGAAGATGTGATATCCACAGAAAGTTGCCTAATTACAAGCAGGTTGGCCAGAGAAAGAACCAAGTTAAACAACCCCTGGCACTGCTAGGTAGCCTGAGGCTCTGCTGGCAGCAGCTTTCCTCCAAGCTGCGCAGGGTTAGGGCGGCGCTTGGCATCCTCTGCTCCTTGTTAGACTAGAGATTTTGCTGGGCTTGTCCCCACTTCTTTTTGGACTGGAATTTATCTATACATTGCCCTTTACATTTTCTATAGCAAGTTAAGTAGATAAAAACCCTCCTGAAATGCTTATGTTTCCAGGAGGTGCCTTGCTTTGGTATTTGGAGGGTGATATGAGACCTGTCAGAAATATGCCCTTGACAGACAAGAAATAGTGGCAAAAAGCACCTAAATAAACAATACAGATCGTGACATCAGTAAAGTGGCAAAATACTCATTAGAAGCCTTGCTTCAGGTCTTTCAGGATGATCCCAGGCAGAACAGAGTAGAGATGAGAATGGACACTCAAGTTTCTTGAGTCATAGAATCTTAGAATTTGAAAAAGACATGTAAGATCAGCAAGTCCAGACATTCAGGCCTCATTTGGGCTGCAAAACCTGCTGAGAGGCAGCTCCTGACTTGGCTGGTTTGAGGTCAGACCTCGAGCAGATTACAATTTTAGGTTAGACACTAATTTCATACTTATCATCATCCTTCCACCTTGACAGGATGAGAGGAAACGGCCTCAAGTTATGACAGGGAGGTTTAGATTATTTAACAGGAAATATTTCTTCACCTGAAAGGTTGTCAGGCATTGGAACAGGCTGCCCAGGGCAGGGCTGGAGTTACCATCCCTGGAAGAGATTTGACTGAACTTCTGAGCTTCCTTGGTTTTTTTTGTAATTTATGGAATGGAATCAATATGAAATATTTATTTTGGTCACTCATAAAATCCTGTTGTTTGCTCTCCATAAAACACCATTGTAGTGTAGAGAATACTGAAAATATTCTCTTTTACTGATCTGGACCTGTGAAGTTTGAAGAATGTTCTCTCTTATAGTGGTGATTCTGTACCATGTACCCATGCAAGTATCAGTGGCATTGGTGTTACATCCAAGTATTGCTTTGAATAATTCATTATCCTTATTTTTTTGGATTTCTTAAGTAATGGAAAACTGCACAGGAACACTACTCACACAACCCTTGATCCCACTTCTGCTCACTGCAGTGTCCTCCACTGAAAGTGTAAAAATGCAATTCCTGAGCATTCCCTTAGCACACAGACAGATAACTAATTGACTTTATATCTATCAAAATCCCAAATTATGAATGTCACATCATGAAGTTTTCTGTACAATAATTTTGCAAATTATATGATCATCATTGAAAATTAAAAATAAATCTACACAGGTGCTACTTGGAAGTGAGCAGGAGAGAAATCAGCTCCTCCTCTCTCATTTGCTAAAACTGAGTTTAATGCCCTCTCATTATCAGTATTTTAGAAACTCACTTTTACTTGATATGCTCCACACCATGAGCAAACCTTTGCTAGGGCCCCTCCAGTGAGGTAATTAACCAAATCTCATTTCATTTGTATGAATTGTGGATGGTGTCAAAATGTCTCTACTCATTTTTAAGGTCAGTGTTGGTAATCTTGAAGACTTATTAGTATTGATAAAATAAGATGTTCCCTTGCATAGCCCATCGTTGTTAATTACTTTTTTGCTTTAGTGAGTGGCAAAAAAAACAGTCTGTGTGAAGTAGACTGATAAGAAAACTGGCACAAGGTTTATTAATTATAATTGTAATTGGCAATTATTCATTTTTGCAGGTTATATTCTTCAAATGCAGTGACTACTTGAAATGGGACTTTGTTGTGATGGCTGTGGCCTGTTCTTGTCCGTGAGCCACCCCCAAAATTTTGGAATCTCTATATATACCACTGAGTTCTAATTAGCTGCATGCTTTTCATGGAAAGTCATTAAAACTCAGCTCTATACAGAATTGTTGCCAGCCACATTATTTTTTAAGGAAACAATTGGTAGTGAATCCTTGAATTCCTATTCCATATGAGATTTGCCTTCTATTGGATATACAAACGCTCCAAGTATTGTAGGAAAAAATAGAAAGCCACTGATTTATCCTTCAAAGGATCCTGATCTCTCATGCTCTCATCTTATCTGAATACTAGTGAGCAAACCAAATCAGATTAAAGGGGGAATGTTTTTCTCTTATCCCTTAGACTTGGTGAAATCTAGACTTATCTGCTGAGTATTGGCTATATTTGTGCTTTAAATTCCAAATATCTGTTTCTGAGCAGTGCTTTCTCTTTTTATTAACCTCTATCACAGCCCAGCATCTGGGCAGGGATTCTAGGTCAAAATTCTAAAAACCTTCAACACTCAACATGTTGATGAATGGCAGAATTATATGGGCACCTCTGAGTGGGAAGGGGAAACCCCAGGTACAGCAAGAATGGCTTAGTGCAAAATTAATTTCTATTCCCTATTATTTCCCAGCAGTGTCTTTCATTTCTAGTGGAGGCTTGTCCTCCTGACATCTTAATGAGGAATTGTGGCTGCATCATCAATGTACCATGGACATTCCAGGTATTTTTATAGAGAAATAGTAATTCAAGTGAATGTGAAATGATGAACAGTCTCTTAAACTGCAGCATCCCACGGGGTTAAATGCTACCTGTAGAAAACCATTTAATTTCTGAGGTTATGTAATATTTATTTCTGAAGGAGAAGATGCCCAAAACATAAACCAAAGTAGACAATGTTGTTTCCCTGAATTAGCTGGGTTAGAAAATACAACCAGCACTGAAGTGGAAGTAAACTTGGTAAGTTTATCCTCAATGGCAGTAACAGATGAAATAAATGTTCTCTTTGTTTAACTGCATATTGCTTTGCTCAAAAATTGAGGCTTATCTTGCCACAGATTAATTATGAGCAATTATTAATTTAAATTATCAATATAATAATTTTAATAAAGTATTATTTTTAAATTTGCTTTTAAGAAGAAAATTTTCTTTTTTTTATTCATGTTAGAATACTGTACATATATATAAGCTCTTCCTTCTTACTATTCTAAAGAATTATATTAAAACCCTTGATGACACTTTGAGATATGGTTTAGTGGGCATAGTGGTAATCAGCCGGAAGCTGGACTTGATGGATTTGGAGGTCTTTTCCAAACAATGATTCTATGGTATTATGGAACAGTAGCTGCTTTCTTGCTTGTGATGTTCATGGTGCACTTTGCATGTTTTCTGCTGTTTGCAATGTCAATAATTTTAAGCTCAGTGTATAGCAGCTGTTGAAATAGTGTTTCTGAACGGCTTCGCAGCATGATGCCAGCCTGTTTCCAGTGGGTTTCCAGTCCAGGGAAAACAGAAGTATCTCTTCCAGACTTCAGGTGATCACTGACTTTTACGATCAGATCCATATTTAGGTAAATAATGTAAATTCTCAGGGTGCTCAGAGAAGCTGTGCCTGCCCCTGGATCCCTGGCAGTGTCCAAGGCCAGGTTGGACATTGGGGCTGGGACAGTGAAAGGTGTTCCTGCCCATGGCTGGGGGTGGCACTGGTTGGGCTTTAATGTCCCTTCCAACCCGAATATTTCTGGGATTCTAAAATCCAAATTTAGCTGGGAAAAACAAAACAAAACAAATCCTCAGTTGTTTTTAACTCTTTTTTTGTTTGGGGGTTTTTCTTCGTTGAACAATGTGCGCCAAACCAGAAAATCTCCAACTTCTGTCCCTTGGTAACTCATGGCCATTTAACTTATTGAATGGTATTGGCCAGTTCTCTTGTTTCAAGGTATTAAATCAAAGGAAGACTCTGGGACATTCGTGTTCTTTTGCATCCTGCACCAGTAAACAAAAAGACAGGAAGGTATTTCATACCACACACCTGTGTGATGTTGATGTGCAAAACACCATTCATTGTGTTGATGAATTTTCTAAGCCACAACTAAGGAATTTTATTATAATAATTTTACAATAAAACCATACAGTTCTGCTATAGACTGAAAAGACTTTTGCACAGCCTTATTTGCTTAATATGGTTTAGCAAACAATCTGAAGACGTACTCAAATACCATTAACAGGATTACTGTTTTTTTCCTGTCCATCATTGGTAGCAGGACTTGAAAAGATTTGTGGTGGGATCAGAGAGATTTCCAGATGCATAAGCATTGCCTGTTAACCAGTAAAGGAGATGCCTAAATTCTTAATTGATTTAAATGATGCCCTAAGTCACTGAAAGTGTTTGAACAATGCAGTCGTTAAGGGCTATCACCGGGATCGCTGCAGCTCCAGGCAGCTTTATACTGTGCTTTTTAAAATTGCCTGAGTAGTGTTTTATTTCTAAAGAATATCTTGTCAGAGAATATATCCGAAAGAAGGCAATATTTTGGTGCAGTAAAATCACAGAATATCCTGAGTGGGAAGGGACCAACAAGGATCATTGATCCAGCTCCTGCCCAGACACCCCAATGATCCCCCCTGTGCATCCCTGGAGCAGTATCCAAATGCTCCTGGAGCTCTATGTGATAGATGTAGTGTATAAATTTGTGTATAAAAAGATAGTATTAAAAGTTTGAACTATTAAAAGCTACTCGAGGTGTCTCTGGAATTCGAAGGCCCATTGTGCAGCTGTGAAACCACAAAATTTGCAACAGAAATTACAGGGCTGTGAGGCATTGAAGACTGTAGTCAAAATAGATAGTGCTGAGATAATGTAGCTAGGAGTTCCCTTTTGCTAACAGAAGCCAGACTGAAGGAACTGATAAGGAACTGATAAATCATGAGAACCGTCAAACTAGAGCTTCTGCATCCTGAATAATCAATAGGCCCTATGAACACAATATAATCATAAATCAAACAGTCCTGGGAAAAACAGGATTTAGCTGTCACGAACACTAAAGGTTAAAAAGTCAGAGCTGAGGAAGACAATCTTACTTCATCATTTTGGGACCCCACCCCATTAAAAAGACCACCGACCCATTTCAAAGAACAAACTACGCATGCTTGATGGCTTTTTGGGCTAATTACCATACGAAGCGGGGAATGGGAGGTATCAGAGCTATGAATATGCATTTGTAGTTTGTGTATTCAATACTTCTGTAGATAAAAGACCCTGTGATGATCTGTAAATTGCGCGTGTGTTTCTGGGAGCTATCCTGCACGCTGCCCGGCGTCGTAATAAACATACACTTTCTAACTTTAAACTGTTAGAGAGTCTTTGTCCGTCATAGTTGGATATTGGTATTAGATCAATGTCCACAGTTTTTTTAATAAATCAGCTGGACTGGAGATGGCCCATTCATCGAGGATGGACTTCTACTTTACGGCTACTCAGGACCTGATATCAATCTTGGTGGAGGATCCGGAGGATGATCAAATCAGCACCCCAAAATAGGAGTCCGGGAAGGCTCTTGAGACTTTTTTCAGACTTATGGAAAACTCTTTCAAAACCTTACTCGAGAATAAAGAAATGCATGAATATTTGGACTCTCAATAGACTTAGCCTCTGGACAGAAAAACTGTATAAATGCTATACACCGAGACCCAGCATTTGTGGGCAAGGTTAGATAGCACCCTTGATGCTGTCAACCTGTCCACCCAGCATTCGATCAATGTTGTCCGATTTTATTGTGGCATTTTAAATTGATCTTGGAAATTTGCTAAATAAATTCTTTTATTTTGAATTGGCTTCTAACCATTTAGAACATCTGGCAGCCTCGGGGCCCTGCCTATTCCCTGGGGAACCAGGGCTCAGTGCCCTCTGGGGGCAGCAGAATCTTTCCTTGCAGAATCTTTCCCTGCTCTGCAGCCTGAGCCTGCCCTGGCCCAGCTCCCGCCACTCCCTGGGTGCTGTCCCTGGCCCAGAGCAGAGCTCGGAGCTGCCCCTGCAGCCCTGGGGAGCTCTGCCCTCAGCTCGTCTGCTGCAGCTGAACCAGTCCAGTGCCCTCAGCCGCTTCTCCAGGCCCTTCACCATCTTCATGGCCTCTTTTGGAAACTCTCAAATGGCTTAATGTCTTTTTTTTACCTCATGGTGCCCAGAGCTGCCCCAGCACTGCGGGTGAGGCCACCCCGGCCCAGAAGGACAATCCCTCCCTGGCCCAGCTGGCATTACTGGGCCTCATCCCCAGGACAGCGATGTCCCTCTTGGCTCCAGGGCACTGCTGACTCAGATCCACCTGGCCATCCAGCAGGACCCCTGGGTCCCTTCCCATGGCCACTCTCCAGCCTCTCATCCTCAGTCTGTCCATACATCCATGTTGCCCCATCCCAGGTGCAGAATCCAGCACTTGCCTTTGCTGAATATCACACCACTGGTGATTCACAGCCCTCTCATTTGTCAAGGTCTCTCTGTTTGACATGATTTGGTGAAGAGAGCAATTGTGACACCAAATTTCAACAAACCCTTTGCCCCTAAGCATCTCCTCTGCTGCAAGAGCTCTGGGAATCCCTTGCTGTATTAACAGATGTGTTTCCATTGCTTGTGCAGCATCAGCCCAAACAAGCTGTCTCTGATTCCTATCAGGTACCCAAACTTTCTTATTACTTCATTTGGGAGATGGATGTGCCAGCACTGCCTCTGCTACTGTCAGTGATTTGGGAGAGGATTTATTATGCTCACTGGTGCCAGTGGGCTTGAAAACAGTTATTTGTGAAGCAGCAGAGAATAAATACAGTGTACAAAATCCCTGTGAGTGCTTATGCAGCAGCTACAAACACCTGGTGCCACGTCTCCCAGCTATGGTCAAACTGGACTGACTATGGCCCATACCATACGGCAGTGACTTTATCAGGGCAGGGTCAGAGTAAAGAAGTGAATAAAACACCTGCTTTATTACTCTAGATATTGTATAATTTTGTCTACTTGCTTTTCGTTATTTTCCTCCCATTCTATCACAAATTGGTGAGATTTGAGCAGTGTCACTGCACCGAGCACTTGAAGAAGGTTTTTAATCCATGAACAGCAGAATAAAGTTATGCTGTACAGGATCTAGCAGTTACAGCATGCACCAGCACCTGAAGTTTATATGTTCAAGTCTTTGCTTGAATTAAGTCACACAAAATATTCAACATTATAATCTTGGATTCTTTGACTCAGAATCACCTCAGTGATAACGAGTGTCCGTACAATGACTTTCACTGTGTTAGTCACAGGGCATGGCTATCCCACAGGATCCACCTGAAGACCCTGTGTGTACTTGACATTTAAAATTCAGACAATGCATTATTTGGGGTGGGAAGAAAGTGAAGTTGTGGGGGTTGTTTTTTCCTTTTCCTGACTGTTTACATAAATATCTGAAGAGAAGTCAGACATTTGAGTTGTTATATATGGTTGGAAGTTTTTAGAATGTTTTTGTTTGTTTAGATCCTCAATGTCATTTAAAAGTAGTCAAATAGTTTTTGCAGTGTTTAACCAGTGATGTTTCTGGTAAACCCATCACACATAATACTTCAGCCTTCAGGTACAGGAAAAATTGGTGTTTAAAGGGTCATTTTTTACTTCTACCTGCTGTTACCAAAGCAATCCTTTGCTTTAAAGCTGAGACACACCAGATGATGTGTCCACACCATTCTTTCATCTCCCAGTGGAATGTGCCAGTCCTGCTGCAATGAAGGGCGCCCCACGTACACTTCCAGCACAGAAATTGCACGGAGGTTGATGTGTCTGCCTTTAGGGACCCCAGAGAACAGCTCCCAAAGAGCCACAGCACATTTTCCAGGTGGAGCAGGTGCCACAGTCAGGTTATTACATAACTGTGGCTGCAGAGGAAGTGGTCCTTGACATTTTTATGCCATATGAGACCTGAAGTCTGAGGAACAAGTTGCACAGTGTGTTAATTCTTGTTATATCAGGTTAGAAGAGAATCAACCTGAAAGCACTTTTTGCTGTCATCATACATAGGAATAACTGCAAAAATAACTTGTTCTTGGAACTGGGGAAACATCCTGGGGGAACTGGAGCCTACGGTGCCTGTCCAAACCAGCAAGGGGAGAGCATCTCAGTGTGGTAGTGTCCAGTGAGCATGTGCAGCTTGAAAGGGTTGCAAAAGTGGCATTTTTAATTAGAGAGGCCTCAGCCAGAGTTAAAATGACAGCATAGGCATAGCTGAAGAATCCTTGGTTCCTTGGGGTACATTGCTGTAGCCCTCTCACAGCACTGGCATCAGAGCAGATACTCATCTGTATGCCCAGGACATGGTGCACATACTGGAGCTCAAACACAACATCATTTCACAACTGCACACATTTTTATTCCTTTTATTTCAGGGGAGTTAATGCCATTGAGGATGTAGGTAAAGGGTTTAACTACATACCATTATATTAGCACCATCCCTGGCAAATGCCCCTCATTTCCTTGGTTGTCCTCTGACTCTCTAAGCAAGCACACTGATGATTATTATTTCAGCAACATCATCTGGTTTGCAAATTGAAGTCAAAGCTCTGAAAGGTTTGGGGATAGCAAAAAATGGCTTCAGACTGTTCAGTAGGGGGACAATAAAACAAAGCAGCCGTTGTATTGGCTCATCCGTGGTACATTTGCTTTTTAATGTCTCTTCAAAATAATGGCATTATTTATGAAAAGAGAAAAATCTGGCCCCTAGTGCCATAAAACTTTGATCCATTATATAAAAAAAAGTCATAAAGACAATTGGACATTTTAAAATAAGCTATGAAAGGCAGAATTTTTACATTTTAATATAAAAATCATATAAAATGCCTTTTATTTGGCTGAATACCATTCACAGTAAATTTCATTATTGTTATCCCGCATCTGATTTGTCATGTCTAATCAGGTGCCTTTATTTTAAATTTTTTACATGCTCAATAACTCTTCAAATTGCTCTCACCAGATGAAAGATGTCATGCCCTTTAAGACACTTTCCTTCTGTGGAGAAGAACAACTTCTTGAGCAAATTTCCCAAAATTGTGAAAGCTTCCTGATAGAAGTAATTTTAAAGAATGACAGTATAGGTGGAATATTCCTGTCTTTTTCAATTTCTTTTTTGCCATGTGTTATGTAATGTCTTTTTATTATATTAGAATCTTTCATTTTTGAGACTAACTGCACATGAAACCCTGGGCTTCTCAAGCTCCTTCTGCCATTTGGAGTCAAAGCGAAGCAATTTTTCCAGCATCACTTCTCCTTTGTTATCTTGTCTTTCCATCAGCTTCTCTATTAGCTCAATTATAGGCCTGCTACATTTTTTACTGCTACTATTATGTGTGGATTATTAAATCATTTGCTATTCTCCAAAACATATTTGTGCATAATTTATGTCTAGTTTTAAAAGACTGAAAGCTCACCTCAGCGTTATCACACTGATACTCAACGAAGTAATTGCATAAAATAATCCAGAATAAGATGCAGAGTAATTCAGATTTAGGGATGTAATCTATTTGTGGTTATAGAAGAAATTATTTGTGTGATTGGTTATTCTATTATTCTACTCTCTGAGATTACCTTGAGAGTTTCAATATGGAAATAAAAGAGCTCAGGGCATAATATGAGACAGTGCTGCAAAATTCCCATCTTTTTTCCATTGGGTGATTTAATTGACATGTTTTAATAAATTGTGCAGTGGCCAAGTGAGGAGGGTTTGAGCTGTGCCCTCAGTGCAGTCTGTCACTGAGTCTAGGGGTGGTGACAAAAGGGGGAGTCCTCCAAATGTGTCCCCAAGCAGAGTGACATGGATGTGTGTGGATTCAGCAGACACTCCCTGCCACAGCAGCTTCCAGGTATCCAAAGGAACCTCTGGAGGCTGGAATTTCCTCAGCTTCACCCTTTCTCTGCCATCTGTTGCAGTGCAGAGAGTTCCTGGACAAGTGTGTGCTGCAATCAGGTGCTGCAGCTCTGCCAAAGCCTTGTGCAAACACCAGGGGATGTCATTAGCACAGGAGGACTAATTGTATTGGCAGGGACACCTACAGCACCGTGTTTTGTTCTCCCCATAAAGATGTGGAATGGGTGGAATTATCTGTTTGTAAGCAGAAAATCAATGAGGTCCAAATTTCTTAAAGAGCTAGGAAGTTATGAGAGAGATTTGAATCAAATAGATGCACAGAATGAGTGGTTCGAGTTGGGCTTAGCGGGTAAAAGACAGGAAGTTTGCAGTGTAGGAACCACTGTAAAATTGAGGATAAGGTGGTTCTAGATTTACATGATTCATTGCAGTATTCATTGCAAAAAGTAGGTATTATTCTTTCATTAATAATTAATTTCCTCCTTTTTCTCCTTTTTGTTTCAGTTCAATTCAGCTCTCAGGCACCGGGTGGGATTGTCAAAGTGACTGCGTCAAGTCCAGGGTTCAAATTTGATCCTTTCCAACTTGGAATATTCTGTGATTCTCTGATTCTGACCCTTCCAACCCAAGCCATTCCATAACTCTATGGTTTTTGACTGACCCCTATGTCTGTTATTCCAGTGTATTTTCCAGAAACTCCCCTTACATTTATACATTTTCCACAGGATTTTCACCAATAGAAAATAAAACTTCATACACATCCAAAATTAGAATTTGACCATGTTTTACAATATTTACATATTAAATAATTGTACCCTGTATAAACACGGGGGGGGGGGGGGGGGGGAAATGACAGTGTCTGATTCTAAAATGAAGTATAAGAATTTCTTTAGCATTTGCCTAACTTAAAAATGATACAATTTCAACATGTAAAGGCCCAGTTATTTCAGAATCAGTGATCATCTGAGCAATTGGGGCACATTGCTCTGCAGAGATACACTTTGTTCCCCATGTGTAAAAGACATAATAGCTGGTCTTCTCCCTTACTGGATGATTTAGGTAAAATTTATTTAAGGTGTTAAGCCACTGAACACTGGTTGATGTCAGCTCATTCATTTTATTTGTGATGATATAACAAGTGTAAACATCCTCGACAGCTGAAGATATATTACCTTGAATTATATTTAACAGCTTGATATAAAACAATACATTATATCGTCCCATCTCTTATGAACAATGTTTATAATTCAGTAAAATCTGTGCTTTAATTTTCACGTGTTACAAGGTATTGGCTTCAGAGCTGCAATGCTTCTGCTCTTGGCTGCTCCTCAGCAGACAGGGATATGCCCACACAAGTAAACAGGTTTTTTAATTTGAGGTGCAGGAATGAAATCTAAGGATCAGGTTACCCCTTCATGGGGTCACAGAATGTCTGGGTGGGAAAGGGACCTCAAAGCCCATCCAGTGCCACCCCTGCCATGGGCAGGGACACCTTCCACTGTCCCAGGCTGCTCCAAACCCCAGTGTCCAACCTGGCCTTGGGCACAGCCAGGGATCCAGGGGCAGCCACAGCTTCTCTGGGCACCCTGTGCCAGGGCCTGCCCACTCTCCCAGGGAACAATGAAGGATCAGAAATAGCTGCTCAGTGTCAATATATGTGCTGGGTTAAAACATAAATGCAGCTTTCCTGCTTATATATCTGCAGGTGTTGCAAGCTTGCATTGCATAATCCTGAATCCATACCTCAAGGGTGAAATTCTGTCCTTTATGCTATTGATTTCTGTGGGCTTGTAGTTTCTCCAAAGATGAATAATGTTGGAACAAAATGGTAGTGTTAAGCAGTATAGTATCATCACTAAGAGGGTTTGCTTATAAAGGTCAAATTAGAATACGTCACCCGTCTTTGATTAATAGCTCATGGTGTTAGTAGATATTGATTGCGTTTAAGAGCCTGTGAGTAAGAGGCAATTGAAGTTATCTTGAACATCTTCACAAGAAATAAGGTTCCTGTGACAGCAGATCCCAACAGGGCCTGTTACTGTGGATCCAGTCTGAGCAAGGGGAGATAGCAGAAAGAGATTTACCCATTTCATGCAAACCAAACTGGTACAGGCATCAGTTGCTCCCCATCTGCTCTGCCCAGCCTCTGGTATTGATTCCAGCACTGGGACTGTCCAGCATTTTTTCCTTTTTGCCACTCAATTTCCAAACAGAGTGTGGTCTTCAGCTTTTGGCGTCTCTAGGTACAATATTTTCTTCAAGTATAGGACAAAATAACCAACATACACCACCTTATCAGACACTTTTTCAAAGTGTTCTGGGAGATTTTCCACTCATTTATGTTTTATTTATGGCAATTACAATTTATCATTCTGGAGCTGATGTACAAGAATGATCTGCACTCATCAGATTTTTGTCTTACTCATTAAACTGTAACAGCTTCAAATTTAGGATTTCCTTAGTACAAAGCTTGCAGACTTTAGGAGGTCTTGTGTCATATAATTGAGTAGGGAGACCCCAGATCTTTGCTTCCAGAAGGCAAAGCTGTGCTGAGAAAATAGTGGTGAAAGATTTCCTCCCCATTTTAACCACCTCTCTTTGCAATTCCGTGCTGGAAATTGTGTTACTCAAGGGGAAATCTATTTTTGTCCAGGTTGTGGGAAAGTCAGGCACTTTCACCACTCACTTTTCTTTGTAGAAAATAATCTAGAATCTGCTATTCTGTCAATCTGGAGAGATCTGATGTGTGTGAAGGGGTGAATACAGAATTATAAGCTAATAATCGTCTTTTAGTGAAGATATGCATTTTCCAGAATTTATTTCCGTGAAAAATCAAACATGGTCACTACAATTTTTGAAAGAAAAACAAAAAAACTCTCACACTGTTTCTAGTTTATAATCTCTTAATATTTCATGACTATAGTACAGATGTATTGGGCATTACTGTTTTAAAGGTGTTTTCAAGATAAACCAAGGTTCTTGGAGAGGAAAATGGGGGTTTTCTGAACGGAAAGAGCAAATGTGAACAGGGAAACTCCCCAGACATGGCACATGCATGTGTCACTTCTGTATCTGGATGTCATTATGTGACAGCACTGGTTTTAAAGTATTAAGTACATTAAAATTCAGCATTAATTCCAGTAATTCCATACTCATGGTCAGAATCAGCTTGTTTAATGGATTTGGGTTCACCCATCCCCCAAAAAACTTTCACATGAGTAGATGCAGCAAGATTTTCACAATGTTTTCTCAGCCTGGCTGGTTCAATTTCAGAGGTTATTTTAAAGTTTACTACTGATGTTTCAGAGATATCAATGCCTGTATGGAGATGTCATTTTGCTGATGTTTTAATATAATATTTGGGAAAAGAAATCCCACTTTGCATCCTGCCTCAGTAATAAATGTCATACCTCATTTAGAGTTCTGCACGTGGACAAAATTTTTCCCTGTAAACTGATTTCATAGCAGTAAGTTTGGTGCTGAGATCATAATGAAAACTTTCTAGTGCTTTATTTTACCACACCAACAGCTGAACTCCTACTCAGTTTTGTCAAATACATCAACCAGGGTTTGCCCACAAGCAATAAGGCCTCCAATAAAAGTGAGGCAGAATCTGGATGCATTTTGGGGTTTTATAAATGGGATACAAACATGTAATACCCAGGCTAAGTAAAGAGATGCCCATCATCCCTTTGTCTCAATGCAGCCCAGGATTATTTATTTAAATCAACAATAGAGCATTGGTCTGAAAACCAGTAACTTTTGGAAAGCAGATTAATTGCATCAAAAAATGGCACAAGTTTGAAAGTGCAGTCACATCCTCATGCCTTCAGAAAAAGTACAAGCTCATGAATTTTTTTGTGTATTATATCTTCTAAATATTTTTTGGATCCAGCTGAGAGAGTGACTTGCAGTGATAATCTGATAAGACAGTGAATTTCTGTTAATTAGTGCAACTGTTTTATGTGTTCTTCTCATGAATTAAGCATTTTTGCTTAGATTCTGATTATTTTTGACCTTTCATTACTAATTTACTATCAAATCATTGTCAAAAAAAGCAAGACTGATCAACATTTAACATCAAGGAGGTGTATTTATTTATTTATGAATTTTTGAGTGCAAAGGTAATGAGAGTACTGACAAATTTCATGTTTCATTGACAAGTTACTTTGAATTTCAGAATATACAAGTATTTAAAACAACAATCAACTTCCAACTGGTTTTGGCATGCCAAAAACAAATGAATCATGCATAAGTACTAATAAGGTTTCCAATCTGTCAGTTCTGCTTTCTCTGCTGCTCCCATGACTAAACTCTGGATTGACTGATTTTTTTTTTTTTTTTTTTTAATTTTTAGGTATTTCCTTTGATGTGATGAATCACAGCCACAGGTACCAATATCTGTTTATAGGCTGTGCGCAGGTGAGTGCACTGAAAAACTTGGACTAGTGGGAACTACCCCTGCTCAGGGCAGTGCTTGGGACAAGAGGAATTTTGGAAGTCCTTTCCAACCCAGGCCACTCCAGGATTTTGTACCCATTCCACAATAAAGCCTTAGAGTGATATTTACCTAAGGATTCCGTACTAGGCAATGGCACGGATTGGATCTCCAGGGCCATTTCATGAGAAGAAGATGATGGTGGTGATTTTTTTAGTCCAAACCAGTTTCCTTGTTCAATAGTAACTCATAATCACACACACACCCCAAAAAAAAAAAAAAAAAAAAAAAAAAAAAAGTGCAAATGCCACCAGAATTATGGATTCTTTGATTAATAGAGACCAGATGAATTCCATTGAGAATTTCTTTTTGTGCATGTAAGTCATTGAATAATTCAGAAGTTACTCAGGAAAGATCACTCCACTTAACAAGCCCTGGAGTGATCCAAAAGAGTAGCAGAGATTATCCTGAAGGATAATTAGACATTTTACACTATAAAATTAGCATTCCAAAGCATAGAGCATACTCCACGGCAGTAGTTAGCAAAGCAACTGTAATTTGTTGGAGTCATGGGAGACTTGCTATCTTATGTGGATGTCTTATATGCAAAATCTAGAAGTTTTATTGTCATAGATAGTAATCTTCAGAATTGTATTGTTATTAATGTGAAATGTAAAATGTGAGTTCTCCTCTGACAGTGGGTGGTGGGTGGCCTCTGTTTCCTGCTGAGATTGTCCAGATATGACTGGAACTTGTATATATAGACTTTGGAATATTAAATATCAGGATTTGTGTAGCTCTGGTCCAACAGAGCAGGACAATTCAATATTTTAGCTCCTCATTTGCACTGTGGCTAAAAACAGAATATAATGGGAAATATTCTGGGGAGTTCACAACAAGGAAAAATACTGAGTTCAAAAGAAATATGTATTAAAAGAATAAATATATTAATAAATGTATTAAATTTAAAAATTAAATTAATAAATTTATTAATTTAATTATGCCTCATCTCTCTCCACTCCCAAATGAAGATACTGCACAAAACTTTATTTATTTTCCACATGTGTAGTGTCAGGGTCATATCAAGACCCAGTTTCTCCAGAGGAAACGAGGTATTATTGCACAGGATAAGCAAATTTTTCCTACTAAAGATTATTTAAATTGTGTTATAAATGCAACATCAAAAATCGGATTAACAAAGAAACAATTTATTAATAAAACAATCTCAATCACCGATAAAAAGAGAAAACCACAAATAGGATTCGCAGCGCAGTGCTGGGTCGATGAGGGGACTGCACTCTAAGGCACGGTTTTCCCAAATCCACACGGAGCAGATCGCAGCTGGGGGGTTTTATAGGGGTTTTCATGTCCCGAGGTGAAACAGGTGCCCAGGATAGTCCAGCAAATAGTCAAAATAATTTTCGGATGGGCTTCCCGGATTTGTCTGAACTTTGCAGATAGTATTCCGGGAAGGTCCTTTTCACATGCGGATGGAGCCCACCGGCCCATGGTTATTTCAATGTGTATTCCTCGG
Organism: Zosterops lateralis; assembly: GCF_965231275.1. Classification (NCBI taxonomy): domain Eukaryota; kingdom Metazoa; phylum Chordata; class Aves; order Passeriformes; family Zosteropidae; genus Zosterops; species Zosterops lateralis. The sequence goes on along the minus strand of NC_139772.1, from coordinate 21,030,611 downwards.
CATTTCGTTAGGAGAGGAATTTCTCTGTCTGGGTGCGATGCCGATTCTTATCTGGGTTGGCTAGTGTCTTTGTTCCTCCTGATGGCTCCTGTCCCGTTCTTTTGTCCCAGGACTGGGGACAGTGGAAACCTGGCTGGAGAAAAGTTTATACGGACTATACCCTTTTCACATTTTATATTAACACCAATCTAACATATATTGCTATATTGTTTTATCAAGAATTTTTACCCAATGCCACATTTATCACACATTGCAAATAGTCATGGATGATGTTTAAAATTAGCAAGTGTGGTGTGAGGCATTTTTGATTCCAATCTGAAAGTGGGAAGGTTCACAGGGGGAACAATTCTGATTTGTTTTTTACAGATGAGGGCCCCAGTTCCTGGGAGTTGCCACGGAGAAAAAAAAAAAAAAAAAAAAAAAAAAAAGGTAAAAAAATAGAATTAGCTGATGATAAATATTTTTTATCTCAAAGAACAAACACAAATGTTCAACTTCTTAATAACAGTGATAAACTTCTAAACCTGCAAAGCTGATACAAGTTTAGGACTGGGAGATCGAGCTTCAGCCTGAGTAGTTTGGTTTTCTCTTGTTATCTACTTTAGCAGGGCATTTACTCTGAATTGTGCCAAAAAAACAGTTTGGGGGAAGAGATGTTTCATCTGCAGACAAGTGCTGACACATCAACTGCAAATGTGTACAGAAATACACTTAACAGTGCATTTGTGATGGGAATTTGTTACATTTAGTTTGTCTTCATATTATAATACTTTGATAAGTATAAATTTTTGCATTAGCATTGTAGAAGACCCATTACCACCAATTTCCAAACTTTCTTCAGACAACTTTATTTCTTTGCTACTTTATTCTAACCTTTCAACAGTGCAGAATTTTCCCAATTTGTAAATTCTAATTTTGTCTCCTTCTGATGTCACCTCCTGAAAAAAAAATTCTGTGAGGCACAAGGTTACCAGTAGCTTTGATGTGTGTATTCCAAGCCCTCTTGTCTGAAGACAGTCTTCCAGCAGAGTTTAAGGATGACAGTGTTTCATTACAAGGCCTTTGAAGTTCCTGAGGTACCACAAATGGCCGTTATTGAGAATTTGCCTTGATTATTATTTTTCCTGCCAGACTTTTAAGCCATACAATATCAGCTTTCTTTTAACTTTGCTGCTTAGTTCCATTTATGGTAAAGCTTAATAGAGTGACCATATGGAGCAACTGAAAGGCTGCCAAGTGTTTAAATGACAAGGTTATAAATACAGATACAGCGCGGGGGTTTCCCCCCGCCTCCCCCCCCCCCCCCCCCTTAATGTATAGTCCTGTTGGTTTGAGCCAAAGCAGACAATAAATCAGAATATATAACTTGTTTTGCCACTCACTTTGTAGGTTTTTATATGAGGAGGGTATCTTAGTGCAGTAGAGGGAAATACTTGCAGTTTGGGGAGGGACTATTCCATGGAGGACACCTGTGAGTGCCGAAGCAAAACTTAGACTTTGAGTTTTGCTTTACAGCAAGTTCCTGCCAAAACTCAGTGGCAGAGGGACATCCCTTCTTCCTCAGCTTTGATGCTGAGCTTCAGGCTGTCCTCACCCATGACCTGCTCTTGTGGGTGGAGAGGAGCTGCCTTCTCTTTGCCCTTTTTGCTGCAAGTGGGAAGGATGCTCCATGTGCCTGGAAATAGAGATTTCATGGCTCGTCTCTCCCAAACAGCAATCTTTGCTTGCTCTGGTCTGTGTTTTCTCTGCTCCTATTGTTCTCCCAGAGCACATGAGGAGACAGGGCTCATTCCTGTCACTGCCTGGACACTCAAGCCCTTTGCGTTGGTAGGAATTAAATTGTTTGTGTGAGCGTCAGAGAGAGGAAAGCAGAGCAAGCACCTTGCACGTGGAGGGAAAGTGATGCTGCTTATGAAAGCTGTTTTTCTTCTCCAGTAATTACAGCAGAAGAAATTTAAACCTTAGAAAGCAAAAGCTTCACCTGCTCAGGTCTGTGTGTGCCATCTGCACCTTTGCTGTCTTAACGCACTGTGATATTTTTTGTTATCCGGATTTTATGGTTCTGTTTAATAGGAAACTTGTGGATGTAAAGGCCTGGTATTGAATCAGAAAGATGAATTAGAAATATATAAAGGTTTTTTTGTTTGTTTGTTTGTTTGTTTTTTCCAGAAGGAATTGGTGGTTTTTTCTCAGCCGCCCACTCCTGGGGGAGAGCTGCCCTACCCCAGAAACACAGCTAAGGCAGAACCAGCCCTCCTAAAAGTAACAATTTGGATTATTTGCAAACAGATGGCCAGAAACACGAACACTTTCCCTTACAATCATCATTTATCCGTTTGGCTGCCAATACTCCACTGCACATGTCTTTGCTGCTCTATGTTAATAACATCAACTGAAAGGACTTGGAATGTCAGCCCTTACCTGCTGCACTCACAAGTGAGCTGCCAGCTGGGCTATTTGAGGGAAGCTTTGTGCTTCGAGCATTAGATCTGGGCTCTGGAGACTTGTGTTGCTACCAGGGTTTTGCCTTAGATTTCCTGTATGACCTTGAACAAATAACACCCCCACAACTTCAGCTGCTCATCTGTTAACACAGGCATGGTAGTTATGATGGGAACGAATTTCTCTATGTAACAGTTCTAAAGGTTGAAGACCCTTCATCAGAAGTGTGGTTCAAGCTGTGGCCCTGGAGACAGATTCCATCTGAGAATGGAATCTCATATGGTGGTGGAGGACAAGGTGCTTTCTATGGTGTGATTGCTGAACTGCTAAAGAGTGGCAGGAATGCAGGAACCTTAAAGCTGGGTGCAAACCATTCTGTTACTTTATTTTTACTTTTCAGAAGTCCCATGCTGGCCATCCCTGTCATCCCTTGTCATGACCATTGTACTGCTGCTTCCCCTAGAGACTAGCCTAAGTTTTCTCCAGTAAGCTCATCCCAGCTATTATATCACCATGTTTTCCTCTGGTCTTTCTTTGCTTCTGGGTGACTCTGAAAATTGCCTATTTCTATAGCTGCAGCTCTTTACATCACAAAATGAACTTTTTTTAGCTGTTTAGTGCATCTGAGTACTTTAGGGGATGTGCAGCCTTTGTTAGATGAGCTGCTGCCTCATGGGAACCAGAAGGACAACCGGGACAGAGCAAAGGAAGCAGAGCTCAGAGCTCACCTCTTACAGGTGAATGTTTCATACACACAAACACTCCTGTAATTGTTAATCACCCTGCACACCCAGCTGTTAACATGCCTGAACTGAACAGCCTGAGAGCCAGGCTCTTCTGTCTTTTTCCTCATCCCAAGGGGAACCAGCCTTGCAGAAATTAGTGCTGTGCTGCCCAAGTGTTCACCTTCATCACCCCCTGCATGCACTGGCCAGTGCATCCTGACTCACTAGGCTGTGTGTAACTGCCATGCAGTGAAACCATCCTAATTTCAAATATTTTCTTTCCGATTTCCTATGAACAGCTTTCACTCTAAACATTACTTTTGTTTTCTAAGGAGACCCTTGGCAGTATTGCAGCATTTTTTGTCTGTGTTTATCACTGTGGTATCACCATGGATGCCACAGGTCTGGCAGCCCAGGGCAGAAGGAAGGTGGTCAGCAGGCCCCTCGCCCAAAATTTCCTTAAAAATGCTTTATATTGGAAAAGGATGAGGAAGGGAGATGGACAGTGCAGAGGTTCTGGAAATGTTCTGAGTCCACAGGTGAAATCACAGCTTAGATTATATGAATTAGTTAACATTAGTTTGTCTCTAACCATTCTACAGTACTCTGGTAGGTGTAAATTATCTCATTGGGATTGTAGAAGACCTATTGCTATCCATTCCCAAAATCTTCCTGAGCAGTAGAGACGTTCAAGGAGATGATGTGACACCCTCCATCAAAATGCATTGTATGGAGGATGGAGACTCTCTCATTGTTCTCAAAAAATGCTTTTGTGTGGTTGGTGCTGTGCTGCCATTTTATCTCCCTTTTATGTGTGTAAGGGAATAAAAAGTTTTCCTTAGCCAAGTGTTTTCCTGCCAGATTTTAAACAGAGTGGAGTTCAACTGGGTTTTGGTTCACAAGTCAGTTAGCACTTCAGGGGGAAACTGTCTGCATATGTTTGCATCTCCTGAGTTTTGCTCAGAGATTCTGATTCGAACAAAGCTGAGAGCCCAAAGGAGAACCCAGCTTGAACTGCCAGCACAGTCTGACTTGGGGTTGGAAGTATTCAAAATCTCTATATTTAGTCTGATTTCAAATAGCTACACTAAGTCCTTATGCAGATCCCAGGAGGTGTTTTAAAGATCACTCAGTACTTACCCCAAGTTCCTCTGAAATATTTGGCAATTTCAAAGTTTTCCATACTGCCTGCCAAAATTTTAGGTCTATAAGAAAACCTGATACAAGCCTTTCTCTCTCCCCCTGCCCCCTCCAAATCATTCCACTCAAGTAACCCCTAATAGGCTAAGAGAGAGTGCGAGTTGTGTCTTTTTTGTAGAGATGTGGAGTGAAACCCTGAGAGACTGCAGCCACAGTTTGTCCTTCCACTCTTACATCACTTCTCATTGTTTCCAACTGTTACCCCACACCCTTAGAGGGGCAACACGTTGTGATGTGGGAGTGGAGCCTCACAGAGGACAGCAGGCAGCAGCTTGGTGAATCATGGAAAGCTCTTTATTATCTGACTCCAATAGGCTTATATACATTTTGTACAGAGGGCCAAGATTGGCCCAAAGAGGTTACAACCTCCTGACTCCATTGGTCAATATGACCATCAGTCAAGTTCTCTCTCAGAGAACAAGAATGCAAAACATACAGATAAATTCTAAGAATACAATATTGTTTACATGAAGCAGCATGAGAAACTGCTGCAAAGACTCAAACACTTGAAGGCAAGAAATTCAGGGACGACATCCAACAATATTTTCTTAAGTAATAACTGCCTCTGACCTTGACATCTCGTCCTTTGGAAGCTTTTGTCTGGGTCTCTTTACAGAAAAATAGCACAGAACAGACTGTGATGTGAATAACCATGGAATGTTTTCCTTGAGCCGGGCTTACCACATACGAAGTTCCAGCAAGGCACATACATTACTAAAAATAATAGCCTCAAACTATTCCAGTGTTGTATGTTCATTATTAAGTCTATTACCTCTGTAATGAGGCTGCAATGCTCAGGCCTCTCTGGTTCTGTGCAGAGCAGTTTATTAATGGTGCCTTTGTTTCAGAGTGATGGCACAGGGAGCTGAGCCCTGGACTTGGAGCTGCTCAGCAGCGATGAAACAGCTACTTGGTGCTGTTTAATATCTTAAATGATTCCATGCCCATAAATCAGCAAGCCATAAATTATGTTTAATGCTGAAAAATAACCACCAAGCAAGCAGATCTTTAACCTGTAAATGTTAATTCTGTTTGTTAATACTTAGTGGCTCCAGCAGTGCTCCGAGGCTGCACAGGCCTCTGCACATTGTTTTTAGACTCCACTCCAATCCTTTTGCAGAAAAGCCTTTCGTAGATCTCTGTAAAACTGGGAGCTGCCTGAGGGCACCCACCATCAAACAAAACTGTGGGAATGGCACAGTCCCAAATTCAGCTCCTACCTGTCCTGGCCATGTCACTGCACTGCAGCTGCCCTGGTGAGTGGAGTCACATCCCACAAGAACCATGAGCTGGGAGCTGAATTCCAGCTGTCTCAGCTGCTCACTGCAGGGTGGCTTTGCAGATGTTTGGCCCTGGGACAGGGCAGCCACACTGGCAGAACCACTGAAGCCAGCTCAGATGACTCTGGGCACTGTCACCTGCCTGTGATGCTGAGCATGGCCAGGACTCTGTTCCAGCATGGGAGTGAGGGCCACACTCACACTCGTGGATGCCTGAAGGGGAAAGCAGGAGACAATCCAGGCTGAAAGGTGGAGGTTTATTCCCTTCCTTCCCCTGTTTCATTTATCTCACTCTGTGTCCCTCTCCTTCCCCTGTGCACTCTACCCCTTCAGCTACAGCCCCCTTGTTTTTTGGGTTTTTTTGGCTTTGTGTGTGGGGTGCCTTAATTTTCCTTTGCATCAACCACATGATTTTATTTCCACAGATGGATGTTGGAGAGGACTCTTGGCTGCAGGATGGAGATAAGGCAGGGAGGAGCAGAATATCCCATCAGGGATGCCTTTACTGCCCGCTACACCTAAATTGTGACTGGATCCAGCTCTGCTTTGGTGGTGCACAAATCATTTTGTGAATCAAATCCTGTACATCCGATGCTCCTTTAAATGGTTCATTTTGATTTAAATCAGTGAATGGATGATTCAAAAAATTCAAGCAAACATCATTAGGTGTCTATTTACCTTTAAAACTATGCTACTGAAATATTTGTAGTGTAGGATTATAGAATTACTTGGGTTGGAAGGGACATTAAAGATCATCTGCCTCCAACCCTTCTGCCATGGGCAGGGATGCCAGTTATATTGTCTGGAATATATTCTGCTTCCAGTTCTCTTGAAATCATTCTGTTCTTGAGTAAAACTAATTTTCACTCTGAATTCTGGCTTTTTTATGTTCCTTCTAGGTGTTAAAAATGGGCAGAGATTATATTTTTCTCCTTAAAATGCCTTTATTAATCAGCTCTTACAAGGGTGTCTCAAGGGGCCAGCATTTGGGTTCACCCTTGAGGAGGAGGGTCTTGGTCAGCTTTGCAGCCGGATGTTCCTGCAAAGCTGGAGAACTCTTTCCTTGCCGGGGGTCTCCAAGGAGTTCTGATTTCCGTTTGTTTGCCTCGGGGTCTCACCTTTTTTTTGGTATTTTTAGGTTACAGCGAGTTACAAAAATTGTATTAATCAGCTCTATTAATACTTTAGGGTATACTCAGCTTAGTATTGGTTTTTGTGGGTTTAAATCTTACTTGGATTTATCTTTATAGGGGGTTTTTGGTGTTAAAAAGGGTCCCAGAGTGCATTGGGATTCTTAATTTACATGTTCTATGGGGTTGCCCCAGGGGGGCAGGGGCTGCAACAGCCTTATGGCGGCCGGAGTTATTTTGCAACAGGTATCAGCGAGATTGCCGCGCTACACGGGGAAGGGGTGCCTTGGAGGTCCCGCAGTTTCAATGGGGGGCCGGGGGAGGCACCGGTGGCGGCGCCTTGGCGGCAATCTGCTGCGGCTCGGGGAGCGGGTCCTTTTGGAGCGGGCCGGGCTGGGGGCGGGCCGCCCCGTCGGCAGAGCTGCAGTGGTGGCGGCGGGATGGCCGCGCTGGCTAGGAGCAGTGGGCTGCCCCGTCGGCAGGGCCACGCCGGGACGGGGCAGCGGTGGGAAGGCGCGGGCAGCCGGCATTTTGCGGGGGTTGCAGGTTCCTCCGAGGCAGTGGGCGAGCCTGTTCCGGGGTCTAGAGGGGAGATGCAGGCTTTCCCTGAGGCAGCGGGCAGCTCGCTCCGGAGGGGGCCGCGGGCGGCTTCCAGCGACCAAGCAGCCTCCTCCTCACTGCTCCTTCCCAGGGGGACCACGGAGGTGGCTCCTTACTGTTACATTACAATTTAAAATTATTACATTTAAAATATTAATACACTTACTTCATGACAATCAAGGGTTTCAACTCTTCAAATCTTTAACATTTTAATTTTCTTTTTTTTCATAGACAATAGAAAAATCGAAGAATTTATGAGGCAAAATTATTTTTACATCAAAAAGCCAGCTGGACCTTGCATCTATTTTACAATTGATTCTATTTTATTACTTTGTCCCTGCATTTCACTATATACAGATTTTTGGAAATTAAGTTGGTTAAAAAATGTAGCAAAGATGTAGAAAAGTCTGTATCAAACTTTGTTATTAAATTTTTTTACTTTCATTTGAGCCATTAAAAATGGTCGCTCATGCTGCACATGAGAGTGTGTTTATTCTTACATTGGTAAAGTACCATGTCTGGTGAAAGTACCATTTCTGGGGAAAAGAGTTTTTTTCCTATTTCTTCCCTGATAATTTGCAACAGGTCCAATCCATGAAGCTGAGGTTTATCCCTTGTTGAGATGTAAACCATACTACCTATATAATACTTTATTGGGTCAATTATTTTGAGGCAAAAATTGACTATCTGTGAACTAAAGGACGCATTTTCATTTTGAAAACTGAAGTATTTACATCAGAAAAATTTATCAGTACAGCTCCATTTCATTCCATAAGATAAAATGATGTGGAAATAAATATTCGCCTTGATATAAGCTGCTGTCCAGCAACAGGAAAACCATATATATATATATACATATATTTGAAAATATAGCATTTCAAAAAATATCAGAGAAGAGTGAATAACAGAGAAACTGGGCCAACAATAAAATGGGAATTGGGAACCAAATGTTTACATTCTACTTACCAAACTCCTACAAGCAGAAGAGAACCAGTAGAATGGTAATTAACACCCACTCATCACATTTTTCTGGAAGATTAAAGAACAGGACCTAGCCCCAGTATGTACTTTTGCAAATACAATCTCATCAATTCATCTAATTCCTAAGAGAATGAGGTTTTTATTTCACCTTCCTCTGCCAGGTTTTTTCTCATCGGGCTGCTTTTGCCTTTCACCACACATGGATCCCTGTCTCACCTAGAGGTGAAAATTCCTTGGCCTTTCAGTGAACCCAGTTAAGTCTCCAAAAAATAGCTGGGATACCACAGATGCAGGAATTATGAGAGCAGGGTTTATGATGTCTGATAAAGCTGAATTTTAGCTCCTGCAGGAATGTGTTATAAAAATTCAGCCATGGAAGGAGCAGAGTTTTCCATTTCTGGCTCAAATGCCATGTCTCTCCCACAACTCCATCTCCCCCTCCTCGTGGAAATGTCACACAACTTTTTCTCATTCAAATCACTAAAAATATGTATTTAGTTAGCTTTTCAAAATGCATGTATTACCTAATGACACGATTGCTTGGCTGCCTAACTTACAAGAAATCACTGGCAGATAAATATAGATGAAGGTTTTGTCCATTATATAAAAAGAGAATTATCCATGTGTATGGTTTTAACTTCAAGACTATAAAAATTTACCTTAAAGTCTTTATTAGATTATTTTTTAAATTTTTGTTTTTCAAACATATACCTTTAAGACACTTCTGATTTGGTGATTTCTGCTATGCTCTGAGAAATATAACTGCTTTCATTGACTGGGGAATCAAATTCCTTTAACATCCAGTACCCTTGCATCTGGCAGCATCCATCCCTGCAAAGATCCTCTCAGCCATGAACATTTTCTTGGTGTTAGCATGCAAATATTTTCATGCACCATCTTCCTGAGACTTCAGTAGATGCAGATGCAGGTTTCATTTATTGAGTATTTTCTAAATATAACCACAATACTCCTTCCATGTGATTCTGAGAATGAAAACATCTCAGCAAATTGAATTTTCCCTGGAATTGCTGGTTCTTGGCCAGGAGGTGTTGGTTGAACACTGGTAGGAGCAGATGTAACAAGGCAATGAAGACAATCATTAATGCTATTACATACATTTGCTGGAGCAAAAATGAAACTTTCAATTTCCACGCCATTAGGAGCCTGCAGAAGGATAAAAATGCTGTTTGCAATTCTCCCTCAGATAAATGATTGCTGCTCTCAAACCCTTGAGCAGTTTTAACAAATGATCACTGGCTGGATTCCACTGTTAGATGGTGCCTTCAGAAAAACAGCACTATTTAAACACATCATCACAGATTCTTAATGAATCCATTCTCCATATCCCTCCCCTATCCTGGTAGGAAACATGGAGCTGAATATGAGTGAAAAATTGAACAGATACCAAGGTTCTCTAATCTCCCTCTTTGGCTGAATTTATAGATGTGCTCATGTTGATTTGTTATTGAAATTTCTTCTGGTAAAAAGATATGAAAGAGCTAGAATGACACATGAAATGTAGTCCAAGGTAAATTAAAGTACTTAAGCACAGCAGTTATCTCCTGATTACAACTAAGCACATTAGACAGCTCAGAATCCTTGCAAACACTCAATATATTAAGATGATCAGTCATCAGCACAGCTCTCTTCATCTTGCTGATGTTATGAATCATTTTTATAAGAAAATGAGCTCTTGATTCCTATCTAGGTAGGGAGACTCAAGGAAAAAAAGAAAAAATAGTTTGTCAGAGCAGTAATGCAAGACACCCCTGGCAGGATTTCCCCTCTGAATTGGTGGGGGCTCCACTAATGGGGAATAATGAGGTGTAAAAGTGACCTTGGTGAATCTGAGGGTGTGACACAGACATTGGATGAAATAGTACAGCAAGAGGGAGTGTCCAGCTTGAAAATTACGTAACTGCCAGCTGCACACGCACAAAAATAGCTTTTTGTACCTGTCAGGAAGAATGAAAATCTTGTTCTCAATCAAATGATGAGACAGCAGTGTGTCTCCTATCCTAAAAGAGTAAAATCACATGCTCATGTCCTGGGCATTGGAACTCCATTCCAAGTGAGCATCTGGAGAAGACAGCAGAGGAACTTCCTAGGAACACACCAGTCCTTGTCCCTTCCAACACTGCTGCTATTCTGATCTGGTTTCTGAATATATAAATCTCAGCAAAGGCAAAATAACACAACTGTTACAATAACAATACACAACTTTAGAAACTTCAGCAGCTGTGGTTTGAAGGGATCTGATGCTACTCCAACAGGTTTCGTACTCAATGAATTTTTTAAAAGACAGGAGAGCAAACTGGGAACTTGTAGTTTGTTGCTGAAGTTTCAAGGTTCACACCATTCTTTGCAATAAAATGGTAGATGCTGGAATATAAAGAAAGATTGAGCCATCAGAGTTGCTTTCTCTACTCCTTGCCCTCATTTTTAGCAGCTGAAGGACAGACTTTCCTCCTGGTCTGGTCACTAAATAGGAGGAGCAGCACAGACATCATCAGTGTTTAAAATACTGTTATGAACTGGAAAATATAGAATGGGGGAGGAGAGATCTGGAGGGCACAAAATCAAACTCAGAGCCTAAAATAAATACTTACCATTATGTAAATATAGTCTAAAATAAATATAGTCACATGTATACATATATATAAAAACAAAATATAAAGTATTGTATTGTGAATATCTTGGATGCTACAGAGAAACAAAAAAAAATTGTCATTCAGCATATAAAAAACCCTTTTAGATTTATATCCTAGAATGGCAATTCCAGGAAACAAACAAGGCCACACCTCTCAGAAAACATGTAAGGTTAAACAGACACAGGACAGAAAGGGGCCTGCCAAGCAGGCAGAGTTAGGTTTGCTCCAACCAGTGCAATTTTATTTGTATTAATACACTGCTGTGGAATAGTTTTGGAAGCCATGTGATATGCAGGCTGTGATGGGCTGTGTCAGTGACACATCTCTCAGCAACACAACCCTCAGTGACAGGTCCCTCAGTGACACAATCATCAGTGAGAGGTCCTTCTGTGCTTGCCGTGAGCTCAGGGCTGGACTCAGGCCGTGGCTCATCAGGACATAGCACAGGGCTGGTTGAGATCAATGTTTCCCCTGTTCAGGTCCTTGTCACCTCTTATGCTTTCTCGGGGCCTAAAGACAGGCTGGGGCATGGGAAGAAAAATGTTTTCTGTTCTTGCAGAGCACATTTTTGGAGAATCTCAGTAAAACTGGCTGGGCTGGAGCAGCACAGTTCCCAGAGCACACGATGTCCCTGACAGCCCAGGCTGCCCAAGCACCTTCAGGTGTTTTCATCATTAACTACAGAGGCAGCATCTTCCCTACCCACAGAACACATAAACATCTCAGAGCACAACCAAAATGAAACTGTTCTCCACAAATGGCTCTGCCTTGCCAGAGATCATGGAATCATGAAGTGGTTTGGGTTGGAATGAATCTCAGAGACCATCCAGTGCCACCCCTGCCATGGGTAGGGTCGCCTTCCACTGTCCCAGGCTGCTCCAAGCCCCAGTGTCCAGCCTGGCCTTGGACACTGCCAGGGATCCAGGTGAAGTGAATAAAATTCAAAAAAAAAACCAAACCAAAAACAACCTCCTGGTTACATGTTGAGAGTTTAAAGTATTAAGAACTAATAATTGTATCCTCTTGGTTGTTGTATGACAGATGTATCAATATTCCGAATGGTTTGTACCCCAGGCACCAGTTTTTCACCTCTTGAATCATATGCCCCTTTTCCAAAACCTCTAAGATCCCTTACCTCCCCTTGAGGCAGCCTCCACTGCTCGCCTGCCGTCTGCTCCCCTGCCTTGTGCTCTCCACCTGCTCCTCTTCCTAGTTCCTGCTGGCGTCTGGCCTGTCCATTGGGCTGCTGTCACCGCCCTTATGGAAATCACTGGGACCCCCATGGAGCCTTGCTGTGAGCCAGGACCTAATTGCCACCAGAAGTCCCCAGCCGAGACAAACCGACGCAAGATCAAGACCCACAAAAGACACCATTGAACTGGCTATGCCCTAAGGTGTTGGCAGATGGTTTCCAGCATCTCGCTGTAACTTGAAGGGTGCCTGAGAAGGGGGGGACACCCCTGGACCGGGCTAGCCTGAGTGAGTTCTAGAGTACACCCATCAGGCCGAACTCCTGGCTCTGCAGCAGCTCACTCTCTGCGCTAATGAGGGCTGAAAAGTCAATTGCCCCTCCTTCTCGACGGTGGACCAGGGAGAGCAGTGGCGGCTCAGACCATCCCTCAAGACCCTTTTTTAATAAAGGCATTAAAAGAAGGAAACATTGTCTCCTGTCCCTTATTCTTAACACAGGGGCAGCCACAGCTTCTCTGGGCACCCTGTGCCAGGGCCTGCCCACTGTCCTAGGGATACATTTCTTCATAATATCTAATTCAAACCTACATCTGCCCTCCTTCAGCTGGGATGGAGTTTCCTTATCTTAGGAATTAAGGTGGTGTGCAGCCGAAACTTGGCATGCAGGAAAAAAATATTCTCCTCCTTTCTTTCTGTGTCAAAGTATTTGAATAATGTTTCTGTCCTGTGATGGATATTTGTGGTATGTGGCTTTCTGAAAGCTACAACATATTTTGGAATTAGTTGTTTCCATTGTGATTTACTTCTGAGCAATTTATTCTTTGAGTTTGCTGTTGGTTTTGCTTATTGTAATAGATATAGAATATAAATTCATGTATAAAAATGTTGTATTAAAAGTTCAGACTATTAAAGGCTACCGGGGGCTTGTTCGAGATTCCAGGACCCGTTTTGCAACTGTGGAATTACAACATTTGCCACAGAAATGGCAGAGCCTGGCTGGAGATGGCCCATTCACCCAGGATGGACTTCTACTACACAGCCACTCAAAGCCTGATACCAATCTTAATGGGAGATCCAAAAGGATAACTGCACCTGCACCCCAAAGGAGGAATCCGGGAAGACTTTTGGGACTCCTTTCTTACTTATAGGAAATCCTCTCAAACCAAGCTCAGGAATAAAGGAATACATGAATATTTGGACTGCATCTGTACCCCAAAGGAGGAGTCCAGGAAGACTTTTGGGACTTCTTTCTTACTTACAGGAAATCTTTTCAAACCAAGCTCAGGAATACAAGAAATACATGAATATTCGGACTTTTCAATAGACTTAGCCTCCAGACAGAAAAAACTGTATAAAAGCTGTACACCGAGACCCAGCATTCATGGGCAAGGTTGGATGACCCCCTTGATGCTGTCACCCTGTCCACCCAGCATTCAATCGATGTCCAATTTTATTGTGGCCTTTTAATTTACTCTTAGAAAATTGCTAAATAAATTCTTTTATTTTGTGTGAAAAACAAGGTTCACTTTTTGGTAAATTTTAGGAAATATGTTTAATAAAAAAATTAAGACAATTAGGAGAGAAAAAAAGCCAAATACGGCCGGCCGGGTGACTTGGCATTCAGCCAAGTCCACACCTTGCTATCTCAGAGACATTCTTTAAATACCCTTTCTAATCGCATTAGTTTATGAATATTCATATATTTCCATAAACTAGTTTCCATATTCCAGGAACTGTTTTGCATGGTCCCTCCTTGGGTCCACCTTGTGATAAATTTAGGGTAAAAATTCGTGTATGAAATAATAATCCAATGTGTAATAAGAATAATGTTAATAAATTGTAAAATCCAGTAGGAGGCTAATCATTTCCCCCCCAGCCTGCCAATCTCAGTTGCAAAGACAGGACAAGAATCATCAGACTAGACAAAGACTCTGGCCAACCTTCATAAGAATCACTTCCTCGCCAGTGCAAGGAGAAATTCCTTCTTGACGACGATGCAGATTTCAACTCTCCGGCATGACAAGCAAAATGAAATCAGCATAAGACTGACCTGTGAAATTGACATAAGAAAAGAACCTTCCCGGAATGAAACAACGGGACTTGACAAGATCCGGGAAGGCCATCGAAAAGAAATTCGGACTATTCAGCCCACCCTGGACACCTGGACTGCCTAAGGGCAGGAAAATCCTATAAAATGGTGGACTGAAAGCTGCACAGGCGTGGATTTGGGCGTCTTGTACATCGGTGTGGACCCGTATCCACCCAGCGCGGCGCTGACAATTTCCTATTTTTGTGGTTTTCTCATTTTTCTGGTGTTCGATATTCTGTTGTTAATAAATTGTCATTTATTAACCCGATATTTGCCATTGCATTTATAACAACCTTTTTAGAGCATGCGTGTTTCGTGGCTGTGTCTTCATTATCACCTCCAGCTTGGGCCTTGGTCTGTGCTTTCTTCAGGTGATAGATGCTGATAGTTGGTGTATCAGTAGCAGAGTCTTCTTTACATGTTCACTGGATGATATCTTACCAAACAGACAGTTTAAGCATACTTATATCAGCTACTACCACTCTGCCTAATCTTCTTTTACTAATAGCAGAAATAAAAAAACTTATATCCTATATCCTTACCACAATGTTATTAATCATATAGCACACATTTTACGAAAAGTCAATTTCATAATACACATTTATAACATTTTGGATTGGCTCTTGATCATTTATAACACTTATTAAAATGAGGTTTGATCAAAGTTATGTTCCTTTAATTGAGTTAATTCTTATTTTAGAACAAGACAGGCCTTTTGGCTGTGAAGTAGAAATACTGTGAACTGTCAGTACAGAATTTCACTTTTATAAAAACTTTTCCTTCCCTACTGCCAATTCATCACAGATAAATCTAGTTGATAATGCATTTTGATATTGCAAAAATAGACATTGCCTTCCTTCAGCTTCTGAGGAGAAAAGCCTGACTAACAGACGCATAAGAAATCCTCAAAAAGTAAGCCAGGATGCAAGACACAGGAGTATGTTTACAAGTCTGTTATCAATAATTTAAGCCTCACTTGTCAGAACAGGAGATGAATGTATATAAGTTGCTGTGCATTTTGCTTAAGTATTTACTAATCCACTGCCAACCTGCCAAACAGATTTAAAAGATATTTCCATTTCTGAAGGAAAGTTGCCTCTAACTTTCAAGGTCCAAAGATTTTTTGAGTGTGTCAGTGTTAACTTCTGCTGAATAGCACACTGATAGGGAGCCTGGAGTGTTCATTGTTTCTCGATTGCTGCAATAGGCTGTGGTGTTGTTTTCCTGCTGCCTGGAAGCACCTGGGAGCAGACAAAAATGAATCTGTGGCGGCAAGAGCTCTCCCTGTACTTTTTAATCTGTCTGACTCTGGAAAATCCTCCCACAGAAAGTTCTCTGCAGGCTGCTTTTGAGCTCTGCATCTTTTTTGAGCAGATCCCAATGAAGTCACTTTGTTAAGGACACTTCAAGGGAGGTGTTGTAGTTGCTGTGTACACACAAATTAGGAGTCAGGGGTGATGTGTCTGTCAGAGCCACAGCAACAGCACAGGCTGCTGCTCAGTCAGCTCTGCAGCCTGTATGGCCATGTAGGAATGAGGGGACATTTTAGAAGGTGTGATTTTAGGCATTATTTTCAAGAAATCTGCAAATTAAATTTCTGCTCCCTGATGCGTACTGATGTCTGATCCAAGGGGACTGCGCGACTGGAAACTACCGCAGCTCATTTCTGCAATGCCCAGTGCTATCCCCCACACATCTCTTTCTGCTTTACAGTCAATAAGGATGGATTTCAACTCGTATTTTTCCCTTCTATTGTTACAGGAAAGAGAAATCCTTTCCCAACAAACTCAGTAGATGTTACCGTCATCACTAGTGAAAAATGGCACATTCCTGATGCATCCTCTCCCTATTCACACCTGATGCAGCATTCCTTCCCTGGGAGGGTGGGCAGGCCCTGGCAAAGGGTGCCCAGAGAAGCTGTGGCTGCCCCTGGATCCCTGGCTGTGCCCAAGGGCAGGTTGGACATTGGGGCTTGGAGCAGCCTGGGACAGTGGAAGGTGTCCCTGCCCATGGCAGGGGTGGCACTGGATGGGCTTTAAGATCCCTTCCTACCCAAACTCTTCTAGGACTGTGTGATTTATGATTCTCTGTTAATTATGTAAGGAAGGAAAAAGCAGATGGATCATAAAGCCATCCTTTGTCTCATGCACTTGAGCCAGTAATGGTTTAGCAGAGGGAGCTCTGAGAGAGCCCTGAGCATTATCTACAAAGGCAATCTCAGCTTCTTTCTGTCTTTGTCCCTTGAAGTGTGCTCTGTGTATCTCCAGTCTGTAGAAACCATTCTGGTTTATCATCAAACAGGCAAACAGCACAGACCACAAGCTCTCCCTTTTTACATATATATTTTTTTTCCTCTTATCTCTTGACTGAGTGTCCTTCTGGTCCCTGACAAGGCTCCCAGGTAATCCAGGACTGGCATGATCAGTGGTTCCTTACTGAGAAGCACCCAGCTGTTGTTCCAGCATCCTAGCGTCCCATGGGTAAGAGAAACAAGGTGTGAAAGAGGCAGTGTTGTACTGAGGGGAGAACAAGGTACAAACTCCTTTTTCCAGGGAGCAGCATGTGTCCCGGCCAGGCAGATCTTTCATTTACAGACCCTTCTGCCCAAGTTTTGACCCTGTCTTCGAGTGGTTGCAGGTGAACATTAATTGCCTAAATGGCTCCAAACTCAGAATATCAACTGAATTTAAGTGGCCAGTCATCTGACAAAGAAATTTCCATCAATATGCCCAGTACTTGGAGTGCAACAGAACAGATCTGCAATGTGATTCTGAGCTCACTCTGGCAGAGATGGGCACATATCTCAGGAAAGGATTCTGCACTCCAGCCAGGAGTTCTCTCCCAGCACTGGGATGCCCATGCAGATACAGCCCAGCCTTGAAGAGGGTGCAGACAGTTGTGACATTGTTGGGAAAGATGAGACAGGAAGGACTTACGGATATGATTGTATGGTAAGAAATACTGCAGATGTAAAACCTGTGAGTGAAATAGAAATGAAAGCCAGTTTCGAGATGTAGGCATGCTAGGCAGGAAGACAGTGATTAGCTGAAGATGGGTTGAAAGACAGGAAAACAAAAGACTCAAGAATGTTGCCTTTCCACTCTGCAAAGGCATCAGGTAGAAAACAGATAAGAAGTGTAGCTTTTAGAGTTTAGAATATAAAATGACATGGTAATGTAGTAGTTCTTATAGGCTGCATGCAAAGTTTGTAGGTTTTGTATCTCGTGATGGTTGGTCACTGTAAATTAGAATATTCAACACAAAAAGAGATATAATGTATTGTAACAAGGTGATCGCTCTCTTACCTCACTACCCTTCTCTCTTTCGCCCTTCCCCTCCCCTCTCTTTACTCTCTTGTTCTGCCCCTCTGCCCTCTTGCCTCTTACTCTCTTACCTTACCTCACTTGCTCTCTCTTACCTCTCTCCCCCTTCTCTCTTCTCTTTACTCTCTTGCCTCTCCCTTTTTTCCCCCTACTCTCTCTTCTATCTCTCTCTCTCTCTTCATTCTCTCTTTAGGGCTTTGCTTCAGCTGAGGCTGGTGGCTGAAAGCAGGGCCTCTTTACCCACAACCTTTGTAAAAAAGCCACGTGTTTCTAGAACATCTCAGGTCGGCAAAGTTCCTTGTCCCAACCATCCACGGAAAATACTACATCTTATTTCCTTCCATGGAAGGGGGAAACACCATAACACTCTTTGCTTGCCTTTTAGAATGGAGATAAAACTTCAAATCAAAGGGAATTTCCAGTCCAGATTGGCAGCTGTCATTTTAAAGGAAAATTTTTTGCATGTCTAAATTTGATCAGTACTTTAAAAGGTAAAAAAGAAGCATAAACCTAAGATGAATTGACTATTGTTCAATCACAGACTGACATGGCTTAGAGAGATCTTAAAGCTCACCCAGTGCCACCTCTGCCATGGGCAGGGGCACCTTCCATTATCCCAGGCTGCTCCAAGCCCCAGTGTCCAACCTAGCCTTGGTCGCTGCCAGGGATCCGGGGGTGGCCACAGCTCCTCTGGGCACCCTGTGCCAGGGCCTGCCCACTCTCCTAGGGAACAATTCCTTCCCAATATCTCATCTATCCCTGTCCTCTGGCAGTGTGTTATCTCGGGGGAATCGAGGCATAGCGACCTGGTTCAAGCACAGCACGGTGGCTACCTCAAGCCACTTGGGCCAAAAGCACTCAGGCACCAATATGGTGGATGGCAAATGGCATTTATTAACGGATTGCACACTATTATATACCCTGTGCATGTGTCGTCACGTCCTTCTTATTCATAACTGGCTTAACGATTGGCTGATATCACATAATTGACAATGAAACCGTGGGGGGAAGGGTGGTCCTATCTGCCATGACAGCCCGGGCGTGTTCCTGACTACCACATTTCCCCCCTCTCTTATGACAACTGTGTGTTAACAGGAACAGAACTTGGTGTTAAACAAACAACTGTTAGGAAACTGTGGGTTAGAACAGTTGCTGGCGTTCCACCAGCATAACATCAAGTTTTTCTAAACATTTTTTAACGAACAAAACGAGCTTATTCAAAGCGCAAGGTCCGAAGGCTAGGATTAGTAGGAACATTATAATTGGTCCAATTAGGGTGGATATTAAGGTGGTCAACCATGGGGATTGATTGAACCATGATTCAAACAGTCCTTGTTGGGCTTCTCTGTCCTTTTTCCTTTGGGCTAGTCTGTCTCTCAGTTCGGCCATGGAGTCTCTTACCACTCCAGTATGGTCTGCGTAGAAGCAGCATTCTTCTTTCAGAGCTGCACAGAGACCTCCTTGCTGCCTTAATAAAAGGTCTAGTCCTTGTCTGTTTTGTAGAACCACTTCAGAGAGTGAAGACAGAGATTTCTCCAAAAGGAAATTGACCTTTCAATCTTTTGCAGGTCCTCATCTATAGTAATTTGTAGCTGTGCCAGTCCTTGCTGTTGGGTTGCGAGGGCAGAAATACCTGTGGCCGTACCTGTTGCTCCGAGGCTGAGCAGCACAGCTATGGTCACTCCTGTAATCAGTTCTCTTTTTTGGAGTCGGTCGGGCTTTTCCATATGGAGGCTCATCTCTTCATCGGAATGGTACAGGACTCTAGGGATGATAACAACCTGGACACAGAAATCGTTAGCATTGCTAAAACTGGAGGTTGGCAGACAGGGAGTGACTCTGGTGCGATAACAAACCCATGTTCCTGGCTTTGCTGGAATGGCCCACCTGCGACCTCTACCAACCGTGGTTACACTGGAACAGTGCTCTGTTCTGCCAAGGCTGCATTGCCAACGCATGTACCTTGCCCAGTGATGTGAGCTAGGGTGATGCCTGTTCTGGAGGCATTCCATTTACACTCGACAGGATTTGGGTTGTTCAAGTACATCAGGCAGGCATTGATGGCAATGCCCTCATAGAAAGGAGGCTTGGTATCATAACACAGCCAACAGTGCTCTGTGAAGTCTGGGTTGGATTGGTTCAATGACAGGAACATGGCGTCTAGCATACAATAAAAAAGTGCATAAGGATCCACTTCCTGTTCGGCCTGACGGATTAGTAGGGACTTTGGCAAAGTAAGAGTAAAAGTTGGAATGGGCTTTGGCTTATGGTTAGGTCCCACTGGGCTAGACTCCTGAGGAAGAAATCAAATGACTTGTATTACAACTCCGGGGTGTTGGCCCATTTTGTGTATGAATACAGACCACATTTTTCCCACTGCCCAGCCCATATCGTCTGGCCGCAAAACTGTTATTTTCAGTAGAGCACAGGTGGTTCTATCATACCATGTCCCGTCTGCTGCAAATTTGAGGTGTTGGCAATCTGCGCCTCCGACTGTGGCCCATGTTACTTTCAGGTATTCATAATTTTTGACTGGCTTCCACCTATTGGATGTTACAATCGTTTCACATCCCCAATATCCACAAAACCAATACCCAGGATAGTGGCAATAACTTTTCCCAGGGTTTGAACTGGGACGCCAGTGTGTTCCTACCAGCGACATACCTCCTGGGCCGATGGGCTTCAAATGTGGGTGGAGAAGGTCTACGAGTCCTACATACCAGACAGGTGCACCTGCCAAGGTGTTTCCTCTGATTACTTTACCCATAGTTGGATTTCGAAGGAGCCATTGGAATGGCCGGTAGGGGTGTGACTCTGGTTTGGCCTGGGCTATGAGAACTAGTCCTAGAATCAGAATGGCATGGAGACATCGGTACTGCTTTGTTTTCACCAGTGTGACGGCTTCCGATGTCTCCGAGGTGTCAGCTGGTTTGCTGTTCCTTTCATTGACCGGGACCTGTTGAGAGAAACTCACAGTTCTCATTAGCTTTATGTTTTAACTCTGGCTTGATGGAGCTAAGTGGACACCACTTAATATTACCATCTTTTTTGACAGCAGCATACCCTCGCTCAGCTAAGACCAGTTGCCATCCCTGCTCCCACTCTCCCAGCTCATTTTTGATTGTGACCGGAGCACCTTCCTCCATGGCTTGAACTGCCCAGTGCTTTTGAGCCGGGCTTTTTGTTTCATCTCCCCTAGGGAACTGATTCAAAGCCAGCATAGCCGTGGCTAACAACCGTGCCTGATCTCCTGGAGGGACTGGATTTGTGAAGCCCTCCACTTTAGCTAGTACCTCTAATTTGGTCTTTAGAGTTTGGTTAGCACGCTCGACTATGGCCTGTCCTGTGCAGTTATATGGGATACCTTGTACCAGAGTGATGTTCCTCTTAGAAGCAAACACTTGGACTGACTAGGAGATAAAATATGGACCGTTATCAGTTTTAATCTGGGTTGGAATGCCCAACCATGCCATAGCAGTCAGCCAATGCTGGATAGTTGCCTTGGAATTGGTTTTTGGGTGCTGTGTGGCCATGATTGACACACCACCATTGTTCCCCTGACTGCCACACTGCTGCTGTGGTGGAGGTAGTTGCGGATGCATCGGTGAAGACTGTTGGTCCTGGAAGAGGTCGGTCCATGACCTTTGGTGGAAGGTCCATGTCCACTACTGATAACAGCTCAGTCCATGGAGGTTTGGTGGCATATCTGATCTCTCTGGCAAAACCGATGAGAGCTAGGGCCAGGTGCTCTGACATTGCTGTCGACAGAGCTGGAAGCTGCTTGCGGAAGGGTAAAAATATTTTTGCAATTTTGATGTCCAAATGGTTCAGGGTAAGCTTTCTGCCCCTCATAATGAGGTTGCCAAGACACTCCACACCTGGAGAGAATGCACGTGAGGGTTTTCCCATGACTACCCACTGTATGGGCCTAGCCTTATCAAGAGGTCCTTGAGCCAATGCTCCTACTCCCCTCCATTTTGTGAAGTGCACGTACAGGTCAAGTGGGACAGCTGGATTCCATCTAGCAAGCGTACCTGAGGATATCTGTTGTTCTATGAAGTTGAGTGAGTTAGATGCTTCTGGGGTCAATGTTTTCTGTTCCCATGGATGCTTTCCCTTCTGGAGGTCGTACAGCGGGGGCATGATTTCTGGTAGGATCAGGATGATATTTCAAATCCACTGCAAGGATCCTACCAGCTGCTGCATGTCGTGGAGCATTTTGATGTCTCGGCGGATCCTGATTTGCGGAGGAGTCACATAGGAGTTGGTGATCTGGACTCCCAAAAAGGTCACACGGGGTCCTTTCTTTATTTTTGCACTTGTGATTTCGAATCCGCTTGCTCTCAAGATCTGGGAGATTGTTGTTATCAGTCAATCCACTTGACTCATGGATGGTGCAGCAATTAGGATGTCGTCCATGTACTGGATGATGGTTGCTGTTGGCTCTGCGTACCGGATTGGTGCCAGTTCTTGGTCCACTGTGATCTGACAGATGGTTGGAGAGTTGACCATTCCCTGGGGAAGTACCTTCCACTGGAAGCGTACGTTGGGACGCTGGCCATTTGGGAACACCACTGAAAAGGCAAATTGCTCTTTGTCCTCATTATGCAGCGGTATCGAAAAGAAGCAGTCTTTGATGTCGAGCACTGTGCAGGGCTGTCCTTCAGGTATCGTGGAATTTGCAGGTAGCAGTGTCTGGACTAGACCCATCGGTTGAATCTTTTTGTTTATTTCAAGCAGATCATGGAGAAGGCGAAAGCCTTCGCCACTTCACTTGGGTATCACAAAGACTGGTGTGTTCCATGGGCTGGTGGAGGGTTCTGTGTGACCTTGTTGCAGCTCTCTGTCAAGTAGCTCAAGAAGGGCAGTCATTTGAGGCTCAGAGAGGGGCCACTGCTCGACCCACACAGGGTCAGACGATTTCCATGTCAGTTTGATTGGTAAAGATGGGTGCGTAGCAGTGGCCCTTAAGATAAATTTGTCACCCTGACTCTCAGTTGAGCTAGGGCATCTCTTCCTAGCAAACGTGGGACTCCTGACATGACGTAGGGAAAAAGGGTGATGGTGTTTTCTGGCCCTCTCTCAGTATATAATGCCACTGCTATCAGCAGAGTGCTTTTTCATGCCCGAGATAGTCCTCCGATCCCACCTACTCTCACAGCCTCCTCCAGTGCCCAAAATCGAGGCCAGTGTGTCTCTGGGATCACTGTGATGTCTGTGCCCGTGTCAATCAAAAAGGGCATGCTGATAACGACCTCATCTAGGGGATGCCTCCAAGGGGGAATGGTAGAATTGTAAAGATGGCAGATCCCCCATACAATAGGAGGATTACCACAGTCTACTGCCAGGGCCGCCCGAGGGTTTCGTTCTCTCAAGGAGGCTCTTGCTGCATTGAGGACGTAGTTGTGTCTGATTTGGTCGTCGGCTGAGCCATGAAGTTGGTTGCCTCCCGACGAGGCAATGGATTCGAGAGCTCTCCGCCCCATTTGGGGTTGGCATAGCTGGGCTGCCTCACATCTCAGATGGGAGGGGGCTGCATGCGGCCCAGCTGCCCCCTCCCCTTCCCATTTCCCTGAACCTTGGCTCTGCAGTCTTTGGCCAGGTGCCCCCTTTTCCCACACACCCAGCATGGCCCTCTGGGCCGGCCTCCGCTTGTGACCTCTCAGGTTGTGGACAGTTTGATGCATTGTGGCCCATTTGGCCGCATTTAAAACACGCTATCACATTGGCAATTGCAGTGCGCACAGCTGCTTGAATTGGGGCTAGATGTTCCTCTTTTGTGACATGTTTTATCATTGCAGCAATACTAGACCCCACAGGTAGTGACTGCAGAATTTCCTTGGTGGCTAGATTGCATTGCTGGCACAGGCACTCAGCCACAACCAGACCTTTGGCCTCTGGAGGTAGGGTTGAGGAGTCTACTGCAGCTTGTAGCCGGTCCACAAAGTGAGTGAAGCTCTCACTCTCATTTTGTTTTATGGTAGACCATGGTGCCAGTTGGCTACCACCCTGCAAGCCACATGAATGGCTTCCCTGGCTGCACGAGTTGTGGCAACCACTTCACCTCCTCGCAGGTTTTGGGCTTATGCCTGAGGGGTAATCATTGTTGGGTCTGTACCCATCAGTCATTGCATGCTGGAGCCATGCAATGCATGGTCTGCTCCGATTACTTCAGCTAAGCTGCTTTGCACATTGATCCTCCCATTCTTGTTTAAACACAATCATTGCAGCCAAATCAAAAATCAGCCTGCATGTTTGTTTAATAACAAATGGAAGCATGTCATAATTCCCAAATACACTGTCAATGAGTGTAGAAACCATGGCAGAGTTGATGCCTTTATCTGCAATTGCTTTAACAATTGCTTGTATATCTTTGGGATTCATGGGAGACTATGTTCTCTGCCCTCCATCAAACACTCGGACTGGGAATGCCAGAGTGGTGGGGGATGCCCAGTCTGCACACGCAATTTGTATTTTTTTCCGGTCCGTGAGAGAGGTTTTTTGTATTTTATTTATTTTGGTTCAGGCAGAAGGCATTGGGCTTTTGTATTCACCTGCCTGTGCTTTCCCACCCTCTGCATCAGATTCGGAGTTGGACCAGCTCTCCATCCGATCGCTCCAGGTAGTGTCCAAGTCAGAGCTGGAAGTCAACTGACTAAGAACGTCTGGGCTCCAGTGCCTTTTTGTCTGGCTCCGCTCCCTCTCGCTCCTCCCATGGGAGGGCCGATCCCTCCCCCGGGCTTGTCCCGCCTCCTGCTCCTGGAGGCCTTTGCCGTAAGAGAGTAGACTTTATGACGGACAGCTTGTTTGGGCCTACATTCCCTGACGGCTTCTCTCCCCACTCTGGGGCCGATCCTGTCACTTCGCTCCCCTCCTCCGGGGCTGACTTTGCTGCTTCACTCCCCCGTCCTGGGGCCAGCTTTGCTGATCTGCTCCCCCCTCCGGGGGCCAGCTTCGCCGCTTTTCTCCCTCCTCCTGGGGTGGCCTCGTTGCCATGCTCTCCCCAACTTTTTTGCATTTTCCCGCTCACGCACTTGTGGAATCCAGGGAACCCATGCCACAATCGCCAGAGAAGTCTGCCCCCGCCCCTCGTCTCGCTGCTTGGCGCCATTTTGTGGGATGTATGGTGGAGGTCTGTCCCATGCCCCTTCAGATTCTAATTTATTTATAGCATGCCTAAGTTCCTCAAGGGTCTCATCCCACGATAATTTTTGCTGTTCTGCGGGTGGGTCG
The DNA here is from genome assembly GCF_965231275.1 of Zosterops lateralis. Taxonomy (NCBI): domain Eukaryota; kingdom Metazoa; phylum Chordata; class Aves; order Passeriformes; family Zosteropidae; genus Zosterops; species Zosterops lateralis. The sequence goes on along the minus strand of NC_139772.1, from coordinate 21,005,766 downwards.
TGGACAGGGGAAAACTCGAGTGCGGATTCGGGCAAATGCGATGGTGACAACGAGCGCTCCCTCCCCAGTGAGTCACCCGTCAGCGGCACTCATGGTCTGTGTGGCTGCCCCAACTCCCAGTCTGGGCGTAGCGAATAAACATTTTTGTGTAGCTTTCCAAGTCTCCTGCTCTTGTAGAACTTTTTCAAGGGCCTGCACAACCCTCCCCCATGATTTGAGATTTTTACCACTGCCGGAGGACATCGTGTCCTCAGCCAACGCCTTGGTGCATCGATCCCATATATCTGGGTGGAGAATCTCCACTGGACGATTGATTGCACCAACCTGCAGCAGCCTAGTAACGGCTGATATAAAATCTTTTGGCCTACATTCAATTCCCCATTGTTTATGCAATTGACTTAAAACCTTCACGAGGGCCTCCATTTCCTCGCGGGTTCGAGGGCGTCCCCTCCACTAGGTCGGTCCAGCCGCTGCAGCCGCTGTGAACTTGTCCAGGTGAATTCCTGAACCCAATGGCTCTTCTGCCTTGCAGGTACAGCTCTTCCTGGGTTTCGGCACCACTTGTTTCCTCGGGGGAATTGAGGCATAGCGACCTCGTTCAAGCACAGCATGGTGGCTGCCTCAAGCCACTTGAGCCAAGAGCACGCAGACACCAATATGGTGGATGGCAAATGGCATTTATTAACGGATTGCACGCTATTATATACCCTGTGCATGTGTCGTCACGTCCTTCTTATTCATAACTGGCTTAACGATTGGCTGATATCACATAATTGACAATGAAACCGTGGGGGGAAGGGTGGTCTTATCTGCCTGTGACAGCCCAAGATCTTCCAGGCGTGTTCCTGACTACCACAGCAGTGGGAAGCTATTCCCCTTTATCCTGTCACTCTTGTAAGACTCTTGCGAGAAGCCCCATCTCCGTCTTCCTTGTGTATTTTTTTAACTTTTAGGCTATTGGAGAGCCTTTCTTTCAAGCATATAACAATGAAGAAAGTGGTCTATAAATGATATCATATGATGGCTGACCATTGAAATTCAAGTGGCATGAACAAAAATGCACAGTCAGTCTTCTTGTATCTGCCAGAAAGCAATTATCTCAACAAAATTCTGATGCCCACCAAGAGAGTAGAAAAAGCAAGCAGGGAAGAGGAGTTGGTAGAATTATTTTCTCTCTCTTGCCCCATAGTTTTAAAGATTTACATTTGTATTGCTTTTGAATTTCTCTATGTTAGTTTGGATCCAGCTAAGCTGACACCATTTCCTTTAAGAATGGGACAACATTCCCAGACCGTTAAATGTTCCTGAGGTGGATTTCTCCAGGATGTAACACAGTCATTGGTGTTCTCAACTGAGCCTTCAGCATATCTGAATCATTTAAAGGTTCACTCTCATCTAGTTAAAAATCGGTGTTTGAATATCTATCAGTATGCAAAACACTCATTTGCTACCAGAATTAAAGCTCCCTATTATACCAGGATGAATTTAAGTTTTAATTAGCATTTCCTCTGGTGTACCAAACCCACTGAGATTACTAGACTTACTAAAATTTAATTAACTTGATAAAAGATCCTAATTGTTTTCATACCACTAGTCCTTAGTGGGAATAAAAATAATACCCTTCAAATTAAGTGTCTGCAACCCACCTTCCTTTTGGATGTCCTACATATATCAAATTGGTTGGCCTACATACAATTATAGTTGGTAGGAAACCTTGCCCACTCTGTAATCAAGATTGTTTTCTTAAAAATGGGAATTTTTATGGCAGTGTACAGTGATGAAAACTTATCATGCAAAAGGCCTCAGTTAACATTAATTCTTTCCACCATCTTATTAAGTTTTGGAGGTTTATTGATTTATCTTCATGCACAGACTAATCAACGAGACATAGCATTCATTTAAATCAATATAGAAGCCTAATATTGGCAAAAGAAAATAAAGATGTATATGTTGGTAGGGCAACCATGATAAACAGTATATATCTATATAAGTGTAGTGTGAAATTTGGAATTAAAATGAAAATACTTCCTGCTCAGGATGCTTCTCATATCTTTATCTCTTTCCCAGTTCAGCTGCTTACATCATTCCAAGCCTTTGTTCACTTTGAGACACTTACCTTGAAAGAAATATGAGTGTGGAAAGCATTAGGACACAGCCTTAGGAGCACTGGGGACAGCTCTGTTACAGGAGTTTGCATGCAGAACAGAGGAACTGCAATCCAAGGAATTGGCTATGGATATCTGAAGCAGAGGTTTTAAGGAGAAGGGATCAAGGAAAAGTACTCTGTCCTGGTGTCACTGTGTAGTGCTTGTATCCCCATTGTTTGTTCTGTTTATGTAGGCTATTGTGTTCTGTACCTTTAAGACTGGTTCTGAGATTGGAGAGGGGGAAAGAGAAGCGCTGAGTCTGTTTGCAGAAACTGCGCTCACTCCTCCACATTCTGCTCCTGAACTGTGTTGTCTGCAGCACGGACAGACAGTGGGACAGAGATCTCCTATACTTTTAGTTAGTTTTTAGCTAGTTTTTAGCTAGCTGAGACAGAGAAGTTCCTAGAGAGTTGTTCTTTATTTTTTTTTTCTTTTTCTTGTTTAAACCTGTTTTAGACTGAAAACCCAGAAAAACACCTGAAGCTCATGCCTGTGGCCCACCGGGGCACAAGACAGCATTTTCCAGCACCAGAAAGACTGATAAGAGACTGGGCAAGCTGAGCTACAACCCACAGCAAAATCTTTCTCAATTTTACCATCTCATTTCAGAATGGTGAGAAGTTTTGTTGTTTAATATTGTTCTTTTTTTTTGTGCTAGTGAACAGTTTGTTTGTTGAAAAAACAGTTTTTTCCACTTTCCTCTAAGGAAACTTTTCCCCAGACCAGTCAGCAGAGGAGTTGCTTGAGTTTGCTTTCTAGAAAAACCCCATTCAGAGGTTTTCTCCCAAATTTGCCCTAAACTAAGACAAATACATACCCAAACTCTTTTGCCAAGATAAGGATTCCTTTGTAAGCATCCCTACATTACAGGAATTAGAGCTATTTGTCTAATTCTTACCTCATGAAATTTAAAGAACGAATCAACTTGGAAATCAAATCAAATCCATCACTTGTTATTTCTCTGTTAAGCTTTGTTGGGACTTAATATCCCTGAAATGCTTAGAAATCACTGCTCATACAGGTGTGGATTTGCAAACTAATCCATCATCTGGATGCTATTTGAAGAAACAGTGTTTTTGGGAAGGCTCAAACCCCACCCCATCCTGCAATAACAGCTCAGGCTGGGGCTGCACCACTGTGAATGCAAGAGAATATCAAATATTGTTCCCGGCACTGGGAGGGGAAACCTGTAAATCTCTGTGTGCATCCACAGCCCTCGGCTCCTTTTTCTGCCCAAACATCTGGCTGCTTTCTCACATCTGAATACTAAGGAGATTATCTTGGCTGATAAACCATCCAGAGATTGTCTGTTAAACACCTCTTTTCTGCATTTCTTGCCAAGTTCTTCCTTTGTTTCCTTCCCCCTCAATTTGAACCATAAGGTGCTCTCCAGGCCCCGTTTCCATCCAAATTTATTGATGTGAGCTCAATGTACCCATCTAGTGTACTGCAATTATTAGATTCTCCTGAATGTATGTACACAAAATATTTTTAATGAACAGCTCCATAGAGTTCACATTCATAACTTTTGCCCTAATAAATAAAGCCTTTTTGTGAGCCTTTCACTAAAAAAACACCATATGTCTGTATGCATTTATTGAAGACAAATATTTAAAATTAAACTCTCATTAACTTTTCTCTGCATGTATAAAATATTGAACTTTGAAGATGTGTTGAAGACATAAATTTAGTACATAAAATTTAAAGAAATCCAGGTAAACAGTTGATAACATGAGACTGCAGGCCACCAAATATTCATTGCAGCAGTCTTTATTTGGGAGGAATTAAGTTCATGTTTGTAGGAAATGTTCATTTTTGTCCCTGTAGATCACATCTTATAAACAATAAAAATCCAAAGTAAACTTTGTTCCTCTTCTCATCTTTTCCTACTATTTGATTTTTTTCCTGTGGCTAATGAATCATTTGCAACATTAGATGAAACAGAGGGATTTTACCTCCTGGGTTTAACAATTGTTGAGGAGCAGCTTGGAATCCTCTCACATTCTTATAATCACTTATTAGAATCCACTGACTTTTAAAAAAAGCTGCTTTCAGCAGTTTTTCACAGCCTGACCTCCTGTTCACCTTGAGCATTCAGACGCATAATGTCTCTAAAGAAAGAGAAGATATTTTATGAAACACATCATTATGATCCAGTTTTCTGATCCAGCATTTCTGCACACCTTTGGAGTCTTACATTTGACCAGAACAATTTATGCATTTAGAAGATAGAAGTGTAATTGAAAATTATAATGTGCAAAAGCCGTTGTGATTAACATAACATGGACACAGGTAATAGAAATAGCAAGGACTTGGAAAAGAAAATAAAGTCTCTCAAGCCTCTAAAGTTTTAAGTGTCTTTATCCAAACATAAGCTGTCAATAACACAATGATTTGTGAGAATGCTGAGAACACTTACAAAATCATCTCTTCATTATCTTTCATTGAGAACACTGATAATTTAATTTTGATGTAGTCTTGCTCTGTTCTAACATCTTTCTTTTCTTATGCAGATATGTAGTTTTTAAATGGTGTATTTTTGGTATTTTGTTTTAAAATTGCTAGTCCACTGTAAAAGAAAAACTACTGCTAGTAGATTCAGGAGGGACCTTTTGAGAGAAATCCTTTAAAAAGAGAACACATGCCCAGTTTAAAATGAGTCTGAGTGTCTTAACTACACTGTAGTATCTCCTTTTCTATAGCAAGTTTAAGGTTTAACTCTGTCTGGCTCAAGCAAAATAATAATTCATTATGGAGTAATTTATCAGGATTTTGTTTCTTTTTTCTGTCAATAGCTGATGGAAAGATAGGCATATTATTGTTCCCTTAAATAGAAAACTGTGATGATTAAAAAAAAAAATAATCGGAGGTTTGGGTTGGGATTGGATTTAGGAGAGGTAAAAAAAATATTATTTGGATTAATCTCTGATATTCACCCATGAAAAATGCTTTGTATAAGGTTCTCTTAAGCACTCTAAATATCAGCATAATTAATATTTATTTCCTGCTGCTTACCAAAAAAGCATTTAAAAATCCTGAAGAAGGTGAAGCCTTAGTAAGTGTTAACATCTCTCTCTTGAAATCATTATGCTGATTTACACTTAAGGCCTAAACCACAGAAATCATATATTTTTGTAAAGAAAACAGTTTATACTTTAATTATCAAATCCATCTGCAATTCCACAGTGACAGATTTTTCTGGGAATGAAACAGCATCAGGCTGGAAGAACACTGGTGCCATGAGGAAGTAATACCTACTTCATAAATGTTTCCCAGCCCTAAGCATGAGATACAAAATTGAAAAGAGAAGTTAATATTTTGGTAGGAAAAATCCCAAACTGAAGGAAAAACATCTGCTCCATTTAGAAACTAATGGAAAATTTCAGTGCAATAAAAAGAAATAGTGCAATTAAAAGACAGGGAATTGCTGAGGAAATATAGTTGGTCGAAAATGTTTATCAACCTTGAACATCTATGAGGATTCTGTAGGCACTCCTCTTCAATCACCAGAAAAACATGTAATACTCCAGTACATGCAGTGATTTTTAAAGCAGATCTCACTAAATTTAACATTAAATGATAGAAACCATCACAACCTTGGTGTTACAGGACTTTTTCTCCTGGATTTTTCAGTAAATAGAAGAGGCAGATTCTATATTGATGTGGGAAAGTGCACGTTGTTCTTGTTCAAGAAAATATCCTCATGTTCTCTGAACCTAAAAAAAAAGTAATAATAATTTGTCTTCATATCCATAATATTTGTCTTCATATCCAACAACCACAAAACTATGACATTTTCTGAGTACATGGGCCAAAATCACAGGGTGCTCTTCCAAACTTTGCAGAATTCAGGAAGTTTTGTGTGCATGCACAGTCTGGTTTTCATTATAGGGGGATATAGGTTGGAAGAGAACTTGTCCCGTTTTTGATTGTATTACCCTGCATTCAGCTATAACTCCCCAGACTTCATGGAACAGAGGCTGCAGAGCTGGAAGACAAACAAGAGCTGAGGAGAACCCAGTCAGAAATGGATCTGAGCATTAACCCCACGTTTTCTGTAGTTGGATTGGAAGGCAGAGCTTGTGGCAGAGAGTTAAGGCTGCATTTAACCCCCCTGTCTTGTTTAACACTGAAAGTGCCCAGGACTGTGGTGATTCACTGGTCTGAGCCCAGCATTGCTCTGAGCTCCACCACAGGACTGCTCTGGACAGAAGAACCTAGTCCCTGAATTAGGATGCAGAGGGAATACCAAAACTCTCAGCTAAAATCTTGCATAGCTTGATGTTCTCAGTAAACATGTGGCCCTAAATGCAGATCATCTTAATTCTCATGGTTTAAGACTTGACTTCATTCAAGTCACTCATCAGTGACAAACCTGATGTTTGTGGACTTAAAACCTAACCCTGGCTGCCTCAAAGCAGGACTTGAAAATCAGCTGCAGAGCATATTGGACTCCCCTTAATCTAGGTTCTATAGGAAATAATAATCACACAGAACCCCAAAGTTTTCTAACAGACATAATTCAAAGCTGTCATGGTTTGAAAGCAAAACGAGTGAGAGGCTCTAAGTCAGAAATACAATTTAATAAGAAGAAAGGGTAAAAAGGTAAAAATAAAATAAAATAAATGCAATAACACAAAGGACCACTGACAGAGTCAGAATACAACCTAAGCAGGATGGTGGAAGCAGTCCAGATGAAGTGGTCTTCCTGAAGCAGTGATCCTGTAGAAAGGTCTGGTAGCTTTGGTCCTCTGCGAATCCAGTAGATAAGGGCTGCTTGTACTGTCCCAAATCCCAGCTTATATCCAGGTGAGAATGCTTGTCTCCTCCCCCTGGGCGGAGCATCTCACAATGTGATGATGAGTTGTGAAGTGGGTCCTTGATGGCCCATTAAACAGAGATAACTCCTGGAGGGAGTTATCTGTGAGTCATGGGCAAGGCATTGATGGGGCATTAGCAGAAGACAGCCCAAAGGCAGGGGCTTGGGAACACTAAAACACTGCCCCACTTGGTTTTCAACAGTTCATGAGGATGGTGATAGAATAAATACTTTGTGTACATCCTACACTGCAACCCCTGGACAAAGGCACATACCTGAATTTAAGAATTCTGTAGTAAATGGCAAAATATTTTGAGAGTGATAATATTGTGTGAGAATATTTGAACCTGATGGGAAATTTTAGCTGGATTTTTTTTCCTAAAGTAATGTGACATCAGATACCCTATTCAACCTTTGAATTTTACTAGGTAAGCATATTCCTTACCATTTCTGGTTCAAGAATTTGCCTAGTTAGCCATCTATTCTTTTATTTGTAAGACTTAGATTCCACTATTGATGTGTGATCAAACACAAATCAGAAAGTGCTAAGAACTGTAGACTTCAGCATGACTTGATGGGCAGGAGCATTGCCAATATATGCAATTTGAATGAATATTTAATAGAACTTATTTGCAGAGCTAGAAGAGAAGGATGTAGGAGCCCTGTCCTTGTCACCCGCTGATGTGTGATCCTGTGCATTTCCCTTTGCAGCTCAGAATTCCTAATACCAGCCAAAGTCCTGCATTCCCTCTTCTCTCCACTTTCCCCTTGTTCTGCCAGCTCTGGAAATCAGTTCCATTGCTGATCTCAAGCAGACACAAAGAGGGGGGTTTGAGTCCTGATGTTGGGCTCCCAGGGAGCTGGGTGACAATTGTCTAGTCCCAGGCTTGGACCTATAAAATGTGTTGCCTCAAACTGGGGTTCGAGGAAGTGCGACCTGGTAAAGCAGGAGACCACGGCGAACTTACAAACTGGCCGGACAGACCACACGTGACACCAATATGATGAACGGCGGAACGCGATTTATTTCCCGCGGGCACCCGCTTATATAACCGCGGTGCGCCCACGTGACTCTCTGAAATATGATGGACAGTAGGGTTGCGGGGTAACAGCATGGAGAGGAGGGGGACCCTATTCTCCTCGTACATCGCGTGATCTTCCGAGCGATTTATGCTAACTACAAAAATGTGATGCTTGAATTCCATTTTTAAATGCCCTACTGACTGACTAACCATGGAACCTGACTGTGTTCACATGAAGATAAATCTGGGGCTGCTCTCCTCGTTGCTGTTACGTTTATCACATTGTCTATCTGCCTATACTAAAACCAGATCTCCCTGGTGCAGTGTTGATGTTAAAAAAAGAGCTCACCAAAACCAGGAAAACTCAGATAATGCTCTATTTTCTTGCATGGTTAAGGTGATCCTATTATTTACCCTTCCTGAAAAGATGGGGATCTCGCAAGGAGCTGCTGGTGGTGCCAGATGGGCAAATTATTCTGTAGATTAGAGGTGCTGGAAGCCTTCTTCCAAAACAGTGTCTGGACTGCTGGAAAAGGGGAGCTCCACTGACTGGGAATCACAGCAGGCCTTGCAGGGACATGGTGATGGAGAACTCAGAACTGCAAAATGATTTTTTGGTTATGCAGAAAGCCTGTTCAGATTTCTTTTATGGGAAGATCAAAGGCTGTGGAGGAAAATGCAATTTGAACATAAATAGAAGGGAGTGTGCTGCTTTCAAAGCAATCATGATCTGGACTGGGGCGGGGGGGGGGCTTAATTTATAATTAATGATTAATGGCTCTGCTGTACATTGTGTTTTCAGAGGTCCCAGGTGCCACCAGACCTCAGTTCAGACACTGCTTTTTTTGGTTTCCTGAGTTCACTTTTTGAAGTTTAATCTCAGATCAAGAAAGGGGTGGGCATAAAATTAATGATACCTATGGAAACAATCAATTCATATGCTCAGTATTTTGGGTCTAAATTCATAATTCTAGGTGAAATTAGCCTTTCTGAAGAGCTGCCAGGAGCACTTATGTAGGGCACAGACTTTATGCTGGCCTGCACAGAAGAAAATTCTTATTTTCAATAGTGTTTTCTTGTTTGATTTATGTAGATCATGCAGCCAAATGCTTTATATTTTTTAGCTGACATGAAAAGACTTTCTCAATACAATGTGGTTTAGAAAAATCATTCAGTCAGGAAAAAAGGTTGTGATGACCCATTAAGGAGACATTCCTTAAACCCCAGCAGTTTAATTTTAAAATGTCTTGTTTCTTCAGTCTGTTAATCCTAAACAAGCCCGGGACACTTTTGAACTATGCAAGTAATCCTGAGAATGCTCACCCATGCAAATTGTTGCTTAGAATGAGAATAAAAGATTATGCTGTCAGGTTTCATATCTGGGATATGAAGGACTTCACATTTTAGATTATAGAAAAGTCACTAATCTTCTGAGGGAATGAAACACACTTTAACCTTGCCCAAGTACTTCTTTGCTGTCATTAAGGTAAACAAAATGAATATTAATAGGAGAATTTGGCCTGTTTAGGATGGAAGGCAGTATCTGTACCAAAAGGCAGTTCACAACACTGAAATTGTCCTACTTAGCTAAAAATCTTAAAATGCATTAACATCCTAAATGCCATAAGGAGCTCATGAGAGTTTTTAAAGGTATGAGGCTAAAACTTCTTCCAGCATGTTTGTCACTTGCAGAGTAGAGGATGCCTGCTGATGGAAGGGAGCAGGATTGATTTGCTAATAGATGTTTGTCCATTTACATCTATTCATCTTCCAGCCACAAGGTAGCAGACATGGTGGGAACTTCTGTTTGTTATGGGAAGAGGAGGAGACCATGAGTTCATAGCCCTGAATAATATGGCCATAGTAAATGATTCATTATTGTGATGTATATATAGTACCTGCCTTGGGTTACCTTCAGCAACATGAAACATGACAGGTTGTTTATTTATTTCTAATGATTAAATAGACAAAATGCCTGAGACAGCTTCTGTCTTCTATTTTTCCTTTTTTGGGATTTTTTTCTACCATTGTTTTCAACTTCCTGTATGTGCTCTTTATTTAAAATAATGAAAGAATGGGGAAAGAATGAAGAAAGAAGGAAACAAAAGCTTCTGACATGCCTTGACATTGCTTCTCTCATATAGATTTAAAATATGTATTTCAAAATTTCCCAACGCCCTTAAGGCATAAATAATTAATTCTCAGTATTACCATCAATCAGGTTAGAGGATCTATGACAGATACTGGTGGTAAAAGTTTCTTGTGCTGTTTGCTGCAGACCCCCTAAAGCACTCCAGTTTCTTGGAGAGCTTCTGAGGAGCTGCTGGCAGAGGGGGGGATGCTGATTAACGGTTCCCTGGGACCCTCTGACACCTCTGCCTGGATCAGAGAGATAAGAGACAGCCCAAGAGCAGCGCTTTGTACAAGACAGGCAAAGGTCAGCAGAGTGCAGGAATTCTTGTAAGGAGCAGGAGATAGGCAGCAACTCCCTCTGGGGTGGGATAATGGGCTGTTGAAGGGGAGCTAGAGAGTGAAGGAGCATTTTGTAGTACTCAGGCAAAAACAAGAGACAAGACAGATGAGGTGAGAGGGGTAGAAAAAAAAGTGTGTCAAGGTTTGGGGTTTTTTTAAAGTATGGTTTAATTTATCACCCGTAACAGAGGGCTCGTATCAGGAGGGTTTTGTTTATTTATTCCTTTTTTCTCCCAAAATGCACCATACTTTAGACAGCAGGTGAGGGAGGGGATTCTCCCCCTTTACTCTGCTATCCTGAGACCCCACCTGGGCTGGGGTGTGGTGCCACCTGTGAACAACTCTGGTACCCCAACATAAGATGGACATGGAACTATTGGAGCAAATCCAGGTGAGGCCTCAGAGATGCTGAGGGGACTGGAGCACCTCCCCTGTGGAGCCAGGCTGAGAGAGCTGGGGCTGCTCAGCCTGGAGAGGAGAAGGTTGTGTGGAGACCCCAGAGCTCCTTCCAGGAGAGGCTGAGAGGCTGCAGGGAAACCAGAGAGGGACAATTCCTCATTGACAGGACACGGGGCATGGTTCCCAGTGTCAGAGGGCAGGGATAGATGGGATATGAGGCAAGAAGTTTTCCCTGGCAGGGTAGGCAGACTCTGGCACAGGGTGCCCAGAGAAGCTGTGGCTGCCTCTGGATCCCTAGAAGTGTCCAAGGCCAGTTGGACATTGGGGCTTGGAGCAGCGTGGGGCAGTGGAAGGTGTCCCTGCCCATGGCAGGAGGTGGAATGAGATCAGCTTTAAGTCCCTTCCAACCCAAGTCGTTCTATGATTTTATAATTTGCCATCCCAAACGAAGTTCACTTCTCTATCCCAGCAGTGTCACCAATACATCCAGTACATCTAACAGTCCAGTATTTAGTTAAGATAGTCTTCACACTACAGAGGCACAGGAAAATTCAGACAGATTGTTTAGAGTAGCAAATGTGAGCTATTTGTGATAATTGGACTACTACTGTAACATCTAAACATGAAAACATCAAGTGTAACCAGACAGTTTCTGTGACCCAGGGACATTTCCATGTAATGCAGAATAGAGTGCAGGAATTTGCATTTCTCACTCATCCATTTATCCCAGTGCCATGCCATGTGAAGAGTACAGAAACACATGCTCCACAAAACTGAAAAATTACATTTTATGTTAACTTAATCTTCTCTTCCGACTGTCATTTGAATACCTGGTACAGAGCAAGTAGAGTTTTTTTTCAGTCAGTTTCCTACTTGAAGACATTGAAATACTTTTCTGGAGTAAAATGCCATCCTACAGATTGCCTTCCTGACCAGGCAGGAAACTTTGTTATTTACAGATCTAATTATCTGTAAATGTCCTGTATAGAAATAAAGGTGGCTTTAAACTTGGCAAATGTTATTTGCAAGGCAAGGCATGAGGCAGCCTTGGGAGAATTCTGTAAACAGGGGTTGGTTCACAGAACCTGGGAGTCATTGGAGGGGAAAAAATAAATTTGCTTTAATGAGCTTTGACTTATTATTCAAAGTAGGAAATTTTGACACATTTGGGAGTACTTTGCATTAGTGTGAATGAGCCAGGAGCACAAATCTTTGGAATGGGAATTATTTCATAATGATCATAGGCTGACATCACTGACTGGGTTTAACTGCATCCTTTTCAGTGGGAAAGTTAAGGGGAAGAGATCCTTCAGGGCATTACAGTATAAAGTTGTGCTTGGCCTGGAGTCTGGAGAAGGGAAATACCTACAACATGTCCTAGATGTGGGTGGGCAACACCTAAAAACCCAGCGGTGCTCTCTTCCATGGGAACCTCTATTAACTGGTGGCCATGGAGGGAGAACTGCAGGAAAATGGCAAAAATGTCAGAGATAGCATGCTTGGCATGGAGAAATGGTCACAAGTGAATATCACCTACAGGAATGCAAGGAAAAATTGTTTCTTTGGGTCAGGAAGAAAGATGTAGAAAGTTGCTCAAGGAGCTTTTACTCGGAGACTCATTTGGGGTGGCATTTTGAGGCTACAAGGACATACCATCCACTTTCTACAAGTGTGTTATTCCTGAGAGATCCCACACCACCCACTTATGCAGTCATTTCCTAAATGATAGCAGGAAGACAAACTTGGGAAGCAACAAAGCTTCATATGGAGTTGGTCTTTCTGGTGAGGATTAGTTATCATCTCTAATTGGAGACTAGAGGCAAACAGCAAAAAATAATATTGTATTTTTTCACTATAAGAAAATAATTTTTAACATTTTGGTGTCACATTATGTCCAGAGGGTACAATAATCTTATTTGCTGCTGGGCATAACTAGGAACTATAATTTGTGCCATGCTCACTTTCTTGTTACAATGCTTCTGAGAGGCAGCATTCTAATCTGAAAACACAGGATTTTGAAAAAGGCATTAAAGAAGTATATTTTTAAAGCAAATGGGCATTTTGGTGCCTATAGGTATTTTTTTAAATCCCACTAAATGCCCTACAACAGTGAATTAGATTAAGAATGAAGGTTTGTAATTCCTCAAGAAAGAGAAGGCACTTTTTTCTCCCCCAGGTCTGTGAGATCTGGACATGCCTTTCTCATGGACTTGGGCCTTTCAGTTCAGGGTTATTAGACCTGAAGAGCAACTCTGTGAGGAGACTTTTACTAGTTTAAAAATCTTAAAAGTATCATTTCACTAGGGAAGAGGTTTGGAAAAAAAGGGATAAGCTAATTATTTATAACTAGGTCAGACTGGGTAGGCTGATTGCCATAATTAACACAGACTAATGACTGGCTGGGGGGATTTTACTTGGATTTTACTCGGTTATACCAGGTGAAAACGGATCAAATGAATCTTGGTTCTGCTGTGCTGGTGTGAGAGCATTCCCAGCCCAGGCAGACTGGGAGCAGGGAGTGTGGGGGCCAGGGAAATAAATGTGGGTAACTCTGCTGGAGGCCCAATCTGGGTGCTCCTGGAGGGTTATATGGGCTGGAGAAACACTCTGAGTGAGAAGCAAGAGGCTGGGTGAAGGTTTAGGGAGCTGTGCATCGAAGCAAACAGCAACACTTGATTGGAAAGAGATCTCTAGAAGCTAGAGGAGTGTTTCCGCTGTTCAGGGAACTGGGAGCACGTTTCAGACTGGGCTAACCCGGGATGCACAGACTGTGCATGTAAATATTGCACACAGAGGATGGGTCAGGAACATTCCCTGTCCCACAGCCTCTTGCAGGGGAGGCTCAGAGAGCTCCAGGGGACGCACAGTGAGCCATGCTGGAGGCTGTGCCCAGCTGTGTGTGACATCCTCCAGCACAGCCTTCCCTGCTGCAGGCGCACTCTCTTCCCCTGGCCTGGCTGCTTTAATCCTCTCCATAACACAGAAAATGAGCCTGAACAACAGCCAAGTGCCTTTCAGAAATAATTGTTGTTATAAATGCAAAGGCAAATTTCAGGTTAATAAATGACAATTTATTAATAACAGAATATCGAGCACCTGAAAAAGAGAAAAACCACAATAATAGGAAATTGTCAGCGCGCGCTGGGTGGATAGAGGTCCGCACCGATGTACCAGACGCCCTAGTCCACGCCAGTGCAGCTCTCAGTCCACCGTTTTATAGGAATTTTCTGCCCTTAGGCAGCCCAGGTGTCCAAGGTGGGTTGAATAGTCCGGATTTCTTTTCGATGGCCCTCCCAGACCTCATCAAGTCTAGTTGTCTCATTCCGGGAAGGCTCCTTTCTTATGTCAATTCCAAGAGTCTGTCTTATGTTGATTTCATTCCGCTTGTGGCACCAGAAGGTTGAGGAAGGAATTTCTCCTTGCCTTGGCGAGGAAGTGATTCTTATCAGGGTTGGCCAGTGTCTTTTGTCTAAGTTGATGACCTTCGTCCTGTCTTTGCAACTGAGATTAGCAGGCTGAGAGAGAACGGTTACCCTTCTATTGGATTTTACAATTTTACTTTAGCTTTGTTTCATTATACATCGAATTATTATTTTATACACGAATTTTTACCCTATTTTTATCACAGTCCCCCACTTAATAATTCATCAAATTAAAAATTCGCTTTTCTCCCTTTATTGACCTCAATTTTAGTTTAAAAAGTCACATTCTTCCCAGTCCTTCTGGGAGGATTCATCACCTTGTTGGAGCTTCCGCTCCTCTTCGAATTCCTTTAGGGCCTCTGCAGCCCTTCTTTTACCTTTTTCTTCCTCAAGTTTCATTATTTTGGACACAGTTTTCCCTTGTGCTGCCTCTGGATCCATGGGAAGGGATGCTATTTGCATCCCTTGGACGACTGAATGTATCAGTCGAATGAAACAAGGGATCAGACACGGGAGGAAGACAATGCCTGCAATGGAGCACGTTATAAAGAATATTACCTTCTTCCACCATTCCCCCTGTCCGAACAGCTGGTCCCACCATGAAGCCTGAAGAATTGAATTCCACTTCTGGACTGGCACATGTGCCACCTTTTTGATTTCCTGTGCTAACCCTTTGATAGTCTCCCCATAGTCATCGATTTCGATGCAGCATTCTGATTCATTGAATCTGCCGCAGACCCCTCCTTCCTCTGCTAGCAGGTAGTCCAGGGCAAGCCGATTTTGATACACAAAAGCCCTCATTTGTGAATGCTGCTTTGCCAGGAGTTCCAAGGCCTCTGAGGTGTGGTTAGAAACCACTTCTACCACTGCTTGCAGCCGAATCAACCTATTCAGGAGATAAATAGGTGTTCGATATCCCCAACTGCCATCGTTAGCCCAGGTGGCTGGCCCATAATACTCAATGATTCTTTCAGCGGGCCACTCCTCCTCCCCCCATTTCTGGTTGCCTCCGGCTATGGGTAGCACCCGTCTTATCTCCCTTCTCTGTCGGTTTAATGTTTCGAACAGAGGAGCTCCTAACAAACTGCTTTCGGCTCTGGGCAAGGTGAAAAAGAAGGGTCTTATCATTCCTAGGGTACAGGACCCCTTCCATTTCCGGGGAAGTTCGCTATAGGCCTTCTTTCCACAAATCCAATATATCCCATCTGGAGCTTTCCAGCCTATATTGGTTCTACCCGGCTCGTCCCAGTACTCTCTCAGTCCCGCTAGTGCCTGAAATGGATTAGCCCCGGGACTTTTGTGCCAACAAAGTCCCATAGTCTCAAACCACTCACAATCTTTTTCTCGAATTTGGCTCCAATATCCGGAGGGTGGTTCAGGTTGCCAGACCCGTGTTTTGTCATTCACCGTTAGGGTATTTATGCAAGGAGTATAACCCACCAGGTCGGTGAACTCCTTCCCCTCCCAGCTGATGCAGATAGTTCCTACTATCCTTTTTTCCAAAATCCATCCCTCCGGTCTCTTTACTATTTTTGACAATTTAGAGCTTTCCCATTTTAGAAGTTGTTCCGGGGCTAATCCTTCTCCTTTCCAGGGCCACCTTTCGGCTGACTTTAATCCCCCACAAATCCAGCAATCCGTCAGCCCCAATTCAGTGGCTATCTCCTGCATTAGTTCTACAAAGAGGTTTTGGTTAGGGGCCGGAAATCCCCCATCCCCGTATTGCCTTTCCAATTGCTCGTACTGTTCACTGAGCGATTTCAACCTTTCCTGCTCAATTCTCCTTTTTCTGGCCTCAGCTTCCTTTTTCCTGAGTTCCAATGTTACCTGTTTCATTTTACTTTCAGGGTCCATCCCTTCCTCGTCCCTTGAAAAACAAAAAACTTGGTCAAACTGCAAACACAGACGCTTATCTCCCGGAGGTAATAACTTGAAAATGATGGGTTCTGAGTCCAAGAAACCCGTTTCCTCATGTTTGAGATTCCTCCCTTCCCAATACAATTTTCCACCCATATTACATATTTTTAGTTTCGCTTTGTCGTAGCACAGGGGGTTCACCTTATAGTAGGCAAGGAAGGTAGATTGCCTTTTTCCTCCCATCCATACAGTTTTGTTACATTGTTGACATGTTGGTACCAGATAAGGAGTTTCGAGTTCCCGCCTTCGTCTAACGAGTGAGTGAGCAGGATCCCTGAACAGCCCGCCCTTAGGACTTGCCCCTGAGCGTTGGCACCGGACCCTTCCTTCTAATTCACAAAGGTGAAATCGAGTGCCATTAGCCCAACAATCACCCAACTGCCTTTTTAGAGGACAATCCATTATCGGCCCGGTTTCTGGTGCTGTTAAGCACCATTCACACTTCGCGGGAGGATTCTCCCCCAGGAGCGCCCCTGGAAGGGCCCCCTTGGCCCAGCACACGGCTAGGCTCAGGACCGTCAGGATTCCCCACCGAAAAACCCCTCTGCCTTGCCCATCGCCCGTATGGGAACATACGGCAGGGTAAACCATCTTCTCGACAGCAAGGGTTTGCTTCAGGGGCCCGTGTGGTCCTGATGGCAAACCTTCTCTTATAGGTTGCCCACCGGGATAATTTGATTGTATCTCCTCGGCAAGGTACCTTGATGGTCCTCCGGCACTCAATTGCTAAGGGTTCTGCTTTAGCGTCCAATTTTCCCTTTATTCCCTTTTTGAAAATCTGATACCACTCAGGAGAATCTAATTCAAAAAGTCCGGCCCGAGTGGCAAGTACTAAGAGGCAGTCTGTGTTAACCTGCTCCTCGATTAGACAGTTAGTGCACAGACCTTTAGGTCGACTCCCTCTCCAACAATGGGTGACCCAAACCTGTTTACAGTACACGCATTCAAAGTGAATGACAGGAAAGCACTCACAACCTGGGGTATTACAACTTATCTGGTCGGTCCTCTAGGTTGACGCCTGAGTTTGATTTTGAGCTCTCCAGGAGGGGTGGTGACCTTCCAGTCCGAGGCTTTTGAGTCCTCGATCTTTTTCACCCTTGATGAATGAGTCCAACCCTTCTCAGCGGTTCGAACTGCGGTGTCAGTCGTGAGTAGTACCAGGAACGGTCCTTCCCACTGCGGGGCGAGAGGAATCACTTTCCAAGTCCTGATTAACACTTTATCTCCGGGCTGAATCTGATGAATCGCAAATCCGAGAGGGGCACTTTGGGGGATGAGTCCACGCCTTCTGAGCTCCTGTAAATTTTTGTTCACAGTGATGAGATAAGGTTGTAACTGCACATCCTCGACTCGGGGATGTCCCACAGGCATTCCGTGTTTGTATGGCATCCCATACAACATTTCAAAGGGGGACAGTCCCGTATCAGAATGAGGCATGGTTCTTATGTTCAACAAAGCAAGGGGAAGGCATTTTACCCAACACATCTTAGTTTCCAGCATGAGTTTTGCCAACTGAGTTTTTAAGGTCTGATTCATTCTTTCTACTTGCCCTGAACTTTGAGGGTGCCAGGGGGTGTGATATTGCCATCTGATTCCCAAGGCCTCGGTTAATTGTTTTATGATTTTCGAGGTAAAATGAGCCCCTTGATCTGAATCTATGCAATCCACGATTCCATACCTGGGGACTATTTCCTCTAATAATACTTTGGAAACCGTTTGAGCCGTGGCTTTTGCCCTTGGGTACGCCTCTACCCAATGTGTCAATTTGTCCACAATAACCAATAAGTACCTATACCTCCCGACCTTTGGTAATTCAGTGAAATCCACCTGGATCCTTTCAAATGGCCGGTATGAAAGAGGACGACCTCCCCAAGCCGCTTGTCTGGATCTGGATCGATTCACTTTCTGGCAAGTCACGCACCCCTGTACCTCTTGTTTTGCCAACTCAAAGATCCCCTTGCACCCAAAGAATTTCAGAAACTGGTCAGCCAATGCCCGTGTTCCCCAGTGGGTCTGTTCGTGCAGGCGTCTCAGGATCCCTCTGGCCACACCTTTCGGGACCAATTCCCTTCCATCCGGTAATTTCCATTTTCCCATCTCCAATGCCCCTCCCATCTCCTTAAATCCTTCAATGTCCCTTTCAGAGGGACATATTTGGATTCCGGAGTTTTCCTCCCCAATCACCTCAGGGATTCTTACTGTGAGTAATGCTGCCCTTTTTGCCTCTTGGTCAGCCAGGTTATTCCCACGCGTCTGAAATTGCAATCCGATCTGATGCCCTTTCACATGCACCACCGCAATCTCTTTTGGTTTCCTGATTGCCTCCAAGATTTGTCGAATCATTTCGCCGTGGACCAAACCTTTCCCTTTTGTGTTTATCAAGCCCCTTTCTTCCCAAATTTTCCCAAAAGTGTGAACCACCCCAAACGCATACCGAGAATCAGTGAATATGGTCCCCTTCTTTCCCTTTAACCCTTTGAGAGCTCTCAGCAGAGCATAAAGCTCACAAGCCTGGGCCGACCATTCGGGTCTTAGGGGACCCGATTCCACCACTCTTCCTGTTCTGCCATCCACCACTGCCTATCCTGATTTTCTTTTCCCCTCGACTACTCTTGCCGACCCATCCACAAACCATTTCTCTCCCCCCTCCAATTCCTGATCCTCCAAATCTGATCTTACTTTTGTCTGAAGTTCCACGATCTCAGCACAATCATGCAACAGTTCCTCAGAAAGGTCTCCAAACATGAACTGTGCAGGGTTTTGTGCCGAGGTGGTTTTCAACTCCAATCCTGGGGAGCTGATTAGGATGGCTTCATATTTCAGAAGCCTGGAATCGGTCAGCCACTTTTCCGCTTTTTGTTGCAGAATGTTTCTCACATTGTGAGGGGTGTAAACTACCAGAGAGGCTCCGAAGGTAATCTTTCTCGCCTCTTCCACCAGGAGTGCCACTGCAACTATAGCCTGCAAACACGTAGGCCAACCTCGACTCACAGGATCCAGGATTTTTGATAAAAATCCTATGGGTTTCTTTTTGTTGGCCCATTCCTGAGTCAGGACTCCCTGTGCAGTTTGCCCACTAACATCTACAAACAACTGGAATTCTTTATTCACATCTGGAAGGGTCAGTACTGGGGCTGTCATGAGAACCTCTTTTAATTTTTGAAAATCTAATTCATCCTGTTCGGTCCACTTCACCCTGTCGGTGTTTAATCTTTCATACAGAAATTTTACCTTTTCACTGAAACCCTCAATCCACTGCCTGCAGTATCCCAGGAGCCCTAATAATTGGCGTATTTGCCTTTTAGTTTTTGGCGCGGGCAATGCTATAATTCCCGCGACTCTCTCAGGGTCCAATTTCTTTTTCCCTTGGGACAGCCAATGCCCCAGGTACTTCACTTCGGGCTCCGTGAACTGCAGTTTGGATTTTGAAACTTTCAGACCCTTAGCTCCAATAAAGTTTAACAATTCCACTGTACATTCCCTCACCCGCTCCTTTGAAGATCCTGCTATTAGCAGATCATCCACATACTGCAACAATTTCGTCCCTGCCTTTGGGGTAAACTGAGTCAAGAGGTGCTCCAGGGCCTGCCCGAATAGATTAGGGGATTCTACAAATCCTTGCGGAAGCACCGTCCATCTCAACTGCTGTTTTCTGTTGGTATCGGGGTCCTCCCACTGAAAAGCAAAGTAATCCCTGCTTTTCTCATCCAAAGGGCAAGTCCAAAATGCATCCTTCAGGTCAATCACACTATACCACACATCCTCAGGCGTGAGCCGATTCAACAAAGTATACGGATTGGCCACTACCGGAAACCTGGTCCTGGTTCGGGCATTCACTGCCCTCAAATCCTGAACTAACTGATAGCTTCCATCTGCCTTCTTTACAGCCAGTATAGGGGTGTTATGGGGGGACATGCATGGCTCTATTGTTCCTCCCTTCAAGAGGTCATCGATAACCTGCTTCAATCCCTTTCTCCCTTCCAGGGGAATGGGATACTGTTTGACCCGTATAGGGTCCTCGGGGTTCTCGATTATAATATGAATAGGGTCTATTTCTAGCTTCCCCACCTCCCCTTTAGAGTGCCATACCTCTGGATTGATGTCTGCCTCATCCTTCTCAGTGAGTTTAAACATTTTCACCACAAGATCGGAACTTCTTACAACTATGCTAATTCCAAGAGCGATGATCATATCTCTCCCTAGCAAGTTGTAATCAGCTTCCTCTACCAACAACAAATTCCCTAGGCAGACTTTGTTTTCTGATTCAATCTCCACGCTTTCTATCACAGGTACTCTAAAGGGATCCCCTTTTGCACCCACCACCACAACTTTCTCCTTACCGACCGTGCACCCTATTGGTAGATTTTGTAAAGTGCTCCTTTCTGCCCCGGTATCCACCAGAAAAATGGTTTCTTGACGCTGGGGACCTACTTTTAGTTTTACCAGGGGCTCGTTAGATGTCCTGGTCCCCAAGGTGAAGAGCCCCTGACACCCCTAATCTTCCTGAAATACTTTTTCATCTTTCATTCTCTTTTTGTAGTCCCTCCGAAGGTGTCCTACCCTTTTGCAATAGTAGCACTTGGGCAGTTCCCTTCTTGTGTCTGGGGCTGCTTTTCGGGGGCCTTGAGACTTTCGGGGTAAGGTTTTATATTTCCCCGAAGCCTGTTCCTGTCTCTGGACCTCCTTCACCGCAGCTACCAAGACCTTAGCTTGTACTTTCTGTTTTTCATCCTCCCTCCTCATGTATATTTTCTGGGCTTCCCGCAACAATTCCTGCAAGCTTTTGTCCTGCCAACCCTCTATCTTTTCCAATTTTCTCCGAATGTCCTCCCATGACTTTGCCACAAACTGAGTTTTGAGCAGAACTTCCCCCACAGGGGAATTAGGGTCCGTCCCAGAATATATCTGTAGACTTCGCCTTAATCGCTCAATCCATTCAGTGGGGGACTCTTCTTTCCCTTGACATTCATTGAAAACCTTGCTAATGTTCTGACCCCTTGGGACAGCTTCCCGGATGCCCTGAATTATGATGTTCCTTAGATCTACCATGCTCCTTCTCCCGTCCTCTGTTTGTGCATTCCAGTTTGGGCTAGAGCTGGGCCACTTTTGATCCCCAGGTGTCCCCTGTGGGTTCCTCCGGTCCCAGTCTCTGATACCCGCCTGTTTTATCATCTCTCTTTCCTCACTGTTGAATAAAGACCTCAGGATTGCCATCAGGTCCTCATATGTATAAATGCTGCTCCCTAGGAACTCATCCAACCTGTCCGCCACACCAAAAGGATCATCCAACAATCGCCCCATTTCCTTTTTGAACGCCCTCACGTCTCCCGTGTTGAGAGGCACATTCACAAACCCAATGACCCCTGGGGCAGTTGGTACTTCCCTTAATGGAAGTAAACTATGTCCCACATTCTCATTCTCTCCCCATTCATCACTCATCCTCCTTGCTTTCAATCGGGTTCTGCTAGCAGGGGGAGAACTGGTAGCAGTGGGTTGTCTCCCTCTCCCGGACTGCGGGGGCGGGACTGCCGCCTGTGCAGCAGAGGGGGGTCTCTCCTCCGTTTGGAGCAACCCTGGTGGCGGTGGAAAAGGTGACCGAGAGTGCCCCCAAGCTGGCGCAGACGGGATCTCAGAGGGGGCTCCCGCAGCCATGGCATCTATCGGCGGGGGCGCCGCCGACGGACCCAGGCCAGACGGGAGAGGCAGGAGCGGGGGTGGCAGTGAGGGAGCTGCCAGTGGGGACAATGGAGGGGAGGCATGACTCCCCACCTGAGATGCCTGTGCCCCCAAAAGCTGGTTTGGAGGATCGGAGGGGGCTGTGGGCACCACTTGCTCTGGAGAGGGTGGGGAATTCAGCCCAATGTAGGGAGGTGGGAGGTGATCTAGGGGCTCCCAGGGCTCGGTCCCGGTTCCGGGCCGCCCTTTCTGTTTTATCGGGAACAAACCAGCTCGGGTGTTTAGCCAAAGCCGGGCATATTCCCTCTCCTCGGGGTCCGAGGGGCTCTTGTTTTTCACATAGCGATTTAACTTACTACATGTCCAGCTTTCAAATGATCCCATTACTGGCCACGTGAGGTGTTCCCCCAATTTCTCTCCACCCCACACATCCATGCAATAATAAATCATTCTTTCCTTAGATTTCTCTTTCCTCTGTGGACAATCTCCCCAATGCTCCAACATCCACCCCAAGGGACTATTTCGAGGGATTTTCATGGTTCCCTTTCCCTTACCAGTGGGGGGTCTTTCTGGGGTTTTTTTCTGGGGTTTACTCTTTCTCTGTCCCATGTTTCGCGAATTTCCTTACCAAATCTTCGAAATTCCCTGCAAGTCGACTTTTCTGCCTGTGCGTTGTGTCTTTGGTTGTTTCTCAGGGGATGGGGCTTTTTCGATCACTCCCCCTCCAGCGAGCTGTGCCGAGGGTTCCTGATCGGTTTTCAATCCTTTCGGATTTTCTTTGGACCCTTACCTTGGTCCGCTGGCAAAAAGGGTTTACCAATTCCCGAGCTCAACAGGACGTACCCTTCCCCTTTTTGCCCACTCCGTGATCGGTCCCCGAGACTTCCCTCGTCCCGGTTTTGACGAGCAATGCAAGAGAGTTTCACACGAAATCGCTTCCTTCGCGGCCGACCGCTCCCCTCGCGGGAAAAGACGGAACTGCGACCTTGAAGTCCACACTCGCTTCGTGATCAGATCACGTCTCACACACTCGCCCGATCACCCGCTCAACCAGCAGTACTTACAGCTCCTTTTCCTGCGTGGATGTCTTCGTGCACTTAGACGTTTTACGAGCAATTGCAAGTCGACTTTTCCAAAGGCCCTTTGCCTTCCCGAGCTCTCTTTGCCCCCGGATCCGTTCTTTCCCCTGTCCTATTTTTGTGGTTTTCTTGCTCCTAAATTTGGTTCGGAGGTTCGGGTGGAGCCGCGGGGTCTCCTCACTCACCAGGCCGCCGAAATCAGCGGGGGTACCCTCCTGGATCGCAGGTCCCTGCAGCTTCCTCCGAATCCGAGTCACGGCACCAAATCTGTTATAAATGCAAAGGCAAATTTCAGGTTAATAAATGACAATTTATTAATAACAGAATATCGAGCACCTGAAAAAGAGAAAAACCACAATAATAGGAAATTGTCAGCGCGCGCTGGGTGGATAGAGGTCCGCACCGATGTACCAGACGCCCTAGTCCATGCCAGTGCAGCTCTCAGTCCACCGTTTTATAGGAATTTTCTGCCCTTAGGCAGTCCAGGTGTCCAAGGTGGGTTGAATAGTCCGGATTTCTTTTCGATGGCCCTCCCAGACCTCATCAAGTCTAGTTGTCTCATTCCGGGAAGGCTCCTTTCTTATGTCAATTCCAAGAGTCTGTCTTATGTTGATTTCATTCCGCTTGTGGCACCAGAAGGTTGAGGAAGGAATTTCTCCTTGCCTTGGCGAGGAAGTGATTCTTATCAGGGTTGGCCAGTGTCTTTTGTCTAAGTTGATGACCTTCGTCCTGTCTTTGCAACTGAGATTAGCAGGCTGAGAGAGAACGGTTACCCTTCTATTGGATTTTACAATTTTACTTTAGTTTTGTTTCATTATACATCGAATTATTATTTTATACACGAATTTTTACCCTATTTTTATCACAATTGTTAATACAGCAAAGAGAATAGAAAACAAGCAGAGACTGAGCAGCTTCGAGACTGCTTCAGGAGAGCATCATACACACCTTGAAAGACAGAGAGTGTGAGCAAAAATCCTGATATGGCCCCGTGTAGCTTTTCCAAATCTGACTCAGAACTCCAGGCTGAATCCAGCCCTTCATGAGCAGTGTCACATCACTGTTGGAACTGACGCCAAGTTTAAAAGCTTTTAATGTAACTTTAGTCAGTTTTGCTCACCTTTGCGCTGTGGGAAGGGAAATGAAGTTTCTTTTCAGGGGACTATTCCACCAGGTGAGGTCTGATGAGCTGAACATCTCGAGCAACACAGAAGATACACAAAAGATAACGACCATCAATGACCATCCACTCCAAACATGACCTCTGGCACGGTCAGAAGAGAGAGAGAAGAATGGTCTGGGAAACAGAGAGAAGAAAGAGGACCTAATTTGTATTGCCGGATCTGTATTCAATAGGGAACCAAATACTAAGAACTGTGCAACTTGGGATCAATGAACATTGAACCATGAATTTCTATGTGTTTTGACTGTATAAAATATGTGGAAAATCTGGTAAAAATCATGTATCATGGAATGATTTTCTCTGCACAACCCAGGCTATGCGTGGATGAACTTATTTCTGTTGCACGCCCTGGCTGGAACAACATCCTGGCCAGAATAAAGTAATGCCTAACGCTAAAAAATATTTTGGTTTTCTAACTCTAAATATGTTGTTGGAGAGTTTTTGTTTTTCCTGCAGTTTTGGGGACACCATCAGTCCTCATTGTAGCACAGGAAAACATTCGCTCAGGTGCTTTGCTCATGAAATAGAAGTTGCCTGAGGAGATAAGACATAAAAATGACTGGTATGATTAATTTCATACATAGTAGGTGACAAGGCAGCTATTTCATGAGACCTTGTAGCTCAATAAAAAGATTCTTTTCCATGTCTACTGACGTCAGGCCCAAATGTTTTAAGATCTCCAGGTCTTTCATAGGTTTTGGTGAGATGATGAGGGAAAATGAATAGTCACAACTCCATTGCTCTGATCTGAGTAATGTTGGTGCCTCTCTGGTACCCCTTTAGAAATGTGGTTGGGTATGGGGGTCTCCACTCACAGTTAAAGTGACTGTTTGAGGAAAAAAAATGCTTAGAGGATCTGCAAGACCCACAGCTGTCAAATGCACAATGAAAACACAGATTACTGGGGCTGTGTGACAAATACAGACTCTTGACATTGATGGGCATTTTCCAATCACATATTGCTTTCGTTGAAATATTCATGCCCCCCCAAAAAGCCAAACACAATGCTTTACAAAAATCAAAACATTTAGTTTTGACAGATTTTAATCATATCTCCCTGCTCCTATTTGCATAAGATTTCATTTGGAAGTTTATTTCAAATTCAGGTAAACTTTCCCTTTGAACTGTATAAAAGTGTTGAAATACTGAAATCCAAAATGAAGTGTTCAGTGCAGATCAAAGTAAAGGCTTCAAATACATACTTGTCCACTCCCCAAACTTTAAAAAAATTGTTCTTACAAACCTAACTTTTCTTTCTGATTAAAGAAAAGCAAGGCAAAAACTTAATCTGGAGGCGGCATGGGCAACCTCCCGATCAAACTCAGCCAGAAGCTCCCAGTGCCACAGCATCGTATGAACATCTCTCACTAGAATTACTGTTAAAAATGACCTTGGAAATGCAAATTTTGGTTAATTCAGCTCAGTTAGGTGCTCGGAGGGCAGTTTTCCCTCTTGCTTCTCTGATGGTCGCTCCCCTCGGGCTGCCGTCAGCGCCTCATTTGTCAAAACCCCAATTATCCAGCGTGTTAAACGTTCCCATTCCTGCAAGACTGTGGGGTGCAGAGCTTTAATGGCATGACCCGGGACCCCAGGAACAATAACGCTGCAGTGTGTTACAGCCACAGGGTGCTTTAAAGAGGAGCATTGTACTCTGCACCCCCCAGGTAATGTCAGCCAGGAATTCTCCCTTGGAGCAGCCATCGGGGTAACTGGGACCGCAATGAATGAGTGCCATTGGAACCGGTGCTGAAAGAAAAGCGCTTGTAACCAAGGCTGTTCATTACGTATGTATATATGAAAAACAGCACCTCCACATTTTAAAATAATGATGACTTTTAGGCACTGTGTAATTACAGCACCGGTGGGAAGCCATATGTCAGCGAGCTTTCAAATGGAAAAGTTGTGCCTGCAAAATGAAGCCATATATTCCCATTAATTGAAGCAGTTGATTTCAAGTTACACAATATTAGTTTTAATGGTGGGACTCATAGAAAGCCCATGAATTTGGTTTTTTTTTGTTGTTGTTGTTGTTGCTATTGCTCTGTGGTGTTAAGGTGACACAATTTAAACTGAGCTGGGTGACATTGGTGCCAGCAGGGTTGTGAATATAAGTGACTTTCAGGGTGCTTGTCTGTGAGGTGACATCAGAATAACCTTGGAGGAATGTTCTGTCAGCATTGCACAGCCAGAGCAGAAAGGATTAGCAAGAGAAATTTTGATGAGGGTGTTTACTACTAATGACTGCCTTCAAAATTGCCTTTTATCTACAGCTTTTCAAAGCATTTTCCATTCATTAAGCCTTATAAAACCTTTGTAAAACTGGTAAAAGAAAGAGGAATGCAGATATCTGTGTGCCAAAGCACACAGTAATACATGACAGAAAAGGGCAGCAGTACCCACTGAACATTATTTAAAATAGGAATTGCACAATGTTACAGTGATGCTATCACTCTGTTAATTAGTTTGACCAGAACAGGGGAACAGTCCTGCTCTTATGAAAAATGGTGTGGAATAATCAGTAAATAGTCCTCAGGGCTTCTGTTCTGTGTAGTAGCAGTGAGGCAGATGTATGTTATGCAGTGATATATATATATAAAAAAATTAAGAATATGAATGGCACCTGTTCTTTTATTGTAATGAAATCTGCCTCCCAAACTGCCATCCCCAAGAGATAAAAGCAGTGAGTCAGACCTACTAACTGCTGAGCTGAAAATTTTAAAAGAGAATTTAAAAATATTAAATGTAGGGCCTTTTTTAAAAGAGCCTTTAGAGTAAGTTTTCCTTTTCTCTGTGGCCTCGAAAGAAAGAAAGAACAAGAGAAAGCTGAAAACATATCCACAAAGATGTTCAGTCTGGTGGTGTTCAAGAGAGGCCAGAACCAGTGATGTAGGTGATTCAGAACGTGAGGGCTGGGAAGAGAGATTGGTATTTGGAGACTGTTATGGCAGTCATGAAAAACAAAGATTTAGATATAGGGATTTTGGTCCTTCCTTCCTTCCTTCCTTCCTTCCTTCCTTCCTTCCTTCCTTCCTTCCTTCCTTCCTTCCTTCCTTCCTTCCTTCCTTCCTTCCTTCCTTCCTTCCTTCCTTCCTTCCTTCCTTCCTTCCTTCCTTCCTTCCTTCCTTCCTTCCTTCCTTCCTTCCTTCCTTCCTTCCTTCCTTCCTTCCTTCCTTCCTTCCTTCCTTCCTTCCTTCCTTCCTCCCTCCCTCCCTCCCTCCCTCCCTCCCTCCCTCCCTTCCCTCCCTCTCTCTCTTTCTCTCCACATAAATTCAAACTTTTTCAATAACAGGTTAATTCTCACCATTGCTGCTTAAATTCCTCCTTCCTTGGAGTACCCCGAAAATTCAGCAGTTGCTATAGGAGCAATGTTTAAGGGCTCTCAATACCATTACTCTATCCTATAAAAACACAAGCAGTTTAATAGCTGAAGGCTGCCAAAAGATGCAATAATCTGTGGGAAACAGTTACAGTTCTGTGCACATGTGTCAGAGTGAGTCAATGTACATTAAATAAATTAAAAAAAGCAAAATTTTTACTTGGAAATGACTTGTGGAAGGAATCTCACAGAATCTCAGAATATTTTTAAAGGGAAAGACATAACAGATAATGCACAGGATGACTTGCAGATTCAGCCATGCCTGCTCTGAGGGCTGCAGGAATTCTGTGCGTCACTGAGTGGCAGTTCCTCCCTGCAGGGCTCAGAAGATGTGGTAAGAATGAAGGGTCATCGTCACAGTGAGTAAAATGTTGCATCGAGCTTGGTTGACTTCCAGAAAATTCTCTTATTTAGTTCTTTTGCTTATTGCTTTACCATTTCTGCTTATTAAACCAGCCAGAGTGAAGCTCAATTTACAAATAAATAAGTAAATAAATAAATAGATAAATATTCAATGATACAGAAGAAGGCTGGATAAGAGCTGGCACACTGAGAGCTGAGGAGAAGGGTGCAAGAAGGCTCTTTGCAGCCCTCCCCCATAGCTTTTCTAATGGTTGGTAGAGGGAACCTTTGGAAATTTGCTTTTTGATTTTTGGACAGTGTGAAAATCCCCACAAAACTTGTGTAAAGCCCTGACTGTGTCAATAATGGCTGTAATAAGATTGCTATTAAAAAAAAAAAATCAGTGAAGGGTTTTTAAGGTAAGTCAGTCTGTAAGCTTAGGAAGAAGTCAGGTTTTTTTTGGTGGTGTTTTTTTTTTTTTTTTTTTTTTTTTTTTGGTATGTTTCTCAGGGCTGTAAAGCTGCAGAATTGTTGATTAAGGTATCACTTGGTGGGTGAGAAGTACCCTCATTCCCGAGTGCAGTTCAGTTTGGTCATCCTGATTAAAATATTCTTGTCCTGTAGTGTTAAACTACTATTTAGTAGCCTGGCCTTTGGCCATTGGAATTTACTGTAGGATTTTTTTTCACCCAGTTTATTTCACATCATTTTAGATTATTTAGGCAAAAAACAAACAACCATGCAAATACAAAATTGCTTCATTTCACAAGAAGATGGAAACTTTCAGAAAGGTCCACAGAGCACAGATCCTTTTCCAAGGAGAATCTCAGGAAATGCTTTGGATAAAAAGGACACCAGATTCAGGATCTTTTGAAGCCTTCACTAGGCACCAAAGACATTTGAAGACTTTTAAATGGTTCTTTTATAAGTCATTGGCACCAAGCTCAGTTAAAGCACTCAGCTAATTTTTAATGAGATATATAAAAAAGCATAGAATAAGAATGTGGATTTCTTTTCTGAGGCTTGTTGGCTAGAGTAGTGCTGGTAAAAAGGCAGTTCCATTTCAGTGCTTAATGTGCCTTAATATTGCATGACTACAAACCATTAGGTTCTTCATCTCATAGGTGATTAATTTCCAGGGAACATATGTTAAGAGAATAACATATATCCCCAGACTTGCTCCCCAAAATGTTCTCACCAAGAAATATCAGTGTTTTGTATTTACTGACACAAAAATGAAAAAAGACGTGAGATAAAAAATCAGAAGAATAAATTTTTTAGCAAAACTAGTTTAGTTCATTAGAGAGAAAACAAATATTTTTCAAATTTCTGGGAACTTCTGAGAAATAATATGGTGGCGATCGGGAAAAAATATTGAGCTAACTTAATGTGAGCATGAATTGCATCATCACTTTCCCTGACCTGAAACTGGGTAATATAAGTTCATAAAATTACTATAAGTTCTTGGGAGAATACCCTATTTAATCTCCTTTCAAATAAGCAGAAAAGTCATTATGTTGCCTCTTTTCTGCTTTAAACAGAGAGCTGAGTGCTCAGGCTCCTCTGTGGGGGCTGATGCTGAGCCTGGGAAGGACAGGGGCAGGATGGGAAAATTGTCTGCCCAGACTCTTGAGAGAATTTGGCTGCCAAGTGCTAACAGGTCTTTACTGACCATCTGTAAACTGAGTTTTATTCCCCTCCTCCCCACCCAGGCTTAGGTGTCTTCTACAGTGAGATAGGTTTTCTTAGAGCAGGATCAGTGATGAATGGACATGGTTATACAGGATCCTGCCAGCCCCCACAGCCCAGCCCCTGAGCAATGCTGACATTCCACAACAAAACTATTGCTAGGATTCTCTTCATATTAGCTCTACCTTTTCACTGAAACTTTTCACCTGCTTTATTCCTCCAGAACTTGATGGTTTTTTAACTAAACCAGGAAAAAATTAGTCTAAATAGTTTATATTTGACAATTTATGAATGCCTCTGTGTGTATCTAAGGCAGATCTTCAGTGTGAGGTTCCAGCACTGTCTCCAGTTATTGTTTTAGGACAAGCCAACAGTGTTTTCAAGTTATTGTCAGTGCAATTGTTTGAAAAATTATGTACAGCTAAATTCGTCTTTAAAACTTTCTATTTATTGTGTAAACTTTCAACATATGGGCCTAAATATTAGTATTGAAGTCAACTATTTCACCTATCTCATTAGAGAATTATATTTAAGAGCCATAAGAATGCAAGGGTTATATAAAATTGTATCCACTATTTATGTATTATTGTCTCCAACACATATGTCCTTTCCATATGGGATGTTCTCACTGTACAGAACATGGTCACTTCCAAGTATAACTCAACAGAAGCACTCAACCTTTGATTTTAAAACTGTGATCATCCCCACTTCAACCGCCCACGTTGGGAGGAGATTACAGATTGTGGGGGGAGGGGGGGAAATGGCTGCCAATCTGAATGAGAAGGAATGTTGTCAGATGGCAGGAAAGTATTTGTACGAGTTGTATTAACAGAAGCACTGACCTTTACACACTCCAAAACAAGCCAGATGGGCCTTGGAACACAGTACCTGTTTGTCAAGAAAAACTCCTGAATCATCTCAGGCAGTGTTCAAATACAGCCAGGAGATGCCTGAACACAATGATCTCCTCTAAAATACAGCCCTGAAGCAGTAAAGTCGCACTAGGTTTTGAGGTAACTGCTATTCAAACCTTCAAATTCTAGGCAATATTTTGTTGCATAAATTTTGGTCTCTGGATTGGGATGGAAAACAGGTGGTCTGCAGTTTAGCTTTGCAGTAAGAATCCAAATTTAATTCTCTGGCTTGTTCTTAAGAGAGTTAATGAAAATTGAATAATATGCACTGGCAGCCCCTAAAACCCTCTCTGGTTTTTCTGTTGCTGATGTTGGAGACAAGAATGTGACAGCACACACCAAGATCACGCAGCAACAGCTGAGGTTTTATTGTTGGGCGCTCCCTTTTTTAGGGGTTTCAAATTTCCCATGCTTACATAGTGATTGGTTAAGGGTCTTTACTCCACCCAGCTCAGTGGCCAATGATAGGGGCACATTCATGGTTCAAAGGGCTTGGTTGGGGTCCCCTGTTTGAGTTGAATCCAACTTATCATTAATGTACCCAAGGATTTGTTTACTTCTGTTCCCTAAGGAGCCAGGCTGGTTGAGTTGGTGTCTGTTACGACCAAATTATCTGTGCAGCTTCAGACCAGCTGAAGCTGTCACAACTTTCTTTCTCTTTTCCTTGGCAGGGCAAGGCTATTCTGTATTAAATTTGTGTATGGCCACTTTTCTCCTTAGAATAACTCCAGTGATTCATCTGACCATATTTCTGGTGGATATGGGCCCTAAACTTCAGGAACTTTGCCTTCACATACAATCCACATGCTTCTTGCAGCTCCTGCAAGTGAACCAGAGGAACCTGCAGAAGTGAGCAATGATTTAGTATTTACCCTGTATATTCATTAAACTGGTGACGGTGATATTCTGCTCCTCCATGACAACACTGATCTTTAACTGAAACAAATTAAACTTTTTTAAGGGAGAGAATACACTGAATTGTGGATGTTTGTGGCAGGGATATTAATAGAGTGCTCAGGGTGGCAAACAGAACAGATTTTAAATGGAATCTAAAAGAGATCAAGAAAGAAAACACCAACTTTCAGGGAAAAAAAAAAAAAAGAAAAAAAAAAGAAAAAAAGAAAAAAAAAACCACAAAAAAACCCAAAAAAACCCAAAAAAAAAAAAAAAAAAAAAAAAAAAAAAAAAAAAACACCAAAAAAAACAAACACAGACAAATTGTGTATGTAACCTTTGCTGTGAGTAGCATGAGTAGACCAAAAAATGTACATTGGGTTCTGCTTGGAGAACCTGGAGGAAAGGAAGAGCTCATGTGTCAGAACTCAAACTCAGAAGGTTGCAAGGTTTGTGTTGTTTTCTTAGCTGTAAGTGATGATGGGATTCAGCCTGACAGACTAATTTTGAACTTTCTGAGACAGGTGGAAACTCTTTGCCAGATAAATAATTCTGAATTTGGCCCATTAGGAACAAGAGCCTTCTTCCAGCTGGATGCTGCTTCCCTGTCATTCCACTGTGACCACGGAAGCTTATCTGAAAGAAGGACTGCAAGGATTTATCCTGCGTTCTGTTGTCTGACCTGCCTGACTCCCTGCTCAAACAACAGCAATGTGCTGAGCCCATAGGGAGCTCCAGAGCACAAGAGGTTGGGAAGGAACCCAGCAGAGAGGGGATGAGAGTTTTCAGGGGTCTGTCACTCTTCATAAAGATCAATGGGCTCATGAAGGGAACGGGATTTTAAGAGCTGCAAGGTAACATTTGAAGTCAGCAGGGATCTAGATTCTTTCAAATGTTGCACCCTCAACAGACCTGCAGGGCCTGTCAATGGAGCTGGTCCCACTTACCAGGGTGTAGAGGGACTCTTTCCTGTGGGACAGAAACCAACCTGCTCCCCACAGCTGTGTGTCCCCTGGGCTGTGCTCTGGAGCTGGGTCTCCATCATGGCCATGCAATCAAAGTGGTGGCTGAGTTGAGCATAGAGGCCTGAGACCTTCTCACTCCCTCACACACATTCAATCTCACTTGCCTTGTTGGCTTTGATTTCTCGCTCCATAGGACATTGAGCCAATCAGACCAAAAGCACTTTGCCTGAATCTTTTCTCTCCCACTCTTCTCTGAAAGAGTTTTCAAGACAAAGAGTAAAGGTCAGTGAGACCAGAATGGTTTAAGGTGAGCTCCTCCTCCTTCCCCCTGCTATCTGGCATTTCCAGGCAGGCTCCCTTCCTTAGAGATGCTTCTATCTCCCTGTTTCCTGACTCCCCACACTAAAATATGTTTTTTTCTGGCTGAAAGGTGGTGGTTTTGGTGGTGTGGTCACAGCACATCATTCTCTGAGCAGATGCAGCTCTGCATTGGCTCACGTCCACTGCTGCCAGGGGAGCCCATATATCCTGTCCACTGGGCAGTGAGCCCTGAATCTCTCATCCATCAGTGGCTATTCCAGTTTGTGCCTCCCAGGAATGTTTCATCAATTTTGCCCCCCCGAGTGTGCAGCCAGCACAAAGTGAGAGCAGAGGACGATGACACCTGCAGGGTGTCAGGGAGGTCACAGGAAAGGACCCAGCCCAGGCTGGTGGAGACAGGAGATTCCAGCAACCTCCACAGCACCAAAAAAAAGAGCAGCCGACTTCTCCTGGGCCTGGCTCACCTCTGAAACATGTGGTGGGAAGGAGCCATGTCTGCAGTGAATCACTGGCACGTGGCTTCCTACACTGCATGAAAAGGGTTGGTTTAGGCTCTGAGTTTTATAGGTGCACTAGGAGTCTAATGCTCTTTTATTAGCACAACTCCATGCTGACCTCTATGCTAAAAAAAAAGAAGGGACTTTCATTTCATCTCATAATCCACCAAGGGCAAATAAACAGTCAGAAATTCCACTCTTTATTTTTCCACAACTCTCATTAAAACTGTGGTCTCTGTTATTACTATGCAGATGTTTTGCTCTCATTTTTATTACCGTCAAGTACAGATGCCCTTTTTATTTTGAGGCAGAGTTAATAGCAAAGCTTTTTTTGCTGAAGTTTCTGATAATCTGCTGTGGCTGAGAGCACTTTGCCAGCAATAGTCTCCTTGGAATATTCAGGGTTATGCACGGCTTTTAATTCTTTAAAGAGTTTTGCGGTAAATAGCTTGTGTACACTGTGATCTCACTTGAAAGGCAGCCATCAGACTTCTGAACGTGCCTGTCCACTTCTTCCAGCACCCAGTCACTGGTTCAGCGTCAGGAACCAGAAGCTGCATAAAGTTACATCATTCATTTAATTTAGGGGATTTTACAGTGAGCCATTGGGTACAGCACAAACCATGCCCTGTGTCCATGCTTTTGGTGCTGTGGTGGCTCTGTGCTCTGTAGGATGACTCTGGGCTCTGCAGGATGGCTCTATGCTCTGTAGGATACCTCTGTGTGCTGCAGGATGGCTCTGTGTCCTGTAAGAGAGTGCTGGCCTTGCTGCTCTCACTTGGAGGTGGCATAGGAAAGGGGAGGAGAGGGTAGCAAGGAAGAAAAAGAGCTGCAGTTCTGAGCTGTGTGCTGGAAGTGTGCAGGGCCAGGCTGGGCAGGGGCTATGAGCAACCTGGTGTGGTGAAATGTGTCCCTGGCCACAGCATGGGGTGGGAACTGCACGATCCTCAAGGCCGCCTCCAATTATTCTGTGATACTTTGATACAGTGGCTAGACAGTGGAGGCTGACCTTGCTGGAGATTTACAGTGTCTCTCAATAAAACAAATTTCTGCTGATTTTTTCTTTCTTTTTCAAAATATTGTAAAGCAGCTTCTATGTCTTTTGTTTGTTTGTTTGTTTGTTTGTTTGTTTGTTTGTTTTTACCCTTACTACAGTTGTGTATTTTTACTTTAGTGAGTGAAACAGTCACTTCTCTTTGGGTGGCCATGACAAAAAATCTACCTTTCTAACTGTTCTTAGTGAGGGACTTAGGTGTTATTGGAGGAATTTTCCTCATGAGAGGAATGGTTTGTGACACCTGGCACTCCAGAGTAGTCTGCCATGCAGTGGCAGCCTGGGTGAGCACACAGAGTGTCCATATTGCTTCATTTAATGATGTTTAAACACAGTGTGTCACAGCAGCCTCCAGGAGTGTGGGAGCACTTGGATTCCAGCAGTGCTACCTTATTACCCTGACTGTTCTGAGTACTACCATTTACTCGCAATAGTAAACACCATCCTAGAGTGTGTACACAGGATCCAGGCTTTACAAAATGATACCATTATGAGAACTGAACAATGCTGAGAGACTATGCTTGGGGAAAATGATTTACTGGAGCATTGTGTAAAGCCACAGAAATGGGCAGTTCTTGGTAGTCAGGAGCCTTTCTGAGGCTTTTTACCCAGATAAAGTTCTGATAAAAATTAAATGTCTGAGATTAACTTTGATTCTTTAGTGAACAAAACTGCAGAACTTGGGGCAGTGAGCCATTCTGTACTTGAGCTCCTCTAAGACTCTTAGCAAGGGTGATGGATGGCTGGATGAAGACTGCTTTTGAAGTGTAGGTTTCTGCTAAATCAATGGACAAGATTTATCAAATTTCCAGTCATTTTCCAGAGCTTCTGCCAGCCCCCACAAACAGGTACTCTTTCATTCATTCTGTGCTAGAGCCACATAACAGGAGAGAAAATTGCATTCTCTGAGGTTTTATACTTTAAGGCATCACACTTTCCATTTTAGAAAGCAAAGAATGTAACAACAGTTTTGTTTCTATGTCTGTCCCTAGAACGTACAGCAGGTCCAGAATCAATATGAGAAAATGTTCCTGAAAGGCCCAGCAGGCCTCAAAGGATAATGTGGATTGGCCATTAACAGTAAGTCATTATGGAACTTATTAAGTGAAGCCTTGGGACTGTCATAGACCCTAAAGGTTGACATAAATTTTTCATACACATTGAATTCTGCTAAATGTGCTTGCATTTGATTAATGACAACTTTCTCCAGTGTGCTAATAATAAGAAGGAAAATGTGCGCTGGGGCTGCAGCAGGGAGAATAGGCTCCTGGAAGGAAGGGCAGTGTTGGCAGCAGAACAATGGGGCTTTCTAGAGATGCACTGCCAAGCAGGAGGGAGCTTATTACTCCCTGAAAAACTGCTCCTTACCACCCAGACACAAGGCACTGAGCACAGCATGAAAGCCAGTTTTGTAATTGTGGAAGTAAAAATATCATAGCTCCAAAACACTGGTGGAAAAAGCCACTTTCCAGCCCCCTAAAGCACTCATATATCCCAAAGGGCAACCAAAAACCCACCCTCAGCCCCTTAAGTCCTCCACATATCACAGAGAACAATACAGAAGAGCTTCATATTCAGCAAGAGAGAGGAGTGGTGTATCTGCAAGTCCTGCTGGAGACAGAGCTGCAGGAAATTTGCCTTGGCAGCCAATGCAGTGAGTCATGGGCTCATGGAATGATTTAGGTTGGAAAAGAAGACAACAACAACAAAACAAAGCCTTCACTTGCAGCTAGGTCTGGACAACAGCATATTGATTTATTCAGTTAAAATAAACATGTTTTTCCCTTGTTTGGAGGTAGACCAAAAAGGGAAAGCAATCAGCAACCTCAGTTCCAAAGCAGTCACAAGGTCCAAGATTCTTTCACTAACCCCCAAAAATGCAAGGCATGCCCTAAAATTCAATCAAAATTGAATTATTAAAAAAACTACTGGGTAGGTTTTTTTGTTTTTTTCCACTTCATAGTTTAAAGTTGCTAGAGGTCAAACTTTTAAGCTTTTATTTTGTTTTATTTTAAAAGAGTACCCCTTTAAACAAGAGTCTGCCAAACAGCCATAGCAAAGACGACTCAACAGAAAATCGTCTCTTAGCTTAGAGAGCTAAGCAATCAGGTATTGGTCCTGATTTTACAAACAAAAAAGGAAGAAGAAATACAGAAAACAAGAGATGTGGCTATTCAATCTCCTGGCAGTGTGGAGTAGAAGACAATGATTGATTCCCCATCACCACTAGCTATAAATTTGCCACTCCAGAGCAGTTTTCCCCCAGCCATGGAATGGCTTGTGGAACCCACAAGCCTGGTTGGTGTTTCAGCTGTTCCTGTTCTTGATGCAGTTCTGAACTGCTGCAAATGGACTAAACAAGTACAGAAAACAAAAAGGGGCAAAAAGTATCAGGTTTTGAGTTTGGCAGTTAGAAAACTCACAAGGACTTTGAAAATCTCAGGTTCGATTCACTGCTCTGGATAATATTTATTTATAAAACACAAACTGGCTTCACTGGAAAGTCTGAAATACTCTTGAGAAAGACCTTTGCCTGACCTGGAAGGAGTTCTGAGAGTTACCCCCAGTCCAAGCAAATCTCTCCCTGTTTGTGTTGGGTGTTTTCTTTCCACGAGGAAGCATGAAGTGTTCCATATACCCCCTGCCATACACCCCAGCCATGGATCAGGAGCTGTCCCTGACATGTACATCCCCCTGGCAGAAGAAACAGGTCTGGGGCATCAGCAGAGACCCCTGTGTGTGGAAACACATGGAGTGCTCTGCGGGACAGGGCAGGACACCCACTGTGAACACAGGATTTTCAACTCATTAAGGGAAGGATTAACAGAGATCTAGAGCTGATGAACAGGCAAGGCCGAAGATTTCAAGCAGAAATACAATAAAAAAAGTTTTTCAAATGACTATGAATCCATGAATTGGAATGGGCTAAAATTGTTTTATGACTTGGTTAATTGTAGCCAGTCCAGCTCAGTCAGGTTTGAAAGAGCCTTTCTTATCAAACACAGAGATCAGTGATAATAAATAATGCACTTGCACACTGGGAATGGAACTGGGTCAAGATGGTTGATCCCCAATCTCAACCTGAAAGAGTGAAAACCATAGTACAGCTCCAGAGACCTGCAGCTCACTCCCTGAAAAGCTCACTCAGTCCCTTTCACAAGCCATTCTTTTTGCTTTTCTCTCTCATCCCTTTTCCTTTTCCTTTTCCTTTTCCTTTTCCTTTTCCTTTTCCTTTTCCTTTTCCTTTTCCTTTTCCTTTTCCTTTTCCTTTTCCTTTTTTTCTCCCTTGATATGGAATGTGATTCTGATGCCAGTTAATCAATTTTGGTTACAGTAACTCAGTACTTAGATCAAAGGCCAAAGGGAAAACTTGCACAAGTCCTACCTGGAGTTTTGCTTACTCACTCTTTCATTAAAAAAGTAATTCTGACAGGGAAGCTAGATGGGGAAGACATACAAGAATTCCTTGCTTTTGGGTCCCTAAGATTGTCCCTTCATGAGCCTTATTTAAATTCCTACTATTTTCTTTTTCTATGAGCTTACCAGCAGCAACATGGTAAACTTCAGCATTTTATTTTGCCAGTCAGTCAACAGCATGGAGCCAACAGAACCTGCAACCTCTTTAAAAAGCTTTTTTTCGTCTGAGTTGTAGCAGTCTCTGGGGCAGGATCTAGCCCAAGATCACAGAAATGCTGGTGGTGAGCTTGCAAATTTGTACCTCTTGACATGGTATCAAAGACTGCTTGACATCATGACAGGAACATGGCAGAGGTGATCTGAGAATTCCCGAACCAACCCTCCCCTTCCCTATCAGTGCAAGTTGGAAGAGCTCTCTTAGCAACCAGCCCTGCACTTGCTTCCCTAATTGCTTCTTGCCAGGAGGAGGAATGGTGTTCTGAGGCACTGCAGAGACATGGGAGGAGCGGTACCTCAGCCTCCTGCTCTCCTGGTGACACCCAGCTAGACCTGGAGCTGAGAAGCTCTGCCAGCTGGAGCTCAGTGATTCATGATGCCAGAATTCACTCAGCTCACAAAAAAATCCCTCTGGTAAGGTCAGGTTGTCTGTTACTGATAGGAGTTTGGAAGGGCGTTGTTGTAGCCCCTCAAATGATCATCATGAGGGACTTACAATAAGGAAAACTGGCCAAAGCATCCTCTGCACTTGCCACCATCCCCTGCCTTACCTGGCTCAGCCATGGTGATCCTCCTTGTGATTAGGGTTTTCTCCAGACCCATTGAGGTTGGAATTAACCTTTTAGTTTCCTTCCGTGGATATGAGGCTCTGTCCTTGGGGAAGGCAGAGCAACTGCGCTAAAGTAAGTGGAGTGGGTGAATCCCTTCCCAGGTGGCTCAAATCTTCTGGGATGCTGCAACAACCTATGGCCCACAGCCTTCTCAGATGTGCCAGGACCAACCTGGAGCTGCTGTGTTGGGCTGGGTTTTACCAAGCTCAGATTAAGGACCTGAGGCTTCCGCAAGTGCTGTGGGGAAGTTCAACGCAAAGCAATGTCCTGTTGTGGTCCCAAAACGCGCTGCTTGTCCAAGGTGCTGCCAACAGTCTGGAGTGAGGATAACTCCAGCATTTCAGGGCTGGTCTTGGCTGAGATTAGCAAGCCTAACTTAGAAAAGCACTACCATAATTGCATGTTCACTGGGAAGAGGAAAAATAATCAAATGAAAAAGGACAAAACCAGCAGGGAAAGAAAATTTATTTCCAAGCATCTATGAGAGTGCTACAAACAATAGAGACTAAAACTCAAACCATTTGAAACTATTAAAAAATGACAATGTCCTTCTTAAGAATTAAACATAAAAATGTAGAAAATGCAATTATTAATTCTAAAACTTGCTCAAAAGAGAAATAAATTCAGATAGCATCAATGAGGATGGAGTCCTACAAATTACCTTTTTTTTAACTTTATTTCAATTTGTTAATCTGTAAAGTGATACTAATTTATTTTCTTTTTTTTTAAATGTTTATTTAAATTTATAATGGAGAAATGTGCAAATCTAGCAAAATATTCTTTGGATTATAAACAGAGAAAAATCAACAACCAAAGAAATTTGAACCAAGTTAATAATAAACTGTAAAATTAAATAGAATGGATACATCTATAATAAAGTGAAATATTACAATAAACACTGTAGAGCAAATCTGCTGATTTAGCAAGGTCTGCCTTATAAAACATGGGGGTAGAATGGGGCAAGTGACTACCTTATGGATATAGAGCTGAAACATCAGTTATCATTTTAAGGAGTTAAATTTTAACCTAACTACATATATGGGGGGTCTTCAGAAAAGCAACACACCAACAAATCAGATCTTCTCTCAGATCAAGCAGTTTAGTACCTGACTGGAAATGAAGGAGAGGGTCTGTAAAATGAATGTAGGAAAATGCAGATAATTTCTATTTATTGCCTCTTCCCATATTGCAACTGCTGATCTCTGACCCTAAACAGCCAACTATATTAAATTCAGCAGAGGTACAGCTGTACATAGATTCAGAAAATGTTGATGTGCAGAATATATCTCAATCCCTTGCTCCTTCTGAACCAATATTTAAAAAAAAAAAAGAAAAAAGAAAAAAAAAGTTATAGATCCCTTTTTGGATTAAAAACATGCATTACAAAGAACAACTCTGAAAGCACTCTGTATTTCTGTTGTCACCAATTAAAAAATCTCCCTATCCGCAGATGATGCTATTCTACTGGAAACTTAAAAAAAATAAATAAATAAAAAGGGAATTAAGTGCTGGAATCTTAATTAC
This sequence comes from Zosterops lateralis, assembly GCF_965231275.1. Lineage (NCBI taxonomy): Eukaryota > Metazoa > Chordata > Aves > Passeriformes > Zosteropidae > Zosterops > Zosterops lateralis. The sequence goes on along the minus strand of NC_139772.1, from coordinate 20,965,810 downwards.
TACTCAGGTAAGGTAATTGTCAGGTAGAACAGTCCTTAGGGAAGTCACAGCTAAACTGGGTCAGATTTCAGTCTCTAGAACCCGCAGAAGCTCAGCACAGATATGGAAACTCACAAGACTGGAGTAAAGTGTAAGTACAGAGTACTTCCGTCCACTCACAAAGTCACTCCTGAAACCTCGGGAATCTTTAAGATATAAGATAAATGCATATTACATGGGAAATATTAAAAAGTATTACACTTAATTTAATCCAGGAAACACAGTAGGACTATATGATGATCCTTACTGTGTTCTGGGAGCAGCCACAAGCTGTAGATAGAGAGGGTACAAAATGTTCACCAGAAATTACATTTGTCTTAATCTAAAAAACATTTGTAAAATGTACTTGATTTTTAAATAATCACTTAACAAGGCAACAAACCAACTACAAACACATAATAAATAAGGCTATTAAAAGGTCACAATTGTAGTAAATTAGTCAGAACTATAAATGGGACATTAGAAACACTATGTTTTTCCTTATATGCTTAATAACCAGAACAAGAATTAAAAAAAGAATCAGTTTATTTCAAAGTCTGCTTCTTATATTGAAGCACATATTAAAGCAACAGTACAATGTTCATAAAATATAAGTGTGATGCTGTAACATTTCTTACATGTCAGAATACTGATATTTGTATGTATACTAAAATAAGAATTTTAAAATTGTACAAATAGATACATTAAAAATGACATAGAAATAGGGCGCCTCCCACCTCAACAAGACAGAGTTTTTATATCTGGCACGTATTAGTTCAAGATGAAAGAATAAGCAAAAAGATTTACAAGAATCAGCAGTAACAAGTTTGATGCTCAAGAGACAGAATAATTGTACATTGTACTGTACATACATCATATGGGTTTAAGCTGGCTGAATATTATATATTTCAAGTTTAAAAATGCACTACCATATAGAGTGTCCATAGTTTAAGGCGAAATTACAGCTCAGAACTGTTATCTTTTCTAATTTGTGGAAGCTTCTTTGACATAAAAGATTTAGATGTTCATAATACATAAAAGATTTCCCTTATTTGTAGGTTCGCTTTTAGCATTTTCCTTCATTTAAATATTTTGCATTTCTTAAGTGGGTTTTTTCCTTTAGTGAAGCTGGCAGCCAACTTCCAGATTTGACTTTTGTAGGAAAAGGTACTTCACAGTATTTACCACTTTCATGTCCTTTTTTATCAAAGGAATCCTTTCTGACAAATGTTTAAATGAGATTTTTAAAAAAATACCTGCTTACATTTCCTCTGGATTCTTCAGAACTTCAGACACAGTTCTTAAGGCCAAATCTTAAACTTTATTGTTAAGAATCATCATCGAAAGTGTCTTTGGAGCCATACAAGTCTGCAAGTTTCTTAAATCGAGGTCCCCAGTTTTGTAGATAGTCATAGTCCAAGTCAGAATCTGTTGTTGCTGACTCCAAGGAGCTGAGGGACCCAGCCACAGAGCCCCTGCCCTCGTAGCCATAGATCTGGATGGAGTCATAGGGAGGGGCAGTGGGGTCGTTGTCAGCCTCCTGTATCCTGGTGTTGATGAAATCATCTACGTCCACGCTGTTGGGCGCGGGCCGCAGCCCTGGCCTGGGCAGGTACTGGTACTCGGGCTTGATGTCCTTGCGGGGGATGAAGCCGTTGATGCCATCGGGGTTCTGCAGTGTGGCGATGTCAAACGCCTCCGTGTCCTCCTCGCCCCCGCCCTCGTCATCGTATGTGATGATGTTTTCCCTCACGTCTTCCTCCTCAAACACGATCAGGGGTTCTTTCTTCTGCCTCTTCAGGGTTACAAACAGCACCACAATGACTGGGGAAAACAAAACATGGGTTAGACTGCACTGTTGAACAGCAGCTCCTTTGTAAGTAATTATTGCACTCCCGAGCCCTCAGCTTTTCTGCTGGATTGTTGCAAACTTTTGCATTTTTAGTGCTCCTTACTAGGTAAAAGCAGTTATGTTTGTACAAAGAACTGAACACACTGATCTGAGGCTTTCCATCTGGGCTGCATGCCATTGCTCTTACTAATTGCTCATTACTGCAACACTAATTCAAGGGAAGTGTTTGTAGGGCCCCCAGTGCTGCAGAACACTGTTACACTGCCTTTGAGCTGCCCAAGCACATGAATATCTGCAACAAAACAAAGATGAATCTTTATCCTCTCCTGTATGCCCAAAGCTTAACTCTGATTCCAAGTGCCATTTCCAATAAAATAGAATTTTTTTAAGCAACACCTCCAAAGATGTTTTTGTTTTTGCATTCTCACTTAAAATTTCTATAAAATAAAGTATATGAGCGAAGAAACACTATAAAATACTACAGGGAAATTAGAAAATATATATTTTTTTAAATTATCAGGAAACACTTTGCAGCACTTTCTTAAAAGCAGGTCTTCTAAGCCACTCATCTGTCTTCAATACCAGATGGGTTTGAGGGAAATAGCTGGCAGGGGCCATTAATCCTGGCTGACCTCAATAAGGAACTTGTCATCCAGGGAAGATCACAAAACTTAGAACTGTATGTCATGACCATTAAGCAGTGTCCCTGGTTAACTGGCATTAGGCCACAGGAGGACATTGTCCAACTCATCTACACAAATTCACTGGTGTTTGCTATTGAAGATATCACAGAATCCCAGAATGGTTTAGGATGGAAGAGACCATAAAGCTGACCTCATTCCACCCCTACCATGGCAGGGACACCTTGTGCTGTCCTAGGATGCTCCAAGCCCCAGTGTCCAACCTGGCCTTGGACACTGCCAGGGATCCAGGAGCAGCCACAGCTTCTCTGGGCACCCTGTGCCAGGGCCTGCCCACCCTGCCAGGGAACAATTCCTTCCCAGTATCCCATCCATCTCTGCCCTCTGGCACTGGGAGCCATTCCCTGTGTCCTGTCCCTCCAGCCCTTGGCAATTATCTCTCTCCATCTTTCCTGCAGCTCCTTCAGGCCCTGCAAGGCCACACTGAGATCACTCCAAACCTTCTCACAGCCAGGCAGATCAGTACTCCCTATAAAAATAAAAGCTAAAAAATTAAGATTAATTTCTTCATCTTGGAGCTGAGGGACTGGATTGCTTTTTTAAACATAAGTCTAGACAAGCAGCAAGGAAAGAACATTTTTTACCTAAGAGGATGACAATGCAGGCTAGGATGGCGATGAGAGCGCCGGTGCTGAGCCCCGCATTGAGGACGTAGGCCTCGGCGTTGCAGGAGAGCAGGGAGCCGCCGCTGTCGCAGCCACACACGCGGATGGTCAGAGTGTTGGTGCTGCTCAGCGGGGGCACGCCACCGTCACTGATCACGATGGGAAGGAGGTACAGATCCTGTTTCTGGCGACTGAACCCTTCCCGTCTGACCAGCACGCTCGCTGTGTTATCTGTGTGAAGAAGAGAGACAATCATTGTTAACTCTTCCACAGAGTCGTCCTTTTAGCCACTATTGAAAAGGGAATTATCTTGCTGTAATGGCTCTCAATTTTCAGGGTCTTTAGCATTATTTCTACAATAAACCATTAGAAAGTCTTTCTAATGACCCAAGAGCAATTACAGGATTTTATTTAATTCATACAGCACCACACTCAGTTTTAATTCTTTAATTAATGCAAGCAACACAGATAATCTTTGTCTGATAGCACTTTTAGTACCTGTAGCTTTCTGAGAAAGTCGCAATATTTTTAAAACTACCCAAATGGCTGGAGCTTCTTATTGCTGTCTTATCTGCTTTTTAGTGTCTCTCCAGAATTAAAGCTTTCAATGGAGGGGTAAAACCCGTATCTCCCTTGTGTGTTCTTGAAGTCACATCTAAAAGCATGGTAGACAGTGATCTATCCCCAAAAGGGCTCTGATAATGAGAGCCTCACCAAAACAAAAGCCAATATTTGCTGTGTGTGAGCAAATTTGAGCCTCGTTGTTTCAGTAAGAAATCCTGAAGGTAACTGGTTAATCAGAACATGGTTTTCACCCAAACTTCCAAAGCCAGAATTAAGAGAGCTTGATTACACATGTGCAATAGGTCTGGGCACATTTTGAATTACATGGATGTAAGGAAGAGCTAAGTCACAGAATCAAAAATAGCCTGCGTTGGAAGGGACCACAGGGATCCATGAGTCCAATTCCTGGCAGTATTTCTGTAACTCTATTCCCATTGTCCTCATAACAGGTGACCTGCCATGATGCAGAGGACAGAAAATGAGCTGCTATCTCAGCACGGGACATTTTGGATGGTTCTGCACACTTCCTCTGGCTAAAACATTGGAAAGGGGATGGTGTGAGATGCCACTGTTCCCTCACTGGGCTGAGGCAGCCTGTGCTACCCCCTCCCAGGGGAACACCAGCAGAGGTCCCTTGTTGTCTCTCCTCTCTCTCTCTCTCAGCTCAGCCTGAACCTAAGTTTACAACAGTTGTAAACATCTCAAAGTAAATAAAGTGAAGCAATCATATCTGCGGTTTTCAGACCTTCAAAAGCCAGTTTATATTGAAGATTTATTCCTCACAATCTTTCCTGGCTTGACATGTTCTTTATTTTTCACTATATAACAGAAAAGAGGAAAAAAAGAGCAGTTCTTTTATCTACTCAGGGAGGGCTGTTCACCTGTGAAGGTACCCACTTTACTGCTGCCTCAGGCTTCTGCAGATTAATTGTTTTCCTGTTGAAGAGTCAGCATAAATCCCAGAATTTAATAATGCAAACCATAAAATCTCTCCTAATGATCTAATCACTGTGATTTCCATGGAAGTCTGTGAATAAAATATACCCAAAGAGAAGTGTTCTTGCCTTGCATTAACCACCCTTGCAGGTAGTGCCCCTGATGTAGGACAAGATATGAAACTGACCCCATATTTGGTGAATCTATGGGATAAGAAGGATGTTTACACTGCTTGACTCTCCCAGGAACTTCACCAGAAAGTGACTATTTTAGGTAAGAGCTGTTTGTTACACACCAAATGAGTCCAACCTCCATATCTACCTCTGTCTTACCAACTCACACCACAACCTGGGCATGACACAACTGTTGCTTTTTGGTGTTGAGTCACAAAAACAACAACTGGGTAGAAACAACTTAACTTCTCCTTTGAACAATGTCACATTTGCTACGGACAGAGACTCTGATAAAGATCTGATTGTTTTATTACTTGTGGCTCTTGGAGGTGCTCTTTGTCTCTCTCAGAGTTCTTCTAATCTCCTGAATGTTTACATGTACCATCTAAACTTTGAGGAACAATTTTTTACAGGACCTTAGTGATATCAATGTCTATGTGACAGGAGCCTTATTTTAGGACTTTAAATTAATGGCCTTGTAACAATTTGGTACAAATAGGAATACGACATCTAATATCTATTAACCTATCAGCTAACTTGAACTAATACATTGATCCAAAATTAAACTATTCCACGGAGTCCCCTAAAACACACTTAGTAATTAATTTCCTCAATGAAAGGACCAAGATCTGTTCCATTAAATGAAATATCACAACAGGGCAGATTATTCTTGTGGAAAAAAAAAAAAAAAAAAAAAAGAACATTAACAGGGGGCTGAGCTACAACTGCCTTGTGGCTGAAAATGCACTATATAAGGAATGACAAATGCCATACATTAGTATATTTACTCTTTGGCCATGCATTTTTTTTATCATAGATTTTATTTTTCTTGCCTTTTGTCAGCTGAAATGGTATTTCTATTTAGAAATAAGAAAAGGATGGCAAATTGTTCAATTGTTATACAGACTGGCCTGGTCCACTGCAGTCACTTGCACTACACAAAGCTGATTTTGATCCAATGGCTGATTTATCTGTTTCAATGCGAAGTGATTTTTAGTTTAACATAAATTTTTTAAATGAAAAATCCAATCAATATGCCTGGCTAAATTTTAAAATACATCAAGCCTAAAAGGTCATTTTTTAATCTTTTCCTTTTACTGTTTATGTTCACTTCTCACATTTAGAAGGAACATAATATCCATAAGAGGAAAAAAAACCCTCTTACCTAGATAAAAGATAACATATAATCCTAGCTAATATTCTCATCCTTGCTTTTTTATTATTTTCAAGACCCAGGAGTAGAACTGTAATCCTGGTAAAATGGCATTTTTTAAGCCAACCAAAGTTAAATGTCAATACCAGCTTAAAACTATTACTTAACACATATGGGAACTACTTGACTGTCAGTCCTAATGAACACAATGGGGGTTAACACAAGAAAGAAAAGAACAGTAATCTCAAGGCCATTCCCAAAATTTCACATTTTCCCATCTATTATTGCCTTGACTATCCAGTATCCAAAGGTGTTGCAAATGAAGATTCCCTGTATTGTCCATGAAATCTTCACAATTAGAAGCTAAAATTGCATTATTTCTTGGTGATCCTTATACTGATCTCCCTGACCTTTGATTTTTGTCTTTTTCTCTGGTGATTTTATTGGTGATTTCCAATATTTTCTGTGTGAATAAGCAAATGTAGCTTAGTTTTGGGGGGCTTGTGAACACATAGATTGTATAAGGACAATTCTAGATTACACTTCAGAGTGAACTTTAACACCTATATCAGGTATGAGTGCTAATTCAGCCAGAAGACGGAACAATTTCAGGGGTCCAGCTATCTAAAATCCCCACCTTACCAGGAGTGGCAATTGCTGTGGATAATCCATGGTAAAATCCTGTGACTTGATAGCTTGTGTGTTTCAAAATTTTCGTGTTGAAAAAGTGTGAAGCACATGTTTGAGTTTAAAAAGCAGACTTTAGTCACTGATTTTTGGGGGTTCACAACTTTAATTTCAGGTTCTGGAAAGCTCTATTTGGTGAATTTGGGACTGCAGCCCTTCCAGCAATGCCAGGCTGAAGGAGCCCAATGATACAGTTTAACGGGGATCAGAGTTTTATAAGCCATGTGTAAATGTATCAATCTCTGAGGGTCCAGCCCTTGCAGATTGGTTTAAAATAATTTCAGCAAGATTGCTCTTCAGAGGTGTTTTGTAAAGTAAAAGGTTTAGAAAATGAAAAATAACAAAATAACAAATGTTACAGAAAACAAAAGAAAAGCCATGCAGACGAGTCTGAGAAATCTCTGACACCCTGCTAGAAACACTTCAAAAAGCCTCTTACTTCCTTTGGGCTCCTTCCTAAATACTGAATCTTTTAGGAGGCACAATCTGGCTTGCTGCCAGTAAGGAGAGATACACGATTTGAAGAACAGGGAAAAGGCTCAATAGATGTTTTTCTCTTGGCACTGAGCCAAGCACTGTCAAAAGGGTATCGAAGTTTCTGGGTTCTTTTCCTTAAAAGAAATGCAAGGGGTGACTCAAACTTTTCCCTATATGGAAAACACTTGCTGGGTGTGGGAAATGCATTTCTACAGCCCAAGAAAAGGGCATCTCAGCACAGGACCCAACAGGGTTAAAAGTAAGAAATACATTTACTCAAAATTTGTCTCTCTGCTGTGAAGTGCCACAAGCCTCTGCTGGTCTTTGAAGACCTGACTTCAGTGGGAGCAGAATTAAGAAGAGTCCGGGCAGACAGTGCTGTTTGTTTATGAGCTATAATATAAGGAAACAGTGCAAAAGTAATTCTGTGTTTTATCCCAGCGTGGGCTAAGCCATTATCTGATGTTTTCTATGGGAGATGGGCTCAGCTGAAGACTTGATAACACAGTGGGCTATTAGTAGGATGTAGAACGTGATTATGCTTTTTTGGATTACTGTAATATGTGATTACTTTCAGGAGCTGATAAAAAGAAACTCTATTAAATGATAATTATGGGACTGTATTCACTTTAAAGTTCTGTAATAGGCCAAAACACTGGAGTTTTCATTAACTGTTTTCCACAGTTAATAAAGCCATTTTTCTCGGAAAGTAGCAATTCCCTCTGAAAGCTATGGCATTGCTTATAGAATACTCAGACTAAAAACTCAAACAACTTTCAATGACCACAAACATTATTTGACTTGCGAATGGTATCACACTTTCTCTAAGATTTTTTAATATGGGAATACACAGAATTTTAACTTTTTTACTTTACTCTAGTATAACTTAAAAAACCCTACAAGAAATGTGTTAATTAACAACACCATTGCACTGAGGATTGAAGAAAATAAGGGAAAGAAAGGATGGAAATGAATGAATTTCCTCAGACTATTCATTTCTCAAGAAGAAAATTATATGGGAAGATTCAATCCCTTAATTCTGTCTTCTTGAAATAATCTTTTGCAGTATTCTCAGGTAGAAACATTACATTCAATTGACATCGTAATTTAACTACAACACATTTTTATCCGGGTTAATTTTGTCAGTAAAGTATTTGCTGCATATGGAAATGAAGGATGAGTGGGATTGGCTAGAGTCAGTAACCATAATATGACTCAGAGTATCTCCACTCTGATCTACACTTCTTCTGATAGATTATAAAATCCAATCTATTTTCAGTTTGATGTGGTGACCATAAAATGTATTTTATAGTGAAATTTGGCCTCTGCGTCTCAAGCAAAGAATACATGCTTATTTACTCCTCTCTAAAAATACACCCATGAATTTTTCAAAACTTGTGTTTTACTACTTTAAAGAGAATAAATATATGCCCTGCACTGGCTCCTTTATGAATTACTTATGTATGTACAAGTGTCAAGCACTAGGCAACAGCATTACTTTGATCAGTCAGGAATAACAGAGATTCTGTTTGGGAACTCTGATGATAATTACCCTCACTTCAGATGTGGAGAGAGATATAAAGTGTGCCTCAACAGAACACTTTTTACTGAAATCATGTATCTGGATTGTGTTGCCTTTTGTACTTCTGGTACTCTTGGATTCATTATTTAAACCAGTTCAACAGGGTTTTACTTTTCAGAAAACAGTCAAGTTTCCTTCAAACATTAAAGCTTTCTAATCAAAACCAATTCCTTAGAAGCTAAAGCAGTTTTTGCCCTGTGAAGGGAAATAAAAAATGAAGATTGAATCAGAATATAATGAAATAAATTGAGTAAATATGTATAATGGCCAAACCTGTCTTTTTTTTTTTCCCAGTTTACTCACCTCCTCTGGCTCTCTCAGCCTCTGGCAAGCTCAGGTCACTGGTATTATTATGTTGTGATCAATTGAATTTTGACACTCATCCAGGCCTGAGGTTTTTTGCTTACAAATTTCTTACATCTCGCCATCAATCTGAATGCAAAGCTCTACTTTATTTCATGAATACCAAACTGGCAAATGGATCAGGATATCCAGACCCTGAGACAGCCAACACAGGTATGTTTCACAGCATAGATCCCCGTTGCATTTCCTGCACCAAGCAGTGATTTGATTCCATTGGGAATCTAACCCACCTCTCTTGTGTTCCATAATTTACAAAAGCTGGCAGGCACAGTGGTGAACAAATAAAAGCAGCCTAATAATTTATGCTGTCTCAGCTAATTTTAGGTTTCTCTAAATCAAGAAGATCTGCCAATTTAATTTACTGAGTGTTTGGCAGTGGTTTTATCCTCTTTCTAGGAGATAAAATGGCAGTGGATTCTTCTTGTCACGTATTATCGTGTAATTTAAAATATGCATTCAAGAAAATTCAAGTGAGTAACAAACATCCCACTTTCCCAAGAACATCCTTGCATCTCAGCTGTATGCTTTTGCCTTCCTTCTCTAAGTCTTGGAGAAAGACACTCTGCTGAAGTTAATGATAATGCTGTTGCATGACATTACATTGGCCATTAGTTCTACTTTGTCATTTCTTTGGATTCTGGTAGAGTGGGAATGTTCACACAAACCTCTGTTGTCTCTGAGTGTAAAATTTGGATTATGAATAATTTCAGGTGGTAAACTGAAGATGAATCTTGGTCCATTGGCTGAATCATCCTTGTCATCAGCACTAATTGTAATAAATTGCTGTAAAAGAAAAGCACTCTGTAAACAAACAGCTCCTTCTGAGTACATCACATACAGGCAGCATTCTGAGACAGCCCTTGAATAAGAATTGTAGAATATCAGAACACCCCTCAAAAACAAATATATGCAATCACAAACACAGAGCCTACTCAAAACTACAATAGGCAATCTTTAATTACTATTGCATTAACCATCCCAGAGTTACAGCTGTAAAAACACACACCTTCAGAGCAAGGTGGTTAAGAACAAGGAAGGTGGCAGGTACAGGACAGGGTGGGCACAGGAGGGGGTGGGCTCAGGAAGGGGTGGGCACAGGAGGAGTGGGCACAGGAAGGAGTGGGCATGGGAAGGAGTGGGTACAGAGAGGGGTGGGCACAGGAAGGAGTGGGCACAGAGAGGTTGGCACAGGAAGGTGTGGGCACAGAGAGGGGTGGGCAGGCCATACCTGGTTGCTTCGGGCATTCTCACACACAAAGGCTTCATAGGCTGCTGCAAACTTGGGAGCGTTGTCATTGATGTCAATAACCTTGATTGCAATGGGTACTTTGGCTTCCTGGTGCTGTTTGTCTGTGGGAGAGGCAACACTGAGATAAGACAGAAGTAAGAAAACCCCTCAAAACAAACAAATTCCCTGCTGCATCCAAGGAAAGATCAAATATGCTGAGGTATTTCTGCTGAGATTTCTTGCAGCTTATCAAACTGAGACAATTGGAGGATTACAGGATTCGTATCACTGATTCTAAAACACCTCAGTGAAATACTCACGGACTTCAACTGCAAAGACAGAGATATTATGCCATGCCATTTCTTCCCTATCCAAAGCCTTTATTGTCTTGATATTGCCATCTTCTGCATTAATAAAAAAATATCTTTCAAGGTCGGTGTGTCGATCAATTGAATATCTAAAGAAGATTGAAAGTCAGTAATTAGAGAAAAGAAGGACTAAGGAGTTTCATGCATCCAGATTTGTTCTAGATAATTATTATTTCTAAATAATTGTAAGTAATACACCTATTGTTGCCTTCAACAGCATTGTCAAAAGGATGATATGTGTTCTTTTAAAAGAAGAATCACCTGGTTGGTTTCTACACTTAGAAAAACAGTACATCAGAATGTTTGTAATAAGTGAAAATTGCTGGTCTTTGAAGTCTCTATATCAAAGCCCTAATACACTCTTTATTTTCTTCTCTTATAAAACTTGATAAAATATCTACTGAGATATTTTTTCTCATCTGTTTCATATTAATCATGGTGATCTTTTAAGTCTTCCAATCTTTGGTTTACTCTGAATATTAATTGATCATACCAATTTATGAAATATTATCCACTCTCTGCACATTTGTACAGCTTTATACAGACCTGACTTTTATAACTTCATGTTGAAATTCTTTGAAAGGTTAAGTATACCCACAAAAGAGGTCTTCATAACTTAAGTTATACTGAGAACATGACAAATAAAATTAAACTATAATAGAAGGCTATTATAATATAAAATTGTTCACTATGAGGATGGTGAGCCCCTGGCACAGGGTGCCCAGAGAAGCTGTGGCTGCCCCTGGATCCCTGGCAGTGTCCAAGGCCAGGTTGGACATTGGGGCTTGGAGCAGCCTGGGACAGTGGAAGGTGCCCCTGCCCACAGAAGGGGGTGGGAACAGATGAACCTTACGGTCCTTCCAGCTCAAACCATTCCATGATTCTGTGATTCCAAGAAGATCAAATATAACAGCAGAAAGTAGGGGTCTGTATGGGCTGGCTTGTGTTTAAAAAATAATATTTAACAATTACCGAGCTCAAACTCTAATCTACATCTTAGACTTTGATATTTTGAAAAAAAATCCATGCTGTGACAAAAGCACAAGATATGTGTGGAAATTTCAATTTAGAATAGAGTCTACCAAAGATGCCCGTAAGTATATTTTAATTTGACTTGGCTATAATATGATACAGAGTTTAAGAAACTGGCAGTTTATGGAATGAAGGCACAAAACCAATGCTGGATGGTTAAAGTTTCAATATTCTGAGTGTCTGTAGATCTGTCACACTGTCTTCAGAACTTGCCTAACAATTCCAAAAGCTAGTGCTCAGAAGGAAACGGGAAATGCAGCAAACCTTATAGCACTGTTGGCAGCATCCGGGTCTTTGGCATGCACTTTTCCAACCACAGTACCAGATGCTGCATTTTCCTGTACTTCAAAAATGTAACTTGGTTTCAGAAACACTGGTGGCTCATCAGCATCTTCCACCACTATTTTCACTGTCACTGTGTCCTTGAAGGGCCCGTTGCTAATGAACTTGGGGTCAATGTGGACATTGGCTGCCTCCACCTTCAGGCTGTAGGACTTTTTGGTTTCATAATCTAAGGTCTGTGAGAAACAAGAAGACAGTGCGTTCTAGGGTCAGAGAAACCAGGCTGTAAGAGCAGCAGGCAGCACCCTAGTATTCAACATCAAACAAATGTGAGCATCTGTCAACAAGCTTGGACTGAAATGTGTGTATTTAAAAACATAAAGACTCAAATGGAAGGAGCTACATTCCATGTATGAAGCAGCATAGAAAGGCACTCAAAATATCACCACAGTCCTGGTCTTGCTCTTTGCTTGCTGTGTCACTGAGGAAATTCCCATCTGTGCTGGGAAAATTAACCTTGTCTCCATGCAGCCTTCCAGGGAGCACAAAAGTGCAAGGGATGGGAAAGGGGTTCCCGCAAGAGGCCTGGCTTTATCCAGGCTGGCAGGCATTCCACGTGGATGTGGTCTGAAGTGCTCCTGGTGCACCATGAGGTAGCACACAGATAAGTTAAATTATTTAGGTAGTGGGGAAAGTACGATGGTTTGCAGTGCTTTCATTCCTGCAGCTCTCTTCAGCCACAGAATTCATAACAGTTTCCAAAGGGGAGGTGGAATAATGCCCCATGGGACAAGCCCCTTTGGGAGCCTGATCAAAGCCACAGTACCTCTGCACCTGCATTGGCATGTAGTGGCTGCAGGATTGCACCTCAGAATGATCACCCAGGTGACAACCACAATTCACAAAGTATGTTAACACCAGAGACTGAGTGGAGTGACAGCTCAGCCATGTTTCAAAACACATGAAAATCCACTCCCACCTCTAGAACAGAGACAGAAATAGAATAAGGGCAGTTTTGAGCAGAGGAGACCTCTGGCTCCCTTCCTGAGGGACTGCCCCAAAGGACAGGGCAGGGCTGACCAGAAGTTGCCCAGGCCTTCTCCTTTGAGTTCTGATTTCTCCAAGAAAGAGAAATAGCTCTAAAGATACAAAGAGCAAAATGATAATGCTTCCATAATAATAAGATTTATATTCTGCAATTTGTAATTTAAAATTAATTTGATAATGCTTTCAAAGCTTCTGCTGATGGGCTGTGTGTGAAATCCTCTCTGCTGCTTTTCCCATAGCCTGTGACTCCTTCAGAACACTATTGTGGACAATGTACAGCTGAAGAATTCAAACTATAGGGCATGACTGAACATAAAGCAACAGTGAATGTCTGCTACTTATCAGCACTAGGCAAAACTTCATTAACAATGAAGCTGATGGCATCATATTTTACCGTGACTTTTTATTATGAATTCATTTAGTTTGTGCAATTAATCCACTGTACAGTATTTATGTAACTCTTCTTGGTTATTTTCTTCCATTCCAATTCAGCTAATGGGGAAATGGAATATTAAGAATTAATCACACCTTGAGAAATGAACTAAGTGAAATTTGCATTTACTAATATTTTAGTTTAGGTGGTAATCCATTATTACCAAATATTCTGTCAGCAGCAAAGAACACTACATAATAGGGATCACTCACCTTCTTAAGCTTCACAACCCCTTCCTGAGTCTCATAATCTGTGGTGATTTCAAACATGTCCATGCCATCTCCATCAATGATGCTGTAAGCCACCAAGCCATTCTCCCCAATGTCCGGATCTTTGGCCTTCACTCTTCCCACTTCTTCTCCTGGGACAGCCGCTTCCGACACCGACATCTGGTACACACCTGGAGCAGGGAGAATGGAGAGAACAGGCATGTGCCCCAAATGAGCAGGCTGTTCCCCACTTGTGAGCTTACCCTTTGAACTTGGGAGTTCCAGATAAACACAGTGATTTTTGGCATTTTCAACTCCCCTGAAAGAACATTGTGTTCTGTTCTGTTCTGTTCTGTTCTAAAGAGTTTGAGCAGCAAGTCAGCTGTGAAACCTTAACCCACATGGCTAACGCATAGAACATGACTCCCTCCCTGTTACTCTTCTGCACAGGCAAGGGCTGAAAAGAAGAACCAATCACCCAGAATGCAGAAATCGTTGTGGCATCAAGGTTACCATTGATAGCAGAGATGTTCTTACAAGAATGGAAGGAAAACACTCTCTCACATAGCTCATGGTAAAACCTGCACCTCTGTTTCTCATTTCTGCCCATTCATTCAAGAGGCATAAATTATTTATAGTGAATTGGATAAATCCTGTCTGCCATGTTGGCTAAAGTATAAATCTGCTGCTTTCTATGGCTTGAATTTGGAGTGTGAATGTAGAACAACAATGATTATTAAAATTTCACACCACAGAGATGTATGTATGTACACAGTATGTGCCAATTTGTATGAGATTTCACTCCAAACAAAAAATGGCTTTCCCACGGCAAGCTCCAGTAGGAAAACCATCCCCAGACATCCCACAGGTGTTTCCCTGGGTATTCAGGGACACCAGAGGAGAGCAATACTGTTCCTGGATAAATCTTTCTCCAATGGTTTTCTTTTAGGCAGTATTGATTCCAGAACTTTCCAAATCCCCTCCAGAGTTCACATAACATAACCTGATCCTAAATATATAAATCTATGTCAGCATTTTCTGTCACATCATCAACAGTAATAAATTGGGGAGAAGAAAAAAGGGGATGATAAAATAAAATAATCTAATTTATTTCCCTTTGTAATTGCTCTTTTTTGCTCCATGGGCACCCTAGGAACATCAGGAGACTTACACCAGGCAGAGACTTGGCTCATTACCCATAAAAACAATTACCACATGTCATTGAAATAAGTCATTAATTCCAGTCACAAAGAATCCAAAATTTAAGCACAAAACTCATTAACAGCTTGAGCAATGAACATTAAAAACAAACAAAAAAAAAACACCACCACCAAAAAATGGAAAATAAGAATAAAAATATCAATCATTTGGCTGTTGATACAGACAGTTAAACCCTGGTTTTGAGTTACAAAGTATTCCCAATTCATATTTAACCTGGGAGTGAATGATTAAGCACAGGAACTGCTTTTGGGCAATTCTGATAATTTAAAATGTTCTTGCAAAACACTCAGTAAAGCGGCTTGAATTCATAGAGAAAAATCCATCATTTCACAGAGTTAACAAAATATTGTATCCTAGTGTCCCAGGTTATGATATGGAGTGAAAAGGCTTGTTTGTAAGGTACATAAAACCTGATTTTTTAGGATTTAATCCTTTTCTTTTTGAAGGGTAGATAATGCTAACACAGATTTTTACATTCAACTGTTGCATGAGAGGCCAGGGAACTGCAGCACTGGAAGAAGAGCTGTTAGAGGGATGGTCATGGCCAGATGTGTCAAGGTCAGAAGTGCTGCTCAGAGGAGAAACACAGTGGGCTGAGACGGTGTCTGCATGGCACTCACAAAACCACAGACCCAAACAGAGATAAGATGCAGAACAGATGTGTGGGCCCATTAATGTACTTCTACCCAGCTGTGAAGGCTGAGTCTGGTAATGTCAGCACTGATTCATTTTATATGTGAAAAGTAAATTGCTCAGGTATAAAAAAATTGCTGTATTTGACCTCCATTAATGCACTTTAACAATTAAAAAATGTAATTGTGCTAAATTTAGTTTGCTTTGCCATGGTAAATATGTGTCTTGAAGAATATATATATATGTCTGTCTGCTCATATAAATTATACAGCATGGCCCAGTAGCTTCAAAAATGAAGTGGAGGGTCAGGAAACTTTGCAGTTTAATCCTGGCCCTAAAAATGTTTCACTTTGCAACTCAAAATAAATAATCCAGACATTAAAGTTCCATATGTTACCAGCAAAAAATTAGCAATTAGTACATCTTTATTCACGTGTGCTGCAATAATCCATCCATTATTGCCTGCTCAAGCTGTGGGTGTGTCTGATACTTCACAAGCATGGGTCTTGGTAGGAGGTGTGAGAAGGATTTTGTTGGTACTCACTCTGTGGGAACTTTGGTGGATTGTCATTGACATCTGTAAGTGTAATTGTCACTTTGGTTGTCCCTGAGAGGCCTCCCATGTGTCCTCCCATGTCCTTGGCCTGTATCACCACATGGTACTCCTCCTTGGCTTCTCTGTCCATGTTGGGGAGGGCAGTTCGGATGATTCCTACAGGCACAAAGGAAGGTGGCACACAGAGACTTAATGAAAACCTGGCTGGTGCACTTGAAGTGCAGTAAACACAGCAATATTTGCAGTGATGGTGGAGGTTCTGCCCTTCCTTGTGCATTGCTGTGAGGAAAGCAGCCCTAATATTCCACACAGAGGACAGGCCTGGAGGACTAGAGCTGTGCACAGAAACAGCATTTCAATCATCACAGAATACAGAACACACAGAAATAGCAGCAACTTTCTGGTGTAGAAGCTCCAGCAAATGCCAGGAGATCAACCTGCAGCAAATGCCAGGAGACCAACCAAAGCAGGAAGCTTTGCTCAGACACATCAGCAGCTGCACCCAGTCAGTACATTTAGTTCCCTTGATGCACTGTGGTCATAAGGTGCCAGTCAAAGAAATAGTTTAATAATACCTGTTTGAGCCTCCACTGAGAAGTAGGGCTGACCTTCAAGGATACTGTAAACCAATTTGGCACTGTTCCCATAGGTAGGGTCATCAGCATCTGAAGCTGTTACCTGAATAACCGATGTACCTAAAAAAGGAGGACAAACACAGGAAGGAGAGTCAGAGGCAAACATATCTGTAAGGATCATGCGGAGATGCTTTCAGTCACACAGCAGAGCTATTCCTAAGTTTTTTTATTTCTACATTTGGTAAATTAAAATCAAAATTACTTGACAGTTTCTAGATGACAAAATAGACTTGAACTATCCAAAAAGATCCGTCACCAGCTGTGATGTGGATTAATGTTCTAACCAGCGAAGATTTAAAAGTCAGCAGTCACTCTGCACCATTATGGTTTTTTCCCCTCAGTAGTTTAAGCCTTATATGGCTTTTGTCATTAGACAGCCAATCAATAGAGTTTTCCTTTACATTTTTCTCAGTAAGTTTCAGACAAATCATTCCTGTAGAAATCTCAGACAAACACAAGCTCAAACAGGAGATGAAAATGGAATAGATGGTGAGGCAGTAACTTCCCAGCTTTATTACACAGCTCTGTCAAAGGAATGATCTTCATGTTTATCCCAGAGGATTCACACTTCATAAATTCCAGGGGACTTCTATGTTCCTTTCTAGGAAGAAAAATAGTTCTATTCTAGGAACGTCTCCCAGTTAGGAGTTGTGAAGGGTTTGATTTGGGCAGCAGATTAAATGCATCAAGTGAATCACTGGCTGAACACTAAGTAAATTTTACTTCTCCAAATCCTTGACAATAAGAATGAAATAAAGCCAACATCTCCTGACAGTGCAGCATCTTCCACAAGGGCAGTGCCTTTCTGAGTACTCACCTACATTTGATCTCTCGGGCACATTGGCATGGTAGTTTTCATGGAGAAACTCAGGTGGGTTGTCATTTATGTCTTGAACTTTGACAATGAATTCAGAAGGGGGTTCCAAAGGTCTGTTTGTGTTCCTATCCACAGCCTGAGCTGTCAGGGTGTACTGAGCTCTCTCCTCCCGATCCAGTGTCTTGGTTGCATGGATGTTCCCTGATTTGTCATCAATAACAAAAATAATTCCTGCTCCTTCACCTGAGAGGATGTATTTAATGTTTCCATCTCCAGAATCAATATCTGAATGAAGCTACAAAAAGAGAAACAGACACACTTTAACAAGGGGGCACACATTTCTTGGATGTGCTTATGAAACAAAGAAATGCAGGAAATTGCTATCATTTCAGTTTTCAACAACAGTGGCTTCCACCAGGCAATAATCCACACTCAGGGACATGCTGTGACCACATGTACCCTGCATCCAGGGCATTGCCAGCCCAGATGTGCCTCCTGCCACATGCAGGGTGCTGAAAACCCAACATATCAGATCTAAGGAAGAGAATACATGAGAAGATACTTATAGCAGGTTCTGCATTTGCATGAAGTTGGCAGGAGGAGTAATTTTTACAAAGATTTTGTACACTTCAATGAATCATGTTCTACTGAGTTGCATGTAAAAAGCTGTTAAATGACAAATGGGATGAGTTAAGTGAAAAATGAGTGAGCTCAGCTGTTCCCAGGTGTGCAAGAAAGCCAAGGGCACCCTGGCTTGTAGCAAGTACAATGTGGCCAGCAGGACCAGGGCAGTGACTGTCCCCAGTACTGGGGCCACACCTCGAGGGCTGTGTCCAGTTTTGGGCCTCCCTGTTCAGGAAGGACATGGAGGGGTTGGAGCATGTCCAGGACAGGGAATGGTGCTGAGAAAGGGCTGGAGCCCCAGGAGGGGCTGAGGGGGCTGGGAAAGGGGCTCAGCCTGGAGAAAAGAAGGCTCAGGGGGGACCCTGTGGCTCTGCACAACTCCCTGACAGGAGGGGACAGGCAGGGGGGGTCGGGTTCTGCCCCCAGGGAACAGGGACAGGACGAGAGGGGAGGCTCAGGTTGGAATCAGGAGGAATTTCTGCATGGAAAGGGTGGTCAGGCCTTAGGTGGGCCTGCGCAGGGACGTTTGGAGTGCCCATCCCTGGAGGTGGCACTCAGTGCTCTGGGCTGGGGACAAGGTGGGGATGGGGGCACAGCTGGGACTGGATGGACTGGGAGGGCTTCTCCAACCTAAATGATTCTGTGTGATTCTGTGACTGCTAACTCGTTTTTAATTACACTCTCTCAAATATAAAAGAAGCAACAAATGCTTACTAAACATTCTTAATCCCACAACCAGTGCACACTTCAGTTTGATGAATGAGAGGAACATTGAGCCAAATTACAGATTTATTGATTTTATATTGACAGCTAAAAATTGCATAATTTTAAGCCAGAATACCCAACATGGTATTTGCTGGCATTGATCCTGTTTCTTCACTCTTTTTGTGCTAGGGTTAAGTCAACACCATTCTGCTGCCCATTTAGAAACTGGTAAATATACTGCTTTATTTATCTGCTTGTATTTCACTAGTTAGACAGTAGCAGAATAAAAAAAATCAGTCCAGGATGTGTGTATATACATATGTGCACACAGATATTTACCTCCCTCTATACATAGCCCTCAATATATTTAATTTTACTGATAATCTAAAATGAGAGCATAAAAAGATACCTATTTTACTGAGACATTCAATTTTTAATTGCTGTTTTTAAAGACCTGAGAATGATGTTCTTGAGACATATTTTTGCTCAGGTTGTTGGTGTGGTTCTTGTTGTTTTGCTGAGTAACAGCCTGCAAACTTTCATTCAAGGACTGCTGAGGTCAGTGGAAATATTTGTATTGACTTAGGTAGTATTTTGCTTAGCACCTAAACTGAGCTACCAGAAAATGAACAAGCAGCTTATACAGCACAAAGGCAACAGCAAAAAAACCCACAAAACCCCCCACAAAACCGCCTGAAAAAAATTAAGAATATTAATCAAAGGCAGAAAAAGGAACTCTTTCTTACCCTTCCTACCAGCACAGGATCTGGTCCTGTGTACTCCTCTATAACAAAGAACTGGTTCCACACCCAGCCTCTTTTGGAACGGTGCAGGACTTGTCCCTCCTTGCCCTTCTCGTGGTGCCCGTGCAGCGAGGGCCGGGAGTGGTTGAGCCTCTCTGTGCCCAGGGCCTGGCTGCAGCACAGGACCCCCAGGCAGAGGAGAGCAGCGTGTAAACAATGGTCCTCCTTCATTTTTGGTTTTGTGTAGGCACAGGAGTATCTGAGAATCTACCCCTTCCACCTTGGAAGTCAGAACGTCTGGGGCCACTGAGGAGTTTCAGACCAACCGTTGTGCACATAGGATGCCACCATGCATTAAATACATCACCTTAATGCTCTGCAGCTTCCCAGCTCAGTTCCTGGAAGAAGAGAAAATGGAAAAATCATCAGTTCTTTGAGGATGTAGTAGGGCTTTTTATTTAGCAAAACAAAACTGGGACTTTCTTGTTAAATATCAAGATAAGAAGATTAAAATAAATACATCAATACTGATGAAATCCAGAGTAATGAGCAGATTTGGTGTTTTGCTACATGGAGCTTCCACCTTGCAGAATCTCCTGGCTGCCTGGTTTGACCACTCAGTGACTGGAGTTGAAAAATACATAGGGAATCATATTTTCTCATGATTCTTTCAAATAGATTTAGCCCAAGATACAAGGTAACTGTAGAAATACCTAATTTAGACCTAATCCCTCTTTGGAGCTTAGATATAAGCCTTAGATATAAGCTGCTAAGGCAGATGTCCAGATATAAGGGCGATCCCAAGACTTATCAGGAATGCACTATTTCTCCAACAGCCCTTTCATGATAAGCAGGTCCTTGTGCTGAACGTAACTACCTCTGTTTTTTCTGGGCAGGAGCAGAAGCTGGCAGAGCTCCAAGAAGCTCCAGTTTGGATTTAGACCCTGGAAGCACCTCTGAGGATCAAGGCAGCATCAGTACTGATTGCCAGTGTGCTGCTCTGGGCTGGGCACAATAAATGTAACAAATCAATAAAAATGCATTCATATATTTCCCTGGGTGTCAAATTACCATGACTACATTGATATCCTACTTTCTAATACTTCTTAAAACATGAGGTCAGATTTAATATTCAAGGGAGAAATTGCATAATAAAGTGAAACCCAAACTAAGCAGCCCTCAATCCATCACAAAGGCCACTTTCACTTATCCCTAGGGTTTCAAACATATTCTCCTTGAATCTTTACACAACAACAAATTTTACAAGATGCCTACAATGTTTGGTTTAGCTTTTGGTGTGATTCACTTTAGTCTTGTGCAAGATACTGATAAAATCTTGACATTATATTTACACAGGGAAATGTATAAATACGCGCTACCATCAGCTGTAAAACAGAATGATTTCTAAATGAGAAATAAGAAGATCTTAGTGGTATTTTCAGCAGAGTAAATGTGAATATAGGCAAAAAGCTTGAAGCTACAGCACATTCTGTATCTCTACAGACAAACAGCTCACTAGTCCCAAACTCACTCATTTGGGTTTGTCTTTCTCATGTCCTAAGCAGTCATGACTTCCTTCCACATCCCTTTTACAGTTAGATAAAAATACATTGGCTGACAGGGGTTCATGAATAAGAAATGAAATATTTGGGTTTATTTCCTCAAAAAAGATCAGCTTTCAATTTTATTTTACTGAAAACTGAAATCACCTCAATCACAGCACCAAACTAGCTCCAGCATAGTAAGTGAAATGACATTCTCACACATAGATGCAAATATAGTCTGGCTTTCCCAAGCATAATTATTAAATAGCTTTGTTGTATCCATTTTACTTTTTCCTATTGTTACATGATGACACATTACAGATTACTGAGACCAGCATGGAAGACATAAAAAGGAAACAATTCCTATGATTTTGCTCAGGAAAATGCTTTTTATTTTTTATTTTTTATTTTATGTATGTGTGTGAAATGTGGAGCATTAGGTCTGTGGTTTCTATTTCATGTTTCCATCTTGTGGAGAGGTAAAAGCAATATAAGACTTGAGGTTGTGAAAACTGAGATTTCACCTATTTTGAACACTTGTTTTGCACCTGGCTTTGCATAGGAGAAAAAAAAAAAAAAAAAAAAAAAAAAAAAAAAAAAAAAAAGCTTTGGGATTTGTGTGTAGGGATCACTCATTTGCAGCAGTTAAAAGGCACTGGGCTCCTGGAATGTTATAAAAAACCCACATATTCCAAACATGGAATAAGAAGGTATTCCTGGACAGCTCTGCATTTCTAAACTGTTGTGAAAATAAATAAATAAACCAACAAAAAAACCCCCAACAAACTGTAAATAAACTTATGTTAATAGATTTGGGGTGCATTTGAAAAACTCACCAATAGTCATTCATCATTAGCATCACAGAATGATCTTAGCTACAGAGATAAGTAAAGAAATCCCCCCACCCTGCCCCAAGTCCTCAATACTGTTATGTAAACGAGTAAACACTTTATAAAGCTGCTTAACCAGAATGGCAGAGCCAAGCTGATAGACACACTGTTTATTATCAGCTATTCAAGTGTGAAGTGCTGGAAACAAAATATTAATCACAGATCCATGCTTATTTACTAACAAGGATTTAAAGCAAAATTGTTTGTTATCTTTTGTTTTATACTCTACATGTCCTTGTACAGAGATGAAGCAATAAGGCTCCGTGTCTTCAGGCTAAAGAAAACTCTTCTCTCTCATCCACCACTTGAGAGAATACCAGAATCTCCACATGTTTGGGCTGGAATGGACCACAAAACTCATCTCATTCCACCCCTGCCATGGCAGGGACACCTTCCACTGTCCCAGGCTGCTCCAAGCCCCAGTGTCCAACCTGGCCTTGGACACTGCCAGGGATCCAGGGGCAGCCAGGGCTTCTCTGGGCACCCTGTGCCAGGGCCTGCCCACCCTGCCAGGGAACAATTCCTTCCCAATATCCTATCTACCTCTGTCCCTGTGTCCTGTGCCTCCAGCCCTTGGCAATTGTCTCTCTCCATCTTTCCTGCAGCTCCCTCAGGCCCTGCAAGGCCACACTGAGATCATCCCAAAGCTTCTCCTCTCCAGGTGAACAATCCCAGCTCTCCCAGTGTTTCCTCTCAGCAGAGCTGCTCCATCCCTCTGCTCATGCTGGTGCCTCCTCTGGGCTCTCTCCAACAGCTCCAGGTCCTTGCTGTGCTGGCTCAGGGCTGGGGCAGCTCTGCAGGTGGGGTCTCACCTGAGTGGGGCAGAGGGGCAGAATCCCCCTCCCCTGATGCCCATGCTGGGTCTCAGCCCAGGGCAGGGGGGTTCTGGCTGAGTGAGGTCCACTTGGGCTAAAAACAAGTCCCTAAGGCTGTTTGTAGCAATTCTTCTGGTTTGGGTTATAAAAGTAAAGGCCTCCGTGCTAGCAGCAGTTCCAAACTGGCTCTTTAGGAAGTGACCCCAGGTAAGACAGGCTGCCAGGAGAGCTGGAGCTGCAATAATGTGTCCCTGG
This sequence comes from Zosterops lateralis, assembly GCF_965231275.1. Taxonomy (NCBI): domain Eukaryota; kingdom Metazoa; phylum Chordata; class Aves; order Passeriformes; family Zosteropidae; genus Zosterops; species Zosterops lateralis. The sequence goes on along the minus strand of NC_139772.1, from coordinate 20,942,662 downwards.
CCTCCTCGTGCCCCTTCTCCCCTCCTGGAGTTCATAAACACATGTATTGTGTTCACTCCAGCAATAAAACCTCTGACTCTTATCCTCAGAAAACCTAAAATAGCATAAATAAACAGGCTTCCACTGAAGTCTGTGAAACTACTTAAATTCAAACCAGCTACAGTCTGGATTTTCATGAACTACTTGTATTCTAAAAGACAAGGTGTACAAGATGCTCTTAAGTTAAAGCTAAAATAAACTTCATTAAATAATGAAGCAGTAGCATTAGCCAAAAAAAAACAAAAAAAAAAAAAAAAACACAAAAAAAAAAAAAAAAAAAAAACAAAAAACAAACAAAAAAAAAACACCACACCCAAATATTTATTTTTCCCTTCTTTTGTTTTCAAATAATCTACTTAAAACATTTCAAATATTTCAATATTAACTCAGCTGCTGAAAGCATACAGTTTCCTTCTACTTCAAGCAAAAACATGGAAAAATAGCTAAACATTTTTTTAAAAAATTCCTTTTTCTCTTGGGGAAAAATACCTCATAATCCTGAGAATCTGGAATGCAGATGTGAAGATGGCAATTGTTGCAGCTGCTGGGCTGCTGCTCCAGTGAGCATCTGAAAATTCTGTGTGTAGCACTTGGATCCAGGCACTGCACAGATCTGTCAGACTGATTTGCCATGAATGGTCACAGCCTTTTTTAAAAAGTCACAATCTTTGAGGCATTTGGGTATCTCTGCCTGTAGATTATAATCTCCAACTGCAGCAAAGCCTGTCTTAGTGAGCAGTTGACCCAACTGCAGCACTGTGCTGCTTTTTTCTTGATAGCATAGGGTTAAAATGATTTCTGAAGTAGCGAGGCCCGAGAACAGGACATCGGCTCCACTGTAACCAGGATATTATTCCATGCTATTGTTTTAACCAAATCAAGTATAACTTTGCTCAGGTGGTGGGGGGAGAAAGGGGGGGGATGCTGCTGATTCTGGATAGAGCACATAGGCCTTAAGAATAAAGTTAGGTCAGGAGGATCTGTGCCTGTACAATCATCAGTACGATATATGATAGTATTATCAATTGTGATATTAGTTTGGTAACTAAATATGATTTTCTCAAACCAGAATCTTAAGCAAGAATCATGAAGACCATTGTTACTTAGGGTAGAATCAACAGAACAATGGAGTTTAATGATTAACATGAATCCTTATGTAACAAGAAAGGTATAAAACTGTATCCATTTCAGATGTCCGACCCAGTCGAGATCTGGGTTTCCGGACCCCTGGCTCCCACAGCTCTGAATAAAGCACTGCACGCAATTTTGTGATTGTGTGTTCTTTCCTATGCTAACATTCTGGGATGGAGTTAATCTTCCTCCTGGTAGCTGCTCCAGTGGCATGTTTTGGATTTAGGAAGAGAATGATGCTGATAACACACTGAAGTTTGGGTTGGTGCTGAGCAGTTTTTACAGATTCAAAGACTTTTCAGCAGGCTGCAGGGGAAGCACTGAGGGCTGGGAATGGACACAGCTGGGATAACTGACCCAACCTGGCCAGAGGAGTGTTCCAGATCATTCCACTGTGCCCAGCACAAAACCTGAGAGAGCCCAGGGGTCTCTCAGGAGCTGGCTGGGCAGAAGCCTGAGAGTGGTGAGCAACTGCAGTGTGTATCACTTGTTTTGTATATTCCAATTTCTCACAGTTGTTATCACTGTTTTCTTCCTTTTCTGTCCTATTAAAGTGCCTTTATCTCAAACCACAAGTTTTCTCACTTTAACTCTCTGAAATCTCTGTCCCATCCCTGGGGAGGAGCAGTGAATGAGCACTAGCTATGTGGTGCTCAACTGCTGACTGGGGTTAATCCACCACAAACATACTGATTTTTTTAAAAAATATATTTTTTTTACATTATTATTTAGAATTGTGCAATGTATCATTTTGAAATCCCAAATTTTCCTAACAAATCTGTAAGAAAAGTTGTTTCCCACTTCCTTGAACATAGTGGATTCCAAGTTTCATAGAAACAGAATATCCTGAGTGGCAAGGGACCCACAGGCATCATTGATCCAGCTCCTGCATAGACACCCCAACAATCCCCCCTGTGCATCCCTGGCAGCGCTGTCCAAAGGCTCCTGGAGCTCTGGCAGTGTCGGGGCTATGCTCATTCCCTGGGGAACCTGGGCAGTACCTGAACTTTCTGGGGGAAGAACCTTTCCCTTCTCTGCAGCCTGAGCCTGTCCTGGACCAGCTCCAGCCACTCCCTGGGTGCTGTCCCTGGCCCAGAGTAGAGCTTGGAGCTGCCCCTGGAGAGGAAATCTCAGACTTCTCTGGCTGAATTAAGATGGAGTTTGTCTTGGGTTTTGTAACCAAAATAATGTTTATTCTATTCCATCTGTTGAAACCTGGTTGTGGAGATATTTCTTTATCTGTTGTAACTCCATAAGGGAGGGGATAACTGCCTTCTCTGATAACAAGCCAGCTGTTAAAACTGGATGGAGCAGTGTTTCTTATCTCTATTCACTCTTCCACTACTCCCACGGGAATATCTTCTGTTAATGGACCATTAAAGCTCAACAATGACATGACACATTCCATCATCCCATTGTGAGACGCTCCACCCAAGGGAGAAGGAGCCAAACAATTTTCCACCTACATAAAAAGGAGCCACAAATGTCACTGGACATCCAGTGTTCCCACGGGACTCCCAAAGGAAGATTGGACCCTTCTCTAGACGCTTGGCTCCACAGGATCAACTCTTCTTCCAACAGGACACATCTGCCACTCCAGGAGGGCTGACTTTTGGACTGTTTTCAACACCCTGACCAACAGGGAGTCAGGTTATATTTCTGACTCTGTCAGGGTTCTCTAGGATTTCTTGTTTGTTTATTTGCTTATTCTTTTGTACTACAACATTTGTATTTTTAATATCCCTAGTAAAGAACTGCTATACCTATTCCCAAGATCTTTGACTGACAGCCTTTTAATTGCACATTTATAATAATTTGGAAAGGAGGAGGGGCGGGACTTACATTCCAAGTCTTCCCTGGCAGATACCTGTCTATCTAAACCAAGACAGACTTGTACTCAAAAGTATAAATTCCATTAATAACTTTTAACTGTATACAAATGAATGTTAGCAATTTTGGTATTGAAAAACAGCATTATCGGGGTAAAGGGTGAACAAGAGTTAATCAGCCACCACACGTCTGATCTCATCAGCAAGGCACATGAACACAGTGAAATTCCTGAATATCATTTGAGGCATGCAGGACAGAGAAATATGGTAAAAGTCTAGTCCACACTCTGAAAAACAACCTGCATGGGGAGGTGTATATTAAAATGTCTGCATGGAAATAAAGTATGTCCCTAAATAACTATGAGAACAGGCCTGCTGGGCATTTCTAGCTGCACAGACAGCATGGCTGTGCTTGTAGTTGTTAATGCAAACCTCACCAGTTTCAGTTTTATCATAAGAAAAGTCTGTTCTTTGACCATTAGAAAATAACATCCATTGATATTCCTAATGGAAATATGCTGTTCATTTAACAATTCAATCAAAAACACATCATAACACCTTGTCCTGGGTTGACAGTGCTCTCTATCCCATAATCCCATATCGTGGACACCCTTGTTATGTCTAAGAGAGGTGTTCCGTCCCCTTTAGGGGGGGGCGGGCACTGGCCTGCTGGCTGGCTCCACTTTGGCTTTTGGCTTCCCTGCTTCTAGTCGCTTCTAGTCGCTCGCTGTATCGCAAATTTTTCTGCTAGTTTCTCGCCCTTTCGTTCTTTTGTTTTTTTCTTCCTTTCTTTCTACCGCCTCTGTGCTCTGTTTGTTTTTTTCCCTTTTCCTCTTCTCCCCCCCCCCCCCCCCCCCCCCCCCCTTTAAGATTTAGGACCGGCACCCGGAGCTGATCTGGCTGGAGGAGTCCGAGGAGGATCGCCGGGGCTTGTAAAAGACGCTGCGCGCCCCTCCCCTCACAGTAACCTGAGCTTTTTTTTCTGTTCTTTTTTTTTTTTTTTTTTCCCTTGTGTCGGGGGGTGTTTATTCATTTGTTAATAAACCGGTTTTTTCCACTTTGTGCTCAAGAGATTCCTTCCCAAACCCAGGGTTGGGGGGAGGGGTGGTAGAGGTTTTGTTATTAGGGGATTCCTTGAAGGTTTTCCCCTAATTCAACCCAAACCAGAACACACCTGAAAAATAATATATCCATGTACATGTGGAAACCACTGGAAGCAACCACTGTGCATAGTCAGTGTGCACACAGCTTCACACAGGTCTGAATGACTGCTCCAAGATATCAACAGCAAAAAATGAAGAGGCAGCAGAGATGATTTCAATGACAAGTAGAGTGGCGGAAGTATTCTAGCCAACTTTAAATTCCTTTCATTATTTTTATAGCAACAATAATCCCCAGCATTCATGAGGATTTCCTGTGTGCTATTAAATGACCATATGCCAAATTTTAATAGACTAAACAATTTTTTCTGATTTGTCTAGGCCATAACTTCTGGATGATGCATTAAAATAGCAATTGTTCTCAGGAATACACTTGGCAGAAGGCAGCCAAGATCACAGTGTTGCAATATAATAATGGATGATTATGTTCTGAAATGTTTTGCAAAAGTATCAAATAAATATAGGAAACTCCCAGACAAAGTAAGATTTTAGTTGTAATTAGTTGAAAAGATGAAGGATTTATTCTACTATAATTTTATCATGAGACAAGGAAATGAACAGCTTTTTAATGTCAGAATAAATATTGGATCATATTAGTTCTGGAGTTGAGAGTGCCTCAGTTTTGGGCAGAGGGGTGGAGGTGGGGCACAGCTGGAGGAGCCCTGGGAGGCAGAGAGGGACCTGCAGTGGCAGGTCCTGTTCTGAGCAGCCCCATGGCTCCCACTGCAGTTTAACCTCAGTTCTCAGCACAGTGTGTCCCTTCCCCAAACACTGCAAGTTCCATGGGCTCATGGAAAATGAGTAGCTCCCAGGTGGGGAACAGATCTCCAGATCCCATAATCAGTCAAGTCCCACTGGTTAGTCTTTAGGGCATATCACAAATGGGAGTTTTTAATAAAACACACAAGGTGAAGAATGTGGAAGGGTTCTGTGCACAAGGGTTTCATTCCTCCTGTGCATCGATGAGTGTGGGAGGAGTTCGGTCTGCCACAGATCTTTATCCTCCTGCAGATTGCTCCATGCAAATTCCTACCAATTTTCAAGAAATTTGGTGTACATTAATAATAAAAGGTTTTTGAAGGATACAAGTTCTTGTTGCAGAAAGCTACTCAGCCCTAACCAATCAGTCCCCCACATAAAATATTTTATTTTTTCCTCTTTAACAAAATGTTGTTCTCTTCCTTGACTGATTTCAAGAAAATGACATTAAAAAGTAAATTGATAGCCTGTTTCTTATTGTTTATGGAACAAGAAAAAACACCAGGAATCAGTACCTTGCACACTTAAGTTAAATCTCTCAATTACTTTTTGATTTTAAACTGTTCTGCATTATCAGACCAATCTTTGAATAGTTTTTAGCTTGGACTTCATGACAAACTTGTCCAAAAGAGAGCCTCTCACTTTATTTACACAAAATAATATTATGATATCAAGATCTGCTTTGCAGTACATTCAGTTACATGACACAAATGGCAAAACCAATTCTTCAAATAATCGGTTTAGTCCGAAAATGGCTGAAATTTTAAATTCAAGTTGTGCTAAATTTGGGCAAGACTCAAATTAGGGTTATTACATTTTTCCACTGGAATAGAAACCACACTGAATTTACCTTGAAGCAGAATTAAGGGAGGTGCAACACTGGTGTGTCAAAATTTGCAAGGCCTCCTTTAAAAGAACAGCTGAACTGGGATATGAGACATCACCTTTCAGCTGTATCCCAGCAGTTTAGGGCTTCCTGTGCATTTCCAGTCAGGAAATCACTGGGAGATGGAATTTTAATTCCTCAAATGAACCTCTTCTCCCAGGGCAGCACTGCGACACAGCATCAGCACAGTTCCCTCACTCAGGGCCAGCACCATGGGCCTCACTCATCCCATGTGAAATAGGAGAATTAAGAACTGAAGGATTCCCTTTGCATCAGACTCCATGCTTGTGAGCCATCCCAGAGTCTGGTCGTGTGGTTACTGGGAATCAGGCACCAGGAGTGTGGAATGACAGGACAACTGACAGAGAGAAGGTTTAGATAAGATATTAGGAAAAAAAGATTGTTCCCTGGGAGAGTGGGCAGGCCCTGACACAGGGTGCCCAGAGAAGCTGTGGCTGCCCCTGGATCCCTGGCAGTGTCCAAGGCCAGGTTGGGGCTTGGAGCAGCCTGGGACAGTGGAAGGTGTCCCTGTCCATGGCAGGGATGGCACTGGATGAGCATTAAAGTCCCTTACAGCACAAAGCATCCTGGATTTTTTTTAATAAAGGCAAATGTGCACTGGTCTCATTAAAATGTTTTGTTTAGATGACAAGAGCTCTGAACTCTATACATTGCTGTTGTATATGTAACTGGTAAATCTCATTTTTCCCAGTGTGTTATTCCAAAGCAGACCAGCAGCCAGTAACTCCCTGTGAGCTCCTCTGTAGCTCAGGGTCCCTCTTGCTTGAGCACATACCAGGCCCCACTGGAGAGAACAGCAAACAACACTCATCTGAATGCAAATTGATATAAAGTTTGCTGTATCATTCACAAAACATAATTAGTCTTATGAGACAAAAGTATTTAGTCCAGAAAAGGAAATTTTTCATATTTAAAGACACTTGGGGAAAAAAAAATCTCTTAGTTATTGCACTGAATAATGAGAACCTCACAATCCCCCAGTTCATGTTCTGTATTTTGCATGGGAGAACTTTACACTGCAATGTAAAGGATTAGAATTTGAGGCTGCATATATATATATATATATATATATATATGTGTGTGTGTGTGTGTGTGTGTGTATATATAAACTTAATATATAACTTTATATTTATTGAGCAAATAGCCAAGATTCTAGAGGTGTCCTACCACAGAGGAATTGAGGAATTCTAGGTCATGGCAAGATTTGTATGTACTAAATACAGAAGTGAAATCTTTACAGAGCTGGTGATTTTCATCTTGACAATAGAAGTCACTTCAAAAACGCTAAGCAAGTTTTGTAGAATCCTATTCTGAGTTCTGTAGAATCCTATGAAAGGAAATCTTAATCCTTTGCATTTTTAAATTATGTTTTATAGCATTGTATTGGATTACTGAGCTGTTTAAAGCAAATAATCCCCAGCTGCTCTAAAGAAAAGTTTTTGAAATGTAGCCACATTTTTCTGTAGCAGCTTTGAGTTTCAGTATTATGAAACCATAGACAACACCAGAAAATGATGGCCCTTTGAAAACAGAAGTCATTGTGCAGGGAAGAGGAAGAGAAATAACCCCCTGAATAGTGTGATGTGCTGTCTGCATCGACCTCTGAATTCATCATGGAAGGAAGGCAAGCTTTGGTTTAATTTGTGCTCATTGGGGAAGGGTGAGATTACTGCTTGCTGTACCTGATATAAAGCAGGGGAAAGCAGGAAGACAGCTTATTACATTATCGAGTGAATATAAGAAATAAGCCTGAGAGAGTGATATTAAAAGGCCTGGGAAATGAAAAATGCCTGTAAACAGAGTTTTACATTTACTTGCTGCACTGGGGAGATCCACTTAAGATAAATGTGACAGAGATTGTCTGGTTTTAAGAATAAACTCTACAGGAAAACAACCAGCATAAGAAAGGTAGTCTTATTAAAGAACATGGTGATTGATAGAGTCATTTCAAGTAATGAATAAGCTTTTGGTAGAGTTTATTTTAAATAGTAATTGTGTTCTTGTGCTTCTCAGACAAACTGGAATTCTCATAATTCCCTGGTTGCTCCAAGGCCAGTGAGGCTGCAGCCCAGGCCATGCTGTGCTCAGTCATTTTGCTATTATGTCAGTGGCTATCAGTGACACCCTGAGGAGGACACAAATGACAACTAAAGTCAACTTACTTGCAACTACTAATGCTGCATTTACATGCTAAGCTGACACTGAATACTTTTTCCCCTAAGAATTGATATATATGAGTATCGGAATAATGCTTGTGCTGTGACTGATGGTCTCTTTGTTTGTGGTTTGTGTCAGAAATGAGACAGAAATGTGCCAGAAATGAGACAGAAAGTCAAGATTAAAGAGTGAAAACCTATCAAAAACTAATGATTGCAGGCAGGTCTATTGAGCTCCCAAACTAAGGCAGACAGAATTCCAGTCAGCAAACCATTTCTGCTCAGATCCATAACCTCTTGCTGAAGGGCTGGCAGCCTCCACATGAGCAGAAATCTAAATTCAGTCTGTGGTTCTACACTTAGAGTTTTATTTCCAGAGGCAGCTTCAACAGTGCTGCCCAAATGCCAGACTGCTAAAACATCTTGGGTGGTCTTTGTGTGGCCACAGTATTCCTCTATAAAACATTCTTCCCCTTTGAATTTAATCCTACTGGACTCCTCAATCCCCATGTCCTCCTCAAGCAGGAAAGTTCCTGATGAAAGACTTCCACATCATGATTCTTTTAGAGAGGTTCCCATTGCAGCCCCTGGAACATTTATCTTTATAAAACTTGACAAGTTAGGGAATTACCGAGAGTCCCCTTTATAAATACATTTGCTAAAGAGAGAAGATGAGAGCTAAACTACCAATCAAAAGCCTTCTCCTTTCCTCAGCTCTCTTGAAGGTGCAGAAGGATGAGCTCAGATCCTTCAGCCGTGCCCATGGAACGTTCTTTTTTTGATAGCTTGCTTAACTACTCCAGTTTAAGTGCAAATTTCTTCCATGAAGAGCATAAAAGCCACTTTGAGATTTCTGAATGAAAAATTGAATCAATAATTAATTTTTGCCTAGGCAAAGATTGTCCGTGAGGAAACCAATTTTGGCTCAAAAGCATGAGATAACAACCTCAGAATATTCAAACACATTCCTAAAGCAGCATCAGTGGCACTAATAAAGGAGACCATCACTATTTAAATACCTAATGGCAGGCTACAGCTGAAAAGACCAAATCTTCACCTTTCTATTATTATCTGCAACCCATTAAATCACAAGATTATAATTAAAACCAATATTTGCATGAGTCTTTTCTGAGATGTCTTGTTGTAATTAGTCACCATAGAGTATTTCCATTTAATCTAAACCCCCCCAAGTACACAAACACAAAGAAAACATCACCTTCATTAAAACAACTTCCTTTTGGCTTCCTAATCTGCTCTGAGCACAAATCAGAGCAATTATATGGATTTTTAGTGTTCACAGGTTGTAAGGACTAAGGCTTATTTCCCAACTTTATATTGCAAACCCAAAAATCCAGGAACAGGTGCTAGGATGATGCAAAGAGATGCTAAGCATACAAATAAATGCAATAATAGCACAGAAAAGACAGGCTGGTGTCAGCTTGCAATTAAAATTTGTTTTTCATACGACTGATCTATTAAGAAAAAAGGGCAAATTATTCAGCATATTTTTCATGAGCATAACTCATTTTGAGTTAAACATGTTCATCATGTCCTTCTAACTGATCACATGAACAACAAACACATCCCAGACCTGGCTTGGCACTGTTTCTGACCTGTAATTACAGATGATGGTGACAAAACGTTCCATTTCTGTTCTTGTGAGACAGCCAGTAACGTCAAGATATTTCAGGCAGTGCCTTGCTACAGCTGGGATGATGTTTGGTGTCATTGTTATCATGCAGAAAATGCAAATTTTAAATACCTTGAGCTGATGTTTCACAGAGAGTTTGTCATGGGAAATTGGCCAAAAATGTGCATTTTAAAAATTAGATTTGTGATATTCATAGCTAAATCTATCAATCAGCTTTACTAGATGTATTTTGGAAGTGCATTAGCAGTTTTGAGGCTATAAACACCGTTTACCACCTTTACTCTGGTGCCAAGGGCGAGTCTTGGCCTTAAGAGTGCAATAATCAGATCTGGTGGGGTGTATCTGCGTGTCCTGGAACACCAACCTCATTTCTGCATCTTGCATTAGCAATGTCTTTGTTAACCAGCAGGACAATATAAAAGTACTGGAGTGTGAAAGAACCTGTGTCCACTAAGGTAAAACTTCACCTTCCACATCGATAGCAATTTTCTCATTAATGAAAATCCCTGAAATGCCCTTAAAATGAGTTTCGGAAAAAGAGGAAAACCTAACATTTGATAGGACTGCTAGATTGAGAACAGTTTAATTTTTTGATTAAATGACCTTAATGTGAGCCAAGTAGAAGGGGAAAATTTGCATTTATAGAAGGGAAATAAATCAAACCCCCAATAATTTAAAAAATACCATATATGTACAAATATACACATAAAAATACTGAAGGCTCCATTCACCAGAACAAGATTAAGCATTTTTTTCTCCACATTAAACATGCCCTTACATTTAGCATATTTTCTACCAAAATGTTCTTTTCAAAATGTTGCCAGGGTGATATCACTATTTCAGTCCAACCAACTTCCTTTGAAATCTCCCATAACAATAATTAAATAAATTGCTCTTGGAGTAATTATGGGTTTTTTTCTGGAAAACGAACTATTAGGCTAAAGAGAGATGAGAGAGTCTGTCACCAAACACAAACTTTCTAGAAACGTTAGTGCTTGCTATATTTATTGGAAGAAAGATGGAATGCTTAAAAACTTTGGACCTTTTTAGCTTTTGTAAAGAAAATGTCGACTTCCCAGCTGAAATAAGCACCAACCTCAAATGACTGCTGACAGTCCTGAGAGTGCAGAAGGAAAGAAAATGGAAGTTGTGTCAATAGAAAGCTTTTAAATTCTATGTATTAAGCCCAAGAGGGCTGCTGAGAACTGGAAGGCCAAACTGCAGTGTTAAAGCAAGTGGATGGTGAACAAGATGAAGGGGATGGAGAGCCCAGGACTGACGATCCAGTGGAGGGCACAAAATGAAACAGTCCATAAATCCATAGTGTTGGGGGCCTTGGAGATTGGGCTGCTGCAGTTAAGGAGGTTCCGTGTGTGGCCATCCATCAGCTCCAATGCCTCCCTTCTTTGCTCTAGGAATTTGATCAGCCCTGATAGAGGTAAATGAGGCTTTCACAGCTCCATGGAGTTTCCAAATGTGTAACTTTATGTTCCATCTGTACTTTGGCTTTGGCTTCAACTCAGGCTAAAACTGTTAGATGCAGCATGTTGAGCATCCCATGAGTTTTTGGTGTTTTTTTCCCAGATTAAGTTCTTTTACTTTTGCTAAGGATTCCCCTTTATTTGTAGGGTTTTGCCATTCACCTGCTAAACAGCACTGATTTAACCCTCAGAACAAGCTTAGTTAACCCTCACCTTATTCTCTGGCTTAGTATGCTACCTCAGACTTCACAGAATTTAAGTTCTGGTGCTTGTTGGTATTGTTCATATTGCAAAGAATATGGAGATTTCCATTTAAAGATTTTATTTTCATTCCTTGTCTATGTTTTTCTTTATGTGTGATGCTCAAACTCTCATCCTCCTTTTCCTTTAAATCTCTCTGGTATTTGAGATAATGTTACGTAAGAGTAACCCATGTGGATCAGTATCGGAATTTCTTTATGGAGTCTTTATGATATCCCACCCAAGGACAGTGACATAATGCTTGTCTGCAAAGCTAACCCTCTGTTTTTCTCACCACTTTGAAGACCCAAAGACAGTGTTTTCAACTTAAAAACTCATAAAGGTAAGCAAAAGGACAATAAAAAATAGCTTCCTGGAAATCCAGTGGTCAGAGGGAATAAAGCACCAGACAGGCACCAGCTGGAGAAACTGGATCTGGGGATTCATCCAAGAACAGGGAACATCTTTCTGAGCAGACAGACATATTTCTTGTTCCAATGGATGGCTGACAGGGTAAACATTGCTATAAAAAACTTTACATGATTTTTTTTTTTAAACTCTGTGCAAATTTTGTGAATCCCTTCTGGCTTAAGCTTCAGACTCTGAGCTTAGAATCAGACACAAGGAATGGCAAATCCATATTATAAGCAGGAAGAATAATTATCAAGGTCACACACAAGAACTTGTATTATGTTTGTAAACACAGCTTTAACTAAACCCAGCTATAAAACATGATGATGTGTATAATATGAATGATGGTGTAAAAATTAGATTGCCAATAGGAATGTTTACTAAATGCTCATTTAATAACAGGGCTTAAATAAATAGTGTAAAAAAAATTTCCACGAGTAAAGGTGAACTCATTAAAATTTCAGTGCCTTAGGACAGCGACACCACTGCCTGTGACATGCCCAAGCTGGAGCGAGCTGCCAGCACGCCCAGCAGGACCCAACTGGATTCTTAGGCAGCATCAGCACCACTTTTGGCCTGCCCAGGCCTTGGGTTTGGTTAATTCATTTGGCTGTAACGAGTTATTTAAGGACCAAGGGGCCATTGCCTGATTTTCTTGATTCTCTTTGCTCAGGATGACTCTGTGTTGTAAAACAAGTGGGTTTATGTATATGTTTGAAACTAAGGGCTACAAATAACAATGCACAAATAACAATGTTTATACACAGTGAACTACCTGTGCAGCCAGGAGACAGCGCAGGAGGAGAGAGGAGATCTGAAAGTCAGGGAAAGGAGGGTGGTGGGGCTGGAAACTGTTGCCCAGGGCTCAGCCATGGAACCATTGCAGGCAGGGAACTGCACAGAACTCAGAGACCACTCAGGGAGCAGAGGGTGCTGTTCAACACCCAGAAAATCACCTTTCACAGCAACACAGGCAGGCATGTGCCCTACAGAACCGAGGGGAAAGTGCAGCCTGAGAAGCAGGTTTGCAAACATAACAGCGGCTCTAGAAAAATAACGTTATTAGAAACATAACAATGACTCTGGGTGCACGGAGAAGGATCCATCCCTGCATTCTTTGGGATCGAGTCCAACACCACCTTCCCTCAGGACCTATGCCTGAGGCAGCTGATGGCTCCTTTCCATCAAGCAAAGGCAGAGACTGGGAAGCTCTGTGCACCACTTTTAACTGTACATAACTTGCATAAGAGCTCAGTGTGGCTGAACTGATAAATTTCTGGTTAGACACTAGAATTTAGGCAGACAGAACATTCTTGGCTTTTAATTTCAGTTCTTTTGGGTTAGATGAGCTCAGTAAGCTGCAGCAGATTAAACTGGTGGAGACTTTAAAGAATCTGGACTGAGACCTGGATGTTATTCCATAACTGCTCAGAGGCAAAGCACTCAGGTGGACAAAGTGCAATGTGTCAGCCTTGTGTGAGATGTGCAGAGGAAACAAAAGGAACAGCACATGGGGAGCAGAGGCAGCCTGGATAACCCTAAGTCAACAGAGCATCAGCCCCGGCTTGGGAGAGTGGTTTTGACAGTTATTAAAAAGCCATTACTGCTCTAGTCTTTGCTGGGAAGTCTTCCCACTTAAACCATTAATTATTTCTGTTTTTGTTAAATATAAAGCAAATCTAATGACTACAGACCTACAAGGAGAAAAGTGGTCATTCCATTTGTTGCATGTACAACTTTGGTGTCATTCTGCTGATGCTGGGAGCAGCAGAGGGGTAATAAGCAGTGGACCAGTGGCTTTACTGGGACACAGCACAGCACAGTCTTTGTTGAGCTGTCCTTGGGGTGAGCCTGTTCCTGGGATGGGGCTGTTTTCTCCTAGGTCTCACACATGGCAGAGGGGCATAGGAGACACAGGTGGCACCTTTGGGCTCACAAACAGACAGCAGAGCAGTGAAGGCTGCAGCTGGCTCCTGGCCTTGGGATGAACAGCTCATTAGTGAGTGCTAAATGTTTGTGTGAGCACATTCCTTGGAATAAATAGGGAATATCTTCTCCCCAGTGTGCTGCAACTCACATGTTGCCTGCAGTAAGAAAGTATGAGAACAGCTTGGGAGGTCAAGACAGAGCCTTTGGGTTGGTTGGTTATTTTTGCTTCAGTGCAGCCCGGATTCACAAAATATAGCTGATGGCACGAACCCGAGCCAGGACAGCCAGGAGGCCTCTCACAGTGGCCAGGCTGTGCAGGTTACGTAATCTGTTTTTCTATTCTTGGGGGAGAGAGAAAGGAGAATTGGAGGCCAAATGGCCAAGTTCTCCTGTAAAAGTGGGGATAAAGCTTTGGATATAGCTTTTGGATATTTAGTATTTTAGCCTGTTGTTTCCAAAAGAAGATCGTGTTCATAAACAGAACCGGAAAATACCCTTCAGGGTCAGTCCTGCTTTTGATTCCAAATGTGATGTTGGCTCAGGCTTCCCCTTTCCTGGCCTCTCCCATTATCCCATTGAATTCACTTGGAGGTTGTGGTTACTGGCCAAAATAAACGAGTAATGCATCCCAGAGCCCATATTCGTTGAAATATCTTCTAAAACAGGAATTTATAGCATCAATATAATGAAACTCAGATTACAGCATTAAAGTCTAAGCCTGTCTGCTTGCCACACATACCAGAATTATACAGAAAATCTGAGCCATGGGACCTTGAGCAAATTGGGGAAAATATGCATGCCCATCTAGAGGGAGGCTATAGGACTTTCGTTGCACCTTTAAGAGCAGCCTCAAGCAAGAGATAAATCAGACATGATGCTACACAGGTAGCAGCAGCAGATCTGAAAGAACTGCCATGGAATCACAAATACTTTGGCTTTGGCACACTGAATTTTGCAAATTTAGCCTGGTTTAGAGCAGTTTCTACCTTAAGTAAGAAAAAATAGGATCAAGTCCTGACTCAATCCTCATTTTGTCCCTCCTGTCCCTGACCAGCCCTGACAAGGGTTATTTTTTTTTTTTTTTGCTTTAATGTATCTGTTAAGTGTGTTGTGTTCTATGCCATTCTCTTTGATGTTATGTTTATTATTATTATGCAAAGATTACCAAATGGATGCTTTCTATCCCAAAAATCCTCATTACTCTTGTGCACCAATTACAAGTATTGCTTTAATAGATCAGAAACTAGACAGCTTTTTCCTGTAAAGGAACAGAAGGAGAGACTTCACCTAAAACTTTGGAACAAACCTTCATTTATGAGACAAGAGAATCATTTTTATTCCACTGCATGAATTCAGTGGGCTGCCACAGGCCAGTCATAATCTGTTATTGTTTCCCTACAACCTTGTACTATTAATTTTTCTTTTTAATGATCTGTCCAGACTAGTTTAGCTGTGGGAACTATGATGGAGCTGCAATAGAAATGGTTTATGTTATGCCTTTGTCAAAAAGCTTTCCCCTACAGCAGCAGAATGTAATTGAAAAGCCATTTTAAAATAAAAGTAACTTGAGTGGTTGCAAATGCAGGTTGTCAGGAATGGAGAGGGAAAAACCTATGCATTATATTAGATTTTACCAATTATTACCTGTGTGTCTTTATTAGTGTTTATACATATGAGGAAAGCCACATAAATTGCATCTGCTGCATCGTTATATCAGCAAGTGTTCCTGCAAGATACATTTTTAAGTTTTTCTTCAACTGTGACTAACAATGTAGTAATTGGCTGGGTTAATCACCTCAAAATAAATAAATATATTAAATTTTGATTTATTTTATGGCATACAAAATATGCCCATTTTTGAGACAGTAAACTAACATCTGAGTAGAATTCAAATAGCTTTTATTGCAAATGAAACCTTGAAAGGCTGAGTGCACAACCATCTTTTAATATGTAATATATATGTGAAAGGCACACTATTTAGTTTTCTCTTGGGTTTTCTTTTTTTCTGAGCCCTGGCTGTATTTTTTCTTGAAGACATTATAGTGTAAGTTTTAAATATGCTATTATTCTCCTCCTCGCCATCATTATCATTATAAAAACACAAAGTGAGCAACTATATATATATATATACACACAAACACACATATGGTATATATAGGTATATATGTGTGTGTATATTTATACACACTGTATATTTATGTATTTATTGTTAAAGCTGACAACAATTTTCTCCATAAATTCCCATTAAAATTGTTTCAGGAATACTCCAATTTAGCTTTTAATTCCCACTTTTCACCTTTGAAGTAACTGTGGAACTTTTGCCAAAAGTTGATTTTATTGGAGCACAACTATTTGAGGTTAATTCAACCCAGAAGTGATTGGAATTTTGGGGAGTTTTTCAGTCAATGGATCAATATTTTAATGCTCTTTCTCCTCTGCTGGCCAATTTCTGCAGCCCGTGCAGTGCAGATTCCTTAGGGAATCTCATCCTGGCAGAGATTTCATAAGTTTCCCATTCCGTAGCCCAGCCAGGCTGCTCCAGATCCTTCTCCAGAGCTCCATCCTGCAGCCCAGACAGGGCTGGGATTCCCGAGAAAGCTGGGAAATGCAGAGGTGAGTCTCTGATGACTCAGTTGCTTCAGGATTCAACCTGGAACAAACTTTTTGCCATGAAAAGCTGAATTTCAGCTCAGGTACAATTTCGTTGTTTCCAAAAACAAATCACTCATTCCAACATTCTTCTACATTCAAGATTCTTTCAAGGCAACATGGAAATAATTTTCTATGAAAAAGCAGATAGGAAAACCTGAAATGTCCATGTAAGAAGTACTGAGACCATAAGAGACAGGACAGTGTCAATATATTTCCTCACTTTGAAGTCTTTGTAATTTCTAACAAAATAATAACTTTTCTTTGATATCTGTTTGACTAGAATATGTCTTATATTTATCCTAACAATGTTTCCAAAGGTTTTTTCAGCTCAAGCAAGGTCTTGAACAGAACCAAAAAGGCAGAAGTAATAAATTCAGACTCCATCTCATTGCACAGACTATGTGAAATGACACTTACTCTTCTTAATGGTTCACTATCAAGCCTTTAAGAGCCACCATGGGATTTCCTGTACTTTGGAGTTTCATCCTACTAAAATCTAAGCTTTTGCCCTCACATGTGAGCCTACTTCATTAAGATTACTAATATCCATCCTAAAATACATGGAATGAGCTAATCCTGCAGGTACACTGAGTGTCTGTTCTGTGGGTTGTGTAGTGGTTTCATGTTTGCTGAATTCTGTTTTGCCTAATTTAGTGTAGTGCTTTGAGTGTTTACTCTTTTTTACTTCTGGAAGATAGGATTTGGGGAGAAAAGCCAAAACAGGCCTTAACTTGAGGTAAACAGATAGTTTTCTTTCCACATGGCATCTGTGCAAAAACAAAACTATAGAGAAATTTCCTTCCAAGATCTGCTCTGTACATCAGGAACAACCTGGTTTTCCCATTATGGTCTTTCTATGTAAGAATTAAATGTTATATATGCAAGAGGCAAAGTATGCAATATACAGCACTAAGTTATATATTCAGGAAGTGAACTTCAATTCCTCATCCTCTGATGAACTCATCACAGCCTTCCAGGATCTGAGAGGGCTGCAGGGAACCTCAGGAGGGGCTCTGCATCAGGAGCTGCAGTGCCAGGGCAAGGGGTTCACACTGAAAGAGGGGAAATTCAGGTCAAATATTGGGAAGGAATTGTTCCCTGGGAGGGTGGGCAGGACCTGGCACAGGGTGCCCAGAGAAGCTGTGGCAGCCTCTGGATTCCTCGCAGTCTCCAAGGCCAGGCTGGACACTGGGGCTTGGAGCAGCCTGGGACAGTGCCCATGGCAGGGGGTGACACTAGATGAAAAGAATAAAATTTTAAAAATTCCCGAGTATATGTTAGGAGTCTAGAGTGCTAAAGCCCTTGGTTGTTGTATACTAAGTGTATTAATGTTTTGAATAATTTGTGATTGTGAATTCCTGTAGTGTAGCAATTAAAAGCCACCTCCATAGTCCCCCTGGAGAGGCGGGGGGGGGGGGGGGGGGGGCGGGCTATTTGATCGCTGAGTGCCAGCAGCCGCCCCCCCCCCCCCCCCCCGAGCCGCCGGAGGAACCGGGGGTCCCACACCAGGGCCAGCTCCCTCCCCCCCCCTCCCCCCCGAGCTGGCCCTGAGCCGCCCATCGCCGCTGCTCCCGAAGTCGCGGCGCGGAAAAACCCATCGCTCCCCGCCACTGCCGACCGCCCCGAGTCGCCCGAAGAACCGGCAATCCCCGGCGGCCGCTGCCGTGCGCCAACCCCCGCTGCCGCGGAGCGGCCTGGACCTGTGCTCCCACCGCGGGGCGGCTGCCGGCGTGGGTCTGCCCCGGGCTGCCCGGGCCGGCCCCGTGCCCGCGTGGCTACCGCCGCCAAACCCCAGCCGCTCCCGCTGCCGCCGGGGCGCCACTGAGCCCCTCCCCCCCCCCATCCCCCGCTGGAACCCCAGCCGTGGCACGGCAAGCCGCAGAAAACCGCTGCCATGAGACCGCCGTGCCAGAGTCGTCTCTCATCCCCCCCGGCGACCCCGTACCACCAACGTGTAAATTAGAAACCCCAGTGTAAACTGGGACACTTTTAAAACCAAAAGTCCCCTGCCAAAACAAACCAATGTGAAATTTGGACCAACAGTGGACAGTACTGAACTGTGTATACCCTAAAGTGTTGATAAATGTGATAAATTTGGTGTAAAAATTCGTGTATAAAATAATAATCCAATGTATAAAAAGAATGATGTTAATAAAATGTAAAGTCTAGTAGGTAGCAGTCTGCATCCCCAGCCTGCACTGCTTCAGTTGCGAAACAGGAGAAGGACCATCAGACCAAACAAAGACGCTAGCCAGCCCCGATAAGAATCGCACCCTTTCCAATGCAAGGAGAATTCCTTCTTGACGACGATGCAGATTTCATCAACGCCCTGGCACGATGTGCACACTGAAATCAACATAAGACTGACTGGTACAATTGGCATAAGAAAAGACCTTCCCAGAATGGATCAACGGGACTTGGCAAGATCCGGGAAGGCCATCGAAAAGAAATTTGGACTATTTGGCCCACCCTGGACACCTGGACTGCCTCAGGGCAGAAAAATCCTATAAAGTGGTGGACTGAGGGCCGTTTGGTGTGGATTTGGGCGTTTGGTGTGGATTTGGGCGTCCTGTACCCTGGCGTGCAGACTCCTATCCACCCGGCGCGGCGCTGGCAATTTCCTATTTTGTGGTTTTCTCTTTTATTGGTGATTGATATCGTGTTATTAATAAATTGTTTCTTTGTTAATCCGATATTTGCCATTGCATTTATAACAATAAACTTTTTTTTTTGTAACTTACAGTAACCTAAAAGTACCCGAGAGGAGGCAGACCACCAGAACAGTCAACTCCTACCACCCCGGCGAGGGCGGGGCTCCCGACTCTGCGGTAGCCTGAGACTGCAAAGCCGAACTGATCCTCCTCAAGGTTTACCAAGAAGTGCTGAACCTCCCTCGAGCCACCCTTTTGAGAGCTGATTAATAAAGGCATTTTAAGGAGAAAAATACTATCTACGCCCATTTTTAACACTAGATGGGCTTTAAAGTCCCAACCCAAACCATTCTGTGGTTTTATGATTCTATGAGAGTACTCTTTTTTGGGGTCCTGAGGACCAGTTATTCACGTGGGATGCTTTACAAATTAATAAAATCATAGGGAAGTGTATCTGTTGTGCAGATACAACTTGGGGGTTGGGTTTCTTTCTTTTTTTACTTGTAGATTTTTTTTTCTCATAATTTGCTAGGAAATTAACGACTGGGTACTTATGGGTACTTAAGAAAAAACAAAAGAAGTGGCTGAAGTCAGGAGAGGAGTGTGGCACTGGGCTACACTTCTTTTGTCTCTGGGAGTTTCTCTCGAGGGGAAAGATACCGTGAGTTTCGGGGGGGACAGGTAAAAAGGACAGGGCTGGGGGCAGCTGCTCTCTCATTCTCGGCATCAGAAGGACCATGGTCAAGCTGTTGCATACTGCAGGGAGAATTCACTGTCACCACTGGAGTCCAGTCCTAGGGACCATCTGCTCGTGTGCCCAGGAATCCTGAACTCGCCTTCTTTTTGCTGCCCTGCTGGGAGCTGGGCTGCTGCCGTCCTGCCCCCGGCGCTTTCTTCAGCCCTGCTCTGGATCTTTCTGCGCTATAGCCCCACACCCCCAGCCCTGCCAGGACGTCCTGCAGTTCCAGCTACCACCACAGCGCTTCTGGTACATCTCATCCACCAGCCCAGGATTTCTGCTTGTTCCTACCGTTCCAGCGTAGTGGTCCTCAGAGGCCTGCAGGGTCACCGGGGTCAGACTGCCTCAGGGTTTTGTGGAACAAAGCCTCTCCTCCATCCCTTCCCATCTCAGCCGAGAAGGCTGGCACAAGGTTCCTAGTTCTGTTTTTGTTGTCAATGCCATAGTTATTGTTGTTTGTTTGCCTTGTTATACATACCAGTAAATAACTGTTATTCCTATCCTCATATCTTTGCCTGAGAGCCCCTTAATTTCAAAATTGTAATAATTCGGAGGGAGGAGGTTTGCATTCTCCATTCCAAGGGAGGTTCCTGCCCTCCTTAGCAGACCCTTATCTTTCCAAACCAAGACATGTGCTTACCCTCAGTCTCTTTTGAAATTCAGTTTAGAAAATTCAGGCAGCAGAAGAAGGAAATGTCCAGTCAGGATATTCCCAGTTCCTGAAGCTCCTGGTCACCTTCTGTAGTGACTGAGCCAAGGCTGTGTCACAGCCCTCAGCAGCTCAGCAGAGCCTTGGTGTCTGCTCCACTGCTCTTTGTTCCATGGACAATAGTTAAACACGAATATTTTACCTTCTCAACTCTTGTCATTATCCAGACACTGTAACAGGAAATTTGCATTCGTCAATAGGCACAGCTGGAAGTAATTTAAGAAAGATCCTTCAAAAGAAGGGAAGAGACTTTAAGGAAGCATATGGAGTCACAGGTTTACATGATAATCAACAAAAGCAGCTCTTGTTGCTCCTCTTTTGCAGGGAGACACTTCACACTCCAAACAGAGTGAAGATTCCACAGTCTCTCTGCAGGATGCTTTCTTTTACAAATTATCTGCTTTAACTCTGAAATGCAAAGAAGTCTATGAAAAGAAAATCAGATAAAACTGGGATAGGGACCCAGTTCAAATTCACTTATCTCATATACTAGTGAGAGTGATGGGCTGTTTCCCTTAAAGCTTATTCCTCACAGTCCTTTAATTTCTGAAAATTAAGTCTGTTTGGTAGTAGCTCTGAATTCAAGAACAAGCAGAGTAGAAAGGAGCCTGAACTAAACCATGAACTGGGATATTAGAAAATGCCAAATGAGGCCAAACAGTGGTGAGAAAATTCATGTAAGTCTGTATGGAACAGAGACATGCAGAACTAATTTCAGATATTTTCTCTATGTCTTCTTGATACCCAGGAATGAATTTGAAATCTAGTCAGCTAGTCTTCAAACCAAACCCTTTTAGAATCGTTCCATTGAGAAACTGGATCTGAGTAAGAGCTGAGCACTGTTTGCAAAATGTGGCTTTTGTATCCTGACAGGACAAGAACCTGCCATGCTGAGCTCTGCCCTTGCTAAGGAGTTAATTAAACCCAGTGTCACCCAGCCTGGCTGCTGCAGTCCCCTCCCCAAATCTGAGGACACCACACACAGATCCCATAGAGCTGCTCACAAAGATGTTGAAGTGCTAGTCCATTTGGCTGCCAGAAATAAGATAATTGTAATTCAAAGACATTTTCACAGAAACTAAGCATCTGTCAAGCAGGACCTGAGTGAATTGAATGTAGAAACTGTGAATGAGTCAGCAAGACAAAGAGCTTTAATATCCTGGCATTGTATTTTTTATCCCACACAATTCAGGTGGGCTCCTGCTTTGGATTCTGTAAAAATGACAGTGTTTATGTATTTATTATCTATTACACCTAATCTGTTTCTGTGTTAAACTTTAAAATGAACAATGGACACTCCTGTAAGTGAGCAATTCTCACCTCTGTGGAATTGCAGCAACGGCACTGCGAAAGTCAGAGGATTTAAAAAATTAAACTGCATCAAAGCAGCAGATCCAACTATTTTAAAGGTCTAGTTTCCCATACTCTCTACTTTCCACCTTCTCTGAAGCCTAAGGATCACCACGAAGTTCCTTTCCCAACCCAAGTCTGAGCAGTTACATTAAGTTCAATGGTATTGCACAAAATATCAGAAAAAGAGTCCAAACATGGAATTAATCACTTATTCACTTGAATAAGGAAAGTATGAACCTGTTTGACTGATCACTTCCAGCTGTAAACCTAAATATCAGAAAAATTCTTACATTCCTGTTCTTCAGTGCTCCACTGTTGTGAATTTTCAAGTGATACTCTGATGTTTTAAACGAGAAATTCAACAGAAGGGATTCAAAACGTGTCCCTTATCAAACTGTGCTGTAGAGAGGTAGAAGGATGGTCTGCGTCCTACAGCTGAGAGCTCTCACGAGCTCTGGTTAAACTCTGAGGGATCAGTGCCTGCAGAAGTGTTCCCTATATTGCACAAACATTTTAAACACTACAGAAACAAGGCCCCAGCCATGAATCCCTGACATCCCTCAGGAGATCACAGGGTTGGATGTAGGACTTACCTTCACCCAGTGGAAACCTGCTGCCAGTTGATGTAGCATATTCCACCCATCTGAAATACCACTTCAGGAAGCTGTGACACCTGTTAGCCCTCTGCTGCCACTCAGCCACTACTTCAGTTCTGGCTGCAAAGAAGTAAAAAGGCCATTTGAAATCCAAAACAGTGGTGGGACCACAATAAAAGGAAACTGAAGTCTGGCCTACAAACTACCACAGAAGCCTAAAGAGAGTCTAAAGGCAAGCAATTAAATACTACTTATAATTAATAAATAGCCTTTACCTAGAATCACAGAAGACCAGGTTTAGAAATGACCTTAAAGATAACCCAGTGCCACCCCTGCCATGGGCAGGGACACCTGCCACCATACCAGCCCTGTCCAACCTGGAACATTTAACAGACTCACTTTTGCTATGGTGTTCCCATAACTAAAATGCTTGAGGCCGTATCAAAATTCTTTCACATTTCTTTTGTGTTATCTATGGAAAAAATCTGTTCTGGAAACATTGTCCAAGACAAGACACACTGTAGTGAAAAAAGGAACAGCTGCAGATGCCACTAACCTGCAAGATGTGCTTTGAACATTTTTAAATGCTCTAAAGGGATATTAGAAAATTAGTGGGTTTATCATTATGATGGAAAAGGGAGAAGATTATTTTAGGAAGTAGAACTGCCATTACAGTAGTGAAAAAATATGTAAGATTTTTTACATCTGAAACAAAAAAAAAAACCCAAACAAGTAAGAGGTGCCTCTGCCTGTAAGAAGTTAGCTATTTCAGTGGTTACAATTCTTTCATAAATGGGGGAGAAAGTTGAGTCAGTCTGGACAAAGGGAGCAGAAACAAAAAGAAACCTGCTGAATCATTTTTCATGACAATTCCTGAATTAAAATTGGTAAGTTAAGGATGGTCACAATTTCACAGAACAGTCATCCTCACACCTCATCATTTCACATCTCATCAACCCAGGTGTTTCTGAAACTGTCCCCACGGAAATGAAATACAGATAAAATATAATTAATGTGACTGAATGCAAAGGAAATACTCAGTGTGATTTGTTGTTACCTACTGGTGCAGACACTGCATTTCTGAGGTTTGAGACCTTGATGGACACTTAAACAGCCCTAACTGAATTCTAGGACTAAGATCCATTCCAGCCAAGGAAATCAGGCTAGATTTCCCAGTACCTCTAAATTTAGTAACTGAAAATTTCTAGACCTAATTATTAAAAAATAGCTTTTGTAGTTCGGGCTGATAGATCCAAGTCAGTAATTTTCTGTAGTGTTTAATTGTTAAAGATACCTCATCCTCTATCCATGCTTCATTTTATACCCACTTTTCACCTCCATTAAACCAATTAAGTTATAATTGCAAAAAAAACAGTTCAGTAGCAGAGGCTGAATTTCAAAGTTCCCAGCACAAATGTTGAAAAAGAAACAGGCATTGACTGACTATTTTATATTCAATATTGCACAAACATATTACACTCTTGCTCCATCAAAGGAAGAAATAAAGTTATGTGGCTTCTGTAGCCCCTCACAACTGCAAATACATCGAGTCTCTTTTAAAAATTTGGGATACAGTGCCAGAAAAGCAGATTCCTAAAAAGTGGATTTTGCTAAGGTTAAGCACTGTGGAGTGATGATTTGTGTGATGACTGAGCCACTAATATAAAAGCACTTGGTTTGTAAAAGCACTCCACATTCCTGCTATGAAGTACCTATTGCACTTTGAAATATATTCAATATATTGCAAGTAATTTTTTTCATAAAGGACCCTTTTGAACTAATTCACAATTCATATGAATGACTGAAACTGACTAAACTCCCTCATTTTGATAATTTGTTCAATATCTTTACAGAAAACAACATTTTTATGAATGACATTGCAGCTCAAGATTCCTTTATTCCTGAGACATTTGAATTTGATTGGATACGGACTTCTCAAAATATCCTCTGAAATATTCCTACCATCCATTTTTTAAGCTCTTCTTTTGCTTTTAAAAGCTTCAGAGATTTGATAACAGACGCTGCCAGTCTCCACCTGACCTGCAGTTCCATCAGCTTCTCCCTGTGCATCCACCTGGCCACCAGCAAAGGGACCAATCATGGAACTACAGAGTAGGCTGGAAGTATTTTAAATAATAATATATAAATAATAATTTCGCTGCCAATTACAGCCTCTATTCTTCAGTCACACTGCATTTCAACAAATATCAGGGGTTACCAACTGCTTTTTTTTTTTTTTTTTTTTTTTTTTTTTGTAGCATTAACCATTATAAGTTAATAAATCTTCATATTAACATCAAGCAAGGAGAAACTCCTCCACAAGTTAGTTTCCATTAAAAACAGGATTTGAGATTATTTCCATCCTTGTGACTGTACACAGAACAGTTCAGCTGAGTAATTGATAGTTAGGTACCAGATACCTATTTACTTCCTATTACCATATCATTTATCAGATGCCTATTATTTACTGTATAACATTTTTATTTTCCTATTTTTTCTGCAGCTGAATATACCTTCAGTAGTTCTAATAACTTTATAATTCTTACAAAAGGGCGAAAAGCCAAACTCCTCCCAACTGCTGTATTTACAGAAGGCTGTTTCAAAGCCCAATTACAATTACAAGAAGACTTTAAAAAAAAAAATCCATTAAACAGTTCCAATGCTCCAAACAGATTTGCCACGGTGGCTCGTTAAACCACACGGCCTAACAAGACTTTTTGGGGCAAAAGAAGCCGTGGCTTCAGAGCTGGTTTATGCAAAGTGACAAGTGGAGCAGTTTGGAAATGTGGCCGAGGAGAGGGGAAGGAGCCCCCGGCCCATTGTCACTATGGTAATTATTGCACAATGCCTGATGTGAAACGGGCCGAGGCAGCAGCTGAATCCGGCATTGTCCTCGCACGATAAAAAGATTTGGGAGTCTGAAAAGCAGAGGAACGGAATCTCACAGCTTCTTAGAGTCCCCTCTGAAAGGGCCATTGTAACATCATCATAAATCCTGGGATCCCCAGGCACTTGACAACTAAAGCAGTGGACAATAGAATTCTTGTCTTGGACAAAACACTCCTTGTCTGCCAAGAGGCTTATCTGCTTCATTTACAAATGTCTTTTATTGTACCCAAATAATTCCCTATTAGAAAAACTATTAGGATCAGCACTAAATAAATATTCACAGCTTTGTGGGTTGTTTGGCAAAGTGAATAAACCAATACAATCGAGGTGCACACAAAATATGAGTTTTACACTGAGGAAACCCAAAACAACACCAAATCTCTTTTTTATTTTCCTTTTCCCTTTTCCTGATGAACTGAACACATTTTTGTCCCTCTAAAAAACACCCAGGTACATTATTCTCATCAAAAGAAATGAAAAATATTAGAAATCCAAAATAATCTCAGATTGGAGAAAAATTGTTTGCACTGTGCCCCTAAAATTAAATATTTCCAGAAGAACAGTTCCAGAAATAAACTTGGGAGCATATCTGAGAGTTTAATGGAATAAATTGCTCACAATCATGAAAGGATTTAAACTTTGGGTTTAGGTCCCATATTTTTAGGTCCCACTTACTGAAATCTCCAAAAGCATCAGGGATGAGTTTCTGAAACAAAGTGGTGCCAGATTTTTGCAAGTCTTTTCAAGCCCATTGAAAATTCTGGTAAATATCACAGAAATTACTAAAAGAGACTAAAATATTCCACATATACAACATTTCAAAAAGCATTTTTAGCACAGTCAGAACTCCATTGCCTCAGGTTTCCACATAAATGGTTATTTGATTACACTTTACTGGAGAAGTGCCTATGGAAACACAACTGACAGCACACACAATGATTAAAGAAAAACCCTAATGATCTAAATTATCGCTCAAGCAAAGAGGTCTGATCATATTCAAAGTGCCAGAGACATCTGTATAGCTGAATTAAAACCTGGAAAAGTCAAAACTTCTTGACTAAATTACTGATCATAAGCTACTTATTCAAATCCAGTACAGGAACAAAGTTTTTACACAGCCCAGGCCAATGGACTGAGTGGCTGAAAAGCTTTTCCCCCCTCGTGATTAATTATTACAAGCCTGCAAAAAATGCAGGTATTCATAACCTGCATACTAAACAGATTACTCATCTTAAATATTCAGAATGCATGCAATAACAACAATAATGATAAGATTTAAAAAAAAAAAAAAAAGAAAGGAAGCTAACGTAATTTAAAATAAAAATTATGCAGGTTTGAGCTCACAAAGGTTTAGGAATATGTGAGCTTTCCATGGTTCTATCATGAATTTGCAGTTTGGCCCTGACACACATCCCTTAACCTTGGAGCCATTGCTGAAAGTGAGTAAAGGCACACAATAAAAATTTCACGTCTGAAAATGCACTAATCCATATAGAACTCAGAGGAAAGAGGCTGGAACTCAGAGCTCCCACACGCCGGCTGAGGATCTCTGCTGTTTGGGTGCAGAGCTTCCCCATTTCTTCTCTCACTTCTCTCCTCACTGAATAATTAACTGTTCCAAGATGTAGGTATAAATTCTTCTTAAGATAAAGTTTAAACTTGACTTCCTCAATACCATTTTTGGTGCTTGCTGTTCTGTGCTATGCACTGCCCAAACTTTCTTTTCTCCAGAAGCTGGATCATCTGTATAAATATAATTTGCATGAAGTTATTCTGATCATTTCTGCAATTTACATTTCAGGAGCACAGCTTCAACAAAATCTGTTTCCTGCCAGCTCTTGGAGTTTTATTCTAGTCCCTACTATACGCGACAGTACAACACCATATTTTTATAGAGAGTAATCTCCGTTTAGGTATAAAAAAAATGGATCTGCAATGAGGTTTAAATCTCAGTGTACAACAGGGATTATTTAACCCTTCTGGAGAACATGGATCTGAGGGCCTTGACCAGGATGAGCATCTTTGGCTGTGTGAAAATTGTTCCCGCTAGCCATTATCTTAGCAACAAAATAAGCTCATGCTTGGAATCACCTTGCAGGAAACTCTGTCTTTTCCCTCTTATTCCAGGGAGCTGAGCCAAGCCATGGGAATCCCACAGTCAGCAACCAATAGAGCAGCCCAGGACAGCCCAACCATAATTCAAGTGGGAAGGGACTCTGGAGGTCACCTAATACAACTGCTCCACTGAAAGCAGCTCCAAATTCAAAGTTTATTTAGGTTATCAAGGCTTTCACTTAATTAATGTCCATAGCTGACACCAGCAGCACGACCAAGGTCTCTGTGTGGACATGGACACATTAGGATTTGTCACCTTGTGCTGAAAAATGGTCAGGTGCAAAGGGATGGAACAAAGCAAAGTGCAAGAACTTCCTCAGAAGGGATAAAAGAGCAATTTGGATAATCTGCTTTCCCCACACACACCCAGTGACAGAGTCTGTTGGCAGGTCAGGATCAATAACTCTGATTTCATAGCGGGGGGTGTTTTCCCTGCCCTGTGTTCACTCCTGAGCACCTGGAGTCCTGCAGCATACTGGGGTGTGCTCATATTGAGCAGCAGGGACAGGAGCACACACTGTCCCATTACTGCCCTGCACCATCACAACACTGCAGCACCTAAGATCAGCTCTGCTGCCTTCTGCTTCCAAGGCAGGGAAGTGTTAATGCCTATGTCCACAGCAGCATTCAGTCCTGGAGGAGCAGTTCTCAACCCAAGAAGCCTGACATAAAATGAGGCTAGAAAACAGAATCTGACTCAAAAAGTTGTAGAGTCCTGTGCCTTTATCCAGAAGGAAAGGACCTCTCCGTTGAAGGGTAATGTCTTGTGCAGGACACATGAGAGAAGGACAAAAGGCAAGAGCTGCAGAGAAGGTTTCACACAAGGTTCTGTTCTAAGCAGGTTAATAGCCTGTTTTACTTTCTTATGAACTATTCTGACTTTATGCTCTGCCCAAATATTTCCCCTGGTGTTCCCATCCCTTGTCCACCCACACTGCTGAATGCAGTGGCACAGGCAGGGAGAGTGGAGCTGCTCTGCCAAACCCTGCACTCCAAACCCCATCTACCACCCCAACACCCAGCTGGGAGAGCACAAACCAGGGCAGGAAGGAAACTCAGGGGCAGAATAGCTGTGTGCTCTCATGAGAGACAAAACCACATCTAAGTGCTTTTGCAGAATGTTAACAGTCTGCATAAAGCCCCATCTCACCTGTCTGAGGCCAAATTACCCAGCAGGACAGAAAAGGTTCATGTGGGCTCACAAGGAACAAATTAACTTCCCTCCAAAAGCCCTCTGCAAGTCACTTGAGTGCTCAGTCCTGTGCTCACCCAGTACAATATGACTCTATCAGCTATTTCTTGCTTTTGGGTCACAGGGCCTGGAGGCAGATGATGGGCCCTGCAGGATGAAGTCTGTATTAATTATCCTCATGCTGCTGCAGCCCTCTCCTATCCAGGTACCAGGAATACAAGTGGATTGGGAGGCCTGCAGGCAGGTGTGTTCTGTCATTTTAAATATCATAAATCAAGCCCTCTGTTTCCATGTTTCCAACTTCCCTGAGCTTTCTCTAAAATCTAAATTTGGAAGCATTTTGGATCCATGGCAAGCAGCTACAGACTTTTTGTGTGCATACACACTTATATCCATGTATATGCATGTAAATAAATATGAATTAAAAATTATACAAATTTTCATGCTTAAATAAATGTTTCTATGTACCACACTGTATATAATTCAAACTGCCTACATGTGGGAAAAGCACTTCATTTGTACTCTAAAACTTGACTTTTTATTTTTGTTGTCTAGCAGATTATCTTAAAGCTTTGTTCTTGAGCCACTACCAATAAAAGGCTCGTATATATTCTCTTGGAAAAGCAAATTCTACATGCAGAGCATACCAAATCAGTTCCTGCCAGTGCAGGAGGCACACAGAGCTGCTCTGAAGCCTTCTGAGTCATGCTGAAGCTCAGCTTCCACCAGCAGCAGATGTGAGACACCATGGATTGGGAGCTTGTCAGCACTGAAAGATTTTTATGGCAAATTTACCCTACAGTTTTGGTTTTTTTTTTTTCTGGTTTGCTTCCTCCCCTTGCCATTTTCCTATTCTTTGGTGCTTTTCTTCCACAAAACATGAATGGCCAGATCCTTCCTCTAGAGCAAATCCACAGCAGAGTCTGTCTTCACTAGCATTTGGTGCTCTATTTATATTACCCTTCAGGAGGCTGTTCTCTATTTCTTTCCTCTGGCTTTCTTCTGCTCTCTTTTATCAATCCCTTCTAGTGACCTGAAAAGAAAGCCTAAAAATTGAGAGCCACTGAAGTATATGCTCAATGCCCCCATTAGTCAAGCTGTAGGGGACACTCAGCACAGAAAATAAATTCAACTAACCTTTGGAAAAATCTTTATATAAATGTTCTACAAAGTCATCCTGCTGGTTCCAGGTCCACTGGAGACACCCAAGGAAGAATAATTCTGGGACATCAGAGATACCATAAAGGGGAATAGCTCAGAATCTGTCCTAGAGACTGAAGAGAGAAAGAATTCTTTGGTCTCAGGGACTTTTTTTTCTACCTTCTTCATTTTATTAATAAATAAAGAAAAGAAGAGTTGTTCAAAGCCACCTTAGAGATCTGATGTTTCTCAGTTTCTGTGAGCCTCATTCAACTCACTGAATATCTCTGTCAGCCCAGGAAGATTCATAATTCATTCTGGGAAGCCTATTGCAACCCTGCAATAACTC
Organism: Zosterops lateralis; assembly: GCF_965231275.1. NCBI lineage: Eukaryota > Metazoa > Chordata > Aves > Passeriformes > Zosteropidae > Zosterops > Zosterops lateralis. The sequence continues at coordinate 20,912,584 of NC_139772.1, read as the reverse complement.
TTCAAACATTTGTAAGGCTTTTAAAAAACTTTCATTCAATCTTATTTCTAAACCAAATATATCCCTTTACCTATTCCTATTCCATTCTCCTTCCAGAGTCCCAGAGGTCATGGCTTGTCTAGATCTAGGGAGAGTGGCAGGAAGGGAAAATGGATTGTAAATTCACTTTAGGTCACCCAGAAGCCATTCTGTCTCTGTCCTTTCTCGCTGGCTTTTCCTCATTTCCTTTTGTGTTTCCTCAAAGAACATTACACACTTGGCTTCTCAATCAAGAACAAGACAATGTCAAGCACATTAATTTGTCTATGAAGCAGTCTTTAAATGTTGACAAAAGAAAGCCTAAGGAAATGCAGACAGACAAGATAAACATTACTGATTCAAAGCAAAAGACAACCCCAAATCCTCTTTAATCTGGTAATTTAGGTTTTCAAGACTGAATTGTACTGAGCAACTGATATTTTGATACTGTCAAAATATACTATATTTGTGTATATATTATATATACACACATGTATATTTTATGTGTATTATATGTATGTATATATATATAATTTTTAAGAAATGACCATTAAAAACAGAGCCAAATATTAGTGAGTAAGAACTTGGGAGATGAAGAAGGACTAGGAACATTTCTTGACCCCTGCTCTGCAGTTTCTACTCACAACTAATAGAGTTTTGCAGAATTTCAGCAATTTTTATAGCAAGAATGACATGATTTTCCATAACCTACCATTTCAGGATATCACTCAAAAAATTACAATACACTTGTATTTTTTATGGAGTTACTTTGGCCTTCCTGTCTATTGTTGGAGCTGTAACTTGAGCACATATCTGTATTTCAGCTGCAGCAGGTAATGAAATGTTCATAACACTGAAGTTCATGGCCAAAATGAACCAGAAGAGTTGACAATATTAATATTTAACATTTGTCTTTATTATGCTGCCCAATTAACACCGCTTTAATTTTCTGTGGGGTAATTATTACAAGCTACAAGCAAGTGCATTAGGAGGTTTCTTCCAAACAATGGTTGCGAAGTAGAAATACAAAGAACCAAACAATAACAGAGCAAATGCTCTGCATATTCCAGAGAAACTGCACAATTAGGGAAGAATTCCTGCTGGTATCTGTCAGTGATACTGCTTGGTGGAGATAGTACTAGGTGCTGTAGGCAGTTCTTTAAATAACAATAAATGAGCTCCAAGGTACCACTGGCAATCTTGTGGTAAACTCATATTCAACCAAGAGCATGTACTTAGGAAAATAAAGGGATCATATTAAAAAAAAACCCAAACCAACCAAACAAAAAACCGCACCCCACAAAACAACACTAACAAAGCAACAAACCCTCACTGGTCGAAAGCTGAGAATCTGTCTCCACTATTTCACCAGATTCTAGAAGCACAGCTACTCTCTAAGCTTCAGTGGCTTTTTTTGGTACTGAGCAAGGAGTGCTCAGTGTTAACATCCCTAGAAAAAAAGGAAGACTGCATGGAAATTACCTCACTGGGAGCTGGGAAAGGGGCTCAGCCTGGAGAAAAGGAGGCTCAGGGGGGACCCTGTGGTTCTGCACAACTCCCTGACAGGAGGAGACAGCCGAGGGGCGGGGGGCGGTCGGGCTCTGCTCCCAGGGAACAGGGATAGGATGAGAGGGAACGGCTTCAGGCTGGGCCAGGGGAGGCTCAGGTTGGAATCAGGAGGAATTTCTGCACGGAAAGGGTGGTCAGGCCTTGGCAGGGGCTGCCCAGGGAGGTTTAAAGTGCCCATCCCTGGAGGTGTCCAAGGAATTCGTAGATGTGGCACTCGGTGCTGTGGGCTGGGGACAAGGTGGGTTTTGGGGACAGATGGGACTCCATGGGCTTGGAGGACTTTTCCAGCATTAAAGATTTTATGATTTCATTATTCTAATTACTAATAAAAATCAAAGATAGCTTTATAATAATCAAATAATCAAATAAGTCACTTCACCAGCTCTGCAGAAATCTGTCTCTCCCCAAAAGCACAGAACAGTCTGTTTGGCAAAAGCTTATCTTAAAAAGATAAGTGCAATCATTTTCATATAGCAGCAACATTTTTCCTTTTCAGCAGAATTGTACAGGAGTGGAAGAATGTTCCAGGCCATAACTGAAGCCTTCTGGGTGGCCTTGGGCAGCTTTGTTGGGAGTATCTACATGGTGCATTGCTGGCAGATGTGAGCTCCTCCTGCCCAAGCTCCATAAATAAAGCTGAATAAATGCGGTTAGCACAGCACAGTGTGCCCAGCCTGCTGGGCCCTAGGTGAGTCGAGACAGAGGGCTGGTGATGAGAGCTGCTCATTCAGCCCTGGCATGGGGATGAACATGATGGGGATGAGCTGGGCTGAGGTGCCACCTGCCAACAGCAGGCTTTGTCAACATGGCCTCTGCTCCTCAGCTGCAGGAGCTGGAGACGGCAATTAATGCCTGGATCTGGGAACAGCCCAGGAAGGTGAGGTAATTTACTCTCACAACCAACTCTGAGATGCTCTGAACCCAGAATGAGATGGCTATATAATTATTTCTTCAGGGAGCCAACCTTTTTCCATATGTGTGCTGTGGAACGGAGCCAAACTGAGGCTGTCTGCACACTTAATGTTCAATTTGGTGAGCTCTCCACTTGGAGAATATAAACATACATTTGTGTCTGTGCTATCAGCTTTGAGTTCGTGAGACTTATGAGTACTTGACAGCTCAACGTGGCTAAACAAACCTGTTATTTAGTTTTCAGATAGTGTCAACCTGAGTTATACGGAAACAAGCCCCCCTAAGGAGTTTACTTGAAAGTGGACAACTCAGCTTCAACACCTCGCTGGTTTTCCAGTCACAGAATTGATAATTGCACTCCAGCCCTTTCTAACAGACAGCATACTGCATGCTAAATTATGGCTGAACACTTAACAAAGTTCATTTGAGTGGTTTCAAACAGCAAAAGTAAGCTTCCCCACTCCCCTTCAAAAAAAGAAATCTAATTATTCATTCTGTCAATCTCATGCAAGATGTTGTTTTTACATTATTGCTTTCTTATTACTGTAACTGCAGTGCCCAGAGAAAAAGAGAGCATGAGGAATAAATCACAGAAACTCCACTAATTGTTGGATTTTTCCTTTTATAGTTTGCATTTTATTCAAATCCTGGGTTTATGATCTTATTTTTCAGGGCACAGAAACTGCCCCAACCACACTGGAGAAAACAAACCTCACCAGTCCCCTACATCAAGACAGAATAATTTTATGAACAGTTACATAAATTACCTTCCAAAATACTTTGTGAAGAAATATCTTGTGGTATTGAGAAACACCCACTGCTGTAACTCAGAAGGTCAAGATTTCAGGGTTTAAAGCACTGCACATCCACAGATACAGTACAATGGACTGAGACAAAAATGACCAGAAGTCACAACTTGCAGAGCAAGATTTGGTGTTTCATCAGAGAAAGAGATCTGGATGACTACCCAAGGCACAGTCACACACTGCTCTTCCTTCTCTATGTGACAATCCACAATTTCACCTAGCTGGCCTGGGGCAGCCTCTGAGACACACAACCCTGCAGAACTGGACTTATGGACACAGATGTCCCCAAGTGCCTTAGGAACAGGGAGGAAAAATGCACATTATCAGGAAGATGGAGCAGGAGCAGCTGGAAGTTGAGCTGGTTTTTTATCTTTCTGGTTGCTTTGTGCCCTGGAGATTTCCAGGACTGGAGTTACCTCAGTGCAGCACAGGAATTTTTCAGTTAATTAAAAATAATAATCGGAGAAAATTACATTTACGGGGAAGAAGAAAACTGATTCAAGGCATCAAAGATTTTTTTTGAGCACAAATTCTATTGGAAGTCTAATGGTTTTGTACAACTAAATCACTTTGACTTGGAAAAAAACTTGAGATCCTGTACATTTGAAAATCTTCTCCCATATCAGCAAACTCCAAAACCTTTAGTTAAGTAGTAATAAATCCATATCTGCAGTGAAACTTAAGTGCAAGTATTCAGCACCATTCAGCAAATGTCATTTATTTTAATTGTCAAAACCAGAGCCAGCACTGCTGTTTTCTCTGCTCTTCAGAGAAAACTTTGTCAGCTACTCAAGCTCCTGTATGTACAGAGCTGCCTGAATATCCTTTGGGACATCCCCAGCTCAGAGCCACCACATCTCACCCTCCCTGGATTTCCCCATCTGCCACTTTTAGGAACCTGTGGGCTCTCCCATGGCACAGTGGGAGCTGTACAGGACCCTGGGCACCCTAAACTCAGCTCTGAGCAGAACAGAGCAACTCGGCAAACAGAAAGACAAGTTTAGCTGTCTCAAGGAATTAAAAAAAAAAACAAAAAACCCCAAAAAAACCCCCCCCAAAAAACCCAAAAAAAACCAAAAACAAACAAACAAACAAACAAAAAAAAAAAAACTCAGAATGAAGCCAGCAATCTTGGAAGAGCCAGCAGGCTCCCATGTCAGCCATATGCCTTCATATGTCTGTTCTGGGGGAGTGTTACAGCTCCTGCTGTTCCATTCTTCACTTTTTAAAGGAAATGTTACAAGGCCACAAGGACTCACAAACATTTGTTGACATTTCTTCTGGGTCAGCCTTAGGAGGCCTGCAAGAATTTAAACATATGGCAGTATTTAGCTGCGTGAGGGAATGGGTTGTTTCAAAGAAAAGCAGTATTTAGTTGCAAAACAGTTTAATCCACCATAAAAAAGTTTCAAATTTTTGGCCCAAATCCAAACTTTTTCTCATCATAGTTTTCACATATTTTTAAAGCAACAGCAGCTTACACGCTGAACAGGTATTGAGAAATACTGAGATACTTCACAATGTTTTCTACTGCCCTCCACAGAAATAATATCTTGATCTGGGATTGGAGATCAAACAGTTTTTTTATATGTGTTTAGATTTAAAGAGGGGGAGAAAAGAAGAGATAATTTGAGCACTGAAATGAAGGTTATTGCCCACACTTAAAGGACGTGGAACCTTTGCATTTTGAACCACATGATGAAATTGATTGGGTTTTCAGCATGTGTCAGTGGCAGTACATTTGCATTCACACGGCAGAAAAGTGGGATTTGCAAGGCTTTGTCTTGTTCTTCAGCTCCCTTTGCTCTCAGTCACCTGCTAACAAATGCACAGTGGCTCTCTGGCTGACACTCCTTAGGTCTTGCTGGTAAAAGAAACACATTGCACATCAGGAGTTGAGCTGAGGTTTGTCTCAAATAATGTAAAAAGGGCAGCACAATATTAAACTTCTTCAAAACCACACTGGGAGCACACCTGACCCAGCTGCGGGGCAGGGAAGGACCAAGGCAAGGTGCAGCCTCTTTTTCCTTCACTGCTGGTTTCCTCCAATACGAAGCTGAAGGAGGGCAGGTTTAGAGCAGATATGAGAGAGAAGTTCTTCCTCCCTGGCAGGGTGGGCAGGCCCTGGCACAGGGTGCCCAGAGAAGCTGTGGCTGCCCCTGGATACCAGGCAGTGTCCAAGGCCAGGTTGGACACGGGGGCTTGGAGCAGCCTGGGACAGTGGAAGGTGTCCCTGCCCATGGCAGAAGTGGCACTGGGTGATTTTTAGGGTCCAAAATCCATTTCTAAACCATTCTGGGATTCTGTGATTGCAGCTCACAATGAAAAGAGCTCCTGCCACTCTTCCCTTCCACAATCTTCTCTGTTAATTGTATAGCACAATATTTAAAATGAACACTTTAAGCAGTTGAAATGGAAGATCTAATGCAGAAAACAAGGTTGCAAGACCCACTCCCTGTTTATAATTTTCCCCAAAAACTATAGAGCAGACATGGTTTTTAAAATGAAGAGCAGATTCAGAAATTATGCTCCTCCTAAAATGTCCCGTTAATTAATATGTACTCAAATACATAAACTAACATGAACAGAGGGGACAAACCTCTCTGGTTTTGAACAACAGTTTGGAGCCTCAGAAGGAACCCAAGATTATTTTGCTGAAAACATTTGTAACAAATTAATATATAAGTGACTGAGATGGATACAGAAATTTTGTAGGAATTATGAGAGAAAAGCAAAAATGTCTAATTTTGACAAATAAATTGCACAAATAATTTAAACCTCTGGATGAGGAAGTTCAAAAGAGAGAGGTAGCACTTCCTTGGTGGTTCATCAGCTAGCAGCAAGCAGGCTTTTGGTGCATCACCTGTACTGTCAACCAGATGAAGGAAAGTTCCTTGTAGGTCTTATTTTAATTCAATTATAGGCTGGAAAATCACCAAACACTCTGAAACTTAAAATTAGTCAGAGGACAAACTTCTGTCATTACAAATCTGTGTGGATATAATAATGAAATGAATAAAAAATTGAAGGTCAAGTTACTTTTATCCAACTTGCATAGTCTGAACCAAACTATCACCCAACTTTGGTCAGAGAGGTCACTGTCCAAAATGCTGAAGACTGTGCAGTCCTTAAGAAACAGAGCACGTCCCATCCTCTAAAGTTACCCACTTACATTTAACCTTTATCTAAAATTACCTTTTATTCTAAACTCTTCAATAATAAAATGCATGAGGCATTAAGGGAAGGTAAAAGCTGAATTTCAGAATCCAGTTATCAGCAGTGATCACAACCAGGAAAATGAGGGTTACTCTGAGAAAGTTCCAATAACTCCAGAGGAAACAAAACAAAAAACTCTGTGATTTTTAGTCACCACATAATAAATATTAAAACTTAGGAGAATTTGTACTTAAAAGCTGAATTGGACAATGATGAAAGGTCCTTACTACAGAAGATATTGAAGGGTATGAAAGATCTGGTGACCTTGACAGAAACAACTGGAAAGTATTAATTAAATGCTCATGTGATTAAGTAAATAAAAATTAGAATGTGAAAACAAACAGTCTAAGGCTGTAGTGCTTAACCTTGCAGCTGAATTCCAAGCTTAAGAATGTGTGAGCCAGGTAGATCAAAAGATGTATCAGCAGCATAGGAAAAATAACAAAACAATGAATAAAAGGCACTGTATGACTCATTGAGATGTCAGAGAGAAAATGGCATCAGAGACCTGAAAGCATCAGCTTGCAACATTAAATAAAAGGTTAAAAATAAGAGTTATCTGGTGCCTTCAATGGCAAGGGTGGACAGCTTTAATCAAAGGCTGGGAATTCTGAAGAAATTTTTATAATGATTTTTTTCTACACGCACTTGGTGTTAAATCCACGTTTTCTCAACTTCATGATAGAAGGCAAGACTCACAAGTCCATTTTCACCTTTGGGTGAGGGAAACAATGGAAGTGTTTTAAGTGCCCTACTGTGATGGAAAAAAGGCTTGTTAGATTCTTGAGTCCATTGACAATTTTTAAGTAGGGAAAAATAAAGATGGATTCAGTTCTGCATCTGTAGACAACACAGACATAAAAAAACCTGAGAGCATGGAACAGCAAGTCTGGGTGGGGGATCCTATAGGAGTGACAGTTTCTGGGGGGATGCTGAGGGTTTTCTCACAGTGATGACATGGTGGTGGCACTGGTTGAGCTTGATGATTTTAAAGAACTCCAAACTTACTAGGTTTGTGATTTTATGACTAAAAGCAGAACTGTGGATTTCACTGCTCTGCCTTACAGAGAGGAGCAGCTGTGCTTTGGACTCTTGGACACAATTCAGCCATCAGTTGTGATGAAAACCTCATTCCAACCCCCTGGAAGCAGAGGGGTTTGTCTGTATTTAGCTGCTTACCCCAATTAATTCATTCTTTTTCCCCAATAAGAAAATAAAATTAGTGTGATGCACCTATGAGCCATTATAAAAGCTATGCAAATATTGCCAAAGCACTATAAATATTCATTTCAGATTAAAACATTTTGATCAAATTCACACACTTTCAGATCCTATATCTGAAAATGCTTTCCTGAATCCAGATTATCAAGTGCATTTGCTGAAACAGCGTATTTTGTGTAGCTAGCTATTCACAGCAGCCTTTCATGTTGTCATTGCTAATATTCCTGTCAGGATCCAAACTCCATGAACTACACATCCATTTAAGAAACTGAAGGTTATCACACATCACTTGTACATCACATAAGCCCAGCTCAAAATGCACCAAACAGGCCACAAAACCCCCCAAATAAACACAATTCCACCAACAACACATGTCAGTGACCTTGAGCAAATGGTTAAGTGAAGTGAGAAAAGTGGATGACATGCTTAAATCTTTTCTGAGTATTTTGGTGACATACCTAATTTTCAATTACTATATTAGTATGTAATTATTGCACAACATAGTGCAAATGGAAAAGCAGGATGACCTTCATTAAATGAATTCTTGTAACAAAGTTAAGTAATGCTATTAAATTACTGTATGTTCCTAATTACACCAAATCAACATATTTTTCTTAGAGTCATGGAATCACAGAATGGTTTGGGTTGGAAGGGACCTTAAAGCCCATCCAGTGCCACCCCTGCCATGGGCAGGGACACCTTCCACTGTCCCAGGCTGCTCCAAGCCCCAATGTCCAACCCGGCCTTGGACACTGCCGGGGATCAAGGGGCAGCCACAGCTTCTCTGGGCACCCTGTGCCAGAGCCTGCCCAACCTGCAAGGGAACAATTCCTTCCCAATATCCCATCCATCCCTGCTCTCTGGCACTGGGAGCCATTCCCTGTGTCCGTCACATCCACCTGTCTAATTTTAACATATAAATTCTAGGGAGGGAGAGCGCATGACCATGGTTTTAAGGCAAGGTAGGAGCATCTGTTTGGATAAACTATAATAATCACAGTTCGAATTTCTCATTAGCTTCAACCAGTTGAACACCCAACACTTCTGCTGTCAAATCCAAACTAATTATATCCCAATTTACAGCAATCATTAGCTCCAATTAGCAAACATGATGGCTGCCTCAATCACAAACAGCACAGTGAGGTTTTGTAACTCCCTCCAACTTGGGCTGAAATGCAGGTTTGGTCAAGATTACTTCCACTGATATGAAGCCTAATAAGATATATCTGCTTAAGCACTATTTTTATTATCCAACAATATAAATGTCTTTGCTGCACTAAAACAACAAACATCATGAGAGACAATCAGGTGACTTCTCATTTATACTCAGATTTTAGGCCCACAAATTAGGGAAAAGGAGACAAGCTGAGCATGACTTCAGCTCATTAGAAGTATTACTAAGAGCTGAAGCCAAGCTGGTGTATTATTCTGCACTCCTGGTAAGATATGAGCAGAAGCTCAGGCTGCTATAGGAGCATCTCTGCAGTATTTAGCAAGCCCTCCATCCTCTTTCATCACCATTTAGTACCTCTCCAAATAAACAGCACACAGCTAAAGAGGAAAATCCTCCTCCTTGGGAAGGAAGAACTCCAATTCAATAAAGTGATGTTAACTTTTTTTCTTCCTTACATTAAATACCAGTTTTCAGTATCAGCTTCAGGTCAGATTTTTAGCTAGAGGTAAAACATCCTGTAACTGCTTCCAGTTTAAGCAGGGCTCAGGATGAACCAGCTCTAGCCGGAGGGAAGGCAGGATGGGGTTTACAGTGTCTTTAGGAAGAGCACAGCTTCCTCTGGATGGCCAAAATGCCATTACCAGGATCTCCTCAGTACAGCTGCCAAGGCATCACTTGCCTTTCACCCCAAACTCAGCAAGTTTTAAATGCCTTAAAATGCTCATTCTCTTTTAATTTTCACAGCCTTAAGTATCTTCTGTGCATCTACACTGGTAACTCTTTTGTTTTGGCCTAACTCGCTTTCAAAGTCCTAAATCCCGAAAACAACCAGTTTTGCTTAACTCATATGACTTTTGTATATAGAGAAGGTGACAAAACTAATAAAATCCAAAGCAGTCAATGAAATACAGAGCAGTAAAAAAAAAAAAGAAAGGAACATAAAATATTGAGTCAGAACTCTCTCCTATATGCATAACGTAGAAACCAAAACTGCAACCCATTTTCATTAAATGTAACTTTTGGAGAAAGGACAAACAAGCAGAGCAGAACAGAAAAGCGTGGTAAAGACAATATTGCCAAAAGAGTATATATTAGTATATATACTACACAGTAATATATACAATACATTAGGATATAAATGATGCATTTTTCAAGCACTTTTCTCAATCTATCAGCAAAGAAATGATCGGGTGCCAGCTGATCCTCACCCTGTATTTGTACATCACCCCCACAGTATAAACTTACAGTTTCATTGCTTACAAACCAAAAATGCTGAAAAGGAAATAACCCCACAAAGGTTCCCATGGAATGGCACACTCCTGACATTTGCATCTCCCATCCCTTGCACCTCTTCTCCCCTTGGTGTCTCTTCTCTCCTCAGCAGCTTGAGCCTGTCCTAACCTACAGCAGCAGTCACAGCTCTGACCTAAGGACAAACCAGGCAGCTGAGTCTGAAAGGAGAAGCACCTGGCCCTGGCAGTTCCCTCAGTTATCAGCAATAATGAAGGGCTTTCTGCACAGCTGAGAGAGGCTCAAGAGCCACATGTACTGCTGGGAAATTTTTTGGTGGGCAAGAAGCAGGACAGTGTAGCAGTATTCTTTGTGTAAGTGCTGTGGGCAGACACAGACACATACCTGGGACAGAGGTTTGAGAACTTGCATTGCTTATTTTTTGTCCTACCTCTCCATAAACACTCCTGTCTTCAGAAAAACACCACAGGCCTGGAGTAAATACATTCTGTGCTTATTAGCTTATTCAGAGGAAAATGGAAATGGTGCTTTGCACTGAGGATTGCATTGCACTGTTCATAAATGACACATTTTTCACCAGCAATGGATTAGCATTTCCAAGCTAAGAAGTGCTTAATTTTGCTAATTTAATTATTTAATTTACTTATGATGTGAGCCACAGCTTCTGCAAGTTCTGAAGGGCACTGTTGGTCACTGTTACATCCACAGGTTTTTGGGTTAGCACATGGCTTTTATGTAAGAAAAGTCTTCATCTGTTTTAGATTACTTAGATTGGAAACTCTTCCTGGTTTGACAGAAGGACCTATCTCTCTAAAACCTCTCGATTTCTAAAAGCATGTGCAAACGTATTCCAAGGGATGGGCACAGCCACTTGGGGTGGTGTAAAGAGACGAATGGCCTGGATAAAGGCCATAAAACAAGCCACTGAAAGAATCCACAGCGGTAGGAAAAGAACCCACATTTTTTACTCAGATGTCTCCAGATTAGCAAATGTGACATTAAGCATATAGTCTATCAATCTTTTCTGTCAGTTTTTACAAGACCTTAAATCCCTTTGCACTCACACCTCTCCATGTTGGTGATAACAGTGTTTCTTTAAAATTGTGACTCTAGAAATAATGTCTAAAAAATAACCAAAACTTTAGAGATGTCTAAATTAGCAATGTCTCACTTTCTCTGGCTCCCTGAAAATTTGGGTCCAGCCTACATCAGAGATGCCTCAGCCATTCATGATAGCGTAAGACAAAAACCTGAGAAGTTTTTCAGCTGGCAGAAGCCAAGTCAGTTCTGCCATATGAGTTTTATCCATGAACCGATAAAAGCATTTTTTTGCCAGCACACGCTGTGCTTAAAATAAGGAGCGTTGTTGACACAGCTATCCTGGCAGAACTCTATCAGCAAACACTTTCTGCTGCAGAACAGGACCCAAAACATAACTTCTTCATGAGAATTTTTTTTAAAGTTTGAACCACAAAAAACCTCCAAACTTGGAGCAGATGGTTTGGTGAGATTACATTTCTTTAAGAGATAACATATCCATTTGAAGAGAGTTCTGTTTCCTGCCACTGTCCTGACCTAAAACTAATTACAAATAGTAATATTATAAAAAGGAATCATTTCACACCTCTGGCCTGTGAAGTCCTCCTCTATTCCTTAGCTCCATGAGTCTGTGCTAGTGGATTTTCCCTGTTCCCACCCCTCTGAACAGAGCTACTACTGCTGTTACACCAAGCAAAGGCTCTCCCACCAACTGCATGCACATTTCCGTGTGCCTTCCAAGATATCCACATATTCTCCTACAGAGAAACAAGAGGCAGACAAAGAAATAAATTTGCAAGTGGTGTCAGCTGAGTCCAACTGACACCATGTGGGCGTCAGGAGTTCCTCTGAAGTTCAATCTTATGTCTTATCCAAAGACAGATTTGCTGGTGCCTGAAAACTGTTACATGAGTCATTTACTAAGAATACTGAGAGATGGAATTAATTTTCCTCTGAATTAAAAATTCAAGGGTTTTTTTCTTCTAGGAAATAAGTACCTAAAATTACAGCAAGTCTGTCACTTTATGATTTTTGCCTGTTTTAGCATCTGAGAAACCATCCACAAAGTACAAGTAAATGTCCTTTCTTTTCTGCATAAAGGATTGCAACTATTGGATTTATGAGTGAAATAGATACCTGACAACATTATCCTAAAAGAAGCTGGAGAAATAATAACAGTTCAAGGATAAGAAAAATAAATATTGGAATTCTATACCGTAATAGCTGAAGAAAATACTTGAAATAAATTACTACTCTGTATTAATTTAATGTTCTTTCTTTTGAAAACCTCAGCAGTTCCTTGAGATATTTTTACAGTTTTATCTGAATTTTGTCTCATTCTCTGGTACTCTCACAGCTCTTCAAGGAACATTTTACTGCAGGATTAAAATCTTTACATTTCCTCTATTTAAAATTAAGAAACAATCAGAACTGAAATAGTCATATTGAAGCAGTCGGAAAAGAACAAATGAAACACAGGGAACATCTTGTGAACTGATACACTTTGAAGAATTTTTACGAAGTTTATTTTTAAATGGCAAGGACAAGACTATGGATTTCACTACAGGTCCATAAATCCAATATACACCCCTTGGTTTTCCCAGGATCTGTGAGAATTTAACAAATGTTCAATATTTAATTTGAAAGAGCACAATGGATATTTTATACAGAAAAAACACTGCAAATACAATTTGCCTTCTCTGATCCAAAAGATGGTAAATAAATCTGAAAAAGGTAATTATAAAAAACTAATTCCACTCTTTATTTTCTTTTATCAGAACTTTTAAGACAAGTTTTGGTATTCCTTCACTCAAAGGTCCCCATTCCCGTGGTGTTTCCTCAAAGTGACTTAGAAGGAACAGCTCACCCAGGATGTTATTTTGGGGTGGGGCTCAGTACAGCCTGGTTTGGAGGGGTCAAGAGCAGGTTCAGGTAATGAAAGCTAGTGCAGCTGAGCTGGGAGGGCTGTGGCAACTTCATTTTGATCATTCCTCAGGAGAAACTGGAGAAACTCTTCTGACGAGCACTTGGGCTGGTGCCACCTGAGGGTTGTGGCAGCAGAAACCCAACACCCCTCACTCAGCTGCCTTGAGCAATGCACAGCCTCTTCAAAAGCCTGCTGACCCCATTTGGTTCTGAGGATTTAAACTGGCTGGTTTAGTGTTTTGCACAACATTTAGGACTCTCAAAATATTGACATATGTAATTATACTTGAAATAATTAGAATCACAGTAAAAAAAAAAAAATAAAAGTAATGCACACTCAACAACAAAAGGAGAGCAAAAGGGGGATCCCTGTGGATCCCTGTAGTAAGTGTGCTAGAAAACCTGAACTGAGGTTGGGAATCCACTGCATATGGCACTGTGAACCCTCAGACCTGAGCCAGCTCAGTGAGAAGAATCACACGGAGTTGAAGGAGGTCAAGAATGTGAAAAGGGAATCCATGATATGAGGATATTGAAATACATGCAGTAGAGACATAGGTTAAAAGATCTAGGCACTGAAAAGGTGAAAGATGAAGCAATATTAGGGTGAAAATTAATAAATAAGAATTAATTTTATATCTGTCTTTCATCCAACTGAGCACATATGGAGAAAAGAGGATCTGTGTTCTTCTTGCCTCTGGCACTCAGTCTATTTCATATTTATACTTCCTGCAGGGTTAAACTTTACATGAAACAAAGATTTTAGTTACACCACCTCCATGATCTCTGCCTTTGCCTACATTTAACCCTATTAACTATCTTTAGAAGTTCTGATGCCTTCCACACAAGTATGTGCCGGGATTCCTTCAATATCCAAGAATATTCAAAGTCACTTATAATCCCCTATATCCCACTGCTGTAACCTGCCAAAAATTCGGTGAAAGCATTTCAGAAAAGAAAAACAAGGAACAGGTATTGGTTATACCCCTTCATGAATCGTATTTGGAATGAAGAGTCTTTTTCCCCACAAATCATAAGAAATTCTTGGGAAATTTCTGGAAGGAGCAGTGATGCACACACTGTGCTCAGTGCCACAGAGCAGAGCCGAGAGATAATTACCCTGTGAGCACGGAGTCAGTGCGGTGTAAAAAAGGTGCCAAAAATCCCAGTGCTGTCATTAACAGATGCTGGCTGCTTGTCAGCTGCAAGGGGAGCACAGCCCTGCACTGCTGATGGGCAGATGAGAACACACCTGAACACGGCAGGATATTTATAAAATCTAATCATGCAGGGGAAAAAAATACAGCCATTGCTTCACAAAGACTTGTAGCACTTATTTCAAGTACAAGACATCTCATTTTTCCTCTCAAGCCAGCAGTGTCATATTGCTGATCTTTCCCTGATTAAAAACTAAGTTTCCAAAAACCTATTAAATAACTTTTAATAGGTCTAAGCCTACTAGATTTTTTGTATAGTCCCTGAATTGAAACAGGATCAAGGAGAGAAAGAACCATTAGTGAAATATTTTGTCTATTTGCAGCAGATCTATTTCCTTTGAAAGCCATAAACAGCAATGTTTAAAGTGTCTCAAAGCACCCTATAAATAATGGCACTTAAAACAAGGGGTTTCTACTTTCACTTCTGTTTTATCATGTAAATTATCAAAGAAAGTGTCTCTACACACAATTGAATAAAAAAGAAACACCAGGAATTTCTAGACTTCGACTCAGGCAGGCAAAGAAGGATACTGAAAAGGTGCAGCTCCTAAAACACCATCACATGTAAGCAACATACAGGTTTGAATGTAGGAAAGTCCAGATGTGCACTAGAAGATGAAAAATCCAAAGTGCCATAGGAACAGAGCTTGAGAAATCAGGAACAAGTTCTGGAAGAGGAACATGTTTGCAGTGTAAAAGCCCTGGATGATAATATTAAAAAAAAAAAAAAAAAAAAAAAAAAAAAAAAAAAAAAAAGGGCAAAACCCATTCCATGTTCCAAAAGAAGAAGAGTACAATCTGAAAAACAACGCCAGTGAGTGACCCAAGCCTGCGTAAGTCTTGTCCAAACCACAACATCTGAGTGAAAGATGAACCATCCCCTTGTTCTCCTGCCTGAGTGCCAAACTCTCCCCCTACCCGGGGTTAGAAAGGTCTTTTAATTACCCTAATGTAGGCACTTCTCTAACTGGACTAGCTATAGCGTTTTACAAAGATAAAAGTGGTCCTGTTTAGTTGTGAATAACAGCATTTACAACAAATAGCTGCTATTTCAACCAATTCATGTACATTTTATTTTAGCGGCTGCCCAAGTTCTGTAGCCATTTCAAGAGACAACATGCTAAACTTGTAAAGCATTTTAACTTTATCTGATTTCACTTTCATCTCTCACACTGAGTGTAAAACACATTCTTCTTATTCACAAAGAGTGCCACAGACAGAGATTTGGGCTGGAGCCTGATCTACATGACAGCTGCTGAAGCCATGGACAAGAAAAACTGTATCTGAAATTGCAGGGAGCAGGCTGGGAATGATAGCAACTGCAGCAGCCAGGAGCTGCTGAGCTGGATTGAGATATATTGCCCTGACTATTGCATTTTGTTCTTACGGCAGTAGCAGACCGAGTGCACTGCTCGGACTTCAGCAGCTTTGATTGCCCTAGAAAGCAGCAGGACAGAGCCAGTTCAGAGGTGCTGCTCCAGACTGAGATTCCCCAAGCTGACCTGGCTGGTTTAATTCCCTGTGTTAGCACAAATATAGGGCTGCTCGTGGTTCCCCCAGGTTCAATTCCCTGTGTTAATATAAATACAGGGCTGCTCCTGGTTTCTCCAGCTGCAGCTCCCCAGAGAGGGCACATCCTTGGATGGGATGAACTGGTATTGCCCCTAATATAGCTTCACGTATTTCAACTTTTCCTGGTTTTTCTTGGCCTTTTGGGAACAGCCATTTTCACCTGGACAGCCTGGCTCTCCACAGGTGACTGGGAGGAGCTCTGGGGACACTTCCATTTCTGGGTGTTTTTTCAGCTGGTGCTTTATCACCAGCAAGATGTGCTGTTGCTTGAGCAAATTCCAGAACCTGGTGTGGCTCAAGAGAGATTTCAATTTGACAAGAATATTCTGCAAGGCTCCTGAGATCAGGCTGGAGTGCCTGTAGCTGTCCACAGTGGGTATGGAGGGGGAACAATTAAAATAGCTGTATACATTCCCTCAGCCCCACCTCTAATGCTCATCTAGGAGCACTCTAAGGACATGAATCCTGAGCACACACAATGTTTATCCCTGAGAATTTGGCTGGGCAAAGAGACTGACTTGCCCTCTCTCTGTAAACCTTGGTAGATCCTTTCAGATTTTTAAACAGTACTTAATGGACATGAAGAAATGGTAGGAAAATAAGTAAGCAAATAAAAAGATGGAAAATAGGCAAGAGAGGCCTTGCTAGAGGAGCTGGGCAGCAGAGGGAGATGGCATTTTCAAAGACTGTGCAGCACATACAGCAACTTCTGTGAAAAGCTGGGAAAAAAGTGACCACTGTTAGGGCTTGAGGATGTTACAGCTTAATCACCTTAATAGGATGTTTTAGTGGTGAGCCCAGTGCAAAATGAGCCTCCCCTTTCCTGGGATTTTCTTTCTTTCAAAGGCTATTTGGCTTTACATTTGTCTTCTGCACCTCTCTAAACCAACTGAGCAACCCTCTCTCTAAGCATTACTCTTAAAACTTTGGTAATGTGAACTCAGAGTGCTCCCTCTTCTTTTCCGGTGTGCAGTTGCTGCATCCACAGTGGCAGAACTCTGTTTAAAAGCTTTTTGGCATACATTGGGTGCCAACAGCCTTGTCAAAGTTTTACTCCAGTTTCAAGCAGAGATTGAAAGATTCACAAATGTCAGATTTGTGTCTGCTCCTCTCCTTACATAACTTGCAAACACAAGTCATCATGCATGTACTACACCCACAGCCCCTTTTCTTAGCTAAAATAATACAATGCACTTTGGGAGTTTTAAACTCTTCACCTCAGATGAGGGATTTAAGGATGTGTTAATAAAATTATCTGTTTGAATTTTTCTAAAAGGACTGAAACACCTCTCCATGTACTGTCTTACAAAGAACGTGACTGTCAACATCTAAAGATGTTCTGAATTTCTATCAGGAACTTTGCTTTGATCAAAGGTAGATAAATCTTGTACTACGTGAATTTCTGTTCATATTAGTGCATAGAAGATATTTGTTTATACTGTTGGATTGTAAGATAGCTGGATAAAATAAAAATAAGTGTAAATTCCTACATTTTAGTCTGACAATCCTTGGGCAGCAAAAGAGAGAATAAAACTGTGCTACATCCAAAACTCACCAACTGAAGATCTAAATGATAAATCTTATGCTCTGAGAGGCTCCATGAAAGGTCTGGCTATCCAAACCACAGGATGCATTATTACATCCCTCATTTAGATAATATTTTTAGCGCCTACATTTTTTTTTCTCTATGTGCTAAAATATATTGATCTTCTATTAAAAAAAAAAAAAAAAAAAATTGTGCTAAGCACTTCATTTTCATAAAGCAAATGTTGGCCTTGGCAGACAACAGTCTATGATGGAGGTTTTCATTTACAGTACCTTAATTGCTTAATGGCTTTTTAGTCCCTAACTTAGTCCTGAAAATTTTCACAGAAAGAGTCTATGTAGGAATTTCCATTAACAAACATAAAAGGCACCTTTCCATCATCCTCTGAATGTTTACCTTCACTCTACAGCAACAGCAACAATAGGTTTATATCAGCTTTCTCCCTAAATCAGGAAACACAGCCCAGTTTCAAGGATTTCCCTGAGCCCTTCTCATCTTTCACTATGATATTTAATCCACTTTTTAATTTTTTATAGGGATAATTCTCCCCACTAAATATTCCAAGGGACTCAAAATCTTGTGTAATTGAATTACCAGGTTTATAGGTAGTCAGTTATAGACGAAATTGCCAAGGTGGGTGTGGGGAAAGAAGGAACATTTCAGCAAGATGTGGCCCATTATGCAAATTTGTCACCACATGCCATACATAATGAATAAACCTTGTGCTCTTAACACTTTGATTATAGTCTATACAGACAATGCAAATTAAAATTCCTGCTGCTGCATAAACGAAATGAGAGGAAATTATGTAAATTCTAACACATTAGATTGATTTGGTTGAAACAAAACCTGCTCCACTTGATGTTTTAGAGGAAGAGCCACAATTACAATGATTGAGAAAGTGCAGTGTTAATGAAGTGTGTTATTGCTAATCAGTTCCTCCTCCTCTGATAATGGCATGGCCAAGAGCTTTGCCACTGCATCATCCACTACCCACGGAGCCTCTGAGCTCTGGGGCAAACACTGAGGCTGCCAGAAACTCTTGTTTGTACCAGGAGCTCACAGGAATTCTGTGACTGACACCCGAGAGGGGTGTGTGTTCTCATACAGGATCATGGAGTGGTTTGGGGTGGAAAGGATCCTAAAAATCACCCTCTGCCACATGCAGGGACACCTTCCACAAGATCAGGTTGTTCCAAATCCCCGCCAACCTGGCATGGAAAACTTTTTGGCAATCCTGTCTGGCTGTCTTGGATGCTACTGGAAATCCTATCCAAGCAACTCCCCCTTGAGCGAAATAACCACCTTTCTGTGCCTGACTTCTCAGAAAATAAAGAATAAGATTTTCACCTGGTAATAAACTGACCATGTTTAGTTCATGGAAATTAAAGGCAAGGTCTTTTGGGCTTAAAAGTTCCCTGTCCAAATTAAAGAAACTGAAAAATGGGACTGAACAGTTTTAAAAGTTTTAAGTGAAACATTCTTCCAATAACAGTTGCCTGGGTTTGTTGTAGGAATTCAGAATGTCTCTAAAATGGGGATCATTTGATTAAATTCTGTGATCTGTAGGGAACTGATATGCACAGAGCTGACAGAGCTGTTCTATAGTTAATCAATAGATGAAGGTTACACCTTCTTTACACCACGAAGAGTAACATCTCTCCAAGCAGCCTCTCACCATTTTAAACAAAATTCTTTGTGGAGCTCCTCAACAGTGAGCTGCAGAATACTGCATTGCTATCTTAATTATCACTGTGTTGTATAAAATAATTAAGTAGCTTATTTATCATATTTTGCATTTTGCAGCCCTTCCTCTAAAATATTTCCATTGCATTTTAAAATTTTGCTATTTAGATAACTTTTATATCTCAGAAACATCTATCACTGCACGTAGTGACTTGCATTTGTTTCCTCTCTCTGCTGATTTGTGTCCCACTAATTTATTTTGGCTCCTGCTGAGACATGAGGAAGCACAGAGACATCTCAGTGCCTTCAGAGCAGCTTTACACACAGGACTGGTGCAGGCTGAGAATAAAATGCATCCAAAACCGCATCCTAAACCAGGGCAGCACAGGCAAGGAGACAGCTATTATGCAGAAATGACGTAACACATAAACACACAACACACACACCGAGGCTGGCACTTACCAGAAGAAATTCTAATATTTTGTGTTTGCTCCATGAACAAGGAAACAACAGGGGTCAGGCCCCAGCTGCGAAAGAAAATTTGGCAAACCGAGAAAAGAGAATGTAAAAATGAAAAGAGAAGGGAAAGATAGAAAGGAATTCATCTCTCCTAGAAATAAAGCGACATTTAGTTTTGCGGGCAGAGGATCCATTCTGGTGGCAGCACACGCTTCTCTGCTACGGTTGGGGTTTTAAAAATGCCAATCCATTTTTGCCTCATTAACTGGGAACTATCGCTGCCGCTGTGAGAGGCGCAGGGAGCTCGGACTGAGCTCCGATCCCTCCCCTCCCGGCATTTATCCCGGCTTTTGGCCGGGATGCTGCGGGAGCCGCCGCCCCCGCACAACGGTGCCCAGTCTAATTGCACCGTGCTAATTACAATCTCAAAGCGTGACGTCGTCAAAGAGCCATTCAGAGCTTGGCACAGACAGATTTGCAACCCAAAATGCGAAACATCGCCTAAAACCGAGGAACAGGGAAAACAACGGCAACTAAGTGGCTGTACAGGAGCGGGAGCTGAGCATTTCAGCGTGGGACAGATGTTTTCTTATATAAACCAGACACAAAGAATCACAGCGGTAAATATCTCACCCCACAGGAATCATCTTAATTTCCAGCTCACAAAGACCTTAGAGAACAGAGTCTCTCCACATTAGCTTTTACTTGAATTCTTTGACTTCCCACTGCTTTGCTTATAGGAACAAGCTCTCTTTGATGTTGGAACATTAGAAGGAGTGAAACAATAAATTTCCCATATTCTAATATCCAGGCATCCCGAGCTTGTTCAAGGACCCCTTGATTCATGAAGGCAAATAATTAAATTACCTGAGCTTTAATCAAGGAGTCTCTGCAGTCCCTTTTTGATGTCGATTGTGGCCATTTGAAGCTCCACACAGATAACTGGCCCACATGGGGTTTAACCCTTTTGGCACCAGCAGCAGACTGCAGGCAGTGTTCTGGCCTTCCCAAATGAGCCCCACAGCATTATTTGGGAATGCTGCTCCAGAAGGAGCACAGGAGGCATGGCAGGTCCAGGAGGAGGGTCCCTGTACCATACTGGATGGGATGTTCATTGAAAGACTGAACCTCTTTCTTCTAAACTAGCTGAAATTATTTCTCAGTCAAGTCAACCTGTCTTAAAAGCATTTTTTGGGAGCTGCTTTTTAGATGGCAGGACACAGGTATTAAAATACTGCTGTGAAGCAAAGGGGTTTGCCTTGGCAGTACAAGAGATTTCATTGTGCTTCCCAACTTTGTCCATGCTTCCCAACTATTTCCCCCAAAAGAAATGGGAGTGGGAACAGACTCCTCTAGTCAGGCGGAAGAACACTCTTCAAATAGGAAAATCAAGTAAATTTAAGCTTTCCCTCTCCTCAAATGCAAGCACCTGGATGAATTAATCTGTGCCATGACTAAGTCAAAGCCCTGGTCGTGCTGCCTGCAGAAAAACAGAAACTAAAGTCAATGCAGACACTGTGCTCTCAGCTGATTTGCCGTTCTGAATATGATTACTGAGAGAATTCCTCTGCATAAATGAGGAATTAGGCTCCTCTTCATTCATTCTAAGATTCTTTTGGGACATGAGGAGGGTTCTAAAAGGACATAATTAGAAGGCATAATTAATATATAGCAATCTCTCACTCAGTTCCCTACAGAGCTCCAACAACACAGCCATGGATACACCCCTAATTTTAGCAGCAGTTCCATGGATTATGGAAATGACCTCACCAGACTACTGAGATGTGGCAAAAACAGTTCTGCAACAGGACTTTTTCTAGTCTCATCTACAGCAGAAAGGCATCTATCCTGCATAGCACAGCTGTCATGCAGAGTGACATCTCAATTCACAGGCTGCAAAAAGCATAATGAGCATGCCTGCCTTCCCCTAGATAACAGGCAAATTATTTTGGGGCATGAGGATGTAGATGGAAATTCATGTATTTACATTAAGATGCTTGATAAGTTATTAAAAAGTTGGGATGTTTCTGATTTGTTGGAAAATAAAACTTGAGGCCTTCTGTAAAGCCCAGAGGAGAAATGTGTATAATGAATTGGTAAGAATGAGAAAAGAAGTCAATGTACACACAATTATATTCATTTTCCATAAAGCCAAAGGAGCTGCACATATAACTAACACGAGAAATTGGAAACCTTCCTCTTTGAGCAAACACTCCTGGTAAACCAGTGAAAAGTGTTAAAGGAGGAGCTGCTGATCTTGAATTCAACAAGCAATTATCATTCATTGACTCAAAGTAATAAAATGCCCAAGGCACTTATGGGTTAAATATAGTATACTTTAAAGAACATGGAAATAGTTAAAACAAAAGCTTTACTCCAATTTATTTTGAATTATTTCATTCCTAGTAAAACTGGATGTGATTTCCAGATGGGAGATACCTCTAGGCAAAACATTCTCCTTCTTGCCTCCAGTAGGCAAAATGACTAAATATGAATGGAACAATCTTTTGTAGATAAGATTAATTTAATTTACATTATTTTCTTAATAAAGTATCAATGACCTTCTGTAAATCTGGGGGGAAAACAAAAGTAAATAGAAGTTAAAAGTCCTGAGTTTTGATAGCTCTCTTATAAGATACAGCTTCCAAGAAATTACTTGCTGGTTCCTAATTTCTGAAGGGAAATACCATAAAGACTGAGCTGTTCCCCAGACTCTTTGTGGGAATAGTCAGGAGCAGGATTTCACAGCTCTGTGAGCAAAATATAGAATTGTACCAAGTGCATTAGTGATGGGAGATGTGCAGAGTCTGGTCAGAGCCCTCAGAATGCCAGGAAGGCAGAAATTCCAGGGGCACTCTCCTTGATCTCCAGCTCATCCTGAGAAAGCCAAGGTCACGACAACAAGCAACTGCAAATCTTGGTAAATCTTGGTAAATCTGAGAGCTGGCACTTCCTCTGCAGACTTGGTTATTTCAGCCCAACTCATTTCACATTCAACTTGATTGGATAATTAAATACATATTAGTGCAATTTCATCCATTTGATGGAGCACTGTCAACATTCCTAACACTGGCTGAGCCCTGGGATTTAGATTCCATCTAAACTCAAACACAATCTCAGTTTAACTACCAAACTACATGAAATGCCACATCAAGGGTGCTGCTCAATAATCCCAGTGTCACTGAATAAACCCATGGACTCCAGCACCACTTCTCTGCTTTAGATCAGGTTCACCAGTCTGAATTTAGCCAGGAAAGTGCAAATATCAAATAAATAGCCTTAACTCACCTGCTCACAGTAATAATTTAAAAAGGCTGTTAACCACAATAACGAAGTTCTGAAATGTGTTAACCAAAGTGGATATTCCTTGTGCCTTCCAAAAGTACAAATACACACTGAAGGGCACAAAAAGTTGGAACTTGATGTCAAGTCCATGCCATGAGGAAAAAAACCAGCAACTTTACTTTTGGCTTTTGATTTTCCTCATGTGTTTTGACTGCTCCTTTAAAGCCCAAGCCAGCAGCCACTTGGTAATTTGTGATGCTCCAGAATGACAGCACATCACTGCAGCCTGGAGTGAATCCTCGTGCTACCTTTTCCATGGAGCTTGTCATGTCCTAGTTCCATGTGACAGCTCATATTGCACTTCTCTACTGAGGCAGCAGGGCTGGTTCCCACTTCCTCTCTCAAGAGAGAGCTGAGGTATTTCTCAGATCACACTCTTGCCTCATTTAAATATGTAGGGTTTTCTTTGTCAGAAAGTAAATAATTATTGAAGTAATTGAATGTACTGAGAATTAATTTTAGCTGCTCCCAGCACTTTGACATCCACTGAGACAAATACACAGACAAATGAGCTTTTGCTGTTGGAACCAAAAAGTGAAATAATGTCCGCAGAAGGCCACTGGACATCAGCTCCAAGCTCATAGTGAGGGGTGTGATTGACCTGCAGGCTGGACATGGAAACCTTGCTTAATTCAGGGAGTAGGAAGACTCAGAGGAGAAGGCAAATGTTGGAAACCTGAGCCAAGGGAGCTGAAAAGAATGTCTTTGCTTTTGAACACAAGTGGAGCTGGCTGAGTAAAGGAGAAATATGAAAATAAAAAAAGAAAGATCAGAAGAGGCCACTTACCTGCTAAAGGTGAGCTTATGGGAGGGCAGAGAAAAGTTTGCTTTGCAAAGTGAGAAGGTCTGGGGGTGAAACGTTCACTGAATATTAGATTTGGAGCTGCACAGGGAGAGCAGGATCTGACAAACTTAGGGGCAAGGAATCTTATCCTCACCTCAGCAAGGTGAGAGAACTCCAGCTGAAAGTGCAGGAACCTGAGACCCAGAGCCAAGCCCAGGAGCATAGGCAGGACTCCAAGGGCACAGAGACATCAACTTCAGCTGTTGTACATGGTTTGTTGTGAGCCAGATCGTGCAGATACCCCAATTAGCTCTGAGTGCTCCAAATCGGCTTTGTTTGTCCAGGGCAGTGGACTGTGACCTGCAGCACAGGGTTGGGAAGCACTGAGGAAGGGATCGGCTAAAACCAGTTTCACTTACAGGGCTGTAGCCGAAGCACCACAGAAAACCAGAGATCTCTAAGAGGATTTGTAACTCAATACCTAAATTCATAATATTCAATATTTAATATTCAATATATTTTATTCAAATAATAAAATTAATAATTTTAAGGACAGAAAGAACAATTATGACCATCCTGTCTGACCTACAGCCACATGTATTGCTACCTAATCAGCCCGTTTGTATGCAAATGACAAATCGTTTGCATGCAAATGCCACTGCCTGCTCTGTTTTCTTCTTGCCTTAGAAAAAGAAATGCTATGGAAATTGCCACCATGCTAAAAAGAATTGAAATGCATACTAATCAGCCGTATTCTCCCAGCTATACCAGCTATAATTGGAACAGTAACAAATAAAAAAGCAACAATCAGCCCTGGACAAAATTTTCTATTTGAATCAGAGTCCCAAGTAAAATTATTATTCAGCTGCTTTTCAAAATTTTGGAACTTCTTATGTCTGGAGAAATTGGGTTTGAAACTGTGAATGAACAGTGACTTTTCACTAATGTGGAATATTGAAGATCTCTGGAATTTCGATTGCAAGAAAAATATCCTGAAAGAGAATGGGAAGGAGTCATTATCATAAAAAATACCTGTTCTCTATGTGCCCTGGATAAATGCTAGAGTGATTCTCAGTTCCACCAGGCTGCTGATCCCTGTGGCTCATGCAATATAGAACAGGAGGGTTTGATCAGTGCTCTGGATGTGCTGAATTAACCTGTCAGCTTTCAGCTGCTCTAATATTGCTCCTTCCTGGAAAAGAGTTCACAGCCATTCCTGCCTGACCAGGAAGTGCCCTGAAAGCAAGAAATGCACTAAAACCTTGTCTTGAATGGTGATCTACCGTGAGATGAATGATGCTGAGGAATCCTTAACCACACCAGTGTGTGTGGCCAGGTCTCTAAAGGGAGCACTGTGCTGAGGAGGCTGAGATTGAATCTTAGAATTGAATCCAAACATTTCAACTGTGTTTTCTATTCTAATGAGACTTTTCATAATTTCTACATGTCCTTCAAAGTCCTGTATTTGCCTCTGGATCACTCTTTATTAAATTAAACTATGTCCAAAAATTAAGAATAAACTTTTTGAATGGCATTTTCCTTCAGCAATATAAAGGTTGCAATTTTTACTGTCGCTTCCATCAAAGTTTTCCAGTCACTTCTATAAATGAGTGTACAAAATGCACATAAAATGCAGGCAGGTCTGTGACTAAAAAGGTCTGGCAACCCTTCTTTGGGGGCTGGCATAGTTACAGGTATTTTGCTTGGGCAATGAAAATATGTTATTTTTGCTTCAAATGACAGCCAACTTTGCACAAGCTCAATTTCTTTTGTTTGCCTTTCAATGTCTATACAGACCAAAAAAAAAAAAAAAAAAAAACCCAAAAAACAACAACCCAACAAACCAACCAACCAAACAAAAAAAGAACTTGAAAAAACTTAGTTGATAAAAGATGAAAGGAAAAACATTCAGCAGTGAAGATCTGTGAGATAATTACTTTAAATCAAGAAGGGGCAGACCATTTAAATTTATGACTTAATGCCGACACATGCATGTATTAATAAAACAGTTAGCATTAATGGAAATAGGGTTTAGTCTTCTGATTCCAATAGAGCCATCATTTCTGCTTTCCACTGAACTAATGACTTAGCCTTGGCAGAATGATATGTATGCATGTATTTAACTATTTAACTTAACCACTGAGACCAATTAATGTGTTTCTGAAGTTAGATTTTATTTAAAAGTATATATCAGCAGCCTCACTGGGATCAAAATTATGTTGAACCAGAGTTTATATGGCAGCAGTTTAACCTTAGCCGTGACTCTCTCCCTTGGAATATTCGATGTAAAAGGAAGAGCATTAAAATGTGGGGCAGAAGAATCAGCCTTTAAATGGGATTGGCAGTAAGTTAAGGAAGTTTTGGGCTTCCCAGGCTAGCACAGACTGTGTGATTAGGGGCTCACGTGGAAGGGAGTGGGGGCTGTGAGAGGGCACAGCACTGATTCACTGCCTGTCCTAGTTTGGAGGACAGGATCAAGGGACAAACCTGACCCAGCCAGGCTGAGCTTGAGCTGGGCTTGCTCATAGGGCAAGAAAACCTGCACCAGGTGCACCATACAAGGACAGGAGAGTTAAATGCTCAGTGCTCTACAGCCCACAAACACAACTCTGTTTTCAAGGGTTTTTGAATAAAATTCCTCCTGCTCATCTCTCCAGTGTTCCCTGCACAGGCCAGTGTCGTCTCAGTATCACTGGAGATTCATGGCAACAGTGTCAGTCTGGACCAAGATCATTTAATGAAACCCTAATTGTAATTACTGTCTAGACAGGTATTTCCTACAGCTGACATTCACATATCAAAGTCCTGCCCACTTTTGTTTGCATTATCCTGTCCATGATCCACAATTTCTGTTAGTGTATCTATAATGTGGCTACAGTCTACCTGTTGATGAACAATTAAACATCATTATAATAATGAATTAGATTTGGAAACCTCTTGCTGCACTGTTCACCAATCACTCTGGAAAATCCTGGCTCCTTTTTTACAATCGGTTACTTGCGCCTTTTCTTTTAATCCATTTACATTGATTTCTACTACTCCAACTCTGCCTGCTATAGCATTCCAATTAAGAATTCTGATGAACTCTTGCTGATTCAGAAGGGAGAAGGCTCTCACTCATTGCCAAACCTTGGAGGAAAAAAACCCCAACCAAACAAAAACCAACCGCACACACAACCCTCCCTTAGAATTCGCTTAAGCCATCACTTCAAAACCGTCGAGCTGAGTTACGGCTGATGGAGCCAGCAGAGCTGGGACGGGGATGCGTGGGAGCCACAGCACCACCCAAGCCTGATGGAAGGAGCCCCGATGCCTTTGTCAGGCAAAAAGAGCCTTAATGTCCCCTTTCCCCCGGGCACTGCTCAGCAGCACGGCTGCCGGCTCCACACTCGTCTCTGAATTCCTGCTGCCTCGCGAGGCACAGCTGATGTCCCTGCTGATGTCCCAGGCGTGCCAGATCTTCTCGGGAGGGCCTTGAGCAGCACTGGCAGCTCGAAGTTTCCCTCCCAGTCTGAGCACACGGAGCAGCCGAAGGGCTGTTCCCTGCCCTACAGCACAGGATAGGCACCGACAGGTCTCCTGTGCCCTTTCCCTGTGCAGGAGCCACTGATGCTCTCACCAAGGGTTGTTCCTCCAAGATAATTCTTAATTAACAGCCTCTCAGGCCATGGACAGAAAACAGTTACAGCATGATGGAGCTGTGGTGCCTGGGTTTGGCATCAGTTGTAGACAAGAACTTGGATTAGGTGCTTGAATGAACTTCTCTGGCTGCATCCAGTGGATGTTCTGCAATATTGTAGAGTTCTGCTATGTTATTTATAGTATATCCTTCTTATACACATGAATGTGGTTAGTCTGAGTCAAATCAAAGATCCAGTCTATAGGAACACCCCAAAGGTGATGTCTAGAAGAACATCAGAAGAAGGCAGCCGGAATAGGCCTCTTTCTATATGCCTGCAACCATTTTAAATCTATATGATCATATATGTCCTTGCTGGTCAGCATCCAGCATGGATGGGCTTTGGAGCAGCCTGGGATAGTGGAAAGTGTCCTTGCCCATGGTAGGGGATGGAAGGAAAAATGAGCTTTAAGGTCCGTTCCAACCCAAACCATTCTGTGATTCTGTGGGTGGTAGCAACGTCTTTTGTATTCCAGGGTGCTGCAGGATATATGGAAGTGATCTGAACCATCTTGCCTTTCTCAGTCCTTCAGCTGTAAGCTCCACTGACCTGGATGCGTACAGATAAAACTAGTCCGATTTGGCCTAATACGTCTTTTTCTTCTTTATTCTCTCCTATCAACGATATCTTTACAAGATCCCTCAAACCTGATAACATATCAGAAAGAAATAAATTTTGTTTTGCTGTATCATTTTTTTCTGACTTTAAACTCTTGGCATGGCATGAACCGACACTGCCTTTGAAAAGGGACCAAAGAGCGAGCAAAAACCCTCCCGAGAGAGGCCCGCACTGTTATTCCACACCCAGCCTTCAGCTGTGGAGTCAGCTTGTCTGCGGACAAGCCGCACTTCCAGTATCCCAAAACTCCTCCGCCAGCGCCAAGACGGTGCCGCGCGGCCGCGGGTGAGGCGGTGCAGCGGCTGGAGGGCTTGCTAAACCCCGGGGAGCGCGGGGCGTGACCCCGCGGGATGCTGCCGGTGCGGAAACAGAACCGGAAACACGCGGCGGGTCCGGCCCCGCATCCCGCGGGCGCTCTCGATGCGGGAACAGAACCGGGAACAGCCGAAGAGGCTCCGGGGACACGCGGCGGGTCCGGCCCCGCATCCCCCGGGCGCTCCTGGCGCGGGGACGGCCGGAGCTCCGGGAACACGCGGGGCAGCACTGCCCCCTGCCGTCCGCCCGCCGCAGCGCAGCCCCCGGGATAACGCACTCCGCGGACCGGTTATCTCGGCCCGAGCCCTCGGCGTCAAAACCCGACACAGGGCTGCTACATTCCCTCCTAAAATACAGGGTTTTACTCCCCGTCCAGCATGTATCAAAGCGGATGGGTAGAGTGCTCCTTAACCCGTAAGAGATAATGTATCTGATGTACGAAGATATAGATGCTATAAAATGACCATAAAGTCCTCTTAGTTCACCCAGACAAAGCGCCCAACCCCATCTCCATTTAAATCAATGGCCACCTCGTCATTTCTGTCTCCAAGCCTTGGGTTGGCCCCAACAAAGAAACAATGAAAACTGAAGTGCCATTAAAAACATAAAAATTTGTATGGCAGAGGAAATTATACACAGATTTTAGCTTAAAATGCTGCCAGAAGAACTCAGACACGCACATACACAAAGTCCAGGAAGTATGTTGCTAAACTGTTTCAAATTAATTGATTCCAGATGAGACCTCTGCTTCTCACACACTGAAGATACTTTGCTAAACATCCAGCTCATAAAATGGATTTAAAATTCAGTTAGAGGGTTCACCAAAAAGAAGAGACGCCAGTTTTAAGTGTGAGATGACTTGAAATTCCTATGATGTCTGAGCTAGAAATAGCTTCTATTGTGGAATTCTTATCACTCAAAGGTTTGTCAAGTTATGCTGTTATGTTACAGCAGTTGCAGAAAATAGGAATGATAGTCTCAGTCTACTGTAACTCTGAACTTCACATATGTTCCTTACACTAAATTAAATATGTCAGATGTTGTCAGAATAGCATATTAATTGAAGCTGAAATCACATGATACACTTTAAAGCATTTTATCAGATAAATTACAGAAATCACTCCAATCTTTGCAGTTTCCCCATATTTTCATGCAGAATAAAAATTAATTTAGCTGCCCTATCTCTCAATCAACCATTTCTATACATATTTTCCTCTGAAATTGCTGTTGATAAATTGCAATGACTTATCCCCTGGCATGTCCTATTGTAGCAGTGTTTCTGCTAATGAAGCAATCTAGTTCCTGCTGATTTCTTTGGACAGGCAACACTTACAATTGTAGCAAAGTTAAAGCTGATGTGGAGAAGCCTATAAATAGCATTCTCTGTCCATGCTCATTCTGTGATGTGCAAGGCTGACGTGAAAAAGAAAAAAAAAAAAAAAAAAAAAAAAAAAACAAACAAAAAAAACCTATTTCAGGGCCTAAGAACAAGAGCCTGTCAAAGAAAGATGACCTTTAGGTAAAATTTTCCAAAAGGATTTCCAATTCTTTTAGTGAATATCTTGTTCTTAATTCTGTAACTTTATTTTGTTCTTCTGCAAGAGGCAGGAGAACTGCTTTTGAACTGCAGCCAGGAACTTCTGTTTTCTAGAGCACAGACTCTTCTAGACTCAGAAACGTGCTCCAAGAATGTCTCGTGTGTTAAGGCATGAAGCCTCAGACCAGACCTCCTGCTCCCAATTTCCCTCTGCTCTCACTGCCCCTCTCCCAGCCACAGGAATTGTGCAGCTCTGCAAGGGATCTGCTGTTCCTGAGCAAACATCTGCAGCTCCCCTGCCATGGACTCGCGCATATCTCTGCTTATAAAACCAGCCGGAGGACTGAACACAAGCATCTATTTGTGTTCTAAACCTCGGCAGACAGACCTGGTTGAGGCAGATGTCAGGTTAATTATTGCAGGACTTCTACACTGAAAGGCAATTTATTCATTGGGATCCGTTAGCTAGCGTGGGAAAAGAGAGCAAAGTGTTTACCTGGAGAATCACACAGACTTTGGAAACACTGAGCCAGACGGCAGAGCAAGGGAGGGGGAAAGGAGACGGACATCCAGCAGCGCCTGAGTGTGTACTTCCCTGCTCCTGAGCCCGGCGGTGCCTCTTGTTCAACAGTTCCATCATTAAATAATTCAAAACATTAATTTCTTAATAGAGAGGCACGGAGTCTGTGAAAACCTTATCGTGTCGCCACAAATCAACAGGAAGAAAGTCTTTCCCAGGGAGTTGCTAGTAATTGGAACGTGAAAAAGCAATGAGCATTCTCCTCATAAAGGGCCAATTTCTGAATTAGTGACCTCATTTGCTAAAGAGGTTCCTTTGTCACAGATATCTGTGTAGGTAAATACTGTCTTATACAGCCACTCTGTCCTTTGTAGCAGCGGTACAAAGAAGCTCTCCCAGCTTATACTGGTTCTCTCCTCACCAAATGAATATTTAAAAGAGTAGACAATAAAGGGGGACTTCTATAGGAGGTGAAGGCATCTTTATCATGATGTCAGACTGCTATATGTGTTCCCGAAGGGCTGCACAGGAAGCACTTTTATTCTAAACTTAATGGTATTTATGGGGACCCGCAGCCTGATCTATTTTACCTTCCTTGGGGATGTGCTTATGCATGCATCACCCAGGAGTCTAATGCTTTTTGGACTAGCCCGTGTTAGAGACAGATACCATTTTGGTACCTTGTGAATAGTAATGTGTTTGAAAGCTAGCAAAATAAATAAATAAATAAATAAACGGGGGGGGGGGGGGGGGGGGGGGAGGGGGGAGGGGGGAAGGGTATAAATCAAAGTCTTTGCCTTTTTCATTCTGACTAGACTATCCTGCATTTCATGCACTCGTAATTCCTGCATATCCATTTCGTGCCTGGGAGCTACGGCGCAAGTAAAAGATTTTCAGTTCGGGGCTTTCGGCATCTGCTTCTCTGGAGGAGCAATTTAAAACGGCCAAACGCTCGCCCCCCTCCTCCTCGCCCCTGAGCAAGAACTAAAGGGAGGGAAAAAATAATAATTAAAAAAAAAAAAAAAAAAAAAAGAGCGTCTGCCAGAGCGTTTTCCTTCTCCCTCCGGAGGGCCGAGAGCCCCAGGGGCCCCGCGGCCGCCGCGGCGCCCGCACCGCGCCCGGCCCCGCTCGGCTCCGCTCCGCACGCCTGCCCGGCCCCGCCAACTTCTGGGGCCCGCGAGCATCCCCCCTTTCCTTTCCGAGCTGCCCACACGCTCAGCCCCCGCCGCTGCCCTTCCCTGCGCTGTCCCCTTCCCCGCACCGCGCTGCCCCCGCCGCTCCCCGGGCTCCCCTCGCTCACCTGCGAGTCCGGCGGGGCTGGCCGCGTCCCTCGGCCGCCTGCGGAGCGGGGACACCAGGCAAGTCCCATTCACAAGTGGCCGCGGAGCGGGCTCGGCAGCATCTTCAGCCTATAACACTCCAGCGGCAGCGGCTGCTGAATGAGGCTCCGAGCTAGTGGCAGGAATTAGAAAGAGGGAGGGAGGGGAAAAGGGAGAGGGAGGGAGAGGGAGCAAGGGGAGTGAAGCAAGATTAGAGGAAGGGAAAAGCTGGAGGCTGTTGCTTCGTCTCGATTTTCCTGTCCCTTCCCCCCAGCCCAGGGGGAGCGCAGCCCCCGGCCCTGCCCTCCCGCAGGGCCCCGCTCCTGGCGCTCAGCTGCTGCCCGCGGGGACAGCCTGGGGCTGGAGGGGCGAAACGAGCGGGGAAAGGAGCGCGGGGCAGCCTGTCCCTGTCCCTGTGCCGGGGCGGGTGTCCCCTCCCCACGGGTCGCTCCGCACCCTCTCGGTCACGCAGGCACCCACGGGCACGGCTGCGAGGGGGCCGAGGGGGACCCCCATGCTGCGGCGCTGGTGGTCTGTCGCTGTGTGTCCCCTCCCTGTCGCCTCTCTGCAGGCTGCCCAGGGCCACCCCACGGCGCCGCGGCTGCCGGAGCTCCGTGCGTGGGGACACAGACACGGGGCTCGGCTGGGCGGCACGGACAGCGCCAGCATTTTATACTCAATCCAGTCGTGTTTCCTGTCAGCAGACATTTGTCCAGGAATAAAAAAAGACGGGAAAAAGAAAAAAAAAAAAAAAAAAAAAAAAAGAAAAAAAAAAAAGGGGGGGGGGGCGGCAAAGACAAAGTTCCTCAAGCGTTTCTGGTTGTGGAAAAATCTTGGTCTCTCAACAGCTCACAGAGACTGAGGCCAGGCCTGGAAGTGGAGGGAGACTCTCCTTCTTAACCACGGCTGCCCCACGGCTGCCCCATTCTCCTCACCTAAAGTAAGGCTGAGCTCTGTGAACGAAGGGAGCAGGATCCCGTGCACCCATCCACACCCAGAGGCAGGTCACAGCCCCCTCACGCCTACACAGGCACAGGTGACCCTGCAAATCCCCTCTTATCCACCAGCATCTATCGAGTTCCACCCGTGTGAGCCTGTGAGCACAGCCAGTGCCATTCATGTGGCTGTGGAGCAGGGCAAGGAAGGATGCAACACGTTGGCCCCTCCAGAATAAGGATTGCATTCACTGCTGGAATAAACCTGGTACCTCTTTGTGAAGACATTCACAAATGTCACCCACAGGCAGCCCATCCCTTTGCTCATTCCCCAGGCCCCAGGGCAGCACTGCTGCTGCTCTGGGACCAAACCACCCGCCCTGAAGAACAAGGCTTTTATATTCTGTGGTTAATTAGCTCTGCCAATAACCCCAGGCAAAGGAAAAAAAAATTGGCACAAAACTGCCACTGTACAAACAAAGAATTTGGAGGGAGGAAAGCTGATATACAATGCATCTTCAGAAGTCTGAGGGACACTGAATGTAGTGCAGTGGAGTCTATGGAATCATAGAATTGTTTAGGTTGGAAAAGCCCTGTAAGATCATCAAGTCCAACCACTCTCCCAGCACCGCCATTTTCACCACTAAACCCTGTCCCCAACTGCCATATCCACATGTCTTTGAGTGCTTGAGTCACCACTTCCCTGGACAGGTCCTTGAAAATCCTTTCAGTGAAGAAATTTTCTCCAATAGGCAATCTAAACCTCCCTTGGTGCAGCCCGAGGCCATTTTTCCTTGTCCTGTTTCTTGGTACTTGGTACTTGGTGAGTCTGACCCTCACCTGGCTATGACCTCCTGTCAGGCGATTGTAGAGAGCTTTAAGGAGAGGGAGCCTCCTTTTCTCCAGGCTAAATAACCCCAACCCTGCCTGATGGCAGCCCCCGGCAAACAGCAGGAGCCTTCTGGCTGCAGAGCTAGGGCTTGGAGAATTAAGGACAAAAACTGCTTCAGAGTGTGGTTGAGAGTCGACAGTTTCAGTTCAGAAAGGCCCAGGGACAGGCTTGGGTGTGCCATGAAGGGGGAGGATGGGACTGGAGCACGGACAAAGCCTCAGTGCCACACTTGGGGACCCAGGTGGCTGAACAGGGTGAGAATGAAGGGCACTGGCCATGGTTGGGACAGCCAGGGACAAACCCAGAAACATCCCAGGGACTGAGCTGAAAGCATGAGATAACAGCACAGCAGAGGAATTAGTGCTGAAGTTCTAAGGGCTTTAATTTTATAGGAATAGGGCTCTGGATTAAGACTACGAGTTTTAAGAGTGGGTTTTGGGAGAGAATTCAAGGAGCAATAAAGGCCATCAAGAAATGAAACAGGGAAAGGATCCCTTGAGAATGCTTTAAGGAGATGTGGATGAGGAAGGAGGGTAGCACAGATTAATTTGGAACCATTTTGTCAAGGAATTGGTTTTGGACAGAAAATAAGAAAGTCAAGACTGTCTCAAAATTGATTATATAGACCCAGTCCAAACCTGTTGCCTTCAATGGACACCTGTCAATCTCCTGGTGAAAGAACTACCATTTGATTTTGTCATGGGTACACTGCAGTACTAGTGAGCTCTGCCATAACTGCCACCAGGTCTCAAGACCTGAGAGCTGGCTGAGGAGCTTTTCCCTTTTTCCCTTCTCTTGCTGACTCTAGCACCAAGGCAGAGGGGATGACTTTTGTAATTCCCTTTTTTAAACTGCTGAGATCAGATTTTTTTGAATATAAAGGAAATGTGAAAGCAATTTCAATCTAATTAAGCATATACAATAGGTACCCATAACATTCTCTAGTCAAAGAGCATATTGATCTATAATGAAAGGTTTCATTAATTCCATTCAAGGATGCACGTTAACAAATGAGTGCAGTAACATCTGATCTGGAGAGAGCCTTGTATCTTCCCTTCCTTCTGCATTGAAATCTCAGCATAAAGTAATCAGATTCTGCTATTATTTTTCTCATTTGTTCATCTTCCCATAGGATCTATGGATAGATGGTCCTTATCTGCAAACAAAATTGAAGCAAAACTCCTGCTGGAATCTGTGTTTGCACCTCTGGCTAAGTCCCAAGGCTGATTACCTCAATAACCACTGCGGAATTAATTTCACCTACCTTAAGCCATTTTAAAATTGAGTCTCTAACAGGCTGTCTGTAGAAAAAGTTCAGTTAATGGCAATAAACAGTCCCTCTAACTGGGACAGGCCATTAGGTAGAGATTCCTCTCTGTATCCCAAAGACAACTTCCTCACTAAGAATCTACCTACAGCTGCCTGCCAGCCAGAGGAGATGAGGCAGGACCTGCTTTTTCTGTTGGACACAGAAAAGTAGAAGTGTTCAAGCCAAAATCAGCCCATGATGCTGATAAATGGCAACATTTGGAATATTCCCTTCAGCCACTGCAGTTCCCATTCCAGCAGCTCCAACCTGCCCTGTCATCCTTCCAGGAGAGCAATGCACAGAAAATGACAGCAGGTCACTCAAAGGAGGCGTGGGCAGGGAGGAAAGGCAGCCTAGAGTGGCTGCAGAGCTGCCCCACTGTTTTCTGCCAGTGCTTGTGAGTTCACAGCCTGCCCAGGCCACACGTTGATCTTTCCAGCACACACAGAGACAGGGAAAAGAGGATTTTCCTCTCCCCATTTCTGTCTTGGGTGACTCCTCACCTCCACAGCCCTGGGCTAGTGGTCACTCTATAAATGGCACGTTGAACCAAGCTAAATTCAGTGTCACATTCACTGCTGGGAGAGCTTTCTTAATACAATGGTCAGATCTCTTCACAAAATGTTAGATGCATCCCCAAAACCCAGGCTTATCTCTCCTGCTGCCAAGGAAGGCATGGGAAGCAGCAGGGGAGCACACTGAGCCTTGGAGTTAGCATTTCCAGCTGCTTGAAACCTGGAGTTAGAATGAAATCAGTGTCAGACATAAATAAAGGAAGTTTATACATATTTTAAACAGTATTTGTTTTTGCATATCCATATATTTAGGTTAAGAACATCTGTGATAACAAATCTGCGAAACCAAAAAAAAAGGTTTCTTTTCTACTGTGGGTTTACAAAATTTGTAGTTTTTTGAAAATTATGCTTATTGCTGGGTAAATTAACCCATTTTTTTTGTTTGAAAAGATGCTGGCTTCTTTGTTTTCTAAGCATCTGAAGGGATACATGCAGTTCTACTAATTGAATCATTGTTCTAGGAAATTGTGAGTTTATAAAATAAGGGTAAGAAAGTTGCAAGTTTAAGTTGGACATTTGCATTTGCATGAAAAAGCTTGAACTGTGAACTTCAGGAGCTGAACTGCAAAATGCCTTTAGCAATTCAAAAGAATTTATCAGTACCCCGTTTCCTCACCAGCTTGGGCACATTTGCACAAGGAGTAGGAAAGGAGAAACTTCTTTCCATCTTTTAACCCTGTTTTTTTCTCCACCCCAGCCCTGTTTGGCTTTTCCAACACATGCTCTTCCCTCTCAGCTCCCTTTAACAGACCTGCAATTTCCTTCACTTTTTTTCTCACCTGGAAAATGTTAGAGATGTAAGGAGCACATGAGTAGCATATTGCTATCTGCAGGAGCTGGGAGCTCAGGAAGGAGCAGGAGAAGCATAGATTTATAGGAAAAGATATTCCACTGAGTCAGAACAAAGTTTTTCAAAATGCCCTTCAATTTCAGTGTCATTTTGCTAATGAATCAAAGCACAACTTGAATCTTATGTGGAAACATGAAAAGTGCCTAGGATTGAAGGACAGAAAACCCCTTGCTCTTAATAATGACAAACCCAGGAAAATTAAAGCTACAATGCCAGCCCAGTGAGAAGACAAGTGTGTAAAAAGAGTATAACTAATAAAAGTGTTTTTCTTGTGGTGAGGAAGCAAGGCTTTTACACCATAAATAATGAACAGCTCAAAGCAACTGCTACCTAAAGCCATTTCTTCTAATAACAAATGTCTTCCTTGTAGAAGTATAAGAATACAACAATATGTGTTTACTTGAAAAGGTTAAAACAAAGGCAAAACCACTGAGGTTAAAACAAATATACACAAAACAACTGATACAGAATCTCTGCAAAGTTAGCAATGCAAACATTTTCTGGGGGTTAGACTTGAAGCATTGAAACCTGGAGGGAAAAGGAAGTTTTGAAGTGGAAAGAGGATCACAGTAAAAACAAACTGAACTCTGGAAATACTACAGTCATAAACAAAGGATTTGGGGTGGTTTTATATTCCAGATGTGCACATGGAGCTTCTTGTAAGGGCACAGGCTCCACTGATAAACCATCATCTGAAAACACCTATCCCAAGTGGAACAGCTATTCCATGGAGATGAAAATCCCTCTTGTCAACAAAACCCAGGCATCCAGGCTCAGGCCACAGAACCAGCACCTTCCTGCCCACAAAATACAACAGAATGGAGTCCAGTTTCATTTAGGCTGCACCAGAACAAAGGGATTTTTTCCTCCAGTGTTCAGAGACCTTTTAAAGCTGAGTCTGTTTGTGTTGAGGCTTTGGTGGGAGAGCTTCCCTCATGACGTTGTTTTATAAAATCCGAGGATGTTTGGCAATGTATGGACACTGAAACATTGCTGTCACTGAACTTTGAGATCATCTTACCCTCATACAATCCTCTGAATCTTTTGAGCCTATTTTATTCGGCCTATTTATGATGTGGTAAGTTGTCACCTCTTAGAGGGGTCACACGTTACAACGTGGGTATGGACCTTCCCAGAGGACAAGCAGGCAGCAGCAGGGTCAAACATGGAAGGTCTCTTTATTTTTCTGTTTTCATTACTTATATACACTTTTTACAGATTGGCCCAAGAAGGTTACAATTTAATGACCTGATTGTCACTTTTATTTTCAATCAAGTTTCCTTCTCAGGGAAGAACTATGCAAAACACATAGATAATTTTAAAAAATACATATAGTTTACATTAAAGCAATGTGAGAATCAGGTTGCAAAGATTCAAACACTTGAAAGCAAGAAAATCAGGGGCGACAGTAAGTGACTGTTGTGAATGCAGCAGCATTCGGGCCATCATCCTGATAAAAATGAAAATTAGAAATGTTAAAGATTTGAAGAGTTGAAACCCTTGATTGTCATAGAATAAGTGTATTAATATTTTAAATGTAATAATCTTAAATTGTAATGTAACAGTAAAGAGCCACCTCCGTGGTTCCTCCTCCTGGAGGGGGTGGAGGCAGTGAAGGGGGGGCTGCCTGGTCGCTGGAAGCCGCCCGCAGGCCCTCCCCCTCCGACCCCGGAGTGGACTGCTCGCTGCCTTGAAAGAGCTGCACCCCCCCAGACCCCGGACCACCTTAAGAAAAACCTACACAGACCCCGGAGCGGCCTATCCCAGCCCCAAGCCCCGCAGCCGCCGCAGCCCGCCCCCACCCTGGCCCGCACCAAAAAGGGCCCGGCTCCCCAGAGCCCACAAAACCGCCACCACGTAACACAAGCAGCGAAACCAGCTCGAGCCCGGCGCAAAAAGCCCCCGTGGCTCCAGCCGCAGCCGCCAGACAGCCGCCGCCGTGGCATGTCTCTGCCAACGGGATGGCCCGGCCTGCCCCAGCCTGGCCCACTCCAAACAGAACCGCTCTCCGAACCACGGCGGATAGCCGCCGAGGTGCCGCCACAGGCACCTCTTCCTCCCTCGCCACCATCGAGCCCACAGGACCTCTGAGACGCCTGCTCCCCAAATGCAGCCAGCTCACCGATACCTGTTGCGAAATAACACGAGGCTGCTGCAGGCTGCTGCAGCCCCTGCCTCAGACCCCGTAGAATATGCAGATTAGAAATCCCAAATGCATTCTGGAACCCTTTTTAACACCAAAACCCCCCTATAAAGATAAATCTAAGTATGATTTTGTCCTGGGTTGCAGTGTAGGATGTACACAAAGTATTTATTCTATCACCATCTTCATGAACTGTTCAAACCAGGTGGGCTAGTGTTTTCCCAAGCCCCCTGCTTTTTCTGCTAATGGCCCATTAACGCCTTTGGGGGTGTCTTCTGCTAATGACCCATGAGTCACAGGTAACTCCCTCCAGGAGTTATCTCTGTTAATGGGCCATCAAGGACCCATTTCACACTTCTCATGCTATTGTGAGATGCTCTGCCCAGGGGGAGGAGCCAAGCATTCTCACCTGGATATAAGCTGGTATGTGGGACAGTGCAAGGGCACTTATCCACTGGATTCCCAGAGGAGCAGAGCTACCAGACCTTTCTACAGGATCACTGCTTCAGCAAGAGCACCTCACTTGGACTGCTTCCACCATCCTGCTCAGGTTGTATTCTGACTCTGTCAGTGATCCTTTGTGTTATTGTATTTATTTTATTTTACTTTTACCTTTTTACCTTTCTTCTTATTAAATTATATCTCTGACTTGGAGCCTCTCATTCATTTTGCTTTCAAACCACAACAGATTTAAACCCACAAAAACCAATACTAAGCTGTATATACCCTAGAGCATCAATAGAGCTAATTAATCCAATTTTTGTAACTCGCTGTAACCTAAAAGTACCAAACAAAAGGTGAGACCCCAAGGCAAACAAACAGGAATCAGAACTCCAAGGAGACTCCTGGCGAGGACAGAGTTCTCCAGCTTTGCAAGAACATCCGGCTGCAAAGCTGACCAGGACCCTCCTCCTCAAGGGCGAACCGGGCTGCAAAAACCCCTCGAGCCACCATTGTAAGAGCTGATTAATAAAGGCATTTTAAGGAGAAAAATATTATCTCCGCCCATTTTTAACAATCCCATTTCCTCAACTGTGCTGGGAGGCAGTGGAGGCCAGGCAAGACTGGGCTAGTCCTGGTCAGCTTTTCTGTCCTGAGGGGTTCTCTCAAGCACGGGAGGTCTTTAGAAGCACCGGACACTTTCGGCTGCCTTGAGTTATACACTTGGCCCACGCAGGGATCAAGCCTCAGCTGGGTGATTTTGACCACACTGAAGTAGATTACCACAGAGAACATTATTTGTAAGGACCATAATTCAAAAATGCTTTCTACAAAAGGGTCTGCTGACCAATGTAGATTCACAACTATGGACTATTTATAGCCTCAACCCAGTATCCAAAAATTACAGCACAAAGAATCCAAGGGGATAAAGGCCTGCATGGGTGAGTCAGACCAACCTCATAAAATTTTTAATGTATCAATGTCTTCTGCTAATAAGTTCTTTAGAAATGAAAATAATAAAATTATATTTGTCATTTAGATGAGTTATTATTTAGTTAGGAACTTGAGGCTCCTTTATTTCTCATGCTGCGCATTAAAAGAAAGAAATACATTTTTTATGTGTATGAACACACAATAAGGGACAGGCTGGGAATGAGTGGCTGGGGAGAAACCATGAGAAGGGACCTGGGGGTCCTGGTGGATGGCCAGGTGGATCTGAGTCAGCAGTGGAGGGACAAATGATCCTTGTAGGTCCCTTCCAACCCAGAATATTCCATAATTCCATGGTTCTGTAATTCCAACCATGTGTAAGGCACTGTCTGCACAGGCTGCCAAACAGGATAACACCTCCAAATATATTCCTCTAATGCAGTCAACTGATAGCTTATTAATTTATCTTGTTAGAAAACAAGTTAAAAAAAAAAAATCACTGCATCTTCCTAGAGAGCATGCACAGCTTCTACACACATCATCTGGCAGTAAGATATAGCACAGCTAAATAGCTGCTAATAATGTCTTTTCATTCCAGATCTGAATGTCAGTTATTTTGTGCAGGATGTGCTGTACAATTAATGATCGACTATTTCTTCCAAAATCTGAGAAAAAATATAACATCTTCACAATGTTTCATTTTAATCCATTTTCCTGTTTTGTCTGGAGAAATCGGGTTTGATTTGTTAGCATGTACTTCTGCAGAATATTCTCTCCATGTGTATGGGGCGCACCAACCATCAGCTTGTGAACTGATGTGCCCAGGAAGATTTAAAGGACAGTTTTGTCCCTGGAATCTCCCTGCTCACCCTCCTGTGCTGATGAACACCAGGCAGTCATGCTTATCTAGCACAAAGATCTTTCTTAATTTAATGCCGCAGCTTGAGATAGTCAATCTCGCCCAGCATGTGCCTCAAGTATTTCAGATTGTTCCTGGTGATTTCTGTCCATGTCCCCTTGCTATTCCAGGCACCAGGAGCTAGGAGCTACTTATCTCTCCAGACAAGGCCATAATCAAAGGCATTTTCACATCTATACATGAATAGCCATGATCCAAGAGACCAACCAATCTCGAGTTCAGTAAACAGCTATAAATTGTGCATAGACTAGCAAAATAATGGCAAAATTATAAAGCTTTATCTCTAAATCACGTGCTGTCACTCTTTTCACATCTATCTTCTACTGGAAAAAACATGGTGGCTTTAATGGAGTAACAAAGTTACAAAAAATATATGTTCACTTCGATATTTAAAGTCTCTGAGAATATAATTTTTTATTATTGATTTTATCAGGAGATAAAAATATAACAGACTTTGGAGTTTGTTAGATGAGTCACAACTGAAAACATCAGATGATTCACACAAGAATCAATCATAAAACAAGATAACAATCTCAGTTACTAAATTTATTTAAAAAAAATGAAATGGCACCTCTTTACTATAAATCTGCCACAGAGTTTAAAATCTCATTGATCATACAGTGCAATCTTTTTAAAATCCTGTGTATAATATGGTATAATTTTGCTCGAGCCCAGATAATTATTTGGAGAGTCTGCTGATTTTTTTTTCTCTATTTCCCAATAATATAAATGAAATAATGAACAGCATTTTTAGTTCCATGTACAAGCAAATCAGGGGTCATAAATTCCACTCAGAGAAAGGGATGTCTGAAAATGACAGGCAGGAAGCTCAGCCATCTATTTGCCTTTAATTCTCACCTAGGTAGACCATCTAACAAGCTTCTGTGGAAAAACGTGGTGTCCTTTAGGCATCTATAAGAAATCATGAGAATGCCTTTCTGTTGCTTGGTCATTTGCTGATTTTGGTTATTTGTTCTGTGTATGTGGTGATGTTTCTTAGTTTTCAAAGGAAAAAAAAAAAAACCCTACAAATCTTCTGTTGATTCCACAGAAGAGATGTGTTGCTGTTGCCTTCCATTTTTCAAAATCAGGAGGTATATTAACACAGATGCTTAAAGTATCAAACAATGTCAGGGGTTTTTCCAAGTGAAATATTGCGGGTGCTAAGAAATCGTGAAAAACATTCCCAAACTGTGCTGCCACACTGTGAAATTCAACCAGAAGACAAACACGTTCCATCTGAGAATCCAATGCGCTCTTCCTAATTTAATCAACAAAGGAAACAAAACCACATATTTAAAAAAGAAACAAATGGGAATTTCCACATGGACTAGGCCTCTTCAGCCTCTGTTCAGGTTATACAACACAAAGCAATGCTTCACAGAAGCATTTCATACAGTTTAACACAGCTGAATGGCTCTTTCCTAGGAGTATTGGAGAAAATTACATATGTTCTGGATCTGCAGAGCCCTTAATCCATGGAAAATGCTTTCATTTCCATAAGACCTACTCAGAGAAAGCCTCATCTTTCTCCATTTTCCACCACTGCTGTGCAGGAATGTGCAAGGAGCCCTCACTAAACTGTTTAGCATCTAGATGAACTCATTTCCATGGAAAGCAGCACCTGCAATTCTCTCCCATGCAGAAACCTCTAAGAGGTTCTCTGTAGTTGCTTCTGCTTTTAGCGATGTATTGATTACTCTGACTCTCCGTAGCTTTCGCAAGCATCTTCTCGGCAAAGGGTGATCTCCTGCAGCTTTTCAGAATCGAGTGGATACTCTCTGCCATTGCTGCCTGCTCAGTGTTCCACACCAGGCACTGAGACCTGTCCTGAAGGGACCGAGATACTGTCCCAATTTCAAGAACATACCCACAAGATGCTAAAATGAGCCAACACCTACTTTCCTAAGCTTTTAAAAGTCAGTTATTTCAACGTATTCCCATCTGGACTTCTGCAACAGTCATGGATCTGGCAGTGTGCCCTGGGCTGAGCCCTGTGGTGGTGCTTGAATTCAATTCCAGTTGGGTTTTCACTGCTCCAGTTTGGTTTTATAAGTTGTGTTTTATAATTGTTTTGGAAAATTGTAATTATTACTATTGTTTAAGATGGCCTCTCCTTCCCTCAGACTTTCCCGCCAAACCTTGGTTGTCCCGGTTACCCCATCCCATAATAGTTGTTTACCAGTTTTCTGTTATATGTCAATCTTTAAGTTATATAACTTCCCCACCCCCTCATCATGCATTCCTCCTCCCCAAGTTACTTATTATTGGTTCAAAAGTTGTTCATTCCCTTGTTACAAGTTGGCAAATGGTTATGATTGGTCCCACTCAATCCCACCCCTGTAACCCACTCAATAAAGAGCCGTGTCATCCCAAGGTCAGCGTCTCTCCGGAGCACTGCCTTGGGGACCACGCACCCCCTTGGTTGCAAATCCTGAGAGTCCCGCCTTTCTATTCTGCGCACTATCCGCACCGTGGTCAGGTTTGCTCACTCCTCTGGCAAAGTGGCCCCCGAGTTGTGGTGGCGGCAGGGCTGGCCGGAGCTGCA
Source organism: Zosterops lateralis (assembly GCF_965231275.1). Taxonomy (NCBI): domain Eukaryota; kingdom Metazoa; phylum Chordata; class Aves; order Passeriformes; family Zosteropidae; genus Zosterops; species Zosterops lateralis. The sequence continues at coordinate 20,869,313 of NC_139772.1, read as the reverse complement.
CCCTTGGTAGCCGACCACTGCAGAGCCCCAGCATGGGCAGCAGGGGAGGGGAATTCTGCCCCTCTGCCCTCTCAGGTGAGACCCCACCTGCAGAGCTGCCCCAGCCCTGGGCCCAGGAGCTGCTCTCTCCTGGAGCTGCTGAAGAGAGCCCAGAGGAGGCACCAGCATGAGCAGAGGAATGGAGCAGCTCTGCTGAGAGGAAACACTGGGAGAGTTGGGATTGTTCACCTGGAGAGGAGAAGCTTTAGGGTGATCTCAGTGTGGCCTTGCAGGGCCTGAGAGAGCTGCAGGAAAGATGGAGAGAGACAATTGGCAAGAGCTGGAGGGACAGGACACAGGGAATGGCTCCCAGGGCCAGAGGGCAGGGCTGGATGGGATATTGGGAAGGAATTGTTCCCTGGGAGGGTGGGCAGGCCCTGGCACAGTCCTGGCAGTGTCCAAGGCCAGGTTGGACACTGGGGCTTGGAGCATCCTGGGACAGTGGATGGTGTCTCTCTCTGTGGCAGGGGTGGGACTGGATGAGCTTTAAGGTCCTTTCAGCCCAAACCATTCTACCACACTGTGTTTTTTATGGTGTCATAATAAAGTACACAGAACTATATTATAGGCCTACATGTTTTCTTTTTTGCTTCGATAATGCAGTTTGGCATTGTTTTGAAGATGTAACTGGACTGCACTACATGTGGTAGAACATAGTATTTGAAAGTTTGACTTAAAAATACCAGAAACAGAATTTAAATACAATATTGATAAACAAATCCCCCTATGTCCCCAGGAGTTACACATATTAATACATTTAAAGCCTGGATCTAGGGACATGTTTGACTTTTAATTGCAATATTAAAATTAGTAATAAGGATGGTTACAGTAGTCCAACAAAACCAAGGTAAGAAAAATATGCCTGCATGTTTGAAGCTCCTGATCATGGAGTGAAAAGAGTGATTAATTTTCTTTCATTGCAGTGATTCATGCAATTAAATTAATACTGTTCTCATACCATTTCAGCCTCTGTTCTGTTGAAAAGGTAACTGAAAAAGACTCTATAGGAAAATTGCAAAATAAAGAGGCAAAAGAAAAAGAGACAAAGAAGTTAGAGAACATGATTGATTGATTATTAATGTCACAAGTCTTCAGGTCAAGCTCAAAAAAAGAAAACAAATCTTCTGGCTGGTGAGGATGAAGAAAAAAGAGCACAGGATTCAGGAACTTTCCCACTTGCTCCCAAAGTGAGCTAAAACCTAAAGAAGCCATGGCCATGCCAGATTCTGTTATCATGCCATAAATCCAAAATGACACCATTGGCTTACTTAGATTTTCCATTGACTTCAGGATAGTTACTTTGAATTTACATCACTGTAGGATCAGGATCAAACTGCTGAGAGGATATTAAAAGGAGATTAAACATGATCTTAAACAGCGATTTCCCAGGAGATCCAAGGATTTTCAATTTGCAAGATTTTACAACTGTCTGAGAGTTGGATAAATTTCAAATGCAGTTGCTGATAAGAGCACTTGCAGCTGCCAAAAGAACCTGTTTTAAGGGCCTGGAAGTTGGCAGAGAAGCTGAATGTCCTGAGAGTAACAGAACAAGGGAGGCCATGAAGGAAGGGAGATCTAAGAGCATGTCCGGGAGCACAGAGGTGATCCTGGATTAACTCTACTCAGATATTGGATGGGTTTATGCTCCGGTCACTTATTCAGTAAAACTGTGAGTCTAGGTATAAAGCACTGATATCAGATTTTGATATAATTCAGCTGCCTGTCTCCTGTTCATGACAGACTTGTGATGAAAGAACTCAGAAAACTTTTAAATACTTAGGTCTGAGTTGTTTTGCTTTTTTCAAGGCACAAGACTAATATTCATAATTTCCATGTCTGAATGTTGATTTCAAGCTTGATGCCTCATCTAGTTTTTCCTTCATTCATTAAACAGTATTTCTACAGAATTTAATGGAAAAAACCTAATTTTTGTCTGGAAGCCTGTGCTCTTGGGTATCTGCAGGTGCAATTTGCAAGGAGCTCTCAGAGCATCAGTGAGAGGACGGCAACAATCCAATCTGTAATTTTTGAACAGAGGGTGAGTTTCATTTCAGTCAAATTAATTTCTCATCTGCCATAACAGGATACTATATCCATCTTCTGATACTTTGAAAGTCATAGGCTCAGTTGATAAATTTTCTTGGATAAATGAGAACCCCAAAGAACTGATAAACAAAGAGTAAAGCCTGGTTTGATGCTGGTCTATGGGTAAGAGATATAAGAAGAAATTAATCCTCCACTCTCAAATTATGTGTGCAGTTCTGAGCATTGTGTGTCCTTTAAATTTCCTTATGCACCCATGCACAAGCTGAGCAGAAATCAAGTTGAGCAGATCTACAGATGCTTTTTTGAGTCCAACTTTAATAGTTCTGTACACCAAAGAATTGAATAAAATGCACACAAAGCAGACATACAAATTTTTTTGTACCTTTAACCCTGAAAATCAAGCATGGTAAATCATTCTCTTCAGGGATGTGCTGTATTAACTAAAGTATGCAGATTTTAAAGATACCAAGAGAATAATTTTAAATATTCTAAACTACATACAGAAATGATACATTAAACATGAAACATTATATAATGGGCTAATTTGAAGAAGTCCCTGAATTCTACCTCCTTTAAATTTGGCTGAAGAAAATCCTTAAAGAAAGCATCTTCTCTTATTCACAAATTATTTTTTTATTGTTTGTGTTTTATGATGCAACAGTGACCTTGATCAAATTTTATACAATTATGTAGTACTTTTTCAGGAATAAAATGGAACTGAAATACACATACAAGTAAAATAGTTTAATTTTATTGCCCAGAGCAATTACAGCATGAAGTCAGACAAAAAGAGGGCAGAGCCTGCTGTAAAAGGCCAGAGAAAGTATTCGGATGTCAATCTAACTTCATTCTTTAGAAACAAATCTGCTGCTAGGAAATAGAAAATGGAATTTTACATTCATTATAATAAAAATTCCAACAAGAGTATGGCAGGTACTGAAGCATGTCTCACCTGACATTCCTGAGTACTCCATTAAATGTCACTATTTCTGCATTATTTGCAGTTATGTCCATGGCCTCCATGCATTTCACCTTCTTGTCCTAAATCAAAGAGCCCTTGTGGCACCCAGCATCTCACCTCTCTAAGCATTTGGCACTTCAGCTTTTCTAATTAAAACTCCAATTAACAACAGGGATGTTTCTTTTCAACAGAAAATTTTCAGTGCCTTGTGCAATTTGGGCCTGAATTTGCATGTCCTTTTATCGGCCTCTGTTTCAATTGTTCATTTCCATAATATTTTTACTTGAATTTTTTTTTTATTTTATTTTATTTTATTTTTTTTGTTGTTGTTGTTGTTGTTGCTAGTCAAAATATTAAGCTGAAATTTTAGCAACAAATTATTGGTTAATTGACATTAAAATCGAGTTTGCAAATGGGATTGAGACAAATGGAGAAGGGAAATATTTTAGACAAGTCAAAACATTGTTTTAATACATTTTAAACAAAATCTGTGAAAATGTTATTTATAAATGAAAATCAAAATGAAATGTAACTAAATTTCTCAAACCTAAATGTTTAAAATTGTCTTTGAGCAGATTAGAACATTTAGTTCAACAGTAAATACATTTTGGGAGTTTCATTAAAAAAAAAAAAAAAAAAAAAAAAAAGTTTAAATTGTTTAATTGAGTTACCTAAGTGGAAAAACACATTTCTCAGTTAAAATAAGGTTTATAGGAACACCTATAAATGTTGGTAACAAGTAAAATGATAATGACATGCACAGAAATATTCCACTGAACTTGTAAATTATGAAGTTCATTGGTTTGATAAAAAAGTATTTCCATGACCTTTGTTCCCTAGGATCATAAGGATAGATTCTCATGTTAATACACCCAGTATAAATATATTTTTATAATTTACATACTCCCAGGAAAAAGAAAAAAACAGCCTATTTTTTTCCTATTTCCATGCATATTAAACAACTAGAAGGCAATGAAATGTGAAAAGGCAGCAGCTAAAATGTGTAAAACCAAACATTTATAAATATATGATCAAGACTGAGTGCAAATGTCACCCTATTCATGTTGTGGATTACAAGGCACCTGAGGATTGATGGAGACAGCAAAGTGAGGGTCTATCAAAAGCAGTGCCTTGTTCAAGATAACAAGGTCATCACTCCACGGTGCATTTTTGGGATGGAATTAATAGAAAAACTCATTGAGGGTCAACATGCTGTATTGCAATCAAAGTCCTTGAAAGGAGCTCTTTAGGAACCTGTACATGCAAATGGCAAAGAGAGGAGGTTAGATAATCCATTTTTATAAAATGCTATATAAAAAGCAAATTAAAGAAATGCATAAGAAAAAAGAGGAAATTACAGTATTAAGTGTTGTTCATAAGTACACAGTATGGTTCTTCGACAGAAAACAAAAGCATTGCATTTGTTTGTAATATCCATGAGCTGCACTCAGAAAAAAAAAAAAAAAAAAAAAAAAAATTGGTTCATTAGTCCAAAATAGAGCTTTCCCCAATGACAGAAATAGGCATTTCTTGGGAAAACCCAGAACAGCCATTAAATACAGGATGACCTGAGTGTGCTGGAGTGTGTGGATGGTGACTGAAATCTGGGAAGAGACAACATTTCAGTGCATTGAAGAGAAACTGAAAGAGGGGAACTTTAGATTGGATCTTGGAAGGAATTGTTCCCTGGGAGGGTGGGCAGGCCCTGGCACAGGGTGCCCAGAGAAGCTGTGGCTGCCCCTGGATCCCTGGCAGTGTCCAAGGCCAGGTTGGACACTGGGGCTTGGAGCGTCCTGGGACAGTGGAAGGTGCCCCTGCCCATGGCAAGGGGTGGCACTGGATCGGCTTTGAGGTCCCTTCAAACTCAAATCATTCTGTGCTTCTCTAAGAGTTACATATCTTCTTTCTAGAGATGAAGACTTTCTTTGTCCAAAGATAGAAATGTTTCCAAAGTATTTTCGGAAATAATTTGGAATATTAGCAGTGGCAAGTGGAAAGAAAACTTGCAAGTCAATCAAATTCCCAGCCATTTTAATCTACAGAATGATGATTGACATCAAGGAAATGGAAGAATGACTAATTAAAATTAAATTTAATCTAATGAAGCTACAGGCTTGCCAATGTATTGAAAACTTATGCGCTGCCACCTCAACAAACAAAGTGCCATAACTCCTTTAGAAAAAAGCTAAAACTTGCCCTTGAAAACAAGGCAGTTCTAATGAAACTTGTCATTCACCCCCTTCACAGGAGGCGTGATTCGTGATTCATTACGTTTGTAAAACACTTTGAAACCCTGAGATGAGGGGTGCCAAAGACATGCAAAACATCACCATGATGATCCAGAGGGGTGTTATCATTGCCATCAAGCATGGTGCCTCAGGAAAGGCCACTTTCCGCAGCAATTCATTTGGGATTTTAATCCTCACTTATTCCAGCAGGAAGCCACTGCTGCCATCAGATCCAAACCTGCATCCAGGGAGGAAAACTGTCAGGAATAAATCCTTCACTCCCAGCCCCAACACTGCTAAATAGAAAATTGGATCTGAATTAGAGCTTAGCAGGGTGCAGAATCAGTTCAGCATCCACCTCCATGGGCAGCAGCTCCAGCTCTGGAGCTCCTCTCTGCCAGGACACAAGGCAGACAATTCCAGAGCTCCACTCCTGTTGGATACAGGGCAGACAGTTCCAGAGCTCTTCTCCTTCAGGACACAGGGCAGACTGACCATTCCAGAGCTCCTCTCCTCCAGGTCATTGGGCAAATCATCTGCCTCTTTTGAGTTCTGGCAAATGCTGTTCTAAAGAATACTGCACAGAGAGTGCCAAAATAAAAATATATGCAAATGCATAATATGCAAAAGGGAAAGTTAATTTCTTTCAAATTTTTATTATTATAATAAATTATAATTTTTATTTTAACGTCCCCCTTGTGATAAATGTGACATTGGGGTAAAAATTAATGAAAAATATAGAAATATATGTTAGATTGGTGTTAATATAAAAATGTGAAAAGGTATAGTCTGTTTTAAAAATTCTTCCCGAGTCAGGCGGCTGCCCATACAGCAACCACTTCTCAGCCTGAGACAAAGAGCAGGACAGGGACCATCAGGATGGACAAAGAAACTGGCCAACCCAGATAAGAATTGGCATCATACCCAGATGGAGAAATTCCTCTCCAAACGAAGAGGAATTCCTCGCCAGAGACTACACATCAATGTAACCATGGACCGGCGAGCCCGATCCGCATGTGAAAAGAACCTTCCCAGAATACAATTTGCAAAATTCGATGGATCCGGGAAACCCATTCAAAGATATATTTGGACTATTTCTTGGACTATGCCCCACACCTGTTTTGCCTCGAGATACACAAAACCCTATAAAACCCCAAGCTGCAGTCCGCTCCGTGTGGATTTGGAGAATCTGTACCTTAGGGTGCAGATCCCTGTCCACCCAGCACTGTGCTGCCCGTCCTATTTGTGCCTTTTCTCTTTGTCAGTGATTGGGATCATTCTTCTAATAAATTGTTTCTTTATTAATCTGATTTTTGCCATTGCATTTATAACACCCTGAATACAGCAAGTAGTTTAACTTCACAGTTACACTGAATACCTCCAAAATTTTTTCAGTATTAGCTGAGATTGGGGATGTTTTTTTGCCATTCTAGGCCACAACACAGGCTCACTTTGACATCTGTGTCATTAAAATAACAGGGCTGTGCTGCTATTAAAGGAGAGATTGTGGTTCCATACATCAACACCAAATCATCCCCCATGACACAGCAGCAGGATTTCCACATCCAGCATCTGCCCAGGCAAAGGAATTTGTGGGAAGCTTTGCAGGAGCCCCCATGTGCCCAAGCTCTGCCTTTTGCCACTGCTGTTTCTGCTGATGAAATGTTAATGATTCTTGATAACGAGGTTCAGCTATGCTATGCTGGTAATCTGTCACTTTTACTCACTTATCCATAAATAAGCAAATGACATCAACGGTTAAAAGGTTGTATTTTTTATTGGTCTTAAGCCACAATCTGACGAATGTTACTTTCTTTCCATAGGTGCTGTTTTTGGCAGCACACCTCAGCAGAATTGTCTTGAAATTAAATTCTTGCTTTGGTTCATTAGAATATTCAACAGGTGAATACATTTATAAATCATAATTAACTTATCCTTTCTGTTTTGTTTCTCTCTTGAATTGCTTTGCATTTGTTTGTTACAGTTTGGGGCAGAGAGAAAATATGTCCATTAAAGATTTTGGAAGTCTCCTGGAAAAAAATTAACTTTTATTGATTGCTGCTGAAGGAAATTGTTCTTGCTTGGAGAGGATCCAGCTGTCCTTGTCTTTCTCCAGTAAAACACAAACCAGTATGCAAACTTCTTCAGCTGACCAGTCACGTATGGGGCCTGTCCCAAATTACACCTCTGGCTCTTAGTTCTGCTGTTAACTCACAGAACAATTTTGAAGTTAATGGAGCTGTGCCAGTTTTCATGTGCAGAATGTTCTGCCCATTATTTCTGACATCACACAATTACAGAACAGTTCTACCAGCCTCCTTGTTTTTATCAATAAATAGTTCATTTAAATCAAGTGTATTGTATTGTACCATTCTTTTAAAAAGGCTTAAAAAGCCAAGGGAGTAGAAAGAGTAGATTACTGTATTACTTACAATAGGGGGGTGGAAGAGCTTCATTTTGATGTAAATTCCTCTAAAGAATGATGGGTTAATTTTGCCTTGATAATGTTCAAGGTGTCAGTAGTTCTTTGTGGAAACAACATATCAGATATACAGAGAAGCTTTCCATAAGAGTACACTGGAAACCAACACGTTTGTTACTTTTAATAGACTAACAGAGTAGTTTGGGAGCAATTTTTTTTCCTTTTGCTTTTTTTCTGATGGTTTGGGAAACAATGATCACCATTCTCATGTCTCAGCAGAGGATGGTTTGGGGTAATCAAAGGACACATAAGCCGTGAACAAAGGGTGGGGGGCTGCTCTTCCTCCTGACCCTGCCCCACCAGCAGAGCAAACAGGACAGAGCTGCTCATCATCCTGAGGGATGATCAGCATGGTGCTAATCCTGTCTGCTAAGTGGTGATCATTGTGCTAAACCCCTCCGATGGGGGAAATCAAGGATTATGCTCCTGGGGTCGTTCAGTTCCACTGCTCCACACTGCAGATATGCACCTGTCTGCCACAATCTGCCTCTGCTGGCCTGCTGAAGGGTCTGCTGACAGGAAAGCACTGGTTTAAAGCCTTCCAAACATGATTCCCCAACACAATGCAAAAATTTAAACACGCCTAAAATCGATTTATGCCCCGCCTCCCTCAAATCAGAGCAAATCAGGGAATAGATCCATCTCCAGCCCTGCAGTGCAAACTCTGCTCCCTTCCCACGAGACCAGTGCACAACACCTGGAACACACTCAACAGCTCAGAGGAGACCACACCACCAGTTTTGGGAAGCTCGGCCAGAGGTGCCAACTCGACAACTGCTTGTGATTCCCATCTTTGTAACCAGGAGTAAGAACCACAGTGGGCTCTTGGCTTGCAGAGAGCCTCACCAGCTCTCTCTGAAAAGGCCACAGAGTCCACAGGGAAAATAATGTGGCCTAGAGCACAATTTGCTCTCTTTGACTACTCATTTGGATCATTCCCCTGGTTCAAAACACAGTTTCTCTTCCTGTGCTGCTATTCTTCAAATCACCACTTAACTCATTTGCATTTTTGCCCTAGCAAAGAGAAATGTTCTGGTTCTTTCTGTATTGATCCTTGTCCCTTTCCAGTTCACAACATGAACATAAAAAAATCAGTCTAAATAAGTGTTGATCCTCCAATAAAACTTCATCTGAAACACTGTCCAGGAAAGACCAAGAAAACAATATAAAGTGAAAGGAAATGTAGAGGGGGAAGCTGCATATCGCTGCTTCTGTTCAAAGCCCAGACTGCCTGAAAGAATCCGGCGTGAATATAACATTGAAGTGGCCTACAGAAACCATAAACACTTTATGTTTGAATCACAAAAGCGAAGAAACCTAGGTAAGACATCAAATACAGTAAAAAACAGCAGAGAATAATAGCTACAAGGCAATGTACAAAGGTGAAAGAAGAGAGATATTACAAAAATCCGAAAACAAAAAGGTGCTAATTGCCATTCATCTTAAAGTAGGCAATTTTCCAAGGCACTGTAACTAGCCCTCGTCTTCCTGTTAGATGAAAGAATAATATTTCAGGTAGAACACTTCAAATACAAAGCAAAATCACCCACCTCAAACCTCAAGTAAGGGAAAAAATTCCCCAGAATAGTCTGTGTAAATTGCACCAAAACTTACTGGATTTGTAAAAGCAAAACATGAGAACCCAGTTCAGTGTTTAATCATTGCAGCATCCTGTCAGTAATAACTCAGTGAGCAGGTTAATGTGATTATTTGTATCATTAAGCACAACCGTCTGGAGATACAGAAAATATTGTTTAAAGACTCCCAGAGCCTGTTCTGTTCTGATTCACCTTAAACTATCACTTTGAAACAGAAAAGTTTGCTTTTAAACTAGGGTTTATATTTAATGTTAAATTACATCAGAATGCACTTTCTGCTTGATTTTTAGATATCATGTTCATTTAGCCAACAGAAATTTGCAGGAATTTATATTTCCAGCTGTTTACATTCCAGCCATGGAAATATGGAGCATGTGGAAGATTTGGAGTTCTTCCTCTACCCTTAGAGCCCTGACTGAGTGGCTGAAATTGCTCCTTTGTCTCAGAAAACAATAGCTAGAGTTCACTCTTGGTGGCTCCTTGGGGAAGGTTTTGGGGGGCTGTGGAGCAGAAGTAACTCAACCCCACTGGGTTCTTCCCAGTGTTCACACACTCCAACCTCTTCTGGCAGGAGAACTGGCCCTGCTTTCCCCCATGGATGCTTTGAACATGGCAAGAGTACATTTGGATAATGTTCAAAGTCAAATATTCCAATGGGTCAAGGCCAGCAGAATTAATGATCTGAATTAGTAAATCACACAATCATGTCTGTGCTGTTTTTCTCTACATAGAGAACAAAAGCACTGTGGTGTGGAATGCAGAAATAAACACCAGATCCTTCTAGCATTTTTTTCTGTCAGTGTTTCACAGGATTTTGGGGATAAATTCTTACACAGCCATTACTCCTTTTGTTCTAGCCTTTACTGAGCTCTGCATAGTGCAGAAGGTGGGGTTACTGGGCTCTGTTTTGGCTTTTCCACCTGATCTTCCTGCTTTAGGAATACTGAAGGAACTGATCTTCACCTTGAAATGTCAATCCCATCTGGGCTTATTCTGAAAAACTTATTTCGAACCAGATAATTTTAAGTTACTTATTCAGGGTTACAGAATTCCTTTTTTCCTCTATCCTTCTGGCCAGGCTCTGCTGGGACCTAAATTACTCACAACCTGTGAAGCTGGAAAAGCTGTGCCATGGCTACTCTCCTTCTTTGAATTCTCTTGTATAAAAGGACTTGTTTATGAGAATAAACAGGCTCACAAGTCATGATTCAAACCTTCTACATCATCTTGAGGGTTTGTATTTGCTGAAGTCTTAGCACAGATTCCCCAGAGGAAGCCAAAAACTCCTCAAACATTTGACTATGGGATTTATAAGGACTAAAATATCCACCAGAATACACTCAGACATCCAGTGAAGGAATGTTTGGTTTAACATTCTGATTAAAATCTCCTGTCAGTCAGTTTGTGTTGACTTGCTCACCACAATACAGCAACCCAACCCCAAACCATCCACAGGTTACACATTTGGGACTTCTGCTCGATGGGACAATGCTTCCATCTAGGAAAATTCACCGGGAATAACAGCAATGGAAATGCTATGAAAAAATGAAATGTTTCCATTTTGTTATGCCTTGAAAGAAGAATACAATAGAGAAATAAGTTGGATTGCACATTGTAGATGCAGAACTGGCTGTGAGAGGAGAGAAAAAGCTGTTCCAGTCACAGGAGATAATTATGGACAATGATAGGATATCTCATAAAGTCTCCTGGGGAAAAAAATTGACCCAGGATATCAATGAAATAATTCCACTTTATCTTTTCATCTTTGTCTCAGCTTCTTTTCTTTCTTTCTTTCTTTCTTTCTTTCTTTCTTTCTTTCTTTCTTTCTTTCTTTCTTTCTTTCTTTCTTTCTTTCTTTCTTTCTTTCTTTCCACTTTACTACTACTCTTATTTAACCTTCAGCTCATCATTAAAGTAACCACTGAGCAGCAGCAATAATTTTCTAGTGAGCTCTATAATCTTCTTGCTTTTGGCATTAATCTCAGGAGGTTTTCTTCTTTTTAACATTACTTCTTAATGTTTCCAGCATGATAAGGATGTATTCTCTGCTATCTGAATTGCTTTCTATTGGTATTAATTATTTCCTTAAATTTTAAAAACACTTCAGTGCCAGGCAGTGGGACCCTCAGCTTAATTCCATCTTCCTGCCAAAGCCTTATTTGGATATATGCAGAACTCTAGACCTGGTTGCATGACAGCAACTCTTCAGTCCACTGTATCCTTTGACAAATAAATAAGAATTTCATAAAAGTCCTTGGGCCTCTCACTGATAAGGTGACACAAAAGTACCAGAACACTGCTGCTGATGTAGTCCTGCCAAAGAGGGGAACAAGTACAAGCTTAAATTAAAAAATAACACACTTACTTCTCAGTTTTGTTGTAATTCTGGATATCCTATTATATTACCTATTACCAGATACTTTTATGATTTCAGTTCTGCAGAGTATAAACATCACCTTAACAGAATTAATAACTCTAAGTATTATGGTTGCTATGAAAGTACCAGCAAAAACGCCGGAAAGCATTAAAGGTATTAACATTAACATTTACAACAAGCTGCAGAGAAATCAAACTGAAATTAAATAAGACTCTTTCTGCTGGCTCTTCATTTTAAGGAAATCCATGAATTTCACTTGCAGGAATGCTATTAGGAAATTAAATTAAGCTGACTGTGCTTGCTGAAGACAGTGTGAGCCCCAGCAGATGAGACAGCACAAAGAGGTGACATGGGAAACTTTATCCTGACCAGCCCCTGCACAAAGACAGGGAAACATGGGAGCAATACTGGAATTTAGGAGTTGGTTTGTTGCTAGAACTGCACCAACCAACTGTTCTTCATGTCCCAGTGACAATAGGGACTTCCCGTGACAACTGGAGGATGTGACAGAACAAATGCTATTTTTTGCAGTGTAAATTCTCTGGCAAACATGGTGAGCTCACAGACAGAAAACTTTCCTAGGGAAATCCTAAACATACCTGGCACAAACCTGGCTGAAATCAGACAAATCCCAACCAGGCATGGGTTTGTGCTGGCTAATTGGACACAGCAGTAATTAAAGAAAGGAACCTTCATCTTCTCCCATTGAGGTGCTGCTGCTGTTCAAGCGCTATTGCCTCCCTCACATCATGGGCCCAGCACAGAAAAGGAAAAGGGCAAGAGTTATTGCACATAAAAGGTCAAACAGATGATCTAATGGTTCCAGCCAATCCTGAAATTAAAACCACTTTTATTTACTTGACCTATACATATGCACATCTTCATAAATGCCTGTGCTGCAGAAGGAATTTCCTCCATGTGCTCCTTTACTTGCATTTCTTATTGTTCCCCAACTGATTTTTTTAATGGAGAAGAAACAGGATGGTAAAAGATGTCTATTAATTTTTTAAAAAATATATAATATATTAAAATACATATTACATATGCTCCCTTATGGCTTTATGGCTGATATTTTCAGTATGAATATTCCAACAAAGGGGGTGAATGGTCTGGAGTAGTCAGTGAGAGGCCATTCACACTGCAGAAGTGAATGCTGCTCAAAGGAAAGGTTTAGTTTATGTCTTTTTATGAAAAATAACCCATTTTGACTTTTTTCCAATGTAAAGCCTCTTTATTTCTGAACAAAATAATGCAGCAGAATGCATTCAAGGTGAGTTCTTAGAAATAATAAAGCCAGGATTTATGTGCTGTCTACAGAAATCTCTAAGATTTGACTTGCCAAGATTACTTAATGTGGCATAAATACAAATGAAAGAAATCACATCAACAAAATAAAACCCAGGAAAAAACCCACCATACCAACAAATCTAATTTCTAAACAGCCAGTGAATATCTTAGTACAGCAGAAAAATGTATCAAACAATGCATGGATCCCTTCCACACCAATGTTTATGGCTGACAGAAAACTGACAGAAAGGAGTAGGGAAAGGGCAATATTCTCAGCATAAATATATGAAATAGATAATAACCTATACTATTTTTATGCAAAAAAAGTTTGTGCCGTCAGAATGTATTTGAGTGTTTTTGTAGCTCTCCACCAAAGCATATGCTAAAAGAATGTCACTTTGAGGGCAATAAAAATGTGTTTGAGATTAGAATTGCACATAATGAGGGAAGAATTCCAGTCAAAATAGAAAGATTCTCATGTTACTTTCTTGGGTTCCAGAATCAGACACAGTTTCCTCCTTATTTTTTTTAATTTATGAATTTGAAAAATGTTTCCTCTTTAGGATATAATCAGGAACATGTGTGAGAAAGATCTAAACTGATGATACTCTCACAAAGCACTGAAAGAAACAGATTTTCAGAGGCAGGATTCTGATTCGGTAATCTATGTACATAATTGCAGCTAGGAAGGTGAAAGCATAAATTGCTACAGGCACCTGCACTCAATCCACTTTAAAAAGCAAATAGAAGAGCTCTAAAATTCCATATTTAACCCCTAAAATGTTTAAATTCCAATCCTGCAGGGAACAAAATATCTTTAAAATATATCTAGAGTAGCTAAATATTTTTTTAATAACTCGCTTAAAAAAAAGCAATGCAAACAAACAAAAAATTCTCCATTGGATCTTTGATTCTCTAAAACACAGTTTAAGGATTTTACAACTTTTTCCCTTTAAAATTTAATTTGCATGTTTTTCACCAGTCATACTGTTTATTGTTCTATGTAAAAGGCAGTAACCAGCAATGGCCCAGAGCCTATTTATGTTGAGGACAATACACAAATTAGTTCCAATATTTTTTAGGAAGATTTGGTTTTGCAAGTCTTCAAATAGATTTCTGCTGAGAAATATAGATGTCAGGCCTAAATTATCCCCCACGTAGCACCTGGAATCTGAGTGGAGCAGGTGAAATAATATCACAGAAGTGAAACACAGACAGGAAATCAGAGAGCTGAGTATCTCAACTAATTTCTGTTCATCTTCACCTGCATCCTCTAAATTGAGTCACATTTTGTGGCCAAATATCAGTACTCAGAAGCTCTTTGAGGGAGCTGGGGTCAAGCACAAATACAAATTTCCTTCAAAATTTTCTCCAAGTTCTTCCTTGTGACATAAAAAAATCGTATCTTGGCCATTCTGCTCCTTTCATACCCATATTAATTATCAGAATTAATTTTAATCTCCCTTATTCTCTTCATTCTTTCTTAGCAAACTTGGGGTTTGTAAACAAGTCAACCAGAAGAGATGAAAATATGGATACTGAGAAACTAACTGCACTGAGGACAGGATTTAACTAACTGCACTGAGGACAGGATTTTCCACCCTTCTATTTTAAAGGGATATTTATAAGATACGGCACAAAAACACAATCATGCATTGGGTTAAGCTTAAAAAAAAAGGCTTCAAAGCAGTTGATATTATGAAAGCTGGTACTTTGCTTCTCTCCTTGGCCTAAATATTTCTGTGAATTTTCTGAGCATAGATAAGACTGTTCTGGTGCAATTGGAAGACAGTAAATCTGAGCTGTATTCCTCCAGCAGAAGATGTGCCCTTATAAGACAAACTTGAAAAATCATACAAAAAATGACCCAAGGAGGAACACAATTCCAAATGTAACTATACTGATTTAAAAACAAACAATAGTTCTGTTAGAAACTGGCAGCATTCCCAATAATAATATTTAAACAAGCAAAGACAGAATACAATATCACAGGCATACTCCAACTATTTTTAACTGACATATTACTGTATACTTTCTGAGAAAAGTTCAACGAGATGTGTCAAATAACTCAGAGTCTGGCTATTCAAACCTCTCTGCACAGAGCAATGGCCTTGTTTTGAAGAGCTGCCTTTCTGTATCCCATTAAAAATGTGCTGAGGAGCTCCAGTCCCAGGTAGCACCTTGGTACCAACAGGAACATCACACACATTGTCCTGCACAGTTTCCCGTGACAAAAGAGGGATTCGGTCACTGATGTGACATTTTGATTTACACACTCTGGACAAGCTGCTTCCTGCCTGCCCATGTTCAGATATTTGGGTCTTCAGGGAGACAATTTTGTTTTCTCTAGGAAAAAAACCATCTCTGGTGACAATGCTCTGCTCCAGGATCTGGAAGTTTTCAGGGAAGCTGCTAAAGACTAAGAGCAGTATGTCCCAACAAAAACTACCAGCATAGCTCTCTAAGGTTTAACTGCTTGACACTCATTGCATAATTGGAAATTTTTAGGCCGACACAGATTTTTAAAGTCTGTCTGATACTTAAAGATGTCCAAGAGTTACGGCTCCACTCTGGGCTTTTCAAAGATTTCTTTATCAGCAAATGACCAAGTGAAAGCCATCAGTGCAGCCCCATGGATGGGATTAGATATGTTTTTAGGTCGCTAGCTAAAAGCTTGCTAATGCTTACAGACATTCCTTGTCTAGGAATGTTTGTTAATTTGAACTCTCCTCCCTTGCTGGGCTTCTTTAATCTCCCAACCAGCTGTCTCCCATAAAAAGATATTTCTGTTTTTAGTTACAAATCTGTTTAGAGATAAATCTTGCTCATAAATACACAACTGCATCCATGGTTGGGTTCTTGTTTTTGTTTTGTTTTGTTGTGTTTTCTGACAGTAGAAAACCAACTTCAGATGAAAAATATTGGATTTTTTTAGGATCAGAACATGTTTCCTACTTGCTAGAGCATGGTGCATATGTAATAGATGTTCTCGATTTTAGGGCTGGTATGACACTGTGAAAGAACTCATTGAAACAGCCATTTTTGTCACCTTTTTCAGATTTAGAGCTCATGAGATGGGATAAATTGAAGCTCTCCTAGAGACTGGCAGTATTTTTACCTGCAGAACACTCAAATATATGAAATGGATTCAGTGTAAGCAACCAAAAAACCTCCCCCAAGCCCCACAGTTTTTGCTTTTCTAGTAACAGCAACCCTGGGAAATGTCTAATATGTTTTCACTTTTCTTAATTTCTGGATTTAACTAAATAAATTGCACCTATTTCTTATTTGTATATTAACTACAGATACATCAATCAGCACTTCTGGGAACAGCTTTGAGCACAATTAAGGGCTATGAGCCAGAACTTCTGGTTAAAACACACACATTTAGGGAGTTTTTAAGCATTTTCACTAGAATGTGAAAGTTCTTTAATCTACACATACCATATTCCTCTTAAAGCAACCTCCGTCTTCTGAACAATTCCAGTTTCCACTAAAATGATTGCAAGGTATTTTATTAGAGATAAACTGAAATACTTTTCCCTGTAATTCAAGCTAAGTGTAAAAAAGCAATAGAATTCTGGTGGTGAATTTTAGTGCTGCAGAAAGTAACATTTCAGTGATACCCTAGCAGCATTCTCAAAAATGCTTCTACCCATCACACCTTATACCTACAGGAAAACATTTACTCTCCCAAACCTATCATTCTTCCACTGGTCATCTGCTAATTGAGGCTCTGGAAATTCATCTTGCAGTATTAGTTCAGGATTTAGCCATGAATATTTCTGTATATATAATATTCCAGCACATCTTAATAATTAAAATACTATTTCAAATGTATTTTCATTAATATTTACTTTATTCTTGCTGCAGTTCAGCACACAATTCAGTAGAAAACTGATTAAAAATATAGTTGCATGAAATATATGAAAATTAAATTCTACTTGTCTCAAAATATCAAGATTTTATGAACAATGTGCCAAAACTCCGTGTTACGGTGTAGAGCATAAATATTTACAATTGAGTTTATATATTAGCAGTTAAATGCTGTGGGATATATTCACTGTCCCAAGTGAATTCCCATCTGAGAACACTACAGTCTGTCAGTTCATTATTCCACAAAGTTATTTTATCTAAGCTGTCTTCCATGGGAGGCCTGTGTTGTTTAGATCCTGAGGTGATACGTGCCTTATAAATACCCTGGGCTGATAAAGGTGACTGACAGGAGCAAAAGGAGGCAAAAAACTAAAGATGAAAAAATCCCTCCCTGCTCTTCATCTCAGCAATGTCTTTTCCAGGCACAGGAGCTGCCCTTGGCTCCTACCAGGGCCAGTTCTTCAGGTGTTCCACCACAGCTGGGCCTCCAGGGATTTCCTGATGTGCCATGGGGACCCAGCTCTGAGGGACAGAGCCAGGAATGTGAGACTTCAACTCTGGAGGAGAGCAAAAATTATCTGAGGATAGGATCACAGAATGGTTTGGGTTGGAGGGACCATAAAGCCACTCCTGCCATGGGCAGGGACACTTCCCACTGTCCCAGGCTGCTCCAAGCCCCAGTGTCCAACCTGGGGCAGCCACAGCTGCTCTGGGCACCCTGTGCCAGGGCCTGCCCACCTTCCCAGGGAACAATTCCTCCCCATCCATCCCTGTCCTCAGTCTGAACCCATTCCCCCTTGTCCTGTCACTCCAGTTCCTGATGTAAACATCAGTTCCTGATGTTCCCTCTCCAGCTTCCTTCTGGAAGGTGCTGTGAGGTCTCCAGACAACCTTCTCCTCTCCAGGCTGAACAGCCCCATATTTGGGAAACTGGGACCTTGGAAAATTTGAGGTGTCCTCACAATCCACCTTCACACAAACCATGAGATAACTCTGGGATTGCCTTGGCTCCAAGAAGTCTTGAAAGCAACTGGAAGCTGAGTTGGAAGTCAGTAACAACAAAAGAAATTCCACTGGCTCCTACCATCCCTCCAGTCCTGCTGTACTCACACCTAAATCAGAGCAGAACCCTGTAACCCTCAGAGCTTCATCCTAACAATATTTTACCCAGTGCAGAATAAACCCTGCCATGAAATAAACAAAGATTGGCAAAATAAAGACATAAACAAAAAAAAATTAAAGTTAATAACAATAGTAAGCAACAACATGGAACTCCTCAGTGTCCAGTCTATAAATTAATTAAAGAACTTGTTACAGGGAGAATGAATATCCCACCCAGCCCTGTGTGGCACAGCTGAAAAAAGATCTGACAAACATGATGCCTCCAGAGGAATGAGCTGGCAGTTAAAGCAGACAGGTTAATACCCTTCTTACAGCCACAAGACACTCACTGCTCCCTTGTAACTGCTGGGCCTCGAGACTAAAAGCTTTAACCAATAAAAACCATTAAACCCAGGCAATAAAACAATGTCAGCCACAACAGACCATATTACTCTGGATCAATACATGGTATTTCCTCTAGAAATCATGGCATAAGGGTTTCAGTCTGAAAATATTTAGAAATGCAGAGGTGGAAAAAAATTAAAAGGAAATTTAGTCAGGTCTATATTTAAAGAACCCAATTCAGAGGGCAACAAGTAGAAGAAATTAATGGTGAAATCACTCCCAAAATGCTAAAAATGAAACATGGACATGGGGTGTTATGGACATGGATATGTCTTTATAGGGCCTGTGGACTCATGGATTCACCCACCCGCTACATTTGCCTTTAAATACATGTATATTAAATAAAAATAATCCACCAGATATTCAACAGAGCTTCTTTGACTTTTATCTAGCATGCAGCAGGAAGATAATTACTAATGAGAGCTGATGCCAAGTAATTCCTCCCCAGGATTCAGGCACTGCACACACAGAATCACTAGGCCAGTACTAGGCAAAACCACTTTGCCATGAAGCAAAATTCTCCCAGGAATTGGGTTCCCTGTGCTCACAGCACAGAGCTTTCTCTGCAGGGTTGTGAGCCCCTTCAAAGCCCTGCACAATCCGTCAGAAATGGAGATTTTTATCCCTCACTAGGTCTCCATCACTGGGGATTTGCATGTTCCCAACACATTATTTAATATATTCGGAAAGTATTCTTTATATTTATATACTACCTAATTATCAGGTAATACTCTGCAACAGAGAAGAGAGCTCAAGACAAAGGCCAAAGAACATCCAAAGAAGGTTAATTAAAGACTTATTTCTTTCCTATTTTCTATCAAAACCCATTCCCCCTCACCCACACATATAATAAATAACCAACGATTTTATGCATTGAAAGAAAGCTGAGGGTGAACTTGCCACCCAAATCCTCTGTGCCAGGCTTCAGGAGAGCTCTTGGGGAAGCTTCCCAGCTATGTGGTGGCTCCTGAGCATCCCTGAGCTGCTCTGCTCACGAGGATGAGATGTGCTCACCCCTCATTTATGGGGCCTGGCAGAGATGGAGACACAGCTGAGCCCCGAAACTCCAGCCCCATGGTTTTCCAGTGCCACCATCCTTCCTGTCCATGTTATTGCTGCAGACACGGGTGTTATATCCACACAGGCAGGACATTTATCTTGTCCAGACACTTGAGCTCAGCTAGGCAACACACTTTGTTTCTTTATGAAAAATAATAATAATAAAAGATATAAAACCATGATTAAACCTTAATTCTTAACTGAATGACCCCTTGACATCAAATTACTCTGATATTTCAATTCCTTGCGCCTTAACAGGGCAGCAGCTTTATCTCTCTCATTGTTAAAGGCCTTGGGAAGTAAGATCAGCAATCAAAGTAATAGAAAAAAAGCAATACAGGATGTATATAAAACTGAGCTGAATATCCTCAAACATTTCTCAGCATGTTGTCTGTTACAAGATCAGGCACCTGGATAGTAAATTACTGGAGTTTGATTTGTGTAACAGGTATTTTGTGTGTGGTTGCCAAATTAGCAGAAACAATCCAAAAATTGCCCACAGTTACTGGCATTCACATTCTGTTTTTGAAATGTCATTGCAAGTTTACTTGGGAAGGATCTTTGAAGGGCAGTTTTCCAGACCCAACTTAAATACATTTTCATGGGTCAATTTCTAAAGCATATTATTGTTTCTATTCTGAATTATTTGACCTTCATGTTGTGAAAATCAAAGTCATCCAAAGCCTTTTTTAAATAAACAGGATTTCTATGAGAAAAAAAAAAGCCAAACCCCCAATAATTTGAAAGGGAATTTAAATAAAGATGGGGGTTATCAATTTTTTTTAAGTAGAGTCATTCTAGTTATTTTCTCCCAACCCATCACCAAAACCTACGAAATTAAGAAAATATCACTTCTTACATTGGAAAGGGAGGTTCAGAGGCACACAAACACTACATTTCAACTCCCAGCCAATTTTCTGTTCCAGTAAATAGAGAAAAAGGGAAGATTTATAGTAAGAATAGTTTCCATTTATTTTTCCATGATTTGATTTTTTTCTCTCTGTTATCCACGTATCAGAGAAAATATATTCAAGTAGGACAACCATTAAAAAAAAAGGTGAGGCTTCTTTGGGTATAAGAACAAATCTTCTGGACCTTCTATCTGCTTTTTATTTATTCTTTGTAGATAAAATATGGTTGGGGGGGCAGGCTGTGTAATTAGAGCCCTCATTTTGGGCATACAGGAGAAAGCAAGGTGAGGAATTTCTCCTGCTGAGAGAAAGCATCAGGTCAGGAGAGGAGAAGGCATGGGAGAAAATATCCTTCTCCATGCCACCTGACCCCTCCTTGTAGAATCTGAAAGATATGCTTCTTCCAAGGCTCCAAATCAATAGATGCAAGAACATAATGACCAGATGACCTTAATGAGGAATAAAACACTTGCACTGTTTTTCCTGTCACTAATACCACATACCCTTCATGCTTTGGTGTCCTCTCTGTCCCTCTGCCACTGCTTATCTTATCTAACTAAGGTCACCTTTATTAAAGACTGTTTCTGCCTATTTCTAGTTGGAAGATCGGAATGCAGCCACTGCAGTAAAAGATCCCACTGCTGCAGTTTGTTCTGTTCCTACAGCCACAGACAGGCCAAACAGAATGACCCAGACAAAGGGAGAGGGGAGCACAAGTATCTCCCAAAGCAGAGGTGAGGACAGGTACTTCAGGATGGCACAGATACCTCATACTGTATGTGGCTCTATCACTAAACCAGGCAAACTATTCATAACTAGAGGTCTTAGCCTGTTTTTAAAAGTAATTTACATACTTATTGATTTGTAAGGCAGCATGACTGGAAATTGTGCTGCCCTTGTAAAGGCTGAGAAGGCAGAAATGTTTATATTTTTACCAAAAGAGCTGCAATAGCTCCAGGTGCATTCCATGAACCTGGGAGAGACCCTGCAGCCTTGGATCTCCCTGGGAATACAACCCCAAACTCACCAGTCAGAACTGCACCGTGTCCAGGTTCTGGGGCTTTGGGGGGGATGAGCAAATGATACATCCAGGGAGAGGGGAAAAGTGTTTAGTGGTGGAGAAGGGAAGGTGGAGAAAGAAGTGTTCATTCTTAGAAGGAGGCTTTTATTTCCATTGGCTTGATTAAAGGTCAGGGCTCAGATATGAGAGTTCAAAAGCACTCAAAAGACTGCAAAATTAGTGGTGAGAAATGCAAAAAAAAATCCAAACAAGTTCTGGTAAGACTTTTGTACCCTGAATCATCTCATATATTCTGTCAAAAAAAGTATTTATTGAAAGATGAAAAGGAGTTTTAAAATAGATTATTGAGACTATTTTTGCAGCCTGTGCCCATAAGCCCCTGTTCTCCAGTGAGTGCCAAGACTGAGGGCTCAAAGGGAGGAAAAAAAAAAAAAAAAAAAAAGTGGATTGATAAATTCAGCTTTGCTTTTGTGAGTAAGGCACCCCTCCCAACCCCGTGCTGATAAAACCTTTCTGCCTCTCTCTCACATGTTCCCCCTCTCCCTCAATTTTAATTTGAGTTTTTCCCACCTCATATGTAGCATATGCAGAATGCACGATGGTGCTGGGAATAAAGGTTTCATTAGCACTCATTTGGGATGCAGCAGAACTCCCTCCTGATTTAACGACATGCAAGTGAGGGAGCCATTCCAAATACCTCCTGCTGAAACATTTATAATGCAACCAGCACTCTCCCACTTCGCCTTTCACTCCCATCCACTCTCCACCCACACACACTGCCTGCCCCATTGCAAACTCAATTTTCTGTGGTTCTTAAGACCTGAATACACAGACCACAGCCATCTAAATGTGCATGCAGTCCCTGTGTCTTCATGGAGATTAATATAATTTTAACTCCTCTGCTTTAGTCGGGTTTTGGTGATGGGTTGGGAGAAAATAACTAGAATGACTCTACTTAAAAAAAAATTGATAACCCCCATCTTTATTTAAATGCCCTTTCAAATTATTGGGGCTTTGGCTTTTTTTTTTTTTCTCATAGAAATCCTGTTGAAAGCTCTTGCAAGAATTTAGTTAACATTTTCTCTTTAAATATCACACACATTCTGAGGAATCTGTATATTAGAGAAACTTTCCCCTCCAAAAAAGCTGAAAAACTTAACATTGTAGCAGAATGCTAGGGGGTCTTTACTTTGCTGGCCATGGAAATAAGAAGGAAATGTGTATTTATTTTAGCTAATGAGTAAGTAAAACTCTCAGGATCATGTCTTTGAATGGATCTGTCATTTTAAAGTTAGGTACTATACATAGTCCCTAAAAGTACTGGGGGAGACTGTGCTGGTATGAAAATTATTAGCAAGAGGAGGAAACTTTTGGGTGAAATGCAGTGTTAATGAGAGCTCATTATGTTATCGCAAATCTTGACATAGTGCATGTTTTTCCCACAAGCTCAGCTTCCCTCAGCAAGGCAAGCCTTCGTTCTCTAAAAAGGTAAAATGAAATTATCCTTCACCTTTGCCTTCAAGAATAAAAGCAGAATAAAAGCATCCATAATTTAGATCCCTCTTACCTGAAACTACCCTAATTACTTAAGATAAAGCAATTTATGACTTCTAAAAGATTTGAATGGCAAAACAAATAATATTTAATATCTGCCAGCATAAAGAGCAGCGAGGAATTGCCTTTCAGGGAGGATGGATCTGCCAGTTCCTGGCTCCAGCCCTCTGGCATAGCTTTGCCAACAGGAGCCATGAGCCTCATTTGTTCAGTGTTTTCTTTGCAGCTTTACCCACTGCAGGAAACACGAGACCATTATTTCTTCTGATTTCCAGACTAACAGTGATTTAAGAATGGAAGCTATTTTTATTAGTCTGAGACAGTTTCTTAATGACATGATTTATAGGGGTTATTTTGAAAGGGTAGAAAAACGCACACAGACTTCTGTGTGTGGAGACACTGCCCCTGAAGAGCTCTGTAGTCACAGGTTCTCCAAGAAGATGGGGCTTTCCCATCTATTCAGTTATAATTTGAAGTATCTTAAATAAAAAGGGTGAGTTTTTCTTATTCTTCCTAACTTTTCCAGTATTAAACAGCATTGGCATAATCCAGACTTTCTGTTCCATTCAAGTGACTGCTTGAATTTCCTGCATGAAAAGGCGGCAAAATTGTGAACAAAATAAAAATGATACTGAGAAGACGTGGCCTGATCTACATTTTTATCTGTTGTGAGCCCTTATGGAAAATCAAATTAGAAATATAATAATAATAATAGTAAATTAAAATGAGTGCAATAAACCCTACTAACAACCAAAAAAGATGGTGTCCCATCTAAGACATATCTTTGAATGAGACTGGGCTTCTCTCTTCACTTTCCAGAAAATTATTTTAGACTCTTTTGAGAAGAATACACAACATTTCTGCATCTGCTGGATGACTAAAGGAAACTGTTCCATTATTACAGCAGGAGCACCACAGTGACACAGTCAAGATTGTATGAAATCTGATAAAAAAATCTATTTTTCCCTGTCTTACAGCTGGACCAGAAATGAGATCAAGTCTGAATCCCAGCTTACAATAGGATTTTTCTGCCTGTTTGTATTCTTTAGCATATTTTACAGTCTTTTCCCACCAGAAAATTAGAAGTGATTTAGTCCATTTCTCTTTTCTTTCAATACTCAATTTAAGGCATTCTTGTGTGCATAACTCCAGGATGAGTTTGTTTTGAAAACTTAAATTCACCACCCTGTACATTCTAAATTTAGTCTAATTACGGTTGCTGTTGAGCAGATTATGCCCAATGCAGAAAAGTGCCAGAGCAGCTCTGGATGTGCCTTTGTGCTGTGCAGAAGTGAACACAGCACCAGAAAGAAACGCAGCCACGCAGATTCCAGAGCAGAATCACAAACACATTTTCTGCTTTGTCTGTGTTTGGAATGCAGCCTCTCTGCTGCAATGCACTGACAAAGGATGCACAGCTGAGAAAAAGCTTGGAATTTCATTCTGCTTTTTACAGGGTCCAAAACAGGAGGGGTCTACTTCTAACTGGTCTTTTTGGACAACACCTAAATCAATAAAGAATGGCAATAAGAGCAATCCATACTTGTTCTCACCAGCCTTGTGCCCTTTGACAAGAAAAGAAAAAAAGTATTTTTTTGCTTGTAAAGTTCTGTTTGTATTGCAAGTCCTTAAAAGTGGAGCTGCTGTTGACATTTCCTTCCTTCCTTCCTTCCTTCCTTCCTTCCTTCCTTCCTTCCTTCCTTCCTTCCTTCCTTCCTTCCTTCCTTCCTTCCTTCCTTCCTTCCTTCCTCCCTCCCTCCCTCCCTCCCTCCCTCCCTAAATTGAAATAATGCCCTTGGGATTCAGTTAATGACCAAACTCAGTGTCCCCTCTGGATACAGGGATTTTCCACGTAGATGTAGGAATTGCTGGTGCAACCAAGAACCCAAGAGAAGTTCCAACACAATAATTTGAATAAATGACTTTTCAGAATTTTAAACAAGAATTGCCCTGCTAGGACTCTCTCTAAAGCGGTGTCACTGGGTTGGCACTGAGCTGCTCCCTTCAGTGGTTCTGCCAGGCCTGGAGAGGCAGCAGGAATTCCAGCCCTGGTGCTCCGAACAGCAGGCATGCTCCTCCCACAGAAACAGAGACTGTCTGGGTAGAAAGCAACCTCCACCAAAGCAAAACACTCCACTGCACACCCCCTCCCTCAGGGACAGAAAACACACAGGACAGTTGTAACTCATGATGCTTAAATCACTCCTGAAGGCTCTTCTAAAAAGCCTCTCTTAAACCAGAGTAATTTCCTGATTCTGCTCCTCTTTTTTTTCTCCAACACAGCAATAACAACTCATTTTGAAACTGAAGATAAAGTTTAGTACAATTAACTAAGCTCATCCCATGTTGGAAAAATAAGAACCCAATGTTTTCTCAAAGGGTCAGTGAATTTCAGATCAAACAAAGCCATGCAAAGCCACAAGAGGTGCACAAGGTCTGGTGCCACCAGAAGCAGAAACATGAGGCCTCCAATACCTCAAACATTGTATTCTGTTAAAGGAAGATAAATTAATTTGAAGGAAATATCTTGATTATGTTTCTGCACAAACACAGCAAAGTTCTTATTTGCATAGCCTAAAGTATACACTAGCAGATATTTACTTAAATAAATATAACCTTTTAGCACAATTTTTCTTCATTTCTATGTTTTTCCTATGAATGAGCAGAAATGACAACAAAATAAGTGACTAATTTGACTTCAAGCCCATTCGCTTTGATGATAAAATACAGAGCGGTTTCATGTATGGCTAATATATTTTAAAAATATATTTCTAAAATATCTCAGATGTACCTTGTCTAACTCTGAAAGCTGCTCACTATTTCTATGTAGCTGTTTACAAATAATCAAATTATATTTTGGATGCTGTAGAATAAACCTAAAGCTCTTTGGGCTTTTTAGGCTCAGAGTTTGATTTATAGCTCTGCAGGCTGGTAGAGCCGAGGGCGGAAGCTCTGTTCCACCCATCCATCACACGTCAGGGCAGCTTTGGGAATATTTCCTGGCACTGGAGGAAAACCCAGGTGTGAGCTGCCATCCTGCATGGGTGCAGGGCAGCACAGCCATACCCTGCCCTTGCTCCTGGCACCAGTTCCCTGCATTCAGCTCCCCATCTCCACATTAATAACCAAGACTCCCCTAATGAGGAGGTTTTAAAGGAACTTCCACATATTCATGTGTGCTAGAGAAATTCAGCCCAAAAATGGAAAGCATGGAGAGGAACAAAAGGTGCCAAACTATAATGAAAACAATATATAAATCAGAAAAGTTTCTGTTGCTAAATTCATATTGTACTTTGATTTATGTCAAGCTTCAAAATAATGTCTGCAAACATGGGATTATTGAAAATCACAGAATGATTTGGGTTGGGAGGGACCTTACAGAGCTTCTCATTCCACCTCCTGCCATGGGCAGGGCCACCTCCCACAGTCCCAAGCCCCAGTGTCCAACCTGGCCTTGAACACTGCCAGGGATCCAGGGGCAGCCACAGCTTCTCTGGGCACCCTCCCTGTTCCAGGACCTGCCCACCCTGCCAGGGAACAATTCCTTCCCAACATCCCATCTAACCCTACTCTCTTTCCCTATTCCATGGGAGCCAGAAGTCCTCATTCACATTGCAGTAGGTGAGAAGAAAACCCAGTCTAGGACCACCCCTTTTGCCCACACGATTAACATGAACTAATCCCTAAGGTGTGGGCTGGACAATCACTGACTCTGATCCAAAAATCTGTGCATTTTCTCAAACTGTAGGAGTCAATCCCAGCTCCAGTGAACATTAACATGCTGCATACATAACATGCAAAATAAATGATTGTGTTCTACCAACACAGTCAGTGTTATTTTGCTTTGTCTGTACCAAAAGCTTCAAACACAGCCTTCCCTCATTTGTATTGCATGCAGGCAGGGCATTGTATTAAAGAGTACTTGACTTAGCGATTAAAAGTGTGCTGGAGAGGAATGCAGAAATTTCTTCTGCAGAGAATTCTGGGTTTCTAAGTACCTTAACCTGCCTTTATTTCCTTCAGAGAGAAACCATAGGAATAGATGCAAAATACTGGCATGTTTCTGAAAGCAGAAATTCCCCAAATTTCATACTAGGAAGGTATAGATGAGTGTTGTGTTGGCATGACTCAGGGTTTTGTCATAAACTCACATTTTCACTTTCCCTATGGGCATCCTCTGGGTAACCTAGGGTTTATCTTAATAATTAAAGAAATTATTTGAAGATTGCATCCCCTTCTCTCTCACACGTCTATTCTGATCTCAGAACAAATTTATCAGCAGGAAACTCCCATGTCACACTGTATTCATCAAATAAATACAATTATTCACACTGGAAACATGAATCTGTATTGAAGTATCACCAGCCGAAGATCACTATTTCTTTCTCTTCCACTGCAAGATGTAGATTTTTTGAGATAGAAGAAGATGAGAAAAAAAAAATATTCCAGGGTACTTCTAGAGTGGTAGTTCTAGATTTCACGGAATTGTAATCATAGAATTGTTTGGGTGGAAAGGGCCCCTAAAGCCCATCCAGTGCCACCTTCCACTGTCCCTGGCTGCTCCAAGTCCCAATGTCCAACCTGGTCTTGGAAACTGCCAGGGATCCAGGGCCAGCCACAGCTTCTCTGGGCACCCTGTGCCAGGGCCTGCCCACCCTGCCAGGGAACAATTCCTTCCCAATATCCCATCCATCCCCGTCCTCTGGCACTGGGAGCCATTCCCTGTGTCCTGTCCCTCCAGGCCTTTGTAAATAGTCTCTCTCGGATTTCTTTAGCCAGATGTGTCATGGGATTCTGTCTCCTGCCCAGCTGATAGAGAGGAAAACCTCAGGCCACGGCAATGAAACAGCACAGAGCAAAAACTAAAACTGGCTCCAGAAGAGCCTAACCCAAGTTTTCAGAAACAAATCCTAATCCTGAACCCCCACATTTCTAATGGAAAACTCAAAAAAATTTTTAAAAATAATAGTTTGGACATTTCTGTAAAGACACCACCTGTTTCCCAGGCATAGGAGCATCAGTGGCACCGAGGCTGCTCTGCAGAAGGTCTCAGCAATGAGGCCTCATTCAAATGTGCAGGTAAATCCAATTGTTAGTCATTACCATTGTTGCCACATGCCTACTGGAAAGCCTTTTTTCCAGCACTATCAGAAAGGTAAAGTGTCCCTCATCTGTCAGTCAGAATGGAGAAAATCTCCCCAGCTGCACTTCTTCAAAATGTGCCAACACCCCTCTTGACAGGTTTTAGGTCCCATTCGGTACCCGCCGAACACCCAGAGCTGATTTACACCAGTTACACCGGTCCTGCCCAGATTGTGTCCCATCCAGGAAATGACATCCTCAATCCCACTGAAAATGCAGGAGTCCAAACTGTGACCCCTCTGATGACCAGGCATTGGTCACCCCACAGATCCCTCCATGAGGGGAGGACAGTGACAGGGCTGGACCCTGCTCACCTTACAAAGGATGTTTCAGGCTCCAAAACCCACCTGCCACAGTGAGCTCAGGGTAATTCAAACCATTCCACCAGGCTGAGGGTTTTAGATCAGTTTTATAAATGTCTTAAGGGATAGAAGAATATATTCCATGAGCTAGAGATTCACTGAATATGCTATGATGGTATATAGTGCACTTAGGCCCAGACTAAAATAGAAGAACTATAATTGGTCTCTTGTCCATATTTAAGGTAAAATAAGTGCCTGGATTTCCAGAAGCGCAGAGCTCAGATCACTCAGAGTGAATTTGGAAAGTGCTGACCAATTTTGAAAATGAGGACAAATGAGTTTTTTCAGCTTAAATGTGAATAAAATCAAACCCGAGGCTGCAGTTCTCTGAAAATCCTATTGCCCTATATTTGTTTTTCACTTCTCTTCTGGTTTTACACCAATACACAGGAAAAAGTCTTCTGTTTCCTGTCTCCGTCCTTCTGTCTACCAATTCTTTTCCTAGTGGAAACTGAACATCAATATGAGTCAGCCTCCCAAAGCCATAACCCAAGTAAAAATCTGTAACTACACTAAGGGAGTTCACTCTTTTCTAAAGCAGGGTACTCATATGAAGTATACGCATCCAGTAGTTATAGTTCAAAGTTTAATTACTCAGTTTTCCATTGAGAAGCACATCCTATTCTCCCTGCCTCTATGCTTGCTATTTACTGCTAAAGGAAAAGATTAATACCTGCAATAAAGAATCAATAACATTATAGTTGGAGCGTATTTTCACTCTGAATTTAGACCAATATGGTTCACCAAGGAGTTTGACGGGCTTCTTCTAGTCCTTTGAGGTGGGAATTCTAGAAACTTGAGTTTGCAATTAATAATTTCAGCTGAACAGGCACAATAAGTGAGAACTCCACAGCTTTTTAAACTTGCCTGACTATAATGACTTTATAATTGTTGGAAATAAAGATTTGTCTACATGGCAGATGAATCTGCAGCATTGCTGTGTTTCACAAACTGTCAACATATTTTATATAATCTCCTAAGGACCTTTAAATGCACAGCTTGAGGGGAAAGATGCAGCTCTCCAAGCTGTCTGTGCTCAGAGCACATTCCACCCTCCTTTCCAACTGAAGATGAAAATCAGAGCAGAAATTTCCCTTTGCCACTTTTCAGAGCATAAATCTTTGTCTTACAGTATTTATCAGAACTGCCCTCACTTATCAGGTCCTGTAAAAATCCTCCAAGAGCAAAAGAATGCAGTGACCAATTTATATTCTTTTAGGGTGACAGAATATCATGGACACAGGGTTGAGCTCCATGGCTGTGCTCATTGCAGGCAAAGGAGCACCTGGCACCACCTCACCCCTCCAATTGGGGTCAGACCAGGCACGTCTCCCACTAAATCCTGAATTTGAAATATTTTATAAGGCTATTGATTTTACATTTTCTTCAGCATCTCCTCTGGCCAGGTTTTTATGTTTGCTTACAAAACCTTCATGTTTGTATTTAAATTGAATTAAGAATGCAAATTACACACATATCTTGCTGGTTAGAAGCACACAGGTTCTTATTCCCTGATATGACTTTCCTTAAGAGTGTGAAGCAGAACATTCAAAGTACCCCAGGAATTCAATAGGGAATGGAAATTACATTGGACTGAAGTGAAAGGCCACTTTAAATGACAGAATAATTAAACCACATTATTTCACATCTGTAAGTGCAGCAACTTAACATCAAACTGATTGGAATTTCCAGGTTTTGTCCCACAGAAAATTATCATTTTTCAACCCCTCCCCAATGGTATAAGAAGGTTAAATATCAAGTAATTATGGAATCAAATATTAATAATGAAAGGTCAGTTCTAGTATAGAATCAGTTGTTATAAAATCACTGACAGAAGGGGCACTGCCCTGAACTCCAGGAGTCTGGATTTGCTCTGGTCACAGACCTGGGAATGTTTTTCCAAGCTCATGTAGCACCAAGGATTACTCAGGTAACAAAGGCAGGCAAATCCTGTGAGGTGCTGGACAATTACCAATCTCGCAGCATGAAGAGTTTAAAAAGAAAATACAAATGTTGTATGGCCCTGAAGCAAACATGTAATTGAGTGTTTTTTCACTACAGCTCAAGATACATATAATTACCTTTAAACATTTGGAAATCCAAAGTGACAACCAGTGTTCAATACAGACTAGCAAGTATGTATCTCTCTTTAAAAACATACTTTTACCATTATAAAGAATTATCCCAAATTACAATAAGAACATCACAGATCTTATGCTTGGGAAATAATTAGAACCATTCAAGCATCTTCATAATTATAAAATAACCAGTAATATTCCTCATACTTGGAGGTCTTGGTCTAATTAAAAGATAGCACTTAATAGGTAAGAGAAATTAGTGTTGTAAGAGTACAAGTATATATATAAAACCTGTATTTGTTCCAATTGAACTACTTATTTAGCAACTAAATAGTCACAGGTTGAAGGTATTTGCTCAAAAATTAAAAATATATTTAATTTATGAGTGATTTAAACACCTTTGCTGCTCAGTATGGTTGTCAATCTTTACCATAGCCTGTAGATTGCAAATAAAAATGTATTGATCTATAATTGCTTTATTAAGGTTGCTAATATTTAAGTGGGACTTGGGTTTAAAATGTCAGGTAGGATTTTGATGGGGGTTGAAGGGGAGAGGAGGAAGGAAAGTTATACAAAGACAGCTGATAAGACAATATTAAATTTTATACAAAATTGACTGGTGATAAGTGAACTCCACCAAGCTCAGAGTTGCATTTTGGGCTTTCAGAAGTTCAGGAGCTTATCTAGGCTTATCAGAAACAGCTAAATCCTCTGGGTCTGCAGAACTGAGCTGAAATCTTGCAAGAAAGCTCTGCTTCTGCTTCTGCTTAGAAACACTTCACAGACATTATTTCATTGCATTTCAACATTTTAATTATCAACTCTGATTGGGACTTGGTAGGCTTATGAAAGTGAAAAGAAAAATGAGAATGCTGTTTTTAGAAGTTCCATAAATATTCCTTAGTCAAAGTTCAAATTATCCAGAAAAAAACCCCTCCAAAACAAAACCAAAACAACAAACAAAACAAACAAAAAAGCCAACAAATAAACCAAAACAACCCACTTGAAATTTTGGGATTGGATCTGGGAGAAAATGCAAGGGTTTGCATGCTTTTTTTGATTTTGTAGCTCCATTTATTAACCAGACCTAGTCAAACTAATGAATTATGGAAATGGATATTAATTTTAGAACTCACCTAGCATTGTTCTGGGATCTGCTGGAAATGTCATCAATAATAGAGAACATATCTAGCATGAAGGCACTTGTCAACAAGATGACTGAGTCCTGCACCCTTAAATTGATTATTTTACCTCACATAAGTTCTTATTGACATGAATATATGTGAAACAATCATCCCAGACACAGTCATGAGCTTTGGCAAGTTCTGAAACCAAGATAAACTATTGAGGCACATATTTCCAAAGGTCAGTATTATTTATCTCCTTCAAGAGAGGAGCCACTGATGAGTAGGAGCCTGCAAAAATGGGTGTCCGGGTCATAGGAAAACAAGTTACCCAAGAAGACAAATTTTTATTTGCCACAGCCAACATTTTGAACAGATATTTTAGTTGCTATTTGTTAATGCTCCACTTTGTTACTGAAGGGATTTCTCCAGAATAAACAGTGCTTCCCAAGCAGAGCATCAGATTTTAAAGCAGACTGCCTTTGAAACCCCAGAGCTCTGCTGAGGCAGAGCCACTGCTCTGCCCTGCTCCATCAGGCTCTGCAGGAGGGACCTGCACCTGCTCTTTCCCTGCCAGCACTGCCTCTTGAAGGAACTCTCTGTCTAGAGAGACATCCTGGTATTTCTGGAAGACGCAAAGCCTCAGTGGTGCTCTCTCTTGATTTGAAGCTCTTTCATCAGGCCCTGTTGCTGCTTCCTTTCTCCTAAAACTCCTCACTTGGCTTTGCTTCTCCAGCAGCAGCAATGCACAGCTCTAGTACTCATCTTGCTTTTCCTATCTTCTCCCCACAAGAAGAAAGCACTAACATTGTGTGTTCATGGTGAGATTTCACATTTAGCAGCTGCCTCAACACTCTCTGAAGCCAACAGAAAGTTTCCATTGAGCTTGGCACACTTCATTGGGTTTTTATTATTTATTCTGCAGCGCAACAGATTTTTACAGGGAACGGTGGAATATTCAGTTTTGTTATCAGTATATTTAAAGACACAGCAAAGACAGAGGTGTAACCATTAATTCCTAAGTCTGATATATTCTGTAATCGCTTGTGCAGTTTGTTATCTACACACAAGAGCACAACAGCAAATCTGTCTCTCACCTGGCACTAACTTTAACTGGCTTCATGCAAATGCCTTCAGGTGCCCAAACAAGTGGATGAACCTCAGAAATTTCCTGTCCCAAGCCTGATCAGTGGAAACCTGCAGGAAGAAACCAGTCCTCTCAAAACACTGTTAACACTCCCAATGCAAAAAGAACTTTTTTATTGCCAGATTCCACCAGCTGCTCTTGGGGTTATCACAGAATTCCATTCACTTTGGGTTGGAAGGCACCTTAAAGCTCATCTCCACCATGGCCTTCAATACTTCCAGGGATGCAGCTTCTCTGGGAAATGTGTCACAGTATTCTAGAGAGGAGAAGGAAAATGAAAAGAATTTTTAGACACAAGGGATAGTTTTAGGGAGAAGTCCTACCATGAATACCTTAGTAATCAATACCCCAAAGACCAATCCCACATTACAAAACCCAGGTCTGATTTCAGACCACAGCACTAAGTACTATGTTCAGAAAGTTCTGACACTCCACATTTCAATACAGGAGGAACCACTGAACTGACTCCGTGCTTATGTACAGGTGCTGAAATGTTCCCTCTTTCAGCACTTTTTTGGCAATGAAACTCAGCCAGGACTCTGAGGTCACTCTGGCATGCAAAAACAATTCACATAAAATTATCATTACCCATTTGAAGGAAGACAAGTGATTGTACAGAACTATGTTTTTCACAAAAAATCCAGAAGGCATGGAATATGGGCTGAAATGTCCAACTCTGAGTGATTCATTCCTGATCCTATTCCATTTTCAAGATACTAATTATATATTAGGCTAAAAAGTCAAACCCAGTGGACTTTCTGACTATAGAGATTTGGAAACAGCACATTAATATCAGGTGTAGATTTCTTTTTCATTATTAAAAGACAGCTCTTGCAGTGATGTAAGTGACATTAGACATTTAATTTCCAAATCACAGCCAGGTGGTGTTTTCCGTTTTCCCCCATATGAGGCAATTGTGAGAGTATTTTACATATATATATATATATATATGCAGTATATGTATGTGTATATGTATATGTATACACATATATATATGTATGCATATATGTGTATGTATGCATGTATATGTATGCATATATAATATATGCATGCATATATATGTATGCATATATAACATATGCATACACAATTGTACCTATATATATATATATATATATATATATATATAAATTGATGTAATACCACAAAGCAAAGTTCCCCTGGGTCAGGGCACCCCTAGGATCCATCCAGGCTGGGGCTGAGCAGCTGGAGCAGCCCTGGGAGAAAGCCCTGGGGGAACTGTGGGGCAGAGCTGGTCCTGCCCTGGCCGTGTGTGTTGGGACCCCAAACCCCCTGCCCTGGGCTGAGCCCCTGCATGAGCAGCAGGGGAGGGGGATTCTGCCCCTCTGCCCCACTCAGGTGAGACCCCACCTGCAGAGCTGGCCCAGCCCTAAGCCAGCATAGCAAGGACCTGGAGCTGCTGGAGAGAGCCCAGAGGAGGCACCAGTATGAGCAGAGGGATGGAGCAGCTCTGCTGAGAGGAAAGGCTGGGAGAGCTGGGATTGTTCACCTGGAGAGGAGAAGCTTTGGGATGATCTCAGTGTGGCCTTGCAGGGCCTGAGGGAGCTGCAGGAAAGATGGAGAGAGACAATTGGCAAGGGCTGGAGGGACAGGACACAGGGAATGGCTCCCAGTGCCAGAGGGCAGGGATAGATGGGATATTGCGAAGGAATTGTTTTCTGGGAGTTTGGGCAGACCCTGGCACAGGGCGCCTAGAGCAGCTGTGGCTGCCCCTGGATCCCTGGCAGTGTCCAAGGCCAGGTTGGACACTGGGGCTTGGAGCAGCCTGGGACAGTGAGAGGTGTCCCTGTCCATGGCAGGGGTGACACTGGGTTGGGTTGGGTCCCAACCCAAACCATTCTGTGATTCTGTGATATCACTCGAAAGCCCAAGCACTGAAAGGCACATTTTGTCTATCGAAGGCTCCCATGGAGATACTTTCTGTAGGAGTGGAGGCAATCTTGCTTCTATATTGACTTCATCTTTGGCCTTTCTGAAGCAGACACTAGGATTTAGCTTTGCCAGGCTAAATTTTTTTACAGTTAATATCTTCACAGGAGGAATACTGTTCCAGAAGTATGAAGCTGAAACCACCAAACAGATTTCACACTGGGCTGGACCACCAATTAGATGGAAACTTCAGTCCCATGGCACAAATTTAGTGCTTTATTCATTCTCCTGTATCTATTATTTATCAGGAAGAAGAGACTGAAGAAGAAATGGAGAGAAAGCAAAATCCTGCAGTTTAATGCAAAGTTTTAATCTCTCAGATATGGAAGTTGAAAAGAAGCTGAAATAAGTGACTGAAATGTGGTCAGTCACTTCACTGCAGCCCTCACTTGACAGCAAGGTGACAAGAAACTCCTTTTCACTCTGAGGATTGCATAACTGGAGGCACATGCAAAATGAATTAGGGCCTTCTGAGGGGAGCATGGGCTACAGGGCACAGCCCAGGCCCAGTGAAGAGACTGTGGGCAAAACTGAACTTTGAAAGACTTGTTAGGCAGAAAATCAATCTTGTTTTTATCTTGTCTTAACAAAGACCTTGTGAAAGAATAAACAAAATTGTTTTAGTTTGAAACTTCCTCGCCTGGAAGGAGAAGCAGGTCAGGCAAGAAGCAGCAGAGAAAGTTCAGCTTTCAGACTGAAGAGAAAACAGCCCCTGTGCAGAACCAATGACACCTCACTATTAATACTCAAAGATGTATTAAAGGTCTAAGATTCCAATAAAAAATCCAGGGTCCCACTACCTGCACCTATTGCTCCCACTCTGCTACAGAAACAGCCTGAATATTCTACTGGCTGGAAGTGTGAAACTATTTTCCTCACTGGAGTGAAGGTTTGTGCACTGCTAACCAATCAGTGAAATACCCAGGATGGCCCCAAAGTATCCTGCAGATACCCGGGATGCTCAGCTCTTGATGAACATCCTGAATTATACATGGAAGCAAATGGAAACACATCCCAGACCTGCAGCTGGTGCAGTGTATCCACATCAAACCAACCCCACCAAGCACACTGGCTGCCTTATTTTGCACTGAGTGAACTCCAAGTACATTTCCATGTTGAGAGCAGCAAGGTAATTGGACTTTTCCTAATGAAGCCATAGATTCAGATGCAGAGGGGGAGATTTAATGGAGGAATATGTAATTACCTTGCTGCATGCAAATGATGGCACATTTTCCCCCAGGCTACAGCTGCTGGCTATCTAATCTCAGCCATAGGGCAGATATATAAATCCCACTGTTCCCCAGACTCCCTGGGAGTCGTGTAACCTTTTTTCCACTCCCTTAGCACAGCTTTTCTCCAAATAAATCTAGTCCAATGGTTAGAGTCAGCACAGACTTTAGCATGCAAACATCTCTTCATCTGAAATTAATTCCAACTCCTACCCAACGCTTCAATCCCTCCACCCCCAAAAGAGTTTATTGCCCTCCCCATCTGGCTCTGAAAGCACAAATCAAACAGATTCATATGAAATGAAAAAAGTTTTCAGTTATTTCTCAGCATCATAAGAAACCCTGGAAACCAGAGTCCTTCGGGATGATAGGAATATGTGTTTGTCACCCAGAGAGGGATCCGGGTATCCATTCGTCTTGAAAAGCTGCATCCATGTATTAATGCAATCCCTTCTGAGGGCACCAGGAACAATGGCAAACCAGAGTATGATCATGGTTTAATACATGGCAATCCATACATTTCATCTGAGGAGACAGTGAACCTTC
Source organism: Zosterops lateralis (assembly GCF_965231275.1). Taxonomy (NCBI): domain Eukaryota; kingdom Metazoa; phylum Chordata; class Aves; order Passeriformes; family Zosteropidae; genus Zosterops; species Zosterops lateralis. Next base: position 20,832,790 of record NC_139772.1, on the reverse strand, counting down.
TCTGCTTCTTTTCTTGCTCTGGATGCATTTACTCTGCATCTCACACTCTCCATTTGTCACACCCTATCAATATTAACACTCAGCCTCCCTCCTAGGATTCAGAGTTCAGACTTGAAGATTCTCTTCAGAGTAACATCCTCACACATAAAAGTCTTATTCTTCAGCTGCAGGAGCATTCTGCTGTGTTTCAGTTCCTCTCACCAAAAGCATCTCAATTTTTTCACTTCTAAAAACCCTCATTTTTTCACCATTTTTCTGCCTCGCTGCCTGTAGGCTGCTTCTGCCTCTGAGGTGAAGCATCATGGCAGAACATCACACCACAAGAAACTCCCAGCTCCCTGCAAGAAAAAAAAAAAAAAAAAAAATCTTCCTTCAAAACACTCCTCACTCATCTTTACCTCTCAGCCATTTAGCCTCTCAGCCTCACCTCTAAGCCAGTTCAAGATGTGGATTAGGAATTTCCAGACTGATTGGGTGCCTAATCTTCTTCACTCTTTGTGGTTTAAGGGTGAATTGAATCTTCAACTGCCACTGAGTGTGGAAAAGGCAAAACTTCTGGGAACTGACAGTGTTTTCTCCAAATTTTGTAAGACAAATTTATTTATTTTCTTCAGAAGATATCCTGAAGACACATTCTTTGAGCCCTGTAAGTCAACCACCAGGAGAAGTTTAACACATAAATATTTGGCTGTGGAAGAATACAGGAATTGCCACATATTTGGTCCCCCGGCCTTCAAAAAAATTAAATCATGGTTGTTGTTACAAATTGCAGCATAGTATTTACGAGGGGATATTGATCTCAATTTTCTCCCCTTCACATTGAAATAATGCAATTGCTTACTTCAGTATGGGAAATCAGGGGGCTTTAAATCCTTTTGAAGAATAGCTGTGAAGTCTTCAGTTTTACATAGTATTAATCAGGCCTGAAGGCAAGTGACAGGAAGTCAATAGTGAAGTTTTAAAGTGAGGAGGGAAAAGCCAAAAGCCTCAGATTCTCTTCTGAAGCATCTATGATACATTTGCACCCAGGTTCTGGACAGGAGTGGAGTAAAAAGGCCACTTGGAATGCACAAATATAATTTCCCATGGGTCCACCTGGAGTACATCCCTGCAGGAAGACAAGGAAAATCAGTATTTCTGATGGCAGCCTGATAGGAAATAGCCCAGGAGTATGTCCTGCCCTGCTCAGAGCCTGGAGGAGGGAGCCTACAGTAAGGGAATTGTAGCTGTGGAAGTTTCAGATGGAAAGAAGGCAGGACAAAGAGATCTGCTGGTTCACAGATCCGTGTGGGCTCGGAGACTTTAATCCTTGAATTCCAGAAGGGGCTGTTTCTTGCATATCTTGGTGTGCTCCATATCTGCCCAGCTTCTCAGAGCTCCACAGGCAACACAATCCAATAAAGATGCACAGAAGAAAGACATCCTTATCACCTAACCCAGTGAGGTTTTGTGTCAGTAGATAGGAAATGTACCAAATTTATTATTGGCATTACCATTTTCACATTGCATTAGCAAAGAGCGCTGGCAAGGAGCAGAAAACGACATGGAATTCATTACAACCTTCTGGGTTTGGAATACTGGGAAGTGGAAATAGTAATGGATCCTGCAAGTAGGGCAGCAGAATTTTCTGCCTGAGACCCACAGACACCTCAAATAGGGTTGGCAGGACAGCTGAAATTTTTAGAGACATTCAACTATCATGAAGATCACGAGTCAGTTTGAATTTTCAAATCAGCAACAAAACTTCAAAAATTTTTTTCCTGTGATTTGTAGCAGCTGCGGTGGAGGTTTCTCATGCTCTTTAACTGATTTTCTGGGGGAAAGAATGAGCATATGTGCTCTGATAGAGCTCTGATGGTGCTGAGAGAGCCGCAGCACCATCAAGAGCTGACGCTGCAGAACACTTCCCATCATTTATTTAAAGTGGTCTGAAAAATCTTTTGAAAGCATATTCCATTCTCATAGCTCCAGCTGTTAAGATACTTATCACAGTACACACTATGCATGTTCCTTTGGTCAACTGCTTCCCACACATCCTTGGAACCATTCCTGCTCCTCTTCAGTGTTTACAGCCTTGAGATTTTTGCAGATTGTTATCACACCCATTAAGCTACACAACACAGAACTGCAGGCAAGAAAAACACTGAACTGACCTTGCAGGGCTGACTGTGGCCTCTGGAACTACAGAAAACCCACACTGAGACAGGAGAGTAAAAAAGTTAAAGGGAAAGAAGGTCAGGGAAACAGTTTAGATAACTGTGAACTGCACACTGAAAAGAGCCCTGTAAGACAAAGTCATTAATTTCCTGGGTGTGGGGAAAGAGCAGAGAGAATCAGTGATCAAGTCAAGAACCAGGACTAGAGTTTATGAATAAGGCATTCTTTTTGATGCAAACACAGCAGCCAAACCCCAGACCAACTGGAAAATTAAGTTTTATAGCCTTACTTGCTCACCCATACTAGATTTACACACACATTTCAAACTAAATATGTTAATAAAGCACAGTAACAAATTTTCTGAGCACTCCCATGAGAATTTTTAAGATTAAAGCTTTGCTGACCTTTCAGTATTGCAAGCCCAGGAGTCAGAGACCCTGTACTTGAGGAAACTCTGGACACAACTTTTTTTCTGCAGCATAAAATCCTAACAAATAGGACTGGAAGGGGCTCAATCAGTCAGCTATACCATTCTCCTGCCCAGAGCAGGACCAACAATACCCACATAGTCCATGGCAAAGATTTGCCTCATTCCTCCTGAAAATCCCTGGTGCTGGATGTTCCCCAAGCCTAATGCAATCTCTTCCACTCCTTCCCCTCTTTGCCATTTGGGTGTCTTTGCTAGCATCTTATCTAGTTCTGGGCTGCAGTTCATAAATGTCTATTGCTTCTTTTTTTAATCAAGAACAGAGCAGATCCCTCCTTTTCTCGTTGCAGACCTTTAATAAATGTGAGCACTGATAATATCCACAACAGTACAATCCAGGGGGGACACTGGCAGGAAATATTGATGCCACCTTCTTGTGTGCTGAGAGAACATGTTTTTGGGGACAGGCAGAAAGAAATCTGTTTCAGCAAAAACTCTGCTGCTGTTGAGTTTTGTATTTCTCCAAGCATGGGGAGATGGCAGAAAATTACACAGCAGAACTGACCAAGCACTCATCAGACCTCGCAAAACACTCAGAATAAAACCTAGCAGAAAAACCTGAACTAATCATTAAAGTGAAATATATCAATTGGTGCACAGGTGGTTCCTTTTGTGGGTTTTTCCTGTGCTGAGAACATAGGAAAGGAGTTTTGAAATACAGAGTAAAGGGCAGGTCTGTGCTTTTGGGAGAAGGTGGGGTTTGTGTGTGTTAGGGACCCATTCTCCAGGATCTGTAGAGCCTGTGTGAACTAGAAGCCTCCATACATTAATCCTGCAGTCTCCAGGCATGCAGCTGTCTTGGAATTCCTCTTCTAGGGAGTGTGTTAAGAAATCTGGCAGTGATTTTAATGAGAAGGTACCAAACCCTTGGGTAGTGTGTGTTTGTTCCTCCTCACCTTCAGCAGCCTGCATGTGCGATGTGGGTGTGGGTCAGGCTGGAGCAGGGGTTTATTTCACTGTGTACAGCCCTTTCATACCATTTGCTGCATTTCTGCCCCCTATTTAATGACCCATGTAATTAAGAAATATACAGAAAGAGGAGCCACTTGGGTTTAAAATTAGCAAGCACTGACTGCTTTGTTCAGCTGAAACCCAGCTAAAAGAAAATGTGAGGGGAGACCTTTGTGTGGGAACACTCAGAGGAGCAAAGGGTATAATTCTTTTAAGGAAAAACCTTAAGAGTACTGGGAAAAGAAATAAAAAAAAAAAGATTTTTCATCAGGACTGAAATAAGAGGCCTTCAAAGTCAGTTTTGTGCTACTCTGGGTATTTAGCTGAACACCAGCACAATAACGCCTGGCACAGTCACTCCCTATCGCAGAAACCAATCTCTTCCCAAAGAGAGCCAGTGCAAGATAGTCACTCTAACATCATAATATTCAACTCCAATCAATATTTTAATACATTTGCCTAATCTTTGAGCATTGCTGAAACCCTGCAGGGCCAGGTGAACAATTTTTCTGAGAAACAAAGGCAGGCACTTGAATAGCAGATTTTTCAAGTGTTCTATGATTTTTTAAATCATTGTGTTCATTCTAACACTCCTGTTAGTTTTATTTTTCTGCCTTAGACCAGGCTGTATTTTTAACTTCCATTTCTATAAATGTAAGATGGAATAGTCTTACATTATAAGGTTGAACCCCACTTGTTGCAATCTGGAAGATGATGGCCCCATTTTCACACTGTTCTTGTTTTAAATTGGTTATACAGAGCTACAGCAAGATCTTCACCACGATTTTTATTCCCACTCTAACCACATGCTTCAGGCTCAGAACAAAGAAAGTGGAATACAAAAATTTGGTTATTAAAATATCTACATCCTTCCACATCTAAATGTGCTGGTAATTTCCAGCCACTTTTCAACCTGTAAAACTTATAATTACCAAGTCCCTCAGACAGGTTAGGGTTAAGCCACTTTAGGGAGTGAGGAAAGAGGCCCATCTGTGCAGAGATGACTTGCGCCTCTATACGATAATTAAAATCAGAATAGGAGGTGTCATGATACACAGCATTTTCCCACTCCGTTTCTCCTCCTTCCCTTTGAAAAAGGTTCCAATTATACATTGAAAAAATGGGGCAATGTCAACTATGAATTTCTGGACTGCTTCCCACTTTCTTTATATTTCTTTAACCCTGTGTTCTCCAATACACACTATCCTGACTGCTCATAATTTTTTTGCCATTTTCATTCCCACCTTCAAATCCTGCTGTCATTTCTCCTGCCTGGCAAAGGCATGATATTCGTACACTCTTCTGCTCAACAGGCCATGTACAGTTAATTTTTTCCCAACCCTCTTTGTTTGTTTGTTTGTTTTTGGGAAGACAAAGAGCCTCTTCAGTTCACAGCATCTTGTGCACACACAGATATTCCACAGCCTCACTGCTCCTGTCCTCAGTGCTCTTCTGCCTTACCCAGTTCCATCCTGCCCTTGTGCCTCTCACACATTTCACACAGATCTTCCACCGTGTTTTCATCACCTTCTGCCCTGGATTTTGCATCTCTCTGATGTCAGAGTCAGCCTTCATGTCAAACAGCACAGCAGGAGCATGGGTAAGGAAAAGTCCTACTCCAAAAGTCTAGTGCTGCCTGAAATGCAGGACCCGTTCTAGTCAGGGGCTACTCCTCTTCCAAACCAGGCCTCAGGACAGAGGCAGCAGTGAGGACAGGGACACGACAATCTGCCTGTGCCAGCTGTGAATTTTGTGGATGGAAGGGATTTACAACCCTGAGGAGGCTGCACATATGCAAGATGCAGCACCTGGAGATGCCTAAGCTAAAAGAGGAGAGAAGAAAGGATGTACAATAGAAGAGAGACAAAGGCACAAGTGCAAGCACCTGCTACCAGGAGGTGGTTCCCAAAGGAAGAGTCTGGAATTGTGTAGGAGGAGGGAATGGAGAAAATCCAGCTGGCTCAGTCAGCCCCTGGAGCCAGAGGGGAGCAGGGAGACAAAACAGCCCAAAATGAGCTGCTGTGGGTGCTAAGGAGAGTTAATGCAGGGCTGGACTTGGACATTAGGTAGAGGATCCATTTTTGGAGAGAAAAACCCTCACTTTCACTGTGGATTCATTCCCAATTCTGCTACACAGGCTCAAGGGTTTCGGCTTTTAGGCTGCATCTGCTCTTTCCCACTTTCCTCCCAGTCTGTAGCAGCAAGACCCAGGGGTTCAAGATCACACCTCATCCCCTGGATGGGGTTTTACAGAACACACCATAAACTGCAAGGAACCAAAGTCCCTAAGAGAATAAAGAAAGCACCAGAGCTGGCTGTGGGGGAGAACCTTGTGCTGGCATCAGTTCAGTGGCACAGCAGTGACTGAGCTGGAGTTTGTACCATGTGCTTTGTTCCAAGGGCCATGATGCAGCTGCCTCTGGATCTGAGGCCACCTTTGTTAACAGTATTAAATTTATGACACAGGAGTGATATAATTCTGGCAGTACAAGCTCTTGATGTGAACCCCATCTTTCCCATGGAAAGTTTTGTTAGTATTGCTATTTTTGATGATTGATGCAGCAGCTCTCGACAACAGTGATTATGACAATTTATCTTGACATTTCACATGTCACTTTAAACACATGTGAAAACACTAAAACTTTCAATGAGTGTCCTCCACGTCCCAGATCCACCTGAGGAATGATTCCTTCAGTGGAGCTTGGGTCCTTTCAGCTGCCTGAAGTGAGGTGTGTGGCTTTTGCTGTCTTAGCAACAGGCATCCCAAACACTGATCTTTGCTGTGTCACCCTGAGCAGTAACAGCCACTTTGCCTCTGAGCATGACCTATATATTAGGCTAAACAGAAGTTTTCACATCTTAGCTGGTTTGTGCAGGTTTCAGCAGTTTCTCCACTGAATTTGGCAAGAACTCTCATGGTGTTTGTAAAGCTTCAGTTCTGCTGTGAAACGAAAATTGACATTTCAGCGCAACACTAAATTCCAACAATTAGGCTTAAAGTTCTACTGTATTCCCTAGAACTAAGGTTTTTAAAACATAAAGGGAAGCAATATTATGCTAAATACCAATTCTGTCCTCTCTCATGCAATAATCAGTTTGCAATCATGCCATTCATTCTAGTGGCTTTGCATACATTTGCTAGAACTGTCACATAAAAGGCTTACACTGGGAACCTAGCAAGTTGGCTATTTGTCTCTAATTTCAAAGGTATTCAGAAACACTAGTATTAACTGAAAAGCATTTGCAAGACTTGATGACACACTTAATTTCATTACAATTGACCAGAGGACGAAGTAGCACAGATATCAATATAACACACACAGAGCTCACCAGCGAGGCTGGAACAGCAAAACTGAGAAGTTAGGAAGTGCCATCAACATCATCCTTAACTTGAATACCTGTCCATTGCATCTGTAGACACATAAATCATAAAGATAATTACAATTGTGCCACTTCACCATATTTTCCCTGCCCCAGTGCAGCAGGCAGTGCTTGTTTAATGAGCAGTCACTCGATAGTTTGTTTCCTCATCACTGCTCAACGAACGGCCTAAATCTTATTTATTGCCCCCTGTTTAAACCTTACTCTGCAGACAATTATTCTGCAGCCCTCCACTGTGCCTGTATAGGACATATTTAGCATGCACCATCAGAACTTTGAGTCTGTGCTGCTAAAATTTTGGGGGAAATCTGACAGCCACAAACTCATGTTATTAATGGAAGGCATCCCTTGACTTCAACAGCAGGCAGTAAACTCTTGAATCACAAGTTGGCACTTGTTCATATTCAGGGATCTCAGTATCTCAAGGGATATCTACTCTTTAAAGACAACCAACTCCTACTGTAGTTCTGCACTGATTCAACACCACACAGGTTAGACAAATTAAACACTGATCTCTCCTAGGTTACAGAGAAAACCAGAAACTGACACATAAGTGTCTGTGCACATGGGGGATTGCAAGAGAGCAAAAACAAAGGTGGGACCATAGGAGGAGGAGGGAAGGGGGACACAGAGGATCTGCACATGCTGTAAACCACAGGCTCTTACAGCAGAGCAGCCCTGCATGCCTGGCTGGGAAGGGCCCAGCAGCCCAGAAACCTCCTCTGCTCTTCTCCCTTTTTTAGGCAGGCTGCTAAAATGTCCTCTGCAAACTGAACAGGGGAGCAGAGAGCAAAGCAGCTCCCAGAGCACTCCCAGGGTGTTCCCAAACACCCTGACAGCAACCACAGCCACCCTGTCCCTCCCTGTCTGCAGACAAACCCTGACAGCACCATCCCACAGAGCGTCCCAACTGCAGCCCTGCTAAAAAAGCAGAATAAAATAAAATAGCCAAATTCAGCTCTTCCTCAGCACAAAGTTTCTATGGCTGGAAAACTGCAATTGTTTTTCTGTTTACTACTCAGGTTAAATCCCTTCTGCTTTATCCTAAGTTACATTCCAACCTTCCACATATTCAGTCACAGTCTGTTTCCAGACTCCTGGAGAGCTGGAGAGCTTGGCATGTCAAAACATTCGTTGTGTTTGGGTTTCTAGAGGCTGAGGATGAGCCTAAAACTGAGGCCAGGCACTACAAGATGATTTTTACAACGACTTTACATTGCACAATCTGCTGCAGGAAACCAAGGATAAATAATGGGATGTCTATTCCATATGAGCATGGATGTGAGTGAATCCGTCTGTTCATCTATATGGCCAAGGTACCAAATAAAACTAATATGCTAACCTATCATTAGCACAATAGTCAGAATCTTCAAAGAACAACAGAAAAATATATTCAAAAATGTTAAACTCCTGTTTTAACTGCTCTGGCCACCAACAGGAAACTTGCTGAATAGAGGCAAACAATAGAAATGAGTTTTTGAAGCACATGAAAAGCTTCTGAAAATATAGATTATTTGTATATGTATCAAACAGAAGAGACTTCCCTATACTTTAGCATAAAATGTTGAAAGCTCTAAAAGAAGCCTCTAAAAAGCTTTGGAGCCTCCTGTGGCTACACATATTCCAATAGGACTAATTTGATCTGCTTTTTGGAAAGGATATTAATCCATTTTGGGAACAATCTTTGAAGAAGAAGGTGTGGAAATGCAGCCAGTCAGCTGCTTCACATGATAGCTGGTAGATCATACAGAGAGGATGTTTTACAATACATACTGGGAACAGAGAGTTAATTGTTTCATATGCTGCAAAGTGGGGACCTTAAAACTGAGCTCCATAAGCAGCAAGGATAATGGACAGAAAGGTTGCACTGATAACAGCAGATCTGGATCAACTTTACAAAATTCACAACTTTCAGAGGGACAGAAATGGGTTTCATTAGACAAATCTAGACCGAGGCATCTCTATTTAGACAGGTTTACCCAGTCCTGTGCAAACTCAGGGAACAGCAGGAGAGAGAGCCCAGGGTGCAGCCCTGCTGTGCAGTTTGTGTCCCTGACCTGCTGGGAAGGGGCAGAGCTGTTGTGGTTTTTTTCCTTGCTGTCTGCCTTGGAGCTAAAGCTGACACCACCTGTTTCTGTTTAGGCTCCACATTTATTCTCAGCTTTTGGCTCCCTTCTATTCATTATTCTGAATGTGGAACTGCTGGAGAGAGCCCAGAGGAGGCATCAGCATAAGCAGAGGAATGGACCAGCTCTGCTGGGAGGAAAGACTGGGAGAGCTGGGATTGTTCACCTGGAGAGGAGAAGCTTTGAGGTGAGCTCAGTGTGGCCTTGCAGGGCCTGAGGGAGCTGCAGGAAAGATGGAGAGAGACAATTGGCAAGAGCTGGAGGGACAGGACACAGAGAATGGCTCCCAGTGCCAGAGGGCAGGGCTGGATGGGATATTGGGAAGGAATTGTTCTCTGGGAGGGTGGGCAGGCCCTGGCACAGTCCTGGCAGTGTCCAAGGCCAGGTTGGACACTGGGGCTTGGAGCATCCTGGGACAGTGGATGGTGTCTCTCTCTGTGGCAGGGATGGCACTGGATGGGCTTTGATGTCGTTCCTTCATAGGCCATTCTGTGATTCACACAGCAGTTTTATGATACCTTTGCTCTTTTCAGGAGTGGGTAAAGCCTTGATTTCCCATTTGGTTTCCCATTTGATTTCCCATTTGATTTCCCAGAAGTCAAGCAGTTCACCACCACTCTGGACTGACCATTCACAGCACCTTTCAGGATGTACTTTACAGTGGTTAAACATAAATGAATATAACAGCAGCATGTGATGTTGTTTGAAGTATACCCTGTCTTTTGCTTAATGCATGCAGTTCATTTAGCATCTGCTCTATAAATATCAGTTCCTCTTTCCACATCTTCCCAGCACACACCACTGTTTCCATGTGATGATGAATCCTGCTGCAGGCAATGCTGTAAGAAAAGAATTTTCTACATTAGAGCACAGCATTAAAGAAAGGGCACTTTATGCTGCCGAGGGCCAGCTAAAGAATAGGCCTCCAGATTTGCATTCCCTTGACCAGTGAATCTCAAAAGACAGCATTGCTCAAATTGGAACCCTTCGTCTTTAGTGAAATTTTGCAAAAGCTTTTTGTTTTGCAAGGTGCACATCCCTCTGTTCCCCTGAATTCATCTTGCAGTCTGTCTGATGAGGATCACAGACAGAAGTCTCAGATGATGCATCAGTTTTCTCTCAGAGAGATTAAAAGGGCTGCAGAGCGGGGATGTGAGAACAGTGCTTCTGGAACAAAGCAGCAAAGAAAGAAGACACCTCCAGAGTGAAAATTACAAGAGAAATGACATTGGAAGGGACAAATTGGAAATAATTAGGCAGAAAACAAAAGGTCCAAGAAAGCAGAGGTGTGTTTCTAGCATGAAGTGATGATACAAACCACAGCAAAGGTAAATGGAGTACGCCAGGGTCCACCACCAGCCACTGCCAGCCTCCCTTTGCCTGGATCATTTTCCTTGCAGAGCAGTCATTTCGTCTGATGGTTTAAGTCCTTTTCTCCTCCCGTTGTTAGCTGCTTCTTCAAAAGCTCTCAGCATTTCATTGCCATGTCTGTCTGGAGGCATTCCATTGTGCTGGAGCAGGGTTCTCTAAGAACCAGCAATATGTGTGCTTTCCTCTTTTTTCTTCTCTTTTTTCCCCCCCTTTCTCTCCAAGGAAGGCCCTGAAGCCATGTTCTCATTAAATCTTTATGGCTTTTTAAAATAAGAAGCTATTGTCCCATATACCTCCTTAATTATGCACCAATCAAAAAGTTTGAAGTAACAGTACTACCCCTGACAAGGAGGAGCAACGTAAAGAGAAGAAATCTAAGGAATGACTGCTTCAGCTGTTTTCCTGTAAAACACGAACCTGTGTAGGCACAAGGATGGCTTGGCACAGGAAAGGGACTAAAGGCTCCCAAGGGAAAAACATTCTGTCTAAGATCCTATTTTTGTCAGATGTATATTCTCATTTAGAGGATGTATATGTGATTATTTACTGCCTCAAGTAGGCTTCATGGTGCTCATAAACCAAACAAATATTCAAAACAGAAGTTTGGAAAACTCTTCAAGTGTCCACACTGAGACACTTGGAGCTTGAGCATTAGGAGTGAGGAGCCCTGGCTGTGTGAGCAGGCCCAGGAGAATCAGCTCAGCTTTGGCTGAGCTCTAACCCAGGCTCTGCCCTGTCCCTCCCCAGCCCTGCAGCTCCTCCAGCAGCGACAGTGACAGATGTTCTGCACGGGTAATCCCTCATCCCTCTAATCCCAGCAGAGGGTGAGGATTGATGGGCACTGGGCACTCAAGAATAAAGAACATAGAAATGCATTAGTTGGGGCCAGAATAAATGGTATTGAATAAACATATTAATAACAATATGGGCTTTGGAGTGAGATTAGCTGCTGACACAAATAACATTTATTCACACTACAGGGAATGATTCCAGAGAAACAACATGAAAGTGCACAGACAAGTACTGCTAAATCAAAAAGGCTTTGCATAAAACAACAATAACAACAACAACAACAACAACAACAACAAAAAGAGAGAAAATATGACAAAAAAAGTGATGATGTTTCATAGTTTCATCTTTTTTCAAGTGCATAACAAAAAAAATTTAAACAGCTGTAGCAGCTACTGTCGTCCCTGCTTTTCTTGGTTTCAAGTGTTTGAGTCTTTGCAGTGGCCTTCTCACGCTGCTTCATGTAAACAATATTATATTCTTAGAATTTATCTCTATGTTTTGCATTCTTGTTCTCTGAGAGAGAACTTGACTGATGGTCATATTGACCAATGGAGTCAGGAGGTTGTAACCTCTTTGGGCCAATCTTGGCCCTCTGTACAAAATGTATATAAGCCTTTAAAGTCAGATAATAAAGAGCTTTCCATGTTTCACCAAGCTGCTGCCTGCTGTCCTCTGTGAAGATCCACTCCCACGTCACAACGTGTTGCCCCTCTAAAAGTGTGGGGTAACAAGCTACAGGTGCAAAGGAGAAAATATGGGGATCAAATCAATGTGTCTCTTCAAACGTTCACAATTCTTCCAAGTGTGGGACCTGAACAGACAAGGGAACTGTTTGGTTGTATACCCTGACATAGCTCATCACTAAAATCAGGCACCATTTCATTTTGTGGTGTGGAATTGCCTCTTTAGAAATGTCACCACAGAAACAGAACAGTTTACCTTCCATTTGCTGTGGCTGAATCCATCATGTTCACATCTCAACACTTCCTTAAAATGCTCTAAATTTGTCATCTGCTGTTCCACTGAACATGGTGGATTCAAAGTCAAAGCCTCAGTTGCAGATGGCAGGTCTGATTTTTGCAAGTTTGGCCCTTAAAAATTAAATTATCCAAAGGGTCTCACCATCTCAAAACTGCTTCAGTGACCTATACTCATACAGGGGATTTTATCTGAGATTTCTGCTCATAGACTGAGTAGAAAATAGCAGAGTAATTTCTGGGAGGAGCGGAACAAAGAATTGGGAGGTGGCTGGTGCAACAGGAGTGGAACACACTAAGGGATCAAAAGAGCAGGATGGGGCTGGAGGCTCTAGGAAGCATTCTGCATTTCTGCCTGGAATGAAAGGGACAGATGGGTTATCCTGACCCCAGGGATTAACCATTGTGCAGGTAAGCATTCAGAAACATCAAGCCCCAGAACTGCACCTTCAAATGCAAAATGTGCTCTGCTGCACTAGTGCTGAGGAAAGCAGCAGCTGGACATGCTCAGCTTGAAAGGCAAGAAGAACAGGAGGGAAACAATGGGAAGTAATTATGAATTTTTTTTTTTTTTTACTTTCTGTCCCTAATTTTGCTTTAACCAGGCATCTGCTGTAATACAGTCTTCATATGCAACAAACACAGCATTCCATGCATTTAAAAGGACCTGCGTTGGGTTTCAGTGTCAAACATGAGAAAAGCCTTTCACTGATTTCATCAAGGCCCAGTCTGTGGGTGAAACCTGACAACTGACTCCATTAAAATGTCACATAAAGTTCCTGATTGCTTAACAGTCCTTCAACCCCACCTTTTTCCCATTGTTTTCCAAGCCAAAAAAATAAGGAGATAGAAAGAACACAGGGTGAAATACCAAGTCTTCTATCCTTGGCACACCTTCTGCTCTGACAAGTCAGGAAGATGATTGAAAGCCAGTGAAATTTCTCAGCTTTAACTGAATATTTCATGTATGTGGCACAAAGAAAAGACTTTTTATTCCACAGTGGTCTCACAAGGAATAATGGAAGTGAGCTCTAGTTAATAAAGCGTTTGTATCCTGAACAAGCAGAGTTGAGTAAATTCTTTCTCTGACAAACTTAGCCACAAGTCAATTGGAATCTTTTTACATATCAAGAAATTTGTTTTATTTCAATTTTTCATCACAAAAATACATTCTGCTGGACATATAGGACACAAAATCTGAGTTTCCATGGATAATTACAGTCAACCCAAGACTGACAACAACTTTCAAGATGAATCTGATGCATTTTTAAAAGGGCCAAGCTCAGTGTCCAGCTGTCAGTCCTACTTGGTGATGTGGTTGCTGTCAGATAGTCAAATAAAACTTGTGAGACCAGACCTCCACTTTATCCTCTGTCCACAGGCATCCTCGCTGAATTTGGCTCTGGCATTTCCTACCTCTGCACTGAAAAACTGGGAGTAAAAGTCCTTTTAAGTCTCAGGGGTATTGTAGGAAGAAGAAGCACATGGAAAATGAACCAGACTCATCTGTCAGGGAAGAAGACTGTACATCCGACACTTAAAAAGTTCTCCCATTGTCTGCTTTGAGGGCTGGCACATCCCTCAGGACATGTACCTGTGAAGAAAACAGGAGTGTGACATTTCTTTGGTTTCTGAGAGCTGACGGTAACATAATTCTCATCCCACAAACAAACCCGGCTTCCCTTTCAGTGGGGTGGCACGAGCTGCTGTCTGCTGTGCAAGTCACTGCCAGGACCTGTGGAATTCTTCTCATACTCACAGTGAGTTCCCCATTAGCTGCCAAAATCTGCCAGAAAGGAAAAAACACCTTAAAGCACCCACCACATCTGGGAGGAAAAGATAGTAGACTGCTTCCAGAGGAGAAAAAAGGTGAAATGCAGTAGTGAATTCTCTGCTGAAATACAGTTAGTGGAGGGATTAGGAGAAGTGGACTGTTGAAGGGTGAGCCAGGATCATGGCAGTTTCCTTGTCAGAAACCACAACACGAGGAGTGAAGTGTCTGGACTCAGTGATGTGACAAATGCTGATGCAATTCCAGCTGCACCCAGGTCTTGCACTCCCTCTGCATTCCATCTGTGCTGCCTGCCCACTTCTGCCTCCCAGAGCAGCAGGAGAAACCCAGAAGGTTCCCAGCCCCTGAGTCTGTGAGAGCACGCAGGGAGTTCATGTAAGAGCAGCAATGATCTGTTGCTGTTTGTGGTCGAGTTCCAGCTGTCCTGGCAGGAGCAGAGCAGATCTGGCAGTGCCATGGGGAGCTTCCACAGCTTCCACATTTCCCTAAGATTTGCATTTCAAACAGGCCACAGAACTTACCCCGAAATCACTCAGTGTTATCCTCGCAGAAGCAGTGAAAAACCATTGAATGGAAAAGGAGCTGAGTGCCTTTATAGGAGGGCTTAGAGCTCAGGTCAGAGAATGGCAAAACTCTTTTGGTGTGTGAGATGAACCCTCCCTGTTCCCATCACTGTTGTGCTGTCTCCTGAACCCAAGGAGAACAGCAAATTGTGTCCCTAACTGCCTGTGATGGTGTTCTCCTTGAGTTGCTGCCTTTCTGTACAGCTCTGCACTGGCCCTGAGCAGAGGTTGTGGACACAGCAGCAGAAAACAAGTCTGGGATGCTGGACTAGTTTACAGACAGCTTTGAATGGAGTTTCCATGTTTTGGGTTTTTTAAAATTCTTCTGTCTGCAATTTTTATTACTGGCCTTCCTTTACCATCCAACATCCTAAACTTCTAAACTTTGAAACCAAGCAGAAGTACAAAGCATCTAAATGAGCCCAGAATTTCCCATGACTATATTGTCAGGCTCAATCCTTATGGAACCACCTAAAAGTAAACCTTATAATCTAATTTCCGCTCCTTATTTGTTAAGCAGCAACACTAATGATTTGATTGTGAAACACTTATGCATATGAATGAGCTTTTACATAAGGCCTGATTTTAATTAAAAAGCAAACCCAACTTTAAAAGAAACCTGACCCAAACCCAGCTTCCAGAGCCAGAAAGAGGAAAAACCTCTGTGGCAAGTGGGGCAGTAACAGTGCAACCGGTACCAGCTATTAAACAGAGCTACACTGCTGTAATTTTATGAATCTTTTAGAAACCACAAAGAAATGCACATTATCTGCCAGAGGAAAGATAAACAAGATTGAGCAAAAGGAGGAGTTCAGAGGTTACTGAGAAAAGGTGTTTGAAAGAAATTGGTTCCAGGGAAGGAAAGGGTTCAGGAGAGAAGGGCAGGCAGCCAGGCAAGGTCAGGGCTGGAACAACACAGGCACAGACAGGGCTAGAAACAGAGCTGGAATATGCTCTGAGAGAGTGTCCAAGAGCTACAAGAAGTTCTTCTGCAAACAAAGATCAGTAATGTGGTTTCTCCTCCACTGAAATAAATCAACAGAAGGACATGAGCTGGATCTTCATCTCATTGAGTGACACTGACAGTTATTGATCCATGTTTATATATTTCAAAAATCAGGTTTCAATTTGTACATACTGTTGCAAGGCTTTTCATCCCATAACTTGCATTCTCTAATTTCCTTACTAAGGTCTAGCAGAAACATTCATTACTTGGCTTCTGATGAACAAATTCAAACCAATGCCTAGGTATTTTTTCATCCTTATTTTTTTTTTTAATGAATAAATCAGAAGTCCAATGTTTGAGAACGTAGTTCTCAATACTTAATGAGGCCAAATTAATAGCACAGGTATCATTTCATTTAAAAGATTTACCTTTGTATATCTTTAGAGAGATTTAAGAGTTCTGTTACAATTCAAATGAAGTCATTACAACCAGCAGTCAATGGAAAGTATCTTGATAAATACTAAGCATTTTGTACTCTTATCTCTGATTTTAGCCCTCTATCTGTACCATGCTGCCGCTCTCAGTTTTCCCCTCCTTCCTTCACAAGTGGCCATCAGTGCAAATATCTGTGAAATCTCCTGTTTACCCCATTCACTTAACCAGGTATGGATGTGCTACTGCTGAAGATCAAAGCACCAAACCCACAACTTCTATTTATTTCTCTGTAATCCAACTCTCTGTTTACAAAACCTCTTTTTTTAATTTCCCCACAGAGCAGGCTTTGGCAATCTCCTTCTCAGCTGCAAAAATAAACCCTTTGGGCTCCAGACTACTGCTGTATTGCATTCCAATTTGCCTCTGTATATCAGCAGAGATGTGACCCTCAGCCGGTCTCAGGGCACTCTGAGACTCAGATTCGTGGCCCCAGCCCAGCGAGTTCCTCACAAGGCTGCCTGGAGCTCAGCACTCCCACTAGAGAGGGAAGCAGCAATGTATTTCCTTTATTTATTCACATTTTCTTCCAAGTCCATGACAGTACTGGTCGATCAGCTCTGATCAATGCTGAGGTGTCAGTTTAGATGTAAACCCTTTAAAAAGCTGCACTTTGGGGCTTAACAGTAATCAGGAGGTCTCCGACCAACATATTTATTGAGCTTGAAAGCATCACACTCAGACCAAATGTGTTTGACCCTTCATTCACAACACTGTTATAAATGCAATGGCAAAAATTGGATTAATAAAGAAATAATTTATTAATAAAACAATCCCAATCACCGATAAAGAGAGAAACCACAAATAGGACGGGCAGCGCAGCGCTGGGTGGACAAGGGGTCTGTACTTTAAGGTACAGATTTCCCAAATCCACACGGAGCGGATCGCAGCCCGGGGTTTTATAGGGTTTTTCGTGTCCAGAGGCAAGGAAGGTGCATGGAATAGTCCGGCAAATAGTCCAAATACATCTTTGGATGGGTTTCCCAGATTTGTCGAACTTTGCAAATTGTATTCCGGGAAGGTTGTTTTCACATGTGGATCGGGCTCGCCGGTTCATGGCTATTTCAACGTGTATTCCTCAGCAGAATTCCTCCATCTGGGTATGGTGCCAATTCTTATCTGGGTTGGCTAGTGTCTTTGTTCATCCTGATGGCTCCTGTCCCATTCTTTGTCTCGGGCTGGGAAACGGCAGCAGGCTGGCTTGGAGGAAATTTTCTGTAGACTATACCTTTTCACATTTTTATATTAACACCAATCTAACATATATTTCTATATTCTTTTATCACAAATTTTTACCCCAATGGCACATTTATCACAACACTGCAGAGGAATCTTAAGCAGCATAAACCTTTTGTACTGGAATACTCCTAAATATCCCAACTCCAGAAGTGAACTCCTTGGTAATTTGATTGTAATTAAGCTTTCAATACTTTCCTGCTTCCTTGTGTGTTGCAAGTTAGGCTGCTGTGAAACTTACAGAGATCCCAGGGACAACCCTTTCCCCTCAAAGAAAACCCCAATCTCCTCCAGACAGTGTTTTTATACAGCCCTTCAGGGCACACCTGCAAAACCTTATTTCCTTTAATGTTCTCTAGAGACATTAATTAATCACTTATCAGGTCATGAGCTCAGAGAACATTACAAAAGGGTTTTCCAGGTGCAGGGTTTTAGCTGCTCTCTGTGCTTTCAGCATGGGGCTGTGCTGACACCACTTTGCCCCCGGAGAACACATTTGGTTCTGTTTAGGTGAAAATGTCATAAGCAATGTTGTAGCCTTTCTGAATACTGATTTTTGGAAAACAAGTCTTAAAAGTTCACTGTTCTGCTTCTTTCAAGGGGAAATCAGAGATACTGAGGGCTGCAAAGATGGAGATGTGGCTGGAGCGTATCTGATGAGGAGACACTGAGGGAGCTGTGCCTCTTAAACTGGAGAAGGCTGAGAGGAGACCTTATCAATGCACAGAAATATCTTAAGATGATGGGGCCAGACACTTCCCAGCGGTGTCCAGCCACAGGATAAGAGGCAAAGGGGCACAAAGGGGAACAGGATGTTCCATATGATTATGAGGAAAAACTTATTTGAGAGTGACAGAGACTGGAGCAGGATGCCCAGAGAGATTGTGGAGCTCCTTCTCACAAGATGCTCAAACCCCACCTGTGTCACCTGCTTAGGGGTGGCCCTCCCTGGCCAGGGGCCTGCACCAGATGCTCTCCAGAGGCCCCTTTCAACCCCAACAATTCTTTGATATTCACTTGGTACAATACAGACTCACTGATATGAAAATATCAAAAAAGGCAGTGCAGGCAATCCCTGAGAACCTCCCCTAAAACTCCTTTTCATAACACCAGCACCTGCATTAAAGAGGGCTTGGTCACAGAGCGATGCAAAAACTCTCCTCTCAACAAGCCCTACACGTAGCCTATCCTGGAAAGCATGCAGAGCAAATTAGTCTTATAAAAGCTCCCATTTTGGCATGGGGAGAGGTAAAATGTTACACCGATTTCCCAAGTGTCTAGAAAACAGATCAGGTAACACTAAAATTAAATTGTCAAACTGGAAAATTATTTTCACTGAGATAATCTTTATGCTTTGGAAATAAATATTGCAGAGGATTTCCAGTCCAGCCCAACTCTGATGTGCAATATCCGTTTATCAACTCTTCTCTCTTGCTGCACACTCATTTCTGCCCTTTTTTGGAAGATTGTTGCAATCAGCCCCTAACGTGGTATTCATGAGAGTCTGGAGAAGATTGGGGATTACAAGATTTATAGTGAGTGAACCCATGAATTGATACAGAACATTTTGCTTCTGACTCTGTCTAAACTTGATCCTTCCCTATAAACTTTATCCTAATTAAATACAATTTCCATTGATGTTCATCACAAATCATAGGAAGAGCCCAGTCCAAAATGCATGTGGCTTCTCTGCTCCCATGTGCTTCATGTTCCTTTGCCGCACATGGTACAAGAATTACAAAATCCTGGAGAGTTCTGTAAAACAAACCTGATCTCTGGAAACAACATAAGACAGACATGGAACTGTTGGAGCAAGTCCAGAGGAGGCCACGGAGGTGCTGAGGGGACTGGAGCACCTCCCCTGTGGAGCCAGGCTGGGAGAGCTGGGACTGCTCAGCCTGGAGAGGAGAAGGTTGTGTGGAGGCCTCAGAGCTCCTTCCAGGTCTGAGGGGCTGCAGGGAAACCAGAGAGGGACAATTCCTCAGGAACTGCAGTGACAGGACACAGGGAATGGCTCCCAGTGCCAGAGGGCAGGGATGGATGGGATATTGGGAAGGAATTGTTCCCTGGCAGGGTGGGCAGGCCCTGGTACAGGGTGCCCAGAGAAGCTGTGGCTGGCCCTGGATCCCTGGCAGTGTCCAAGGCCAGGTTGGACACTGGGGCTTGGAGCAGTGTGGGGCAGTGGAAGGTGTCCCTGTCCATGGCAGGGGTGGCACTGGATGGGCTTTGAGGTCCCTCCATCCCAGGCCATTCTGTGATTCTATGATCCTTAACTCCATAAAGAAAACCTGCAAGGTTCTCTGTTTGAACAAATGCAGACTTCAGACTCTGCACTATCAGGCAGCAGCCGCTCTCCTGACTGCAGAAGGCACATGGAGTCACAGGACACAGAGCTGGGATGTGTGGAAAGCTGCTGGGCTGAGCAACACAGGAGCTGCCCCTTATGCTCTGGGCTTTGCTCAGCTCTGAGATCCAGGGTTTTTATTCCCTCTGCTGTACTACTCGCAGCACAGGAAAAGTGTGAATATCTCTTCACATCCCAGGATACAGTGACATAGGACCAATGCAGTGTCCTGGAATTTAAACAGCTGCAAACATGAACACACCACTTGTAGATTCTCTCTTCTCCACGTCTCTCCTGGTACTTGCAATTTGGGAGGTGACTTTGGTCTCTGAGCAGCACAGGAAAATAGCATTGTAATTTCAGAATGAGTAACTGTGGCATCTTTCATTGAGAGATATCTTTTTTGATATTTTCGTATCAGTGAGTCTGTATTGTACCAAGTGAATATCAAGGAATCGTTGGGGTTGGAAGGGGCCTCTGGAGAGCATCTGATCCAGGCCCCTGGTCAGGGTGGGTCACCCATAAGCAGGTGACACAGGTGGGCTTTTTGGGTACTTGCAATTTGGGAGGTGCCTTTGGTCCTTGAGCATCACAGGAAAACAGCATTGCAATTTCAGAATGAACAACTGTGGCATCATTTCATTGAGAGATAGGCGGCTGACATTCCTAAAAATACAACTTTGGTGCTAAACAGACACCTGGCATCACAAGCTGAAAGCAAACATTGCTTTAAAAGCAAAGCAAGCTTTTAAGTTTGAGCTAAAGTGGAAACTCTCCCTCCTTAGACCTACAGTGTCTCTCCACACTCCACTTCTCCTGGGACCTCTCACTAATGCTAATTAGTGATGTTCCAGGTTACTGGAGCATAGACTTGTCTCTCATCCTGCCACAAGAGGGAAGGACAGTCTGAATCGCAGAGTTAGAGAGAAGACAGGGAAGAAAAGCAATCCTTTATTTCAACTTTCTTCCTTCCTCTCCAGAACACATGCGCAGTCTGATTTAGAGCTTGCACTGATTTTTTCTATCCAGTTACATGATATTCCAACAGCAGGAAAAATGCTTCACAGCATTGTAGTGCATCTGCAGGGAAATGTCCAAAGGGGCTGCTCATAGAACAAAGGAATTTCCAGTCCAACCTGTGGCTTTTATTCTCTGAAATCTTGGCAAGCTACTTTGTAAAAAGATTTGGTTGTTGGGTTTTTTTATTTTTCTGATATTTCTGCATGAAATCCTTTCCTCCTGCTGCAGAGATCACCCTCCTGCCAACTGAATGTTACAGAGAACAGTCCTGGTGGCCCCAATCCTGAACTTGGTGCCCACTCTGCCAAGACCAAGCACATGTGAGAGCCTTTTAAACTCTGCTCCTCCTCTCTGCAGGTCAGGCTGTGGTCACATCTACTCCATCTTGCTGAATATGGCTTGACCCAAAGAGAAAAATCAGGCTTCAGATTTGTGAAACCCAGAAACCAAAAAGATGGTCACTGCAACCCACAGGGAAGAAAGGAGCTGGGGCAGCATTTTCAGTATCAGATTCATATTTTTATACTTTGCTACAATTTCTCACCTGCAGTGCTTTTGAGGACCCTCAGCTCCCAAAAATCAGAAGATGGAAAAAAATCAGCTTCCTTTCTTTGCAGCCCTCCAAGCACTGTGTCAGAAAAAGCTGACAGGAGAAGCTCAGGAGACAGGATGGGGGTGAAGCTGTGAGAGATGCTGAGAAATCAGAGGGTTTACTATGGAATGTGGTACAGCAGCCAAGCTCCATGGCACTGGTTCAGGAAAGCAATTATAAACATTCCTAACTGCCTCTCTTCTCAGGAAACATCTTAATAAGGTACTTCTCTTTCAAATATATACTGTGTGCTAGGATGTATATGTCCTGAATTGGGGACTGCATCTGGAGATAAGATCCTTGTGGAAAAATGGGTCTCAGCCAAGGTCCAGAGAACAAAAAGTTCTTTTGGAAAGTTAAAATAAAATTAATTAACATTTTAATACTCCTGGCCAAGGAATATTAGACCTGTGATGTACTGAACACTTGCAGGGATCCAGGGGCAGCCACAGCTTCTCTGGGCACTCTGTGACAGGGCCTCCCCACCCTACCAGGGAGCAATTTCCTCCTAATATCCAATCTAAACCTGTTCTCTGTCAGTGTGAAGAGTTCCCTGTGTCCTGCTACTCCAGGCTCCTGTAAATACCCTCTCTCCATCTTTTCTTCAGGCACCTTTACAGTGGATGCAGAGGTCCCTTCCCTCTACCTGGAACAGGCTGCAGCTCCATCATTCCAGATCTTAATGTGACCACATCTATAAAGGACGTGATGACTTCTAGCATTTTCACAAAATACCAAAACTCCCAGAAAGCTACAAAAGAATCAATGTACCACCATCTGAAGACTCATTTTTACAGGGCACTGGGATTTTTGCCAGTCTCTGAGGCACAGTGTTATTTCTGCCTGGCCTGGGAATGGGCAGAACTCAGCACAAAACTTTCCCACAGACCCCAAACTGAGGAGTAAGGGATTATCTAGAGAAAGGCTCCCCTTCACCAAGAACTTGTGAGGAATGGGGAGAAAATCAGGGGGAACTAGGAGACACAGGGCACTCCACAAACAGCAGGGTTTAGGTTGAGCCTGGATGATATCTCCCTGCTGGTGGTCTGTGGCGGCACTGTCCACTTCTAACAGGGTCCAACAGGCCCACCGAGTTGGCTGTTCTCTCTCTCTGTCTGATTCTGTTCCTGCTTTCATACCCACAGTCCTTCTCCTTTATCCCATAAATCTTCCATCACTTCTAGTACAAGCAGAAGCACAGAGAATTCATCATGAGAAATGGCACAACAATGCTGAGATGTGTTATCAGCATACTCCTGCTGAAAATGAGGGTGTGAAACACTAAGGAAAGCAGCAACTCTTTAAGAGATCAAAGGACCTCACTCCCACTAAAAGAAAATAAGAATAAGGAATCCAGGCTCCTTTGAAAGACTTCCAACCATCATTTTCAGCTGCATAAAGTAAAACATCTCATAGAAGTAGCTTATATGCAGCAGCTAAACCAGTGTTTAAATTGCCATAATTCAGTGTCTTTTGATAACTGTAGATTCTGGGAAAGGATAATCCCTGCTCCTTCAAACATAAACATTGTTCCTCCCTTTAATATAATGGGTATCAAAATATAGGATCAGGCCTGAATGGCTTTCACACATGTGAAAGCCATTCAAGAATTTGCAGACCTCTGCTGTCTGTGTGGGTGGGGTGATATATTTCAGTCCAAGTCTGCTTTGAATACACCAAAAAAAGAAAAAAAAAAAAACAACAAAAGCTGAGAACAACTGCAGTTCAGTCAACAGAAACAAACAATGGAAGATCAGCTAAAATTCCAAAATCTCTTGAGAAGATTGAAAAAGTTTCTGTTTAATCAAAAATTTTCAGCCTGTTCACAAAATCCAGATGAATACAACAAAAATAATAAACATGCACTTTATGTGGGCTTTTGTTTCTAACTGTAAAATAGAACTTCCAAGCTGTCTTCTGCTCTGAAACATTGGGAGAATGAGCAAACAAAAGGAAGAAAACAAAAGGCAAAATGAGAAAGAAGCTGCCCCTAGCCTGCAGCCTGAGCACTGCAAGAGATGGATGTGGGGTGGGCATGAAGTCAAACTGCAGCAGAATAATGGGAGAGGATTTTAGTCTGGATTTAAACACTGAGAAAAGAAACAGGGGAAAGAAAAGAGAAAGAAAAAAAAATAAAAGGAAAAGATTTAACAAAAAAGGATAGGGAACAGTTAGATAATGACTGAACGGAGACATTCCTGTTTGAGAAGTGTAAAAACAACAGTCACCTTTCATGTAGCTATAAAGTAAGCAGCAGAAAATCCAGCCAGGCCAGTCCCAGAGCTGCACAAGGGAATATTCACAGGGGTTCTATTAGCTGCACGTTTTCCCACATTCTTCAGGGCAATGAACACATTTCCTGTTGAGAAAGGTGAAAGTCCATTTATCTGAGGGAGGGCACCCATCTTATCACAGTGTCTGAGCAGATCAAAGCCTCCTCACACTCTCAGCACTGCCACCAAAAGTGGGGAATGAATGAAGAAACTCCTCATTCCTTTAAGTAAATTAAACAGTCAAAAAAGAGTGAAAGCATCAGTGCCTTCAGCAAAGCTTTGCTGCAGTGCTGGCAGTGGATCGAGGGGCTCTCCTGCCATGTGAGGAGGATAACACACCAGAGTCAGCTCCGAGCCTGCATCTCCTGCCTAAACCTTTGTGACACATTGTGCCAAAAGAGATGTGCTGAGGCAGAGTAATAATAAAATACACGGTCGTGCTTGTCACTGGGCTTTTCAATCTCTTCTAATGGACTGCATTCTGTTTGACAACTTTCAGCTGAAAGGGATTCCATGGCATTTATATTCCACATACAATTCCTATAAATATATATATATAAATGCTTTCAAAATGGTCTGTATTTTCAAATGGTCCTAGGAGTGTCAAAGTCAATTTTTAGAATGAAATACAGACTTCTCAATCACGAGAGCACTTCCTAAAATGTTACTCTGACTGTAACACCAGCTGAAAAAGAATTCTCTAAGTAAACTGCAATTTGAATAAAACCCAGAATGCCCACGGGCTCACCCCTAGTTTATCCAATTAGCTGCATGTTTGAGAGATTAAAGCAGCTATTATTGGCTAACAGCTGGCCTGGAGGCCTTGCAGTTATAAATAATCCTAATTATAAATTTATAACTGAAATATAACTAATTATATAACTACCTTAATTATATAACTTGACCAGTCTGGGCTGTTGGGGACATGGGCAGCCATTGGCCAGTTAGCCAGGTGGAAACTAATTCAGTCAGTCAGGACCAACAGGGTGGACTTCCCAAGCTCTGTAAGGAGAACAGCAATCCAGAAAAGTTGCTATTGCCGCATGAACCTCAGTATATTCTGCTGTGTGTCTGTCTCCAAAACTGTGACACCTAATGAACAACCAGCTGGGAGGTTTGACTCCATGGGATACATGTGGATGGTTCACTCTGACTCCTGGATTTAAAGTATTCCTTCAGCTAACCAGGAATAGCCATAGTTAATTAACTCCTGGTTCTTTGAAATCTGCAGACCCAGGGATTAAACCTGCAAAGTCCCGGGCATCTTCTACCCCCAGTGCAGCCAGGACAGAGCTCCAGAGAGCCATTAGGTAAACTTGATTACATCTTATGTAATTAATGGAAAAATCCTGTAACTTTTGGACAGGTGGGTTTATGAAAAAGATGTCATAGCACCCCCAGAAGTCAATCGAGAGATTACAAGTGCCATAATCTGCTGGAACATTCCTTCTGTAATTCTTGTATGCTGAAATTCCAGCCAGGGAATGAGATGGAGGTATGTCTTTATGTCTCTTAAATTGTAATTTGATTAAAAGTCAGCAGCTGCATCATCTGAAACAATGCAGTTCATGCTGGGAAGCCACAAATGCAAACAGAGCTTTATTAAACTACTTAGAAGCTGTTAAAATGCAGAATGGTGCTGGCACACCTTTTAGAGCAGATACTAAAATGCACATCATTTGGGCACCTTAAATGAGTCACTTTTAAAAAGATCTGTTTTTCAATCATTCCATAAACAAGAATAAATCAAAAACAACTCAGTCTTTCACCCCACTGAGATAAAGTAAATGCAAATGCTGTTTTCAAAGTTAATTGGTTCTGAAACACTTTAGTCTTGGAAAATAATTTTGAACAGCAGAACTTTTGCAAAACTTATATTTTTCTATATCCACCATCTTTCTTAGCATTTGCATTTTTCCTGAAGCATAGAAGTATTTTAATAAGTTAACAGCTCCATGCAAATGCTGGAAAGTGTATTATCCTTCATGCAAAATCAGGTTAATATTTGTCCTTATTCTAGCACTGAAATGAGACACAGAGACGGGACTGCAAGAGAAATGTAAATGGTGTTAATGTGGCTGGTGACACAAACGAGGGCTCTAATCTGCTGCGATGGCAGCGGCTCCATCGGGGCCGTCCAGTGCTCGTGCCTTCTGAGCGGCGAGGCACCGACTGATGCGGCGCCTTTGAAGCCTGTTTTGTGGCACTGTTCGTTGCCATCACCCAAATTAATGCTTGAACACAATCCAGAACCTGTGGGATGTGGAATGTCCCGGCAGGGCTTCGGAACAGGGGCACCCTAGTCCCGAGATGAGCCCGCTCCGTTCCCGCAGGGCACAGAAGTGCCACCGAGGTGTGCGCTGGCACGGGTGGTCCTGGGAAGGTGACCCGCCCTAGGGTGCCCCGGAGGACCCCCCCAGCATCCCAGCCCCTGGAGTGCCGTGCCCAGGGGCTGGGATGCTGCAGTCAGTGCTCGGGAATGCGGAGAGCCCTGGATTCCGATGAGTGGCGGAGGCAATCAGGATAATTCTGCTGCTCCGTGTCCGGCCGGCGTCTCCTGCATAGCAATGAGCTCGGCCGGCGCGATGTCCCCGGCCAGCCCGGGCTGTGGCTGTGCCCTCCTCGGGTGGCACCGGCAGCTCCCTGCCTCCTCCTCATGCTAAAGACACCGCCTGCTCCGCTGGCCAGAGCCCGCTGGAATCCTGCCTGCATGCCTCCATCAATCCCCGCTCCTCTCCTGCTCACCCTTCTCCCTTCCATTCCCAGTCATGGGATGCTTCAGGCAAAAGACAAGAACATTGTAATAAAATGGCATCTCCAAACAGAGAGCCTGTTTTTTTTTTTTTGTCCCCGAGGCCCCATGCTATCTCAGTTTCATTACACATCTCAGGAGGGGGCATCACTCCCTGACAACTAACATCTGGCCCAGGAGACCTCCTAATTTAAAACAACAAACTAATTATTGTCACATAGTCTTTCCTGTAGCTTTTATCTTTATTTATTTTTTTCCTGGAAGAAATATATCAGCATATTTTTCATTTGAACTGTGAATGTTCTGGGTTTTCTCCCCCTTAAATACTCTTAACTTTCTTCCAAGGAGAGGAAATCCGTATTTTATCAATCAGCTTCAATTACCTTCTGTATTTCACTCTGCAGTGTTGAATTATGAGTTGGAAGAATGTCTTGATTAAGGACCTTACAAACATCCAGATATCAGAACCATCAATCTTCCTGCCCACATGACTTGCTGCAAGGAACACTGAGCTGACGTTAGAGGAGATTTTGTTTATTGTGATTCCTTTTTAAAGTTGGAACTCTCCGTCTCTTTGTTAGAATATTGACAGAAGGAATAAGGAGCTACAGGCATTTATTTTAAAAAATGTGATTTTTTTATTCTCATTTTTATTTCTTTTTCTCCCAGAGTACTCTTGGAGATCTAAAGGCCAGGCTAATGTTGTTTTTTTTCTGAGCAAGGAAATGCTACAGGGGCTTTATTCTATGGAACAAACACTGCATCCATGTCTCAGACATGAAAAGTTGCCACCAATTTTCCATGCCCCTTTGGCAACTTATTTACCAAAATTTGCTCTTCAATCTTCCTACCTTTAAACTTGGAGTCATAGTGCTAAACTTACTGCTTGCAGTGTTCTTCAGTGCTTTCAAAGCTGAAAAGCTGAATACTTGTAGAAAAACTCAGCATTTTTAATTACTGCTAGTGAAAAATTCCATTAGTCCACACAACAAATATTCACAAAGATTTACCATAGAACTATGTCTGAGAAGATGATTCTTGGTTTCGAGTTTGATGGGGAAAGGTCAATGTAGCCAGGAGGAAACAGTAGAAAGTAAAATCACAGCCCATTTTAAATTAATATAAGTTTTTTAAACTGATATCCATGATGTCAGGATTTTATTTTTGAAATATAGGCACAATCCCAAGCCAGTCCATTTTCTAGGACATCCTGGACACAACATCACCTTTTGCCCTTTGATTCTTGGGTACATGTTGTCTACCAAGAAAATCTCCAAAATAATTTAGGAGCTTGAGAGATTCTTTCCTCAGGAATTATCCATTCAACCCACCAACCCCCAGAGGGACACAGCTTTGGATCACCCCAAGAAAACACAGACCAAAATGAAAAAATAGCCTGTTTAAAGAAAGAGAAAAGCCCTTTTTCAAAATAAGAAAAACAAACAACCAAAAAACATACACACACAAAAAAAATCACCCCAAAATTGTGAGGTGGCTTTGTTATGAGGCTAATGGCTATCAGTCATGATTTCTACAAGAGAAAGGGAAATTTTTTCTCCATGAAAATAAAGCATTGATGTCATCATTGATGGCAAAAATGGGCCAGTTAGGAATAGAACAGGGAGAGAAGAAAATTAAACATTGAGCTTCTGAACTTAGAGGAAAGAGAAAAGTGAGGCTGCACCAACCTTTTCTGCCCCTGCCTATTGTCACCTGAGCACCTCCTGCCTGACCCCGAGGCTGGGCACAAACCAGTCTGGGGGCAGTTTGGGGCCACCAGGCAGCCATCACTGGGTTCATTAGCACTGATTGATTTGTTTATCAGCACATTCCGAAGCTCCTGCCCTTTGATGCAGACCAGAGGTGCTTCCATAAGCAAATGCTTGGAGGGAGAGAGGAATAGTAAATAGCCAGCCCAGCCTGGCCAGGCCCAGGGAAGGCTGATAAAATGCTCCAGGCTCATCAGGAAGCAGTTGTGTTTTACTGCTCACACTAATCCCATAACACAGAGTAGGCTCCTGGACCCTGGATTTTTACAATTGAGAGCATGATGCCTTTCAGTAGGAGGTGATACTTTAAAATCTACAGTTTTCATCTGAATGCATTGTTCTAAATAAAAGTAAGTAAATTAAAAAAAATCCATTTCGTTTACCTCCATATTTTCACTGCAGGAGCAACTCATGACTAAACTCTCTCTTTAAGAACCATGGAGCTTATTGAAAGAGCATGAGCTCCTTGATTGTGCTTTGCAGGAGAGCAATAAAGGGCTCATTTAAGTTTAAACTGGTTATAGAAGTCTTTAAAATTATTAATATTATCCTTCTTTATGAAGAACAATTTTACCTCCTCATTTTTATCCTGGTATAAGGAGACATTACCACAGATGACTTTGCATTCCTCAGTGAGGTTGTTTTCAGTGCCTCTTGCTGACGGCACGGGACTGAATTGCCCACTGGAGCCTGGCTCTCCCTTCTCATTTCTGCAGCCCTCCAGGAGAACTGGCTGTGTAAAGAAGCCAGGATGGAGGGGAAATTTTGGCAGAACACTCCATCAATCACTGGGGCCAGGCTGAGGGGGTGGTTTACAGAAAAATGAGTTTTGAATATGATGAGGGAGATAAAGAATGTTATTTTAGGCCCAGGAACTTCAGCTGGGGGGGATTCAGCAGGAATCCGGGGCTGCCCACATGGAAGCCAGATGACAGCAATTTAGCCCAGGCTTTCAGACTCCCTGGGAGTCCCATTTAGTGCCACTGGCTGGGATCCTGGCTAATACCACATATCTCAAGGGATGGCAATGCCTCTGGCTTTCACTGTCTCCACAACTTTTTGGCTCACTGGCGAGAGTAGATTTTAGCCTGGGAAGATCTAAAGTTAATGTGGTCCTTTTGTGATTTGTTGTAAGCTGGGAGTGAGTGTTATAAATGCAACGGCAAATATCAGATTAACAAAGAAACAATTTATTAATAACACGATACCAATCACCAATAAAAGAGAAAACCACAAAATAGGATATTAGCAGCGCCGCGCCGGGTGGATGAGGGGTCTGCACACCAGGGTACAGGTCGCCCAAATCCATATGGAGCAGATCACAGCTCGGGGTTTTATAGGGGTTTTCATGTCCCGAGGCGGAACAGGTGTCCAGGATAGTCCAAATAGTCCAAATAATTTTCGGACGGGCTTCCCGGATTTGTCGGACTCTGCCGACTGTATTCCGGGAAGATCCTTTCACATGCGGATGGAGTTCGCCGGCCCATGTTTATTTCAATGTGTATTCCTC
Organism: Zosterops lateralis; assembly: GCF_965231275.1. Taxonomy (NCBI): domain Eukaryota; kingdom Metazoa; phylum Chordata; class Aves; order Passeriformes; family Zosteropidae; genus Zosterops; species Zosterops lateralis. The sequence continues at coordinate 20,803,259 of NC_139772.1, read as the reverse complement.
GGCAGAGAATTCTCCTTTTCGTTTGGAGAGGAATTTCACTGTCTGGGTTGCGATGCTGATTCTTATCTGGGTTGGCTAGTGTCTTTGTTTCTCGTAATGGTCCTTGTCCTGTTCTCTTCGCCTCAGGACTGAGGACAGTGGAAGCCTGGCGGGGGAATAGTTTCTACGGACCATACTTTTTCATATTTTATATTAACACCAATCTAACATTTCTTGCTATATTCTTTTATCATGAATTTTTACCCAATGTCACATTTATCACAGTGAGGAAATTCATGGTGCCCAGCACCTGAGGCACCAGGTGAATGCAAACCCTGACCTGGAGTTCAATCATCTTCTTTTTCGCCCACTAAATTAAACAGTGACAAGGGCAAGGCAGCCCTTATCACCCTCAAACTTCATGGGGACCCTGGATCCCAGTCCCAGTCAGAGCAGCTCTGTGCTCCTCCAGGGAATGATCCAGTGCACACTCAGAATCCCACTCCTGCTGGGCCTGATTTCTGCACACCCCAGGGACTGCTTAGGACCAGGGAAGCAGATTTCCCTCATGTACCATTGAAGTCTGAGCTGAACTGAAAGGCAGAGTGAGAAAAGACACAATGCAGTTGTTTACCTAAAATGTTGAGTGCAGAAAGTTACTTTATCATGTCCCAGCTGGTGACATTGAATTCCCTTGAGCTCCCAGCACGTGCTTGCCTCGGTTTTGGGCTGTGGGATTTGGGTCTGAGCTGCTTGGCATTTGTAACACACAAAGTCATCTGGCACACACCAAAATGATCTTTGACCTTTTTTTTTGGTGTCCTGGGGTTTGCTTTTGGCTCCTAACAGCACGACCTTGATGCAGATCCAACAAAAAATTTAAAATACTTAACAGTCTAAGTTTCACTGGAATGATTACTATAATTATTGCAAGAGTACAAGCATCTACTGGCACTTCTTTAAAAGGAGAAATTTGACAGGGTTGTTGGAACAGTTCTGAAATACACTGAGTTCAGGTTATTTTATGCATATGGTTGTAATATAAAAGGACAGACAATAGGAATAATATTTGAAAAATAAAATTAGAAAAATCTCTCAGGTCAGAGCATTTGCACTCAAAACTAAGAGATATCACCAAGAAAATTCTACAGGGTCTGAGCTGCAGCTTATCTTTACTTAAAGGTGCAGATACCAGAGTTATGAGAATTCCTGTGATGCACGAGAGAGGCAGAAATAACTCCTCAAGATTCAAAGAACCCCCCTTTCCCCTTTTCCTGTCATTTCCTGGGCTCAGGCTCTGCAAGGTGCTCAGCAGCCACTCTATTGGATGACATCTGCTCCCCAATTTCCCATCCTATTAAACAGCTCTGAATAGAGATCATAACACAAGAATTAATTATTCAGTGACCAGGGTTATCAGGAAATACAGCACAAAACCTTCCTGAGTGGCACCCTTACTTTTGCACACGGCTTAAAAGGAGCTGAGAAACACTGCCTGGCATTTGAGAGCAATGATGTTACTTCCAGATTTACGTACACAAGGCAAGACAGAGACTATAGGGAAATGAAAAGAGGAGATGGCGGAATTTTTTCCCTCCATGAAAAGGAGGGAAAAAATTCCACAGCAGGGATGCACAGGGTGGGATTGTTGGGGTGTCTTTGCAGGGACAGGAGCTAGGTCAATGATCCTGATGGGTCCCTTCCAGCCCTGGATGTTCTGTGATTCTATGAAATATTTAAAGAGATTCAGCACTCAGTGGACACTCAGGTGACCCTGCTGCTCTCCCACAGCACACATCCTTGTGTGGTGGGATCGCCTCCTCACTCCCTCCATGGAACTCTGCCCTTTGGAGCAAAGCACAGCATCCCACTGAAATGAGCAGCCTGGTCTAAGCTCAGCATCCCACAGCATCTTCAAACAATCTCCCCTCATCTTCTAAGAAGTCTCTAAAAATAACTGCTTGAGATTGACACATGGGGAATTTATTTTGAACTGTAGCTGATGTAGAAAAATCAGTGTTTGAAATTGTGTCATTTGGGAGATTACAGCTAATTAGGTATTCATTTTTACTGGCATAAAGGTGCCTTAAAGTGAAAGGTGGGGGGGGGAGTGATTGAAAAATAAGTTTGGTCCTACAGATCCAGAACAGCCCAAGAAAGTGGTTGGTTTAAATTTCCCTGTTTTGAAAGTTTTATCTCAAGAAATGTATATCCTAGTTTTGATTTCCACTTTCCTGAGTTTATAGTGGTTGTCACCAGCACAAATGACAATTTAAAGTGGACAGTGGTAGGAGACTGTACATATAGTCATCTGAAAATTCCTGGTGAAATTCCTGGTGAAATTCCTGATCTAATGTAAGATGTCCTGCTCTGCCTCTTTTTTTTCCTTCTCCCTCCCCAACTTTTTCTTACTCCTTGAAACTGTGAAAGTCTTAGTCTATGGTGTTGCTTTCAGCTCTGGCTAAGATAGTAGGACACCTTATTTTCCTTTGGTACAGTCAGAGAATCAGTGGAATTTGGGTTATTTCTGACCCTCTCTTCCCCATATCAAATCACAGCCCTATAATTATCTTCAGACCTGGTATATGCCACTTTCCCAACAGATCACTCAGAACAACAGAGTTCCTAAACAATTCTGTTATTGTCATCTTGTGGCCAGCCCCCTTCCACCTTTGCTACAGTTCTTTACAAATTTTGTTGTTTTTCTCCTAGTCTGCCTGTCATAAATATAACATCATCATGCAACTCTCTCCTTTGTTTTGGAAGGAGAGGATTATCTTGAGAGAGTCTTTTGTTATTTGGTGTCTCTGTTTACTGGCATTAAATATTGTCCTTAAATCTCAGCATGTGGGGACAATTTTCTTTTCCAAAGCAGCTATGAACACATTGGGACTACCAGGACATCATGAAATCCTGCTGCAAAATCTTAGCCAACAAAGGCCCTATGATCATCTCAAGGCCATCCCTAAATAATTTTTGGTTTTTGGAAAGTTGTTGTCTGTGTGGGGGTTTCAGAAATGTGTACCTACGTTTACAGTAACACAAAACCCAAAAAAAACCAGGTTGTGCAAAATTCCAATTCCCCACTGACATAAAATGGTCCAAGAGAAGAAAATAATGACAAAGATCTTTCCAGGTAGCAATGAAAACAACTAAGCAGCACCTGACAGACATGCAATTCACCCTCTCTGCTTGAAAATCACTCCCAAAACCACTAAACTGGATTGATGGCAGAATCAGGATCACACTTGAATCTACACTTTCTCTGATGAAGAATGAAAACCAGAAGCAACCAGAAGTTAAAATGAAAGAAAGCCCGAGATTACTGTAAATCAACGTGGGCTCACCCCAAGCCCACATGCTTATCCACTCCCATATGCTTTTGGAGATAAAGTTCCTGCAAAGCATAATACCCATGTTTTTATGGCACTGAGTTACAGCTGCAAATAGGAAGCCAAATGCTCAATTTCTTTCTTGCTCTTTGCAGCAGCAAATTGCAATTTGCAAAAGGTTTTTGGTAACATTTGGTGTTAATTTGACTTAAAAATGTTAATCACCCAAATCACTGTGATCTTAAAGATACATGTAAATTATCTCAGCATGTAAGGGAGCAAAAGCTCAGATTGCCTTGAACTTCTCAGGATATGGGGTTTCTCAATGTACAGCTGAAAGGTAGCAGGGTGATTTACTGTTCTTGATCTTTTTGGTGTAAAATGAAGAAAGCACTCATGCACTATATTTAACATGCATAGATAACAGTTTAGAATGTTGATAACATAAAATATATATTTTCTTACTAAAAATATAGCAAATTAATTATGACTTCCAGCCACAGAGAATATTCTCCTTCCTTCACTAATCTACAGGAGTGGACTCTTCCTGGAATAGAAGCTGCTCTCCTTCATGATCTACAAGACACATAAGTCTGTAGAGAATGTCAGGATCATTATGTTGAAAAAGACTTGGAAGGTCATTGAGGCCAGCTTGCACCACAGCCCTGCCAAATCCCAGTAACCCGTGTCCCCTAGTGCCACATCCACATGTCTTAAATCCTTCCAGGGATGGGGGACTCCAGCACTGCCCTGGACAGCTGTGCCAGGGCTGGACAGTCCTTTCCACGAAGGAATTATCCCAGTATCCAACCTGAGCCTCCCCTGGCCCAGCCTGAGCCTGTTCCCTCTCCTCCTGTCCCTGTTCCCTGGGAGCAGAGCCCGACCCCTCCCCCCACCCCCCCCTCCCCCCTGACACCCCCCCCCCCCGCCCCCCAGCTGTCCCCTCCTGTCAGGGAGTTGTGCAGAGCCACAGGGTCCCCCCTGAGCCTCCTTTTCTCCAGATTGAGCCTCTTTCCCAGCTCCCTCAGGAATTCTCCAACCTCTTCCCAACTCCGTTCCTTTCCCTGGACACTCCCCAGCCCCTCAGGGTCTCATCCTGAGAGACCTGAAAGTTCCCCCAGGATTGGAGGTGAAGAAACTTAACCACTAATGCCCCATGGACATGGGGAAACCATTAGTGTCAGAAGCATTTTGGGTTGACCTTCCCAAGAGTGAGAATTCCAATCCTGTCTTACATGGACTCTCCCCTAAGTAGTCACTTCCTCCCAATTAGCACAATTTCACTGCAGAGCCAAAACAGGACCTGTTTATCTGTTTGCTCATTATAAAAGTTATGAAAATGAGATCTGAGTTTTTTTCTTTTGCTTGAAAGAGCCGCGCAGTCCCCATTTCTCTGATCTTTGCACAGGTTTCCATTCTCGCTGGACTTTATTTGGTTTACCTATTGCTCTCAGCATGTCCAAATTCATTTCAGTAGCCCTTAATAATTTTTCTCATTAAATATGCCATACAGCCCCTCACCTGGGAGCTCCATGTGTATTTTTCCATAGTTTCCTATACTGTTTTTCACTTCCTATTTCACAATTGCACTCAAAAGCCAACATTTATTTTCGTGTATTTTCCCACAACGCTTCTTACCTTAACTTCTTCTTATTATTGTGTCTGAATTCCACATCCTGTTTTGAAGCCAGCCTCAAAAGGGCACATATTTCTAAGAGACACAATTGCCTGTCTCTAAAGATGGATAAACAAACAAAACCCCTGAACAAACCCAACCACCCCAAAAAAGGGTATATAAAAAAATAGGCTGTTTTGGATCAAACCAAGATGAACCCAAACCCAAGATGTCACCTTCTTCATTTATCCATGGAAATTGCTGGTTATTCTCACCCTCACAGATCTGCCTGAGCACAGAACTTGACTTTTCCATCCTTATTGGCACTTAGAAATACACTTTTTATAAAACTTTATTAATTTTGGTGTGGCATGACTGAGGTTACAGAACTGGTCCTTCACTTTTAATCTTCGTCTGAGAATTTTTCAAGACATGGTCATCTCTAAACTGCTATGTTCACTCCAGGAAGCAGGACAGTAGAAGGAATAAAGATTTTAGGCTTCTTTCAGAGCTAATAAAAATACATTAAAGTTTTAAAATCGCAGTCACATAAACTGCAGAAATTTAGAAATAATATACAGTTTATTCCAGTTTATTAAGAAATCTTTCTTTAATTCTACATTGTGAGAGGAAAATATTGGAAAACATCAAGTTTTCTTCAAATGCCTTCATGTATCAATGCAGAGTTTGGCAGATAAGGAAGTCTAAAAACTCTTTTAGATTCTGAATATCAGAGCAAGATACAGTTTTTTAAATAGAAAAACTAAATTATTTTATGTTGCAGATATGTTTGGAATTCAATACTATGAAAGATATTTTAAAATATTATAAGTTAAAATCCCTTTGCAAGTCTTAAATTGTGACCTTTGATCTCAAATGCAGGACTTTTGCCCAATACCAAGCTGTGCTGGGCACTCCAGTTGTCCTTCCCAAACTTACAATTTCTTAAACCTCAGCACAGCACACGGACAAACTGAAATAAAAGAAAGACCTGTTTATCCAGACTTTCTCATCTTCCACCAGCTTGTTAAACTAAATTTAGATTAACTAACAATGCTTTTACTGCAAAGAAGGTGATCTCTGTGTCACTTCAGGAATCTGATAAAAATAAGGCCACAGTATCAATCAGATTATTGGGTTCAACTCACATTATAATTTTGATCTAATCAGCTACAGTTCACATCTATTGATCCCAGGACACTCAAATCCATATAAAGGCAGTACTATAAAAATATTAAAATCATATGATACCATCTAGAGGGTGAAGAGAGGAAACAAACAAACAAACAAACAAACAAACCAACACCTAAATGTGTTGACCAGACTGCCTATGAGACATATGAAAAATCAAGCATATGCTGCACAGGCAGAGATATTTTTGTGACTTTAGCCATTATGAGAAATAGTTTAAGAAAATAAAACTGGTGTTTTTAAGATCTTTGTATTGAAGACAACATACCCGCATGCAGGAAGCAAAGAAACAGGCTGCCTGCTAATAAAAGCTAACGTTTTATCATGGAACAAAAAGCCCAAGAGCTGTTAAAATTATGCAGTCCTTTGACTATTCCATAGGGCATCCCCACATTTAATATGGATGCCTGACCTAATGTACTGTACAGTTATGCTAGGCTTAAATATAGTTGCTTTCTCCCTTTGTAAGATGCTATATTGCAGAAGCCACGTAAAGCAACTTTGCACACAAGTCAAGGGCTTCTGAAGACACTGTAGGAGCCAGAAAATAGTCATTGCTTTGTCAGAGCCTAAGAAACTCCCCCTGTCTGTGCACTGACATACATCACAAATGTCCTCTTACCTATTGCATCCTAATAGGAAAAACACCTGCTATGAGAAGATTAGATTTGATTTGTTAGTGACAAAGGTTTGGCTTAAAAGATTAAACAGCATTTTCATTTCACAGAACCCCAGGTTGGGTCAGGCTGGAGAGGCCCACAGGGGCTCCTCTGGTGCCGCCTCCCTGCTCCAGCAGGGCCATCCCAGGGCACAGGGCACAGCAGTGTGTGCACAGGGCTCTGCAATATCCCCAGGGAGGAGACTCCACAGCCTCTGTGCACAATCTGCTGAGGGCTGGGCACTGCCCGGGGCAGAAGTTGTGCCTCCTGTGCAGGGGCAGCTCCTGGGCTCAGTCCCTGCCCATGGCTCTGGTGCCATTGCTGGGCTTGGAGCAGAGCCTGGCCCTGTTCTACTCCTCCCTGCACCCAGGAACACCCAGGGACACCCAGGAACACCCAAGGGACAGACAGGGGCACACAAGGACAGACAGGGGACACCCAGGGACAGAGAGGGACAGAGAGGGACACACGGGGACACCCAGGGACAGACAGGGACAGAGAGGGACAGAGAGGGACACACTGGTACACCCAAGGGACAGACAGGGACACCAAGGATGCCAAGGGCTGAAGGCCCCTCTCAGCTGAGGCTCCTCTCCAGGCTGAGCAGCCCCAGCTCCCTCAGTCTCTCCTGGCCACAGAGATGCTCCAGGCCCTTCCTCAACTCCAGGAGCTCCTGTCCCTGCTGTGCTGAGGATCCAGAGCTGGACACAGCACTCCAGAGGTGCCTCCAGGGCTGGCCACAGGGGCAGGATTCCTCCCTGACCTGCTACCAAGGCTCTTCCCCATGCCGCCAAGGCAGTCTTGGCTTCCTTGGCCCCAGGACACTCTGCTGGCTCATGGAGAGCTCTGTGTCCCCCAGCACCCCTAGGACACTCTGCTGGCTCAGGGACAGCTCTGTGTCCCCCAGCACTCCCAGGTCCTTCCCTGCAGAGCTGCTCCAGCAGGTCCTCCCAGCCTCTGCTCGTGCTGGGGTTGTTCCTGCCCAGGAGCATGACCTGCATTTACCTTGGTTGATCTTCAGATATTTTGTCCCTACCCATCTCTCCAAGCTGTTGAGGCCCCTCTGAAGCACTGTGCAGCCCTCCCAGATTTGTGTCCCTGGTTCTCTAGTCACGCACCATGGACATATTGAACCACTTAATCATTCAAGGTACCAAATTCTGAATAAAAATGCAAAACTATGAAAAACACTCACAGGCTGTGTATTAAGCCCATCCAAAGCACTGTAGGAGACTTTCGAAAAAGAGTCCCAGATTTCCATGAGTGTGTTCAACCATTACTTGTATAAACAATCATCTCAGTTGTGTGGCTCCATTTAATGTAAGTGTGCTTGCAAGAAGCCAACTAAACATGTAATTGGATTTTTGTGCATACGATTAGTGTGATGTGGCCACTGAAAAAGCCCTCTAAAATATAGATAGTTAACAGAAATTATAGGGGCAAGTATTCTGGCCCAGGGGTTAAATATGAGAATCCTATTTTAGAAATCCAAATGCCCAGAGCATGGCTCAGATACAAAGCATGTTTATAACCAGGATATGAAACTTTAAAAACTGGAACTCATGGTACTATTTAAGCCAAATAGTAAAACAACTTCATATTCTCTCAATATTTCCTGTTTTCATTTGTATTTTCTCATTTGTGCATCCCCATTTCATGGTGGCTTTTCCCCCCCATGTACATAGCCATGCTAATATCTTCATGGATTTGTTTATAATAACCTTTAAATCCTTTCCCTGTCATTATGCTGCAGAGCTTTCTGTTGTATATACACTATTTACTCTGGTTCATTGCCTGTACATCAATTATTTTGCATTTGTCTATGTTAAAAACTGAACAGTATTTTCCACTTCCTAGTCCAGCCATTTGAAAATACTCAAATCTATCAGAAAATATTTGGTTGCTTTCCTCTCAGTTATTAGCTGTACATTTAATTTTGATATTATTAGCAAAGCATCCAAGTTGGTCACAGGGAAAAGGGTATTTTTCAGAGAAGTGGCCATGAAACACCTGCTTGGATTCTACCATTTTCAATAGGACACAGACTCAGAATGAACTGCTGAAATCTCTGTGCTGACTTTAAAGACACTCAGAGTCAACAGGAGCTGCTTCACCTGCTTGTTTTGCGTAGGGAACTAGATTTTTTCAACATTTAATGCTATCCATGATCACCAAAATAATATTAATATCATATTTCCAGCAACAGAAAAATCAGAGTCATGGAATATTTTGGGTTGGAAAGGCCCTAAAGTTAATCTCATTCCACACCCTGCAATGGGCAGGGACACCTTCCACTGTCCCACGCTGCTCCAAGCCCCAGTGTCCAACCTGGCCTTGGACACTGCCAGGGATCCAGGGCCAGCCACAGCATCTCTGGGCACCCTGTGCCAGGGCCTGCCTGCCCTGCCAGGGAGCAATTCCTTCCCAATATCCCATCCAGCCCTGCCCTCTGGCCCTGGGAGCCATTCCCTGTGTCCTGTCACTGCAGTTCCTGAGGAATTGTCCTTCTCTGGTTTCCCTGCAGCCCCTCAGACCTGGAAGGAGCTCTGAGGCCTCCACACAACCTTCTCCTCTCCAGGCTGTGCAGCCCCAGCTCTCCCAGCCTGGCTCCACAGGGGAGGTGCTCCAGTCCCCTCAGCACCTCTGTGGCCTCCTCTGGACTTGCTCCAACAGTTCCATATCTGTCTTATGTTGGGGTACCAGAATTGTTCACAACGTTCCAGGTCTCAGGAGAGCAGAGTGGAAGGGGATAATCCCCTACCTCACTGATGCAATAAATGTATAAAATACATTTAACTTATTTATTAACACTTTGCATATTAATTGAATAATACTGAACTATTTTATCTGTGATGTCTGAGCATAATACTATGGTCCAAATCTCTTTCACCAGAAAATTCCTGGGCTTTCAATAATCCTGAAAGTGATATGAATAAGGACTGGTCAGCTCTGGCTGTTTTGTCAAGTAATTGCTGTTATGTTCAATCTGCAGCCCCTCCTGAAGCGATGAGGCAGATATAGCCTGGGTATAACACAGTGATTACAGCTTAAGATCTATCTAAACATCTTCCATCTATTTTCTCCCAGGCTTCCACTACTGACTGGTTGAATTTTACCTTTCACTGCTAAAGTCAAAGTATTTTTGTAGTCTTTCTTCTCTACTTCCAATTTCAGTGACATTAAAGGCAAAGGGAGGGACTGTGACATAAATGAATTAAAACCTCCGTAAGATGCTCTGAACAATCTGAATTTCTGTGGTGGGCCCATGTATTTGCTGCAGATACAATAAAATTTTTAGGGAAGTGTCCTCTTCAAGTATGTTACCCTCAGGTTTTCTGAAGTACCAGCACCCCTGTGCAACTTTATTAAACAAAAACATCCACCTTACAAGTGTGGATGTTTACTAATATTTATATTGTCCATAAATATTAGTATCATCTCCAAATTCTTTGTCTTCATTCCCAATAAAACTTTTTAAAAACATCAACCTGAAATTTGCCAAACTTATTTTAGCCCATTCGGTGTTTTTCCTTTCTATGTTATCTCCACAATACAAACCCCTGTCTTCCACGCCAGCTGAGGAACCAGGACTAAGGCAGTTCACCAGGTCAGATTTACATCCCATCTTTTATCCCTTTGAAAGGCAAAACCAACCAAACAATGTTTTTATCCATCTTTAGAGAACTCACTTTTCTCTCTAATTGAGATAAGAATATGTGTCTAAAAAGAAAAAAAAAAAAAAACCAGCAAATTTAAGCAATAGAAAAATCATAATTCTAACAGAATAAAAATTTAATTTGTAAATATTGCCTTAAACTGATTGTTTCCATATGAGGTGTAACCCAGCACAATTTATGGTAGAGGTTACAAATAAATCTTTTAAAACAGAGTCAGAACTGCTTCTAGAGGCAGCACCATTGAGTAGTAGCACTGCTACTACAGGAGATAATTTTGTGCAGCCAATGTAATCTATTTCCAATGCAGACCTGAGAAAACAGAATAAAATACCTAAAAAATTAAATTAAAAACTCACAAAACTAACAAAAAATTTCCCCAACTCCCTACAGAAGAGACTTAAAAATATATTTTAAAAACCCTTTAAAGGCATAATTTCTCTGCCCTCCATAATGATTTCTTATTTTTCTTCTCTTCTCCACCCTTCTTTCTCTATAAATACTTAATTCCAATGCTCATCTTAAAGAACTGCCTGCTCTAGGTAATATGAACATTACAAAGGAATGCATTTGCCCTGGATGTAGCAATAGCTACAAAAATACAACTTCAGGAACACAAATTTCGGAATCACTCATCTCAAAACACTGGCAGTCACCATACTGTACCCAGAAGCACCAAGCTATTACAAATTTAGCCACTATGAAAAAGATATGGAAAAGTAGAAACCAGATAAAGTGAAAGAAACAAAGGTTATGAGGCAGGCAGGAGGATCTGGTATTCATCATTTGCATTCTGTCGGTTTTATGGGAGGGCCTGGTCTGCTCTTGCACTTCTTCTCTCATTTATAAAAAAACCAACAGAATTTTATATGATTTCCATTCTTGCTTTCTTTCCTGAATGTTCTCCTCTGTCCCTTTAGGTCTCAGGACACTTTACCAGACATTCAGTATCAACCCAGCTGTGGCTGCCTCTGGATCCCTGGCAGTGTTCCAGGCCAGGTTGGACATTGGGGCTTGGAGCAGCCTGGGACAGTGGAAGGTGTCCCTGCTCATGGCAGGGGTGGCACTGGATGGGCTTTGGGATCCAACCCAAACCATTCTGGGGTTCTGTGGTCTGCACCATTTAGGTATTTTTAATTTGGGTTGTAGGCTGTCCCCACATTTGGAGGTTCCCCACTCTGTACTTGCTTTGGATGAACAAAGAGAATTCCAAGTCTGCCAACACAAAGGGAAAAGCTGACTGAACTCCTCTCTGCTGGTGTAGAACATGGCTGCCAAAGCAAGAATCATCTATATTTTATTCATATTGCCAGACAGAATATTTACTGGGAACAGAAGTAGGGGGAAGGAATATTTTACCAGTGATACAATAAAAAAAAAAAAAAAAAAAAAAAAAAAAAAAAAAAAAAAAAAAAAAAAAAAAAAAATTCTATTTTACTATTCTATCTCTATCTAATGAATATTCACCCCCAGAGGTTATATGATAGTTGGGTGAGTTTTCTTTTAGCGAAAAATCAAATCAAAAGACAATTCCACAACCGTAAATATATTCCCACTGAGAATTGCATTCACCTTGCAATACTCAAGAGAAAGCATCTCATTTGTTCAATTAATCTGACCTTTATCAGAGTTTGTACAGACAAAACACTCCCAGGGAACAAAGTACTTGGAATCAGAGTGAGCAGCACTGGGGACCTGAATAGGGCTGCACAAAGTGATGTTTAAAGGATGTCCCTGCACACACCGCAGAGCTGCTGCTGATTTTCAGGGGGTGTATAGCTCTTGGCCAAACTGCTCCCCACAGTCCTCCCAAAAGCAATTGAGATGCCTCTGGGTTACAAGGAGAAGTGCTGAAGAAGCCCTCCCCAGGTCCCCAAAATCACATGTCTATCTGCAGAACACACTTAAGCTTTAGCACCAATTTTTAAATTCCCACTGAATGATCTAAAACTTCTCAAGAGCAAAGCCTGGTGTCACTCACACAGAATAGCCCTGGCTGGGGAGCCAGGCTCAAATTTTTCTGAAAAATCTCCATGTTCTCTCAGAAAGCCTCCTTGTGGCTACAGGGACTGGAATGTCAACAATTGGGGTGGTTTTATCCCCTCCTAATAACAATGAAGGGGGAAAAGGTAAGGGCTGAGTCTGCAGGCTGATGGCTTTCACAACAACAGAACTGGAGGGTGCTGCGTTGAGAAGGGTGAAATGAGAGCAGGTCTGGACACGGAAGGAAGGAAGGAAGGAAGGAAGGAAGGAAGGAAGGAAGGAAGGAAGGAAGGAAGGAAGGAAGGAAGGAAGGAAGGAAGGAAGGAAGGAAGGAAGGAAGGAAGGAAGGAAGGAAGGAAGGAAGGAAGGAAGGAAGGAAGGAAGGAAGGAAGGAAGGAAGGAAGGAAGGAAGGAAGGAAGGAAGGATGGATTACTGGACCATCACGAATTCAGAATTGCCTGAAGCTGAAATTCAGCCCAAGGTGTGTTCTGAGAGACACTGGTTACTCTAAGAATAGAGGGACCAGTCCTGAGAAAAGAAAACAGCTGGATGCTGATTTTGCTGTTAATGGCCCAACCTTGTGCTAACTTGGAGCACCAGCTTATTTTTTATTCAATTATTTTCAAACTATTTTTATATTTCCTCTCCCCCAACACCACCACGATGCATTTTGCTGGTCTGCTGCTGTGCAGGACCACTTCAGCCACCAAAATATTCCCCTTCCATCTGAACACCCTCCTGTAGTCTAAAAATGCCTTAAAGTCCTAAGTGTGACTTTCATATAAACTCACCTGTCCAATGGCAAAGACAAAAGGCTTCAGTTTAATTAGGCTGCTTTCCTTTTGGGCCATTTCTTAAAAAGTGAATCACTTTCAGTCATTCTTTACTGCTTTAGGAATATCAGTTTTCAGTACAAACCCATTGGAATATTATGAGTCCACAAAGTCTGCTCACATCCATTGAGGCTCAGATTCTGGAGTATCAGACCTTCCTTCCTCTCCTAAGCTGAAATTATCACTCTGAAAGCCAATTTTAAAAAATGAAATTAGAAAATGAGAAATTCCAATAGAAATTTTTTTTTTCCTTTTCCCTTCATTAATTCCTGGCTGCAGCCTGTGTAACTGATTGCAAAAAGAGAATGCTTGCTAGAGGAGGAGGTATGGATTGGAATCAGGCGCCTGCATCTGGGAGAAAGCTATTAAGCAACAGGTCATGCTGCCTGCTTTTTGTGAGTTTATTGCCTCCCATTCAATCTTACATTAAATTTATTTTACCATAACCCGAGACTACTGGATTCTGCAGGATCAGCCCTAGCAGCAAATGGATAAAAGCCTGTGCAAATGCTGGCAGGGCCAGAGTTGCCAAGCCTACTTGGCTAGAGAGCCTAAATTGACTCACAAGTACTGCTGCTCCCAGCCAAAAATAAGCATGGATTGCTTTACATTTCCTTTCTCCATTTCTCACAGGCATTTACATTTATATCAACACATAATGAGTAGAAGAAACACAAAGACATTCAAGCAGAATCTTCTTTAAGCTTGTCAAAAACGCCTTTTTCTTCCTTTTTCCTCACATTAACATTAATTGGAGCTGGGCAAAACTCCTGGCATTAATAGCAGTAAAAGCAGAGCTGGTACATTAGATTTAATTAGCATCTAAACCAAAGATCCTACAGCCCCTGAGCCATTTCCACCCAGGAAACCCTTCCTCTCCAACCAGCTGAGATGTGGCACAGGGCAGCTCTTCCCTATCAGCAGCAGCACATTCCCCCAAGAGGGGCCGGGATCAGGTGACGAGGTCACACCAAGCCTAACTGGGACAGCAGGGCAAACATTGCCCTCCTTGTGAGAGCAGCTTCCCTGTGAATAAAATCAAAACATTCTTCAGAGAAAATTGAAATAATGTTTACTGCATGGGTTCATAAATCTGAGATGTGGAGCAGCACAGACACCACTCAATCCCAGCAACATCATCATAAATCAAAAGACCAGCAACTTGAAAGCCTCTGCTGTTTTTTAGAATAACCCAAAGACTTATTCTCAGCATTTGTTTTTTTCTGATTTCCTTTATTTTTCTCTTGTAGGATGTGCGTTGCCATCTATATTTAACAGTAAATATAAAAGACAGCTTCGTAGATCAGAAAGACAAAAGTTTCTTGTTCTTCTGCTCCCTTCAGCTCACTCTGGTAACTCCACCCGCTCCCTGGCTCTTGTTTTTCCCATCTCCATGCTGTTTCCTTTATCCTCCTTTCCTCAGTCCCCATAGCTCCCTGTTGTTCCTCTTTCTCCTCTTTCAGTTCTATTTCATCTCATTCCAGCACTTGTGTTCTGATCTCCTATTTTCAAAAATATGAGAAAAGAAGATAGCAAAAAGAAAAAAAGAAAAAAAAAAAGAAAAAAAATTCAAAAGCTCTTTGCAAAGCTGCTGTCCTGTAAATGACCTAATGACCTAACTGGACATTGTGCTACTTTTATTTTAAGAATAGTTTAGGACAAATCCAAGTAGTTCTTCTTTTTCTTCTAACATGAAGGTTATTTTACACTAAAAAATATCCAAGGTATAAAGCATTTTTAACCTTTTCCAAGGAATATGGACATTTGTAGCTCTGCTGATGGAACAAGATTGGTAAATTTGAAATAACACCTTGTATCAGTGACTCGTAACCCCTCCAGTTGCACTCTGCCTATTAGTCACATCCTGGTTTTATATCTGGTGTGGAATTACAGGCCTGATTTTGACTCTGGGCCAAAACCAAACTGCTTTTCCCACATCACAGGTCAGGACAGAGCTCAGGCAAATAATCCCTTTAAACATGGTTCGCGTTCTTTATGACTGTCTTGGCTCCTGGGCTTCTTCAGTAAGAAAAGAGGACAAAGTTTCCCATCATAAAGGGTTTCAAATGGATGCAGAATTCATGAGCACATTTGCATGCCTGATTTGGAAATGTCACCTGTCTGTTAAGGGGTTGTCCACTCCTACATCCAAATGCCCAATTTGTGCATGCATTCATGGCAACTGGATAACAACCATGCCTGGAAAACCTGCTTTAGCTTCTGCTGCACCTAGACCACATCTTTTAAATTACATCTGAGTATAAAATTTTAATGATTCTTTTTCAAGGATGTTTAAAGGTATTTTTTAAAATGGTTCTTTCCAGGGATAAAAACATCGTCATTGGCACTGAGTAGCATCACACAAGTGTCAACCTCCACAGCCCCACTAAATCCCTGTGATCTAAGAAAAGCTGTATTTCCTGTTAATTTTTGACTACCCCAAATAGCAGTGGTCAATTCAGGGGAGAGGAGAGATAATAGACGATCTGCTCAAAAGGAGATCAAAATATCCACAAATGTGGAGGAAAAAATCCTCTCCCCCAAGGTTTTTAGAGAGCCTGTGCATATCATAATGTGCATGGAATTGTTCACCTGGAGAGGAGAAGCTTTGGGGTGATCTCAATGTAGCCTTGCAGGGCCTGAGGGAGCTGCAGGAAAGATGGAGAGAGAGAATTCACAAGGGATGAAGGACAGGACACAGGGAATGGCTCCCAGTGCCAGAGGGCAGGGATAGATGGGATATTGGGAAGGAATTGTTCCCTGGCAGGGTGGGCAGGCCCTGGCACAGGGTGCCCAGAGAAGCTGTGGCTGCCCCTGGATCCCTGGCAGTGTCCAAGGCCAGGTTGGACACTGGGGCTTGGAGCAGCGTGGGGCAGTGGAAGGTGTCCCTGCCCATGCCAGGGTGTGGAATGATTTTTAAGGTTTCTTCCAGCCCAAACCATTCCATGATTCCAAGCCTGTGGTTGATCTATTTGTAGCTATAAATTAATTGGCTTCACATGAACACAGAGAGAGCCACTGGAGAATCCTTCTGAGCACGTGCTGCCTGCAGAGAGCTGCACGGATCCTCTGTCAGTGTTTTTTCAGCAGCTCAAAGATTATTTAAGTCAATGTGTCTTGGCTTCATCCTGCTAAAAACTCTTTAACCTCAGTGCTCTGAGATCACTCAGGTCCACATCCCATTTATTCCACATGCTCAGAGTTGTGATGGCTGAGAGGACAGCATCCCTTTCCACAGCATCAGCATCATCCAACCCAAACCATTCTGGATTCTCTGACATCATATATATATCAAAATTTTAAAAGGCACAAAATAGAAATAAGCATCAAAACATGTTCAGATTATTTTTAAATGGACAGTGTAGATTTCATAAGTGTATTGCAGAGAATGAGGTTTTGGGCTGCTTTTTCTTCACCATCCTGAAGCAAAGTTTGCTTTTTCCTGGGTGAGGTGGTGGGGACTAAGTCTATTAAGGATCATCTCCAGCTGCAGAACTGGCACTGCTCTCTGCAGCTCTTTGTATCCTGTCAGGTCACTCTGACAACTGATGGCTGGGATGAGGATGAACTGTAGCACTGTCAGAAAGCAGGGACATGCATTTGCACAGATTTCTACCACTACTGGAGCCTGATAAGATTAAAATTGTTGTGGTTTTGTTGTGATGGGAGCTCTGTGACAGAGCACTGCTCTGGCTCTAGAGCAGGGGTGTGTGAGCCTGGGCATGGAGGAAAGGAGAGGAGGAGGTGATGTGGTACAGACACTGCTTTCCTACCCCACTTAGGAGCACTGTAGAGCTGGGATATTTGGAATACAGTATTTCTTAAAACATGGCATTAGAGCTGTGTGATGTCCAGTGACATTTCAGAATAGCCAGGGGAATGAGGTGACTGGATAAAGAAAAGCATGGTTAATACAAAGCATATATAAATGAGGGTGTACATTATCCTAAGGGATCACAGCATGAGAAAATCTGAGCACTCTACAGAGGAAAGGACCTGTTGTCTGAGCATAGAGAATCTGCAGTCAATGTCAGCCTCAGGACAGCCAAATGCCACACATCCATGGAATGTGTCTGTCCTGCTCCTGGACATCCTGCCGGACCACCTGACTGCCATCACATGGATAGCCCAATAATCTCTGCCTGCATGGCACAGCCATTAACCCATCCCTGCATGGCACAGTCCATTAACCCATCCCTGCATGGCACAGCCATCAACCCATCCCTGCATGGCACAGCTCACTGATCCATCCCTGCATGGTACAGCCCATTGACCCATCCCTGCATGGCACAGCCCATTAACGCATCTCTACCTGTATGGCACAGCCCATTGACCCATCCCTGCATGGCACAGCCCATTAACCCATCCCTGCATGGTACAGCCGTTAATCCATCTCTGCCTGCATGGCACAGCCCATTAACACATCCCTGCATGGCACAGCCATTAACCCATCTCTGCCTGCATGGCACAGCCATTAACCCATCCCTGCCTGCATGGCACAGCCCATTACCCATGTCTACCTGCATGGCACAGCTATTAACCCATCCCTGGATGGCACAGCCCATTAACCCTGCCTGCATTCCCCAGTGCTGACACAGCAGATCCATCACTGTGGCACATCCAATCACACCAACTGCACAGCCAGGAAATGGGGAAGAAACAGCACTGCCTGAGCTCTGCTTCAGCTCTCACTAACAGTTAGTCTTGTTTGTCCCCAAAGAATCGTATCCAAATCCTTGTGAAATGACTACGAGGGCTTCAGAGAAGCCAACAAGTCTTTGTATCAATTTGTGATTAAAGGTACTGCAAAATATGGGGGCAGGTTCCTGGGCCCAGTAGGACTGGGCTGGTTCCTCTTGTGTAATGTTTCCCATTCCTTGAGTTACATGGTATGATCTTTCCTTGACTTATCTACTTAAAAGTGGAAACAAAACCATGGCTGGAAGGGATTTCCTGAGTAACCAAGTGTAATCTCCTGCCACCCACAGGAACAATAACATAGAAACCTTTTAATTCCCATTTAGTTCCTCAGGACAGGGATTGGCTGTTCTTCTGAGGAACACTCTGCAACTCAAAAATATGCACAAATGCCAAAAAAGCCAGAGTTGATTAAAAAAATAGGGGTGAGATGAGTAATGCAGATGGCTTGGGCTGCCCACTCCAAACACATTCTGACCTATGCTGCTTGCTTATCTTCAAATCTCTTATCTCTGTCTTGGTGGCTAATGACCTGGAATACAAAATTCTCACATTCAGGCTCTAAGACAACAAGCAATCCTACAGAGAAAACTAGCACTCATGTCCACAGCTTGTCCTCTGGAATTGCCCATGGCAGAGCTCGAGCTTTTTTGGGTGTTTATATTGTTCCAAGTGACCCCAGGAGCAGCAGCCCTGATCCGGATGGGAGCAGCTCCCAAGGGAAAGAGGATCAAGGAACAGTGCTGTAGGGCTGACCTGAGCAAAGCATCAAGTCCAACAGCACATGGGACTGGCTGAGGCTTCCTTTGGCACTTGGGGATGATAATTAGCTGAGAAGCTTTATTGCACATCTCGGCCACTAAAGCAGGGCATCGGTGACAGGCTGGGTAAGTAAATGCCACCTCTCTCCAGAAGCCAATGCAAAGATAAAAACTTGGACTGCTCTCAATATCAGAAATGGTGCTGCTGCTTGTAGCTGAGATATATGGGTTTGTTCCTACTTCTCTCAGGTTCTCCTCCTCTCAATGATTTATGTCAGAGGGTTTGTGTTGACATGAAACTGCTCACTGTGATAGGGGATGTTCTAGATGTGACAACTCCTAACTCAGGACAATTCCCCTGTCATTTCTCTGCACAGCTGTCAGAAATCTTTTTTCCTGGTTATTTATTTATTTATCAACTCCCAATACTACATTAGTGCCCAAGAAAACCAGCTCTCCACTGAATCCATATGGGTACATTTTTTGCTTGACAAATGGCCTGCAGTTAGAAAAGCATGTGGTTTTTTAAAGAATTGAGAGACAAGCTCTGCCTAAGTGCAGTAAAACCCCCTGATTTCTCTGTGTTGATTTTTCCCTCTTTCGTGTCTGTTCAGTGAACATCCTCCATGCCATGCCACGCTCTGCAGACATGATATATGAATACACAGCTGTAGCTAAGAAATGATACATGAAATAAAAATCCTTCAGTGGTGCAGGATTGGGAATACAGAGGCCGCAAGCACCAGGAGCTGCTCCTGTGGCACTTAGAAATTAGGCAGGAACCAGGGCACTGCAGCAAGGATCCAAACACCAACTGTATTAAACACCTTTCAGGATGTACAAATGCCCTCTTTAATGTGCTTTATGCACTGTGAGATAAGGCCACAGCAGTGAGTCCTTTGGGATCTGTGTTCAGCCTGGGAAGGTGGGATGCTCCTAGCCCTGTAAAGAGCCCAGAGCTGGAGGCTCTGCCAGTAGAGCTCCCAGGCCAACCCAGCCCCTCTGGATTGTACTGGCATTTTTCCCCCTCTAGACTGTACTGGCATTGTTGCCCCCTCTGGATTGTAGAGATATTTTTCCCCCTCTGGATTGTACTGGCATTTTTCCCATTTGCAGAAGTAAATTGGTGACACTACTTTACACGCCTCTAGAACAAACAACATATGGTGCAATAAGAAATTAATGTCACTGGTACTGCCACCATGTTTTCCAACTTCAGCTGTTAGGAAATAAAAAGAGAACAGAAGACCCCAACCCCTCCCAGTCTCCATCTCCTCAAAGACTGGACAAAATCCAGCATAGCAGAGCCTGCTCTTTAGGCAGCAAAACGATGGCATTAACAGCATTCAACTTGTTTCTCCTCAAATACAGCAAAGAAAAAATTGAATTTCTAAAATTTTTCATCAGGCTTTAGTTGGAGTAATCAGATGAGACCTAACTGAAGCTGCCTATGGAACTTTGGATTTCCTCGACAAGCTCCCTAAAAGTTGCTCTTCTGAGACTCACAGACCTTCTCCTGCACTGTCAGCAAAACACTGCCCAGACCCTGTCAGTAAAATTTACCTTCCTTTGCATCATCTCAATGGTTCTTTTTAAAAAATGCAGCAGCAATTTCAGCCTTCAGCTTTAGTTTATATATTTCTTTCTACAGAGGAAACTTCTCCTTGCTCCTGTACACATATAACACCTGTGAATGCAGTGAAATACTGTTCCTGCCCTCCCACAGATCCCAAATGTCAAAGCCTTGCCCTTCTGCCTCCCTCTGTGCAGCCAGCAGCTCCTGGACCTGTCCCAGGAGCTCTGTGAGGTGGCACATGTTGGAGTCAAGGTGGGCCAGGAAGCTCCAGGTGAGGAGCAGGATCAGGGATGCCCTGGGCCAGGGGCTGTGTGAGGCAGGGAAGGACTGGCAGTGCCCCAAAAGCTATAACAGGGAGTGTTCTCCATGGCAGCAAAGGACAAAAATGCTAAAAAAAAGCATTTCCTAACAAGAACAGACTTTCATCTTTATTTTAATTTTCAATCAGCATTTTTTATTGGATGCTATTCTAAAGTATAAATAAACATAATAATTATTAGGAATGCTTGCTGTACAGACAAGAAATTCCTTTTTCCCTAAGTGAGGCTGGAAGGGGATAAGCAAATCCACAGTGCTGCTGCACAGCCTTTATTTGTGGTGGAAACAGCTGGAAGTTCAGCTGTGATTAAAAATACCAAACTTCATCAACAGCTGTTTTTGTCAGTGAAAATCGTGTATGACTGTTCACCACAACACTGGCACTAGCGGCCAGCACTGCAGAGGACTCTGAAGAAGGGTGGAATCAGGGCCCAAATCAGTGGATTTTAAACCAGATTCTCTA
Source organism: Zosterops lateralis (assembly GCF_965231275.1). NCBI lineage: Eukaryota > Metazoa > Chordata > Aves > Passeriformes > Zosteropidae > Zosterops > Zosterops lateralis. The sequence continues at coordinate 20,782,176 of NC_139772.1, read as the reverse complement.
ATAATCAGGTATGCACTGCATCCCATCCCAATCCCTCTCCCATTCCTGCTGGCAGAGCACAGCTCAGCACTTGTTTGCTGCCCAGAGGAGAGGCTGCAGCCGCTGGTCCTGGGAGTACTGCTGCAGCCAGGTGGGATCAGGGGCTACAGTGCCACTATTGCTGTTATCAGTGCTTCAATGAAAGCTTCTCAGGGCACTACCAAGGCAAAGGGCTGGCATCACATCTCCTGGCAGAACTCTGTGGTGGGGCTGCTGCAGGAGCAGCCCAGCAGTGCATGGTGCACACTGGGAACAACATAGAGCCAGGGAATTCCTGTAGTGAGCTCTGCCATCCTGCCCTGATGCTTCTCCCAGTTCACAGAGGGCAGAAAAAACTGCCAGGTACTTCAGCAGGCCACTACAGACTTGAACATGTGCCAACTTTTTCTGCCTGCAGACTGTCTGGGGAAAAAAACCCACGATTTTAGAGCTTTTGTCTTCTGCTAATGGCATTCTCTGAGCTCTCATGTAGCTCAGCAAATGGCCCTGATTCTCTCTACTTTCTTCATAAAAGATCTATTAATTCAAAATCAAAGTAGACAATTCCAATTCTGTGTGTGATATGAAGGGAGTTTGGCTAAACCTTTGCTTTACAGAGAAGCCTCTGGTCTCTTTTTATTCTTGTGCCTTAGTTGCTGCAAGTCCTCTTGGCTATTCTCTTTCAGTTTCTGTGAAAGGTTTGTATCTTCCTTCTCTGAACTCTACCTGAATTCCTCACATGCCCTTGCTCTCCCTGTAAAGCACAGACCGTGCAGTGGCACCATGTGGAATACATTTCTAATTTTGTCTTCAGATGAATACTGCTAAGCTGATGAAAACTTCTTAGACACTGGCAGCTTCCACTGACGTTAACTGCAATTGCGAGTTTGCAGTCAATTTAGTCCACTGCAACTAAAAGCACCTCTGGGCCACTGAGCTCTAATCTTCCTCCTCCCTCACCATCTTCCCTCTGGAATTACACAGTGCACCCTGCTTTCAGGGCACACGAACTCCACACGCTGATCCCACCCATGTCCCACATGTCCATTGGCAAATTTTGGGTTTAAACCCCTCTCCACTGCAAACAGCGACATTATCATGACAAATTGTAAATATTGCTAAAAGACCAATCAGTGTTATTTCATTATTTTAATATCAATCAGAGTTAGCCTTTGAACTGGGATGAGTTATGGAATAATAGTCATTAGTGAGTCCATTAGGAAGCGGTTTCCCTGTGCTGTTGTTGCATCCCAATTCCCCAGAAGGTCTAATCCAATGCAGATAGAGCCAGAGAATAGAGAGCAGCTCAGCAGCCTGAGGGAACACCAAATCACCACCCAGTGATGGGCACCTATGGTTATCACCACCCAGTGATGGGCACCTATGGTTAGAGACAGCCACTTGGGGTGTGGAACATCAAACACTGAAATTCCACTTTCTGTGTTACCAGGACGTACATGACTGAAAAGTCCCAAAGGCTACGACCCATTAAAATCAAGAGAAGGATGAAGGATTTTGTGCAGAAAATCTGACCTTTTAATTCCCTGAGAAAACTGTGCAATGTACAATATATGGGTTGCATAAAGAAGCATGAAGGCTTCACACAATCCAATCCAATTCACTCACAATCCACAAATTGTACAGCAAATATGATGCCACTGAGAGAAGGAAAATGATACTTCAATAGGAGATTCCAACAGGAATAGAATAAATTATATTTGTAATGAAACTTCACAAAACTGCTTGGCATTAAGACAAAAAACTGCCATGCAGTGGGGTGATAAAGACCCATAAAACAGAACTAATTCCAACTGTGCATGGGGTCTGGAGCAGGGCTCTGAGAGCATGAATTAGTGTCAGCCTCAGAGAAGAAACCCCAAAGTGGTAACGAGAGCTGAGGCTTACCATCTCTCACTATTGTCCGTTTTAGCTGGCAAAGGGTTTCATGCTTCATTTCAGTCATTATTTAAACATGGTTATTTCTGCAAACATGCCTCACTGAGATAAGGTTTCATCCTGTACTACACCAAAATGCAGATTGGTGCCGAGCATCAGGAAGAGCCTTTATTGAGGTAACTGTTTATTAAGCCGTGGAGGAATTGAAATTGCAAATTCTTAAAGAAAGGGAGGCAGAGGGAGAGATATGTTACGTTCCCTTTAATCATGGGATTTGCACAACATCAGTACAGTTATGATCTAAATAAAGTTTCTGGAGTCATCAGGATATTATACTGTAGCTGCTTCATTTAATCTAATGGTTTCCATTTAGGTAATTTTCATGCATTTTAATGTATTTAATGATCACCTTCCCTTGATTTACAATCTCTGAAACTATATTGTACTTTATCTGCAAGATTTGGGATTCCAGACAATGATATGCAGAGAAGGACCTGGAAAGTTGAGTGAAGATGCTACTTTGCATTTTAAATTCCCATTAATCATGCTATTTTACTAATGTAGAAGACCCTGAATATAATTTCAACCTGTAGAAAAACAATACTCAAGAGACTTCTGGAGAATGAACTTGACCTAGATTTTGGATTATTTCACTCTAACAGAAACTGATAACATTTCAGACACTGACAGCATGGGAAGAGAATCCCAATTCCATATTTGATATTTGACAAACATGACCCCTTGCCCAGCTCCCCCATGGCTAAAGAGAAGTCTGTTCTGTGAGCGTGCCTTTGGGGTAGCTGCTGAGGGGAGCAGGTTCTAGGTGTGCCAAGAGGCAACACGTGGATGGCCCTGGCACTGTCAGCACTAACACATCCCTGCCACACTGGGGATCCCTCAGGAGGCTCAGCGAGAAGGAGTCCTCTCAGCAGGGATTCCCCCTCTCCCATGGGGACAGTGGAGTTCTGCATCCCCCCCGGCCGGGCAGGGATCCCCCAGCACAGCTCCCAGAGCTGCTCTCCCTCTCACACACACCAAGAAAGGGAGCAGCACTGCACAGACACTTCAATTAAAATGCAGAGCTGCTCCAACTGCATGTGCAAATGAGGTGATGATGAATGCAAACGACTAATTGCAGTCACATCCTTTGTGCAGTGCCCCACTTGCTGTTGGGCAAGGGGAAGGATTGTGTGTGCAAATGAGACACACAGCTGGAGGCAGCCCTTACACAAGGCCTCAGAGTGAGAATTCGAAGGGCTTTGGGAGTATGGCTTTGTTTTGTACATTGAAATACAACCCTGGCTTTGACTATGATGTAATTTCCCAGATATTGGAAAAAGAAGTAGTGCGGTAATCTGAAGGATGGAGCAAGTGGATATACATTTCATACATACACTTCAGGAAAGGAAAAAAAATAGCTGAAATGATGAATGGGGAAAAGCAAAACAACACCAAATTTGAATGCTGGGATAGATTTAGCTAGTAGCAGATAATGAGACTGTGAAATTTACACTATAAAATGTATGATAATTAGAAAACTCAAAATGTCTTGGAGAAGTTTTACAGTACAAGTAGCTCTACTAGTCTGTAGTTCGCTGTGGGACTACAGATCTGAACAAGAGAGAGCTCAGATCCCAACTGCTCTTCCCCTGAGGAGTCAGGCTGGGAGAGCTGGGGCTTCTCAGCCTGGAGAGGAGAAGGTTGTGTGGAGACCCCAGAGCTCCTTCCAGGTCTGAGGGAGCTGCAGGGAAACCAGAGAGGGACAATTCCTCAGGAACTACAGTGACAGGACACAGGGAATGGCTCCCAGTGCCAGAGGGCAGGGATGGATGGGATATTGGGAAGGAATTGTTCCCTGGCAGGGTGGGCAGGCCCTGGCACAGGGTGCCCAGAGAAGCTGTGGTTGACCCTGGATCCCTGGCAGTGTCCAAGGGCAGTGTCCAGGGGCTTGGAGCAGCCTGGGACAGTGGAAGGTGTCCCTGCCCATGGCAGGGGGTGGGACTGGATGGGCCGTGAGGTCCCTTCCAACCCTTAACATTCTATGTTTTTATGATTTAGGGGACCAAGAGTATAAGAAAAATAGTTGTCTGTCATCCATGTAACAAATGTACAGCCAAAGGTTTTCTGTTTGTTTTACTTTGAGGGGGGGTGGGGGGCTTTTTCATTTTGGTTGGGTTTTTGGGGGCTTTTGGGGGAGGTTGTTGGTTTGGGGTTTTTTTGGCAGGTTGCACACTTGAATTTAAATGTAGGCTGTGCTTTTAGATTTATGAAAAGGACATTGGATTTAGCAGTAACTGAAACTATTTTAAAACATTGAATTCAAGGAGAAAGTCCTTCTAGATGCTGTCCCCACTGTAATTTCTGCAAATTCCTCTCTTTTTTCTTAACTTTTCAGGATTTATAGCTCCTGTATGAGAAGCTTTGGTTATTTTAAGTCCAGCTAATCATTCAGCATGTATGTGCTACAAATGTTTACAGCTCTCTAAGAATAAAAACAAAACCAGTTCAAGGCACATACAAAGTTCATGGTGAGGTTTTGATTATAACTCATGAAATTATAATGAATTTTCATGATTATAACTCATGAAATCTGGGCTGTTTCTCGACTATCAATAATAAAATAGCTTCCTTGTTGAAACAACAAAAGTGTTTCTGTTTTCTTCTAGTTCCGGATGTCATTCAGTCCCTGACAGCAACAGTAGCTACAGCACATTCATGTTTTGATCTAACGTGATTTAGATCAGGGACTTCAAATGAATGAAAAGGAAAAGTGTTTTAGTTTTTCCTTAGTCCAAAGCCTAACACCAAACTGCACCAGGGGAGGCTCAGGTTGGAATCAGGAGGAATTTCTGCATGGAAATAGTGGTCAGGCCTGGGCAGGGGCTGCCCAGGGAGGTTTGGAGTGCCCATCCCTGGAGGTGTTCCAGGAAGGGCTGGAGGTGGCACTCAGTGCTCCAGGCTGGGGACAAGGTAGGGATGGGGCACAGCAGGGACTGGATGGGCTGGGAGGGATTCTCCATCCTCAGTGATCCTGGGATTCCCTGCTCAGCACAAAGAGGACGCCAGAAGTCAAATTCTCCTGCTATCACCTCTGGCAAGTTCCCAACAGGCAAATTAATTACAGCACAGCACAGGGAGCACCCTCAGACATCTGAACTGGCAGAGAGGGAGAGCAGAAGGGGCAGAGTCCTCCTGAACCTGCCTTTGAACAGGCAGCAGAAGTGCCACCTGTGCCATGTCCCAGTGACAAGGCAGCAGTGCCACTGTCCCTCTGTGCCACATCCCAGTGACAAGGCAGCAGCAGTCAGGGACAGGGCAGCACAGCTCCCTGCTCTGAGATATCTCCAATGAAATACAATCCCAGCACATCTCACAAGAAGCTTTTATAATTCCTTTCCTGCCAAGAGATTTTTATTCATGTATTTGCTTTTGAAACTTTGTAAGCACAACCAAAATGGATTTGATTTATTTTTATCTTCCTTGTGATATGACATAACATTGATAAGATAATGCTGGGTGATGAGTTCTTTGGTAAGCACACCTACTGGTAAATTAGTGACAAAATCAGATATAACATCTTGGATGAAAACAAGTTTAATTCTCCAGTAAATAATTCAACTCACTATTACTCACAGAACTGGTTAGATTGAAAAATTTGGTTTGTCACCAGAACAGATTTATTTTGAGTTTATGAATTCCTAATAAGGCTGCTTTTCATAATGATGAATGATAATTATCTTTTTGAAGTCTAATCATTTACCTGAGTATTCCTATCTGTGAGATACCACGGGTAGGTAAGAACCCTTCCTGCAAGGAAGGTCTCTTAACTGGCTACAGCAGTTACTCTTGGAAATACTAAAATAATTTTAAAGCACACTCAGAGGTGTTAAACAGGATGGACCAGATCCTCCCTTCATAACCTGAATCCTACCAAACAGTAACAGACAGAGGAGGAAAGAGGGCCAGCTCTGAGCTCTGCTCTGGGCCACGGACAGCAGCCAGGGAGTGGTGGGAGCTGGGCCAGGGCAGGCTCAGGCTGCAGAGCAGGGAAAGATTCTGCAGGGAAAGATTCTGCTGCCCCTAGAGGGTTCTGGCACTGCCCAGGTTCCCCAGGGAATGGGCACGGCCCCGAGGCTGCCCAGAGCTCCAGGAGGCCTTGGACAGCAGAGATGCACAGGGGGGATTGTTGATCCACATGATCCCTGTGGGTCCCTTCCCACTCAGGATTTTCTCTGACTTTCCAATAGAAACCCCAGAATGGTTCCCTTTGGATAAGTCTGCAGGGAGATGGCATCCACAACTTGCCTGCTCAGGAGAGGAATCCCTGTGAATGCTCTCCAAAGCATTAATCTCATTCCTGCACCTCCTCTGTCAGTCCCAACTAACCTAAAACTGCAGAAACAGGGAAAAGAGCCCACACTTCAAAGCTTCCCTTTAGTCCCCACCAAACCCATCACTTCTGCTCAGTCACAGCAAAGCTGCTCTCAGTTAGGAACAAGAACAATAACAAAAAGAAACAATTCAAAATTAATTTATCACCTGTTTAATTCCTTGCATTCAGACATTCATCTCTTCCAGACAGACATGATAATGTGATTAGTACAAATGATACCAGGCTAGTTATAGGGCACTTAGGAATACAGGCATTATTTATTTCACACAGTGCAATGGATCTTTCTGCTTTTGTTATCCCCAAGCAGGGCTGTTTTGGTTGCAAAGATATCTCAAAAGTGTGCTCTACAGCCTTCTCCTCCATTCAAAAGACAAGAATTTTTCTTTTTTTTCCTCTTTTTTTTTCTTTTGGCATGTGACAACACATTTTGCTGTAGGAAACAGAGGTATGTTTTAATAGTGAAACAAGAGATGTACTCACATGGAATCAATCACAGTTTTAGTGGTTTTCTTTGTTCTCAGTCTTCGAAAGACCTGGAGAACTATTTGATCTCTGCACTTCCACAAGTTTTGCAATAGTTGTGGGTGGTGTGTTTTTTTTTTTTTTTTTTTTTTTTTTTTTTTTTTAATTCATTCTTTCAAAAACTGCAGAAGAGCTGGAACTTGGAGACTAATTTTTTAAGGCAGCACTCTTGCACTCACAGTGGGAGCTCTCTGAGTGACTGCTCCAGAATAACATCAGGAGTACACACTTGTGCCTTTCCAAGATCAGTTCTATGATTTTAACTGTGATGTGCTGGAGTTCACAGTTTGTATCCATCAAACCCCTACTGACACTGCTGATGGTGGAGCATCAGAATTTATATCCCGAGTGATCCGGTGTGATCAGACTATAAATAGGTGTGGCCAAAAGGTTTAGATAAAGTATTTATCCAGTCTGAGAATAAAACTGAATTTAGGCCATCAAAAATCTTAGATGAGCTATTGAGTAGAGGAATGTTTAAAAGGACCAATTCCTTATAAAAGTGGAAAAAAGAAAAAGATACCCTTCCTACCTAAGACTTGATCAGGTTGGATGTACTTGGAGCATTTTACCTCTTTGAAAACTAGGTTTATCTTCAGAGTGACTTCTTTCTCAATTAAAAAAACTTTCAGAATGGCAGGGTTTTAATTTTCTTCTTAACTGACTAATGAATGTCAGAGATGTATGAGATTGCCTGAGAGTATTTCAGAGAAAAAAGAAGGAACTGTTGCTGTTTTTTGCAGCACAATGTGACTGCATCTGTGAGACTTGAAAAAGGAACGAGCACTCACTTTTCACTACCAAACTCAAATGAATCATGCCTAGTTTAATATAAAATTCAATGTCAATAATTTAGTCAAGTTTTGGAGCATAGGCTGAGCTGGATGCAAATTCATTTAAGAGACACCAAGACCAGAATATCTGCTTTGGAAATATCTTCAACAAGGAGAACAGAGTGATTATGTTCCCTTCCTTGCACTTCAAAAATGTTAACAGTGGCTTAGATGACTTAACAAATGCTGCTTTAATGAGATCAGTTCAACACTTGTTGCTGCTAAGGTCATACATGTTCTGTGTGTGCTGCTCAGGATTCCAGCCCAACAGGATTCCTCCACTTTAATGAAGTACTTACATGTCTTTTTATTTTTCCTTTCATAACTGTTCTCAGCCATGGACAACCCAAGTTACCTAATGAACTCTGATTATCATTTTGTAGAGGGAAAAAACCTAACTATAGCATAAATTGCATCCTTACGTTAATACAAGTCAGGAAGGAGAAAAAACAAACCAAAACAAACCAATCCCTAGGAGTGATGTTAATTGCATTAATTCAGTCAGATACAAGATCACACTCTGGGTCACAGACCTCTGTGGTCACTGTCAGAAATGGGGTCATGTTATGGAACCTTCACCTCACTCTGCACCATGGGTGAACTAAGGTAAAATCAAAAGCAGGAATGATTTTGTTCATTCATGTCTGATTTTCCACCATGGAAATCTCACCCTTCCCATGTTCAGCAGCTACACAGGAGAGTATCTGCAACTGAGAGGGTGAGCCTGAGGCTCTGGCAGACTCAGAGGAAAAATCTCCCTCAGATGAAAAGCTCTATCCTTGACCTCAGAATGGTCTGGATCAGGCCAAGTAGGCAAAGAAAGGGAGAGTGGCAAAACTCATGGCACAATAAATTCAGCACAAATTCCTGCCACAGACTGCTCAATTCTGACTCCTCTTTGAAAACAAAAAAGTTTGCTGTCTTTCCACTTCTCTAGTATGGAAAAAGCTGAGTAGAGCCCTCAAAGGCTCTAAGAAAGTCCTCACTCCTCAGATTTCAGAGTCTGGCAGGAAGGAACATTACAGCAAAAACAGCCTTGCAGTAAGAAGTGCTAACCAGCCCGCCATATGCTAGATTTGCTCTTTTCTATTTCTCCCTCTCTCAAATATTACTTTTAAAAGATTAAGCATATAGTACCTTTTAAAGTTCAGTGAGTGCCCAGACATCCTGTTAAATATCTTTCTCAAGATTGTTCTAGAAATCCCCATTTTATATGGATTCATTTTGAAAAGCACCTTTCCCATATCCTGAGTAATTGAAAACATCCCTTCACACCTTGCCTTTCAGAAATAAACACTCCACTCAGCTTCAGCTTTTTACCTCATCTTTCCCAGGAACTAAATCTTTTTAACAAGCAGGAGTTTCCTTTTACTGAAGATCATTTGTCACAACTGAATGATAGTCTGCAAAAGAGATAATAAAACTGAATAATTAAACCAGAAAAAGATAATCTCTCATCCAAATATCAGAAGGACAAAAGAAGAAGTAGCACTTTTAGCACTACTAAAATAGTACTTTATTTTGAGGGGTCAAATTGCTTTCTTCTAAACCCCTGGGTGCCTTTTTACCCATTTCAGCATCACTCTCCTAACAAACTGTGGCCCTTTTGATTGCACCAAGGACACACAAACAAAATAAATGCCTTCAGAGACTCTCAGGAAGTGGCAATGGAGCAATTCTGCTATTTAGAATTTACAAGGACTTGGGCCCTCTTTCCCAAAGCCACTGGTTGTACGGTGGTATCATACAGAGCACTCACAGAGCTCCTTAATCTCATTTTCTTGAGAGGCAAAGGCACAGGTTACTACACTACAGTGCTGACCTTTCTGAAATCCAGGCTGGCTCTGCCCCTGCTTTATCCCTTTTCCCTTTAACTTCACCGAAGCCCTCATCCAGTTCTAGGCCTTCCCTGATTTTATGCTTAGTGTCTCATTTCTTTATATTGATCCCAGTGTTCCTCCACTGCTCCCTGTTGAGCAGAGGGGAGGACAGGGACACCTCTCCTTCTGAGCCTGGTGTAACACATGGGGTGTTTACAGCCTTGCACAGGGATGCTGTGGAAAGGGATGCTGTCCTCTCAGCCAGCACAACTCTGAGCATGTGGAATAAATGGGATGTGGACCTGAGTGATCTCAGAGCACTGAGATTAAAGAGTTTTTAGCAGGATGAAGCCAAGACACATTGACTTAAATAATCTTTGAGCTGCTGAAAAAACACTGACAGAGGATCCGTGCAGCTCTCTGCAGGCAGCACGTGCTCAGAAGGATTCTCCAGTGGCTCTCTCTGTGTTCATGTGAAGCCAATTAATTTATAGCTACAAATAGATCAACCACAGGCTTGGAATCATGGAATGGTTTGGGCTGGAAGAAACCTTAAAAATCATCTCATTCCACCCCCTGCAATGGGCAGGGACACCTCCCACTGTCCCAGGCTGCTCCAAGCCCCAGTGTCCAACCTGGCCTTGGACACTGCCAGGGATCCAGGGGCAGCCACAGCTGCTCTGGGCACCCTGTGCCAGGGCCTGCCCACCCTCCCAAGGAACAATTCCTTCCCAATATCCCATCTATCCCTGCCCTCTGGCACTTGGGAGCCATTCCCTGTGTCCTGTCCCTCCATCCCTTGTGAATTGTCTCTCTCCATCTTTCCTGCAGCTCCCTCAGGCCCTGCAAGGCTACATTGAGATCATCCCAAAGCTTCTCCTCTCCAGGTGAACAATCCCAGGTCTCCCAGTGTTTCCTCTCAGCAGAGCTGCTCCATCCCTCTGCTCATGTTGGTGCCTGCTCTGGGCTCTCTCCAGCAGCTCCAGGTCCTTGCTGTGCTGGCTCAGGGCTGGGGCAGCTCTGCAGGTGGGGTCTCACCTGAGAGGGCAGAGGGGCAGAATCCCCCTTCCCTGCTGCCCATGCTGGGGCTCAGCCCAGGGTAGGGGGTTTGGGGTCCCAGCGCACTCGGCCAGGGCAGCTCTGCCCCACAGCTCCCCCAGGGCCTTCCCCCAGGGCTCCTCTCAATCCCCTCTCACCCAGCCTCTAGGTGTGCCCAGGATTGTCCCAAATACATTTTTTACCCAGTTACTTGCAGTGCTTTGTACTGGAAGTTTACCTTCATGCAAAGGTGCTTTTGTGGAAAATTTCCTATTCTTGTAGGGTGTTTAAGTTTTGTTGTCACTCCTGCTCTTCACAACAATCCTTGAGCAAGGGAAGCCCCAAAACAACTGCTCTGTGACTCTGCTGGTTAAACAACCTACTGGAGCCTTTTCTTTTAACCTTGACACTGACTTTCTGAAAAGTGTGGCTCCATGGAAATAATTTCTCCAAGAGCTGGAGCACTAGTGGGATGCACCATTGTGCTCCTCCTTGTTCTGCTCTTCATTAGGAAGGGCCCAATTATAAATCAAATAAATCCTTTACAGCAATGCCTTAAACTATCAAAAAGTCTCTCTTGCTTTTGGGTAAATCAGGTTGCAATAACGAAGGTGGAGATGTTCAAAGGCAGGCTCCAGGCTCCCAGACATCAGGATAATTGAAATATCTCACTACTAATTAACAAGTTAAATTACTTTTCTGCAAGGTGACCTAATAATGCAATCTGTCAAGGCAGCAATAGGTGCCATCCCAATCTCTCCTCCCAAATCAAAGTTGGGAAGACCACTGCCACGTATTACTGAACATCTTCTGTTCTTCACTATTCCCTCCTTTTTGTAAACTGACATGCCAACAGACAGGAAAATTGTTTAAACATTGCCAAAGAGCAAAATTCTGGCTAACATTTAATTAAAGTCACAGTTTATCATAGTGCATCGTCGAGATGCATGATGCCTTTAAATGTCAAGATTTTTGTGCTAGATGAATTAATCTCTGGTTTTACCATAAATGTGAGTGTAGAGCAGACATGGCTTAAAGATAAAAGCACTGAGCAATTCATACATTGTCTGAACGAGAAGAAGGAATATCCCAAGCTCAGAAATCTGCAGCACTGCTCCCAGATGCAGGTTGGAATAATGACAAGGATGGAATGCAAAGAAAGGGAAAACCAATCTTAAATCTGGGCCAGATTTGAGGGTTGTCTTTATCTTTTTTTAAACACACAATTCCTTTCAAATTGGATATCTAATTTTCAGCAATGAAAGCTGCCCTCAGAAACTGAGAGGAATAACTGAACAGATTGATGAAGAGCATCAAAAATACTCAAAGCAATCCCAGGAGTCTGCTAGACATCCAATAATTTGTGATGCTGCTCGAAGCATATATTAACATAACAAAGTACATGCACACATTGATCCTCTCTAATTTTCAGAGAGGCAACCTCTTTGTATTGCAGTTCAGAACACCTTGAATTCCACATATTCTTTGTTATTTTAGAATATAAACTATGTCTATTTTTAAAATATGTCAATTCAGTTCCTAAAATATAAATGAACAGGAGATTCAGGCTCTCAGTCTTAATAAAACACTTATCCAAAATTATCACACTGTCGGATTGGCAGGAATAGCAGCAGCATCAATTATAACCCTAATGATATTCCATGGTTTGATTTTGCTCTGCTACTATTTATTCTTATTTTCCCCTCTGAAGATACCAGAGTTTTGACCAAAAGGTGCAACAGATTTATATCACATCAGTAATATTGGTATACACCTCCCAAATATATTTTAATGACTTAGAGTGACTTATAAGAAATATATTGAATTCCCCATAAGAGAAGTCTATTTATGAGTCTGTTTTCAATACAGAGCATAAAGGGATGTGTCAAGAAACAGTTGCAATACCAGTGGTGCAGAAAAACTGCAGTGCTATCTGCTGAGTTCAGGGTACAGCTCTGATTTTTCCAGCACATTGGCTATCACCCTCTCAAACCTTCCTTCCCTGCCCCCCTCTTCAGCACAAACTGGGGCTTCTTCCCCTCAGTACTGCCACTGTTCTAATATGCAAAAAGTGAGACCTGGGTACATGAGATTGGCAACCCATTTAACAAGTCTTAAAGCTGCCCTGTCAGAACCTAAGTGCTAAAGGGTTTTTTGAAAGTTTCTTTGAAGTCTAGAGCCAGATTAACCATCTGATGGACGTTTAGATCACAGTATACAGGCAACATCTGTGTTTCAATCTGCACAACACTAATGGGAAAAATGGACATATTTCATTGTAGAATTCCCTGCACAAACCACAAGATCCAGATAAATAAAGATTTAAATCCACTCAGGGCATTCTCAGCATACTGATGTCACACATTTGAAAGGGGATAAGCAGGAAAAAAATCATATTGAACTCTTAAAATCTAGGAGCTTATTAATTCATGTCTGTAGTAAATCCAGGGTCTAGTTCACAATACATATATGTTAACCAAGATTTTGAGTCTTACTGACACAACTTGAAACAAATCTGCTCCCCACAAACAAGTAAAACTGATTACTGCTGGTAGCAGCACAAACTGCAGTGCATTCTTTTATTAGTTGAGTGAAGTAATATTCCTTCAGAGCATGTTTGCAATTGTCTGGTGAGGCTGAGCCTGCTCCTCTCCATTCAAATCCAGGCACACAGCAGCACTGCCACCACCCCTCTCTGCACAGACTGCCTTTACTCCTCTCAGCACCAGATATTCCCTGACAAAATATTCCCACCCTGAGTGGTTCCCCAACTCAGGGCAGGGTGCTGTGTGACAAACATGCACCGGCCACACGAAGCAATTCCCCCACCAAAGCACCATGGCTACTTTCAGTTTCTGCTCATTAATCCAGGGCTGGATTGCTTTGTGTGCTAACCCCTCACAGACAGTCCAATCTTTTGAAAAGGCACAAAATTTGAATCTCATTCGACAGATGATCTTATTACAATCGGCAGGACAGTGGAGAAAAACTCATGGAATTTCTAAGAAGGCCGTCTGAGGTACCAGTAAGGGCCCATCTGAGGTGGGAAGAGTAATTTGATTTCTTTGCAGGGAAGCTGACTGTTTTTCTATGTTTCAACCTGAGAACTGTTGGATGAAGCAGACAACAAAAGTAATGAATGAGAAAAGTATACACAGAGAAGGACTTAAATTTAATTTGTCAGTGTGGACAAGAGAGGAGCCACAGTACAGAAACATGAAGACCACCAGCAGAGATTGCAAGAGACAGTAAAGAAGGTAGCATAATCCTTAAGGTAATAACAGATTGTGGAATAAGACAAATGGCTTGAGGGCTTGAAACAATAAAGTAATTCTTGAGGACATTTTATAATGCTACAAAACCTATCATAAGAAAAAATACAGATGCTATAAAAGCAAGAGAAATTGTAATGGAGTGGATAAAGATGAGACAACATAAAAGAACATGATGCTTCAAGCAAGAGACAGCAATGTGAAATACTTTCCAGGCTCTGAATAAGTAAGAAAAAAAGTTGAAGCTTGTCTCTGAACTGACCTGTGCTCCTCCGAACACTACTACTTTTCTTTGGATGGGTTTACAGCTGTAGGAAATCGAATTGCAAGACAACTCCTACAATTTCCTACAGTTTTAAGGTATGAGCAGTTGAAGCCACTCAAAAGCACCCAGAAATTCACTACTGCAGCAGGATGCAGGATGACTCAAAAGGAGCACATCTCAAGCAAATAAATCGCTGCAAAGTACCCAATGCTGACACACAGACCACTCTGCTTTGTCAGCCAGAGTGTCTCAGTGATGACTCGCAGAGGATTCCTCCAAAATCAGACTAGAAGTCTGAGCTGCAACACTGCTGCAGGCACATCTTGCAGTGGTTGCATTTATGAGCTCCCAGACCATGGCAGAGGCAAAGAAATCCCTTTTATTCAGCCAGTTCGCTGCCTGTATACACACTCCTGCAGCACAGAGATATCAGAGAATCATGGAATGGTTTGGGTTGGAAGGGACCTTAAAGCTCATCCAGTTTCATTATCCCAGACTGCTCCAAGCCTCAGTATCCAACCTGGCCTTGGACACTGCCAGGGATCCAGGGCAGCCACAGCTTCTCTGGGCACCCTGTGACAGGGCCTGCCCATCCTCCCAGAGAACAATTCCTTCCCAATATCCCATCCATCCCTGTCCTCTGGCACTGGGAGTCATTCCCCCTTGTCTATCACTACATGCCCTTGGGAAAAGTCCCTCTCCGGTCTCCTTGTAATCTCTTTTTTAAAGAGGGCAACACTCTGGAACAGACAGGACTCAAACAGTGATAGCTGTAAATCTACTCACTCAAATAAATGCTCCCTTACAGATTTTTCTGTGACATCATCTTTGAGAAAAGAGACCTTGTTATCATTCCCCCAAAAGTTTATCCTGATCATAATTTCAACTTAAGATTTTTAAAAGAAAATACTTTCACACGGGCAGACAAAGGGGACAGATGAAGTACTCTGGCATTCAGATAAAAATCAGTTTGCACAATGCCTGCCTCAGAGTATGTGCTTCTGAGAGAATATTTTATTGAATAGCATCCAGCCTACTGTACAAACTCCTGCGCCTCCCAGAGCTACAGAACAGATGAGGGTATGCCCTGTAGTTGTTGTACAGAGGGAGATGTTTGATTATGCACTTGGGCAGGCAAATCCCTGGTGCTCATTCACTGTCTATAGAATGTTGTGCATAAGGCACCAACAAGTCCTGGAATGATGTGGGAAATTGTCCAGCTCCCTCACTCATGGGTAAATCACAGACTAAATGCAAATGCATTGCATGGAACAATGGCATGGCTGCTACTGTATGCTATATATATATACACATTAGAAAGAACATGGTTCTCCACCAGGACCCTCATTTTCCACTATCAAAAAATGAGCTTTATTTTGAATTTCCCATATTTAAAAGAAAGCATCACTAAGCAACACAGAGAACAAACCCTCTCCTGCAGCATTTCCAGAAAGTGTTCTAAACAAACCCTCTGGAAAGGACCCTCTGAAGGGCTGGAGATTGAGCACCACCTCAGAACCCTCTTTGTCCTTTCACACAGCCATCGTGGCCCCTTTGCAGACCTGCCCAAGCCCTACATGTTTGCACTGCTGTAAAATGCATTTGGCAGGACACACAATTACACTGCAGCCCAAAGGAAAAGTGGTCCTTTCCTCCCACGCACCAAAAAGGTCTGGAGGAATCTCTTCATATCCTTCAGGTATGAATCTCCTCAGAATCATTGAGCTGTGTGTTGGACATAAGGGAAACTTGTGGCTCAGCCCCTGAGGCATCCCATGGTGCTTGGCCAGCTGTGATGTCAGGGCTGGGTCCATGATTTAATCACACCTGGGTTAGGCTCAATTTCCTTTAATAGGTAAGCCAAGGACTTTATCAGTTTTAATAACACTACCAGACATTTTGGAATGGTGTAACAAAGCTGCTGCATCTCTGCTATACCACCTGAATTTGAATGGCTCTCTCTGGAAGCAAAGAGTCAAGGCCAAGTGCTTGGCTTGGCTTATAACCAGAGTTTGGAAATGCATAACAATGACAGAAACTCTTGGAAACTCAAATATATTGGAGATATCTTTGATTTAATGTTGGAGATGTCACAGAGAGGATCTCTGCCTGCATGTGCTACCCAAACCACATCATTATCCTGCAGCACTGATTTCAAACTCTGAATGTCAATCTGATGCAGGAGTGGTTTCGCCTCAGTCAAGTGCCAGCAGAATCAACTCCATCCCAAGTTATTTGGTTTTATTGCGGAGAACCCATTTTCTCCCTAACCCACTACACAATTCTCTCTCCAAGTATCAGTGACAGCAGGGAATTATTGAATTCGCTGGCAATGAAAACAGCAGTAAATTGAAATATTTTATAAGTTTTAACTGCTGTCTTGATAAATCAAGGCACAAACATACACATAAGTTGATCTCTGGATTAGCGCTTACATCTCTAGTATTTTTCCACTCACTTTACTCAGAGGTAGGGGCATTTTACACTGAAAAAACCTCAAAATAATCAGTTGGACCACAGGAAAACTACATGAAGTCCATGCTGTTCAGGCAACACTATATAATTTTTCATGTTAAAATTTGTAGTTATCATTACACTTTGATCTTTAGAAGAATTGTTTCTATTTCATTCTAATTTAATTTTTCTTTGTCTTATCTGCTGAATATATAAGAGATAATGATAATTAGTTGATTACGTACACTGAAGAACCCATGCAAAACCAGCACAGACAGAGGTAATGTGTAAGTAAAAAGGCAGGAAAAGTTACTGACATGGAGTGCGCAGGTCTTTTTGTCTAATTAAAGGGAAAAAAAAAAAAAAAGAAAAAAAAAAAAGAAAAAAAAAAAGGGGGATTTGTGGAAGGTAATATGGTAATCTAGTACTGTCAGCCACAAGCCTGAGTCTTCATTTTATAGGAAATTACATGGAGACTCAGTTGATATCTTGGTGAAGTTTTGGTCTTGTGCTGCAGAGAGCTCCATTCTTATTCATATAAAATCTGGTTTAATTAATACCATTCAGAACAGAGCTAGCTGGTGTGTGTTTGTGGTAGCAGTGGATTTCCCTTGCAGCTGTGGAAAAAGATCTCAGGACTAATCTGACTGTGTTCTGCTTCTCCTCCAGCACCTCTTCCCAGGGCTTTTCTGAGAGCAGCAGCCTCAGGGCTCCTATCCAAGGTCCCTCTTCTTTGTTCTCCCACTGCCAAACTATTCAGTGAATGCTCACAGTTGAGAATCCACAACCCAGCAATCTGGAATCTCTTAAAAAGCATACTATTTAATTTGTACTCAACTGATATTTTGCTTCCATTCCATATTCAGAACTATTTGAAGCCAGAACACTTGAAGGACACAGGTTTTGGCTATAAATGTTTCCATCTGAGTTTGCGACTTTCTCTCCCACTAAAGGTGAATCCTGGAACTCCTTTTCTTCAAATACACTAAGATCAATATTTTGCTGCAAAAGTTTACAGCGTTTCTCATAAAAGGTCAAACTATTTTTTTTAAATTATTATCTATGGCTCCTGGTATAAGTACTTGATGGGAAACAGACTTTTTATTAGAAAAATCCTGTTCACCAGATAACACACAATTCAGTGGGAAGAGATTTATCAGAACCTGGCTTCCTTGAGAAGCTGTTGTGCTCCTGAGCTGATGGAGAGCAATGCCATCACAGTGGCACTGATTCATTTTAAATGTCACTGCTTTAAAATGCCATCAGCTGGGAACACCGCTGGACACACTCCGTGTAAATCAGCTCAGCTTGGTTGGCTTCAGTGGGACTACAGTGATCTGAACCAGCTGCAAATCCACTCCTTTGTGCTGAGCCTTCATTCTCAACAGAAAGGGGGGAAAAAGAGCCAACACTGCAGAGCTCAGGAAGTTTTTTGCAGATTCTCATACCAGTCATTATCTGTGAGAGCAGCTCTGCTGCTGCTCTTAACAATCAGAGCCACAGCACAAACCAGACCCAGGTTCCATGCACTTCAAAAACCCCTCTCAAAGAGGGGTTTGATGACATAGCAGGGAAATCCCCTGGCTGGCACAGACCATTGTTAGTGCTAATGCAGCTCCACTCCTTGATAATAACAAGTGAAATCCTGCTGGAGCAGCCAAGGCCAAAACAGGCCTTTAATCAGGCCCCTGCTCCTGGAGGCTCCCACTGTACCCCACTCTGTAAGAGAGAACAAAGAACTGTTGATGAATGGTGCTGGAGAAGTAGAAGTGGCATTAAGGATCCTCCCTTTAAGAGCTGGATGCTCCCAGTGTCTCCTTTATTCCTGGTAAAGCCAAACTCTCCCAGCTACAACCCAAAGGAATTTTACCCCAGAAACACTTTCAAGGAAATTTGAATAACTCCAGTGGAAAAACTTGACTCATTTACACCTCAAAATGGCATCAGCTAATTGTAACCTGCAAACCAAGACCAAGATAAGCAGAAAACAAGATTAAGCTTTGCTCAGAAACTACCAGCCAGGTTTTGCCAGCTTCATTTTAGCATTTAAGATTCAAGACTTTCCTCCTCCTATGGAATTCTGTTCTGGGCTTTGTTGTCTGTGCACAGAGGAAAGTGAAAGAGACTATGGTGTTGCTATCAATTATGGTTCATATTGACTTGTTTCTATGGAATTGCTTTATTCGCCTCTCCATAAATAATGGAATAATTGAAAAGCACTTTTTACATTTAAAAAAAAGGTTGCATTTCCAGAAAATAGTACCAAATAATGCTACACTTTTATAAACAGAAGTGACTAAGCTTTGTCACAATGTTCTTCTGCAAAATTCCCAAATGTTTTCCAGATGATAGTCCTATATTCGGCCATGAGCAAGCATGTTGGAAATTGTATAAACCTGGACATTTAAACTTCTGACCCTGCATTAATTTCCCTACTGAATGCCATTCAATCATCATTGAACTTCATGATAGATACAGAAATTAAAGTCCCCTATTATACTAAAAGTTCACATTGCTTTTCAAGCAAATATAATACATGGCTCGCACCATACCCCACTGACAACAACCACAGGATTCAGTTTAGCTTTTTTGTCCTCTCATCACCTCTTTCCTCCAAAAGAGAGAGGGGAGATGCCTTTCCAGCCCTCATCATTTAACATTCCCTGCACAGACAATGACATTCCCAACCCCAGCTCCGTGGCCTTTTCCCTGCACAAATTACCAGATGGAACCTACAGTGAACTAAGCTGAATGCTGCAGAATTAGGAATTCCTTTCCTAATTAACCTATTTGTATGCATCTCAGTAATTACACAGCTTTGCACAGCTAACGAGGAATGTCCCACTCTGCCATGCCCCAGCAGCTGATGGAGCAGAGCCACCTCTGACCACCACTGACACGGGAGAGGATCTTTCGGAGGGCATAGAATCTTGGCCATTAGCATTGACCATCCCACAAACTCTGGGTGAAGGCATCAGCGGAACACTCCTGCTTCTTCCTGGTAGGATCTACCTTGAATCTTGTCCATGAACTTGCATGATCTCCTTCTGAAAGTGATGTTATATCAGTCTCCCTCCTCTGGTTTCATCTAGAACTGCCAAATCTCTGACTGTGGGAGCCTGTTGATGATTTAAAGAAACTGCTAAAGCATCAGAGATCACTTTCCTGAACTGTAATTGCCAGTTACTACTTCAGCACCCCTTTATTCTGGTTTGGCTTATTCTGTTCTAGTCTCCACCACAGTTTCTTTGCCACCTTGGCCTTGACACCAATTGTTTTACAAGACCTTCCTGGATCAATCAACAGAACATTGAACTACCTGAAAAAGCTCAACACTTTGTCGAAGAAGATTTCACAGAGGTGCCGCACATACATCACACATCCCCTCTCCTAGTCAGTGATGGAGATGCTGCTGAAAATTTGTCTTTAGCACTGTGTCCTTTGGAACCGATTTTCATTCATTATTTCCCCCAAACTGGCAACAAAGTACACAGCTTTTCTTTCACCATTACAGAGTTTATTCTTGCCCTAAATCTCCCACCATTGCCTCTCACCTGAGAGATGCATAAAAATTGACCACTGGAGACATTAACACAGTATTCAGCCTGGAGAGGAGAAGCCTTGGGGTTATCAAATTGTGGCCTTACAATTTGCAGCTCATTCCTGAAGGAGCTGCAGGAAAGATGGAGAGAGACAATTCACAAGGGATGGAGGGACAGGACACAGGGAATGGCTCCCAGGGCCAGAGGGCAGGGCTGGATGGGATATTGGGAAGGAATTGTTCCCTGGCAGGGTGGGCAGGCCCTGGCACAGGGTGCCCAGAGAAGCTGTGGCTGGCCCTGGATCCTGGCAGTGTCCAAGGCCAGGTTGGACACTGGGGCTTGGAGCAGCCTGGGACAGTGGAAGGTGTCCCTGCCCATGGCACTGGATGGACTTTGAGGTCTCTTCTAACCCAACCCATTCCATGGTTCTTGGATGATGATGTAAGTAAAGAAATTCCATCAGGAGTTTCATACTTGGCTCCATGAGCCTTATTAGTAACACCAAGCACTTGGCTGAGCAGGTGTGGCATTGTTTGAAGGAAGTTCCTCTAAGAACCCCAGGAGCTAAGCCTGGACAGAGCACAGTACTGCTCTGTCAAAACTGCTTCCAAGGCCTGAGGTAGCTCAAGTACAGCACAGTCAGATGAGTGCAGAACAACTCTGTGCTCCCAGTTTTATTCTGAAAAAACTGCAGCCTTGCCTCCCAGTCTCCCCCTGAAACACCCAACAGGTCTTCTCATCTTTTTCTTGACAAATCACCTGTTTTCCTTTCTTGTGAGTGGACCACTATGCCAGAGCAGCTGCTTCAGGTGCACGCAGGGTAGCATACACATTCACTGTGCAGCAGGGACATATCTCAAGGACAAGGCAAACACTGGGAAACAAACCTTTGACGAAATGCCTGTGGTTCAGATAAGGCTTCAGAGGGAGCTTTCTTCCCAGCAGCTTCCTTGAGCTGCAACATTTGTTTCTCAGCAGCTACACGTGAAGTGGTGAAGTCCAAGGGGTTTCAGCTCCTTTTGCAGAGCCAAAGCCTACAAAAGTCCTGGAAAAGAGGGTGGGAGGGGGAAGGAGAGAAGTGCAACAGCAATATTCCATGCTGGTAGGGTTTTGCTGCACTGCAGAGTAACTTCAATGGGAGAAGACTTCAAACAGACTCTTCTCTCACTCGGCAGTGCAGAGACTGAAAGGCTGAGAGCTGGTAAGAACACTCTTTTCCTCAACACTAGGAGTGGAAACCAGATGGACTTGAGGATGATTCCTGCATCAAACAAACATTTTGCTGTTAATCATTTTGACTCTGATGAATTAAACCTCTTGTTTGACCCCATTTTTGAGACACTTTCTTTGCTACATTGTGGGGATTTCTGATAAAAAATGTTAAAAATGATGACTGAAATGCCTGACAGACTGGTTTTAGAAGCTACCACTGATTGTTCTGAACCCCTTTAAAGTGGTCTTTGTGAATGTGCTATTTGCATGTTTTATTCTTTACACAACCAATATTAAACAAAAAAAGAAGGGTCATAAAGGCTTAATCTGCTCTCGATAATCACAGTGCAAACAGCCCCATTTCTTAATCTGGGGACAAGTGTACATTTCAGTGCACTGAAACCTCAGTATCACTGTGGAGATGGCTGCAGCGTGGAAGAAACAGGCAGGTAGAACTTTCTTTCATTATTTCTTCAAGTATAACAGCAATAAAGAGACACCCTGCTAACAAGGTGGTGCTTTGATATGGATATCCTCCCTCCAGTCCATTACTGCATCTCCTTCACAGCAAGCAAGCTCTGCCTTTTAAGACTTCCAAGGCCAGCCTGCCACCGCCAGTTTAATTCTGTGGGCCAGGGTTATAAATATCTCATTGTGAGCTCCTCTCTGGAGGTTACAGGGCATTGATCCCAGGTCACTCAGGGAAGTGCCACCAAAGGGAGCAGCACGAAGGCAGCAGCTCCTGCTCTCAACTTATCCCACATCAATCCAAAGGGTGGCCCAAGAGCAGGACACGTCAACCCATGAGGCAGCCACTGCAACAGGATATTCACAACTCCACCATTATGAATAAAAACACAAAATGGGTGAGCCACAGGAGTGAATGGCTAAGCCTGAATTGGCTTTTGTGGAGCAGACAACAGAAAAGAGCTGAACTCATTAGAGAATAAAGACAGAAAGATTAAATATAGAGCTCCTTCAGATATTATTAATTTCATATATCCTAATTAAAATACGAGAAAAAATATCATAAGCAAAATGTTTTATGGGAATTTTTTTAGTACATTCAGTGAAGAGAAGGCTCCACCTTGACTTTAACAGTGTTCCAGTACCTAAAGGTGGCCTTCAGGAAAGATGGAAAGGGATTTTTTACAAGGGCCTGGAGTTACAGAACAAGGAAAAATGGCTTCACCCTGACAGAAATATGAGATGTAGCAAAGAAATTGTTCCCTGGAAGGGTGGGCAGGCCCTGGCACAGGGTGCCCAGAGAAGCTGTGGCTGCCCCTAGATCCCTGGCAGTGTCCAAGGCCAGGTTGGATACAGTGGCTTGGAGCAGCCTGGGACAGTGGGAGGTGTCCCTGCCCATGGCAGGGGGTGGCACTGGATGGGCCTTGAGATCCTGCCAAACCCAGACCATTCTGAGATTCTGTGACCACACATTGTTTTTTCCTATGTTCTGTGCTGTTATTCTATCTTTTATGCTATTATTTTTCATGTTCTGTGCTGTTATTCTGTTCTATATTATTATTCTGTGTTCTGTGCTGTTATTACACCAGCTGAACCAGCTCCCCACTTACTAAACCAGCACAACTTTTGATTTACAGTTTTCAAATTTTCACCCATTTCTTTTTCAATGCAATACAAAGGAGGATTCCTTAATACTTTAGTTGGAGATGAAGCTGACTCTGTATTTCCTGCAGCCCTGTCCCCACTGCAGACACTGAGGTATTAACCTGTTGCACAAATGTTATAACAATGCTGACACACAGAGTTTGAGAAATTACAATTTAACTTTCCCTATGTAAATCCTTATTAACACATTTTGACAGAGAGAAAATTATGATTTTGAGAAAAGATGATTCCAAACAATCTGTTTGGACATAACCACAGGCCTGGACAAAGCCATCAAAGCCACATTGACATCCTCCAAGTTTCAGCAGGCCTAACACCTCTCCCCCCAAAAGGCACCAGTAGGAATTAGGCATTAATATAAAACAGAAATGGAGCTCACGGAGAAGAAATATTTTTATGAGAGTAATATTGCTGGCAAAGAAGTGCAGTGATAGGATTGAGGGTGTATTAGCAAACAATCAATGCATCTGTAGCATATGTCAGTGAGACACCCCTGAGAAACAAATGGTTATCCTGAGCAGCACTAAGGCACTCCAGAGCATGGGAAATGGAGAATACTTCTTATCATGTGACATCAAGCATATGGCACATTGCTGACTGCTGAACGACAAACTTTGAAGGGTTATTATTACCCTAATGAGAAAAACCTGACAGAAAATAATTAATTAGCCTTGCATTTATTTAATATTACCAAATAGCATAGGTTCCAGATGGCAGCACCCAAGGTATGAGAGAGGGAGAGTGGGGGGAAGTCTATTTTTTCAGTCTCTTGGTATTTCACTCTAGGATGGCAAAACAGAAGTGATCCAGTTTCTGCAATTCTTATTTGCTGTGAGAAAAAAAATGCAGTAGAGCTATTAGATTAAGGATTTAATCCTGATGGAACATTGGAATATTTTTAAGTACATGTTGCTCATTCAATAAAAATTATGTGTGGTTCTTTTCCTTCAGCAGCAGGTCACAAATATTTGCATAAATCCTTCAGCTGACTTGGCAGAGGCACAAGCTCGGTCACAGCTTCTTGCAAAGGACTCATCATTAGATGTTCAAGGTGCTTGGTTGGATTTTCCTGCAGAAATATACACCAATATTACACTGGGAAATGGTGTGATTTTTTAAAAACTTTAAATAACCGTAGCAGAAACAATAATTACAATAATGTATAGACAGGCAGCATTTTGAGTACATCCTTATAACCAATGCTTTCACACAGAGCACAACCCACTGCTGACTCCCAGGGCATCCCCAGGTACATAATCCTGAGATTATTTAAAACCATTATGGGATTACCAACACCTTTCCCAATGCATCCAGAGAGGAGTTCAGTCAGACAGGGCACATTGGATTAGCTGGCTGGGCAAACTCTCCAGCAAAGGATATAGATTAATCCAGATTTATTAGAGGGGTGTAACCTTAAAAAACAGTATAGGACTAAATCTAGACAAACTAGACTGCTTCAGCAGTGAGGAGTGACTGTTCACCCTGTAAATGGATGGGGACAAAGGGTATCTCAGGACAAATTAAACTATCCAAGAGGACAAGTGCATCAAATCAGTATTTTCTGTAGCACTAATTACTAGACATTCGTAGAATCACAAAGGAAAAGCACTAATTCGTTTCTCTGTATGAGTCTGCAACCTCAAAATCAACTGTGTTTTTACAGCAAAGAGTAAGCAAACTTCTGGAATGTTTTTATGTCCTTGAAGGGTTGAAGGTTAGGCACAAGATTTCATAACTTCCTTAGGAACTTCATTTTGCCATCACAAAGGGTTCACCTTGGTTCCATTTCTGACTAAAATACCTCATGACAGCTTTATAGTATTAATTTCCTTTTCTACTGTACTCCTTATAAATGTTTTCTTTATGGCATAAATCACATTCCCAGAACCAGATAAGTGAAGACTCACACAGATCTCTTTGCTGGGTTTAGTATCCCAGGTGATCAGGGTTCTCTATTGACCAGTCACTGTCACATCCCTCAGAGACCTGAGCCATTGTGATGGCCACAGAAATGAGATGGTGAGAAAAGGAAAAGAATTTTAATTGAAATTACATCTTAGGACAGCTACTAATATGGTCACAAGATTTCTAAAGGATATTGCTAGTTTTCAAAAGGAAGTTAATCCTGCTAGCAATATTTGTTTTCTCTCAGTTTTAGCAATGTTCTTCCAGACACACAGATAAGCCTAAGGTCTATTTGTTTTCCAGAATGACTTTATCTCCTGAGCTCTTAAATAAGAGGTACCAATTTTGTGGATCTGTGGGGAAAAAAAAATAACTCTTCAGTATGAAATAATTTTAGTCTACCTACAGCTTTTTTCAGACTGTGTTACAACCCAGATTGTTGATTCAAGGACCCTGAAACTAAACAGCTCCATCACTCAGGCTTGTCATCAGCAGCAACACTCACACACAAATAAATCCAGGTTCTGCAGGATCCCTGAGCAGCCGTGCCAGGGAAGGTTAGGATAGACATCCAGGAATCCCAGCCACCCCTGTAGCACCCAGCAGGGGAGGGATGCCCATGGGCCCCAGTGGGGAGTCAGGGCCATAATTCCAAGTATTCAACTCCATCAGCAGGCTGCTATTCCTGGGACAGAGTGCCTGGAGCCTGCTCAGTGCCCTCCCTGCTGCCTCTGCTCATTTTCCTGCTCAGGCCTGGTGCCTCAGCACAATGCCAGAGACTCCAACACAGTGACAGCCACACACTCAACCCAGAACACTTCTGCAGCCAAAAATATTATATTTGGAATCATTTCTCCTGAGGTAAAAGCACAGGATTTTGGGATGAAAACCTCAGCAGCACTCGCTAAGAAAATGCATGTAACCCAAGCCTGCGGAGGTTTTGTTGCCCTCATGTGTGGCAGAGCCAGGCCTCTCTCATTGACCTTGGTGCAGCACTTGGAGCCAACCAGGAAATCACAACTAGATGGAAAGAACTTGCGCAGCCTATCCTTTCAACTCCTTGGAAAAGTAGAGCAAGAGACATGCTCTGTAAGGTTCAGCATCGAGTGCTTCATGCTTGAATTCCTATTTTTCATTTTCCTTTATATATTTTTTTTTCTTTCTTTTTATCCTTTTCCCTCTCCTCCTTTTAGTTCTTTACCACTGCAGAGGGGTTTCTGCGCTGGGGCACAGAGTGCCCACTGGTGAGCTCCTCCTAGCAGGCAGCTCCCAGAGGAGCTCTCTCGCGGCTGTGTCCGCGCTCCGCCGGCGGCGGGGCCAGCGCCAGCCCTGCCGCCAGCTCTGCTGCTCTTTGAACAGCTGATTAGAGATTCCGCGACCCATCAGCCAGCACACACGATCTCCACAACCTTTGTTCTTTTTCCTCAGACATAAATCATCAAGCTCGACTCTTCATCTGGGCCTGACTTTCCCATGTGGCAGAGCAAGCTCCATTTTTTCCGACTTTTGGAGGATAAAGCAGGCATATCAGCCCCGGGCTAGGAAATGAAGGGAGCATTACAAAACTATGAAAATAAAATGTTCCACTAAAAAAATAATTCCATTACAACTCAAACCTATTCCCTGTTTCAAATCAGGCCTAAGATGATAATGTTTGCTTTGCATGCTGCTCTGCTGAACTGAAAACTTTTATTAATGATGTGCTGCTGTTTCTTAAAATTATCTTAACAGATGGATTTATAAATCATAAGGAGTAACCAAATTCTAATAATAAAGCTATTTAATATATACCTCAACTTTTGACAACTTAATACTTGCTTTGAAAGCAGCAGTCCCCAAGCTAATCTGTTTATAGCCCCACACAGGTTACACAGATGTGTCCTCTCCCCACTACTCACTCCTTGTCCCAACAGCTCAAACCATCCATATCTGTATTCTTCACCCCATTTTGCAAATGGATGCTTAAATTACAAAAGAAATTAATGGTCATCAAGATTTTAAAATATTCTGATCCTCTGAAAAAAATATGGAGTTCATGAGCAGCAAGTCTACATTTACATATAAATGGAAATACACACACACATACATACTCCATGCATACACACAGATGACTGTTATAAACTGTACCAAATTTATTCTTCATCAGATTGAACCTTAAGAAATTAAAGGAACTTTTAAATAACTCTTTGTTCTAGCTGGGTAGCCTCAAATTATTTATAGCCTGTTCTCTCCAAAACCAGCTTTAACTTGTGGATTTGCCGAAGACAGCACCACCACGACTCAGGAAATGGCAAGGGCATAGAGAACACAGCGGCTCAGGCCAGACTAGCTTTACCAATGTATTTTTCATCATGGAAATATAAAACAACCATTAAAGTAAACTGTTAACAACCTCAGAGCAGAGAGAAAGGACTGAAATCTGTTTTCTGTCTCAAATATACAATTCTCATTTATTTCAGGGCCTTTAAAGCTGCAGCCAAGCATCACTGTGAGCCCAACAGACAAAATAAATCAGGAGAGAAAACAAACCATTTCTGGACACGTTCAAAGAGTCCCTCACCTGAACCTCCTCCCAGCTCTCTGAGCTATGGGATCTCTCCCAGGGAAAGAAGCAGAGCAGTCCTTTTGGGACATAACACTGGAATAATTTAGGTTAAATCCAGCTGATTCAGAATTCAGCTGATGGAGAACAACTAAAGTGGTTTAGGCTGATTTCTTGGAAGCAATCAGGTGGTTTTAGGTGTTGTTTAGGATGCTCTTATTGTGAAGCAGATCCACAAATGGGTATCATGAGCTTTAGGAAACAAGGGATGTGCAGGCAGTTTCTTTTCTATCACAACTAAAAAAAAACTTGAAAAAAAGAAACAGGTAAATCCCCCCAAAAAACAACGCAGACTTTTCTTGAGTGTTCAAGCCCACCTAGTTTCTGCCCCTGGGCTACACCTTGCCTGATGTGAACATTTTCTTTGCCAGGATCTGGAGATCAGTAGCACCCACTGTCACAATAACTGGGACAATATGTCAGTCTCAAAACTGTACAACACAAAGATCCATTTCAGGTGAGTTTTGCATTTATTCACTTGAATTACTGATATAGCTCCATTTTCTTCTGCAGCCAAGGGTAACAGAACAAAGAGCTACATCCCCCAAGCCTTCCCATGACACATAGATCAAGGCATCACATCCAAAAAAGCTCCTAAGAAAACCTGAAGTATGTGATTTCTATCAACTAACTCACCAAATTTGGAACCATTTTGTGAGCTCACAAGCAATTGCACCCAGAATTCAATGCTGGCACAGAAGAGACAGTGGAATAAAAATATTTTAAAGCAATTATATATTAAAAAAAAATTTAAAAATTGGTCCACAGTGATTGTTTTCATTCCGCTTTTTGTTTCTGCTCTCACTTTTATGAATACTTTTATTTCCATTTAAAAATCGTGATAAATGTGTGAAATTAAGAAGACGTGTGGGTGCACTCCTTACATACGTACAGTTACATATTTAACAATCATCACCAAAGTTTGATATCGTAATTAGATTTGTAAGTCTCAACACACATTTGCAGAACCAAACTTTTGCTCCTTTCCTTTGCCAGAAAAAACTTGGCTCTTGAACGTGGACCATGACAGCAGGGGTACAATTAGAAGTGGAGACTGGCACAAATAAAAGTGCCAGTAAATAAAAGAAATGTAAAGGTGGAATTCTTGATCCTTTCCCCTCTCATTCTTTCGTTACAGGACAATTCCATTCCTCTGGACGACTGGATGAACAGGTCAATACTGGAGAGCAGTATCTCTTGGACCAGCCAGCTGTGGTTTTGTTCCAAAATTAAGCTCTTTATTTTCAGGTTAATAAAATAGATTTTTAGGCTATCTCTAACTCAGTGGGGTACTAACAGGTTGTCCACAGAGCTCTCCCATTCCCCAGGGATGACCACACGTGAACAGGGGACATGAATACCTCCAAAGCTGTTTAGCTACATTTAATTCTGCTTCAAAGCTATAGAGATTTTTACTGTGTTGCAAGGCCAGGAGCAGCTTTCAGTATTGCCATATCAAAAATAAAGATAACAGTTGTCATAAAGAGTAGCCTGACTGATACACATTTACACACACAAGTATCTATAAAGCACAACCCACACTCACAGAAACCATGCAAGAAAGGTCCAGTGATCTCAGAGTTTCTATCCACAGGAATATCAATATTTCAATTGATAATGGGGTTCTATGGCTTTACAATAATTACCTTTACTTTTAAAAATCCCAAACCAAATAGTCCCCTAAAAGGCTCATTTTCTGCCATCCTCCTTTAACATATTCCTCCAGTTTCATGATTACCTAACAAGACACAGCAGTATTGATCCCATATGCTTGGATGAGCTGTAGATTATGATGTACTGAAGAAAAATCCTGCTTCAGAGACATTTTACTTTATCCTGGGAAACATTTCAAAGCCAAACATATTGATTCAACATTGTAATAAGTGAGAAATTGGGACTTCTCTTTTTTTGTTTTCTTCTTCCAAGACTAGATATCCCAGTTTCTTAGGCTCTAAAATCACACAGATCAGGCAAAAAATAACTTCAGATCTTCCCTATCCATTTTTAATACTTCTAAACTATAATAGTAGAGAAATAGAAAAAAAAATTAGAAATCAATCACAAAGAACAGCAAAAGCCACATATTTACTTCCATATTTACTTCAAACCATTCCACAGAAATTCTTTGGGTTTGGGAATTCATTTTCCCAGAAGTCATTACCCCCTGAAACACGAGGTCTCACCTGATCACTACTATGGACAATAACTTTTTCACTGGTAAATTATCCATTTGCATCCTATGTTTAGATTTCAAAATTTCTCCTCTTTGTTTAATACTTTACAATACAAGAAATCCCAAACATTCCATTTAGACTTCTTAAGAATGAGCTACAATGAAATGCAACATTTGCATTTCATTTGGGATTCATTGTTTCTCTTTTTTTAGGATATTCCTAAGCATCAGGATATATATTTATAGATAACAGAAGGCACACAACGTAAGTTGATTTTAGCTCCTGAAGCATTCAGACATAAAAAACCCCAGCACTCTCATAATCCATCCGAAAGCTCAGTGGTGAGGAGATAATTAGGAGTTTATGCAAATTATGACAAGTTTGATACACATGCTGAGCCTGGGCATAACTGAGGGGCTGATTCCTCTGCATGGTGAGAAAACTCCTTCCCTTTTTAGAGGAAGATCAGGTTATGGATATTGCTGAATGAAGCAAGAGATTGCACAGTGAACCCAGCAAACATCGAATCAGGTTCTGAAATCAGCTACTGAGTGCAGCCCTGAAGTGTCAATCAGCAGGGCTCTTCTTGACAGATCGATGTACACGGCAGGCACACCACAGATGAATGTGGATTAAATGTTTTCAGTGTTCCTCCTCATCTGCCTTTACCTCAGGGTTGGGTTTCTAAACCCAAATTAAACCCCCACTCCCCTAAAACCTCTGATCCACTTTTTGCAAGTGTGTTTTGTCTCCATTCTAATAATTCAACTCCATCCTATTACAATATAAAATAACCTTTTAAAAGAGATTTGAGCTTTAAGTATTCACTGCATTAGGATTGCAGGCATAACCAAAGGATCTGGTCTCCTTCTAACAACTTTCAGTAGGAAATATTCATAATGTAATAATATCTCCTTTCCCAATGTATGCTACTCAGTGTCCTAGACAACTTGGCTTTTACCTCTGTGAAGTTTTCATTGGGCTCACAAAACCTCACAACAAAATCACTCTGCTTTTAGCCCCTCATTTCAACCTTCTGGCCTGTAATTTATGCTCTGCTACTGTCTTATCTTTTCCTGTAAATTGAATAAGAGTCTTACATTGCAGCTTTCACCTTGTGACCATGAGAATGAAGATTCTGCTCTTGGAGAAGCCTCTAGCAAAACTCAGAAGACATTCAAGCTGTGCTCAGAGGAAAAGTGTCACGAATTAAGCAGAGGTAGTTACACAAATCCCTCTCATCTGTTAATTAGGAAAAGTTCTGCTGATAAGTGAGAGCAGCTGTACAGCCACCAGCAGCCAGCAGGAGCTGACACCACATGGGGCCAACAGCACCCCTCAGTCAGGGCAAGAATTCACCCCAAACCTTTGCACCCTACACAAATTCTAAGCAAACCAGATGGGCTTGTCAAAAATCTGAAGGAATTCAGGTCCCAAAATCTGAGGTTCCCAACAGGGCACGGAGGAAGGAAAACTATCTTGGGAGAGGCAGGGCTGCTCTGAGTGCCCCTGAAGGGCATTTAGGGCCTCCTTGTGTGTGCCTCAGCTGAGCCGGGACTGCAGCAGCAATCTGAGTACATTATATATCAAGATATATATATAGAGAGAGGGATATCCCTGGGACATGAGCCTTCCAGAGATCAGCAGGAGTTCTGCACAGCCAGGGGTCCCATGGAGTGCTCAACCCCCTCATGACTTCTTTGCTGTCCTCATACATAGAGGTGAATATCAGCCCTCTAAGGAGAACTTCCCACACAGATAAAATAGCAGAAATTATTTAGGAATGTTTCTCCTTCAAAATTAGCTCTCGCCTAATGTTATTTTATGATCTTACATTTTGTATAGTAGAGCAAAATGGTTTTCAGTGTAGGTTTAAGTACCCCTGAAAGGTGAAGATGTAGTTTCTTACAGGTGGTAACAGGTCTCAAGGTGATTCTCTCCATTCCTGCTTCAGCTTCCTGTCTTTGAAACGACTTTTTGGAGCTCCATATGCCCTTCTCAGCATTTGTCAGAAAATAAGTGTACACATTTCACATCCACATATTCAAATGCAGTCACAGAAAACTTATTTTTGTGTGTTTAAAAGCACATGCTGATTAATGCCAATAAGTCTCAGCCTGAACAAACTCAAAATCTCTTTGCACTCGGTATGTCAGACTTGTTTCTGTGCCAATCCTTTTCCATTTTGCCAGGAGCATGCAGTTGTTCTGCAAAGAAACATTTCCCAAAATGTTCTCCCTTTATTTCCAAAATGAAAAGCTTCTTTCAGGAACAGAAGCTCAGAATACATTAAAAATGTCACATTGAATCTCAGAGCAGCAGCTCTGAGCACACAGGATATTCCTGAGGAAGTCTGGGATGTTGGAGGACATTAGCACAGCAGTCTCCAAGTGGGACTGTAGGGAATGCTGAAGGGTTAATCCACTTGAAATGCCAGGTGATGATAACCATCCATTTCAGTTAGCATATGGAACCCCATTTCCTGGGATTGCACTGTTTCTCCAGCACTTAAAACGCAGCTGGAACTGTGGCAATTTTGTAATTCCCTTAAATTTGGGGACAGCTGCTCACAGTCCTGTTACTGAGCTGACAGCTCATGGCATGGAGCCCTTGGATTTGACCATGCTAAGATGTTTCATGATCTTTATTAGCTTTTCTCTTCATGTATTTTGATTCAGCCCCTCTTATTGCACTGTCTGATAAAGTCTGTCCAGAGCTGAGTTTTACAGTATTCCCTCCCATCCCATTCAATTACCAGCAGTCAAACCACATGATTTGACATCAATTGAACCAAAATGATCACTGACAGTGCCATTGCTCCACCTAAGGAAATGAAAATGCTTAAAACAGTGCAGGAGTGTTTCTTTTCGTCAGGCAGGGATATTTTGGAGGCAGGAAAAGCCTGCTGGCGCCATGGTTAAACTCTGGCTGTCTGAACTGCTCTCTTTGTCCTGTGCAGGTGCAGGGAAAGGGGCATGTGGGCAAGGTGGCCACTTGGGACTCAAAATACTCCTGTAGCAGCTGCAGTTCTCCCAGCAGTTCTGGGGCCATGAAAAGCACAAATGGATGGATCACTGAATGGAAAAGTGCAGAAACACACATTGGATACCAAACAGCTTAAAATTTCAGGAATGGTCACATCTACTTCTATAGATGCTCTTGCTAGAGGAAAAGAAAATAAGTAGTAGAGGTAGTGGGATAATGGAAGAATTAAATGCTCTCCCTAATGGGCAGAAGCTGATTTTCCCTCTACAGTGTTTTAGAGCTGCTTGTTCAATGCCATCAATTTGTTCCATGCCACCAACTGCACTCTGAGAAGGAAACCCTTCTGGGAATTTTACATGTCAGGATAACGATGACACAAGTCCTGCACATAAAAACCCAACAAACTTCACATTATTTGGAAAGAAAGGCTACCAAAACTACAAATCACTGTCACCCAGAACAGCCTTCAAGAACTGGATACGCCACATAAACTTCTTTTAATTATACCTGCAACTTGTCATAATTCTGTGTGTTCTGTGTCCCAAATCAATGTTCCTGCCACAGCACATTAAGAGCTACATCCTCAGAGGGAACAGCCCAGCACTGAGCACTACATCACCCAATCCTGCAGTGAATCAATCCTTCAGTGAATCCACAGCTTCTGGCATGGCCAGGCTGCTGCATGAGCAACGGGAGACAGACAGCCAAAAATGAGAGCTGCACTTCATCATGGCTCTGCAGACACAGTAAATACAGCAACAGTAAATCTTAAGGAAATAAATGCATCCTAAACTCTGCTGTCCAACGACTTCAAGGCTATTCAGGGATTTTTGTTTTTTGGGGTTTTTTTTAGGTACTGAAGGCATCACATAGGAAAGGAGAAAAATCTCTCCTTGCCGCTTGCTGTGGGACCAAGCCAGCAAGCAGAATTTGAGAATGTTTTCTAGACCACATAATCAAGAGGATGCTCATTTTGTGGCTCTGAATGGGACTCAGGCATTTGTGTCTCACTCTGTCAACACTTGGGAAGGGCTGGGAGTGAACAGCAGCAAAGCTTTTACACCTAGATAATGTTCTTGGCAAAAAGCACAGACTCCTCCAGGAAGCAACCAAAATGATACACAAGGGAAAGGGCTGCTCAGGATTTGTAATCTGGCCTTGGAAACCTGAAAGAGAAACTGTGCTGCACATCCAGGAGAGACGCAAAAACCCCTGAGCAAATTAAACTCAGCTCACCTCCACAATGGGTCAGCTAGATTATGACCAATGGCCAAGTTGGCCAATCTCAAGCTGATTCATAAATCTCTGTTCTGCTGAAAGTGCTTTGTAAACAGCCTCCAAAGGCCCCTGGTTTTCTGTCTCAAATATGGAACATACAAGCAATATGATTCTTAGGTAAAGTAGCAGCAATGGTATAGCTAGATCTTATTTTATATACTTAGAATTTGAATTCTGCCTTTCTGGTTGGCCCTTTAAACCATCCACACACTTTCCAAAATCATATCTGGAATTTGAGTAGTGTAAGCAAGACTTTGAGGATCCATTGTTTAGGCTGTCTCAGCAGTTATGTTTAGAAACATCAAGGAATAGTAAATTATTGATCCTGCATTCACTTAACTCAAGGAATAAGTGGTATTTAGCTGGATTTTTCTTTTTAATTTACTTTCAAAATGGGCTTTAAAAGGACTGAGAAGCAAAGGTGGAGGAAAAAAATTCATTTGTGTGCTTATTTACAAAAAAATTTGGAACAAGGCAGCATGCTAGAAGCAGTTTTCCCAGTAATGTTCACTGGAAGAGTTACCATGTTTTCAGAATAGGCTGTTTTCAGAAGCCAAGGAAATCTTAAACTTTTCAAACCCTTGGCCTAAACGTGACAAGTATTGCAACATTTCTTGCTCCTTTTTCAAGGAAATCTCCCTGGAAAATAAACAGCAGAGCAGATAAGCTATTAAGCTGCGCCCCTGATGCTGCTGGCTCTTTTCAGGTCTTATATCTGTTAACCTTTCATAAATGTCAGGCTGAAAAGAAGTTTCAACTACATCCCAGTGCCAAAAAATCCCCTTCTCATTCTGTTCCATCACAGGTTTCTAACCCAGCTGCATTGCTCCTGCAAGGAGCAGGGATCTGCGGCAAGGAGGAGCTGCACTCTGACAGGGCTTCCCTTCCCACAACAAAATTGAGGCTGCACGTTGCAAGTGTATTATCATAGGCACTGAATTTGCATGAGAGTTTTCACTCAGTGACAAAAGGCAAAAGTGTCACTATCAATTACAAAAGCATGGGAAATATTCTACTAAAATCACTGTCATCTACTGTCTCTCAAAATTTCCATAGAAATTTTCATTTATCTTGATGAAACTGCAATTAAAGCTAAAAATTGCACCTGCATTTTGATGGCCATACCACATTTACTGGTTTATTATTGGCATAATTTACAAGTTGAAATGCAGAGTGTGTGAACATTTTCAGTATTTGCTACAGCAGAAAGATGGTTTTAATGAACTGTTAGTTCTCCACAATTGTTACTAATTACCTGTTGTCTGAAACAGCCCTACTCATCACTAAGATTTTTTTTTTAGTGTTTATAGACAGCAGTAAAACAACTATCATTATCACATATAAATTAAGAGTTTATTTTCTTCATCTCTTCAGGAATAAAGGCAATTTTCTCTTGGACAATGTTCTCAGGTAAAGGGTGGGATTCTTGGGAATATCCCATGCAGGGCCAGGAGCTGGACTTTGTGATATTTGTGGATGCCTTCCAACTCAGGGCATTCTGTGATTATTCTTTTTGAAACAGCAAAAGCTCCTCATGCTAAAGGTGTCTCTGAACCATCACATCCATAGGAGCAAAATCACACAGGTAGCAACTAAGCCACAACCTGCACATAAAAGAATCCCCATCCCCAGTTTTTGACTTCAGAGGGAACATCAGTTAAGGGCATGGTTGTTTCCTTAAAGCATTTGTAGGAATCAGATGCACTTTCTCCTTATCACGGAATAGTCGAGTATTATACATTTAAACTCCCCTTCTTTAAGTAGCAAATGAAAACTAAAGCAAATATTTCAGACCTGTAGTGATGTCTCTTCCACAAGAGCTTTCCCTGGGTTCCCCTATGTGTAGGATACCTCACAGAGCACTAATAGCATAGTATATTCTGGGCTGAACGATAACAAATTAATATTAATACTTAAATATTAATATTTAAATATTAATATAAATAAATAAAATTTAAATATTAATATTTAGGAAGCTCAAATGATCAGAGGAGTATGGGCCTAAAGGTCAGAAAGAACTTTTCTCTCTGCATCCCCCTTCTCTCTCTTATATATCTATAAAAGAAACAAGATAATATAAAAGGTCATTTGTTTAGTGAGAAGGCGTATTTGTGTGGGTAAATGCAACTCCTTGCGGAGATGGTCAACACAAATGTAACAATCCTTGGTTAAAACAAAGAGAAAGAAAAACAAAACATTTATATGTCACCCCGAATTTCTGACACTGCATTACCTCCTCCCCCTAAAAACTGAAGGAGGCAGGAAGACAATGCAGGGAATTGCTCTGATTTGAAATGGAGATTTAATAACTGACTGTTACCCTGGCCCACTACAGAGTCAATAACAGATGTAAACCACTGTGCTATTCCACTGTTAGAGCTGAAATTTCCTGAGCTCCAGCTTCTCGGACCCTCAGAGTGTCCATCATCGCAGTTTGAGGATTTTGTTTATTTTCCGTGGCTATCATCTCAGTTAAATCGTTCTCAAAAGTTGATATCCAGCAGGAAATCATTCCTCAGGCAGCAATTTGCCCTGATAACAGCTTCACTTTGCACACTTGTTTTGCTGATCGGGTTTTGCTGATCAGGTTTTGCTGATCGGAATTTGCTGGTGCTCGAGTGCTGCAGCACCAAGGCAGCAAAGCTCACCTTGAGAAGGGGCTGGGATTGATTTTGTTGGTTCTTACAATGTGGCAGGAGCTGACCTCACATCCAGCACAGTGCACAGTGCCATTTGTGCACACAGTACTGAATTTGTCCTTGTTCTGGGATCCCACTGCTCGGTAGGAATCAATGACATTTAGGAATGACAGTTCTGTGTTATCACAAAAACAAAACAGTTTGTGTTTATAGCAGAAGTGGTAATAGAGCATTACTGCAGCTTACAAGCAGACCATGTCTTTCAGCATCCCTGGCTCCATGGAATTCCTTGGGATGTCACACAGAATTTACTCTGTGCAGGTAATTTCTGGCAGCACGTTATGAAATACCAGAGAAATGACTACAGCAGCTCATGAAACCTTAGGCACAGCACAAGGAAGAAAATAAGGTTTGATCAGATCTCGGGAAGGGTTTCCTCAGCTGAGATTTAAATTTAAAGTCCTTGGCCCTCTAAAAGCCCTGAGTCATGTCGGTAGAAAAAAGTGGAGTCCTCAAGGCCTTGTTTTCAGGTTTCTTGTGTTGTTTATTATTTGATATCTTGGAATTTTCTCCGCTCCCAGCCAAGGTCCGGACAGTGGCTGGGACATGAGGCAACTGCCCACTGATTGGACGTCACCTCACATCTATACAGATATACATGTTGGTTATTTACAATTTTATACCAATACCTGGTGCTCACACTAAAAGGGTCATTTCTACTTTGACCCAATCCACTCTCACTACCTTGTGTCATCACCACCTCAGAAGATGGAGGACAAAGAAGAAGGAGAGGAACACGAGATACCACCCAAATTCCACCATCTTGTCCTCCATTTACCTCTATTCTATGAACCCTAAAACTACTGAATTTTTCATCTTCTACTGTGCTAAACTACTGTTTTCACATTCTGGTGATTTGCAATTTCTCTCTCAGTGTCGGAAGCCTCTCCCATGGACTAAAATCAAACCCAGTGTTTTCCTGGGCTCTGTGCCAAGGTCTCCGAACCCCCTGGACCGGCTCCACACCCCCCTGTCCAGGGCTCAAATTCCCTTCCTCAGGTCCCAGGTCATCCAAGGGAATGTCCTGGATTCCGACAATCAGAGACAGCACCATGGCCTTTCTTCATGTAGAAAAGACCATGAAGAGTGGTCAACTGCTCCAGCAAAATGGAGCAGCAACAACAAATGTAAACCAATCCAACATAAATTATACTAGAATGGTAAAATTAGAGACATGCAGTCCCAACAGGTAATCTCCACCTCATCAAAATCTTTTCCCTCTGCTTAAGTTCAGCAGAAAAGTCAATCAAGAAACAAAAAACTGTTTGACCAAAACAGATTTTCAGCTAGTGCTGAGTGTACTTCAAATATTTACAGCATTAAATAGCTCAGAACTCAGTTACAAGAGTCAAGCAGGGCAGTGCTCTTTCCTTAAGCCAAATGTCTAAATGAACACTAGGGTTCAAAATGCCTTCATGCACTATTTGGTCCTAAGGATATAAATTATTAATGGAAAATATATAAAAATTATTTCTAGCCTGGTAAGTATAATTACAGCACTAACAACGAGTGCAGCTGAATATGAACAATCTTATGTAGGGCTACTTAATGATAGTATTTCAATTAATTTTTTTGTTTCAATACTTGATTTATTGCTATTTCTTACTGAGGATAAATAGAGTCACTATTACAATATTCTGAGCTCCCATTCTTGGTATGATTTTAGGCAGAACAAAAAGTGATTTAGGCACATAGAAGTGGCCACCAGCAAGCTTGAAAAACACAACCAAGTAAAAGGATATTTTTTCCCCTTGCCCCAAACTCTCAGTGCTGAGCTATTTCATCCTTCTGGCTGTGTACTTATATTTGATGAAGTGAAGAGCTCTGTGCTGCTCCCACACACAGACAACAAAACAAAGGCACAGATTAAACACAGAAGCCTCAGTTTTATTTTGGTTAACCGGAATCTGACACACTGCCAGCTACACCCACCTATTCCCAGATCATTCCTACCCGGGACCTCCCAGCCTGGAGCTCAAATTGCTCCCAAGACCCCAAGCACAACAGTAACTCCCTCGGCATGGTGTGCTGGGATAGCAAAAATTATTATCTCCTTATCACCTCTGAAATCACCATTCACTGGACACAAAGTCATACCCTAACAAATGATATCGCTCCCTAAAAACTTTACACCGAAAACTAATTTTCCTAAAAGAAGATGAAGCGCATTTTGACAAGCAGGCAAATCAGGAGGGAGAAGATAAGATTCAACTTGATAAGGACAGGTTATGATAAAAGCGAACATAGTGCTTAACTTAGCAATTCTGAGATGCTGCAGATAGGGGAGACAAGAGCAGGCTGAGGCCCTTTTTTTCATGCAGGGAGATAAATATGCATGTATTTGCTCAATATCCCAAACAAATGCTAATATCAGGAAATGGAGAT
Organism: Zosterops lateralis; assembly: GCF_965231275.1. Taxonomy (NCBI): domain Eukaryota; kingdom Metazoa; phylum Chordata; class Aves; order Passeriformes; family Zosteropidae; genus Zosterops; species Zosterops lateralis. The sequence goes on along the minus strand of NC_139772.1, from coordinate 20,743,251 downwards.
AATTCTCTATCTCCTCAGCAATGCCAGCAGCTTGGTTTATACATCCCACATGCTGGTGGTTCCTGGGGGATGACAAAGGAAAGAGAGGATGGAATGGTTTCTCAGTTCCTCTGGGACCTTACAGAGGGAAGACACTGGGGTGTTAATCGTGTCCAATTATTCGTGGAAGATGCAGCAGTTTTGTAGGTTCTCTGAAAGGCAGACCACTATGCTTAGCTGCAGGCACTGCCAGAATTTTGACATGTTTAAAAGCCTCCTGGCAGACACAGGCAGAATGAAAAAAAGCTTTTAAAATACAGCCTCACATTTAAGATCCCTTAATTAATATACCCTTTCCATTCAGCGCCTCCAAGATTCAACATGTCAATAGTTAAGTAGGAATCTCACTAGATTGTTTTTAGTTTCCCTAGCTTTCATTTGGCTCCACAAATACATATAGGATTTTTACTTTAAGTCAGAAATTTGAAATGCTGGTTATTAAATTAGCAAGTTTCTCTTCTCTCTGCACATTAGCCACTGAGTAGATATCAGACTGAAATACATTTAATCAAATGATTCGTGAAAATGGCCAAGCAGAATGTTTCTGTACAGTTCACTGAGCAGGGAAGTGAAAACGCACGAGGAAAAAGATTTATGAAGTTGAACTTTATATACAGAAATAATTACCATAATATGTGCATGCATCCAGCTAAGTGCTGCAGGTCTGGATTTGTCTTCCTGCACAGTGACCTTCTCCAAACCATCCCCACCATCCTCCAGGTGACCTCCTCCCAGCCAGACCAGGGCTACTCCTTTGGTGGCTGAGCACAATTAGGTCATGTTGCTGGATTTTACAGTGTTACAGGCAGATATCTGAAATTGATAACAACCATCCATTTCTTGTGCTCAGAATAACCTTCTAAGGAAATTATTCCCCTGAAGAGAAATGCCTGGTGGTTCCCGTTCTCCCAGTGCACCCCAGAGGAGCTGAGGTGCCCCCTTGGCCCACGGGTCCTGTGCTGGTGCTGCTGGTATTCCCCTTGCCTGGAGCTCAAGAGGCCATTTCTCCATGCTGACTGTCCCCTGGAACAGTAGAGCAACTTTTGCACAGGGAGGTGCCAGCAAGGCCTTTGGAATGGCAGCTGTCTGCCAGAGCAAGGCCTCCATCCCTCCACAAGTGGCATTCCCAGGTGAAACCTTCCTCGAGCTGCCGTGGCTGCCCCTGCACAGCAAGCTCATAAAAGACCTCAAAAATGAGAACAAACTCCTGTCCTCCTCTCCTACTCTCCAGCCAGGGCTGTGCCTCCACACAATTAAACCACAAATATGCAGTAATTACAGTAAGTTAACTCCTCACAGGCACAAAATCTCTGGCTTGTGGTTGAAGCCACATCCTCAACCCACCCGGGCTATTAAAAAATTACAAGAATCTAAAGCAGCTTTAAGGAGCTGCCTCCTGCTCCTCAGATGCTCAGCCAACACTCCTTTCCCTTTATAAACACAACCTTGAAGCTCCAGTGGTGGAGGACCAGGGAAAATTGGAGTACAAGGAAGGTTTTGTTTTCCTACTACTCTCCCAGGAAGGTGCTGCAGCTTTTATCTTGTAAAAGTACCTCCCAATTAGGAAAGGAGGAAAATTAGGGAGTAGGCCTGACCCACACTTACTAACTCTTGGCATTTACACCTTGTTCCCACCAGGACTGTGATTTAAAAAAAAAAAATAAAATAAAATTAAACAGAACCCAAAACTTAAGATTGCTTCTGAGGAGTCTTTCCCAGGATACCCAGGAAATTTAAGTCTCTTGGAACATGAAATATAACTATTCTTTTAAGCAATTCCAGACAGAAGAAATGACACCACATAAAGCTCAGGATCAGCTGCAAAAGGAAAAATGGGGTTCATGAGCTCAGTCCACCTGTGGGCAGAGGGAATTGCAATCAGGTTTGCTGTAACCTTTCCCAGCTGATGGAAATTGCATCCATACCCTGCAGACAAGGGCTGGGTTCTCTGCCTTTTGCTACAACTGACCCAATAACAAAAGCAGGGGTTTGCACAACACAATAGTCCTAATCCAGGAAGGATCTCTGACAGGAAATTTTCCACCTGCAGCAAATAGCACCTGCCTGTCTTGTGAGGAAGCCTCATTATTTATGTCAGAGTGGGAAACGGGCCTTAATCCCTGTCCTCCTCACAAGCTTTGAGAGGGTTGTTTGGTTTGGTTTGTGTGCGGTGTTTGAAATGTTATGTGTATACACAGGTCATTCCCCCAGTGCTGCTACTTCCATTAAGGCAGCAGACATGGATGTCCCAGCCTGGCTGATTTGTCCCTTCACAGGGTGGCTTTCCCAGGGATCTGGTGGTGATTGTTCTTTTGGATGCACCATCATTAAACAGAGTCACCTCTGGGTGCAAGGACTGCTCTGTGCAGAGCAGTCTCACCCATAACAAGGGATGAAGGAGATCTGTATTTCTCCTGCCCTGTCTTTAAACATTCATTTACATTAAAAGCTTTTTGAACTTGGTGTTCCCAAACAATGTATGGAATGTGTATAACTAATGTGTTGGTGAGAAGAACCTGAAGCTTTGATGGAAAAAACTAAATACCATTTTATAACCTAGTTTTTCACAGCTTGAATGAATAGACTTATTTCATTGTTTTCCATTTCAAAAGCACAGAACTGGCTCTTATTAAACAGCATTATTGACCTCTCTTTTATAAACACAATAATAAGGAAAAATGAAAACTAAAGAAATGCAGTTGAATTCATATGGTCAGTAAACACTGACACTTTCTTTGATTTATCCTTCTTCCTGTATACATTTTTTAATCCTTTTCCTGGAACTCAATTTGCTTCCATTTCCATTTTTATTTTCATATTGAAATTTGCAGGAAGACACAATATGCCAGCTAAATGAGGATTTATGAGGAGCACACATCCTCTCCTTGGCTATGGCAGGCTGCAAGTACTCAAACCTGTGCTTAACTAGGAAGGAGATTCCAGGATTGCAGCAGGATTGCTGAGGTGTTTACACTTAGAGATGATCAGGAACAGACTGCTGAGCAGGGCCCATCTTTCCTGTTACACTTTTTAATTGTTCTATTTCTAAAAGTTTCACCACAGCGAGTTGGGTTCCTCCCCTTTGCAGCAGATTACAGGTTTTCATGGCAAACCATAACTTTATGTTCACTGGCACCAAGATGTACACAGCATCAATTTTCTTTCATTTTTGTGTCTCAAACACTCCACACAAAGACAAAACTATAAATATGTGACATGACTAAATGATGAAGCAGCAGCTTCCTGCTGAAATTTTAAAGTGAGATAGACATTGTTTTAGCTGAGGAAGCCATTTAGATACCAGCTGTTCCCACTGAAAAGATGTGGCAGTCATCAGCAGAAATAAGAAATGCTCTAGCTGTACATATTGAAATGAGTTTTATCTTCCTCTCCACTCTGCTTTGTGCTCTTCCTGGTGCAAAGACAAAATTCATTTCACACCCATATTTCCTCGCAAGCACAAACATTGCAGGAGAGGAATATTTGCACCCATACACACACTTAGGTGAGATCAAAACTATGAAGTACATTCTGTCTGCAGAGAAATAAACTGCAGAGAACTCTGGAATTGAAGGTAAAAGGAGAAACTTGAGGGCATCTCCTCCTGATTTTTTTCCTACATTTGTTTATAGGTAGTATTTGTTGTTTTTATTCTAATTAGAAAAACAAAACAAAACAAAACAAAAAAAAAAAAAAAAAAAAAAAAAACCACCTTGGTATGGATCAGATACCACCGCATGAAAACACAGACTCAGTATGGGTAGTTCACTGACACCTGAAAATATTCTTTCTTTCACTGGATCTTAGATTTAAGATTTGTACTAATCATTACAGTCACACTTTAGAAACTAGCATGCAGTTACTGAAAGGTTTCAGCTTGAAAAATACCTTACACTGTGTTCATCAAATTTTTCATATGACTATATCTGTTCAAAACACAATCTTCTAATGGTTGGGATAAAATATATGATGTGGTTTGCATCCAAAATGAGGTTAAGGAGTCAACAGAGCTAACATTTCTCCCCAGAGATAGCATAAAATCATTATATCATATTAAAGATTTTGCTTCTTTTGCCACAGGCAATCAATTCCAAAAATTTGATTTAAAAAAGTCTTGCATTAGTGTGGTATTCTCAAGATGCTTCTTATTAACATTTGATTGTAGCATACTGTAACAACAACCAGTATCAGCCCTCTTTATTCTAAATAAGGAGTACAGTCATTTTCTCCTTAATGACTGAAGAGAAATGTATCCACTGGGACGTTTTAGTTTACTCTCTCACACAATATAATATTGTCATTATTAATACTTCTTGAAGACATCTTGTAGACCGAAGTTATCTTTGCAGAGTCACCAGATTTTAATTTTTAAATATGCATAGCCTCAGCCACATGCAGTTTGATTCCTTCCAATAAAAATGACACCAGCCTTGAAATGCTGCAATAAAACAATTCACATTATAATGCTTGTGACAACAGCAGCAACAACAACAACAACAAAAAATGGAAACAATTTGAATTTCACATCCTTGTGGAGGAGGTAATTGCCAAAAAACTCAGGTAAAAGAAAGATTATGATTTGCCCATTGCTGTGTTAGCCAGTGATTCAAATACAAAAGGAGAACTGTAACAAAAGTTCCATGGACAATAAACTGCATGAAAACAGGAACTTCCCTTTTCCCACTGCTGAAGGCAGTGAAATCCTGAAACATCCAGGATGCCTCTGGATATATGTACTTCAGCATAAACAAACAGACAGGGTAATAGTAATTTTCCTACTCTTTCAAAGCAATGCAAAGAAAAAAAGTCTTATTTCCTCAAGGTATTAACCAAAGATCTGGCTTTGCAATACAACTGGAGTAATCCAAGAGACACCAAAGGAGCTGCCCCAGTTCCACCAGCTGTCCAGAGAAAACTCTCACCCTTTGCAGGGCTTTTTCTCTCTCTGGACCAGGCCTTGGAGAGGCAGAAGAGTCACATGCCAATGGTTTGGGATTTAAATTACCTGGATATGCTTATTTTTTCAAAGGAACTTTAGAGCCAAAGGATGGAGGACATTATTTGGGGGTGTAAGGGAATGTTTAAAGGAGGCTGGAGTTGAACCCCGTTCATTTGCAACCCAGACAGGTACTTGCCCAATTCCTCTGTCCTCAAAGTAAATCCTATCCTCACCATGTACCTCTTTCCATCTGTTGAATGTGACTAGCTCTAAAAATCCCTTCAGTGTAAATTTTCATGAAATTGCTCAGGACTTTGGTAAACATCAGTTAGAAGAAACATCATTCAGAAAATTAACCAGAGCCTAGGGAGTCTGCCTTTGTTTGGTTTTTCTTATCCTTTGTTCTGAGCCACCCCTAAAATCTGAAAGAGCAGGAGCTGGTTCTTCCCATGCTAGGCCTGCTGCAGCTTCTTACAAGTCTTTTACAAACTGGTGGGAACTGATGCCTTGGAATGGTTACCTAGAAGAGAGGCTAGACAGAGTTAAAAGAATAAAAGAGGTATTTATTAAAGACCTTCAACAGATATACCTTGGGCTGTCAGAAGCCTCCAAGGGGGCCTACACCCAAGATGGAAGTTGGTCATGAGTTTTTCAACAATTTTAACTTTGGTCCATTTACATATCTGGGGTTAATTCTCCAATTACAGCTTCAGGTAATGAAGTCATATTCCCCAGTTTGTTTCCCTCTGATTCACTTTTGTTCATACTTTTTTGGGGCCTGAGGCCGTGACGGTGACCTTGGTTCTCAGGCCTACGAGGACTTGTTTCATCTGACCAAAATATGAAGAGAGTTAACTAACACTGTACATGGAGTTTGGAGTTATACGCCAATGCAGTACAGGATCTGAAATTATAAAAGCTAAAAATTTAAGGCGTCAGAACAATCAAACAACTCAACATCCATCATCACCCAAATTCCAGCAGCCATCTTCTCATCCAGCTGCCTCTCCCTGCTGGGTGTCCTCTGTATCATGGTTTGAAAGCAAAACAAGTGAGAGGCTCCAAGTCAGAAATACAATTTAATAAGAAGAAAGGTAAAAAGGTAAAAATAAAATGAATGCAATAATACAAAAGACCACTGACAGAGTCAGAATACAACCTAAGCAGGATGGTGGAAGCAGTCCAGATGAGGTGGTCTTCCTGAGGCAGTGATCCCGTAGGAAGGTCTAGTAGCTCTGGTCCTCTGGGAATCCAGTGGGTCAGGGCTGCTTATACTGTCCCAAATACCAGATTATATCCAAGTAAGAATGCTTGGCTCCTCCCCCTGGGTGGAGCATCTCATAATGGGATGATGAGTCGGGAAGTGGGTCCTTGATGGCCCATTAAACAGAGATAACTCCTGGAGGGAATTACCTGTGAGTCATGGGCAAGGCATTGATGGGCCATTAGCAGAAGACAGCCCAAAGGAAGGGGGCCTTGGAAAACACTGCCCCACCTGGTTTGAACAGTTCATGAAGATGGTGATAGAATAAATACTTTGTGTACATCCTACACTGCAACCCAGGACACTCTGACATGTCAGGCTTGGCTCAGACCCCATGGCCACACAAAGCATCACCCACCAAAGTCAGCTTGGGTGGTAGCTTTAAGAGCCCCCAGCTGTCCTTGCCCCTTTTCCCATTCCAGCTGGTGTACTCACTAATCCTGACTAGCACCTGGAAAGGCTGTACAGGCAGTAACAGGCACTGTTACCACAGTCTCCTACAGAAAATATCCTTTCTTAAGTCCACACTTGTTTTGTATTAAGTCCTGAATTTTTAGGAGTCATGACTCCTTCTGTTGGTATTTGAATTAAACAAAACTTTTTTATTCCCTGAGCAAATGTAAGTTTTGGGCGAAAAAATGAGGAAGCCATGGTTTGAACGCTGTGGAAAGGCAATGCCTTTCCTCATGTTATCATGTGGTCTCCAGGAGGCATCCAAGTTTTAATCATCACTTGATTTTCAGGGTTAGTTTGCATCTATAAACTAACATCCTTTGTAACATCCTTTTGGGGGGTTATTATTGTGCTGCTAGTATAAGTCTACTTAAATCCAGTACCCAGTTTTATAAAACTCAACAGCTAATGAAGCACATCGAACAATGAAGAGGAATGAGAATAAAAAGGTTGAGATGGAAAGCAGAATAAAAAAAATATAAAAACTATATGATAAACAAAGAGGGTCATAAATTGCTAAAAGATGCTACAGGAAGCAGTGTATTATATTTTCTGATACCAGATTAAATGTATTTTATTATCAAATATTAGAGCTTTTAAGTATCTAAACCCTAACTAATCTGGGAATCACTAGCTGAAAGAAAGCTGCTTTAAAGTCCTGAGCCTACAAGATTAATTTTGACTCCTGTTGGATAAACAAGTGGATATTCTCATCAAGCAACATACTGTACCACTGCACACCACAAAAATTCCCATTGGGATCAGAGAAATGTCCACAATTACAGGGTGGAAAGCTTTGGCAATCAATGGAGCTATAAAACTTGAACAAGAGCATCTCAGACTCAGACTTTGTCCCACGAACACAAATCAACAAAACTTGTACAAACGTCTATAGAAGAGGTATCAGACATTGAATATTTTGAAGACCATAGCTCTGAATTGCTTTGTGTCTACCTGGTGTATTTTTAAAGTGTGACCACTACCTAACAAGCTGGACTTGTGGAAACCAGCAGGTGTGCAGAAATCACGGCTGAGTCTTGAGATTTTGTACTGCTTTTACAGTGCCACAAGTGAGGCTCTAATTTGGTTTTAATAAAAAGTAATTGAAAGTAATTTAATACCAATTGATTGTTAAGGGGATACATTTTGCAGTTTATCAAGTCTATAGAAATGCAGTATAATTAACTCCAAACTGCATAGGCAATAATGTAATTATAGTCTCAACAACTTTAAATTTCCAAGCATTGTTTAAACAGTTAATTAAAATTTTAAAAGAGTGCTGTTACATGTCTATAATGTTAATTGCTAAAAAATGCTAATCGATATTTGTTAAGTAATCTAATTAATTGAGTAATCCAATTTCTAGCCCCCCTGAAGCTAAATAAATACAGCTTCATGGCTCTGACTTACAAACTATTTAAATAGCCAGATATTGATTTAATAATCAATTACATATTAAATGATTGCAAGTTATTTATTAGTTATAGATGCAGGGCCAAGCTGGAAGCAAGTAGATGAAGATTTCAGTTTGATCATTTTCAGCAAGCCGCACAAACCCAAAGCTGAGATCAGTGCTCTGACATTCTTCTGGATATGTTGGGTGAAATGTTGTTTGCCGCGTCGGCTGAGTATCTTTCTGCCACCCTTTACAACAGGTTAACTCAGCTGAGGCACAGAGCTGATATTCCTTCAAATGAACAGGCACAGGGGCCAGATTTTCACGTGCTGCTCCCAGGGGAGCCCTCTCAGTGTTCAGGAGCTCCTGGTGCTCTGCATTTTTGCAGGATTCCAGTTTTTCAGCCCCTCTTCTGCTTCCTCCTCACCACCAGAGAGCTCCACATTACACAAAGGGACCTTCCCAGCACAGCAAAAGCTACTTTCAAAATCCCTGCTTCTCTGCTCTTCTGCTCTGTGCTGTTAAATATTTACCACGGAAGAAAATACATCCCTTTGTCATTTTTCTTCTTGCAATAAAAAAACTTGCTATGTCCCCAAGATAGGGATTTGCACCTGGAGAAAGCTTTATCCTAAATGAGGTATCAGCTTGTGTTTACTGGTGACCACTGGTGGCTGTTCCTAACTGCTAATTTAACATACTTGCAATAAACCATGATTAAAATATTGAACTCTTTTCCTCTCATCACTGAGTTCTATGTTTGTAACACACTGAACACATCTAAAATAACCTCTGCTACCCTAATTAGGTTCTTGCTCACTAAACCTACATCAGCTCTGGCTGGAGGACTCACCAGGACAGAGCCCACCTCATCAGTTGTGTTAGCAGCTCTCAGCACAAGGTCAATATTTCCCCCAAACCATGGTTTCTAAATAGCATTACAAACCTCAGCTTGACTGGATTTGACAAAACAGTGCATCAGCATGAGAAAGAGTCAGGAGATATTTTGCTAGATCAATTCTTAAACAAATGTGTGGTGCAGGTGAAATCAGGAGCTGCACAGATAAGGACTGCAGCTCAGTAAGAGGTGGCATTTTATTTCTGGAATTTAGTCTTGTAGTCAAGCCACACTCAGTCTTCATGTCCTTCCCCTGAGGTTCAGTCATCAAGGAAGAAATTTATATCACCAGAGTATCTTCATGCAAGTGAGACAGAGAAAATTGCAGGGTCAGAGTGCACATGATGACAAGCTTCACAAAGGTGCCCAAAAGTTTTCACACTTTGAATTTATATAATAGGAAAATAAAAAGATCTTTCTAACTTTTGGGCTTGTTCCAGAGGCAAGACAGTAAATAGATCACTGTGACATCTGGGCTTACTGATTCCTTTTTTCTTATTCATTTTTGAATTGCCCTCAAATGGAGAAGAGGTTAAAATAAATCATCAAGGAGAGGGGAAATGAAAAGAAAGGTAAAATTGCATCTGGATGCTGAACTTAGCATCATCACAAAGAATTTCAAGGGTGTGTTGTCCACACTGTATCAGAACTGAGGCTCCTTCTCTGACAGACTTCTCTAAAAACTGTGACAGTTTTCACTGTAAGCAACACTGAAGGACAGGATCTTGATTCCATCATTTCATGGCTATCAGCCCCACAGACAGGAAGGCATATTTTGGGACAACACACAATTCAGCAGCTGCTTGCATGAATAAGAACACACTTCCATCATTAGTAATTTAGCCCATATAATGTGACAACAACATTTATTACACAGGCTTGGAGATTCATGACAGTAGTAAGAATCCAACATTGTTCTTTAAACAATTTGCCTGTGTTGAGTGCTTTGAAGAGACAAAGTATTTTAACATCAATAACATTTGTCTTCCCGCTACCTTAATTTACTGGCTAGAGCTGAGGGAGGATTGACTCCCCATGCTTCAGAAGCTTGGGATGAAACACTGTTGGGTCAACCCCCCACTGTGATGCCAGGGTCTGGCAGCAGGAGACTCATGGTACCATTCCCTTTGGAAAGTGAGACTGAAAAGGGCAATGATGTTAGAAAACACCTGAAAAATAATAACCACCGATGAGAAAGATCTTACTGTTTTTATCTAAGTCATGGGGGAAATTCTGATAAGAGAATTAACCCCCATTCCACCCTCCCCAGGTCCACTCTACAGCAACATCCAGCCTTTCCCAGGAGCCTCCCAGCTCACACACCCCATGCCTCCTCCAAGGATCTCCCTTCCCCTGGCACATCTGCATGGAAAAGCAATGAATGACCCAACTCTAAGTGCTCACTTCAATCCAATTGCCTTGCTGAAGCCTCGATTCCATGACATCAAACACATGAATATGATATTTGGGTTGATCCTGCAGTATTTGAACAGCACAGCTGAAGAAAGCTGTGATGAGCAAACCCTTGAGTGAGAGCTGACTGCTGCAGAATTAAGGTTTCAATTGAAGTGTGTGGATTGGTGTGTATTTACTTTGCAGCTTTTCACCAGGATCTCTGACAGCCTGGTAAATACATGCCAGGCACTTGGAGAGGCTCTGACAAGCACACGAGGTAAGAGTGAAAGCCAAACACAATCCACCTGGATTGCTGGAACATTCCAATGAGCCAAGTGAAAGGGAGGAGATGGCTCAGCACCGACTCTGTGCTGCGTCTCAGACACAGCCTCTTCTTCCGGCACCCACGGCTCCTTTGCACTTCAGTTTACACAGGAAATCTAATTTATATACCCAGACTGAATAGGGAACCAGCTCACTGAAAAACCCACCCCAAACCCCACAAAGACTCCTCTGAACAAGCACAAAAGGCTAAGAAGGAGAAAAATCCTGGAGTCCACACCCATATTGTTCAACCCTGTAATTTCCCACTCATACCATTCAATTAAGAGAAAATACTTTTAACTGATAATAGAAATAAAGTTTCCCAAAGTTGTTCGGTGAGCATCAGTCAGTGCTGAAGACCTGATAAATTTATTTTGCATCTCAAATACAATTCAAAATATAGTTCTAAATATGAAAACAAGCCACACTGCTTGCCATGCACCACAGAGTTTTGTGTTTATTTTCCAAACAGTCATGCCAGAGATGCCTCAGGCCTATGAGAAATTTCTTAACATCTGATGCATAATGAAAATATTTAATGGAGCATAAACACTCCTCTTTTCTTCCCCGCCCCCCCCCCTCCCCCCCTCCATTTCTTAAGTGGAAACCAAAGCTCTGTTTTGTTGCATACAGATGAACTAGGATTAGTTCCACTTAGGTGCTGTCTAAAAGATCTTGGAACCAGGATTGGAGATTTCCTACCAAAACCAGAGGGAACTGTCACAGTCAGCAGAAGGACCTCAGTCAGAGCTTTGCAGAAGTACACACTTTAGTCACAACATCTGGAATGTCAGGATTTCCTCTCCCACTCCCCAAAACTGCGCTCATTTCCCTTCCAGACGAAAACTCTCCTGACCCTTTCAAATGAAGCCTGTAAGACCAGGCTGCCTTTCAAAATTCCACATCACATGATGCAAAAAACCAGTTTACTGAGGTTTTTAATGCCTATGAGCGTCACATTGAAAAGCAACTTCAGAAATTCAAGGTTCTAGTGACCTATATACTGTCAGCTTTTAAAAAGGCATAAGAAGAAACATTATGGAAACAGCTATGTAAATATAGTTCATTCAATAAAAATGTAAATAAGATTCACAGAAGAGACTTAGAAACCTTGAAATATTTATTTTAAATGAAAGGGATTAAGTCTTCAAGGTAAGATTTTTTTCTAAACTTGTAACTCCAGTGTTCTAGGGCTAATATATTTTATTTTATTTATTAAAGGGACAGTTTTTATAAAATAAATACATTAAGCTACTCTAACATACTTACTGCTACTTTTAATTTCCTTTCAAGAACCTATGATTGTTGCCACCCTGGTCTGAATTCAGCAGATTAGAGGAGAAATATTCAATATCTTATCACTGGTGTTTTCCAGCCTTAATCATTTCCACAAATAAATTTGTCCTTTTGTATTTATATCGGGTTTGGCTTGATAGCATCTGACACAGAAAACCTGACTGAAGAGGAAACAAAGAAACAAGAAAAAGATCTAAGTAAGCATCATACAGAATTTATTTACAGGAAAAAAAAAAAAAAAAAAGAAAAAAAAAAAAAAAAAAAAGAAAAGAAGGAAATGGAAGGGTTATTTAGAACTTCTTTACCTACAAAACAGAAACAGAGATTGATGACCTGAGCCCCTTGATTTACTGACAACACAACACCAGCAATACTTAAATAGCATCTTACTTGTACTTTCAATGATGGACGAGCTGTGAAATTGTATTTGTGGTCTTCCAGGAAAAGAAGCTGATGCTTTTAGGAAATATTTATATGAAGCATGTGAGGTTGTTTTTCTGCATCCATTTTTACTAACACCTTCTGACATGGAAGTCACCTGTGCTTCCTGCTAAAGCATTATTCAAGAAAGACATTGATAGTTGACTTCTAATGTCAAAGTTTCTTTGAAGATCTGGGGAAAAAAAAAAAAAAAAAAAAGTATTGACAGGAGAATGCTAAGGAATGGATGAGGTAGAGTCTACCCAATAGAAAAAAATAAACCTTGAGAAGATTTTTCAACTACAGAAAAACTGTACTACTTTTTGTCCCTCAAAATATACTGTGGAGAGGTAAAAATAAGAAGTGAGATGTAGAATCCCAGAATCATTGAGGAAATCATTCCATCATTCATAGAAAAGCCCTCCCAGCCCATCCAGTCACAGCTGTGCCCAATCCCCATCTTGTCCCCAGCCCAGAGCACTGAGTGCCACCTCCAGGCCTTCCTTGGACACCTCCAGGGATGGGCACTCCAAACCCCCCTGAGCAGTTCCAGTGCCTGACCACCCTTTCCATGCAGAAATTCCTCCTGATTCCAACCTGAGCCTCCCCTGGCCCAGCCTGAGGCTGTTCCCTCTCGTCCTGTCCCTGTTCCTTGGGAGTAGAGCCCAAAACCCCCCTGGCTGTCCCCTCCTGTCAGGGAGTTGTGCAGAGCCACAGGGTCCCCCCTGAGCCTCCTTTTCTCCAGGCTGAGCCCCTTTCCCAGCCTCTTCAGCCCCTCCTGGGGCTCCAGCCCCTTCCCAGCACTGTTCCCTGCCCTGGACACCCTCCAGCCCCTCCAGGTCTCTCTAGCCAGGAGGGATCAGAACTGGACAGATAATAATGAGTTGTGCTATAAACAAATGTGCCAGATTTCTAACACCAGGTAATTAATGGGTGCACATTCATTAGGACAAACTAATCCCTATAACTTTCCTTGCCTAACTCTTCCTGGCCCGCTCAGATAGGCAAGAAGTAAGATATTCAGACAGGATCAATATTCAGATAGGATCAATATTCAGATAAGATCAATAAAGCATTTAGCTCAAAGTTACAGTGCTGATGAGCTTGAGTTTGGGAATCACTTCTGTAAGATCTCTCCACACCAATTTGAGCCTATTTCTAACAGAAGCAGGTAAGCAAGGAAACTGAGAATTGCAGTCATCAATCCCAGAAAAGAAAAAGATTTGCCTCAGAACTTCAGGATAAGCAGGAGACAGAACTAATGCTCCAACAGAGAAGATGCTTCTTAAATGTAAGGAGAGACCTGAGAAACTTCAGGTATTGAAAGTTTGAAGGCCGAGGCAGAAATAACCCAAAATTTGCTATTATCTGCATTGTCATAAACTGGTGGTCATCAGGTCTGGGGCTTGTGGGGTGGATTTAAAAAATGTGCAGTACTGAGCCCAAATTATCCTGAGCATTATTTCCCCAGAACTGCACTGCATGTAATTACACTCTTTATTCTAGATGCAATGCAAGCACAACACCTGAGAAGAAAATGCACAGAAGCTTTAAAATATTTACAGCAGCAGCACCATTTCTGTATACCCTGATCATCAGGTTCGTGCTGGATTTTTAATTAGAAGTGGTGTTTTCTAGCATTTATTATCTACAGGAAATTAAAAGTAATTATGAGCAGGTAAAGAAAAATAAAACAGTACATTGAATTCCACAAGTAAGAGATGTCCCAAGATCCTTTGTTCAAAAGCAGAAATTCAGTGGGATTCAGGAGACAAATATGTCTGATAAATTTTTCTCACACTCCTCCTTCAGATTACAAAAGGACATCTCAACTCTTAGTATGCATTAGTATTTTTCAGTTTCCCTGCTCAAAGTATTAACAAGGCTGCTGATTTATAAAATTTTTATAATAGAAACTTGTATTGTGGTAAATAAAATCTACCCAGTTCAGCAGCACTTCATGGCACAAGGAATTCAACCTGACTCGATTCAGTTCAGCAAATACCACACATCACGAAGGAATCAACACACAAAATACTTGATACATTAACTCAAATTAACATGCCAGTATTTGATCCCAGCTGACTGTCAGATGACATTGAGCTGAATAGTGCAAATTTCAGTTAATAAAGCCCATGAGTGCCCACAGGTGACCCTGGGTGCCTCATCTGCTGCTCTGTCCCTGGAATGTAACAGAGATTCTAGCCTGGATCCCTCCTGAACCTGTGCAAGGTGGAACTCCCCATGAGCTCCAGGCTGCCCTGGCACAGTTAATTTTGCACCTGGTATAACCCTGGCACAGAGGGAACAAAGGTCAAATCCCATCTGTAGCAAGTGCTGTCAGCTCTCCCCAGGTCTGCACCAGCCCAAACACTGGCCCAGACTCCAAGAAAAGTGTAATTCAGATTTATGAGAAGACATTTCATATCCAATATAATTGATTACACACTGTAATGTGAACAGAACCTAATTTTTACTAATGAACCTGTGCATGATACAGCAAAGCATTTAATAACATGGAGACCACAAAATGCCAAGCCAGATGTCATTGATGGGGAGGATAATTTCCCCAGATGGATACATTTCCTCTCCATTTTGCTGCCTTCAGGTTGGAGAAGGTGGCATTTTACTCTGGAGATGGCTCTAATCTTCCACAGGCATTAGTTTCATTCTATCACAGCCTGTGTTCTACACCAAGATACTTTCCTGTCCCAGCGAGAGCATGGAAATGCTTGTCTGCCCCGGCAAATTTTGATAAATGCTACCTCAGATTAAAAATCATACAACTGCACATGGACAATCTGAGCAAGATTGAAGCTAACACATCTCTTTGGGTCTGTTACAGAGGAAAAACAAGATTAAAACTCTCAAAATTTTTAAAATATTCAGTCATGGATTTGGTGTGGAAATGAAAGAAAACATAGGTGTTATACCAATAAAAATGTGCCTTGGTGGAAAAAAAGCAAATTGTGGAGTGTTAAAATTATTCCATTTGTTTGCTTGATTTTTTATTTTTTTTTACACACTAAGACTGGTTATGAAATTTAAAAATTGTGGATTATTCCATGCAAAATAGCAATCAGCATGAGGGACAGCCATGGATTCCTACATTTGTAACAGGAATATTCCTTATCCCATTTGCTAAAAATATGAAACCTTTTCTCAAAATGTCAAGGTGTGCTGTAAAAAGACACAAAACTGCTCAAATTATAAAATTAAAAGCTGAAATTCAGGTTTAGATGCCAGAGTGCAAGCTCAGACTCAAAGCAGTCAGAGCCTGTAGCACAGACCAGCGTGGTTATCTTGGTGGGTTCATTCCCAAATACACTGAACTCTCTCAATCAGTGATTTTTCCAGAAGAGAGACTGCACACCTTCTCTCCTCTGTATGCAATCAATCCTAGTGAAAAATTATCCAAAGTAGGTTGTAAATAGATCCCCTTATTTTGCAGGCTTCACCAAATTATACAAGTAAAACGTAAAAAGAGAACAGTAGGTCTGGGTAGCAGATGAGACGTTGCTGTTAATGAACAAAAGGCAAGTATTTAAATTGAGAAGGCATCTTGATGCCTTCTATGCAAGCTGAATAGAAGAACATAATAGGAAAATAAACCAGCTATCAGCCAAGATAAATAGGAATCCATCAACAGAGACTGTACAGAATTAGAATGGTGCAGCAAGAGAAGCAAAGACTTTAGAAGAATACACTAAAATTTTACTTTGCATTATAATGACATCTTGGAAGCAGATGGAAAAATGCCACTAGAACAGGAAGATGTCAAGAAATAATAGTGTCAGCAGCTATATAAAGAGCTAAAAGATGCTCCAGACTACCTTGTGTTTGCAAGGCTGTGCTTTACAAAGGCTTAAAATAATTTCATCAATGCAAGCAGAACCAGGAAAGACACTGCAAATTCTTGCCTGGCCCACCAGTCACTTTTAAAAACAGAATCTGGGTTCATAATCAACCCAGATTCAGGAAACAAGGAGAAAATGTTTTAACATATTATAAAGAAGTATTTTTGTCATAATTCATTACAAACTAGACACGGCTCAATACATGCTTAGGGTTGCTTATTAAATTTGTCATGACTAATTAGGAATTGTTCAGAAGAGTTTGTAAAGAGTGATTTGGGAAAACATGCTTTAAATGTGAAGGCCAACACCAATGTCATCAATAAATCCTTTGTGTTCTCTAATGAATTGAAAACAAACTAAAATATGGGTCTGCGAGCATGTAAGGATTCAGAATAATTCATGGAAGACCATTTGTGGGGCACCATAAGTCTCCCAAGTGCCTTCCTTACATTCCCAGGTAAGCCCTGGGTGTTTTGCAAGGAACAGCTCTCAGTGCCACAAGCAGTGGAATTCACATCCAATGTGAATGGGAGAAGGAAGGGACAAGAGATGACAAACCAGGAAACGCAGCATTAACAGCAATATCTGCTCAAGGAGTGTTGGTTGTTCAGCTCCAGTTGGTGGCAGGATGGCCCTCGAGGCAGGAAAGAGAAAAGATGGATAAGGGATGGAGAGAGAGCTCCCAAAACCTCCCTGCACACCCTGAGAGCCAGTACAGCTACATGCCAGGGCAGCTTAAAGGCTGGTTCTGGAGGGCCCTGGGAATAGAGATGAACAATTTCTCAATTCTGCAGCCAGGGTGTGACTCCAAATAATCCTACACAGCACCAGGACTTGTCATATAGACCCTCAGTACACACATTTTTGGCTTTCTGCTGATTCTTGGTAAATTTGTCAAATCAAGAGCTTATCACAGACTTTCTGAGAAATACTAATGCTAGGACTGTCTTTAAAATTAATTCTATTATATGAAAAAACTAAAAGAAGCCAAATCCAACATTTTATGCTAAGTTGCACATGCAACAAGTCTCTCAGTTCTCAAGCTTTTTATTTTTTTAATATAAATTGGAGCATGTCTGACTGACAGAGCACCAAAAATCAGCATGATGGGCTTGGTGCAGTCTGGGGACACAGAGCAAAGGGCAATCCACAGCATCAGCCTCAGCTCCCTCAAACCTGCCTGCAGGAAAACAAGCCATCTGAAGCACAAAAAAACCACCCTAAAAACATCAGTCCAAAAAATACAGTCTAAAAATTGTAGACATTAATATTTTACACTTGTGGTTTTTGTATTTGTGTGTTTGTATTTTAAGCATCTGAGAACAAGTCCTTAATTCCCAGTTGCTTTGAGGAGGCTGGATATCTCCAACTGCAGGGGACTCTGCCAAAACAAAGGTAGAAGTATTTTGCTGACTTCAGCGGAGAGAGCTGAACTCTCTAATTTTACCATTTTCCATTTATAACATGGGGGTTGTTAGATCATTTGGGTAATAAAACACAGATTGTTGACTGGATCAGTTATTTTAGGGATAGAGCACACGGAGAACATATATTTCAATTTATTTCCCCAAAGGCTGTAAAAGCAGCCATAAAGCAATCAGAAAGCAGGTAAGGGATGACTTTTATGGCAGGCTAAATGAATGATAATTAGGCAACAAAACAGGTGGCATAAGTAGATGAAAATCTCTGTTTCCTTGTTCCATCAAGCCTTTAGGCTTGAAAATCCTGCTGACAGTCCTGAAGAGTTTGGGTAAGTAACGATTAAAAAGGACACATTGCCAAAGTCACTGTGCTGGAATTTGGCAATTTAAACCAATCATTACATCCAGGAATGACTCACCAGGGCAATAAATCCAAGGGGAGAGGGTCTGAGAGGGAAGTTCCATCTGCCAGCAGAATTCCCACATTTGAAAGGAAAATTCTTATTGTGTTGAAGTACACAAAAAAGCTGAAGGCACAAAGGTATTGAAGGCCTTGAGCAGAAACACAGCCCCTTTTCCCCGTGACTCTCACCTTTGTATCTTGCAAAAACAAATACAGATTTTTAACTTCTTTCAAGCCAAGTTCCCATAGCAGGTAGAAAATAAGTACACATGACATTTTAATACTTTATTACATTCCCCATGTTACTTTCTTTTCTTCTGAACTTCTGCAAAGTCATACTGGTTTTGAGTCACAGGTTTGAATTGGATGCTACACATTCTGGTTATGTTCTACTACACTCAACTTGAGAGCTGCAAACTTCTGCCTCAGCTCTTTTGGAAGGATTCCTCCATTCAGCAGATAATTCTAGTTCTAGAGTTTCACTGTTACCTTACATAATTTCACCACAACTAATAGCCTCGGAGCCTAAAGTTATTTTTATTCTCAAAATAAAAATAAATGCATTGCAGCATCCTTCCTTATTAACTCCTTTTTTAGAAAGAGAGGTAAAAAAAAATTAAGGGCATTTCTAACAGTCAAGGCCACAAAAGTGAAAGACAGAGAATTTTCATCTTGAAATTCAGCCAAAGTGTGGTTATATATATATATATATATATGAAAGGTGTTGCGTCTGGACATAGAAGGCATTCAAGGGAACAATAGCTTTTGAAAAAGTAATTTGCACGGTATTTCACAACGTAATGAAGACACTTATTTGTGTTGATGTTTTCAACACCACAGAACAGGCTTTGCATATAATTGCATCCAACTCCTCCTCACCTCTTTTGTAAACAATAATGGGCAATAATTTCTCCTGTACGGTTTGTATGAGTTTATTCTGCCCCAAAACCTGTGAATCTGTATCAAACAAAACAAATCAGAAATCCTTGTGTGGTTACCATCAAGACTGGGTAAAGCAACTTTAAATAATGTTTTACTCCAGATCGGATTGACCTCTTCCCACCCTGCCACACTTCAGACAGGAGTCAGCCCAGCTGAGGGCCTGAGAATGTTTTTTTTTTTTTCACAAAACACAAAAGAACAGCCTGGCAGGACTGCTATGACAGGGGCTGGCTCACTATCCAACATTAACCATCAAGTCACAATTTTGGCAAAGCATGTCTGTGAAATTATTTCATATTGGCCACTCTGGTGGGTTGAAAGATGAGTGTTCTACAATTCCTTGCATGGCCTCCACATCCCAGGTGGAAAAACAAAAGCAAAACAGAATTTCTGTTGCCTTCTGTCACAGACAACTCATGTCAGCATGTTTCATTCTCCTGCTAAGTTTTTTTTTAATCCCAAACAAGTATCTCACCTGAATTATCTGTAATCCTCTCAAAGCTCTACCCACAGATCCTTAAAAAATAAGAGGTCCCATAATTGACCCTCCAGCCTAGAGAGGTTGCTCTGTACAGACCTACTGATTTTCCTGAATGGTCTCAAAAGAAGAGATGTGACTTTCTCTAACTGTGCCCTTAATTATGGGCAATCATCTCATTTCTGAGAATTGCCACAGAAAAAGTTGTGAAAAGCAAATGAGTGAACTTTTATTTTGCCAGAGGCAAGCAGGCTTTGTCAAGGCAGCTGGTGGCAGAAGAACTGGAACCTGAGCAGAGGAAGCAAGTCCTCAATAGTAGTTAATGACAAAGGTTTGAAAAGAGCTTGTAATCTAGGAAAGTGTTGAATAAGTCAAAGGAGGTTTTTAGAGCAAGGGACAAAAACCACTTGGTCTTGCTAAATCCATTTGACACCAAGGATGGGAATTCTGAATTACAGAGAGGTTCTGAGTAAATAATAACCAGAGGACAAACACATGAAATAAGGGAGGCAAAACAGGGGAGATCTGTCACATTAGTATCCACTTATTAACCTACACAGTACAGAGTGAGACCAAGAAATCTGGGAGAAAGGTCCTAACCAGTAGAGTAGCATTGAGAAAGAATGAAAGAAGGACCTATATGAGGAAATCAGAGAGGAAGGACACAATAAACTGGTACAAGAGCACAGAAGTCTCAACATGAGAGGGGTGATGATTGAAACAGAGTGATCTTTAACAGGAAGAGTGGAAAGTGCAGGCTGGAATAGTTGTGTAATTATCAACTCTCCTCCAATATCAACATGACAATCCCAGCTCAGCTTCCCTTGCCTTTTTTTCCTTAAGGAACTTATTTTTCATTAAAACAAGAAAACATAAGATGGAGGTGGAGGAAGGCTGTGCCTGGCATCTGGTATTTAATCATCCTATCCTCTGACACTGCAAACTTCATTATATTCCCCCATAATCTTGTCTGGTGTCATTGTATATTACAGATTCTGTTCTCAATAAAAGGGTCGCTTGAACTAACACTGCATGAATGATCTCCATGAATTTATGCTGACTAGCCCAAAACTAGCTACAGGAGCCTCTTGCCTCCCTCTTAATAACCCCTGGTGCTGCATGAGCACATCTCTAGCCTGCTGATGCTACCACTATTGCCCAGGAGACACAGAGACCTCAGTGCTCTCTCTTCACACTTTAAGAGGCCTAATCCTCTTAAAATTATAGAATTATTTCAATTTCCCAAACTTTACTGATTGAATCTGTTCTTCTGTGCAATTTGCTCAGAAAGGTGAGGAGCTCACAAGTGATTTCACATGAGAATCTGCTTTTGGAAAGGCTCTTCTTCATGGACAACCTTTGTCACAGAATATTGGCCAGGTACCAGAGTCACCGCTCAGGAGGTGGAGTGCCCATCCCTGGAGATGCCCCAGGAAGAGCTGGAGGTGTCTCTGAGTGCTCGGGACTGGGGACAAGGTGAGGATTGGGCACAGACTAGACTCCATGGGCTGGGAGGGCTTTTCCAGCCTCAGTGTTCCTGGAATTCAGATGGACATTGGCAAAAGAGACTATCCCAATCAGCCTCCAAATAAGACAACACATATAAGAACTATCCAATAAAGGCAGAATTTTGTGATCAGAACTGCTGATCCAAACAGTGATTTACCCCCTTAAACAATCAAGATTTACCATCTGTGCCTGAGCTGGTTTACACACAATCACATTCTGACACCTATTTCCATTAAAAAGATCTGCTTGATCTTCTCCAGATAAAATCCTGACCAGCTCTGAGGGCCAGCTGTGTTCCAAAGAGCAGCAGGGTGACCTAAGGCATCCCAAAGCATCCCACAGTGACAAGTACTCTGATGTACTAATAAAATAAATAAAATTCACTATGCTCCTGCTTCTACAAACAAAACATTGATGATTGTTCCATGAATAGTGTTAGTATGACCTTATCATGCCAGTGTTTACAGGACTCAGAGCCTATTCAAACACAACTGAATACTGAAAATTGAACAACAAAGTCCATCTCTCTATTTTCATCATTATAACTTTGAGAAAGGGCCTTATAATTTTTTATTTTATTGCAACACAAGGTTATTTACCAAGTCGGGTTTTTTTGGTTTTGGTTTGTTTTTGGGTTTTGTTTTGGAGGAAGAATGGTTTTGGGGGGGTGGGGGGTGTTTGTGGAAGTTCTTGGGGTTTTGGAGGGTTTTATTGGTTGTTGTTTTGGGTTTTTCTTTGTGGTTTTATTTTTGGTGGTGGTGGTTTTTGTTTGTTTGTTTGTTCGTTTTTGTTTTCTTTTTTTAAACTTTGCTTATGCTCTACATGATGCTAAAGAAAGAGGAGAGATAAACTAGCTAAATTTAATTTACACCAAGTATTTTCCTAGTGCAGTCCTGGATGAATTTAGCATTGAAGCTGAGCAGGAGACCCCATGCAGTCATGCAATAGGCACAGGAGATTACCTCTGCCCAGCTCCCTGCTACCCAAAATGAAGCAATTCCCAGGCTGAGGTTTTAATCTGTTGTCCCTCACCCGTGTTCCTGAAGTTTTAACATGTCATGAGAGACAGTGGGAGAGATAATCACTGACCTGCAGCTTGTTCCATGCCCAGCCCTTTATAAATCACAACTGGTAATAGGGAGTGCAATATATTCAGAAACGCACAGATTATGGTATTGATCCTCCCCTCACACTGGATCATGAACATCTCTCTCTTCTACCTGATAATATTTCAATTTAAAATGTGCTTAAATCCACTTTTATGTGTTCCTTTGGTGGTTTCACTGAGAGGCCAGAAGAAGGAAAAAAGCCCTGTTATTTCAATATTATTCAGTAATGATTTTTTCCCAAAAACTTTTGCTTTGAATGAGACTCCTTTAAGAAAAAAAAAAAAAAAAAATTAAACCAACCAAAAAAACAGTGAGCACCAAGCCAATACATATGACAGCAATCCCACTGCTGTGACTGCTGTGCACCACTAAAATGATCAATTGCCAATTATGTCAGTTATTCCAAGTTTTTTTCAGAGTTCTTCCCATTTCAAGCAAACCTGTCTGCATATTATGGCTGGAAAGGAAGACATGTCTATTGCTCTGACAAAGGTCTGATAAAAATATTAAATATATATACAAATGTATATGTTAGAATAACAGGAAGTATATTGCACCTGAAATTAGGCCAAATAACCAAAAAAATAATTTTAAGAAATATTAATTAAGAAACAAATTATTAATTTAGTATTAGAGCAAAAAGAATAATGACCTGAGTTTAGTCTAAAAATCTAGTCTACAAATTCTAATACCAGGCAGTTGTAGTAGTGACGAAAATAGGAAATTCATTGTTTAAGCTATCAATTACATTAAAAAAGGTGTCAAGACCTCCAAGACGCAAAGACCAGTAAAAATCCTTCTTTACAGACCATGTAAAATGGTCACACGCAAATTACAAACAAAATAAAATCCATACAGGAAAGAAATGCTGAAAAGTCAAGATTGCTTAGTGAAGAAAAAAGAGAATATATTAAATAACCTGCACTAGGATATTTTCGGTTCAACAGAATCATAAAAGATCAGGAAATGTGTATTTAATAATATGAGAGAAAATAAATTCAATGTATATTAAATAAAATTTTTGCATATTAATTTAAAAAGAATTATAACTGTCACTTCACAAAAGAGCTACAAGAAGATGCCTGAAATTACAGGCGTGGCAGACGAAAATTAAATAAACTCAGTCTGGTTGCCTTGTGAACAAGTTCTTTTTTTGCATGAAAAGCATAGACCCTTATCTATCAGATTTTGGAAAAGAGAATCAACTCCCCATCTTTCTGGGTGTGAATATATCCCACATTATATCAGGAATTCAGGAAAGACAGAGGGGGTAGAACACAAAGCATGCTTAGGCCTCCAACCATTGTGTGCCCACGTCTCACACACCCCACACTCATCACCACTCTCAGGCTGCAGTGACCCAGAGAGCAGCTCAAGGGATGCAGAACAAAGAGTTTGATCAGAGGAATGGAATGGATTTCACAGAAAGCCAACTCCATGCAGTAATTTTCGAAAATAAGTGGCTGAGGAGAAATATGATCGAGGTCTATAAAACGAGGAGCAGCACTGAGATAGTGAATAGGCAATGATTTTTCATTATTTGCCATTATTCAAGACATAAGTGGAATAAAATGAAATTATGAACAAGCAGTTCAAAATAACCAAGAAGAAGGACTTTTCCTTCGCAACTCGTAATTAAATCATACGGCTCATTACCCCAGCATGGTGCTTCTGCCAAGAGTATGAATTTTTTCAAAAAGAATTAGATAAATTCCTGGAGGGAATGTCCAGCCTCAAAGCACTGGAAGCAACTGCTCCATATATTAGCGGAGGGGGAGGATATGGAACAGGTACACCCCTTGAGGTGTCACCACTGTCACCCACGCTGGGGACAGGACCCTGGTGAACACAAGGATGCAGAGCTCACATTCTTCTCAAGCCATCCCATCCTCACATGGCAGAGCCTTGGGTCCCTCAGCTTACAAAATGTTGACAAGGGAACTAAATGAGGCTTATAATGTTATGATTAATGTCTCAGACTCTCAGATTGTCCTACACACACAGGAAATATGATTTTAGCTCAGCTATGTCACTTTACCAAAAAAAAACCAAACAAAACAAACAATGCCACCAACCAGCTGAGATGTAGAAATTCCTTCAGCAGATTTAAGAAGACTTTACTTTCACAAATGGTTTGAGGAGCAACATAAAACATTTTAACATTTAAATTAAATACCTTTGCATTAAAAACACTTTAAGGATAATAATGGGATGCTCGTGGCCACCTGAAGGAAACACTTGGTAAAAAAACTAAAATGGTATAGGAAAGGTCTGAAAAATCCCACTGTTCTCATTTCATGTCCCTGAACATAAAAGCTTAAATTGTCACCAATATTTCAGTTTGTCTGGCAAAACTGAAAAAGCGTCTCATTGGCAGAAATTCTCTAATCCTTGAGCAATAAACAAACACTTCGACTGTTGAGATGACTGCGACTCCATCTTCCATCAAGGCACAACACACTTCAGTGACAACTCTGTCACCACTTTAACAAAGTGAGAACTCCTGCAAAAAAATTCTTTTCTCTTGCAGGAGAGCTGCTCCTGTTCTTCTCAACAGTACAGAAATGGACCATTCATGCACTCATGTGAGAAATCCCCACTAAGAGTGCAAGACCATAAAATAACCTGCAATATTTCCAGTTTGGGACCCTACACAGCAGAGGGATCAGTCTCAGGAGAAACCAGCGCAGGGTGAAATTGGTGGATCTATAATAATATTTATATTATATAACAAATAATATTTCACTCAGATTTATCTTCTGCTCTCCTGCACTGATAATCCCCTCCCAAACCTCAGCTGCAGGAATGTTGTGCATCTCCTGCTGCCCTGTTGAATCCCAAGTGTACCAAACACAAAGAAAGGCTGACTGGGCTGTTCACCTCCAGCCACTCAAACGAACAAAAAAGAAACATGGTAAAAAAAATAAAACAAAAAATGTTTATTCCAATGAGGTCTCTGTAGCCCTCTTCTTTCGAGGTTTTTATCCTGATGACCCATTTATTGATAGCAAATCTTGAGAGCTCAGGAAATGTTGATTAACTCTGGGAATTGTCGGCCTCAGCTTTCTTGTTCTATTTTCTCTTCCTTTCCTTCACATTTCCAGCCAACTACTTAGGTATTTCTGTCATTGACAAAAAGATTAAAATCAACCTGAGTACCTATTTTCCAAATTTATTTTGATTTGAGAGGAAAGTACTCCCAGAAAGATAAATCTACCAGATCAATTAATTAATGTTCTTATTCATTAACTGATGGTTGAAAAAAAAAATAAAATTATACTATAATAATGTGGTAATATCCCCTGCAGTTAGCCTGCTATCGGGGAAATGCTGTAAGATTAAGAAAATAGACATTAAATATAGTTACCATCCATCCAGAATGAGACTGAGATTAATTAAAAACCCAACAATATCACTAGTTCCAATATACTCTAATTCTGTATTAGCCAAGATTCTAAAAACACCCCTCAATTGCTTTGTTAATTCTGTTAGGTAAACACCAGCAATATATTAAATTCACACATGGTAAATTCAACATGGAGTATTAAGGAAAGTGCACAGAAAGTCTAATTAGGCATTTAAAAAGTTTTAGATGTGCTTTCATGATCAAACAATGCAGTATAAACCAAATATTTAACACTTAAAAAACAGCTACTCCGATAAGCATAATTTGGAAACCTTTAATGAATTCACCTCAATTAGCCTTTCATTAAATAGCTCATTAAAAACTGATTTGAATATTGCTCCAGAAGAAATCCTGGTTCAGCTGTTATGATGGGATAGGGAGCCAGTGGAGGTGAGGTTAAATACATGCTTTGGAACTGTCTGAAAGTCAGATTTTTTCCAGGGAAAAAGCCCTTAACCTCCTATGACATCAATATCAGATAAACTGAGCATGTGGCACAAACCCTGGAAAACGTAGGGATTGGATTTTTCTGGTTTAATTCCATTCAGAAGGAAACCAGATCAAGAAATGAACTAAAATGTGCCAGGTTCTTATCACCAACTCCATTCTCATCTGTACTTTCAGAAAAACAGTAGTTTTGGTTTGGTTTGGTTTTTTAAAAGGCTGATTTTAACTTGTATTTTCAGTGGAAATGTCACCTTACAAACACATAGACAACAAATCCGGGGCAGGGAGGCATTTAAAAGAGCAAAAACACTCAAAGGCGCTTGAAAAATATGGCTCAACCCTAAATATATTTATTTACAGAAGCAGTGTTGAGCAGCCATTGTGGCTTAGGGACACAGAAAGGAGAATTTATTGCAGAGGTAGACGTTGTTTTTATTAAACTAATTGATCAGCTGTGTGGAAAAATTCCCCTAATTGCCTCTATGATACTTCAATTGGCCTAAGAAAAGATTATGTTCCTCCATGACCTTCACTTAAAATGCAGGTCAAGGCTTTACACTGTTTCAGGTCAAGTTAACTTGGAAACTTTGGAGAGATTTAAGTGGAAAAAAAATTGAGACCCAGAGAGAGGAACAGAAAAGAGGAAAAGAGTAGGGCCAGGCTGGAGGCAGGAAAGAGACAAAGTCAAAACATACCTTTGAATGTGACTTTAATAAGTGCACAGCATGGAAGCACTTCTCTTTCTTTTTTTTTCCCTTTTGCTTCACCAAGAAAGAAACCAATTCAGGAACAAGATTGTGTCGTGTTGGCTTGGCCTTGTGTGCAGAGGCATGTTTTGTTGCATTACCTGGAAGAGGTCACTGAACAGTTGGACTTGCAATTTAAATGTAAGCCACATCCTGTCATTCATGGATGTTGCAAAGTGTGCAGAGCCTACAGAATCCTTCTCCCTGCCCAGGAAAAGAACTCAGGAGCAGCTCCTGCCCCTGAGCTCCTGCCTGGGGCTTTGGGCAGGGTCTGTGCCTCCCCCTGCACTGCAGAAAGGTCAGAAGGAGAGCAGCCTCAAACAAGGGCTGACAGCAACCCCAGCCCCTCGTGGGCACCAGGCAGCAGCATTATCAGCATAGAAATCCAATCCAATGCAGGGTAAACACCAATAATAAGGTTGCAGCCATTAATAATTTAAATCAAATAAAACCAGCACCTCATGAGTGCATGCAAATGTTATCTATGAACACCTCCAACTCAGCTCAGCCTGGGAAAGCATTTCTGGATCCTTCTGCTTTGTTTCATCAGTGATTAATACATATGGATGGACATCTAATAATGCACTCATGTGGAAATCAGTGCTGATATTCCAGGCCTGGGAAACGATCAATAACTTTTAACAATATGTGCATTTTCCTCTCATGTCTCTGAGCACACCTGGGCTCCCAGAGGCACCCAGAGACCACTGAAACAAGTCCATTGGAGGAACTATCAAAGGCTGCTGAGCACCAACACATCGCCTCTGAGTCAGGAGATCCAGGGATCCTGGCAGGCTCATGGGAAGAGCTGGGGAGGTGCTGATGCATTGCTCTTACAGGGTTCCTTACAGCCCTCCTCATCCCTGCAGACACTGCTCATCCCAGTGCTCTCATGCTGTTCGGACCAAAACAAGTGCTGAGCACTCTCAGCAGATAAATACTAATGATCACTCAGGAACAAGCATTATTTCAGGAAGGCCAGTGTTGCCTGGCAGATTGACCTGCTCCTCTGCAGAGCTCCTGCATCCCCAGGGAGCATTGCTGAACTCCAACTTCATGTGGTGATGCCTTAGGATTTTAGCTTTTATATATTTCCTCTATTTGTAATCCTGCAATTCTTTAGTCTATAACTCTAAACTCCATACACATGGTGAGCTGCTGCTTCCCCATTTTGGTCAGACACAACAATTCCTCTCCAGGCCTGGGAATAAAAGAACACCTCACTGACTCAGGCCCTGAGAGATGTGAAGAAAATGAGTTGAGGGGAGCAAACTTGGGGCAAATGACTTCATTACCTGAAGCTGGAATTGGGAGATTAAGCCTCAATATGCAAATGGACAAAACTTATAAAAGTGTGAAAACTTGTCACCATTGTCCATTTTTGGTTTAGCCCCTGGTTTGGTTTTGTCTTCACATGCACCTGAAGGCCCTTCAATAAATACAACTGCTTTTTATTCCCTTGATTTTGTCTGGCCTCTGTTTTAGGTAACAATGCCTTTAGTCCTAAAAAAGCATCAGTTGGAGCAGGACTGCCTCCCCTGCAGGCTCTTCCCATCACAGGCACTCTCACAAAGGGCTCCTGACATTTCATTCCATGAAGACTGAGAGGAAAAAAGCCTTCAGGGAAGCACTTTCCTTCTCTCCCTGTCAAGGC
Source organism: Zosterops lateralis (assembly GCF_965231275.1). Lineage (NCBI taxonomy): Eukaryota > Metazoa > Chordata > Aves > Passeriformes > Zosteropidae > Zosterops > Zosterops lateralis. Next base: position 20,714,855 of record NC_139772.1, on the reverse strand, counting down.
CAAGACTGGCACAAACACATCCTGCTGCTTCCAAAATTCCTTTTTCTGCCCTTTCCTCCTCCCTGCCCACTGCTCTCAGGGAATCCCCAGGAGTGAGCATCAGGGCTTGCAGGCAGCTGCACCTCACAGCAGCTGAACCTCCACACCACAACCTCCTCACAGATCCCAGAGCTTTTCCTGGAGGGTTCATGACTTTAAATACTCCAGGTGTATTTGAGATTCCTCTCTTTTAAAAGGCCTTCAGGTAGATATGTCAATAAGTTACACTGGAAATAAAAAAGTGATTTGTTGATATTAGAGAGATACCTGGGCAGTCTTGACAGAATAGGAGACAAAGCTCAGGAAAGAATTCACAATCCTTGCTCATGTGATGGAGCTCAGGCATTCAGACAGAGCCACCATTTCTTTACCTTCTGGTCACTTCACAAACCACTATAATTTCATCAACAATGAAACCCCTCATGAAAAGTAAGGCACAGCCCAGGCCAGCCTGGCCGATTGCAATAACTGCTACATTTCCCAGGAATAAAAACATCAGGCTTGCCCTTCTCTGAGTACACTTTGGGTAGAAGAGGCAGTTCCATGACTGAAGAACATCACCACTGACTGTAAGCATCTTCAAAACTGTTTCTGTGCTTAATTACTCATTTTAATTCAGATTTTTTCCTCTTGGCAGCTCTGAAGAGCTGTAGGCAGGTGTGCTGATCACAAAGGGGCTTCTGAACACCCAAACCAACTCTCCAAATCCCCACTCACAATAATTAAAGGCTAATGTGGGGGGGGGCGGTGTGGAATTAAATAGAAATCACAGCCTAGAAATTACTTAGGTACAAAAATGGAGAAACAAAAGGATAATTTTGACATACACAGAAATCTTATTTTGCAACCTTAACAGTGAATGAGCAAGATGACAATCAAAATATCTTATAAACCAGAGAGAAGCAGAGATCAATAACCAGACACTAGAAGAGAATCCACATTAACCTTAGAAACTGAGACAAAACCTCAATCTACAGCTTTTCAAACACATATGTCTAGGGAAAAACAGGTAGAAAACACAGCAAGTTTCAATACCCTAAAATCTATCATATCTTTCCTTTTTGCAACTCTGGACAATAATTTATGTTTAAAATATTGCACATTTTACATCTGTAAATTAATTTTTCTCACATCCTGCAATATACTCAATGGGCATGTCTGTGCTCTGTTTATATGGAGTGACCATTTGATCCACACCTTCCCTCCCAAACATCATTTCCTATCAGATTTTATCTATTTTGGGTACTGTAGGTTTGCATTCAGGTGTTTTAAATCCTGAACAGAAACAGTAGCTTTTGCAAGGGGAAATTGCTTGATGACTGCATTCCACTTCAATCTGTTTTGTGAATGTATCCATGCCCAGGCTGGTGTGGGATGGGTGTTGTTTTGGGACCTGAGGATTCCTGGAAGTGTTCAGGGGCAGGCTGGATGGGGCCTTGAGGAGCCTGGTCTTGTGGAAGGTGTTCCTGCCCATGGCAGGGGGTGGGATGACCTTCCAGGTCTGTTCCAACACAAACCATTCAGTGATTCTGTGACTGTAGCTGTAGGGCTGGGAAAAGCAGGCAGAAATATGCAGGGTGGAATTCAAGAGTGGCCACAACCCACTGCAGGGGCACAAACTGCTGCTCCTACTGCAATTCCCCCTCCGCTTCCTCATCTTAGGGCCTGACATGCAAGAAAAATCCTCCCACTAAACCATTTTCCTTCACGTGGCTACATTGTTGTGTTGCTGCATGAATAAAGAGCTTTTATCCCTTCACCGGTGCAAACCCAGACAGGGCTGGAGCATCCCCATCTTTGCAAACCAGCTCTGCCCCCAGGAACAGCCACCAAGGAGCAGCAGACACTCCAAGCAGGAGCTGGGCCCGTCATTAAGGAGGGATTGTTCCAGGACAAGGTGGAGAACTAGGCTGGGAACCTGCTGAAGGTGACAAGTTCTGCTGCTCCTTCCCATAAAATGTGGCAAGAACAGCTCCAGAGGTGACCTGGGTGACACAAAAGAACCTGATGGAGGGACAGGAGCTCAGCACACGTGTGCCCTGTGGGTGTGTCTCCCACTGCAGAGGAATTGTGCCTGATCTGCCCATCATCCCCCCTTTCTCTGGAAAAGGAAAATGCCTTCCCTTCATGTCTGCTCAGGGCAGGAGCCAACAACTCCAGGCTTCATTATTCCAATGCTATTTTAAAAGTGCCCTGAGAAAGTTGTTATGTGCTTCTAGGAGAGGGGACTTCCTCTCCAAAAAGGCAGATAAAAGTGAGCTGAACTCCTCAGAGGAGCTGTGAGGGATCAATACACTCACTGCTGCAATTTCTGCAGCCATTTCAAAACTGAATCCAAACTGTGCCTCCACCAGCAGCAGCTCTGAGCTGATGCTGGAGGAGTGATTAACCTTTCCATTGCCTTCTTGTCTTTCATGTTATCATATGTGACACGCTGAAAATGCACAGCACTGCATACCTACATAACACTGAAAATAAAGAGAATTATTCAAGCACTTTTTCCATTCATTAGTGGAAATGTGAAAGTCTCTTGCTAATATCTTATTTTTCAAGCATTTTCCACAGGATGTTTTTTCTTTTTATCTTCATGTAATTCAGAAAAAAAGATGAAGTATCCAATGAATACAATTCCTGGTGGAAATCCAACCTAAATGGGACCCATGCAACCCTAAGCACAGTTATCTCCTGGGGTGTAATAGTGACATTTCAGTGGCATGAGTGGAGGTTTTTTACCTATATTTGAGCTCAGAATTTGGTCACATTTTTTTTCAAAGCAGTGCAACTAAGCCCGCTTTTATGAAGCTTTTATACATGAGACAGCTACCACTTTTTGAGGAAAAAAAAAATCAAGACAGCATTGAACAAATAAAGACTTGCACATTCTCTTGTTATTGAGGTTTTATACTTCTCCTCTTTTCTACTTCTTTTGAAATTGTTCCCACTTGCATCATAATATTCTTCATGACACACAAAAAATTATATTCTCTTTTCCCCAAAGTTCTGTTTGGTAGTAAACACCTCCACGAGTTCCTCAGTTTAAAGAAAACAAGTGTCTAAGTGACACATCTTGGTTGAAATATGTCATGATCAAAGATTAAATCCTCACCATGAAAAAAGCAGTTCTTTGTAAGATGCTTAGGAGGATAAAACTTTTTGTGTGACAGATGTCACAATAAAACAAAGTAAAACTGTTAGATCCAGAAACATATAACAGTATTTTATTCTTCCAGTCACTGATGATAAACGGGGGAGGGAAGGGAAACAACTTACACACGTTTATCTTGACACATCAGCTTTGGTGCATACAACACTTTAAGCACTCAAATTTTTTTAAAAAATAAATAATCTTATCAGGCCTGTATCAAATGGATTTGTCAATGCTTAGATGAGTTATATTACGAATTACTGGTTCAGATTAACATGTCTTTTGAGATTTACTTGTGCACCTGCAAGCTTCAAGGAGGGAAGTATTTTATTCTCCCATATTCATCTGTGGCAGAACAGTGAATATTGTTTGTGGCAGAACATTCTGCCACAATTCCCTGACCCCAAACTCTGCTGCCTGGAACCACCCTGATATCATTTTCCATGTCAACACAGAGGCTGCACCAAGGTGAGATCTTGGCCACCACCCCGGAACACACCCTTGAAGGATTCTGTGATCCTTGTCCCTTTCCACGATCCCAATTCCTATTTCCTTCTCTCCCCTTCTGCCTCCAGCAGGGCTGGATGTGCACAGTTGGAACTGGAGCCAGACACCTTTTGCATTTTCAAAAGCTGTCTTAGGGATGTTGGGCTGAGTGCATTTAAGGAGGGAAAGCCCAGGTGCCCTGACAACTTCAAGTGTTCAGCCCCACTGGCTGGTCATGCACATGACAAACTCAACTCCTAATGCACAAAGCTGTAGTTACACAAATATTATCCAAATCCACACAGCTTACAATACACGTATGCCAACAAGGAAAAAATATAATAAGAATTTCCTAAATTACATACTTCAAACCTTCTTTTATATATCTCTTTAGATTGGGGGGGAAAAATCAAGTAATAACAACAAAAGCACAGAATTCTAGTGCAATACACTGACAACACTTGTGCCTTCCTTTTTAAAGGTTAACTTTGCATTTGTTTATCAGCTTTGCAAAATAAATTGTTGTAATATTCTTATATTCTGATATTCTTAAATTATAGTCTTCTCACCTCTTAGCTGCTGTAATGGAACCATTTGCCTTCCCTCTGTTTTGCAGAAAGATGCAAGAGGCTCTTTCATCAGCTCAGACACATTTTGAGCTTTCCCCTAAAATGAAAGTGGCCCACCCTAAGAATATTCAATACTTTTCCCAACATATAACCCCTGACAACAAAATGTTCTTATTCTGAATACAAAAAAAATATTTAAAATATTTAAAGGGTTTTTGCCTTTATAACATCAGTCCACACAGAAACTCCAAAGGCAGAAGAAATACTTTATTTTATTTACACACACAGAGCACCAGCTCCACAATGGAAGGAATAAAACCCTCCTTAGCAGCCCTGCTATCTACCACCTCATCCCTACCCCCTGCCCTAGGCAGTCCTGGAGCTAACTCTTGCATGGAGGCTTTTTGCAGGAAGCCACAGCCTCTTTAATGTTTGACTTGTTAAAATAAAAACAGCCTAGCACAAATCTGCAAAGCTGCTGGGTTCTGCTCACAGCCAACCAGACAAATGCAAAGAAGAATCTTTCCCTGGGAAAAGCTGCTCATTCACAAGGAGTCACCACACTTCTTTGCCCTCTCCCTATGGCATGTGCAGAAACTGCATAACTAAATAACTGTCCACCTAAGGAATTTTTCCTTTGGAGTCAGACAAAACTCTGAGAGCAATTTATTGCATGAAGGTCCAGGACCACAGGAAGACAGCCTGACCCTAACCCTTGAAACCTAACCCAAGATCATGTGGTTTATCTCACTTTCAAAATGGAATTAAAGAAATTTCCAGCCATGGCATGTGTGTAATTTTATTTGCACTTTTATATTTCATGTTCTAAACACAAGATGACTTTTCCACCCACTGAACTCTCTTCTCCCTGAGCAGTGTGTGGGCAGCGCTGCAGGAGGATTTCTTGGAGAAGCAGGACAAGCCAGGGTGTTTATGGTCAGAGGAGCTGACTCACCAAGGATCCCTTAATGGGGATTTCAGGCTGCCCCACTGGGGTTTATCGGTGCCCCAAGGTCTGACACACTCCACAGCAGCACCTGCACCTCGAGCTGCAGGTCTGTAACATCCTCACCACAAGGCTGAAGGCAACAGGAGACTCTCACTGATTAATGCACTAATTGCTCAGGAATTCCATAGAAAACCATGCAGAACCAAAGCTCAGACTTCACCCAATTTGCACTTTTTGCAAACATAAAAAACATCCTTCTAGGGACATCTTGACCCAAAATTCTAGCAAGCTAAAATAGGTCTCCAACAAGTTTTTAAAGTCTGGATGTGTGCTTTGGAAAACCCACCCCTAAAAAGCAAGAGAGAAGTGCTGTTCATTTCCAACTCTATTGACTGCAGCCTTTTTCCCCTCTCTCCATGAAGAATTGATGTGTCTGTTTCTCATTCCTAGCCCTGTTCACATGAACAGTGAACTTGCCAGGGACAGGGAATGCATCATTGAAGAGCTGTTGTTTTCCTGTGAGACACCTAAAATCCTGTCAATCCACAGATGGGCAAACAGAACCAAGCATTCCTCAGATCCAGGGGGAAAAAAAAAAAAAAAAAAAAAAAAAGAACAACCACCCTCTATGTTGACATTCAGAGAAAATACGAAGTACATATTAAAAATTCCTCTAAATCATACCCCAAATCTGGTGATCTTTTACTGAAACAGTTGAAATACAGCCTGTATTTCTCTCCAGTTCAGGAAAGAAAGATTTGCCTGTTTACCTGGAAGAAAAATTTTTCAGAAGTCAGAATTTAAGAAAAATAATTATTCTGTTTCTGCTAAAATTCTTGAGATCACAAATACAAGGATGGCTGCTTTTAAAAGCCCCTCAGATTAAACCCTTTTTGTCTTAGTGCAGAAGTCACCTTTGAAACATAAAATAAATGTTTTCCATTTTTCAGCAGCTGAACAGATATTTTTTCCCACCTCTCATCCAGATTCTCCTGCTCTTTGAATGCCTTGAAATGCAACTTTGGTCAACTTCTCCTTTTCAGTGATTTACACACATTTAATTTCCTGATGTGCTTTATTCCTGCTGCTCACCTGAGGGGTAGCAAGGCAGACACACAATAGCTCTTCTCTTTTCAAATATTTCTGGTGATTAACTGAAGGATTAGATTTCTGCTCCTGTAACAATTTCATTTTAAAAATCTATTTGTGTGTTCAGACCCCAGTGCTCGGGGAATGGTTTTCCTTGCTGGAGAACAGGTGTGAGGAGAGAGCAATGACAGCCCAATTTCTTCATTAATCTTAAAGGGGCTGGTAAAGAGTGGCTGCATTCCTCAGGTGCAGCTAAACTGCATTTCTCACTGAATTCTGGAGAATAGAACAGTTGAAAATAAACAACACTGGGGTCTTTTATCTTGAGCCAAATGGAGAGCAGCCTCAGAGCCCTCAGCTGCAAAGCAGGGGTTCAGTGCACTGTCAGAAGCCTCTCCTCTGGGTTAGTCTCCTAAATTTGCCCAGGACAGTCTCAAGAATTATTCCAGCCCTGGGAATATTTCAAGCACTAAAGCAGAACACCCCTGGGGTCAGGGCATTTGGGGAGTGTGTGGGATGGCCTTCCCCAGTGCTACCAGCACATCAGAGAATTGGTCTAGTGGGGCCTCTCTTCAGTAAAATAATTTCAATTTAACCAGGGGAAAGCATCTTTATAAAATGGAAGTCATAAACCACTTATCCAGTAACATGGTATCCACACCTTACCTTTAACACCCTCAGTTTTCCAAATGAGGCAAAAGATTTCTTTCCATCCCTCAAATCCAGGGATGTTCCCTCTCTTGTTCTGTGCAATGGAAAGCACACACAGAGCCCATAGAAAATTTCACAGGAAAAAACAATTCAGAGAAATTATGGTTTCTAATCCTTTCTGACATCCCCTGTAAGAAGAGGTAAGAGATCTCCCTCAAATCTGTGACAACCAATGTAAATCAGGATGTTTTCCTTGAAATCCAAACTTGTTGAATTCATGCTCACAGGCAGGGCCACTACTCTGATTTGAAATATAATTGCCAACACTCAAAACAGCTTCATCATTACTCTGAAAGTAACAATTACAAGAGTAATAGTGGAAGTGGTTTATTTTAATATTATTTTCACAATGCAACACAACAATAAGCTAATTTTTGAACCGTTGCACTCCTCCCTAGCTGAGGAGACTGTGGTGCCATTATGTCAGAGATAATTCAGATAATTCTGTTTGCTCAGTTACTGAAGTTAGATTTAGTACTATAAAACAACAAACTGACAGAAAAAAACCCACACTTTTGTGCATAGAACATATACAAACTTATTTATCATATGAATAAATAAAAATCAGAATATAATCTTGGTGAATTATATCTTCAGAATATACTTAATGTGAAATGAAAGAGATGAATCAACATTTAATTAGCTTTGGATGCCTTTTCACAAAAGAGCTGATAAAAATTCTCCTCCTTCCCTCCCACAAAAGCTTAAAGTGATTAAAACATTTTTGGACTCTTGGTGGTTTGATCGAAATCTCCCAAAAGGTTCTCCAGTGTCTCCTTTATTTCCTGTACTTTACATCCAGAACAACAGAAAATAAAATATTACCAGCTGTACTAACAGAAGTCAACAGCCTTGCTGTAAATGCCAAGAAATTTTTGAGAACAATTCTTTCCTTAAGCACCTCAGTCCTCCACCATCTTTGGTTTGTCAAATTTGTCATATTTGTCAAAGTATTGATTTTTTCCTAATAATAGCTATTAACAGAATAGCTAATGACCAAATTAAAAAAGAGGCAATAAGAATCCAGCAGAGTTTTTATTATGTTTAAGCCCTTGTAGATTGCCTAAAACCAGGACTAATTTGGGTCCAACCCCAAATCATCTCAAAGCTCTGACGAAAGCACAGCTGGCTCCAGGCAGGGTGGTTTCATTCCAGGGAGGGCCAGGGCTGCAGGCATAAGGTGGAAACACATGGAGAGCCTAAAGCTGCTCCCAAAGGGATGAAGTTGACAGAACTTCCAATTCCCTGCCATCCAATGCCAGATCCCAAACACAACATGGAAAAATTACATTGCTGGTCCCCACAGCACACAGAAAACAAAGTATCCTTTTACCCACTTCTGTCCTTAGGCATTTCTGAATTTGTATCCACAAACTAAAGCACTTTGTTTTTTGTTTTGTTTTGTTGTTTTTATGTTTTGTTTTGTTTTTCACTCTCTTCTGTTCATTTCCATTTTCCATTTTAGTGACTTAACCAAGTCCCTAAAAACTTTCATTTACAACCATTAAATATATTAACACTTCTCTTCTGCTCCCCCAACTAAAGAATACCAGATTCTCTCTTGAACACTGACTTCTTAGAGGAAGGTCAGTGCTAACATTGTCTTATTCACAAGCTACAAAAATCAAGGGAAGCCAAATATGACAACATTTTCCAGAAAAGTATCACAGCCAAATAACCCTCAGAGACAGGAGAGAATTCTCTGTCAGGTAATGTGGGATTTGAAAGGGAGTGTTGACATAGTTCTTATGACAGTGTTATCTCCAGATTTTGAAACAGACCATGATAGGTACAGTAAAACTTTCTGTTGTGGTAACAAAACAGAAAGACACCAGATCTCATCGCCTACTTTACAACCTCAAATTTTCTAGTTGCTGGTTCTGTTTTCATTTACCATCTTTAATTGAGAAATAACCTAGAAAAAGTCTTCAAAATAAATTCTCTGACAAAAAAGAAAAAAATTAACCCACCCACCCTACTGGGTGGCAAAGGCTGTGTTTTGGGAACTTATTTTGATCTCACATATTCATGAAGTCAGATTTTGAACTGTGAATGGTAGGAGGTCCTACATTACGGGAAAAGCACCTTCTAATTTGGAATGCACTCATTTAGCTTTAAGGTTTAAACCAAATTTGCTAATCATTAAAATCCTTGATACCTTTTAAATATTCTGATTTAGGTGTGAGGTCCCGACCTAGGAATACTTTAAAAAAAATCAGATAGAGATCAAGTCTCACTAAAAGTGAAAAATAGTGCACAAACACACACTCATGATTGTGGCCAAAAAAACCATGCATGCAAGAAATCTGAAAGGCACAAACAAATCTTTCTGATAAAGTTATAGAGCCTGAAAAGTTTCAAATAACTTCAGCTTCGTATTTTTGATAGAAATTATTCTGATTGAAAGCAGCACAAAAAAATGGCACAAAAATGATTGCAAACAAATATTCAGAGAGATCAGGGCATGTAAGAGGAAAGTTTTGTTACTTTTAGCTTTTATTAATAAAATTATATATATATGTATATATGTATACAACTAAAGGAAGACTAAAATTAAGGAGGGCATGTTGGACTTCCAGTGAAGTTGGGGATATCCCATCCCTGGCAGTGTCCAAGGCCCGGTTGGACACTTGGGCTTGGAGCAGCCTGGGACAGTGAAAGGTGTCACTGCCATGGCACTGGATGAGCTTTAAGGTCCTTCCAACCCAACCCAGTCTGGGATTCTGGGGCTCCCCTAGACCCAGGTAAAGGCAGCAGATCTCCCAGTGTTCAGCCCTTCAGGGAGGAGGGTGAGGGGTGCAGGAGCTCTGCCACAGCACCCGCAGCCAGGCTTTGGCACAGCTGGGGCTCAACCCCCTCACTCCTATGGCCAAGACAGAGGAAAAACAACCCAAGAAAAAATCAGTAGCTTCTTACACTCTGACTGCCAAAATTGTCATCTCAGTGCTCAAGGCAGACAGGTTCTCCAGATGCAACCAAATGGTGCAAGAGCTCCTAAAAGTTGCCAAGCACAGGAAAGTGTCTCTCAGACTGGATAAAATTCATAACAAACACACACAACCAAAGTTTGCAGAGCAATGAAGGACTGGATGGGAGAGCTGTGCTCAGCTCCCCAGATGACTGTGGTGCCAGGCACAGTGTGGTTGGCACTCTTGTGACTGTAGGCCTTGAAATCACTCCCCTTGAAGAGGATTTTATTCTCTCTCTAGCAGGAAAGATTATTCCTTTTGGTTCCCTTCCTGCCATTGCTGTGGCTGTCCCTGCCAGGGGCTGTGTGCACCAACAGTTGCAAATCCTGGCTTTGCAAGACGTTTAGGACATGAAAAATTACACTAATTAAAAAAATAGATTAGTTATGTGCATAACAATATTTGTTTGCAAGAAAGACTTAGAAAGGACAGAGTTTGGAGGGATCTTAAAGCCCATCCAGTGCCACTCCTGCCATGGGCAGGGATACATTCCACTGTCCCAGGCTGCTCCAAGCCCCAGTGTCCAACCTGGCCTTGGACACTGCCTGGGATAATCACATATGTTAATATCCACTGGCAAGATGTTTCATACTATCCAACAAGAAATCATTCTTCAGAAATGGCAAAAACCCCCAAGCAGCTTGAAGTTCTTCTAAGACGAAGAACAAGGAAATCTGACATGCTTGGGGGTTAGCTTATTTTTATTGTCATTTAGCAAATAAATCCTGCAAAGATGTTCTTCCAAGAGTCCTGAAGCAGAGCTCTTCTGACTTCTATTGTTTTGTTTTGATTGTTTCTCTGTAATCTATTAATACGAAGTTTCAGCAGGAAATAATTCTTAACAGCGTTTACCCTATGAGAGTGGAAATTGAACAGAAATGGGACTTCCCAATTCCCGCCATTTCTTCCAAAATGACTAGCTACTTTTATTGCAAGACACTCTGGAGTTGTGTAGAGTGTTTTCAAGGCCATTTAATACTTCAACACAAAGGGGATCTTTGCTACTAAGGAATAATAAAAAAAAAAAAAGTAAAAAATAAAATAGAAAGAAACAGTACATCAAAATCAAAACCCACTTTTCAGTCCAGGCGTTTTCCATGCACAGAAACCCTGAGAAGCCCTGGAAAGATGACACACAACCCAACATGGAAAAAATATGACTCTGTGACTCTTCAAAAGCACACAGCCCTTTTTTTTTTTTTTTTTTATTCTTTCAGAACTCTATGTTCTTGACCAGAACAAAAGTTTTTGAAAGCTGACAAGTCAGATTTGGTAAGGATTCAGATGCTCAGTGTGTGCCACTGCTTAAGCAATAGCAGGAGAAAGAATGGTAATCTAAAAAAAGGCACTGGATTAAAAAAAGTTGGTGGAGAAATGTTACACTGTGGAAGATGAAAATACAGAAAATTAAATGTATTAATTATTTAGGTGAATGAGCAGTTACTAAAAAAACACAAGTGTCAATTAATTCTAAAACTGTTTCTATTCTTGTGGAAATTTCATTTTTAGACTACAAGATTTCAAAGATTTGTAAGGCAAAGTCAGTTACTTGCTGCACATAATGCAAGACTGAGTGAGCAACTCAAAAATTACACAACTACACAAAATACGAATTTTGAATTCGGCAGAGGAAACTTCCTCTACTTGTTTTACATTCGTCAGTCTCTGACTTCTTTGTGGTCTTTTTTTTCTCTGTGTGTTTATGTAGGAAAGCATGTATATATATATATATAAAAATATATGTAAAATACATATATTATATATCTATAAATTTATATAGACATATATAAATATATATTATATAAATAATATATATAAAATATATCTATAAATATATATTTATAGATATATAAACATTCATTGATTCATAATGACTAAACACTTTACAGCTTGTACACTATGGCCACAAACTTCATTAAATAACATTGACTGATATCCTACAAGTCCACAACACACACCTTCAGTAAAGATGAAACCATTCATGACAAGGCCAAACAGAAAATCTGTCCAAGTCTGTCTGGTGCCACTATTTCAGGAAGAATGGAACGAAAATCCTGCTGAGCTACTGCAGAGCAGAACTCAGCAACCTCCAATGAGTTCCACTGTGTCTCCCAGGCTGTGCCCAAGTTTGATATGATGTGATGTGATGTGAGGGCTGTAATCACAATTAAAGGATAGCACAGTGCTTGACAAGGGCTGCTGTAGGAACTGTCCCACCCGATCTCTGCTGTGTACTTATAAGTTGTGCAAGGGGCTCTTTGCTATGAACATGTGCTTGGGAAAATGCCCAAATAATCCAGACTCAAATATTCTGCTGGTGTAAGTCTGTGTACCTGCATGGATCTCTGAGTGTATCAGTACAATCCAGCTGTGTTTCCCAAACAATTTAGCCCAAAATATCCAGGTTTCAAAGCATGTAGGTGCCTTGTTCCTTCCCAGGAAGAGAGAGCAGCACCTGCAGCCCCTGGCTGGGCAGGTGGGTGATGGAGCTCCTGTGCATGGGGAAACCTTCTCCATGGGAGAAGCTCTTTTTTTGGTGATGATCAAGGCATTGAAGGTTGCAAACTGAGGTGCAGACCATCAGCAGTGTTTTGGGATGTGGTTGAAATCAGTAAGAAAATTTTTCATATTTTTAGCATCATGGTATAAACCAGGGCTGGTTCTTAAAAGCTCTTTTCTAAGCTAGAACAGCCCCTGAGACTAGCTGGGTTCTTAAAGCAGGACTGAACAATTTAAGCCAGCACAGCCAGGCTCACAGTCTGCTGGCAGATTTGCACATTATAGTGTAACAGAAATCAGCAGGAGTTTCAGCAGAAATCCTGCCAAATTTCCTTTACTCCTACAGTAATTCCACCAAAGGTGATAAAAATTTGTGGAACAAATGGGTAGCACTTTAATGTTTCTTTAAAAATTACTTTGATAATGTACACTGAGGATTAATTGTTTCAAGATTCAAATTATTAATCTCTGCTAGGACATCAGGATAAGTTCTCTTCTGTTTAAAAACAAATTCCACTTATAATTGCAAGGTCGAAGTTTCAATAAAGGAAACCCCTGGCAAACAATCATCCAGGAAAAAATTTTCAACAACTGTTTTAATTTTGCTAACAGGTTTTCAGGTGAGGTGAAGGGACACATCCTCAATCAGAAACCATCCCACAAGATTCCCAGTTCAAGGCCAGCTTTGACTTTTTGAGTTTTCCAAATTATTAATGCAAGGTGCAACTCTACAGTGGAGCCCATGTGAAGGCTGAAGGACAAAGCAGGTTTGGCAAGGGTTACCTGTGCTGTGCAGCCTCGTGAAGATCCCAGCCTGACAAGACAGCAAAGAAAGGCAGAGCTCTTGGCTTTACTCAGCATCCTTCTTCCCCTGAGTCTTGAATGGGAAACACCAATGACTCCAGGGTCACATGAAATATGTATAAAGCAACACTGGACCAGCAGCCTCCAGCTGTGCTGCAGGTGATGCTGGATGGCAGCTCTGGGAAGGTGTTTGCCACATTTCTTTGCCACATCAGCAAACACGGCAGGGTGTGGTGACACTTTTACCCCACCTCTGGGGATCTTGACTTGCTGACTGCAAAGAAGTTTTGCTTCTGGCAGAGGCAGAAGCATCTCCACATCCACAGAGCACGAGGGACTTCTCCCAGGATGGAAGGAGTCACAGAACAATTATCCCAGTCTCTGATTACATTAATAACCTACAAGTTGGCTTTGCACTGAGGAGCATAACTCTCCTTTCTTTCCTGCAGTCAGAAAGCTCTTTGGGTCTGCAGGAAGTAATAACAAAGTCAGAGAACCAGGTTTGTGTCTGGCTCGGCTGTGGAGCAGTTCCTAAGCTGGCTGCAGGGTTTGGAATATCTCTGGGTGCCCCCTCTCTCACATCCCTCTGCCAGCTTTGGGAGGCTGCAGCATCCAGGCACTCACTGCACTCCGGATCTACTCCTACAGTACCTCCTCGTGTCCTCCTCCTGAGCTGTGTCTGAGCTCAGAAATGTGAAACAAAGAGCAATCCTGCTGCTGATTAAAGAGCTGGAATTGAACTGGTAGGAAGTTTGCACATCTGGTTCTTTGTCTCTATTTCTGCTGCTTGTGCTATTGCAGAGATTACGCACTGTGTGAGTCACATTGTAACTTTTAATATTAACAGCCTGATTTCCCACACTTGCTAAGGTTTTTTTCTCTCTAGAAGCATGAATTACAAAAGATTTCTCCTCCTTCACTTTTGAAAGCAATTAAAAACAAACTATTTAACAAATCACTAGCTGCCAAGAAGTGTTCAAATTAGATCTTTTCATAGCCTTCTTATTTTTGATTTGGAACAGAACCAATTGGCTTTGAGATCTCTCCTCAAAAAGATACTTCCAACATTTCAGTCTATTGAAAGTTGTAAAACAAAAGAACTTCTAATGTTTTACAGTATGGCTTCAACGAGCTAAAAGAATTTCTAAAGATGTACATTTACACCAGGTACTGTTTGGATTCAATTCCAATGTCATGTTCCTAGATTCTAAAAGATAGGTGAAAGTTTGCTAATATCATTCTTCCCTCATTATTCAAATAAATGTTGATGCAGAACAGAGGGAGCAAAGAAAAGAGAACGGAAGGAAAAAATAATCACTCCCTATTTCTTAATAGTCTGGATAAGATGGATTTGTATGTTTTGGCTTTCGGTAGCAGAAGCAGAATTGTTCTATAAATGTCAGTTTGGACAGCAAGATCCAACAACTGGCTGTCCTACCCCCACCACTTAATTCTGATTATTGCCAGACAGAACTGACTCCTTCCAAGCAGCACTTGGAGAATGGTCCCATTGTCCAGGGGAAGAGGGGCTCCTGCTCCAGTGGAAACTCTGTTATCTCCCAACAGCTGCTTGCAGTTAACTGCAGCCCAACTTAAAAGCCTTTAAAGTCTGCTCCTTGTTTAGTCTTGGATGTATGGGAATGGCTCTGGGGAGATTAACCTGTTGTGGGCTTTGCTGGGCCATGGAACTGAGAGCTGAACAGGCTTCACCTTCACCACAGTGCTCCCAGACCTTGGGAATAAAACTTCTCTGTTCTCTTTGCCTTCCATAGCACTTGTAACTAATGAAAAGTTAAAATTTCCAGAGCTAAGTCAGCAGATGCCTATCCAAAACCATTTAGACAACCCTTAAAAAACCCACACATAATGCAGAGTTTTTGATACTAAAGCATGAGAACTGGAGAAAGAAAAAAATAGTGAACTCTTTCAGTTTTCTCTTTTCTCTCCCAACAAAATAAAAGGCTGCCTTGTATGGTTTTCATTCCTTTTGATTTTAAGTTATTCCTTGCAGACGAATACTAATAGTTACTTAGGATTCTTTCAGAAAAACAGATTTCTTGCCAGCAGTACTTCTCACCTCTTGATTCTTACAAACTTTAACAGGGAGTAATATCACCTCTCATACTGCTCCCTGCCACTTGGCTGAATTGTGAGCACACCCAGAAGGAGGCAGGAAGGTTTGGCTGTAATTAAAACGTGCTGCTGCTAACGGGACACAACTAAGGTAAGTGGGAGAGGATGAATGCTCACACACGCTGCTACATCTGCAGGGGAGCTGCAGCTGAGCTGGCAGGACAGATCCTTCAATGCCACCTCACTGCCACTAACAAGTTGTCTTTTTCACCAGGACTGAGCACAGTTAAGGCACTTGGGGCTTAAGTGACCCTAATTCAAGGTTAGAAGCCCCAGTGTTCCTTATCTTACCTAAGTGCAAGCTGCTCTGTGAAACACTCTACACAAGTGACTCCCCACAGCAGTGTATGGCAATGTTCAGGAGGACAAGGACACTGGAGAACTCTGCTTCTCCAGCATAACCTCCACAACTATCTCCAGATGGGAAGGAGCAAGAGGTTCAGGGTGATTCTGTTGTTCCTCTGTAATCTCTTTCCTATTCATAACTGAAGATTCTCAAATGATGTATTTTTACCAAGCAGACCTCGTGTGGTCCAATATCCCTAAAAGTTTAGGCACACTATGGTTACTGTAATAATTTACAAACTATTTGAACAAGCAGTTGCAAACAAACAGCAAGTTACATTTGCTAAGTTTGCAGACTCTTCCTATGACAAACAAGGAAAGCTGGTTGAGTCTAGCAGAACTTTTTCAGTTCTTACATTGTAGTATTCCATTGATTTTGAACATTCTTCCAGTATTCGCTCACATCCTCTCCACTACAGCCAGCAGGCAGAGTGGCACCGAATTTTTTATTAGATTTGACCAGGTTATAGGGTAGGTTCTCTTCCTTTGCTCCAGTCTCTAGCGGAGCTCTATAACACAGTTAGACAGGTCTACTAGCCACTGCTGCCCTTGGTTTTAGGTTCAAAATGATACTGAGATATTTTGCATTGCTTGCTCTTCCTGAGAATTATTAAATGGGTCAGGAAATTGCACTGAGCAACTACAAGCCCTCCCCTTATGGTTTGAAAGTTCTCTTTGGCAGCCTGGGATCTGCCAGGAATAAAACTCTGGGATGCTGAGACCTTTGAAAGTGGCTGTGCTCAGAGCACATAACCCGTGGCAGCACTGTGGGGGGAAGGCAGAGATGTTGGATTGTCCACCCCAGGGAGCAGAGCTGACCTGAACTGCAGCATCCCAATCAGGAGCTCAAGTTTTGTGCCACCAAAATAGTGGGATGCACATGCCTCAAAATCTAACACAAATGTGTACTTAGCTCTTCTATCTTTTCTCTTCAGTCATAGCTGAGCACGTTTTAAACTCAACCCCCAGATTTTAAATTTACATTTTTACTACTCACACAATTAAACAATGGAAATTCTGTATGGGTTAAAAGAAAACCCAACCCAGCACCAAACAAGAAGGACATGTGCACATTTGGGTGAACTTCTAGGCAGAAAGAGAAATCCACATTTCTCCTGGGAGTTAAAACAATGCCCCAGAATTGGCCTCAGATGCCCAGTGTGGGTTATGATTAATGCAGAACACTGCTTCCTCCAAAGGAATGTGTTGCCTTCAAACAGAGCAAAACTGAAGGAAGAGATGAATTCTGAACCAAGAATCAACAGCAGCTACCACCCAGCAGAATCTGGGGAACAGCACAAGCGAAGATTATCCCACTTACACAGAGATGGACTTTCAAGACTGAGGGTAAAAGGCCTAACAGATTTGAAGAGAGATGAGTTTTTTCTGAGTACAGTGGGAAAGATTTGAAGAATTGGCCTTCAGCATGACAAAGAGCTGAAATACATTATCAACCCAGGGGACAAGCAAATGGATTGTTCCCAGAAATTTCTTTCCAAGAGATAATACTAAGGATGAGACTGAGGTTTTCTTTGGTTTTCCTTGGAGCAGTCAGACTGATGTCAGGCTGCCCAGATGGTAGTTCAACTACTAATTTATTTTCCACAGGGTTTCATACCCCAAGAACACATAAAATCAATTAATTAAGGGCCTGGATGCTCTATGAAATCAATGCAAAGGTATCTGCTGACTTCACTAAGTTTTAAAGCTGGTTCTTCAATTCCTTTGCTTTTCAACAGTGAATGTTGTTTACAAGGCAGGACATATTTTTAGTTTATAAATGCAACTTTTTTCAATACAACATAATTTTGGTACATTTACATGGGGAAAAAACCCCAATGCACTAAATCACTGCAACATCCCCACAGAAGAACGAGATAGATGCCTCGACATCTTCCCCTCACCTCGATGTTATAGTAATGAACATTTCATTTCAAACACAACCCTCTTCTTAGAAAAGATTTGGCATTGTGGTTAATGAAATTAGGCTTTTAAAAATAGAAATTATACAAATATACATAAATATAAATATAAAATTTTGATCCCTTAAATGAAAATAGAAATATGAATATTGTCCTGGGTTGCAGTGTAGGATGTACACAAAGTATTTATTCTATCACCATCTTTCATGAACTGTTCAAACCAGGTGGGGCAGTGTTTTCCAAGGCCCCCTTCCTTTGGGCTGTCTTCTGCTAATGGCCCATCAATGCCTTGCCCATGACTCACAGGTAACTCCCTCCAGGAGTTATCTCTGTTTAATGGGCCATCAAGGACCCACTTCACAACTCATCATCCCATTGTGAGATGCTCCACCCAGGGGGAGGAGACAAGTATTCTCACCTGGATATAAGCTGGGATTTGGAACTGTACAAGCAGCCCTTACCTACTGGATTCCCAGAGGACCAGAGCTACCAGACCTTTCTACAGGATCACTGCTTCAGGAAGACCACCTCATCTGGACTGCTTCCACCATCCTGCTCAGGTTGTATTCTGATTCTGTCAGTGGTCCTTTGTGTTATTGCATTTATTTTATTTTATTTTTACCTTTTTACCTTTCTTCTTATTAAATTGTATCTCTGACTTGGAGCCTCTCACTCGTTTTGCTTTCAAACCACGACAATATGAATATAAATGTATATATAGCAAGTGAGCTGTGCCCTGTTTAATTTCACATGCACGAATTGGTCCAATGCTGTTTCTTCAACTTTGTGGAACGATTAACTAGAAAAAAGGTGGTGGATTCAGAGGAACCTGGTGACAGCCTCCACAGCCAGCAGAGGTAACAATATTCTCTAGAGACTCCTGACAGGACATTCCAGGTAGCCTTTCCACCTCTACTGCTGCCCTGTGGCTGCACCCAAGAACCTCCATATCCTCTGAAACTGAGGGGCCCAGAACTGCTCCGAGTGCTCAAGGTGAAGCCACACCAGTGCTGGCAACAGCAGCGTTATCATGACCTCAGAATGCTTCCAAAATAGAAAGTGCTCTTTAAGTTCAATATTATTACTGCATGTATTTTCATGGCTATTTTCATAATTTTTCTCCATTATCTCATTCTTCCCCCGTGACAGAATTCCATATTCTATTAAAAACAAGGGGAAGGATCAATAGAGGTTAAAAAATCCTAAAAGCTTGGGTCTGTATGTGACTTCTGTGCAAGAATTTTAGTTAGATTTATCTGAATTTTTGAAATTATTGGATTCTTAAAACAACTCATCCTTATATAGCTACCTCTGCTCCTGGATAATCAGAGAAACTTCTTAATTGAAATTTTTCGCACTACTCAGATATAAACTGTTTCAATCAGGGAAATATTTTGACTGAAAAAAGGAATTTTAGTTGGAGCAGCTCTGGTGAAGCCCAGCAGCCACCTTGCCCAGGATGAGGGTGCCCTGCAGGGTGAGAGCAGCCTCAGTCCTGGCTCAGTGCCCACATGTGCTCCCTGCCCCAATAACCCCAGTGATAAAAATTTATCATTAACTCAAGCCCTTCTGGTTACCAAAAAGCCATGATGTCTCACAGGCTTTGTTGCTGCCACACCCTGAGTGTTTTCAACATCTGGATGATCCCAGCTGTGCCCCAAACCCAGCCTGACCCTGGCTGGGCTCCCTTTCCAATGACTCCCATGAACAATAATAATTTTCTCCCTTCATCCCCCAAAACCCTCACAGCATTCGTTTCAATTCCTCTGTGAAATGGAATCAGAGTGGTAAGAGGTCACCTACAGTAAGCTGATTTTTGCTTTCAGGATCTCTTCCCACTATGCTAATTCCAAAGCTAAGGTCCATGACCATTATTAGCCCACACTTTTTATTCCTGAAATGGTGTGCAGCAGGGCATTAAAGAGCCTGCCAGCTAATGCTGTGAGTGTGGGCAAGTAAGAAAACTAAAAAAGCATCTTTAATAATGCCATAATGATCAAAATTCTGGTCAGGACTGTAGCATATGCACAGTCACTAGAGCAGCATCAAGCCAGTCAGTAAATCTTTAGTTCTTCTCATTTCTCTGCCCCTGTGTTGGTTTGAGGTTTTCACTTTGAGACCTTTTCATTTGTTTTTTTTTGGTTTGGATTTTATTTCTGTTTGTTTTTAATGATTTTTTCCTAAGAATTGTAAAATATTCTAAATTTATTTCTTAGCTTGCATTATTTAAAGGAACTGAGTTTAGTGATACTCTGGATCTGTAAATAAGCGACAATCAAATTACTACAAAAAGGCTAGAAAAAAAAATTTCTCAGTTTTTAATTCCCTCTAACTGAAACTTAGTCCATATTTTCTTAAAGTAAAGCATTTGCTAAAGCTTCAATTCTATATCAGGCAGTGACATTAGAGAATTCTGCAAGCATAAGATTTGTCCCTTATCCAGGATTTCTTTCAGGATTAGAGGCCTAAATTAGCAACTCCAATAGCAGAGTTGCAGTTGCTCAGTTACATTTCTATGGGAGTTACTGATCTGAACTGAAAATCCACACTGGGGAGGCTCCAGTGGAGGAAATGTCCACTAATGCTTCCAGCTCCTTGGAATCCTCAAAAACCGGGACAGGCAGGATGTGAGGAATGTGTCTGTGAACAAAAAGTGTCTGTTGTTGTTCTCAGACACAGCTTTGGGTAATCTTGAAAAATGTGGAAATAGCCTAATGAATTGTGGTTTGTTATCCTGGGATTTAACTGTTCAGAAGTGGTAAAATATCAATTAACATTTCCAGGGCTGATTGTGTGTGCTGGCCCTTTGTTCCCCTCTGCTGGCCTGAGGCAATCTGAAGGCAAGAACAATTTCCCAAGTTAGGAAGAGGGATGGAACACATTAGTAATAAGGTCAAGATGAGAAAGATTGGAACAGAAGGAAAAGATTGCTAAGAGAGCTTGCAAAAAACCCCAAGAAACGAATCCTGCACCAAACACCACCATTATCTGCTGAACACAGCAATGCATTTGTGCAGTTTGGGAGGTTGAATTTTGGTTTGTGACTGTGAGTTAGAAAGGAATAGACAAAAATATAATTTTCTTAAAAGGCATCAAGAGAGGAAATTATACAGATCAGTCTGTGGCATCTCAAGAATTTATCTTGGATACAGAAATATATTCAAATAGAGTGGCACCAGCTGTATCCCGGTACAAGATGAGGTGAGAAAAAAGTAGGAAAAAAAAAGTAGTATAAAAAAAGTAGGAAAAAAGTAATTTTCTCTTCCAGTTTGAGTGAAATGTCTCCTCAGCTAAATGAAGAGAGGAAGGGATAAAGCCCTCGGATAAGTTCAGATTTCAGAACAAGTATCTTTGATGGTTTAGGGAGCTGAACTTACGGAAATTGTTGTTCAGGGTATCCTATGGCTGCAAGAACCCATGAGGGCTCATTCTGACCAAGAGCAGGACTCTGCACCAGAAATGTAGGAGAAATCACAGCACTGACACCTTATCCTTCTTCAGGCAGAGTCAATCCTGCTGCTCCTCTTGCTCCAAGCTGAGGAAGCACTAATTCATGGGGATAATAAACACTAATAAAACATGTTTGAGAATAGTGACGTAGGGAACAGCCAGGTTCGTCAGCACTGGGCTGGATTTTGAACCCTGACAAAATCATAAAGAACAAATTTATGAACAACTCTCAGCAACCATAACAAAGGGCCATGCCCCACACAGTACACCACGCCTTCCTACTGGAACAGAACATTCCTTTGCCATCCCAGACAGAACATTCCTTTGCCATCCCAGCCCCTGGGGGTGGGGGTTAAGGAGCATTATAGCCAAATCCACCAGTCTCCTGAAACCCGTGGTCTTGTCTGGCACCTGCCTTCCCTCTGACATAATTTCTTCTTTACTCCTCTGCTTGTGACAGAGTAAACAGGTGCTTCAATCTATTGAAAAAAAAATCAAAGCATGTACAAGGATGCCTGGCCTGTGCAGCCTTTCTGGGATGCTTTCCTCTCATACCTGGAGAGACCAGCACTAAGAAGGCATTAAAACCACTCATTTCCCCTGCTGCAATACCATGGTCTCTAATAGGGACTCATCCAGAAATTAATCTGCTAAACTTATAAGGTATATCTGTGCAAGAAAACCCCAGAGGACACATAAACTATCCAAAATGCTAAAAACTGATTTTGCTGGAGCTCCCTTCCTAATTGCTGAGGTGTTCATACAATAAACCTTTCCTTGCTAATAACACTGAGAACCAATTATGAAGACAGCCACTATAGTTGTTTCTCACTAATATTTTACATGTTTATGGTTTGGCATTTTTTTCCCTCCTCACAATGTTACAGAGTTGTCTTTGTGAAGATAAAACGGCAGGATGAGTCACTGAGACCATTGGTTTTCCAAATACATGATTCAAGAGGGCTGTAAGGAGACAGGAAAGAAGGGAGTGCTTTAGGTTTGAAATACCGATTCAGGCTGAAAGAATAGGATTTCCATGCAAGTGTGTGACACCTTTCCCTGCACTACAAATCCTGGGGAACATATGGGGGGTTTACAGGGCTTTAAAAATGTACTTATTATAAATTTACTGTTTACTGACACAGTCTGAAAGGTTTCTGACAGCAATCTTTCAGTTTATTTACACAGTCAATAGCAATCTAACGTACCAATATATATTTTTAATCCACCCTGTCCATTCTTCCAAAAATCACAGCCTTCAGGTTTTGCTTACACCAAGTTTTTCTCCTGAAAACTCTGGAAGCGCTCAACTAATTAGCATTGATGTAAGGCTGTCTTGTTTCTGTAAATGATTTACAAGATGTGCTCTGATTATTCTTCAGTACCTGATGCATTCCTTTCTACTCAACCACATTTAATGCATTTCAATAAAGATACGAAATTATCTCCCCAGGAATGTGACTCAGCCAACAATGTCACGCACTGTACCACTGGAAGTTTTGTTCCATTCTGCATTGGTTAATTATAAATGTTTTTTTTTCCTAATGCATGTATTTTGGAGACTAATGAAGAGAAGGGATTCATTTCTCACAGAGGGTGACAGCAATCGTCGTTAGGTGTTGAGCAGACTTCTATAAAACTGGTTAGCAACAACAGGACTGTGAAAAGTTTATAGGAGATGCTTTTTCAAATGACTGTCTGTTGTAGCTGCTTGTCTAAAAGATTCCCCACCTCAGATATACTCTAAGCAGCCTTTTTAGGATAGGTTTTCTCACTGTCACAAATACACAAATGGCACACAACTTCCTGGCCAACACATGGAGCAAAAGATGTTTTGGCAGATGTGACCCTTTGAAACAAGTAAGAACTTGAAAGAAACCAACCTAAAAGCAGATCTAGGGATGGTGGCCAGATGTAAAATGCATCCTGATGCTGAAGGATCACTTTTGTCTGAATTTGGGAAAAAAAAATACAGATAAGTGAAATACAAAGAAACTTGTGCAGGCAAGCTCTTTTGTACAATCATAAAGAAATTGTCCATGGTTTTGGGTACTTGTACCCAAGTGCTGGATCCAGCAGCGATGCTGGGAACCTGTGAACTAAAGTTTCCTCAGGAGAGGATTTGGTTATAAAACCTTGCTTTGGACAACTGCTCTAACCAAGACTGTTGTTAGCAGATCTAAAATCCAGAAGAAAATAGGAATAACCAAGTCTTTGGACTAAAAGTGGCTGAACAGAATTTAAAAACTTCAAACCAGCAAAATGTATGGTTTAAAATCTGGTTTACACATTCTAGAATCGTGATTTTTAAAGTTACAATTTGGCCCATATTGCCAGGGATAATAGTGCTTTATATCCTGTGCCTGTGTTCCCAAATCCTGAGCTAATCCTCATGCAATTCCTTGATCCTGTTTTATCAGCAAGAAGCATGATTCAGAATTAAACGTATTTGCCAAATCTGAATCTGTCATCACCAGCAGATCATCTGTCACAAAAAAACCCGTAAATCTTACAGTGAATATTTCTAAAGCATAAACTTGCTACAAAAATGAATTTAAAAAAAATTAAAAAAGACATTTAGGCTGGAGCACCCAGTAGCAGGTCACTTCCACCTAACATTCAATGACTGCTGGTTTGCAGGTACAGATCGTGCTGGAGACAAACCCCATGTTTATTTACTCTGAAATGTGTTTTTAACATGCTGTATTGATCAAGGTATCTCCATTCCTGAAACATGAGGGCTTAGACTATAACAAAACTACATATTTATATCCTGGTAATGCCCAATCACTGCACAGAGAGCAGCAAATAACCAGCTCTCATACCTCCAAGAACAAGAATTGGTGGGGTTTTTAGGCAAAGCCCTTTGGAGAAATCAGGGAACAAGAGAAACCTCAAATCCCAGAGCAGACCACTGCATGATGGGAAAGCATCATATCCATATCCAGGACACAAAACCAACAATCTCTTGTCAGCAGGTTCAGGAGAAGCAAATGACTCTGTGCTTCTGCTGGCAGGGTACAAGGGAAGAAAAAAGGCACAGCTTTGCAGAGGAACAACAAGGCAACAAAGGATCAGCTATCAGCTCCCCAGCACCTCAAAAGTGTCACTGCTGAGTGTCCAATCACTGATAAACCCCTACACTGCAACTGGAAATAAAGGATTGCAAACTTATTCCTACAGCCTCAAATACATATTTATGAAGGAAAGTAAAGAAAATAATACATCATCAGTTTTCAAGAGGTTTTATAGCAACCCTTTATCCCATTAACCTCTGGTAATTTATAACAAGCTGTCATATCATTAACACAGTAAGTCAATAATTGCTGTCACTACATTTCCAACCCTGTGCTCACAGTGCTCCCCCACTTCAGCAAGAGGGATGATTAATGAAGCTTTTGCACAGCCTCTGATACTTGTATTTATCTTTCAGCAAACACTAAGTTCAGTTGATCACAGCACATGGGAAATTGACTTTCTTTTGCATCAATTGCCAAGAGAACCAGGATGGCCATACCTGGAAAGTTATTTTACTTCATAGTAGAAGGGAAAAGGAGAATAAGAATCAAATGCTTGCCAAGGTCTTTTTAAACTCACATTTTCCTCATATAACTGTTTTCTGTCAAAACAAACCTTCATTCAAAAATGAAACTAGCTCTCTTCACTGGAGAAATAACCTTCACTATGCAAATCAATTCACTTTTCCAACCTTGCAAACAAATGCTTCCAGAAACAACAAAAAATAATGAGAATCCTATTAGCAGCTTTGCTGCTCCTTGCACCCGAACCTCCCAATAGCTGCAACAAAAGCATCAGGAGCAGAGCAGAGCCAATGCTGAGCACTTTGGAAAACCAAAGTGGAATCAGTGTTATAGCTCAAATCACTCAATGCTTACTTGAATTAACAGAAGAGTCAAGTGAGTCAAAGCTTCTCATCACCCCCCTGTCCCAGCAGAAAGGAAAATTCAGGTACTTTGCAAAATAAAAATTAAAACCCTAAACAAATACTGAGATTTCCTGACTACAGCCTTTCTTCTTTTCCTTTAAAGGCTGAATTTTAAGTCAATTGAGAGACAGATCTGTTTTTCATAAAGTTGTCATTACTTTTGTACTTTGGGGGCGTATTTTATGTTGCTGCGAAATTCCTCAGCTTCACTGCTCCAAAGGAACAATACACTGTTCCCAAATTCAGATTCTCACGTTCAAATATCAACCCTGCCACCAACCAAGTCATGTCAGTGCCTTAAGCAAAGCAGCCCTCCAGAATGAGCACTTCTAGATGAGTTTCCATGTTGGAGTAGATTCAGAATACATCATTATGCTCTGCCGCAAGGAGTTCAGTTAAAGAATAAAGACCCAGATCCATTGATGCCATGAACCACCCTGCCAGTGTGGGGAACAAGGAAGGCAGGGAAGCACGTTTGAACACTCCCATATCCACTGGCAGACCAGGCTCTTCTGCAACAGGAAGTGTCATCTTGAAAAAAAGTGTAGTTATACTAATATCTCATTAATAGGTTCCCTCTTTACTGGGACATTAAGCATTTCAAAACACTTTATATAGGCAGAAATCAGATTTAACACCCTGGTGTTCAAATACCAAGAGGGAACAAAATCAGGTTTAAAATCTAAAGATGATTTTTACTGTGCAGGTGCTGGTGAAATGCAGATTTTTGAAGGAAACGAACATCACCTACATTAATATTATCTCACCTTTCTTTTGACAAAGTTTTTATTTAAACTTGTATGAAACACTAATTTTAACAAAGCAAAAACTGAACCCCAAAATCACCCACCTCAGAAGCAGTGATTCAAAATTCCTGCCTAGAGCCCAAATTTTATTTATCCATTTAGTGACAACATTCATGTGCACACATATGCATTAGAGAAGATCCTTTTCCAAGGTATGGAATACAGTACCCTAGATATTTAAGTATTTCTTTAGCAGACTTTAAAGTACAACAAATTTACATTTTATATATGTTATTAGACATATCAAAATATCTGACATTTCTGTAGAAACACATTAATGAGATACTCCAGAGACCAAGATTCATGGTAAATCAGTCCCCTCAAAGAAAATTCCTCACTAAATACATAACAAACTGTCTCACAGAGAAGAAAAATTAAAAAAAAATAACAATGCTTAAGTGGAAAGCATTTTGTTCATTTCCTTTCAAGCCCATTTTCTAAATATTATTGTTTGTATCAGCAATGTTTTATAACTCTCTAATAAAAGCTGCATTTATTGTTTATTCAAAGGTAGTTTTCAAACACTTTTGACCATCCTTGTAGGGCCTCAGATCAGTCCTGCCAGGAGTGGTCTGAGGGTGTTAAAGTTGGATTGGAAGGATGAGAGAGTCACTGCAAGCCTTAAATCCAACACTGACATTTGGCTCAGCCCTGGACAGCAAAAAAAAAATTGTATTTCCAGGTCAGAAACTCTGCAGCCTTTTCACCTGCGGAGCATTGCAGCAAATTCTTCCTTTCCACAGAGATGAGATCTGAGAGCAGTGCAGGAAAGGGAACAGAGGCACCAACTGGCCCAGCTGCTGGAGGGTTCCAAAAAACTCCCATTTCCAAGCAGAAATCAGAGCTTCAGCTGGAGGCTCAGGTTTGGAGAGCAGAGTGAAGAGTCATTTCTCACCACACAGAAGGGAGTAAGAGGCCAAAAAACCCAGCTGACCCCAAAGGCCAGTATGGGGTGTGCTGTGGGTCACGGGGAGTGCTCTGGGAACCCAAACACACCCAGCAGGGCTCACTCCCTGCTCCCAACCCAAGCAGTTCCAGGAAACCGATTCCAGCTGACTGGAAACCGATTCCATGTCGACTTCTCCACACACCTGGAATAGAACCTACAGGTGGAGCTGCATCAGCTGCTGCTCTAGGAAAGGCTCTCCAAGATGAGGCTGAAACCAGAACCTCCATGGACCCTTTTTGTCACATTTTCTGGTCACCTGTACACAGGGAAGACCCAATAACATGTTCCTCGTTGCACAGGAAATCCACTTCATGCACTCATCCCTGAGAGTCCTGGCCCAAGCTGGGGAAGAATATTTGTTTTAAGCTGTAATTTAGAATCACTCCTGTACAGGTGTGAACCTGTGACTGTCAGGGCCCCATCACTTATAATCATGCAAATAAAAGAAAATTCTATGACCTGTCAGGTGTTGACTGTGAGGTTGTCAGAAGAAAATTAGCATGTTTTCCCAAATTAAAGAAAGATATTTTAAACACATTCTGTCTCAATTAGCCAGACCATTCTGACACCCACAACAGGTCTGATATAGAGACAAAAAGGGTCTATTTTCACTCCAAGGAAGGAGAACTTCCCCTCTCACCACCTGTGCACTGCAGAACACTTCTGCTTTTGTTTCCAAGAACATGGAAAGAACTTTGAAACAATTTTTAAAAATAAGATACCAACAATTTATGTTTATTTTCTCATATAAAAATAGCATATCTAAATATCTTGCCACTGCCTATGAGAAGAATACATGAAAAATATGCAAAAAAAATTGGATGAAAAGCCAGCATTATGCATTGGAATCTGTACCCCTCAATTCTGACAGTTCTACTACACTCCAACCAGTCTGTCCCACAAAGTCAGCCCTGAGTGGAAAAAATCTCATGGCAAACTAAATTAATCCCTCTCATGGCATTAGGACTGGAGATATATAGATATAGATATATAGATAAATTATAGATATATAGATAAATAGATATTTAATAAATAAATAATTTAAGTAAGGATGCTTAGATGTTATGAAGTCAAATTTCTCTCAGCTTGCAAACTTGTATGTTTTGTGCTCTTTTTGAACTCACTACAACATGTCTGTATTGACAAAAAAAGGGAAAATCACACAATTTCTCTAATGTAGTTATCCTATAAATCAAAGGAATACAAGAGACCTTCTACCTCCTACAATATCTGTGACATCCCTCCACCTCCCCTTCACCTTCCAGGCCTCTCCTGAAGCCCATGGGATAAGCCCCTTTGCAGTAACTGAAAGTTAGCAAATTCCCAGCATTTTGGGTGGAGGGACATTGCCATCCCTGCTTCCAGTGGATGTGCTCCTTCCGTTCCCTGCCTGGGAACACCAGACTGGAGCCACACTGCCTAAAGTGACCCTGAGCTATGGGCAGAGCTTGTATAGGTTCTGAAGAACAAACATCTTATTAGAAGCTCTTTAGCTGAGAATTGTGTGCATTTAGCAGCGCCTTATGAAACTCCTTTGCCCCTCCCAGTTTTTCACCATTTTCAATGCCTGCTTTTGGGGCTAAGGTCATCAAGGGACTGCCTTAATTATCGGCCAGCACTCAGCACTGGGATGTCTACCCACACATTGCACTTTCAGTGTAGGGCCACAGGATTTTTATTTTGCTTTTTTTCAGGTTTACAGAGCAAAACAATGCAAGTGTTTGTATCTTGCATATATTATAACCTGATACAGAATATCCACTGCTGGAAGATGCCAGCTTTTCTCTCCCAGATCTCTACCACACTTCTGAACCCATTTCAGAAAGTGCTCTGTGTTTGTGTGGATCATGGTTTTATATAATGGTCACAATAACTGTGTTTCTGCAAACAGAAGAATTTTGCCAGGTAGAGGTTAAATATGACAGGAGTATGGTACAGAGCAGGGTCTATTTCTGTCTTTTCCCACTAGCAAAGCTCACATTTCCTGGGCAGAATGACAACTTCCTTTAACACAAGCCAGCTCCAGTTTTTAATAGGGAACTGTAATAGTTGTTAACCCTCAGGTCACCTTCCAAGCACAGAACCCATAAGCCACTTTCTAAAATAACAAAATCATGCTTGAACAGGATGTGTGCTCAACATATCAATGCTATGATATAAAATAACTGCTACTTAAAATAGACTGTTTCTCCTCATTACTAATAATTACAAATACTTATTATTTCACTTTATGGTAGCAAACCACAAAAACTAAGAGATCATTTGAGAGCAGCATCACCTTTGAGATATTTGGGGGGAAAGCTACTTACTGAGTGAAAATTATTTGCTTTTTCTTTTCTTTTTCTAACTGTTTCTCTTTCAGATATCATAAGCAGGAAGCTTGCAAGGCACAGTATGTGAATTATCTTGAAAAGAGGCTGTCATCTTAGGTTTATGGAAATGGAGTAAATCTCCAGCTTAAACAGAATGAGAATAATGACTTCCTTTATATTCTTTCAGCATAGCTTTAAGAGCAAACACAAATCATCTGGGTGATATTTCAAAATCAAACTGAAATACAGGGTATATGTTGCAGTCATCATATATAGAAAGGCTTGTGCTGTTCTCAGAAAATATGATTAACCAGGTTCAACAAGTGAGCAAAGAGCCAGTCAAATAAATACAGCTTTCCCTGCAAGTTCTACTTGCTGAGCTGGGCTATTTACACCATGCATTAGAATTGCCATTTCCATGCCCACAGCTCAGCAAAGGCACCACGCTTTCAGAACAGACACAGCAAGCAGGGTCCAGAACTCAGGAGCTGACAACTACTGAAATAGACCTCTGGTGCTGTCAGAATTCTATGGCTAATTGGGATAGAATTAGTTTAAAATATCTGCCTTTTATTTGGGACAACATGACGATTTTCTTCTGACAAACTCGCAGTCAACACCTGACACTACCTCAGGTACTGGAGAGAGCAGATCCCAATACCAGAGCAGGACCCTTTCCACTTCCTTTAAGGACTGGGACCTGAAATTTTCAGAAGAGGCCAAGTACTGAGCACGCGGCTGAAGTAAAGATGGGTGTTGTGCTGCTTTTTCAGGAAAACAAAAAAAACCAAACAAACAAACAAAAAAAAATTGCAGTTAGCTAAACCTGCATTGCTGCTCTTAGGAACATATCTTGATCTTTAAGAAATAAAAAAGCTGTCAGGTGCAAAGACACACAGAAGAAGCTGCCTGACAGCGAGTGGTGCCCCTCTGTCCCTCAGGACACTGGGCATCCCATCATCAAACATTTGGGACAAGCAGGAAACAACACAAATTCCCTCCCCAGTTGTCATACCAGCAAGGCTTCTGGTCCTTGTAAAGTAAGACTTGTTGCTTCAAAATAAACATAAATAATGTATCTGCTGCAAATATAAAAGAGGTGGCAAATAGCTGATTTATGAACCACATCCAGCAGTTCATAATTCCCCATTAAGAGCCTAATAAAAACTACTTATCTCAAAGTGCTGCTTCACAGCCTGAACTCCATCTGATAAAGATATAACCAAAACTCCTCTGGTAAACTCAAAAGCTTCACCACCCTCAAGGTATCCCACAGTAGTGGGATTGTACATACAGCACCAATTCTGAAAAATGTTATTTAAAACATTTTCAAGAGAACACTTTCTGCCACTTTAAAGATTACACAGGAGCATTCTTGGTGCTTTCCCATGCACAGAGAGAATTTGCATTGCTTGAGGTGATTTCCACTTTGAAAAACTTCTAAATCACTGAGGAGCTGTCCCTGACAAAGATTTTTACATCTTTGGGTAACCACTTTCCCTTTGAGAATTTTCTTGTTATTGTGTAATTCCCCTTTTGAAGATTTGCATATTGATGAAGGAGCGCCTTTGAAGATTTCCACATTGGTGGGATGGGAGCAGCCCTTGGAAAAAAGCTCCCATTGTGGATGATCTACCTCCAAAATAATGTGTATCAACAGGTTATTGCCCTTTTAAAAACATCTTCATTGCTGTCTTCATTTAGTGACACAAAATGCTCTTTCTTAATGCACACAAAGCTCTCACTTTTTAAAGCTCCTGGAAAACAGATCACAAAAAATTTGAGTTCTTTGTCTCCAGAAGTTCTAACAAGAATTACCAAAGAGGAAACAGGGAGCTGAAAAAGTGTTATCAATTTTTTCCTGCCATGTGTGTGTCACTCATGCAGCAGTATGGGGGGAGAGAGGAAATGTCCCACGTAGGCTCAACTGGAGCTCTCTGCTAGGATCCTTCAGGACAGCAGCACTAAAAGCCCCTTATTTGGACAATTCTGCCTCAAAACAACCAAATGCTGAGTTTTGGTTGTATTTGTTTTTATTCTTTCTTTAAGACACTTTTTTACTTAGTCAAACCAACCCATTCTAAACCACCAAATTTTAGCAGAAATGCAACAAAATAATTTGGCAAGCTTGACTTAACAACCAAAATATACCCAAAACCCAATTTGCAAGATACTTTCCAGTTCCAATTAAGCATGAGTGTCCAATAGCCCTTCCAAGTGCAAGAACAGCCAGGAAAAAAAAAGTTTTTTTAGTATTTTATAATGTAGCTAACATTCTGCACACAGCAGTTAAATCTTCTGGCTTGCTTTACATGCCAACAAATAGAGCAGTTACTGGTGTAAGAAACATTTTTTTATATACTCTTGTGGAATTCTGAAGTATTCATTCAAGGAAATGCAAGAGAATTCCCATGCAAGTACAAAAATATAAATTCAATGTACACATCAACGCACCAGCCTCAAGTCAGCAAAGCCTGAAATAAGTCAAAGTTGGTGACAGGAAAATCTTCTGAAGAACCCTCGAGTATCCTGATGATAAAAATGAAATTTAAAATGTTTATCCTGTAATGTAACAGTGAGAGGCCACCTCCGTGGCACCTCCCCCCCAGACCACCTTAAAAACAAAAAGAGCTCCATTCAAAGAAGCCCGGCACCGCGTCCCCCTGCCACCCCCAACGACGGAGTGAAAGAGACCAGCGGAGCAGCCGTGGCCGCCGCCGCCGGAGCAGGAGAGGGAGGAGCCGGCCGCCCCACCCAGGTTCGGCGCGGGGAATCCCAGCCGCCCGCAGCCGCCGATGCCGGAGGCTGCCGACACCCCCGCTGAAACCAGAGAGGGGAAGAGCAGCCCCAGCCCCCACCCGTTGCCGCCGCCAAGGCCGAGAGAGAGACCCCGGCCGCCCCCCCCAAGTTTGGCACGGAGAATCCCGGCTGCCCGCAGCCGCCGCCGCCGGCGCGGCTCCAGCCGTGGAGCCGCCCGCCCCGGGCCAGACCCCCCCGCCAGACCGCCGCCTCGTTCCAAAAGAAAGAAACCCACGCTCGCCACGTTCCACCCCCACCTCACAAGCCCCGACCCAAACCCCCGCAAACGTTGACGCCGCTGTGAGGCAGCGTGAGACCCCCGAGACGCCATGACTACTGCAAAACTGCCATGCGGTAGCAAGAGTCTCCAGCCGCCCGCCCCAACTAATCCCGCATGCAAATAAAAGACTCCAGGTGCATCTCGGGATACCGTTTAACACCAAAAACCCCTTATAAAATAAAAACCAAGCAAAATTGAAACGCACAGAAACCAATTCTAGGCCGTGTGGACCCTGGAGTATCGAAAGAGCTGATTTCTCCGGTTTTGCTTACTAGCTGTAAGTTAAAAAGACCAAACCAGAGATGAGACCCCCGGAAGAAACAAAAGAAACCAAGAACCCTGGGGATGCTCCCAGCGAGGGCGGGTTCTCCAACTCTGTTGAACTGCCTGCAGCAGAGCTGATAAAGACCCTTCTCCTTCACGGCGCACGGGCAGCCAAAAACCCCTCGAGCAAATATTAAAAGAGCTGATTAATAAAGGCGTTTTAAGGAGATTAATATTTTCTCCGCCCATTTTTATTCATAACGCTGAGGTCAGAAATAGCTCAGCTGATGTCAAAGCCACATTTACAAAGCCTTTTAAAAACCAAATCTGGATGTTTTAATTAACGGAAATGAGGTTTGCAGCCATTGGCTTTGTTGTATATGAAGAACCTGGAGTTTCTGTCCATCCACACCTCCTGAAATAAAAAAGAATTCAGCCATTGTCATTTTATGAGGAGAAAAAGGACAAAAGCCACTAATGCAGAAGTGAAGAGGGGAGGCAGTGTGGGAGGGGGAATAGTTCCATCAAGAAAAGGAGGGATTGAAAGAGTTTGATCTGTTGCTTCAGAAGAAAATGAGGATTATGATCTCAACTGAAGCAAATATCCTGGGCAGGTTTTTCATAGTGATTTTCAATAAATCACCACAAGTTGTAAGTTAATTGCTATGAAAAATAACATTGTTTTCCCCATGCATGTCCATGAGATCACTTTGTTACTGTAAGCATGAGCTTGGCTGTCAGGGATAATTTCCTGAATGTCTCTGAAGGTTTCCTATTGCAATACAAAAGAATTCATCCTTAGGGAGCAGGGCAGGGCAAGAGAAGGGAGAGAAATGAGCATTGACACCCTTCATTCATTAGCAGGAAACTGCTAAAGGTTGGCAGTGATTAATCAGATTAAGTAACTATTGACCAGCCACAGTTAAAAAATATTTAGTGGCCTGCTCTAGAAAGCTGGAAGGAGATATTTCATCTGTTCTCATGTAAATTAGTTTCCTTGGTTTAAAACTATCTTCTTAAGTTCATGTTAAATTGTTTAAATAATATTATTTGAAGAACCACTCCCCATCACAACCCTTGAAATGGGCGCTTTGAAGAGATGTTCCCGTGTGAAGTTTCAGTCTCTTTTTCCTCCAGCATCTTTAACTTCTACCATTTCTCACCCAGATATCTCCCCATATTTCAAACTGACACAGCATTTAACATTAGTTTTAAATGGCTGCCCACCAAAGCAAAGATCTCTACACAATTTCTGGCAAACCAGAAATTCAGTTTCTAATAAAGCCTCAAAGAAAAGGAAAGCACAACAAGAACTTCTGGAAATGCTCCATGGAGCTTCAGTTTCTCTTATTGGACTTCATCAGTCAGTCAGAAAGCAGATTTCTGGTTTCTAACAAAATGCTCCTCTTCAAAAAAACCCAAACAAACAACCAAAAAACCCCCCAAAAACCCAACCCAAACAAACAAACAAACAAACAAACAAAAAATCAAAACAAACAAAAAAATCAAACCAAAACCACCCACCCATAAAAACAACCCCCCCTACAAAAAACCCCACAAAATTCCCAACCAACCAAAAACAACCCACACAAAAACCCCAAACCAACCAAAAAATACCAACCCAACAAAAACCAAACCAAAACAAAAAACACACACCAAAAAACAGGAAAAAACAAACAAACAAACAAACAAATTCAACCAACCAAAACTAACCCACACAAAACCCACAAAAAATACCAACAAAACAAAACCAAAAAAACACAAAACCATAATAAACATACAAAAAAAATACCGAAAAACCCACAAAAACAACCAATCAAAAAAACCACCAGGCAAAAAACCCCTCAAAAATCTGAAAATACACATTACAGGTAACTTTGGTCCTGATAGCCAGTGGAGATGGCAAAAACAACATTGCTCTTCTGTATGCTTTTATTCAAATTTTATTTCTGGCACATTTCCCCAGTGGGGGCACAGACTTCTCCAGGGCATCTGAGGTTCTGCTGCAGCCCTAGAACCCAAAGGACAAAGCTGCTCAAAAACCTGGGCAGCTGTCATCAGCATATCCTGACAATCCCCAGGCACAGACAGGGGCAAAACACCCCAAACCCACAAATACCAACAAGCACTAACCCCAAAGAGGTGTCATCAACCATTTCATATTCTGCCTATTCCAGGGGAAGGAGAAAAGCAACCCTAATGAGTCCTAAAGGCTCCTCCTCATTCCTCAAATCCAAACCATTATCCCCAGTGCAACACCTCACATAAATCACTGTTTGCAGTGATTTTGTTTGCGGCCCAAAGTCAGCCTTCCAGAAACACCAAAATTCACTGCATCGTGTGGCATGGGCTGAGCTCTGAGCACAGCAACCCATCTTCCTAAAGCACCACGAGTACTCCTGACATTAAATACTACAGCCTTAAAAATCTGCCAATTTATGCTTTAACCACTGTTTTGGTGTCTAAACTGCAACAGTTTCAGCAGTGGCTGCCCCCTCACAGAGGATCATAATGACATCTTCTGGCTCTTAATTGCCATTAGTCACCTCCAAGGCAGAATGGATTGCTCACATGAGTGCCAGGGAGCCTGAAATACGTGAAATTAAGTTTCACTGACACCAGCGAGGTTTGCAAATGGTACACACCTTAAAATTCACCATTAAGTCCAAACCAAACATTGTACTTCTAAAATAGAGGTTATGGTTTAAAGCACCCAGTGGCTGAGACTGCTCTGAGATATTACCATAACGCATAAATTGCTTCACAATTAACAATAAATGTGCAAAGGCTGGACATTCTTCAGGAAGGAACCCCCTGACTTGCTCCAGGTGGGACAGAGGGACTGGAAAGGCACCCAGAGGAAAAAGACCTGGGGGTGCTGGTGCCGAGGGCTGGGCAGGAGCCCAGGGGTCCCGAGGCCAATGGCCCCTGGCTGTGCCCGTCCTGGGGGGGCAGCAGGCCCAGGGCAGGGCCCGTCCCCTGAGCTGGCCCTGCTGAGGGACACTGAGGGCTGTGTCAGCTCTGGGCCCTCACAGAGAGGGACATGGAGGGGCTGGGGGTGTCCAGGGAAGGAAATGGAGCTGGGAAAGGGGCTCAGCCTGGAGAAAAGGAGGCTCAGGGGGGACCTTGTGGCTCTGCACAACTCCCTGACAGGAGGGGACAGCCAGAGGGGTCGGGCTCTGCTCCCAGGGAACAGGGACAGGAGGAGAGGCTGAGGTTGGATATTAGGAACAATTTCCTCACAGAAAGGGTTCTCCAGCCTGGCACAGCTGCCCAGGGAGGAGTGGAGTCCCCGTCCCTGAAGGGGTTAAAGCCATGTGGATGTGGCACTTGGGACATGGTTTAGTGGTGGCCTTGGCAGTGCTGTATTAATTTAAGATCCTAAAGACCTTTTCCAACCTAAGCAATTCTGTTATTCCCAAAGAAATTCCTTCAGTGCCTCTATCACCCAGAGTCCCTGCTGCAGGCCGAGCACCCTGCCTGTCCCTGCTGACAGTGTCACCTGCACAGACAGAAAGGAAGCACCTGGAGGTCCTGTGGTATGATCAGCAGTACAACAACCCTCCTCACCTATTCAGATCCTACCAGGTCAGGTATCATGTAGGTTTCAATTTTCTGTTTAAGGTACAGCTTTGTGATAACCCTGATACTTTTAAGTCTCTTCACATACACTTGTGTGACAGGACAGGTTGTGTTTTGGATTAGATACTGTCACAGAAAATGTTCTAAATAATGAAACCTGGAAACCGTTTTACGATTTGTTATCCTAAATACATCCAGAAATTTTGTCCCAGCTTTCCCAGCTTTCCTCCTGTATTCAACACTGCTTTTACAGAACCAAAATTTCACGTCCATTTTTAATAATTTTGAGTGAAGCACGTCCCAGAAATGTTTCTTGGGGTCACAGTGGGTCTTACACAGGGATCAGTGACAAAATCACTACACGCAAAGTGCTCCATGGTGGGGAACATGAAATTCCTCAGCTTTTTGTTTGTTCTGGAAAGTACAACTGAACTGTTAGCATGCAATGTCCTCTATTATAAATGTAGGCATTTGGCGACAAAACACTGACAAGTTTGTAGGTATGTTTTATGCAACCACATTTTTCATGGAATTGAGACATCTTTTGGCTCTTCTATTTCACTAAAGAAACCAAAACAAACTGCACAAAAAGCCTAATTTCCAGCAAATATTCCAGCCAGCAACTGAGATGAACATTGCAAGACCCAGCCTTTAGTTCATGCTTAAAAAAATTCTTTGGTGTAAATATGGATTTAATTGTTTTCACCTTGCTTCCTTGTTCACTTTAGAAATATAAGGCCATGCAGTTAATTGTTCACACAAAAATCTCCTCGCTACGCAATTACACAATAATAGAGAATTCCAGGTTTATTCACACATTTGCTTTTTCAGACCTGTAAGAAATGAAAATATTTGAAGTGAAATTAGTTTTGTGCTGACAACTCATAAATTATGGGCCTTCAATTTGAGTTTGGGTGACAGAGAATGGCACCTAACCTTTCTATGTTCCTATTCCAAGGCAAAATCATCTTGAAAATACAGCCAGAGCAGTGAATTGCCTCTTCCACTGAAAATCAGGTGATTTTCATTGCTTGGGACTGAGGCACAGCTTAACAAGCTATTACAGAACGGTATCTTTGATTTTAAATTAAATGTCAAGCACAGTTATACAGTGGTGGAGTAGCCTGGGCTGTCTGGCAAAAGTGCAACATACTGCATGCAAAACGTCAGGAGATAAGATAGAGAAACCCAGCCAAGCAGAAAAGCTGAGCTGCAGGAGGGATGAGCCCAGAACAGGGACAGACAAGCCCTGCCACTGCACTTTCCTTCAGTGCTGCTGTCACTCGGCCCCTCTGAGCCCAGGGAGCAAAACTGGCCCAGGAGAGAGGGGATGAGCTCCGAGGGGTTTGCATGACAAAGGAAAGATTCATACACCTAAGGAAGAAGCTTCAAATTTTCTTGCTGAACAAATTGTTAAGTAAAAAAAAAAAAAACACAACCCAGAAAAATTCATGTTCCAATACCTAATTTTTTTTTGTAGCATGTGTGGTTTGTAGGGATTTGGGGGTGGGGGGTTTGGGGGTTTTCTGTGTGTTTGGGGTTTTTTGTTTGGTTTTGGTTTTTTTTGTTTGTTTGTTTGTTTTATGTTTTTTTTTTTTTTTAATTTGCAAGACACCTGTCACATATGGCAAGGAAAGTCACTAGTGCCCTTGTACACAGGTATGAACATCACCTTCATAAGCCCAAAAATCCATTATGCCACTTCAAGGTCAGATCCTAAAGTCCTTTTCCAACCAAAACAATTCAATGATTCCTAGAAAAATGCCCTCAGTGCTTCTGTGTCCCCAAGAGTTCCTGCTGCAGGTCACAGGGGAGCTCAACCCTGACCCCCCCACACCCCCAGACTGTGCTAGTATCTGTTCCCAGGGGTCACCTGGGGGCTGCAGGGACCTCTGTGAGGAAGGAACGAGGCTGTCCCATGTCACTCACTGCCAGTGCCACCACAGCCCCATGACAGAGCAGTGACACTGCCCAGCAGCCAGGGAGAAAACAACAAACAACCTTGAAAACACCTAAAAAAACCAGCGGAGAGCCCTGTTAGCTGTCAGAGAAGATGCATTTTGTACAACCACAGAATGGCTTGGGTTGGAATGGACCTTAAAGCCCAGCCAGTCCCACCCCTGCCATGGACAGGGACACCTTCCATTGTCCCAGGCTGCTCCAAGCCCCGATGTCCAACCTGGCCTTGGACACTGCCAGGGATCCAGGGCCAGCCATAGCTGCTCTGGGCACCCTGTGCCAGGGTCTGCCCACCCTGCCAGGGAAGAATTCCTTCCCAATATCCCACCCATCCCTGTCCTCTGGCACTGGCAGCCATTCCCTGTGTCCAGTCCCTGCATCCCTTGCCAATTGTCTCACTCCATCTTTCCTGCAGCTCCCTCAGGCCCTGTAAGGCCACACTGAGAACACCTCAAAGCTTCTCCTCTCCAGGCTGAACAATTCCAGCTCTCCCAACCTTACAGGCTCCAGGAGAGCCATGTTATCCCTTGGACAGAAAACAGATTTTATACAACTTGGCCAAAGCTGGCCTCCAGATAGTGATGACACCTCACCTGATCAATCGTCCCTCTGTCTTGTCACTGCTCCACCAAAACCAGGGTGTTTATGCCACCACTGAAAGCTTCACTGCAGTGCACAGTGGGAACAGCTGCATTTTGGCTGCTTTATGGCATTTAGATTTCCCAGCCTTTGTTAAATCTTGTTGCACAGATGTGCCAATAAGTGATCAGGAGCTCCAAATAACAATCAATAATCCATGCTCCTGATAGTCTAGCTCTACAATTTGTGCCACCTGAAGTTGTCACATGAGATGCTTTATGAAAAGATAGAGAGTGATACTGAAGGAAAGTTAAAAACCTGGTGTCATTCTCCAGGCTTGTGCCAGTGGGTGCAATGGGGGATTTAATCAGCCCACCAAATAAAAATAAAAGTTTCATGTGGTCGTGACTGATCCATACAGATTTCACTCTCAAGAGGCAACAGAGTGGTTTAAAATTTTGAAACATACAGCTTTTATAGCTACAGTTAATTTGGGACTTCTTACTATGAAAACATTTTAAACACCTGTCCTTTTTAACTTATGAAGTTATTATCAGTCTCAGTGAACAATAGAACACTGCACATTACTGCAGTAATTAGTAAACCATTTTCTCAAAAAGCTGAATTTTTAAAGAACATGACAATAAGCCCTTTCATCTTCATAAAATTTCAGGATCCAATATCAACAATTTCATTTCCAAAAGTCACAGGTGACAACCTGCTGCCCCCTCACCTGTGCCTGACATAGCTGCCACTGACATGAGAATGCTCAGCCAGGTGCTGAGTGTTGCTTGTTCAACCATTGCAGTTTCTAAGTAAAGTCAGTAACTATGAAATTTCCATACTCAAACTCATGTTAGTTGTCTATTTTTTGAATAAAAGTTGATAAAGAACTCTTAGAACTCTGATTCCACTTAGCAGCAAACCAAGAAACACTTTGCACTGCCAACCAACCCTCCACTGGGTAGAGTTTCCTGTTCACATCCAGTGACGACTTTATTTTAACCCCTCCTGGTCTTGTCAGCTTCAGTAAAACACAATTTGCCTGTCTTAGAGATATCTGAGCATCACATTTGCCTTACTCTGCTTTAGGCATCCTGGCTTGCATTTGCAGCCATAAATTATAGTCATATATAATTTACTGCATAACACACCACTGTTGTCTAACTGCATTGACCTGTGTAAGTTAGATTTATAAAGTCTATTTCTGGCTGTTACAAAACATTTTAAAGATATTATTGTAACAGTCTTGATCTTTCAGAAAATGCTCAAACTCAGGAAGTCTTCTACAACCCCCACTGAAACTGCCATACCGGAAGGAACGACAGTGACTTTCAGTGACAGTTGGATGCATCATAGAGCAGCCACCTATAAATCATGGAGAAAGCCCAGGAAACCTCTGGGGACACACATAGAAGTAATGTGATATTCAATGACATTACAATAGAAGTAATGTGATATTCAATGTCAATAAAGGGGAAGGGAGCTCTTTTACCCCAGACTGAAAAGAGAGCTGAAGCTAGCAGCAGGTTGACTTCCTACTCACCAGAAGGTTTCTCTTCCCACTGCTCACTGAGGAGAAAAAGCCTTGGAAGAGATCCCAAGCACTTTCTGAGAAACATTTAATTGAATATCTCCTTCTGACACAAGGGGACCACATAACTGACAATTCAGAGATGGGAGTGAGACTGAGAATTGATAGGTGTGCCTGCTGTCTATACCCTAAAAGCATTACTTTATAACTGTGGTACAAGGGTTAAGATCGAGCAAATGTACGTGAAAGTCAGCCCATCTTAATTCTGAAATAATTTGAGGCAACCTCTGAGGATCTTCTGATAATAAAGGTGTTCTTCCTCTTGGCAAGGTGGGATCGTGCTTGTAGGAAAACTTTGGTGCATCAGGGAACACCAGGAGGTCACTACAAAGGGAACATCAGGCACTGCACAAATATTTCAGGATCAATTAATTTTCTGAAGCAATCATGATATATTTAATGAAAAAGAATCATCCAGTCCCTTCAGGCAGGCCTTTTGCTTCAAGGAAGAAGGAAATTATGAGTTGCAAAAGAATAATAAATCTAAATAATGCACTGCTAAACAGGGGGAGCCCATGGTCAGGGACACCTTCCACTGTTACAGGCTGCTCCAAGCCCCAGTGTCCAACCTGCCAGGGATCCTGCCAGGGATCCAGGAGCAGCCACAGCTGCTCTGGGCACCCTGTGCCAGGGCCTACCCACCCTCCCAGGGAACAATTCAATCAAATATTCAATCTAAATGTACTCTCTGACAGTTTGAAGCCATCCCCCTTGTCCTGTTGCTCCAGGCCCTTATAAATAGTTTCTCTCCATGTTTCCTGTAGGCTCCTTCATGCACTGCAGTGAAGTTCAGGACAGGTTATCACACTGGCTCAGTTTGCTCCTCTTGTTCAGTCCTCCCTCAGTTTTTGATTCTCCTGTGGTGTTGTTCTTCAGCTGAGCACATCAGGAGGCTGCAGAAGTATCTGCATCTGTTTATTCTCACTCTGAAAAGGGGGTGAAAAATTTAACATACTCTCTGAGAAACTGAAATGCTGAAAAATATGCTACATAAATCAAATTTTTCTACCTACATTTTTTTCCTCCCCAAAAAGTCAATATAATGATTTTCCTTGAAGCAAACAGAGCCCAGTCAGTTAGGGGATAAAGACTTTACCCTTTTTAAGTTAACACCATTCAGCTACTATCTCCCTAATAACTCCTGGCTATAGCAGTGACTCCTAGATATATTCACTTAATCCTACTTTATCCCACAGCCCTGGCAGGCAGCAGCACTTTGCAGGGAAATGCAGGCCTGTCCTAAAGACACACAGTGGTAAACAAGATCAATACCTTCTCATTTCTCACAGGAGCAAGTGGCAGGGCACACCAAAATCAGACTTTATTTACATGTGAAGCACTGACTGAAACCATGAGGACTCTGGCTGTGCTAATTATCCTGCCAGTGCTGCACAGCCCCAGTGGAACTTAAACACACATCCTGTTAGTCCATCATCTGATTATTGGATCCACCAAGAGTAAAACAACTGTTAGAGAGACTTGGAAATGAGAAATTTCAGAGAATAGCAAGAGACAGCTGTCATTCAAGTCTAAAACATAGCCTAAGTGTACCACAAATTCATTATTTTCTCTTATTAATCTAGACTTAAACCTTTTATGTGCTCTAAAGATTAAATTTTACATTTAGAACTTTATTATTCACTGTATATTTGAGATTGCAGTGCCCAGATCGGTCCAAAGGCACAAGAAAGTTGTTTCATTGTAGGAAGAGGTTCACAAAGGAATCCACAATATTTAATCTGCCCCAAGCAACAGCAAATGACATAAAAGTGGTTCCTAGAAAAAAAGTAAGGAATTTACAGCGAAATTAAGCGAGGATGCAATTATGCCAATGTCTTTTGTTCAACTTACTTCAAGATGAAGCCCATAGTGGGAAGAAACCAGTGTTTAAAAGCTATTTTCCCTAAAGAAAATCCCTTACAGGAACTTGAGAACAGCTTAAAACTGTGCTGACAGTTTTTAGAATCTGGATTGATTACATGCAGGGACTTCAAACATCCAGAAGTTGCTTCTTCTGATGAAGTAGATTTTTAAATTATTTTATTATTGACTCATTGGTCAATTAGAACATCTTTACTCTGTATTTTCTGCCTGAAAATAAAAGTCACTAGGGAGCCACAGTATGTTTGGAAGCTAACAATTAGCAACAACAAACTTTTCAAGTGTCTATAAGCAAGTCTTGTTTTCAATTAAGAAATCCTTAATGAGGCAGGTTCAGGGGGTTTTTTTGGGTTTGGTTGGTTGGTTTGTTCATTTTTTCAGTTTGATTATAAGGACACTGCTCTTCCCACCACTGCTGTCCTGCTCACCACCAGAACATTAGGCTGGACCACACTTCTGCAGAGAAAGTTCAGCTACTCTGAGAACTAATTACAATTTTCAGGCTGAAAATAAGTTTATGTTACTTTCAGTAAACAGCTTTTCATTCTTTAGGGATCACACATCATTACAGTAATGCATCTAAAGGTTAAAATCCGAGCACGCTGCTGGAAAGTTTAAGCGGAGTCCTGAAAAGCCACTGTCATTATTTATAATGGCTGCCCCAGCTGCAAAGGGTGGTGGATGGCACAAATGTTTGCTGAGAGAAAACCTTCTGAAATGAAAACAAAGCAAACTGCAAACTACATATAGTTAGCCAAGAATTAATTGAGTGTGCCCAGGACTGAGGCTGGAAGGTTCCTACCCCTCGCTCTACAGATTGCCCACAAGTTGGATATTTCTGGTTTCTGAGGAATGCCCAGGTATAACCCTCTTTGGCCATGTAAGCAAAATGCATTCTGACAGTTCTGCCCCTTGATTTCCTTTGGGGTGCACATTTAATTGCCTCATTAGTGATCATTTGTAGCTGTGTCCTTTGCAATTGTTTTGTATTCAGCATGTTTTAGACCCTGCTGGAGGAACATAGCAAGGGTGTGCCAGCACATGCACCTGCTGGGGAACAGCAGCAAAGGGCTGATCTCTTCCA
Source organism: Zosterops lateralis (assembly GCF_965231275.1). NCBI lineage: Eukaryota > Metazoa > Chordata > Aves > Passeriformes > Zosteropidae > Zosterops > Zosterops lateralis. Next base: position 20,671,710 of record NC_139772.1, on the reverse strand, counting down.
GGGAAGGCAATAGAGAGACTCATTTGTGGGCTGGGCAATGATATGGGGTGTGACAAAACACTCCATAAATAACACTCGGTGGCCAATGACTGCATTTATCATGCTACACAGATGAAATCCACCAATCATCTCATCTTTACTTGCAAAATGAAGTAAAACAGAGGCATCTTCAAGCATACTTTTACACCAATGGGGGCAAAAGAAATCCCAAAGGCAAAAAAAGCCCCAAATTTTTCTCTATTGTCCTCTAGTTCTTTAACTCTCCTGGAAATGAAAGAGAAACTAATGAGCTGGAGTATATTCAGACACTGAGGAGCAATCCAACCCCAACTGGGTTGAACTTCAGCTTCTATTAGTTCCACAAAGAGAGCAATCGATTTAAACACGTCCCCACCTCTGACAAATGCATTCAAGGCATAATTTGTTTGATAATTGTTCCCCTATCTGAGAGATGTATTCCTAGAAGAGATATTTAAAACAAACGAAACACCCCCACACCAAAAAACACCAAACAGCAGCATGGGGGTATGGAAAAAACCAATTTAATTATTTCCCTTAACATTCTGCTTCAATCTCTCTTTTCCTTATTATCTGCTTAACATTTAAGACTCTTTAAAGCACCATAAGACTGCTCTGTTTTAGCAACAGGCTCTTTAGACATTGGGAAATGTTTCAGGGAAACCTCGAGTGTGTTATGACACACACTGAGCCAGATAAAATGATTCTGCCACTTGTTTACAGCACAAGTGACAATATTATTTCAGAGTCCTAGGAGAAGTGATAGACAACTGGTAGCCTCCGGGGAGCTCGCAGACTTGCAGGCAGCGCAGCATTTTGGCACCACCCTCCAAGCTGTGGACATGATTGTCACCTCTGTGATGGCTCTCAGCCAATGTAGGCTCCATTCAGGCCTCCCATCACTGCCTCAAGAGTTATCCATGCTCTGCTACTTTGAGCTACTCACCCTCCTTGGTGTATTTTTAACTCTTAAATGAGCCATATTATTATTTTTTATGCTCTGTTAATGTTACCCCAGTGTGGTAGGAGGTCTGGGCTCATTCATGGAATAGGCAGGGGGTTTGGGTTGGTTTACATCAAAAAAACCACAGAGTTACTGAAGCAACTCTCTGCAGGTTACTGCTTCCTGTCCAGAGAAACTTAAATCTTGCCTTTCAGACTCATTTTGGGGTTTGTGTGTGTGGTTTAAAAAAGGAAAATAAGCCAAATAATTTTTGAGCTTTTGAAGTTCCATTTGCACAGCCCCGCATCTCAGAATTTGAACAATGAAATAAATAATTAAAACATTTATATTTCAGAACACAAAGAGAAAGCAAAGATCGGGAAATCCACTGGAAGGCCTCCAAGTCAAATATGAGAAAGAGCTATTCAGAAGAAAAGTATTATTCCTATACTCTTGCAAAGTATTATAAATTGTTTCTGGACATAGTGGAGCACTGGGCAGAGGTAGAACAGCAATGACTCATGTCATTTTCTGCAGTGATTCATGACATTTCTGAGAATTCAGCTGCAGCTGAGGCCCTCAATTCCACAAATGCAAATTCCACAAATGCAAATCTAACCTGAACTTCCACACAGCAGTTCCCGCCTGGAACACACAAGACGCTGTGCAAAACAGGACTTCTGAGCTCAGCTGGAAAAAACTTGAATTCCTAGAGTTTCTTTAGTTTAAAAAGGGAAAAAAACTTCTAAAATTTCTGGAAACAAGAGCCATTTTTGTCTCGCACTAATCATTGTGAAAGGTGGCAATTTAAAATGCAAACATTGGAGCACATTTCCATTGCTCTCCCAAAACATGTCAGAAGATAGCATTTGTTTTTCAGAGAGCTCACAGATGCACTTGACTACTTTTTTCATAATTTTTAGTTTCATTTTTTAAACAAAGAAGAAACATTCTCCCTTGACTTGCTCACATGCAGACCCAGTGACACATTGATAACCAGAGCCACGCCAGTCCTTACTCCTGTGAGTGGGACACTTTTCCCATCTGTAAACCACAGGTGGTTCTTTAGATCCCACTGGCAGGAGTGGATTTTCAAGGGCTTTATTGGAGCACCTAAACTGAGCTGGACAGATTTTGAAAATGCTCAGCAATCAACAGCTCTTGTTTACAATATTTGACAGTTAATGAGCCTGGAGACATTATGAAAATATTTTGAAAATTTACCAGATCGTTATGTTTGGACCATTCTCTGCCCTTTGCACCAGTTGCCCTTTCATCTCCTCAGCAGCTGAGCTGTCTCTTCGTGCTGGTTTCTCCTTGGAAGCTTTTGCCATGAAACTTCTGTCAGCTTGGAGTCATCCGCAAGCCAAGGAGGAGGAATCCAGGTTCACATATTGCAGTTCTGTCACGTCTTGATGTTCTTTCATTCGTTAGTACATCCTTGACACTTCACAGATATTCCCTGGCTTCTCCCCAGGATGATCTCATGGACCTACCATGGAGCTAAAGCTGATGTATTTTGCAGATCATGTTTGGTGCCACTGCCCTTGGGCAGGAAACATGGACAGAGGAATTAACTCTTGTTGTGGGTTTGATTTACAAGGAAGTTTTAGTGATGCTGAGACATGAGCTGGGGCAAGGCAAAGGGGTATGAGAAACAGACCAGGATATAGAACTGTGGGATATTTACACTCTCTCCCTCTACCTTGCTGCAATTGTTCCTTATGAGAGACTAAGCCTCAAATTACAACTATATTTATATTTTCCTTTCCTTCCTGTGCTGCTCACAGGTGCTCATTCATGTACCCAGCACTACGTGAGTTCTACCAAAGTCTTACAGGGACACAGCCATGGAAGGAAACAGAACTGAAATTCATAAACTGAGAAATAACAAATCAAAATGAAACCAATTCTGAAACACAACAAGTAAAAGAAATTTCTGAGCTGGAAGGAACTATCTTTGTTAATACAGAGTGTCTAACCTGTGGCAGGAGTTGGGATGTGAGTTAAGGACAGGTTATGTTCTGTGGGTTGGAACAAAGATTTCAAATCATTACTACTAATAAGCTCCTCACACTCTTGAGAAACATTAATTTAACCATGACTTAGAATGTAGATTATATTTAAATCACCTTTATCTTCACAGTAACTAAGGAAAAAAAATAGTTGTTTATTTTTTAAATCACTATTAGGTGCCACAACCAAAAGCAACACAATCACAACCAAATAATATCTAAATGTTCTGGTTTGAACACAAAAATTAAGAAAATATTTGCAGCTATCAATAGAGAATTTAATCTGAAAATGCTTCAGTTGTTTTCATCTTCTCCCTATTCCAAAACTATTGCATTCCAAGAAATTCTTTGCTTGAATATTTCCTCATGGTTAAAAAGCACAGTTTAGGAAATAAAAGTTTGTGAAAGAACTTTTAAAATTTTCAGAATGCAATTTTCAAACAATGGCTAAAATTACATAGAACAGTCATTTCTTAAAATGTTCTTTTCCGTCACTTGTCTCTCATTCTGCAAGGAACAGGGACAAAAGAGGAAAGACAAAAATCAAAAGCATTAACCACCATGTGCAGTGTTCAGCTGATTAAGAACATAAGAAGCCCTCACCATTTTCTGAAACCTTTCCATTTTTTGGTTTCTTTCATCCTTCAAATCCAGAACTTCTCTGAGGTTAAAGCAATCCTGCCAAAAAAACTCGAGCCAACTTTAGTGAGGTATGTTTGAGAGCAGGAAGAGTGCTGCAGCATTTCCAGTATTCCGAGAGTCTGGAAAGGGTGTTCAGGCTGGAAACCCCATTTCAGTGTGTGCTTTGAGTGTGAAACAGGCAAGGAAGGCTTCAAATCCTACAGGATTCCTTTCCCGATGAGTCTTTTCAATGTATAATACATTCTCCCCACTATATTTACAGGAATAACACCAGAAACACAATAAGCAGCTTAAATGCATTGGGGCTGTTACTGTTAAAAAGAAATCTCTCTCTGTATTACCCAACTCCAGCCACAGGAAAATTTTCCCTGTTTTTCCCTGAATCTTCCTTTCCCTGAATCAAGTAACATTGTTTGATATCTTTTCTATCCTTTAGTCATTAAAGATGCACAGATCAAAGCTGGCTTATAATTATTTTTTAAAACTCACAGAACTCAAGGGAAGAGTTGTTAAAGATCCCAAATGTCCTGAGCCAGCATCCCCTCTCAGAGAAGGATTCACACACTTTACCATTCCCTTGTTATGTCAAGAGTCTTCCTCAGGACATTATGACCTGAGCCTGGTGAGCTCTGGTTTGCCCCTGACCTAGGACACCATGCACAGGGATCCATCCCAACCACGTCCAGGATGGAGCTGCAGCCTGGGCACAGCCCCTTCCCTCTGTCCCGGTGGTTTCCAGGAACATCACACGTGCCACATTCACCTGTGTTCCACAATTCCTTTATCTGCCAAAGGCATTGTTTCAGAGCAGGGACATGAAAGTACACTAGATAGAACTAGTGAAAACAGATTGTCTGGGGATTACACTGGTATTTATACTGGAAAGAGAAAATCTCCAGTACAGGATGAAAGGTGTTTGAGCACCCAATACCAACACAACCCACAGTGCAAATTCTCACCCAAGTGTGTTCCTGCCTTTATTCAGAGATCCCTGTTCCATTTCCAATGCCCCAAGAAGGAAATTCATTCCAGTACCTGGTCTGGAAAGGTTTAGCACTAGAACTCAGCAGCAGTGATCAAAGAGGGGCAGGGACATGCAGGTAGAGCTGTGTTCATCCTCCCCTGCAAATCACAGGAGAGTGGCCCTGGCAAGTCCTTGAGACACACACCTTCAATCCCAGGATGGTTTGGATTGGAAGAGACAGAGATCATCCCATTCCACCCCTGCCATGGACAGGGTACACCTTCCACTGTCCCAGGCTGCTCCAAGCCCCAATGTCCAGCCTGGCCTTGGACACGGCCAGGGACCCAGGGGCAGCCACAGCTGCTCTGGGCACCCTGTGCCAGGGCCTGCCCACCCTCCCAGGGAACAATTCCTGCCCAATATCCCATCTAACCCTGCCCTCTGGCACTTGGGAGCCATTCCCCCTTGCCCTGTCATTAATGTGACACCAAGAACAAATTGGATTTTTGGACCTTAGTAGAAAAAACAAGATCTTTTTCAGATAAAATACTGTAAATTACCTGCACTGATGTGCAGAGAATCAGTGCTTTTGGAATCAACATATTTCACACTTGTAAAAAATCTCAGATCTCTGTAGGTATTTCAATTTATTCTGTAGGATGACTCCAGTATCTGACTTCCCAAATTGTGCTGAAGTGTGTGTAAGATCTGACATTCTTCACATTGTATCTGATCTCCATAAATATTGCACAACAGTCTGTTTTCCCTTTTTAAGGGACTTTAACCCTCTGCTTTGTTATTTATTTTTCCACTTTATTTAAAGTGAAAAAATCCAAAATAAAAAACAAAAACGAAAACAACAACAACAACAAAAAAACCCAACACAGAAAAAGCATTTTACTGCTTACACTGTAGAAAAATAATCTTATAACAGAAAATACTCAGCATTTATTAATCTTCATTTTTCATATTTACATGTTATTTTACCAAAATTTCTGGTAAAAACTAGTGTCAAATATTATAGTACGTTTAAAACATATTTGTGCTCATTTTCCCAAAAATGTCAAGGTAAAATTAACTTGGTTTGAAGAAAAATGTGGAATATCAATAATATGGGCTCAAGACCAAGTCTAACAAAAAAGTATGAATACCATATCATTAAACACAACAGGTATAAAGGCAGAACAGCAAAAGCACAAAACTGGCTTGAGTTTAATCCATATTAATTAAAAAATTGGCTTTGACCAAGTTATTTTTAATTTCTTCTGGCTAAACACAAGGCAAGATTTCCAGTTTCTCTAAGTACACATTTTAATATGTAAATAAATAAAGATTGTATCAAAAGTATACTAAAATATAATTAATTTTAATACTTTGTGGGGCTTTATACAATTTTAAAGTTTTTTTAAAAAAATTGCATTAATTCTGAAATATTACTTTTTTTTTTTTGTTCTAGCCAAAATAAAAATATCTTTCATTCTTCAAAAGAAGGATTTTCAGTATCTTTCTCAGCTATAATCAAGAGGTCCTACACTGAAATTCATTAAAATAATGTGTATGTTTTGATCAAATGCTTCTTCTTCTAAATAAAAGTCCACAGATGAAGTTGCAAAGTTGGCACAACCAGCCATGGAGTTGCACCCACCCTGTGTGCCTACAACAGAGATTATGGAAAGGTGAAATGAAATTCAAAAAAAAAAAAAAAGCAACCAGGAAGAGAAGAATCTGGTTTTACCTGATAAAGAAAAGCTACAATGAAAATTTATGGTAGGCTATTAAATAAAACATTCTGCAGGATATTATAAAAAGCACAATGAGGGTCACTGCTTTTCATTTTTGTAGCAGCACCTATTTTCCGCACATGAATCTATTTAATGTATTTTAAGCCGATTAGAGGAGGTGATGGGTGGAAGCAAGACATGAGTTTATCAGCTGTTGAAATATATAAAAAAAGAAGTTGTAGGCCAAAGTGATCATGAGGAAAGTAGAAACAAAAATCTACTGCCCTTTATAGAAAACACTAAAGGTGCGCAGTTCTGCAAGGCACCTCTGGAAAGCCACAGACTCCAGGGCAGGCGAGGATTCCCACACCAGGCTGGGGGTAAATGGGTTGGTCTCTGTCACCACTTTTTTCTGTTTTGCATCCTTTTGCCACAGGATGCAATACAGTAAACCCATTTCATTAGCAACATCCTGCTTTCCAAAATTGCCTGTTCCTTTTTAAACTCCTCCCACATGGTCACCAATAGCTCCAAGTGTGTCTCAGATGCAGGAAAACAGAGCTAACAGTATCTAGAAATAAATAAATTATGGCATGCTAAAGCTGAGAAATTCTCCCTAAAATGCAGCAGAAATCCCTGGTGGGGGGAATCAAACAGTCTTCGGAGGGTGTCTGCCCATTCCCAACCCTGGCACTCATGCCAGCATCATTCCAAGGCAGACTTTTCTTCAGCTACTCAGTTTAATTTCTCTTAATAAATAAGATGTCCTAGAGCACGGGAATCTGCAATTCCCAGAGGGCAAATAAATAGGAGATGAGAAGGGAAAGAAAAGATCAGTTTCATCCAACACATCTTCAAAGACTTGTAACCTGGTTTCTATTTGCTAAAAATGGAAAGCTGAAGCTGCCTCTGAGACAGTTATAAAAATATAATGTATCGGTTTCCCTGGGCTCCTTTGTTCATTAAAGGTTGGGATTTTTTTAACTCCCTCTCCTTTAAGAAAACTGCCCTCCTGCAAAGGGCATTAGAAATAAAGATTGTATTTCAGCTGAAGACAGAGTAAAAAAGCTTCCCTAATCACATCGCTGATTACTTGAACAGTCCTCCATTTGACAATACAATTATACCAAAGAGAGGGGAATATCTCCATTACACTGAAAAGGAGAAAGTGGGTTTTTTCCAGATTTCCAGCTGAAATTTATGGACTGTGAGCCAGACACATAAAAGTTCGCTTGAACTCCAAAAGTCCAGATAAACTTTCTTGAAAACACCAATTTTTCTCTTATACAAATATATGTGCTACGTAATTCATATTTTATGTTCTTTGTAGGAACTCCTTCACCTACAGGGACAAGATAACCTCAAACTGGGCCAGTAACACTGGCTCTAGGCTCTGTTACTGGTTCCATTCCAAGGTCTGCTCTAGCAGATTTCTATTTATATCATGCAGAAGTCAGCAAAAAGTCAATGATCCTGCCACATCTGGCCATGCCAGAGGTGCAACACTGTGGAGGACTGTACCCTTGAACAGGACTCAGACAGAGTGGTGCACCCAGCCCTCCCTTGGAGGGATACAAAGGTTTGAAAGAGTTTATGTTAATTTCTGTTCTGTGATTGGTTATTATGGTTCTGCAGTTCTCCCTTTCTATTGGTTCAGTTTCGATCCCCTAATTTGTTTATTAGCCTCCCCCCTGATAGGCCAAAAGTTTTGATTCTCAACCCCATTTGTTAAAAAGTTTCCCAACTATACCCGATTGGTTGTCATGTAAAACCCCGCCCCCTCCTGGGAGCATAAAATCCCGGCAATTGGCCCCATTTGGGGCCTTCAAATCTTCGAGCCCTCGAATAAAGAAGATCTTCGGAGATCATCCTTGGCTCCTGTCTTTCTTCGGCGCTGGCTGAGACCTGCCTCAAGAAGCTGCACCAGCAGCAAAGCCTGGGAAGAGCTGCCAGGCTTTAACCTCACAAAAGAGCAATCACTTTCCGAGGTGCCTGTGCCACCTGGGCTGGGGCTGCCCTGCTAAGGGCGGCTCACCAGGGAAGGTCGCGGCCCTTGAAGACTCCTCGAGGGACCTGGCCGGGTCGTGACACAACACAGCTCAGCATTCCAGAAACACTTCAGCAGCTTAAAAGCAAAAGCAAAGAAAACCCCAGATCAAGTCCCAGCTGTAAACTGTAACTCCATAAAAAGCTGCTGCACTAACCCCAGGCTGGTGATGACTGCCATCCTGGTGATAAATTATCATCTTCTCACCTTTAACCTTCAAAATAATCTCAATATTCATTCTTGAAGCACTCCTTTTTACCCTGTTTTGCAGATGGGTGACTCGGGCAGGCTGGGAGTCAGTGCCTCCCTTTGCTGATGGCAGCGGAAAACCCCAGCTGGTTCCAGCTTGTAACTCACTGGTTCATCTGGTAATCCAGCACCGGGCTGGCTACAGCCAGGACCCCCATGATCATCCCAGACAGTTTCCAGTGTCTGGCTAAATTTGGGTATGTTCCCAGGAACTAAGCACAAGACAAGAACTGGCATCCTTTGAACATGGAAAATAGGGGAAATAGAGAATTCATCGAAACTTCAGCCCGAAACAGCAATTTTCCCCAGCACTGAGAGTGCTGCTGTGCTGCAGGGAACAGCTCAGCTGCCACTGCTGGGTGTCAAACCCTGGACAATGCCTCAGTGGCCTTCAGGAGCGGGGATTTTACCTGGTTTCATAGCACATTAATTCCTGTGTTTATACAGGATATACGGACACGTTTTCTTCCAGGCACCACCGCAGCTGAATTCAGAGCCCTCAGCTCTGGCCCTGCAGCTTCGCAGTCATCCCACCCTTCCTCATGGAACTCCTCACTTTCAGACACTTTATCACCCCATGTGATGCAAAGGAAAGAGAAAAGAGAGCTCAGATACTCCAAGCTGCCCTCATCAGTGAATTCTGACTTAAAACCCTCATTGCAAACCGGAAGTGGACAGACCTTCAATTAACAACCCACCAGATCACACCCTTCCCATCTTTAACTGCCATATCCTTTCCACACCAACTCGTTCAATTATTTTAAGATTAAAAGCACAACAATTAGCTGCCATTTAATGATTTCAATTAATGGTATTTTATAAACAATGGCATATGAGTAGTGGGACTGAAAAACAATTAAACTTGCTTGTTACAGAGGACTGCAAGCTTGTTTACTGGAACTGTGTTAAGTAATCTTTCCTTTCTGCTTTAAAAATAAAAAGACTCATTTACATCACCCCCAACGGCCCAATTTCAAGCATAGATTTTAAGGCTAAGGTTTTGAGGAAGAAAGCACACATTGCACTAATAGTCCTATGGCTCTGAGGATACAAATAACAAGCACATTTTTTGGTACCATGGCAGGCATGTTTCCACCCTAATTGCCACCAACAGCACAAACAACAATCTTAAATTCAGGAAAATATCATCCTGCTCTTTTTTTTCCCATGTATTGGGTCTATATTAGGGAATAAAAAGCTCAAATTTTAGTATCCAGCCCTCAAAGCAGTAAGTACACATATCTCAGGCTCAACAGCCAAGAAAACACATTTTTAGTTTCTTTCCATTTCCCAGCACCTGTTATCTATCCCTGGGACACTCTCTGAGAGAGGCAAACATAAACGAATATACACACAAATAAAAGATACATATATACATCTCTATATCAAAGAGCAAGGACAGACTTTAAGAGATAATAACTCATGATCAACTTACCTGAGGGAGCTCCCTTCTTCATGGACAGACCTCCACAAGAACCCACAGGCTTTCCTCCCTCAACTTTTTAAACGGAAAGATGAGCCCTGTCCAGCTCTACTGATCTCACCTGAACTAAACTTAAAACCCAAGGTAAACTTCTCAAGCCAAAACGTTTCTACCTAGAAGCCTTCCAATATTCAGAAGATTCAAACTGCAAGTTCTCTGCAAGGCTGTTTCCAGCCCAGATTGTGCATGGATTTTCTTAGTTCTTTTCCAATACTCAAATTTCACAAACCAGCAGAGAACCACATATGGTCTCTCTACATGGAAATTGTGTCTTTCACTATCATCACAATCAGTGCTCCATCCCTGGATGGATTGAAAGGAAGAGGCAGAAACTCTGTCTCTTAAATCTAATTTATTTTAATGAAAAAGAAAGCTACACACATTTGAGAGACAAAAAGAAGTGTGGCTTGGTGGCCTTGTGGTTACTGTATTCTGTGAAACATGAAACCCAAGTTTCCAACTATATCATAAAAAGCTTTTTTTTGTAATTTGTGACCTCTGCCAGAGGTACAACCAAGGTTTTATGGCAGTCAGGTGTGGTAGAACCCTAGAAATTGCCTCCCAGGAAAACACCCTTGGGTTGCATCAGCACTGTCCTCCTTTTTACACATCTTGCCCTAATTCTGCACAGCAACAAAGCTTGGGGAGCTCTTCTGCTGGACAAACCATCATTGCTACAGTAGGAGGGAGAATGAAATGCAAATGTGCCATCCCACAGAACAAAGATTGTAACCAGTAGGATTTGATATAAAATCTGGTTGCAGCAGCATTTTCTAAAATGGCATCACTTGTTGGGTTGTTGGCGGCTTTTTTAAAAAGCATGGCTCTTCTAAAGAAATACAGATATTTATTTTCATCATGCCCTCTGGTGCCTGGTTTTCCCTTAGATTCATCTTAAATGTTGCCAGTTGAGCTCTGCATGTTCTGAGCCTGGCAGGAGCTCAGTGACTCCTCCTGGCTAGTTCTAAACAGCCTATTTGGTTTAAATATTAGGAGTCCCTACCTACACATATCCATCCATTTGGGAAGCAAAGAAAGTCTCCTGACTTGGAGAGATTTCAGCAGGCCCAAGACTTCAGCCAGAACTGAGGGTGCCAACATCCATTATTCAGCTCAGTGCTTTGTCAGAAATCAATGTTGCAAGTCCAGTTGCCAGAAAGAACTGAAATCAATAGGATGGAATCTGCTCCTTTTCAGAGGACTGAACTCCAGTTAGTCAGGAACTTCAGAATAGGCAGATTCTGAGTGAACAAGTAAAAATAAATGCTGAAATCTCAGAAGATTGATAAAGACAGATTCTCCATCCCAGTGTGATTGAGCAGCTGTGGAGTTGTAACTAGTCAGGGACTGAGGTAAATCCAGGATAATAACCTGAGCCTTTAAACCTTGATGCATGTCCATGGATAAAAATAGCTCCACATTCATAAAGAAAACTTTATAAAAATGGAAAAAACAATTCATGTTTTCCTTTGCATGTGTCAGGGGGATGTGATGAACAGAAACTGAGAGGTAGCACTCAGATGGAGAGTAAAGGGAGAGGTGTGTTTCTTTCTGTTGTCTGCTGTCCATGAGCTGACCCCACAGGCTCAAAAGAGGAAGGGAAAACATTCAGGAATGTTTGCAATGCTGTGCAACTCCTCCAGTACCGGTGGGCACAGTCCCACTCCCCGCCCCCCGCCCCCACCCCGGTGTCCACAGATTAAATCTCATTTACTGTGGCAGGGATGGGCACAAAGAACACCCCGCGTGGACTGGGCCCGATCCAGAGGCACAGCCAGAACAATCCCACGGATGCAGCAGCTCCAGTCCTGCTTCCCAGTGCACAGCAGCTCCTTTCAGCTTCCTCAGCTCCTAATCCAGGCAATCCTGCACAGGTGCTCTTCTTCAGCCACTTCCCATATTTCTACACTGGCGTTTTGTTGGTCAGTGCCTTAAGAATTTGTTCCAAGGATTTGGATGGGGCTAAGGATGATCCCACTTGCATTCCGTGGCATTCCTGTGCCCCCAGCCTGCCTTGGCATGAATCCCCCCTCGCTGCCATCCTTTTGAGCCAGCAAAGCAAGGAAGTAGAATTCAATGGAAAACCTGATCAGATTATTCACTGAGCTCTTTCCAGAAATGAGCTAATGAGAGTCTGGAAAGAAGCTGAAGCAGACGTTATCTTCTGTGTATTTCAAAAGTGTTCCACAATTTCTCATGCTTCAGATATTCTTGATGTATTTTTCTGTACCATTTTGTAGTTTCTTGACTCCAAAATCTATCCAGATAGTATATAAGGCTCCTTTTACAATATAATAAAACAACTGAAATTTTCATTTACATGAACAAAAGCGTTCTGAAGTTGGTTCAGAGAAATCTAAAGTTTATCAGTAAAAAGTTCTCTACTTCTGTACTTCATTCTTCAGGGCCCAAGTTTGCAAATGGATTGCACAGAGCTGCTCAACTTTCAGCACTTACCACAAGGATTTAAAATAAATGGCATTGCTTATGAGACAGAACATGAGCAAATATTTGTGAGGTGAGGATCTACAGTGGCCTCTTTTCAAATGAAAAGGTTTTTTACTTTATTATTAAGTTTTTTGAATATTTAGATAGTTTTGCAGTAACGATAGATAGCATATGAAATACAATATAATGCAGCATGTGATTAAGATGGGATTTAGATTTCATTTCAATGAGCTACACAATTTAGGTACTCCTATTCTAACAAGAGCCCAATTAGATATATTTTCATACAAACAACAATAACCTATTTCCCTTTGTGGCAACTTGTTTGTGAGCAGCTTACAGCTGAACTGCATTGTTCATTTTCAGTCATTAATTTAGTCTATTCCAAGCATATTTATTTCTACAAACATTTTCTTTCCCCTGGTAAGTTTTTTTTTTATTCATAACAGAAGAAAAGTGATCTGAAGAAACGTAGCTCACAGAGCCACATCCTGATATGATAGTCAGCATCATGAATTTCAGATAACTTTCTGTGAGAGCTCACTGCTGGATAATAGAGCCAGAAACTCCACAAAAATCTCCTGGCTATCCATCATGTAGGGAATGTGTTCAGAAACTTCAGATAGGGAGCAATAAAAAGCCTTAAGATAGGTGAAAAAATTCTGACTCCTAACAACATACTGATAGTAACATAACAAAACCTGCTTTTCCCGGCAAGGCCATGTAAACAAGCACTAAACCCATGTATTTTTCAGGCAAATTCCCCGTGGAGATGTTGCCATTGCCAGGCTGTGCCAGGAGCCTCCCTTGTCACAGCAGCTCCCGGTGATGGGAGGCCAGGCAGGAACTTCCACACAGAATTTCGGCCTTTCCTTGGTCCTCCCTTTGGCTTTTGGTCTTCCAGCCCTGGGAAAAGAGGTGCTGGGAATCTTTAACGGATTTCAGGGAATGAGTGGGAGGTGAGACAGGCGGGATGATGGAGAATGGCCGCTTTAGTGGCTGTTTTATGAACGGCGCCCGGTCTCTGAACCACGCCGGGCTCTGCCGCACCTCTCCCCGCTCTCCCTCCGGGCCCGTTCCGGGGATCAGCACTGCCAGAGCCACTCACACTCGGGGTTCCTCACTTCCTACAGCGCTGCTGGACACTGAAGTGCTCAGGGAGGGGGAATATTGCAGTTCTTGCCCAGCCCCTTCCCCTGGCTGATGGAAATCTGGTTCCCATTACAGCGGGCTGGAATCCCAGCGCATTCCTGGCCGGCAGAGCCGCCTCCTCCCGGCGCTCCCGTCTGAGGGAGCAGGAAACTCCTTAGATGGCTCTGACCAGCCCAAAGCTCCCATTTGAGCCCCAGCTCTGGCTGTGAACCAGAAGCCAGCCCTTGGACTGTGTGTTTCTCCTTGCATCTCACACCTGGTATTTGTTTAGCCTTGCAAGACACTGACTGGATTCCTGAGTGGAAGCAAAACACTTCTCCTTTGAAGGCCCTGCTGTAATTTTTTTCACTATTTCTGGCTGGTTCCTGAGAAACGTGATCCATGAGTGAAGGACTGACATAAGCTTGCTCCAATTTATCTGGTTTTCCATTATTAAGTGTGGCACAGAAGGAGCAGGATTTCCAATTCATTCTGCTGTGTGTGTGTGTCAGCCGGAAAAAGGCCCAGCCCCCCTGCATATGGATCCCAGCAGCCCTGCCGTGGGGAAGAACTCAGGAAGGGACAGGGCTAGGAGTGTTCCCAGAGTATGTCAGGGAAGTTATTAACATCTGTAAATTATGCTCCTGTTTCTCTGACAGCAGCAGCTTTGCTTGAGGTTCTCGACGTTGCTGACAGCCAGAGAACTCTACGTGCCTGTTGCAGTGATCCCTTCCCAAAAACACATCAATCACCAAAATAGGAGGGGTCTGAGCTTCCAGGTCAGAGCTTTTATAACAATATACATGAAAGCCTCCTGAGCCTCTTAATTTTGTGGATCTGCAACCTTTTATTAAAGAAAAAAAGAAAGGGCTGGATGAAAATAAAGATGTTTCCAACATCAAAAGTGCACATCAGCTCTGTTCCTTCAAATTGTTTCAGAAGGTGAATATCCTGGTGAAAAAATTAACAACTGTATGATAAACAAAACAAAACAAAAAAAAAAAAAAAAAAAAAAAACAAAACAAAACAAAAAAAAAAACAAACAAACAAAAAAACCAAAAAAAAAAGAAAAAAAAAAAAAACAAAACCACCTTACCCCTGATAATTACCAAATACCCCTGAGCAGCTCCTTTGAGAACCTTCCCACAAAGCACTTGCCCTTCTCCCCTCAGTGTGGAGGGGGAACTTTTTGCCTTTTTTGAAACAAACCCAAAATCTGTGGCTCAAATATGCACACAAGCAGGCGTTAATCCAGGAAACAGTTTTTTATAAGAGTAATAACCACCTTTTTTAAATTTTTAATTATTTTTTAATTTTTTAATTTTTATTTTTATTAGAGCAACAGGAACCATGAGAGACTGACAGGATTTGGGATACAGAATTCCAATGTTTCCCCAGGGAATGGCACAAGGAGCATCCCTGTAGAGGGGCAAGATGTTCCATGGACAAAGGGAGCACTGCAGCAGGAGAATCTTGTGTTTCCAGTGCAAAAAGGTCAGACAGACCCATTTTCTACAAACTTTCTTCATTTTAATGTGTTATCCAATAGCATTTTGCAAGGATTTCTCTGCCATGGAAATAATTCATTTTTATGAAATTTGATATGTATGATCAGAGGAATCTCCTTTATAGGCTTTAGATACTGATATATGGTTACATTTCTGTGGAAGATAAACTGAGGGAAGCTAAGGAAATTACTTGTTAAATCTGCTTACACAAATCTCTTTGCCTTCTGAAACAATTAATCAGCAGTGGCTTTTCTCACATATGAATGAGAAAGGATGCAAAGTCTGGAGCACTCAGTCTGGAGCCAAAAGCAGGCGGGATATTTGAATTCCTTTAATTAATTGCTTTATTGTGACACTTACCCCAAAATACTTCGTCAGTTGCTTCTGCTATAATTTGATACCAAATCCACTCAATATTCCACTTTTTTCTTCTTTCAAAAAAAGCCTTTTGTCTGGACCAAGTTGTTTCTAATTTAGTGCTGTATGTCATTTGCAACAGGATCCTTCAAATTTCCTCTCTTAATTCATGACACCTGGTTTTTGTTATTTCAAAGACAGCCAAGGACGCTGGGGCATTCACTGCACACATTGCAAAAACGCTTTAAAAAGGTGGCACACAGATGTATATAAACAGAGGCAGGGTCTATTCTGTTTCTGAAAACATATGATTTTAAAAGAGTTGGGAATGAGTGTGCGTCACATCAAAAACCTTGGGGGTTTTGTGATTTTTTTTTTCTCCTTGCTCTGTGGTGTCATGTCACAATTTAACATGGCTCTCACAAACATAGAAAAAATCATTTCAGCTGAATTCCTGGGGTCAATGAGGGGTAAAGATCCCACCAAGAAGCAGCTGGGAGCCATTTCTGCCCCTGGCCCTGACACTGCCAGAGACCCCCTGAGAGCTGCACGTCTGGAATTTGAAAAGCCATCAAATTTAATGGGTCTAAATTCATCAGTGATTTTAAGGTGAAGGTTTAAAAGTGTGTCAAGCAAATATTGGGATTGGCCATGTCATTCATTTTACATTTTTTAATTATTCATGTCAGGGTCCCTGAATGAGCCCAAAGGATTTAGGAGAGCCTGGCAGAGGAAAGCCCCATCTTCCCCACAGAAGGATGCTGGTCATATGTTTCCTGTCCAGTTTCACGCTGCATGTTCTGTGTCCCTTCTGCGGCATTTTCTACTTCATTTGAGCTGCTTTTAGAATTAGAACCACTGGGAGGAAAGGCACTGGCAGGCGATGCCACCTGCTGTGCCCCAGTGTCACATCATGGGCTGTAACCCCATTCCCTCGGCATTCCCGGTGTGACGTGTGCCAGAGGCCATATGATGAAATCAGGGGTGTGGGTGTGCCTTGTCTGACAACAAGAAACACACTAGACTGTCGTGGACAGGCAGAATAATTTTGGAAAATTGAAGACATCTAATTGCAGCATTACAGAATTCAAAGAATTATAAACAACAATCTCTAGCAATAAATCATTTTGCCCTCATCCAGCAAACTCCACCGCACCTCAATAAGTCACTTGAAAAACAGCACTGTACAAAATTCTGAAGTGACAGGGTGGACATTTCCAGGGGTTTTGTTGCAGATGGTCACACCCTGGGTTTCTGTTGCACTCCAAACCCTTCCCCAGCTTTGCAGCCCTTTGCTTTACCTTGGGCTGCATCTCCTGCATGGCTGGGCCAGAACAGCAACAAATCCACAGTATTTAAAGGTCCTTTGTTTTCTTTTCTTATTGATTTTCTTATTGATTTTATTATTGCTTCCTAAATAACAGGACTAAACAGAATCCCTAATGCTCATGGAATTCTTTATGAAAGGACTGTGGATTTCCTTATGCACATCCTTAGGGAAAGCCTTGAAGAAGGAGAAGCAATATAAATGATTAAATAATTTGAAAGTTTGGCCTGTTTAATTCTTTCTTTGCCCAACCATGGTTTCACCCATCTCTTGTAAAGGGCTGAGCTCCATTATTCCAGCTTCCTGTCCTTTCTGAGATTCTTACACTGATTTTATGAGCACTATGGCATTAATATAATATTGCTTGTGTTAATTTTCTCTTTCCCCACCTACAACATATGGCCACTATTTTCACACTGGCAATATTCAAAGGAGATAGAATTTGAAGCCCTCATTTACGTATTTAAAGCTTGAAAGTGTATTTAACTTCAAACTTCATTAGTAGGCCCCTGGCCCTCAGTGAGTGACTGAAAATCAAAGTGGCTGTGTCAGGGATCAAGTTTCAGAAGTCAATTTTCCAAATACTGTTCTTTAGAGAGCGATACATTGGTATTAAAATGACAATTTGGACAATGGCCAAAGCCTCAGCTATTCTGAGTCCCACAAAAATGTTAGTTTATGCAAATCTCCTACAGCTTCAATGCAGGAATGCAAATTATTATCAGCAGCCAAGAAATTAGAGAGATGGCAAGGATTGTTGTCTATGTGAGATACTTCCTTCAAATTCTTGAGCAAGGAGTGAAACCACCTTCATCCCTAATGTGGGATCAGGCTGATGAAGGGAAGACTTTGAGAAGCAGAGAATAAGATCAATATTAAAGACATTTTACATTCTCTAGAGTTTTCCTACATTTGTCCCAGTTTCTGCATAAAAAGAATTGTGTATTGTGTAAAACCCCTTTAAATTGTGGGTGAGTTGGTTATCTAAAACTGCTGAAAAGTGTACATAAAAGCATAAATGAAAAGAGAAAAATTTAAGTATAACAATTAATTTTTCCTTTAAAGGTCTCAGAACAATAATTTTTGAT
The DNA here is from genome assembly GCF_965231275.1 of Zosterops lateralis. NCBI lineage: Eukaryota > Metazoa > Chordata > Aves > Passeriformes > Zosteropidae > Zosterops > Zosterops lateralis. The sequence goes on along the minus strand of NC_139772.1, from coordinate 20,653,769 downwards.
TATATTCTGCAAAATCCATTCTGGGATAGCCAAATTAAAATTCATGATCCCTAGAAAAGGCCAAAATCTCTTAAAAATTTATTGTGATTCAGGGAACTGAATTTGTGATTCATCACAAAGCCTGATTTTCTCAAAATATTCATCATCCAGGTGCTGAAAATCAGGCAGCTGAAAGAATTCTGAAAGTTTTTCTGAAAATCAAAAGCACCCAAACTGTCAGGTGGCTTTTGAGAATCTGCAAAACATAAAAATGCATTACAGCAGCTGTTATTTTATTATTGCTTTTCCAGTAATTAAACTTGAAAGGGTATGAGGTACACTCTAAAATGAAAAAAAGAAAAACAAAATTCATTATGGAACTAGGAACAGACAAGCCAAGTCCAGTGAATTTTGCCCTTTTTTCCCCTTAACTATATAAAAATATTTAAATACCTTTATTTTTTCATATTATTCTTTCAATAATTAAGAAAAACTTACTTCAACCAAGTTTTTTTAATGGAAAGTAAAACAAACTCGGGTATTTTTCACTCCAGTAGTTGACAGCTGCTGGTGGGTGAGATCACGTGGACCCCCAGCAGAGAAGCACAGAGCAGACATTCCTTCTACAGACACATATATAAAAAATCTGTTTGTTTTGCAGTTTCATTTCCCAGAACCGTTTGAGAGATGTTTGTGTTGGTTTCTAAACAGATCACAAAGCTCAGGCCTTGAAGGTTTCCAAATGGAACCGCAAAGTTTGTCGGTGATATTAATGTGTGGTTTATTTTTCTTGTAAATAGTTATTATTTTTTTGTCCTGGAAAAATATTTGGATAAAAAGACTGCAATGCTGCAATGTTTTTTTCTGTTGTGTTGATACCAGATACTTTCAGCATTTGAATAAGATGCCATGAAAGAAAATCAGCCAGGACTATCAAAATATCAAAATAATTACAGTCACTGGATGATAAATCTGCTTCTGGTCTTATGTATAAAGGAAACATCCAAATGTTTCATATTCAGGGGTATTATTTAAACAAAAATCACAGAATTGGCTCCCTCAATATATATAACACTTACCTGTCCAAACCTTTATCTCCTCAGGAATTCTGAAGTGGGTTAGAGGTCACACAGGACTCTAAGAGAACAGACCTGGAAATCCTTGAGAACCAATATTTTAGTGGTGATGGTTTTAGCCAGCATCTTGCCACTGTCATTGCTTATTTTCCTGGCTATGATCCAGTTATTAAAGAGATTTATGAGAAACCCAAATGAGCTGGTGTTGTGCAGACTTAAACATACTTTTTCCAAGAGAAAGCAGGACAATCAGTTCTGAACTATCAATTATTAATAATTACTTCCTTCATAGGGCCACTCATGGAAATAGTAGGAAAACATTAACTAATCAAAACCCAAACTTTGCACAGAAACTTTCTGGTTGCTGTAAAAACTCCTGAAGAGGAGAATTTCCCAGTGTGTAACTCAGTGCCAAGACAGGACTAATTTTGAGGTACATGAGTGCATCAGGTGTTTGAATGTCATCTCCATCCCAGTGCTGGAGTCAGACCAAACAACACACAGTAAAAAAGAGAGCTGAATTTATTATTTTTACGACGCCGTTAAGAGATGTCCTGCCTCCAATTTTTAAAAGATATTCTGGATGGTCAGAAACACCTCTCTGATGACATTATGCTCCTTCAGTGGTATTACAAGGAGAGAAAATAAATTATTATTTTATATAATACTTAATAAATATAACACTTAATAAATGCTTGCACACTTTTATATAACACTTAATAAATGCTTGCACACCACAAATAAAAGCAGCATCAGCACACTGACTGGATCTACAGAAACACCAGGGGCAGGTATACACAGGGAAAAATTGTGTAGGAAAGATTTTGGAAAATAAATTCTCAAGAGAAAGGGTTTTAATTCTCAAATTCCTAAGTCACTCAGTAGTACAAGAGCTGAACTTGGAAAGGTACAGGATATAAGGGCAGAGGCTCAAAGCAGAGGATCATCTGTTCCATCATCCTGTCTGTAGCACCAGTGAAAACAAGCACCCAGACCTGTGTACAGGAGACACATGATATGACATTTTCTTTGTTTTCCCTATGGTATTTTCTCAGTAACCTACAATATTTGCATTTTCACCTGCAAATGGCTGTTTTTTCTGCATTTAGTAAGTCTTTGTGTGTGTACCAGCAATAAGCTTCTCTTGAGCCCAAGCTCTCACCACCCAAGGCATCCTTTGGTAGAAGCTCTCCACAGCTTATCCACATGTGGTGTGAACATGTTGCTGGTTTGCTCTGATATTTTTTTAATCACTTTGTTCCTCTTTCCTGCTCATAAAAAGCACTGAACAGTCACTCTTCACAGTGATAAGTCCATGGGACACATCCCTATCTCCCTCCCAAGTCCCAGTCATCTCTCCTTAGGCTGAAGTGCCCCAGCCAACTTAATTGTTCACAGCCCATGAGCCATCTCCTGCTTTTGATTATCCTTGTTTCCTTTTCCTGCCCCTTTCCAGCTGTGTGGGATAATTTTTGATGTGGCAGAGCCACACACAGAATTCAAGATGCTGATGAGTCCCAGATTTATGGAGCTGTGTTATGAGGCTCCTATGGTCTGTTCCCCATTCCTTCCTCAATATCTAATATCTAGCCTCCTTTTTATCTATTACTGTAAATTAATACTTTTATATAACTTGATTGCTCTGTCTAATTTTCATAGATTTACCTTGTTTCTGAGAGGTATTGGGCAATATTTTCACTTCATGTATGAAGGTTTCACCCCTGTTAACCACAATAGTCTCATCTACATTTAATTTTGTGGGATATCTCAAAGCCAAATCGCAAAAGACCTCACAAGATCTTTCTGCATGTCTTTGAAACCAGCTCTCATTAGGCAAGAAAGTCCTACTACTATAGACTGAATGTGGTTTTACCAAGAGGAGTTAAGGTGGTAGTTGTTACAGCCATCCTAAAAACTGGAATGAGATCATGGTTAATAAAGATAATTTAAGGATGTTCACCAGGAAGACAGAGCCAGTTTAAAGCACATGGAAAAATCTGAAGTACATTGAAATAAAAGAAGCAAAGTTTCTTCCTTTAGTTCTTCTATTTGTAAGGAAAAAATGTAATTTTCATGGTGGACTAATGCACTGATAGGGTGGGGGTTTTTTTGTTAGGTTGAGGTTTTCCACCAGTTATGTTTTCAGTGACAATCCATTTTCAGTTCCCGTCTTTGTCAGGAGATTGGAACAGGTCTACAGCTCTTTCAAGTAACTTATGACAAAAAAACCCCCAAAAAACCCAAAAACACATCCCTCACACAAAATCCCCTTTAGATGACGGTAGCTCCAAAAGTTTTTAAATTAAGGCACTTTCCAAAGAAGCAGCCAGCACTTTCCACTCTTGTCCCCATGCTGGCCTTAGGGACAGCCTAGGAGCCTGCAGAAAGCCCAGTGCCCCTGGTGCAGGAAGCAAAGGTCACTCTGCTGAGGATCCCTGTGTCTTTCCCTCTGCAGGATGGTAAATCTGAGCTGAGCAAGCAGGGAATGTGTTCTGAATCTAGCAACTGAGACAGGAGCTGCCTTGCAGCTCTGAGCTGAGAGCTCAGCTCTGAGAATGCTTTAAAGGTGTTTCCATTCCCCTTCAGCACCAGGCTGGGTTTTAACCCACCAGCACCAAAAGGTCTCTCTTGGGACCTCACAGCAGAGTTTTAATACACTACCTAGCGTCTCCTTAGCACAGCCACCCTTTGTACAACAAAGCTGGAAATCTAGTGTGTTACCAACTCCCACATCCCATTAAAATGAAAATCTACCTTTGTGCTGTATCACTGCTGTCCCACAGATCACAGGCATTCAGCCAACAAGAACCAACCAATATTCTGCAATCCCAGAATATTAATGTTGGAACATGGATAATTTAATAATTGCTGTCTGCCAGAAGCATTGCAAGGGAATGGTTCCATCATCAGCCTGAGCCAAGGGAAGGCTTGGGGATAACTCCACTGAGGTGTGATCAGATATGTTCCAGGTGTTTGTAGCTGATATAGTTTATTTAATAAAACATTTCCATTCAGGTATGGTCAAACAGCTAAAAATATGTCAGTGCAGTTAGAAGAACAGAAAAAGGGAGAATCCTTTATAGCAAAATTTCACTAGAAGCAAATATCCCACTGAAATGTAACAGAGTTTTCTTCTGCCAGTGGGCACAATTCTGGATCATTAAACAGACAGAAATTAAACATCTCTAGCTAAAATTGAGCTTATTGTCTCTCCCAGCAAACCTTTTCACTGAAGATTTCAAACACATGAAAATGTGACCAGCAGCCGGGGATCAGCATGTGTTTGTACAAAAGAGATGAGGATATTCTGCAGCCTTAAATAATTTTACTTAATAGATGAAGATACAAAATAGAGCGTTAGAACCACTGTGAACAGCCTGACAACATCTTACCTGATTGAGAGGATCCTAATGACAGACACAGTCATTAGTTAAATTAGGTGAAGGTACCAAGGACATCTCATGCATCATTTTATTGCTTACAAACAAATAAAAGTTTGACTGACAACCTTGTCACTAAAGAGAAAAAAGCCCCAGCATGATGACACAAAAAATTATTGTCTGATAAAGGCGAGAGAAGAAAGAAAAAATAAAAACAAAACTAATAAAAGCAAATTAAGCAGCCCAGAGTGCAGAAGCAGCCTCATGTCCTAACGCTGCATCAGAAATCAAACCAATTTTAAGTTAGGGAAGAGTAATGTGTAAATTCCTCTTGTTCTGGATTTGTATCTAAAGCAGCAGAGTCTTCTCCATTTTTGGGGTGAAGCTGGAGCTCCCACCCCAGACCCTTCCAGGTGCCAGGAGCAGCTCATTGTTCCCTTTCTGCACCCCTTTTTCCTGGGGACCCCTCTGGGCATCAGATGATGACACTTCCTCTCAAAATGACAGAGAGAGACATTAAAGACAAATCCCTCATTTGATAAATAATTTACCTGTAATGAAGGAATTATTATATTGATATATAATGGAGTAATTTCACCCTTTTCACTGCAAGGTTTAATGGCCTTGGTGGTGCTTGGTTACAGGTTGGACTCCGTCTTGGAGGTCTTTCCCAGCCTAAATGACTCTGGGATTCTCTAGACTTGGAGTGTGTATATAATTCACACATCTAGAGTTTTTGGGAGTACAGTCAACAAATCACCAATCCACAGGTCCCAAAGTATGTAATATAAAGTAATAAATTGCAAATAATAAAAACTTACATATTGTTTACCCAGTTTGTTTTCAGTAAATTTCTCATCTAAAATTTTTACCTTTTCCTATGAAAAAAAACCCCAAAAACATCAGAATTGAGGCTGCTGCAGTGCTGTGACTGCAAGCTCTGTATTACAGCACAGGTTTGGCACATTAGGAATAGTTTAAAGGCTCTTGCAAAGATTACAGTATTAAGAGTATAGTGAGAATGGATTAATTTTGTACTATTTATATCCTCATTAAACTGTTTTAATCAGTCACACTTTGTATTCTTTCCATGAATCTGTACAAGAAAAAGCCATCACAATTCCAATTAGTAATATTAGTATTGTGTTTTGTAATTCACATTCCACATTCTCATGGCCAGAATGCCCCAGAGCTCCTGTTCTCCAAGAAATCATGATTAATTTAATCACTCTGAAATTACAGACCACCATTTCTGCCCACTGAAAAAACTTCCTTGCGCTTTGAGAGCAGACATTAGATAAGAGATCAGGGAAATCCCAACGGTGCAGTGTGCTCACACTGGCTGGGACAGGAGTTGACATCAGTTCAACCAAATGTCACCAAAGTTTGGGAAACGAATTAAGAAATAAGAACTTTTCTACAATCCCTCAGGAATGCTCAAAAATTATTCTTCTGCAGTATTGGGATGAGTTAGTTTAGATAGATGCAAGTATACATCAAATAATTACTTGTTCCAAACAGTAAATTATGCAGAAATATCAATCCATTGTTAGAAAAGACCTTCAGCCCAGACATGGTGTCCAACTGCCCCTTCAAAGAAAATCAAGCAAGCAAAGGTGCTGAACTCCTAAGTAAAATTTAAAAACCAAGCAGCAGGAATGTATGTGCTGCTATATAATAATTCCATGTTTGCTAAGAAAAATCCTGTATCCTCCTGACAAATTAACTCATTGAAGTGTGGCAAAGGAAGATGATGACAACAGCATTTCTCTGGTTTGGTATTGATTTGAGTTCAAGTCTCACTTGGTGATTTTTACCCTTTTCTGACATTCCTGGTGCCCAGAACCTGACTTTGGAAAAACCAGTGTGGCCCCTGGCAAACCCATCACTGCAGGTATTCAGGGGAGCTCCCCTGGACATCTTGGTGCTGAGTCAATTCATTAAAGCTTCCTGAGATCCAAGCTGTCTTTGCCAGGTCCCTCTCCAGTTTCCAGAGCCTGGTTGTGCCATGCAGGAGGCTCTGGGGGTAACCAGCTGCTGCTGAGCTGCTCTGCACGAGCTGCAGGCACTGAGCTGCCTCTCGGTGCCTCCATGTGTGCTGCCAGCACAAAGGTGCCTGATAAGGGCTGCAATTAATGCACTGCAACACTTCCCTGGTTCCTGCTGCAGCATCCCTCCCCCAGAGTAGCAGCAGGGATAAATCACAGCTGTGAGGGCTCTGTGTGAGCAGCACTCGCTGAGCAATCTCACCTCCTTGTTTCTTCATGGGCACCACAGATAAATCTGATAACCACACCATCCCTATCTGCTTACTCTCCATGATGTAGCTCTGCACAATAAAATGCTGCCTCGTGACAGCTTCAGTGTAACACACAGCGGGAGGCAGGTGGTCTGTCCTAGCTGGAGTTTTTGTCCTGCCAGAATGTCAGAATTTCAGCCATTTGCCCAGGATTTCCCAGTGAAAAATCACTCTTCAGAAAAGTCACAATGACATATCCAGCATGCATTAGATTATACATAAGGTGTAACCCCAAAATATGTCATTCCCACAGGATGATGTGGATTTGCTGGTAATCCCAGGCAGCAAACTGGAAGGCTCCTCAGTGCAGGGTGAGCACTGTGGAAGCTGAATTTCAGTGCAGGTGGCGTGTCCTGCCGTGTGACAGCTGCCACAGCAATGTGTCAGGGCTGCCACTTCACCAACAGCCCCACAGCGACAGCAGATAAAAGGGGTGCTGAAGATAATGGGGCTGCCACTTCACCAACAGCCCCACAGCGACAGCAGATAAAAGGGGTGCTGAAGATAATGTCTGCACTTAGCAGTGTGTGGAGACACAAGGAATTCTGCTTCTCCAGGAGCCCTCAGTGCTTCAGTCCTTTCATGGGAAGAAATGTTTTTAATAATCCATATTTGGTTATTTCATGCCACTCTGCCATCAGTTCAGTTTAGCTTCCAAAAAAAATAGAGAAGCAGGAAAGAGACTGAAAGAAAATAAAAAATAAATCCTTTATGTTGCCAAATTTACCAAGAGATGGCAAATTTATTTATTTCAAATACACTGAGAATAATTAGGTACACTGTAAAATTGTCTGGCTGTTTCTATAGGGAGAGTTTTAATTTTGTGTTAAAACAAAAGAATTTCAAGCTATTTAAAAGGGCCTGGAGTGACCCTCCAGGGAACAAGGGGGAAATGGCTCCCAGTGCCAGAGGGCAGGGCTGGATGGGATATTGGGAAGGAATTGTTCCCTGGCAGGGTGGGCAGGCCCTGGCACAGGGTGCCCAGAGCAGCTGTGGCTGCCCCTGGATCCCTGGCAGTGTCCAAGGCCAGGTTGGACACTGGGGTTTGGAGCGTCCTGGGACAGTGGGAGGTGTCCCTGCCCATGGCAGGGGATGGCACGGGATGGGTTTTGAAGTCCCTTCCAACACAAAGAATCTTCTCAGAGCCACCAAAGGAGGCCCAGGTCAAGAGTAATTTGGGAAAGACCAATAACACAGATTGCAGTAACTGCTGTGGATTCAGACAGGAAAATGTCAGGATTTTAAAAAAACCCCATCTCTGCAGTAAGAACCCCATGTGTGTTTGGAGATCTGCTCCTGTCCTGTCATTAGAAATTTCTCCAACACAAATGAAAGGCACAATGCAGGAAAGACCAGTTCATATCCAGGGTTACTTGGTTTGCTTTGTTTTACTGCAATCAAGTTGAAAGCATTTAAAAAATCAGAATAGAAAATCTTATTCACTGGACAGTGAGCACTTACATTCAGCAGCTTTAGCACCACTCAGGCTTAACTGAAAAGTGATTAAGTTCTTGTTGCTATCATAAACTCAGTCTTACAGCTTTAAATAAAATGTTTGACTCCAGTAGCCTCTTAATGGAACCAGCAATTTCCTACAGAATGGAGCCATAAACCTGACAACTTTCTCTGCATTTGGAAAGATTATTGAAATAAAGCAGAAAAAAATTAGATTTTTGGATATCCAACATGACACTGCTAAATAGAGAGGTTAAGATTGCATAGAATATAGTGCTTCTTTCTCAGAAATGCTTCAATTTAAGGACTGGAATTGCATGCAGTGTCTTTGTAAATAGTCTGATGAAGAAGTTTAAAAAGGCAGATCCTTCTCTAAATATTTTTTTTTAATTTTTCCAAGCATTTAACTCATTATTCATATTAAAAGGAAAACATCAGAGAATTATAAGAATTAATTTTTGAGGCCTCAGCTTTCGTTTCTGCTTCATATAGGAAGCAATCATTCCATCTGAAATTGTGAAAGGGTAATTTCACATAAATATTAACTTATGGTACAGATATATGTTACTATATCTCATTATATGCACTCATTGAGTTAATGGGATTGGCTGAATTTGTCATTAATGTTACTGACAACTAAAGTCACCAGTTCTTTTAGGGACTGAAACCAGAGTTTTAAAGAAATGATACCATACCATGTAAGAGTCAGCTGTTTTGTGAGGCACATTTTAGTGCTCAGTGATTATCATACTGCAAGAAACACATTTCCATAAAAACAAAACCTCTTAGAACTGTTTTGATTCAAGCCGCTGATACAAATAAGTCAAATGTCTGCCATTCAAAAAATGGGGGTGTCTAATTTCAAACCAGATAAGTGATAGCACCAGGCACTAACAGACACTCTTAAAAACCATTAAAAATCACACACTTTTAATCTCAGGTTGGCACTGGCACATGTCTGCGATCTCACTGGTACCTCCCCTACCTGCATTCATCACCTGGGTCACTGCAAAGCCTCAAAATCTGTCCAGTTTTTGCATTGTTCCAGAACCAAATCATGCCCGGCTGTGATGTTGCTCCTCACTCCACATAAATCAAGCAGAGGCTTTGCCTGACAGAGCTCATATGCTCTTTTCTTGTGCAATCGCTTTTATCAGCACTCCTTGTTCCTGTGGGCAGGGGAATGAGCCTGCCTGCACTCACATGCCCCAGTTATTGCTTCTTGTAGTCTGCCTGCAGAACATCAACCTGCTGCACTTCTCCTTCCCTTGTCCTCCATGGATAAAAGAATGAGCTTTCTATATCTGACACACACATGGTCTCTCAAAATAAAAAATCTGCAGTGGCAGGCCAAGTTCCCTTGCCAAGGATAAATAAAGGAGCTGGTTATGCTCCTGCCACATCAGAGAGATGCTGGGAAAGTCATCACTGCTCCCTTTTTCACACCCTCAGTTAAATCTCTGCAGCCTTCCCTACCACAGCAAGTTCAGGAGTCATCCTGTGAGTTTTCCTAGATGCTTTTGACAGCTCTGGCACTGCACACTCAGCAGAGCAGCTCTCTGGAAAGCTGCAGTGCTGCCTCACAAGCAACAAAGGTGGACGTTCATCTTGGATCCAATTTTCTTTGGTGCACAGGTTACATTTCTGCTTTAAAGCTATAGAAATGTGAAGGGAAAAAAATAAATGCAAGACTTTGATCATACTTAAAGCTGGCAGCATTTGTTGTGAGGGCTGGGTTCACTGTTAGGGAAATGGCTGCAGTTACTTGGAGCCAAAACCTGTTTATCCCTTCTCTGCTGTGGGCACTGCTCCTCAGGCAGAGCAGCTCTGTCCATACTCATTTGAGCAAGGCTTTTCCTGTGTTTGAAGCATTGCACTTGTATTTCATGAACCATCTTTAGCAGTTATGGAAGCGTCTTGGGACTCCCAGACACTTTACAGCCCCATTACAGTTCATATCCAACAGCTGCATAGGCAAAAGTAGCTCCTGATTTAAAGGGCTTAAACGTTTTCCTCAGCCAAACGGGGATCAACAAGTTGGATGGGGTTTCACTAAAAATACTTGTCTGGCTATAGAGCAGATACAAACATATGTTGTTTGTCTGCAGCTAATTTATCCTCTCACTTCTGTAATGTTCCAAGCTCCCACCGGGGGAGCAACAGCCAGGGAAAAGTTAAATCATAATCACAGGAGTAAATTATCAGTGACACCTAAAAGCAGTTGCAAGCAGCCCTATCATTTCAATGAACAGGAGCCCTCAGCTGCCTCGTGTCTGCATTAGTCAGGCAGCACCAATCAGTAAATTATTGCTGAGGCAAACACCATAAATCTTCATTGACCAACAATGATGGGGTATTTCCTGCATTTCCTCATTGATCCTTACCCTGGAATTTTACACCCTCTGGATAGGAAGCGCAGCATTGGAGCGATGCTCTGTTCTCACCCATTTCCTGCTCCTGGAAATCAATCACCCCCCTGGTATCTCTGTTGGTGTTTACAGACAGAGCCCAACTTATGCACAAAAGATTAATAGGAGTTCTTTCCAAGAAATGCCAGCCCAGTGCTGATGAACACAGAGGTTTACAAAGCTCCCACTCAGAGCCCTGGCCCAGCAACTAGGTAGTGAAATACTGGAAATCCAGGTTTGGCCCCCTGCCATCTGAAAATTACATGGGACATGAGGAACGAGTCACCACACTTAGCACAGCTTAACACTTGTTCTTACCACATCTCTGGCACCATTCGGTGGCACAGCCTCTGCTGGGAGTTTCTGACTTCTCAGAATAATTTTGGGGAGAGTGAAATTATAGCTCATGCTAGAAGATCCAAAGTACTCAGCTATTGTTGGATCTGAAGATTTATCAGAAGATAAAGTGCTGAAGTGTGTGTCTGCCCTTACTCACAGATAATATAAAATGTAAAAAAAAGTACCTACTAGTCCTAGGGCTTGGGTTATTCGCCAACAGAGCACTTTCAAAGGCCCTTATGAGGGACAATTAATTCCCAACCCTCCCACTATGGCCTGATACATAATGTATGGGGTTATAGGAAATGTGTATTCATGAGACTTGTTTGGCTTTTGTCAAAAAGAACTGTGAAAAATTATGATGGAACAATTTTCATTTCTGACACATTGTTTTTATAGCTCATTCATGCCTGGGAATTGAGGGCTTTCAAATTTTGTCTGCTGCAGATGTTGCAGAGAGGAGAGGAGCTGCAGAGCTCCTTCCTTGCTGCTTTGTTGCTGCCAGTGACAGGAGACCTAAAGGAAATACTTCTCCTGACATTAAACATGATGAGTAAATCCCCAGGCTGCTCTCCCACTGTGCTGCATTAGGAAAGCCATGGCACAAGGCTTTGGGGAGCACATGAAAAGAAGCATGTTTTACCACCAGAACTGGCAGGAAAATTTAACTTTCAATAGAGGACCCTGGAATTGTTTACAACAATAATGGTAACAATGACAACAATATTTATAATGATTTTAAAATCTCAGTAAAAGCTCCTAGAGCTTAGTAAGTCTGGCAAACAAAGGGAATATTTTATTTTTTAGACAGAACTTTTATTTAACTGCCTTCAATATGCACACTTACTCTTTTCACTGCATTTCCTTCTTCCAGACATTTTTGTCTCTGGTTGTAACTGGCAGCATGACAAATTCAGTGGCAATTAAGGAACACAAAAATCTAAAAAATACCAACTCCTCCTGTAGAAGAAAAGAAAAATAACAAGACAACAAAAAGTAGAGAACCCATTTAAATTCAGATAGCTCAGATAGCTTTGATCCTTTGTTGGGGTAGAAGTTCTGGAGAAAGGAACAGCACTGGAAATCTTTCAGATTTGGTCCCTGCCTGAGCCAGACTTGACCACAGTGGAATTTGTGAACTTCCCTGCCCATGGGTTTTGCCAAGATTTCTGTAACCAGACACAATATATTTGCCTGGAAAATGGAAATATCCCTCCAATGCATGGTGTAACTGTAACATTTAGCATTGTTTTATTTGCTCCACCTTTTTATTTTGATTTCAGCAGGTGTAAAGCATCCATCCCAGGCCCTGGTGTCACAGGCCAGCTCACCTGGAGTTCCCCCAGCTCCACCAGCTCACTCCCCCTCCTGCAGGGCTCCAGCAGGAATCCAGCCCCACCCAGAACCTCCCAGGCCTGACTCCTCCTCCAAGACCCATTCCCAGAAATCACAGCTGGCTCTTGTGTGCTGCAGAGCTCAAAGAGTATTCCTTTGTCTAAGCTAAAGGATTGATTGGGGCACTTTTCCTCTTTCCAATAGGCATTGCTTTCCCTGGATCAAGGCACTTTCTGAATATCAAACAGGATATTTTATGTAGCACTCCAAGGGGCATCTCATCAATGCCTTTTCCAAGAGTACCCACCCTCTCCCCTGGTCACCCTACCCCATCCAAGGCAGGATCTGACATTCCTTTCTCCCAGCCACAGCCACCCTGTACCCCACAAACACACCCAGATGTTTCATCTCCTCACCGCCCCAGTGCCCTCCCACGCAGGGCAGGAATTCTCCCTGCATTTCATGCCATTAATGTGATCCCAGTAGTTCTTTTACTCCCCAGACAAATCACTCCTCCTACACAATTCTCCCATTCTCCTCTCTGCTGCTGATTTCAGCTTTAGCAACAGCAAATTTCTCTGCTCTGTTCCTACCTTGGGTTCACACCACTGAAGGAAGGACCTTGGGATCCCAAGCCATTTATTTTAAGAACTCTGTGTTTACTCTCATCCAGAGCTCTCCCTGGTTCCCCATCTATCTGAATTCACCATTCAGATTTGATCAGCTGAAGGAACATTCTCCCCCAGTGCAGCCAAATCAGCTCCTCAGATCTATATCACACCAGAAGTTCGCATCCAGAAAGTTTCTGCCTCACCTTGGAGATCAGATCAATCTACTCTGAACTGCTTTTCATTGTTTTGTGCACCACTGTCCCCTCCAGTTCCTTCAGGGTTTGTTCTTTAACAACACCTGGCCAGCCAATCCCTCCCTCCTTTTTAATATAAAATATTAATTCCCTACTTTCTGCTTTTGCTATCTACTGATAGCCATATCTTTATACACAGTGCTCCCAGCCCTTTCACTCCCCTGTCCAAGTGCTGGATTGTGCATTATCCTCCTTCCTCAAACTCCAGGAAAACACTCTTTGTTTTCTTTTGCCTTTTATTTTTTGTCCTTGTCTCTTGCCAAAGCAAACTCCTGCCCAGTTACAGCCTGGAAAAAATGTATTTCAGGATCCAGTTCCTTGCACTGATAAAAAGATATCTTGTGGACACCTGTCCAGAACCAAAGGGCTGCATCTCCTCTCCTCTCCTCTCCTCTCCTCTCCTCTCCTCTCCTCTCCTCTCCTCTCCTCTCCTCTCCTCTCCTCTCCTCTCCTCTCCTCTCCTCTCCTCTCCTCTCCTCTCCTCTCCTCTCCTCTCCCTCTTTTTTGTTTCCTTTTGTTCCCTAGAACATTATCTCTTCATTCAAGAGGTTAATAAGGAAGGACAGTTTTTTATTCTCCTGGCTGAGAGGGATCTTTTAATCTCTGAATTTTGAAAATGTGAAAAAGACACAGCAATGAGAGAACTTTGAGGGAGATTACTGTGCCAGCTTTTCCTCATCTGCTGCCTCAGGCACTCAGATGTTTATAAAGAAACAAAAGTAGAAATATTAAGTTTCAAGAGAGCAGTACAAAGCCTAAGAACTATTTCTGTAATGGGCATGGTTCAGGAGGCACAAAGACATTGAATCTTAGCTGAACAGAAATCTGGGGAATCAAGACATCTTAATTAAAAGTTCAGTGTAAACACTGCAATTATAAACCTTCCCAAGGAATGGGCAATAAACAAAGGGAGCTGTTCTGGACCTGCCTGGGCAGTGGTTGGATTCATTGCTCTGCACCCAGCCAAGCTGGGCTGCTCACAGAAATTACACAAAAGTAGCTGGCTCTGCCTCACTGCAACTTGCTTTAATCTTCTGGGAATTAATTTTTAAGAGAAAATCTACAGAAGTTTTTTAAGCTTTGCTTTGTTGGAGAAAAAAAAGCAAAGACAATCACTAGTCCACTGCCATTTTCCATGCTTTTAGCTTGTATTTTCAGTTTATGGAGATAATTAATATATGATCTGTTAATTCCTTTAAAATTTAATAAAATCATTTTAAATGAACCTTACTCAATAACTGTTTCACTTTATAACCTGCCACCACTATGATTCTCTTGCTATTCTTTTTGTATTCAATATCTTTTAAATTAACAATCAGGTTTCATCAAATTCAAAGGTTGGTCCTTTATATTATTATTATTTTTGAGGAACACATTGGCATACATCATTCTCTTAAAGCAATACAAAGCTATGAAGATGTGACATTCTTTGTGGAAATCCAGTTTGGAAATTACTTTTTAAAAAAATCTATTTTATCAATTGTTTCAAATTTCAGTTAAAACCCAAGTAGATTTTAGGACACTTCACCAAATCATGGAAAAGTGTTTGCACTGATAATCACAAAGTTCAAAAGCATAAAAGTAAAACTATTGTTTTTCCATTTGGTGCAAAAAGAATCAACAGCAGGGCAACAATCTGGCCAGTGAGATCTACACTTAGTTTGGTTTAAAAATTAAAAAATCTATCTGAACTGCTCCTAAAGACTGATAATAGCACTTACACAACTCTAGCAATATATACATTTTTCACACTGAACTCCCACTTGCTGGACTAAGCTGCAGCATGACTGGAGGGCTGCAGGGATGAGTTTAAAGCCAGTTGTGCTAGACAAGAGAAAGTGCACAGGGGACCAGGGAGCTCCATAAAAGCAGCATAAAGGCATTAGCAGGCTGTGTGTCATCGCTCTCAGCTGTCCCTGCCAGCCTGTGACATCTGTGACATCTGCGCTGGAGCTGGGAAAAATCCCCTGTCCCCTCTTAACTGGATGCTCTTTCAGGGAACATTATTAACCAGGAAAAAACCAACCCTGAAACAAACCTGACACAACATTAATTGAAGCCTAGTGATTTATGTTTGTTTTCTTTTCATCCAGACCAATTCGATACCTTTCTGAATCTTTTATGATGCTTGTTATAGCCTTTACACTTGATGTATTTCCTGTGCTATCCTCTGAATCATCCCAAATGCAGATGTATTTGTTTTTAAAGATTTTGCTGAGACTTGGAAATATTTTTCCCTTTCTGTAAAGGCTCCATAAGCATCCTCTTAGATTATTCTTTGCACAAGCATACAATGACAGCTTCTGCTATTACAGAGTTCAGACAGGTTAATTTTTATCTGCTCCTATGGTAGTAAAGGGAGAAAGTACAAAACATCATCTCCTCCTTCTCTTCCAAAGGTTGGGAGGACACAGAAACTGCTTCAGCATTCTCATGGAGCTGGAAAATGATCCCCTTGGAGAGCACCGAGGACAGAGGGTCTCTGAGAGGATGTGGCATCTTATCCTGCAGCTGAATTGGAAGAAACCTAAATATTTCTGCAAGATCTGTCAGTTCTGTTATCCCCCAATCACCTCTGCTAAGGCTTAGTTCAGTAGGTGTTAATGAATGACTGATTGCTCAGTTCCAGTGGCAGCTCTGAAAGAATGGCAGGCATTTTCCCAGTGGAAGATGGGGGTAAAAAGAGCACCAAGCCTGACATTCCATTAATTTCATAGTTAAACTTTCACCTTTGATGAAGGTTTTGTTTTATTTCTCTGAGGTTGTTTATGTAAAGAAACTAAGAAAAATTCTAGTAGATAAAATTAAATAATGGCAAATATTAAAAATATCCTGTGCCCACACTGTCTCATCAGCTTTAAGATAAGGAAACACTCTTTGTGTCAGTTGATGTTTCAGAGGAGATAGGTTGTCTTCCTGAAAGCTTCTTGCTAAAGAAATAATGCTTTTCAAATTAATTGTGTACAATTTCTTGATTATACAGCAGGAATACCATATGATGTAGTTAAAGTATAGCTTATTGTAGTTATACTAATGGGACATGAACACAGAAAATATTCCATTTCTTTTCTGGTGTATCCAGTCCCAAAATATCTAAGAAATCCCCCTCAGCAACACAGAGGTGCAACTTTGTGATGACACACAACCTTTCTCTGAGCACAAAGATGTGCCCTTGGTTCAGAACAAGACTTTCAGAGTATGAAACTCTCCTCCAGTTTAAGTTTTCATGGAGATGCTGTTCCCTGGTGGACAAGTGGCCCTCAAGGACAGCTGAGAACAAAACCAACTCAGTTTACATTTGCACACCTGGCTGGAATAGCAGGTGCCCTGTGTGGGCAGGCTCACAGAAATCCCCTAAAAAAGGGAGAAACAGCCAGAAAAAAAAGTGTAACACAATTCAGGAGAGGTTCAGAATGCCTCACCTGGCACCAATTAGTGCACAAATACAGAGTGAGCAGCAGCAGTGGAGCTCCAACAGAGGATGCAGAGCAGCTCCCAGGGACAGGTGACAAGGAGTGACACAAAGAGCAGGAACAGCATTCCCAGAGCTGCTCTTGCCCAGCACTTGGCAGATCTCAGCTGTTTTCCCCCTGAGGGAAAGCTCAGGCCCTGGGATGAGCTCAGGTGATGCTGGCAAAGCCAGGGTGTGGTTTGGATCCTTGGCTGTGCCATTCACTCGATGATCCAACCCAGAATATTCTGTGAACTCCATGAAGGTAAGCTGCCAGGGAGGGATGGAGTCACCATCTCTGTGAGTGTCCAAGAGGGGTCTGGCTATGGCCATGGGGATGTGGATTTGGGGTGACCATGGCCCTGCTGGGCTGATGCTTGGACTGAGGGATCTTGAAGGTCTCTTCCAGCCTTGGTGACTCTGTGCTCAGATCTGGGCACCAATAACCAAACAGAGAGAATGCAATGAGGCTGACCTAAAGAGATAAATTCCTTTCCCACAGTTCTAATCCCAAATTGCCGCTGAGGCTGTTTCCCACAGCAGACTGAACTGTTACTGTAAAATATATAATAGAATGCCCAGTGCTGCTGTGCTCCAGAACACAGCATTCTTAATAATGACAGGCCTTAGACAACAGGCTTGGTCTTTCAAACCTTGACCATAGTGGACAAGCAGAAAAGCCAAAGAGTGTAAGAAAAAGCCCAGCATTTTGCAAAACAGCGGAAAAATTCAGTTATTTAGTAAAATGTTGTTTCACAATATGTTCAATGTATGTGGGCACACAGGTAGTGCCTCATGATACAAAAATTCTCTGCTTTACACAAAAAACCCCACATTCCCCTTCACCAAAATAAAAAGGTTATAATTAGAACGTAATCAGAGAATGAAATTATATCAGTAGGATTTGCAGATTCTTCTCACAGGTGTAATGAGGAAATACAGCTGGAGAAGGAAGACAAAGGAAGCAGAAATTCAGAGCACCCTTTTTTCCTCTTTGCAAACTCCTTGGGTTCTTTCAAACCCTCTACATCTGCATTATTGGAAATAAATTAAGTACTCTACAGGAGTACTTTGTCTTCCCAAACGGATGTTTTCAGTACAACATGTCATACCCTCATGAGTCATCCTGTGCAACCCACAAAGCCGCGTTCTGGTGGTTCGCATGTTGGACCTCCCTCTGATTTATCTTTCAGGAAATGCTTCAAACTATTTAAGGTTTTGTGGTTTTATTTCCAAGCTCACATTTTGATCCTGCAATACCTTCCAAGCAAAAGGAGGAGCACAGGTCACCAGAAAATCTCTGAATTTCCTTGCACTTGGTGGGAGCTGAGGGGACCAGGAACCTCCACGGCTGCCAGGGGTGCAGCTGGGAGGAGGGTTCTGTACTCACAGCTTGCACACTGGGTGTAAGCCCTTACTCACAGCTGGTCCTGTCTTCACAGAGTAGGAGAGTAGGAGTATAAAACCTTTTAAGTTATTAACATTTTCAAACCCAATATAACTAACAGAAGCAGTCCCCTTTTGTTTTCACCATCAAAATTATATATTTTCACATTACTCCTCTAAACTACACCCAGTCAGTGTGTAAAATATATTGAATAGAACTACGGAACACGTAGACTGCAAAAAAAAAACCATCTCAGGTATAAATTAACTCAATATTTATCTCATCTAATATGCAAATCAAGACAATGTATTCTCATTAACATCAGCTCTGTTCCCTTTAAGCTAAAACTAAATCTCCAGCCAGAGCAGGGAGAAGGCGTGATCTGTGGTTGTGTGTGGAGGTGATGAGGGGGTGTTTATCCTCCTGCGTGGTTCTGGAGAGGCTCAGCAGTGCTCACCCTGGGGTCAGCACAGCAGCAACACTCAGCCCAGCCAAGGACACACAGGGCTGGGGCACCCTCAGCATCACCAAACACCAACCCACAGGGCTGAGCTCCACTGCCTCCTGAAAGTCAAAAAGCATTTTCTGCAAGCACACATTGAACAGAAACAGGTTTGACACAGCTCTTGCTGACAAGCTGGGAAGCAGCAAGAGGGTTTTTCAGGAGACAGGACATTTTTTAAGCTCAGAAACATTTCACTTACTGCAAATCAGTACATCTGCTTTGTGGAATAACTCTTAGTACTAACCTCGTTTAAAAGCACAGTTTTCTGTTCAGATTTATAAGAAAACCCAGCCAAAACAACCCCAAAAAATCAACCAAACAAAACAGCCCAAGAAAACACAGAAATCCCCATCAGAAGTGCACTTCCAAGGAATGGTGCTACCCCCTTCCAGCCTCTAAAGATTAATGTGATGACTTGGTTGCTCTGCTAAAGAGGACAACATAATGTTATTTATTAAACTAGTTTTAATCCATCATTGTCCTTAATGATTGCCTTTGATTAGCAGTTTGAATTCTCCCACTTGCACACAGTGGAGGCAATAAGCGCTGTGGCTCCTAGCAGCCTTAGGGCACTGAAAGGTGGGAAATGTGATTCAGGATTGTTCTTATTTTGGACATTTGGAAATTGGAAATTAATTTGGAATTAATTTGGAAATTCAGGATTTCCACGTGTTGCTGAGAGCTTCAAGTGCCAGAAGCGGTGAGAGGTGAGAGCTCCTGGCTAAAGCTGTGCAGGGTCATGCTGCAAAACACGAAGAGAAGGGGAACAAAACCTCTGAAGCAGCTTCTGCAGAGAGTTCTGGCTCTATCAGAGCTAAGAACAGAGGAGCCCCTCTCCCCCTGAGGGGTTTCATACCCAGGCAAGGGATGAATAAAGCCAGGGTCTGGCTGGGAGGGCAGGGACACCTGGCAGGGCTCAGTCTCATCCCGTCTGGGGGAGGCTGCAGGGCTGGCCAGGGAGGGACAGAGACAGACCTCTGCTTGAGAAAAGACACAAATACAGCTGCTTTAGAAGCCTTCGAACAGCTCTATGTGCTGCTCCGTGTGGGTTAGCCAGGGAGCACAGTAGGGCCAGAGCAGCTTGGCCAAGGGCTGCTCAGGGGGCTGTGACACCCTGGGGGAGGTGGCACATCCAGGACAATGCTGCATCTCCCACCCTGCCAGAGAGGCTGGCACACACAGTTAGATGGGTGTCCCTAAAGTTTCAGCCCTAAAACCAGAACTAAACCCACTCAACCTGTATTTCAGTGGCAGTGACTGATCCGTCCTGCTCCAAGCCCAGCTTTTGTGTTCTTACCAACCTCCCACCACCTGCTTTATTACTATTACTACTACTATTACTATTATTATTATTACTATTATTACTATTTTTACTACTATTATTACTACTTTTATTATTAAAAATAAAAGATGTTTCCAGCTCAGGTCATGAGTTTGTTCACCCCTTACATCCTCCAGAGCTGGGAAGCTCAGAAAACCTGCCCCCAGAAAATGCATTTGCCCAGCTTTTTCCATATTGTCCATGCAACAAGAGCACCTTCCACATCCTCAGCTGGGGCTGGGCATTTCTGCTGTCTTTTACAGCCAAGGCAAGCCGAGTTCCTGCAAACAAACCTGTGGGAGTCACTCCCATTTAGTCCCCAGGACCACCACAGGGGGGTGGGGCACATCTCCAACCCTCCCTGTTTGTTGGGACACTGTGAGGAACACAAAGCACCAAGACCAAGAAGAACTAAGAAAAAGCCACATACAGCTTTAAACCCAGCAGCATTTTAAAAACCTGGCAGTACTTTTATGGTTTATAAATCCATTTTGTTTTATTTTCCTTCGTTCTATTTGTGGCAGACTCATGTACTGCTACTAGATTCTTTTCAACTCAAATGTTTTCCCTCTGCAGTATAATCTTGAGGAAAAAAAATTACTTTTCACATTACTGAAAAGACATCTAGTGTGTTTTATAGTCTCCAGCACCTGGGAAAAAAACATAACAATTGAGTGATATGACATTTCTGGGAGAACATGAAGGCAATCTCTAAATGAGATTTGAGCTCTTAGGCAGCTTTAGCACACTCTGATACTAATCTGGATCAGATCTTACTTCCAAGAGTGATGTGAATTCAAAGCTAGGGCCACTTTCCAATTAAAACAAGGTAGCAGGCTGCTTTTTCCAGGTAACTGGGAGATATGTACAGGTCCTGACCCTCCAACATCAAGATTTTCAAGTAGAAACCTCCATTTAGATCTGTCTGCTAATGTACTCCAAGTTTCAATTTTTCTCCTTGCCCTCTGTAACCCCCAGGCAATGTCAGAAATTCCCTGTCCCAGCAGATCTCCCTGCCCTGTCGTTGTCACAGAGCTGTGCCTGCTTTCCTGGGGCCTCTCCTGTAACCTCTGGAGTCACCATGAGCCCCTGGCCAGGTTCCTGTCTCAGGTTTGGGAGCTCCCTGGTAACTTCTGCAGAATTTCTACCCTCAGGCATTGTGAAGGATCCTTCACTGTGCCCATGTCAGGAGGAAATTTCCCCTTTCAGGAGTGCAGTGAGCCCACAGTTCTCCCCATGGTCACTCCTCTGGTGCCCACTGTGGTGGCCATGGCCAGGAGCCCAGCCCTGTGCTCCTCACAGCAGAACATCCAGTGCCATCCTCATCCTGGAGGAGCAGAGCACTGTCTCCTATGAAAATCTCCCCTTTTTACACCTGAATTTTGCCTCTGGAAACTCATCAAATGTTAAAGGCACTGTCTCTCAAGAGGGAGCCTGGTGTTTTTCCAGGGTTTCACTGAACAGCTTTGTTCTAAAGGACACAAGACCAGACACTTGAAAAAGCAGAGGAGTTGAATAGAAAAAGCAAACTAGGTTTCTCTCCTGCCAGATGAAATCCAGCCACACTTACAGTAGCATATAGAACTGATTTAATGCAGGCAGGCATCTAAAAAACATCTTACAGCAGTTTGGGAGCAATGCAGAAATACAGGTGTCCTGTGGAGTGAAGCCAGAAAGGGGAAAAAACCCCAACAAAACAACCCATGAGGTTCCTCAGTTCAAAGAAACACTGGATTTCTTAAGGATTCCAAAGCTTTCAATCTGTTGTTTGTTTGGTTGGTTTTTTTCCCTGATGTCCAAGTAAACTCTGGAAGTCTGTATTTAACTTCTGAGTTTTCCAGGTTTTTATAGTGTGTACTTTCTTTGGAGGTGAGTTTCTAAAAAATACTAAAATCAACATTACTGAGCAGCAACAGGCAAATAGTGAGGATGTCTTTATATAAACCCAGATTTATTTGTGACAGACGTGATGAAATTTAGCAATTAAATGCATGCAACATTTTGTATTTTGGCATTAAGGAAGCCCAAATCAATGTGCAAATAGGGAATATTTGTATACAAACAATCACATTAGCTGGTTAGGAAAATGACAGGCAATTAACTGAGATCCATTTTCCTGACCATATAAAAATCAGCAATTTTGGAAGACAATTTCTCTCCTGGATTCTTTTTGTTTAATGTATGACTACAATAATAGCTTACAAGAAATGGACTGATGAAGCTACTTGCCTTTAAAGAAGATTTCCTGTGCAATTAGGGGAAGTCTCCTATGCTCAGACATTACCCTATTAAATGTGACATGAAATGTAACCAATAAATAATTAAGTTTCTGATTAGTTATAAATAAAAGATCAACAATATAATATTTTAAGAGCCACACTCAATTAATTATCAGTATTAGCTAGTAATTACTTAGAGATAAACACATTTAGAAATTAAACTAAAAGTTCAAGCACAAAAAAAAGCTATTTGGAAAAGGTATGACAAAGGAACTTCTCCCATCTTGTCCAATCTGTGACTTATATTCCATATATCTCATTCCTAGGTGAGGATTTGTTGGCTTGGCTAAAATGATGACACTCTGCATGTCAGCAATGACATGGTGAAAGTGTCGAGTTACCTACATCCCTGAACCCTGGCACAAAGAATACACTTTACAGGAGGCAATGTTTTAATACTTACAAGTATTTCTCAATAATGTAAATTATTTGTTTCTCATTAATTGGTGCTGTCACAACAACACCAACAGCACTGAAGTATCTTCAGGAGCAAACTCTGTGACTGACAGATGTTTCAAACATCTCCTTACTCATGGGCACAAAGACACAAAGAGCTGGAAGTCACTGCTGATTTTGTGTTCCTGGGGATCCACACCAGCAAGGTCCAGCTCTAGTGTTTATTTCAATGAGGAGCTGCACATGGAGAAATCTCCACTGCTAGAGATGAGTTAATTGCTGTATTCCACAGTAAATTTGTGTTTGGCTCCTCTGGAAAACCAAGTTCCTGCATCCATGAACTCCCACGTCTTCAAGTGTTGGGTGAAATATCCAACAAACCAAAATTTGCATTTTAGTTTGCAAGAAAACAAATGAAATTATTAATTAAGTACTTTCATAATGTATTTGTTCAATCTACTCATGACATGCAACAATCTTAACTGCTATTATTATCCCATATTAACAAACCTTAACCTAAACAAGGTTGTTTGGATCTATCGGCTTGTGTTACATGAAATAACACAAAATTACACACACATATAATTATCACTCTCTACCCTTCGTAGTTCTGCAATGAAAGGAAAAAAGCCCAAAAGAGATTTAAAACCCAATACACATTGTCAGGCATGGTGATAATTCAGCAGTTGGCCTCCCATGCTCCACATCTAAATTGCACAGCACTGGGAAAACAGAGCAACATCAGCCACAGAACAAGAGAGTTTCAAGTTAGATGGTCTGTGGGCTGGCATTATATTTAAATTATTTTAATAAACAAACATAGCTCTTTTCAGGAAAAACAAGGTTCTTTTCTCTCAGTAGCTAAAATAAATTCAGACATCAACATCTGCAATTATGAATGCAGACAAATGAACTATGTACTAACAGCCTCCAAGAGAACTGATCTCAGCTGAACCTAATGCACAATAATTCACCACGCAATTACCTAAATCACAGGATTAAAACTCAGGGAGAAGAAATAGTAACTTTTGAGCAAAGTTAATACACACACACAACAACATGCACAAAGTGGGCGTAGCATTCTCCCATCTAAGGACATGACCTAATGAATTCCATCCTAATGGCAGGCAATACTTCCTCTAAAAAGAAACTTCCTTGCATCATGAGAGGTTGGAATCTGTGTTCCTTTTAGCTGAGATAAAAATGTCCCATGAAGGCGGATGGAGTTTCAGTGCTGCCATGAGTTGTCAACATTCACACCATTGACTCTAAAAATGCTCAACACTTTTGACTGAATTTTCTTTATTGATCCTGGTGCTCAGAGGTTGTGATGCTATGTATAGCACATGTGGAATATGGTCTTCCTCTGTGCTATTTCTGCGCACGGCTGCGGAGCAGAACTAATACATTTAACTGATAAATACATCAAAGGGAGCACGACTAAAGCAATAAGCATCTCCTGTGGTGGTGCTGTTTATGCACTGCAGGAGGTGTTTTGCTGAGCACTGTGGCCCTTTGATGCAGTTATCATTATTCTAATGAAAGCATCAGTTGATCTGATTGCTTTTTAAACACCAATACTGTCCACCATAGCTCCATTAGATGTAACTGTGTTCATTAACAGCAAATGAAGGCTGGGGTGGGTTTGTTGAAAGCATGGCTGTCACACCATAAATCCAGCTCTTTCTGTTCTCCTGAACTCCTTATTCTAAGGTTATTACTGGGGATCAACAAATTTATGTTTCCACACCTTACACCAGCAGGCTGACCTGGAGCATTCCTGTCATTACAAAAGATTATTCAGTGCACAGAAAGAAACTCATTTGGATTCACATTTTTGTATCTACCTCCCTGAAAGAATTCCCATAAAGTTTCCATTAATTTCTGTTTATTAAAGCTCAATATAAATACAAGCCTGCTAATATGTTTCTGACTAAGCACTAAATGTTGCAAACCAGCCTTAGCACACCAATACATGCAGTGAATCTGTGTCCCCACAAACACATGCTCTCACATAACATTTGGCGATCAAATATTCATGCTCAGACTTCTAAAATTCCAGTGCTTTGCTCATAGTCAGGACTTCAGGAATGACATCTTTAGCTTGTAAGGAAAGAAATTTAGATCTACCAAAGTACTTTTCTTTCTGGAATTTTGAAATTCCCTAGGTTTTTCTTAGAAGTTCTGAGTGTTGGTCTGAGCAAGCATCTTGTTCTGGAAATGAGTTGTGTGATGAGCACGAGATCATCTCTCCTGAAGGATGTGGATGAACAGCACTGGAACAGGTTGTTCTGAGGCTGAATATTGATGGATGGCTCTTTGAGAGCTGCAGGCTGGATGAAGCTGTGCTTGACCTCATGAAGTGGCTGTGACAGGCCCCTTCAAGCAGGAGGCTGGACCAGAGCACTTCATAGGTCCCTGCTGTGATCACACAGAAGTCAGAGAAACCATCCAGTGCCACTTCAACTAAAAACAGATTTTCACATATGCAGTGATGCAAACCAGCTTCAGTGAATGGTCCAGGAATATCCTGATTCTTTAATTGTTTTCCAACAGGCACAAGTGAGACTGTGCAGAAAGGCAAACAGCAGAGCCAGCACAGCACAGAGCAGGAAGAGACGAAAGCATGGAATTAAGAAAATCCACCTGAGTCAATGCCTTGAGTGTGTTCCAAAAACAATCTTGTAAAAGCATTTCTTGGGGTGGTCAGCCTTGCAGGGATGACTGTGATTTCAATGCATGTCTACAGGCACAAATACACCAGAGATAGCAAAGACATTTTTGGCAGAAGTAACACTCTCCCTCACTGAAGTTTCAAAATGACTTTCACCAGGTTAGAAACAAGCTGAGTTAAAATTAATTCTGAATGTTAGAGATTGGTAATTGACAGCAGCATGATGGAATTTATTGCTGCAGATTTCAAAATACTTAGAATGACAGCATTTAAAACTTTTTTTAAAGAGAAATTAAAACACTCAAAAGACAACTTAATTAACCATCCTGATGTCCAGGTCAATGTGAATTTACAAACATGTTTTGCAAAATAAATTCATTGCTTAGGAGAGCAACACAAATAACTTTATATTTACAATCACTGATTTAGAAGAGGTACAAAGAGTTCCAAATGTTTCCTGGTTAGTTAGTAAATTTTAAAAGATTGTGAGGAAGGGTTAATACACACCAGGCAAAATCCTGCCAGTCTGGTTGCAAGATACTCTGGAGTTCCTCCTTATATGTGTCCATGAGAAGTTAATCAAGGGGTGGCTATAGCCAATTAGGAAAGTGCTGCTCCGCATGGGTAGTTTTCAAGGAAAGTTTGCCAGAAATTCTCCAGACAGCTTCTAACTGTTCTGGAAATGTGAAGAGTGTTAAAAATGTACCCAGTGCCAATATCACATCTTCCCTGCTGCGTGCTTGGAACAAATGTTCTCCACCTGATATTTGCCAGGAAGCCTTAGGTCAGTTGTGGTTGTAGCAATCCCAGTGCCCAAACCTCCCTCTTTTCTACATTAAGCTATTTCTTGGTGAACATAGAAAATGTGCCATGAAGCATATGGGAATTTCAGAAGTTTTATTTAGAAAACTAGACAGATAGGAACTCAGTAACTGAGTTTTCCGTAAAAGAGGATCCAACTCTTTGCAATTGCTTGGGATTTGTGTCCTGCAAATGATAAAACAAAGAGGAAACAGCACTAATTCATGGATCCAACAGAATGCTGCCAGGAGGTAGTGGCTATTCATGAACAAAAATGTGCTGCTGGAAAAGGAAGGTGTCAAAGGCAAATCAAAATGTAAATCAGAGCAAAAACAAGGCAAAGTCAGCCATGCTGAAAGAAGCGGTTGTTCAGCCTGTGTTGATATATCACTTAAAGATGTCAAAGTTTGCATTGCTTTGGTTGGGGTTCAGGCTTGCCCAGGTGTGCAGGGGAATCCCAGCCTGCTCCCAGGTCTCCTGAAGTAGGAGTTGGAGAGAGGGAGGAAGGGGAGCAGAAGGTCCCAATGCTTCTTGCAAGAAAACACTGCAGGGCCATCCATCTATCCCTCCATCCCTCCCTCCCTCCCTCCCTCCATCCATCTATCCATCCATCTATCCATCCATCTATCCATCCATCCATCCATCCATCCGTCCGTCTGTCCGTCCATCCATCCATCCATCCATCCATCCATCCATCCATCCATCCATCCATCCATCCATCCATCCATCCCCTCAGGCTGCTGCATCTCCAGGATTCCTCTCCAGGAATCCTCCTCTGGGGCAGCCTCTTGGCTGTGGCCCCAGAGGAGCCCCTGCAGGACCTGGGTGTGGAGCAGCCCTGGGGAGCATGGTGAGGACAGGACCTGGGGGTGCCCAAGCTCCCAGCTGGAACCTGTCCATGTTATCCTACAGCACAGCAGAATGGCAGGACAGCAGCTTGTGTGTGATGTGCCATAGCTCTCCCTGCATTGCTCAGCACCAGGAAGAGAAAAAACCCTCTAAAACAACCAATAAAACTTCTATGTGAGGAGGAATGTGGATTTTCTTCTTTAATATTGCAGCTGCCTGGCGGGGATTATGCAGGACTCAAAGCAGCATGTCCAGGGTAAAGCTGGTTGAGCATTTCCCAGAAAAGGAATTCTGTTGGGTTCCTCCAGTCAGAACGTTCCAGAAGAACATTATGGTTTGAGTTCCTTTTCTATCAGAAGTGTTTTTCCGCTGCACAGTGTATTTTCCAGGGAAGACATGTCCCAGACATGCAGCTCCATCACAGGAGCAGGACGAGTCTCGCTGTTCCCACAGCCAGGCCAGCTCCAGGCATGTCCCCATGCCCACACCCCAATTCCTGCTGGGACTGAGGGCTCAGGTGATACCATGTGTAACCCTTGGCAGGATGTGGCTGCATGGTTCCTTGCTGGGCCCTTTGTTGTAGTGGCTGCTTCAATGCATTAATCTTCTCCAGCCAACTGTGTCTTGCATTATCAATCTCTTATTAACATACCCCCTTTTTCCTGAACGTTGGGGTTGTTTTTTTTTTTAATACAAGGATTAGTGCAGCTGTGTCTCATCAGACCTCTTGTGTCTTTTTCTGGGACTTTGTAAGGGGCCCTGATTAAAGACTCTCTCAGCTGTCGTTCTCTTCTGCATTTTTCCTTCAATGTTGCCACTGAATATTAAGAATCCCATTGTTTCCTTTTATAATTATGTTAGTGCTTGGGCACTTTAAAGAAAAAGAAAGTATTTTTTACGGAATCCTTCCTTCCCTCCTCACCATCCCCTCTCACATTTTGGAAATGCACAGCATGGTTTTAGAAGCCTCGACAGACAAAGTGGTTCTGGGTTCTCCTCCACAAACATCTGCTGATCTCGTTGTTTTCACAGATTAATCCTCCCTAATTGAGCTGTAAGTTTGAACAGAGCCTCCATTCACAAAGAACAAGCTGCCCACCTCTCGCTGTGGTGCCTTTTCTATCTGTAGGTAGAAAGACAAGACAAGGTTGCAAAAAGATCATAAGATTAAAGCCATTAGAATGTCCACTGCTGCATAAACCCATTGTCCGGATATGAAAAGCAACCTGAAGGAAAGCCATCTAAAAAGGTCTGAAAATTCTCCTATTCTTAGCACAAACTATCCTTAGTTTTATTTTTAACTGACTTGTTGACATATAACCTTCACCTGCTGAATGAGCAGAAGGTAGTGGCCATACAATAGACTTTTAAAACTATACATTTATTGATATATACATTTTACTTAAATGGTATTTTCATATTGAAGCACCCCTCTAAATTCAGGAATTTTGCGCAGTGGTGTTTTTTAAAACCTCAGAAGCAGTTTAGGGATCTTTGTCCTTTATATCCACAGACATATTCTATATTATATCAGACATATAATATTTATATCTGGATTGCTCCTGAGAACCACATAACAAAAGTTCCCTTTTTTCGTAAGTGACTACTCATAGAATGCAGATATTTTAATTCAATGTCATCACAGGATGCTTTATAACTATAGGAAAGAAAATTAGGAGATATATTTGTAATAGAAACTGCTAACTACTTTCAGCTGGCAACACTATGTCCTTGCATGAAAATCATCCTATTACATTCCATGACTGTGCATGAAATGTAAAGCTCATGGCTCCTATAAGACACAAAAGGTGGGAAAAAATAAATACCAGAATGATTTGTGTTGCCACAAGAAATAAGGCTAACATTTGCTTTCCTTGATCCTTCTGCTCCCCTCTCTACAATACAGTAGAATGCAAAATTTTATTGTCTTTACAGATATTTCTATTTGCTCAACCTCTCAGAAATATCAGATGATTCCTAGAAAAGTATTTTAATTTGATAAACCAAAGAACAGGAGATTGAAAGAGATCATGTGAAGAGGGCTAAAAACAGAGTTCATTTTTATTTCAGGGATGAGAATGTGTTAGTGTCAATGAGCAGTTAGCAGTGCATCTGGCCCTATACAGAAATAACAGTTCCACAGAACTCTAGCCAGGAATTTTATCAATTATGTAGGATCTGAACGTGAATGGAAGGCAAGGAACAGATTTTCAGTGCTCTGATGTGCTCACAGTGTAACGTCTTGATACTTTCTTCCACCCTTATGGCAAAATTTCATCCTTAGGGTGTGAGAAATATCTGAATGAACCACCTGAAGAGATCAGCTTCTCCACACTGACATTATTTTCTCATTTGAGGACTTTACCAAAAATTTCCCCAGAAGAATTTGGCAGCTGTTTTGAGCAAGATAATGATTTATGTACTTATCCTCAAAAGGTTAAAAAATAACTTTAACCCACAAAGTTTTCTTTGGAAATTTTTTCTTTACATGTGCCAAGCAAAAAAATTCTTCTTGGAAATGGACTGTGATGCACCAGTGTTCTGAAACATATAAAAGAAACCACCACCAAAACAAGAAATGGCTTATCCGGGAGAGAAGATGGGAGCTGTGATTTGCTGTGTTCCTGGAAACAGTGAGCCAAGAACAAAATGCCACTGGAAAATAATTTTATTCATGTCCCTTCCAACATTCAGCATCTCTTAGTACACCTGGATTCATATTTTTCTTCATTTTGTACTAAATAATTACCCCATGGGCTATCTATTGCCCTTGATGCCGGAGGGAGTAGCGTGCCCAAACTGAGGACAATCTATTGCTCCTCAGATCTACAGCTGAGTTTTTTTCCAGCTATTTTTGAGGCTTGGCCATAAATTCATGGAAAAAACCTTGAAATTTACTATCTTGTCCTGAGATACCTGTGAAATGTATGATAGTTTTTACAATTCATAAAGTAAAATAAGGATGATTTACAGCGTTCTGCAATGGCTGGTGACAGCCAAGGGCACCCACAGCACGCTGCTCCTGTACCACAGCCCATAAAAAATGCTGCAGGTCCTCCCAGAAAGGGAATCCAGCCTTTCCAGAAAGGGAATCCAGCCCTTCCAGAAAGGGAATCCAGCTGTCCCAACACCCCTGTGGCTGTGGGAGCCATCCCTAGGATGCAAGGATGGGGTTTAATACTGGTGGTTATTCCTTTCCCTGCTCCTCACAGCCCTGGGGGCTGGTAGGCTTTGCACAAGTCAAGGATTTACCTCCTGCTCCCCATGTCCTCCTGAGGATCAACACAGGGACCCACACAACTGGGCTGGAGCTGCAGCGTGAGTTCTTTCCTGAGATTCCCCTCATGCTGTTGCTGGTAAATCCCAATTCACTGCTCGGTCCAGGAAAAGGGACCCTGTTAGGAGCAGGAACAATCCCATATTCTCCCATCAATGTCACTGGGGGTTGTAAAATCCCTAAACCTGCTGCCTTCTGCAAGCTGGATTTCTTTCCTGAATTGAGAATGAAGTGCCTACTCTTCCTGAAGAAATAGTTTTTGTGAGGGACCAGTGAACAGATTTAACTCAGGTTTTTATTAGATCCAAACTATCACAACCGAGCACCCTCACCTTATTTATGTGACCAGGGGAATAAACTCTCTTTCCATCCTTCCATGATGTTGTCTCCAGGGCTGTGCAGACATTAACCACACTATCCAAGCATTTTTCCCAGCTACCAGGAGCAAGAAAGGCTGAAATAACCAGAGGCTGAGTGTGCTCCTCTTCCCATGCAGTGTAGCTGGGAAAGAGGGACAAAGCAGTGCCATTTTTCCAAAGGTTTTGAGAATCTGGCTGCCTATAATGGCAAAGGAGGGAGCTGAAGGGAGCTGGAGGGAGCTCCTCCTGCTTCCTGAGGGATCCCAGGAGATCAGGGCTGCTTGGCAGGGTCACATCTGGAGGAATGACCACTCCTACCTTAGGAAAACCATTTTCACCCCCTGTTCACTACACACACTTCATGCCTGACATATTACATATATTATATTATATTATATTATATTATATTATATTATATTATATTATATTATTGGCTGTGCATACCCCAATGTCTTCAGGACTCCACTCTTTCCTCTAAGCAGCTATTTCCAACCTGATGAAGAGGATGCTACATTTAAATTCCTCAAGGGGAACTTTTTAAAAGGATTTAATTTCAGACACACACCACAAAATCATTACAAATAACTTAATGTAGTTTATAAACCCAGTGACAAACCTGTGCTTTGAGAACTGAATTAATCACAGGATCTCAATAAGGTTGAGCTTTCAGCAAGCAAATTTGGCAGTGGCAGTCACAGCTGCCCCAGGAACTACAGGTCACCCCCTCAACCTCACCAAGTGAAGCAACAATTCTTTCTGTTCACTGCCTTCCTTGGCTCAAGGAAGGAAGGATGAAGGGTTTTAAATGATCATCTAAATTTTGTTTTATCCAAGACTATCACAGCAGCACATTATCTCTTCATGCAAAAGGAATTTCGAGTCACAAGACCAGAACTGCCACGTCCCTGCCTTAGCTTTACTCCAGGCAAAGTGAGCTACCCAACATTTCCTCTCTGTTTCTCTGTATGTAAAAAAATAAAATGAAACAGTGGAACAAACAACCCTCACTTAAAGCCCTCATTCAAATTAAGCAAGGCAAGGGTTAAACAGATAATATTTTAGTGAGCTTTGAAAACAATGTCTGACGATCTAATGCTCTCTTTCCTTGACAGATGGCTCAGAAGAAATCTGGGAAGCCTTACCCATGGAAAAAATTACTAGCCTTAAGAACAATTCATATAACATATCTGAACACATGGCTGCCTTTCAACACTTATGCTTAACTGGGAATAGGATTCAAAAGCCACCATCCCTGAGGAGCTTTTCTCTTTGCAAAGCGGTGTGGGTGATATCATTTTCTCTGTTTATTGTCTTTTCAGCTAAATTCTTACAGGACAGATTAAAATCTTCAGTTTCCTTTAGGAAAAGGGATAGGATATAAGACTTCCTTATATCCTTATAGGATAAAAGACTTCCAAAGTGCTTTTGTGTGTGTCTGCCTGCAAATGAGTGAAATGATGATGAAACACCTCCAGCAGCTGCTTTATTCCTCTCCTAGAAACCTCTGTTATCCACCAGAATAACAGGAGGTTCCATTCAACTCTTTGTTGATCCCTGGCATAGTAAATAATAAACCTTGTAGCAGGTGATTATGACAATAAATGACACAAATAATGGATATAAAGTAGAGGGGACCCCTCAGTGCTCCTACTCTTGGGAACAAAGGTCGTTGCAGAAGCAGTTCCCATTCCTTGTAGTGAGAAGCATCAGCTTTCCTTTGGCTCTGCACATTCCTTCCTTTCCCTTCCTCCCTGATCTCCAGCAGCTCAGCATGCATTGTCACCTCCTTCTTTTCCATATCCTGACTTCCTAAAAGTTTGGGCTGAGGTAACTGGTTTCAGCTCCCAGGCACTCTGGGGCAGCACATAACAAGCCAAGGGAGCTCAGAGGCTGAAGGGCAGAGCAGCCCTCCCTCACCTGTGCTGTACACGCACAGCTCAATGGCAGCCAAATATGCATTGGAAATAGATTTTCTCCATTCTGCTACCCTTGCACAGCATGAGAAACCGCCACCACCCCCCCAACCCCGCCACCCCCCCCACCCCACCACCCCCCACTGCTCCCAGCAAGAAACCCATTTACCTCTGCTTTGGGATATCCCTATCACCAAAATCTCTCCAAGCAACATTTTTCCATGACAATCAGTAGCACACACACCAGTCTGGCCACCATACATCCCATTTTCTTATTCAAGGTCCCCTTTTTCTTCTTTTTAGTCCTTCAGAATTGGACTTGTGGCATTTCTGAGTAGCTTAGGGACACAAAGTCACTTCTCACATAGCAATACTGTAATGGCTGTAGGGCTGAACTGTGTTGGCACCTGGTTTGTCAGCTGGTGCCAGGAAAGAGTGACCTGAAAAAACCTCCTCTGCAAACCTCCTGCAGGGTCAGGGGGATGGATAATGAAAAAAATGAAAATTAGAAGGCTCCTAAGTACATATATGTTGAATTTAAAGTGTTAAGACCCTTAGTTATTGTATAATAATTGTATTAATATCTTGAATGTTTATTTTGTAATGTAACAATGAGAAGCCACCTTGGTAAGCAAAAAGAGGGGAGGCTCTTTGAAAACCGCACCCCCCCAAGCAGCCAGAAGAGAGAAAGCCCCCGCGCCGCTGAAGAAACTGAAAACAAAAGCTGCCGGCATGCTGCCCCCTCGGCTCCCAGAGCCCA
The DNA here is from genome assembly GCF_965231275.1 of Zosterops lateralis. Classification (NCBI taxonomy): domain Eukaryota; kingdom Metazoa; phylum Chordata; class Aves; order Passeriformes; family Zosteropidae; genus Zosterops; species Zosterops lateralis. The sequence goes on along the minus strand of NC_139772.1, from coordinate 20,620,661 downwards.
CAAACTGCCGCTGTGCGGCACGGGCTGCCGAGCCCGCCCGAGCCGGCCCGAGCCCAGTGTGGAGAACCCCTGCACTCCCAAAGCCTGCTCCCATGCTGCGGCGTGGCCGGAACGTCCCGTCCCCGCTCTTCTGCCGTGAAACCCCCAGGCTGCCGAGCCAGCCCGACCTGTGCGGCCGTCCTGCTGGACCCCGGCCCCGCTCCCACACCACTCCCGCTGCGGAGCGGCCAGAAACATACACACACCCCCCCACTGAAACCACGAGACCCCCGAGGCGCCCGCTCCCCGTGCGGCGCGGCCGAGACATGCTGTGCTCGCTCTCCCGTGCAGAGAATTCGTGTGGCTCCAGTGCTGCCGCCCCCTCCCCCAAGATCCCGGCCCGCTCCCGCCATGAGCTGCAGCGCCGATTGCGAAATAACCCCCCCGGGGTGACCCTGTAGTACATGTAAATTAAGAACCCCAGTGCACCCTGTGACTCTTTTTAACACCAAAAAAACCCTATAAAAACAAATCAATGTAAGATTTAGACCCACAAAAGACAGCACTAAACTGTGTATACCCTAAAGTATTAATAGACAATTTTTTGTAACTCACTGTACCTAAAGATAGCCAAGAAAAGCCAAGACCCAAAGCCAACTCAACGAAAATTAGAACTCCTTGGAGACCCCTGGCGAGGAAAGAGTTCTCCACCTTTGCAGGAACTTCCGGCTGCAAAGCTGACCAAGACCCTCCTCCTCAAGGGTGCCAGTCCCTCGAGCCACTATTGTAAGAGCTGATTAATAAAGTCATTTTAAGGAGAAAAATATTATCTCCACCCATTTTTAACAGATAAGCCTTCTTGTTTCCCTAATTTTCTAACAAAAATAACCAATGGGAAGCATTTAATGCCACAACTCAACCTCCCCTATCGTAAGCTGTTTGCTCTTCATTCTTCTGTGACTATTAGAAAATCATCAGTTTTTCTTGTGGCATTTCCGAGTGAGTAAGAATAAAAGGATCATCACAAAAGAACAGTGACAACCCAGAAAGTGGTAGCCAGCATCAAAATTGAATCTCTGGTTTAATTTTGTGAGACTCATCAAAAGGAATCATCTCTTGTTCCCAGTATTGCTGTTTCTTCAGACAGCCATGCACAAAACCAATGGAACAGGTCTGGTGTGGCAGCCACAGGGCTGAAGAAACAGAAACCAGACTCTGCTGTGGGAACTCCTAACAATAAATACCTAAAAGCAAAGGGAAAAACGAAGCCACATAAATGCAGAGAATAAACAATCCCTGCCCTTTGGTTATTCCTCTAACTCCCCCATATTCAGAAAAATACCTCCACCCTCCACATGGGGATTATGTTAGTAGGAATCTCTGGAGTGTAGAACAGGGCATTCTGCACTAATCTCATGGGATGGACATGCAGCTCACATCACTAATCTGAGGCAAACAAAGCAGCTCTGCATGAACCAGCTGAGGGAGTGCAGAGTTACTGATTTAGCAGATGTGGCCTTCTTATAAACACAAAGCCAATCTGTACTTAATGAATTTAGGGTGACCTCTGAAGTAAAAAGTTGCCTCTCAGTGGTCTAGTGCAGATTTCAGTGCAATTAAAAATATGTAAATCACAGGAAACACAGAAAACCACAAATTGCTATGCACAGGCATAGAATCAGGTCTTCTTGTACTAGAAACCACATTGTGTTTTACATTTATGTGATTTATTTCATGCCTTAGCCATATCATGAGCCTATAAAAACCTTTTCATTAAATTAATGCTCCATGTCTCCTTTACCATGATGTGCCTGATTAAAATGCCACTATATATTTTCTCCCCCCTTTCTTAAAGACCTAATCCCATAATACTTTATAAAGATCTTACGTGGAGATTGAGCTCTTTTTTCCCCCCAAACCTTTCATCTTATTCAGTTTGATTAGGGTCATAGGGCCAGGCTCATCCCAAGCATAATTCCACTGGAGTCAAAAGAGCCACTCCACTGATCAGAGCAGACCACAGAAGCAAACATTTGGTGCCCTACATTTGGCAACACAAAAGGATAATGTTGTATTTATTCCCTTTTCAGTCTGAACCACACTTAGACAGATCATTCAAGATGCTAATGAGTCAGGCAGCCTTTTACAAGAGTAAATACTCCAAATACAACACGCTCCTCAAATTATCTTCCTGTTCTTCATCCTTTCTCCAAACCTTCCAGCCACAGCAGTGAATGCTTTGGATGTTTGCTGCTTCAGCTCTCAGGATGGAAATTATCTCGCAAGTTATTTGAACTAATCCATCAGAGACTGAGCTGCTGGAATCTCCCTCTCTGCTTAAAAGGCAGAATTCACTGGTGTCATCTTAAAGATCTTTGTCTCCCTACCAACCATGCAACTATTAAAGATCAACTTTTTTTTTTTTTTTTTTTTTTTTTTTTTTTTTTTTCTCCCACCCAAAAGCCTTCTCAGAGTGCTGCAAAATCTGTCTTGTTTGAGAAGGAGGCCTTGTACACAGGGGCTTCACTGAACAGTCCATGGTTCTTCCCCATTTGGGATGAAAATGAAAACAAATGGAAGCTTAAAGGAAGAAGGGATAAGAAAATTGTGAAAGTCCTTGAAGCTGCACTGTGTCCGAACTGCAAATATTTATAATTTTTATGTCATCCCATAAAACCTGGACATTGCAATCCATTCTATTTAACATCCTCTTTTAGGAGGTTGATAGCCCCCATTCACTTCACAAACTCCAGGTTTACTGCTTTCCCATTCTGCTAATAATAAAAAGGTGCCGCAGATAATTAAAAATAAACTCAGTCCCAACATTGATGAAAGAAGAAAATATGAACTTCTGAAAAACTGTCACATACAATAAAGCAGTGTTATCTGCCTAGAATGACAGTGATTTCAAATGGATAAGTGTAGTGGTATAGTTTTGGTTTTATCAGTTTTATGTATGTATTTGTTCCTTGTATTAAGTTCATTTTTATAAGTTATAATGGTTTGCCCCATGCCACCCAGGTTCTACCCTTATTGGTTGTCCAAGTGATTGGACAAGACTTCAGCTGTCTCCCCATCCGAGTTATTGATTTGTTACAATGTATGTCATTTATTTGGAGAGCCATACCCCCTTTGGCCCCTGATTTGTCCCCAGTTAAACCCATCCCTGAGTTCCTCCCCCCAGTAAAAGGTGTTGCATTCGGGAGTTTCTTGCTTTTTTCCCTCGTTTTCCCCCCCGCTGCTTCTGCTGAGAGATGTCTGCTAGGGCAGATACCCTGATGAATAAAGCCAGCAGTTAACCCAGAACAGCCTCCTCTTTTTTCCTGCTGTTGTTGCTTCACTCCTTCAAGCAAGAAAAGAACTCACAGGGGTCAGTGAGGTTCATCCTGCTACCAAGCCGTACCCTTTTACTGTCGAGGTGTCAGGGCTGGCGGAGGCAGAGACAAGACACCTCTACAGATAAGTCCAGAGAACAAAATCCACCAAAATGCAGTTAAATTAATTGCTGTTTTACAAGGAGGATCTTAAAAATGGAGTAATTAATTGACCTACTGCTTGTGACAATTTCACTGTAGTTAACAATCACTCCTGCAAAAGATTAAAAAACAGCCCTGTTTCATTTGAAAAGAGGTGAATCAAATCAGTGCATGTCAACGCTGCTAGTGTTCCTGTGACAGGGAGTTGTACAGGAGAAAATAAAGAATATCCATGAAACAGAATAAATTCCAAACTCACTGTTATCTTTGCAACTTCACTGCACTCAACAGCATTATTTCAGATTAGGACTGGCTTCTCCCAGTGCCCTGACATTGGGAATATTTAGCCCTGGGCTCCCAGTTACCTGGCTGGAGAACAGTATAATTTGAAATTAATTGAAAAAGTCATTTTAGTAGTAGGGATTCAGAAAAATATATGGGTTTATTCACTATAGGGAAATTTTATTTACTTGTTCATTACTCTGAAACAGATTGTGCAAATACCTTGAAACACGGTTTATTAACATAGCTGCAATTGCCTGATTTGTCATCACAGAATTTCTAATAATTTAAACTAATTCTAAAAAAAACCCAAACAAACAAACCAGAGATTGCATTCATATTCCAAAGACCTCTAGAGCCTGCAAAAATATCCAGGCACATTGTGTAAGTGCTGCTTGGACTGTACAAATGGCATAGTGGGAATACTGGGATCCACTGGAGGAACACATGGATTGCAGTGCCCCACAGAAGGAATCAAATAGTGACAAACTATGAATAGGGCATCACCTATAGAAAGGGCACTGCAATCCTGAATATGGAGATTTCCATGGCAAAGCGAGGTCAGGAGAAGGGGAAGCACACCACACACAGGACGTGAGCACCCCAGAGCTCCATGGCAGAACGGAGCTGCTGTCCTATCCCTGCCCTTCCTGAGGATCCCCAATGCTCAGCTGGGATTTTTGGGTGCCACTCAGTATTGACTGATTTCAGAAACAGGCAGTGACTGCAGTGTAGCTCTTTCTAAGCTGCAATTATTCCAAATAAGCATAAGCTGGACTATTCCTTTCTCGCTGTAATACCCAAACTCATGTTCACTGCAGTTCATCTGCTCCCGAATTGCTGCTCAGTCCCATGGGCTCCTCTGGGTTTTCTTGTTATTTATAAAGGATTTGATGGCTCAAAGGAGTTTTGTGCCACCTACAGAGTTGGAGATTGCAGTGCCCAATTTAGTCTCTAGATCATCAGGATAAAAAACAAACCTATTTTTTCAACATGCCAGAGGGCAGGGTTAGATGGGATATTGGGCAGGAATTGTTCCCTGGGAGGGTGGGCAGGCCCTGGCACAGCATGCCAAGAGCAGCTGTGGCTGCTCCTGGATCCCTGGCAGGCCAGGTTGGACACTGGGGCTTGGAGCAGCCTGGGACAGTGGGAGGTGCCCTCCCAACCCAAACCCTTCTTTGATCCTCATCTTGCATAAGACAATTTCTGGCAGCAGGATATGGACTCTTCCCAAACCAAGCAGTGACCATTGCAGTCATTGTTTCATCTAAGTTAAAGGCAACTGATTTTTTGACTTTTATGCAACCTTTGGTGCATAAACTCACAACCTTTTAAAAATGCAAGTAGATTACGTGCCCACTGAATCCTTTTTATTCCTATCCTTTACTGAGGTCTTCATGCAACTCCAGCAGTCATAAAAGAGAATTTCCCCCAACAGAAGCAAACCTTATCCTAACAGACCACATTTATTCCTGTGTTCAGTGGTTTTATTCTTTAGGTGAACCCCTCCACCTCCCCAGGGACTGAAGTTGTGCTTATCAGTCATTTATTTATCATATTATATTATCAATCTTTTGTCCCTCTCTGGCACTCCACCTCAAGCCTGCCTTGAAGCTTCAATGTGCATTCTGAAAATATTAGGACTGGAATCAATATGGGTGGGAATTCTAGTTTGGAGCCAGCTTTGACAGAAAATTTCAGAAATATAGCCTTTGTAAAATGCCTCCTCATATTTGTGAAAGAAAGCAGGAGGACACCAGCCTTTGTTTAATGTATTTTTTTACAGTTCATAAGCACCAAAAGATTTCAGATCAAAAGTGAATCCTAATGAAGAATGTAAATTTCACAAGTGTGAGAAAAATACAAGGTGTGAGCACCTTATAAATATGGGGGAAATTCTCTAGATGCTGTGGGCTTATCCCTTGAAAATATTTCTACTTCTATGAATAAGAGTACTGGAAATTATCAGGGTTTCTATGAGGCTTTTTAGTGCTGTGTCAAGGATTTTGATGACATCCTGATTCAGTGTTCAAAATACATCAATGAGTGGGTTTTTGTAATGTAATTCAATATATTTGACTACTATGACTCATTAATATAAAATATCATAAAACCCTGTTAAAACAAGTGTAATTTGGGGTTATTGGTAGAGATTTAGGGGTTTATTTATTTTGATTTTTTAATAAAGCTTAAGTCCACAAATATGTGAAAAAAGTACAAAAACATCCCAAAGTACACTAGGACATACATTTTCATGTTTAAATATTCTATTATTCATTCCTCCCTTCCACGCTCATTTACAAATTATGCCAGTGGATTTTACTTGAAAAGAGTTATTACACTATCTGGATACAGTTTGATGTTTTTTTGGTGGGCAATGGTTGTGGAATATGAATCGCCAGATCAGATCATTCAATCAAACACAAACCTCAGAGATTGTTCCAGCTCAGGATTAATTGCACCCACTCAGGGCAGGCAAAATATATTTTGGCATTGTTTCTGACAGATGAAAATAAAACAAACAATAAGGATCAGCTTGCAGCTAACAATATGCAAAATTAAAGAATATAACAATTTTAAACTTTTATGGGAGTGCTGATTAGCTTTTGTTCTGAATGCTGCAAAGAGATCTTGCTGTTAATCTCGTTACTCATGCACCCAGCAAAGAGAAGCAGGGAGCCTCAGAACCCTGCCCCTCACACAGGATCACAGACACTGAATCAATGCTGCTTGGCAAAAATGCCTTTTTGTTTTAATTGGCCAGAAGTAGAACAGTAAGAAACTCAAATTATCTCTAAAGTCATCGATGACTGTGTAAGCTGATTATAATAAAGTGTGTCCTATGCATTTTCCATTTGAAGGTTAAATTCTCAATTAATTTTTCAGCGTGTTGCCATCTCAGCTGAGTGTGGTTGCTAATTGCAGTGAAACAATAGTTTCCAAAAGCTTTGAATTCATGTGCTGGATCTCAGACACAGCCAGAGATCGCTGGGAGTGCTGCAGCCCAAACAAGAAAACCACTGCAAAAACCCCAAATTCAAACACTAATACAACTCCTCAGATTAATATTTTATTTTTTTAAAAAAAATTTTGGAAGTGTAAAGATTTGTTATTCTTGGTTATGTTGATCCCACATTTTTCAGACTCATTTTTTTTTCTCTTGAAAGTGAAAGGTTTCATTAGCCAACATCTTAAATACTCTTCCATAAAATGTGTAGAGAATAAAGAGAATGCATAAAACAATATTTCAAAGTCGAGTACCTGAATGAATTTTATCTACAAATAATAGGCTTAAAAATCTAATCTGCAGTAAACTCAGAATTAATGAGCATCCTACTGATAAAGAATATTCCAGAACATACTTGTCTTTGTTAAAAGCCTTTTAATAGCTGCCTACTGCACCTTTCACAGTTTTATAATTTGAGCATCACAAATCACTTATTTTTTCTTGGTATTAAAAAATTCCAAGTGCCTATAAAATATGTATATTCTCTACAGATTCCAGCTCCTTCTCACCCTACATTTCATCCAGGGCAGAAGCAGCTCTGGACCATAAGAACTTCAGGGTTGTTCTGTCCCTCTCTGAGGTTTTGCTGAGCCTTCTAAACACATCCTTTGGTTCATAAATGTCAACAGGGAACAGTGACAAAGCAGCTTCAAACCAGATGTCGTCCTAGGAAGAAAGATTATTTTTGTGAAAGCACAAATTCTGATTGAACCCTCCCTGTTTAAATCTGGAGCCCAGGAAAAAAGCAGTCAACTTAATTCAAGTATCTTACTAAAGCCAAAAAATAACATCTCCATGGCAGTAATTAAATTCTTTAATTAGCTACAGGTACAAGTGAGGCAGCTTGGAATTCTGTCTTTCATCAGATATTTGAGGGAAAAAAATGATAAAGTTGAGGCCTAAAAATGTAGCAGCAACCTCTGCCACAGGTGAGCAGGGCCTGGGTGCCTGCCCAGCTGCCCAGAGCTCCCAGCTTTGCCTGCTCAGAACAATTCTCACTGGTAGAAACAACCTCACCTTCAGAGAGCTGCAGTCCCTTAAATGGACTCTTTGTCCAATTTTAAATCAAATTACAGGTGAATAGGCTGCAAACTACAAAACAAGTGGCATTTTAATATACTTAAGATATGTAAAATTCTCACCAGCTCACCAGAGCACAGGTGAAGAACTCTTGAATCATCTCACAAAGATATCCTGTGAGTCAGTAAAAAGGGGTAAACTGAGGCACAGGATGCCTGGAGGGTTTTGGGGTGGCTCAAGATGGAAAGCTCTGCCTGAGGGTGGGATCCCTCAAGTTCCAAGGGTCATTCCAGCCCACAAATTGTCCTCTCTGTCCCCTGGGCACCAAGGCAGCCAAACACCCCACATACACTGACCCCAGCTGCCACTTCCAGTGGACATAAAGGAATTGCAGCTAAAAGTCCAATACATGAGTGTGTACAGGGCTGTTAATTAACCTAGGGACCCTACAGCTATGATGGTTTTTTTGAGAGGAGTTGGGGGCTTTTTTAGGTTCTAGATTACATAATTTCCTTACATTTAGACAATGTGAACCAAATTCTGCTGCTAACTCACCAGTGTTAATGAGGGAAGACATTCACACTTTTTTGGAGTTGACATCTTTATTATTCCTTTGTTTATTCAAATACAGTGATGAGGCAAATATATATATATATATATATATATATATAATCACGAGAGTACAGAAGGAGGAAAAATCTAGGAGATAACCAGAAAGATTGCAAGGCAGGAAGAGTAGAAAAAAACCTTAAAAAGGGTATATCACATGAGATAAGTTTTATATTCAAAAGTGGATTAAAATTTTGGATTTCACGTCACCTAAGGATTTTGCTTTTACAACCCACCTGCTCTCCTGCATAGCTGTGGAAAGGCTCCTCAATGTCAGGCCATTAATCTCGTGACCCTTAAAACATTTCTTTGTTTAAAACGATGAAGAAAGATCTTCACTCAAGCACAGTTGCAATCAATGGAGAAAACATTAATCACTTGAGAAGTGGTGTTTTGAGACTCATGAAATTGAAATGAATCACAATATGAAAAAATGCAATTATTTTGAGGGCTTTGTTTTGTTAACATTCAGTCACTCAATCTGCTCTCTCTGCTTGTGTTTTTGAGGGGGAGGGAGGGGTTCCAGGGCTGGTTTGGGGTTGGGTGCCTGTTCCCTCCATCCTCCCCTGCACAATTCCCTGTTCCCAGTCTTATCTTCCTATCCAGCACCTCAGCTCCATCCCACACACAAACAAGCTTGAATTTCCCCATGGCACACCAGGATAATTATCTGTTCTACTATGGGTGATTTTTTTGTTTGTTTGTTTGTTTGCTTTCCTCAGAGACCCACTAAGACAAGCATTCAACCTTGGAATAAATAAAGAATTCACTTGCTGCCTATTTATTGACCTATTAGCTTTGAAAGGCTTGTTTATCTAATAGGTCTGGGTCCTGCAAAGGAGTCCATAAATTGGTGCTCAGAGGAATGTGCCAGTGAACCAGTTTGCAAGTACAGTTTGGGACAATTAAAAGCCAGCTGATGATTCCTGTAGCTTCCCTTCTCTGGGGGGAGAAAAGCAGCTCAGGCTGAACAGAAAATCAACATTGACTTCCCAACAGCCAGACCAGAGCATCACATGGGACATCAGTCAAGTATATGATTGAGTCTGGATAGCTGGATAAATATGGGCTACCAGAGCTACACAAATGTCATGGCCCTGATAGACATATTTGAATATCATTTGCAGAAAATGTTCAAATTTTTACCAATTTTAGTGATGGTAAATAACACAAAAGTTGTATGCAAAGGGAGAGCTCAATTATTTTGAATAAAGTATCCCTTTACATCCCAGTAAGTCATGAACATGTTGGCAAAATGGTCCAAGGAAAGTGCTGGGTTTTGTCTGGAGCAGAACCATCAGACCGTAGTGAGAAAGGAGAATTTTTGATTTCTGTTGTGATGGTGAATTTGTTTGCAAAATGTGACGAGTCCCTGGCTCCCTTCCTTCCGAGTGCCCATGATCCCTGATTCCTGACAGACAGGCCTTTCCTTTCAGGCTGCCAGATTTCCCTGGGACTCCCAGCACCCAAGGGGATTTCAGTGGACAAACCTGTTCCTACTGAATGTCCAGGGAGTTTTGCCCACAAGTATCTGCTGACAGCTCCCACAACATGGGAGCAGCTCAACAGCTCTGGCAGGAGCAGCCCCAGGAATTTCTCCAGGGCACACTGTGACCAGCAAACCCTGCCTGTGTTTGAGGATCACAGGAGAGTTTCCCTTCCCAGGAAATAAATAGCTCTGAAGAAATGATTGATTGCAAATATAGATTGAGTAAATGATGCCCTCAACTGGAAGCTCCAAGGCTACTGTCCAGTACAGTGGCACCGAATTTCCAGGTAGGGAGGTACGGGAATCTCTTACCAGAGTCCTGAGCTCTCAAAGGATACAAAGGCATCAGAGAGCTGTGCTTGTGGCCACCTGCACCATCCCTCCAAAGCAGCAAAGAAGCAAACCTGACAACGACAACAAAAGGAAATAAATTATTTCTGTCACTACTAAATTAGTCTGCCCACAGACCTGGGATAACCTAAACTCCCCAGGAAGACAAGAAGATCTTTGGGATAAGAGGAAACTTCAGTCAAGTGCCAGCCAGGAAATTGTGGTGACACCAGCAAGGCCAAAACCCCTCCAGTCCCCTCAGGCCACAGCAGCTGTGGGGGAAGCTGGGTTGATTTGGGGGGTTTTATCCCCTCCCACTGTAAGACTTAAAACTGATTGCTCCGAAATAAACATAACAGGTGGCTTAAATCTGATAGCCAAAAATGGAGACTACCATAAATGATGAACTTAGAAAAGATAAATTAAGAAGCAATGTTCTTTGCTGTCTAGTAGAAAAATTCAGATTTGGTCACAAATATGACAAACACCTTGCACTGTAACAAAATACATTAATTTGGTGGGGTTTAAAGTGTTAAAAGTGGCTTTTTAAGTAGTTTAGGTACATGTAAAGTTCATTTGCCTGAAGATCTTGTGTTCTATATAGAAAATTTCAAAGAAAATGTAAAAATACATATTTTTGTTAGTTCTCCTGGCAAGGCCTTCTACCATACAGGGACTAGACTTCCCCTCTGCTACAAAATTAACCAAAAAACTCCAGCTGAATCCTGCAGTCATTTTTCATACTAATCTTCTGTGCAGAGCTTTCCTCATGGCTCAAACTCCAGGGCATCAGTTGGAAACATTCCTCTCTAAACAGCCTTGATTTAATGAGACAGAAATCTGACTGTGAGCTCCAAACACAGATCCCCTATTCTGCTACAGATGTTTTCACCTGATGCTTTTGGAACCCATTAATTTAAAAATATTTAGATTTCATTGCTTTAGAAGAGGCAAATTAGCACACACGCAGCTATAGAAGTACTTTTGCTATAGAAATCAAAGCAGTATTTGCAAAATAATGTACATATTTGTCATCATTTTTTGATAAACATCCCCTCCCCCCCCCCCCCCCTTTTTTTTTTTTTTAAGGTAGTGCTCAATAAATTCTTACTCTCCTGTGGCGGTACTGCAAATCCCTCCCTTTCATTCAAGGTCTGTGTACTAACCTGGATATTGCTGTCAGAGCTTACCGGGGATTTATAGAAGGCCACATTACATTGCTACAGAGCCGCAGTTTCTCATTTCATTTACACATCACAAAGTCCCCCGTGCTAAAGAGCAGCACAGAGAACTAGAGGCCAAATCTGGTCACTGAACTAAATGTTTATCTTCTGCTAGTTATTTTCAAATGACATGTAATAGAAATAATTTATTTGTTGGCCTATTTTTGTCTCATTAGCAACACTTGTAATTTCAATTAGGTTGATTAAGTGAAGTTCCACCAGCCAGGCAGCCTCAATCTTTTATTTCTTGCAAATTTTCCTCCTCTGACGAGTCAAGCAGACTTTTAGTGTTGGGATGGGAGTGATAACATAGGGTTAAATTGATTTCTAAAATAGCAAGGGCCCAAAACAGGGATCGGCTCCACTTGTGACCAGGATGTTATTCCGTGCTATTGTTTTAATTAAATGAAGTATAAAGCATAACTTTGCACAGGTGGTAGGGGGAGAGAAAGGGGGAACCTTGGTAGAACGCATAGGGCCTAAAAGAATAAAGTTAGGTCAGGGGGATCTGTACTGATATAATCATTAGCAAGACGCATGCCAGAATTGTCAATTGTAATATCAGTTTGGTAACTGAATATGATTATTTTCTCTAACCAGAATCTTGAGCAAGAATCACACAGACTATTGTTCCTCGGGATGGAATCAATGGAACAATGGGGTTTAATGATTAACACGAATCCTTATGTAACAAAAAAGGTATAAAACTGTAACCATAAAGCATGTTGGACAAGCCGAGATCTGGGTCTGGACCCCCGGCTTCCAGAGCTCTGAAATAAAGCACCGCATACAATTTCGCGACTGTGTGTTCTTTCCTCGGCTAATAGGAGGAGCTTTGGGTGGGGATGACAACAGTTTTTTTATCAAACAGAGGGATTTGCTAAAGCCTGGTGGGTCAATTCAGTCATCAAATGGGAATGCAATTGAGAAGAAGGAAAAAGTAAAGGGTGTGAATAGAAGAAACCCACAGGGGAAGAAATGATGTGAGGGATCACCAAAAAGAGGAAAGATGCTCATGATGGCTCTGCTGCATGAAGGGTGCTGTCTCTTACATAAACCAAAACCTAAACTTTAGCAAGACGTTTTGCTTTAAATGGAGGGCAGAGTGGAACCTGTGGCACAAACAATTCCAATTTTAAAAAAAATCTTTCATTCTTTTCATTTTCTTCTCTGCATAATTTATAGTGCCCAACATGTTTTGTCCTCATATTTGTTCCTCAAAGTCCCATTTGGTAAGAATTGCCACTGCATGGGAATGCACCAAAGATCAACTGGGAAGAGGAGCTTCTTTCGTCTGCAAGCTCCAAACCTCAGCTGCAGAACATAATAATGATCTCATTGCTTGCCACAGAGCTGGTGAAGCTCAGTGCTACTTTGATATGTGACATTATTCCACATACACATGATGAGTAACAAGCACACACAAAAAAGAGCAATAATACTTAGATAGTGAGGAGATACTTTATTTAGAGATTTTTTTCAGACCAATACCTGGTATAACAGGGATTTCACCAAAGCCACCTTCAAACAGGGATTAAAGCAGCAAAGTCTATTTGTGTGCAGTTCTATAATGAGTGTACAGCAGCAGTTTATGCGTTTTAAGGTCACACTTACACTGGAAGCGCTACAGCAGATCTGACAGGTTCATGTGATTAAAACAGGATAATAAGGATAATAATTTAAGAATAACAGCTTATTCACTACTCTGGGTGAGTGCAAAAATTTAGTCCTGAACACAAGCCCTGCACACTGTACAAAAGTCCTTGTTAAAGATGTTAAAGTGTATTTCAAGAACTGTTTATTGACTGGATTCCACAATACACCAAATTCTGTACAACTCTGCACAAGTATATCTAAAACAAATTTTACTTTTGAAAGAAAATGTTGGAACAAGGGGGCATTTATTCCTCTGGCTCTTTTTTCCACTGTGAAAGCTGCAGCCATACAAATATCCAAGTGCCTTTATTTTTAATAAGCACTTACATGAGGATAACTCGGTACTGATGAGAAACTTCAGACAGCTCTTGGAACAGATGGAAGCTTTACAGTACCTGAACATTGCTAAATACTGTTCTTAATACTGATGTGAATTTTAATTCTCATTTTCATACTAACCAGGTAAACCTGAATTAATTCTGTTCTACTCAGTGAGGAATTACCAGGCCAGCATTCTGCTTTTATTTATCTTGAGGTAATTATCCATTTCTAACTTAAATAAGCTCCACTGAAGACTATGCTTATCCAAGACATGGATCATTTAACAAAATAAATAATAAGAACTGATATTTTATCTTAGCAGCTCCTGAAAATTTTCTAAACATTCTTAGGATGAGACATCAATTCCATTTTCATCAACTAATCTTGAAGCATAAGAGCATCACAGGTACAATTATTTGCTTTCTTGATGGTATTTTCTCTTCTGTCACAGTGTTGTGGTAAGTTCAGACACTCAGGAATAAGGAATTTTAAATCCAGAGGAAAATCAGTGATAAAGTTTTGGCAAGGGGGGATATTCTGGAAACATCCCATCCTCTACACGGAGCCTCAGCACTGTGGATGCATCTCAACAGGACAGGATATCAATGGATAATCCTTTCTTTGGGATCCATTCCAGATTTACAGTATCATGTAACTCAACTTGGAGCAGAATTGCAGCCCTGGGGATTATCTCAGGGTATTTGATGGAAAATCACTTTTCTAGAGAAACTCTTTAGCATTCTTTGGGAATCAAACATAAGCCTGTCTTATTTTCCACACCTCTCACCTTGTATTTCTCCCTGCTCCTAATAGTCTGGTATTAAATGTTCTACAAGGGAGGAATAGCAACCTAGACATGAGATTTTTAATTTTGCTAAACCCCAGCTCTAGCCCAAAAGACCTAAAATGCTTTATTTGATGCCACTGTATCCTCACTGAACTTTTTCAAGGACTGTGCCCTGCAGAACATAATGGAATTCTAACACACTTGTTAGAAATGTAGAAAATTCCAGGATTTTTCCTCTGTGCTTTGTGGAAAACCATATTCTGGCACTGGGGGAAAGGACTGGGGGTTTTTCAGTGGAATATAGAGTGGTTTCATAGGGGAATTAATGCACTGCTACTCCCCTTTGACAAAGGCAGAGCAGCCATTTAACAAACAAATAATGTGCCAGTACTTGTGAAATAGAACTGCCTATTATATCTCCAAAACAAGCATGACAAAAAACAATTCTCTCCTGAAAAAATATCTTAAACTGCATAATTTCTTTTTTTTTTTTTTTCAAGTTGTTCTAACCCTGACTACAACTATAGGGGCCAAATATTTATATCACACAAAATATCAGGGGACATTGTTAAACTGATGCTGGCTGGTTTAGGAGACTCTTAGCTCTGCTTAAAATCTGAAATTAACTTAGGCCCTCCAAAAGCTTGGACCAGCTGCTAAGGACATAGATAAACCCACAAATAAAAAAACCCAAAAAAATGCTGATCCTCAGTTCAAAAGTTCCAAGAATATTTGAGCATCTCAATTAGCTTTAAATTTAGATCTTAAACTCCTTCTACTCTTCTTTGCTGGTCTCTTCCTTTCAATAGTAGATGGCTCAAACAAAAGATACAACTCCTGAGCCCTGTTGTCACTTGCTCACCTGACCTCTGAAATTACTGTAGGGGAAAAAAAAAACAACCTTGGCCTTTATGAAGTAGTCTGAAATCTGCCTATGAGCAGAGATTAATCAATATCTTTCCCAAGCCCATGTCATTAAAAGAGCCATTTCTTGATCTCCTTATCAAATGTTAATTATTGACACACAAATACTTCCAGCCAGAGATGCTCTTCAGGATGCCTCAGGGTTGATTCACTCAATATTCCTTTTGGTAAGAAATCTTTCAGTGGAATTCTTCATATCTTAGGAATTTTAATTATTTTGATAATAGAAATTTTAATTATTTTCATAATAAGTTGATTTTCTTTGAATGGCACCTGAACAAAGTTGTTTTGGGTTTATTATTTTTATGACTTCTTAAAGGTTCTGTTCTTATGTCAATTAGGCTTAAAACTTACCCATTATCTGCTGTTCCAACACTGAACTTCTAAAAAAATGTTAAATGGTTTTAACAATGCCAAATAAATGCATTCTCACAAAACCAGTAATTTTTAATGGTATTATTATGTAGAAAACATCACACTACTCATCAACATTTTAAGAGCTCATTGAAATAATGAAGTGGCTGCAGTTATTTCCATTAAAAGATTTATAAATGATATCTGTTGTTTGGTGCATTAGGAGAGCATAGCTGGGTAATAATTGAAATGTCAATACATCTTCCTGGTGAAAGTTTCTACTTCTGAAAGCAGCATCTGGCTTCCTATAGGAAGGACATAGAATTCCCACCTCGTGCTCCTGCCTCATGATTTGAACAGTGGAGCAAAGCAGTTCTTGCCATTCCCACTCAATTGTTTCTCCAATATTAAATAAAACCACATGCCAGGAAAACAAAAACCTATTTCCCACTCACTCAAGTAAATACAATCTCTTTAAACACACACACACAACCTTAGAGCCCTTTTGCCTGATTTTAATTCCCTTTTTCATTTTGAATCAATGGCAATCTAAGAAAGGGGGAACAAACAAGGCAAAGATAACTCAAGACATGAAGCTGCTCCAACAGCATAATAAGAAATGATGAAGTGTCAGGTCCATCACCTCTGTTGTTGTGAGAAGGCTCCTCATTATGCTGAAATCTTCCCTTACAAAGAATTTTCAGTTACATAATGGGATTTTTCATGAGCAGCCCAGGGGTTGACATTGTGGAGGAAAAGATGAGCTTTCAGAGGCTGCTGTCTCTGTTTCATGAGGCACCTTCTCATTTTCATCGAGCTCATTCTCCTTCAGAGCCTCTTGGACACTATGAGGAATCTTACTGGGTATGGAACTGGAATGGTGATTGTTTTCTGTCAGACCCAGAGATGAAGAAGAATCCTGGGATGGAATTTTCTACAGCAAATCTGAGTGAGTAGGAAAGAAAAGATGTTTAACCCCATACACCAAGCTGCCTTGGTCTCCCATCAGTGTCCTGCACTGGTGAGGATTTTTATAGTAAAAGCACATTGACCTTCATCCTCCTCCGCTCCTCCTCTTTGCCCAACTGACCCAAAGTTCTGTGTGCTACTGTTGAAGAGTTCATGAATTCTTGGTTCTCACCCCTTTCTCCTGGAGCCAAACCTTTCAGGTGCTGATGAGTCAGAGGACATCCTGAAGGAAAGGCAGTGAGAGTTTTTGCTATGAAAACCAGGTCTGATTGAAGTCTTCTTCAGTCTCAGACATGCTGAGCAGATAAAGATAAAGGCACTTTGCTCCCTGAAAATTGATGAATTTTTTCAAAATATGCCAAAATGAAGTACCCTTTATTTCTTTTTGATACCTAATCAAAGTCGCACATCAAAGTTTGTGAAGGAGATTAATACAAAGGAGAGGAAAGAGGGTTTCTTATTTAATAGAGTATTAAAGTCTCTTAAGTCTTTTTCTACTTTGAAATCTGACAGATGGTTTCAAAAATGAGATCTTATGTGGCTGACATTCTGATCAAAATTTCAGAATGGCATTTAAACATGAGTGTCTGCAATGGCACAACACAGAGACCACACAGGTAGATATATTTGCTATTATTGCTGCATTTCTGTTCTCTGGGTGGTATTCATAACAAGAAAAGTCACAACAGAAAAATTCATCAGAACCCAGCACACTGGTGTGAGTCCAGTCCTCTCTGCTGTTGATTAGAGAAAAAAATTGGTTTCAAGTATTCTTATGCAAATTTCCTCTTCATGAAAGAGTTTTCAGTGAATGTAAATCTGGCCCTGCTATCAGTGTAAGTGGCCTGAAATGGATCTTTCCCACCTAAAAAACAGATGGCACCACAATGGCATCAATGAGAATGGAGAAGAAAGGAAAACAAGAAAGCAAAAGAGATTTGGGTAGAAAACTGGTGATTTGAAGGGAGGCAGAAGCCCTTGGCAAACAGAGCTCAGTGTTTGAGGCCGAGTGGAGAAGCAGGGGACCAGTGCTGCAGCACAGCCCTGGGGCTGGCCCTGCACAGGAGGAGTTTCCAGGTGCACCCACACACCCCTGGCACACCTTGAGCTGCTCCCAGCTCATCCCTCACCCAGCTCTGCCCCAGCCCTGCCCCAAGGCTGGCCCGGCCAGGAGCAGAGCCTCACACAGGGGTCACCAGGGCTGAAGCCCAAGCCAGGACACCACTGCCCATGCTGCCAAAAGCCCCTTCTCTTCAAATCCCCTTCTCTTCTCTCCTCAGCTGGGCTTGGATCATCTGGCAAACATGTCTGGATGTCTCCTAAACAGTGCTACCTCCTGATTCCCACTGCCCCTCTCTTCTGTGCTCATGCTGACAGAGAGGGATTCTAACAAAGGGAGCTGCACCCAGATCTGAACAAAATTTTAATTAGTTCAATGGCTTTATAAAGAAATTACAAGTGAAAATGTTAGGACTATCAATGAAATGTATTCCATCTTTTTATTTTGAAAAAATGTACAAGTTTTTTCCTCCTCCAAACTAATTAGGCTGATAAGCCATGCTGCAAAGTACAGCTGTTTTCCTGACACCTCCACGTTCATCTGACTCTGAACTCCATTCTGTTGAACCCTGTCCACACTTGTTTCAATGGTAACAGCCTGCAAACACAGAAAAATACCCACTTTAATTAACTTTTACTCTTTTCCAGGGGGTGTTAAAAGAAAACCAAGAGCTATTACAGAGACAAAGTGAGCGAGCCTTCCAGGCAGTGAAGGCTATTACATTCAATTGTTTGGCAACACTTCCATTCAAGACTAACAATTTCAGAGACTTATGCTCTTAATAGAGCAGGCTAAAACTCTTCTGATGAACAATTTGCCATCAAAAACTGCTGATTTTCTGGATCAAAACGTTCTCTGGGAATGTTTATTCCACTAAAACTTGTGACAAGCAGGCAGGCTGGCTAGAGGGCTGCCAGCTTGGCTTGGAAGGCTGCCTGGGAGAGAGAGGCAGGCTGCCTGCCCAGAGTGTCCTGGCCTGAGCTGCTCCCCTCCTCCCACAGGCCAGCCACATTATGCATTATAATCATTTTTATTAGGGAATTTGTCAACATTTCTAAGCAGAAAACACAATAGATCAATGCAGTGTGTTTCAAAATGCAGTTCAGTAAGTTTGAGTTTGGCATGAAGAGTCTCTTTTTTCTCTTTTCTTTCTCTTCTCTTCTCTTCTCTTCTCTTCTCTTCTCTTCTCTTCTCATTTTCTTGTGTGAGATATTTATATTTATGTTCTAATTCAAAGCAATAATAAAAACCCCACATGAAACACTGGAGCTTCTGCAGAATGGGAGCTCCTGGTTTCAACCCAACAAACATCTCCATATTCCCAAACAAAAGGCATATTAAGCTATGGTCTTTCTACAGACAGAATTTGAAGAGAGTTGCTGCACAATATCTTTGCTTTTCCAATAATGTAAAGAATTGTTTAATTTGTCAAAGCTTAAGGATTTATGTAAAGGGCTACTCTCGTATTCATTCTAAGTTGATCTATTCTTTTAAAAAGTGAAGTGTTACCTCTAAAATTACCACAGCTGACATTGGCAGGACTTGGGAAACCCAAATTCAGGTTGGGGAGTTAAAAGGCCTTTGTTTCTACCTTATATTATCTCCTTTATTTAATTATACTGTCAGGAACAAACTTTTATCTCCAAATTCCTGACCACACTTCAAACTACAATAATTATAAATTGAATTAATGAAGAACTTGTAGATGTTGCCCTTACTAGAATAATCACTCTTAAAATTTCCATGGACTAAAAGAAGTTTTTCTATTATGGCTTAATTTTCTTGCAAGCTTTCAGGGAAAGTCTCCTCTTTTTTTGGCACTGGAGCCACATACAGGTTTTAGACATTGTCTCGCATGGGGTGTATTTCAGCTTTATTGTTCTGTACAGGCCACAGCCATGAACACACAGAACAGAACCCAGGGAATTCACAGATTTGCTACCCAAGATTTTTTAGACCACTGGTGAATTGTTTCTACCAGAAATAAAATGTATTTTACCAGTTCGAAACCACCTTTCTGAACACCTCCACAAACATTCAGCAGCAGCAGTAGGAACTTGGCTTTGAAGAACTAAGAGTTGGCTTAGAACTGGTGAACATCTGTTTGTTTGGGGCATTTTCTGTTCTGAAAACCCCTGTTTTCCATGATCTCCAGTCACTGTTTGTGTTCAGAGCACGAAAGAATAACTTTCCCTTCCCCACTCAGCAGCTTTGCTCCCTGTATTGCAAACACTAAATTTAGAAGCCATGAACTCACGTGGGGATGGAAAGGTGACACAAGCACAGTGACAGCAGGACATATAGATTAGGGAGTATTTATAGGCCAAAAAAACCCAATAAACCCTTGCCAATATTGCCTGACCCACGAGGGAAGGACAAGCCTGAAATTTCTTTGTCTATGTGTTATTTCAACATATAAGTTGAAATATATTCTACCCCTGCAGTACCCAATTACCATGGAAAATACAAAATGCACTGCTGATACAATGGCTCTGCCATTTCTGTGAGAAATATTAAAAAGATCAGAAATAACAGAAATAAAACACCTATTGACAGAACTCCCATTGCAAGGAGTGGTGTTGGTGATTGACACAGGGAGTATTCACACAGCTCAACTTAGAGCCATAAAAATTGCAAGGGAAAGAACTCCTAAATTAGGTATTTAAGCCTGCAGGTAAAAAGGTAAATATTCTATTCCCTCTTAGTGTCACCTTCCTTTGAATCAATATTGATTCAAGCTTCCTATCACAACTGTATTGTTTTTATAAAATAAAGCCAGCTCTGGAGTTAATCACTACCAGGCTTTTGAAACCTGAAGAAGAAATGTCATGAACATTTCAAACACACAAAAATTCCACAAAACCCAGTTTGTGCTGGGTTTCCACCACTTGGTTATCCCTCATTTCCCAGTAGGAACTGATGTGTAACTTTACTGGGCACTCTTCAACAGCTTCCACTGGATGCAAACATTAAATCTCAGCTCCCTGTTTTCAGTCAGGACAACAGGGCAGGACCCTCCAGTCATCCCACCTTGTTCCCATGTGTGTCACCCAGCAGAGGAGCTCCTGGACCCCACCTGGGCAGATAAAGAACAAGCTTCTGATCAGAAAACCAAAACTCAACGGGGTTGTTCTGCAAACCTTCCAGTGGAGCACATGGCATGGCCAACATCTGCTTTGTTCAACCACAATTGCAGGGTGAGGTCTCAATTGCTTGTGTGAGGTTTTGCTTTGGGTTTAACCACTGCAGGACAGAAAGAAGATGTGACAGAGGGGACTTACCTTCCCACTGGGAGGGACTTTTGTTCAGGCAGAAACAGGATTTCTCCAAAGCACTATAAGCCCAAATGTGCCTTTCTTCACCCATGTGAGGGAAGAGATGACATTTGAGATTTTTGGATTAAAGAAAGCAGAATTTACCTAAAGGCTTCCACTTTGAAAACTGTTAAGCTTTTCCTCCTCCCCACTCCATCCCCCAGAACCTTTTTTCACCTAAGGATCTCCATCCACCTGCAGCAGACCTTCACCTCATCTAAATCACTATAGTCCCTACAAACATCACCAGAGCTGTCATAAATCACCATAGTCCTTATAAACAAATAGGATTCTGGACTTGATAACGTGTACAGATCTGCCACAAAACTTTCCTCACTTTAAATCTTGTCCTGGAAAACTCAGGAATGATTAGGAAAATTTCTTAGATCAAGGTGTCTGACAATGTCTAAATAAGTTTAAAATTCTGTGCTTTGCAAAACAATTCCTAGTCATAAGAAGAGTTTGACAATGAACTTTGGTGAGAAGAGTTCATAACTCCATTGGCTGAGATACCTGGGATATTCTCTCCCATGCAGCTTTAAAATGCGGGATTTCTGATCCTATACACCATTAGCTGAAGAGCTACAAAGTCTTTAAACGTTGGGAATGACATGAAGGAAAAAAAACCAATCAGATTTAGCACCCAGGGCAGCCCACAGGGCAGTGTCAGCTTCCAGAACCGAGACAATGAACTTCTAGAAATTTACTGTTTAAACTGCACAGGGATCTCTTGTGGGTCTCTGTAGTCTCTTAATCAAATATAAGTTTTACTGGCTCATTACTGCCAATTAGGAAAGATTTGCCTTTAAAAATTTATTGAATGCTGATGGAGCAAAACAACACAAACTCTTATGAAGCACAATATTAGATGTCAGACTCTCGAGTAAACTCAGAAATGCATAAAGACTAAATATTGAAGTTTTCCATCAACTGTGTGAGGTCATCAAAGCCTCTACACTTTGCTTATCACTGAGGAAACATTTTTTTTTAACCCACATGTTCAGGGCTCTTACCTGGACTCCTTTTTGTAGGAACCAAGGAGCACATGAGGGATTATGGGGGGGTTCCCCCGAATTGCTGGAGTCATCATCACCTTTTAAAATCAACCTCTAATCAAACCTCACCCAGAGTCACAGAATCATGAAATAGTTTGGATTGGGAAGGATCTTAAATCCCATCCAGTGCCACCCCTGCCATGGGCAGGGACACCTCCCACTGTCCCAGGCTGCTCCAAGCCCCAGTGTCCAACCTGGCCTTTGACACTGCCAGGGATCCAGGGGCAGCCACAGCTGCTCTGGGCACCCTGTGCCAGGGCCTGCCCACCCTCCCAGGGAACAATTCCTTCCCAATATCCCATCCATCCCTGTCCTTTGGCACTGGGAGCCATTCCCTGTGTCCTGTGCCCCTTTGCAAGCTCCTGTAAGAGTTCCTCAGGCCTGCCTGGTACAGGGTATTTTTCTGATTACAGCTGCCTTGCTTCCCTGTTCTAATTCAAAACACCTTCCTTAAAATACCTGTAACCCTAAAATCCTTAAAGGCAGATTTTCTTCTTTCATGTTCCCCTGAACAATCTTCACTGTCCCATTAACAGCATTGTTTCTTTTTCTAATGGTGTTTCTTCCATGGAGGGTTTTTTGTTGCTGTTGGGTTTGTTTTGGTTTAAAAACCAAAAACAATCCAAGCCCAGATACAGTTATGACTAAATATCATAAAACTGGTCTTGTTTCTGGCATTTAAAGTGTTTGGGTTAACATAAAGTGTGGCCTGCTGAAGCACATTGTATCTGAAGGACCCCCAATGTTCACAACTCGGGCTTTTAACACACAAATTCTCAAACCCACATAGAATTATTTTGTTTGCATTTGCACAGCACCTTTGATATCTTAGAATGGATTTTATTGCTGTGTAACATAGAGTGACAGAGACAGTTGACCAATTAGTTCCCAGATAATTGGAGAAAAAACTTACCTTTTTTTTCCCACCCAAACATCTTTTTATTCCCCCAATCCTCCCTAGTCCATGACTTTTAGAATTCCCATTAAAAGGAATAACTCAGAAACTTTCTGAGAATCCATTTTCCATGGTGGAAAAAAAAAATCCACAGTACTTTCAAAAATTAGATTTGAAAAAATATAACCTAGAAATGTGGTCATGGACACCACTTTTGTCTGTAAAGTTCTTCAGGCTCAAGGAAACTTCCAGGCAGAAGTTAAGCCTAGAAGAAGAAGCAAGCCAGGAGATAGGTCAGGACATGACCACGCTTCCTGGCAGGAATTAGAAGCAGCATTCTAACATTTGAAGCCTCAATCAGTGGGTTTATTGACTTTCTGTGGCTTTTATTATCTGCCTTTTCACTGACAGATAAATGAAATTAAAAGCTTATTTTATCTTGATGTAGAATAAAAACAATTTAGGGCTTATCAGAAATCTTGGGTTTCAGCCATCAAGTATTCTCTCTGAATTAGATGCTGACAAGATGTTGTGAGTATTGCTTATCATCTTTATACTTTTTAAAGTTAACTCTTTCTACAAAAAATATTGTCATAAACCAAACACCAAAACAAAATAATAAAAATTTAAAAATCCAAATTCCCTATATATATATATGATTAATCTGCATACATATCCTCAAATCCTCGCTGGAAAAAAATAATTAAATCTTCCTATCTTAGAAAAGCAGTGCCAGCAACGTTGATCAACACATGTGCAGATGTGTAGTTCTTGTTCATAAGGTCCATTTCCAAAATCAAATCCATGCTCTGAACTGAACCAAGGAGTTTCTTTCCTTTTATTCAACATTATCACCCTCCCAATATTAGTGACAAGTCATATAAAGATTCCTGGCGACATTGAAGGCTTCTCAAGAGCAGCCCTCAATTTATAAGAGCATTAAGTTGATCTTTAGAGTGTTTGTGGAGTGGAAATGCAAATGGGGCTGTTGTAATGTCCCATATTTCAGCTGGCAGCCCCAGCTCCTGAATTTCCTGTGCAACACAAATGTTCTGCGCTAATGAAAATGAGGGAGAGGAAGCTCATAAGTCTCTTGTTTGCATTCTAGCATGAAACCAACTCTCAGGATTTTGCAAAACTCTCAGAAGCACAGCTACTAAGATGTATTTATTATCAAGGAGCATTATTTGTTCCATAATTTAACACCGAAGCTGCATTTCTAAGGGCAAAACCCTGGTTTTTTGAGTGGTTGCCTCTTCTGCTGCAGCTCCCTCTAAAAGGGAATCTGTTTCTCTGAAGTGTCACATCCCACAGCACAGCTGGGATGAAAACCTCCCCGACATTCTTAAGAAAAACAGAAAGCAAGGGGTAAAAATCCCTACTAAAAGGTTCCTTATCTACATAAAAAAATATACATGGCCTGAAAAATCTTATGTGTCTATACAAATCCTTCTGTATGACTCCAGCCCTCCTCAGGCACACCTGGAGCTCCAAGGAAAAGACTTTCTAATATTGAAACATCAACGTGGAGAATTATCAGGGGCTGAGCAAAGCAGGCTGTAAAGGGTAGGGATTCAACTGCCCCCAAATTCTCAGCAATGGGGAAGGCTGGTTACCTTGACCATTTTGAGGTTTTTACTATTTTTAAAATTCTCTTTCAAGCAATGACTGTTCCATTGAGCAGTAGCTGAAAATTCAAAAATACACAAGAAATAATCTCCTATGTGTGCAGGAACACCCAGCTCTGGCTGCGTCCCCCCCATTCCCTGGGACTCATCCTCAGTGGCCTTCTCCAGGCTTTAAACAGCAGAAGCAATACTATCCTCCAAACTAATTTTAGCTTCAAAATTTTCCACAGTTTCCTGGTTACTCTCTGCCTAATCTGCACCCCATGTCGAGCTGGTGATTCAGTTCATACCTCCCAGGGTACAGGAGAGAAAGCCTTGTTGTGGAATCAGAGATGGATATGCATTTCTAAGGAGTTTATATTCTGAAGGAAAAAAAATGTCATTCTTTAAGCCATCCTTTGATCAATTTATTCTCCAAGCACTCTGAGTAAATTTATCTGACCTTCCTGTTAATTTTGTCAAACAATATTTTCATCTGACAATAGCTTTGCTCTTCTGATTATTTCATCCTCTGGAGTCAAATCTTGTGATCTTCCTGCAGAAAAATCTCATATGGGATTCCGAGAGTGTTTGTCCCTACAAGCATTCCAGAATTCTACTTAAAATAAAAGGAGAAGCTGCATCACAAAACATTACCATAGAAACAAAGTGCCGCAGACAGAGTTATTAGTGACAATGAATAGGAAAAGCTAATTCATAAAGATAACTCCCAGTCTTCAGTCTGTAACAGACACAATTCTAATAGAACAGAAACAGGTTTTATTAAGCACTGAACAAACCATCAAAATATATGACTATGTCCTTTATTTAAACAGGGGCCACCACAATTGAGATGAAGCTCAAATAAAGAGCCAGACTCTGCAACCTTCATAGACATTCAGGAACAGTCTCCTGCTTGAATTTGTCACATCTTTTCACATCAGCCCTGATTTCCTTTTGCCCAACCACCCCACCACTGTCTCTGTGGCATCTTCTCCATTCACTGCAAATGAAAATCCCAATAAGTCACCAGGACTAGGAGCAGCAGACCTTATCTAGAAGCTATTTTTCAGCAAGACAGCACTGTGCTCTCTTTGTTTTAATCTCCTTTGGTATATTAAAAAATATCCTGCTTTCCTCAAGGAGGAGAAACAACTCCTACCCCATAACAGTATCAGATGCAGACGCGTCCAAGTGAAGGGCACAGGAGCTGTGATGAAAATTTGTCCTCCCTCCTGCAGCTGCTACCATCTGCAGCTTTGGAGAAACAACAGGTCAAAGGAAGAACTATGAGCAAGACCCAGACTAAATTCTGTTCTTGTTTCAGATTGTGCTCTGCCTTGAGCATCTTCAGAATGCCATAAATTCATCCTAATAATCACCTTGGCCCTGAGCCTTGCTGCGAATTCCAGGAAACTCCACATTCCCAGTCCTCTGCAGAGGCTTTACTTCTTTTCTTCAGCATCCTGCTATTGACCTTGATGTTCATGTGATGATAACTGATTTCCAAACCCATCAAAAGTTTATTTTTTTCTTATAACTGGGCCTTCAAAACTTGAATTTCCAAACTAAACTACTATCTTGGTGTGACTATGAGAACACATTCAAAAATCAGAACAAATCAAATCCACAACAGAGAAGTGTTCTCCATTTATTTTTATTTGTGGTGATAAAGTCAATTTTAACTTGGGAATGAACATTTGAAAGAGTCTTTAATGGGCCAGAAAGTTCAGCTGTGGATTGAATTTCTCTGAATGCATTAGATACATGCAGATTAATATATAATAGATATAGATTTACTACATCTTAAGTATTGAATTATTTCAAATCATTGGCAAAAAACATTCAACCTCTCAATAACAGCAGAACTAAAAAATATCTCTGATTTAACAATGATGGTGGACAAATCTTTCTGTTCTCATCCACTGTTGAACAAGTTATCCATTTTCCAGTTTTGTCATTGGATAAAGGAAAAAAAGTAAGAAGAAACTAAGGAAAAAAGAACAATATGCTCTATTTTCTACATTTGGGAAAGGTAATTCTTCAATCTTGAACACTTCAGATTTGCATTCGTACTTTAATCTTTTACTCTTGGAGATGCTTTTCAAATAATGTTTGTTTGGTATAAGCAAGTTTCAAAAAAAGGACAAAATGAAGACCTGTTTATAATGGCTCCAATTTCATCCCACAACAGCCCCCATAGCATGTAATCCCTCAGACACTGTCATTTCAAGATGCTCAGAAATATGAACAGGGAGAGCCAAAAGCCCTTTTAGCCTTTTTTTTTTTTTTTTTTCCCCTTTTTTTGGACATATCCAAGAAGCAAACAAAGATGGATGTAGACAGAGGAGAAGCTTTTAATTTTTTACTCCCCTCCAGCCCCTGGTTTGGTCATCATTGTACCAGAAGACAACACCCTGTAAAGCACATTTTCTTTTTGGGACCCTGCAAGTTCAGGACTTTTTACAAAAAATAGAAAAAAAGAGGCAACGGAGGATTCTTCACAGCTTTCTCCAGACTGGCTCTTTTAGTACCTCCTGCTACAAGTTATAAACAGAGATGAGTTCTCCAAACGCTTTATTGTAACAACACTTGCAAAGTGATTTAAAAATAAAATAAAAATAAACCCCACAAAATTCCCAAGTAAAACACAGATGTGCAATACCCAAAATCTTGTACAATCTTGAAGTGCCTAGGAATGAAATCTTTATCCTCTCCATAAAATCTTGTATAACGTTGCTGGTTTCTGCAGAGGGCCCAGCTGGATCTTTCTCCCACTCCTGCTGAGAGCTCAGCAATGGGAACATCAGAGGCTGGGACAAAGTTCCCTGCCCAGACCCTGTTTGCAATGCCCAGAAATCGACCTCATCATCAACTCTCTAAAACTGAACAGCAGACAGAAAAAAATCATGTATGAAAAAATAAGAAGAGAACAAAGTGATCCTTTTGTGATGAAACCTATATTTATGCTATAGATGAAGTAACAACGATAATGATGGGCTTTTCCTTTTCATTCATAGCTACGCATATTCATATATTTAATATCCTAGCAAACTGAGGAATAATTGGGTGGTTAAAGAGGATCAAAGTTCATTGAGCACGAATAGCTTGAGATCCTTGGACAGGGCTGGATTGCAGCAGCCAGACTGCAGGACATCTGACCTTGATGTTCTGATTTGGGATGGGGGTGCAGCAGGATGTTCCATTCATTGGGTTAAACACATCCAGCCCTGGCAGACAGGCCCTGTCCCCTCTGTGTCCCCTCCCCACCCTGGGGTGGCACAGCAGGATTGGCACTGCCCCAGGGGGACACCAAAACCAAACCAGCTCTGGGAAAAAAAATAACTATCAATGTCAGGGCCTGCACTTCTCAACCTGGGGAGTCCCCATCACAGCAGGGCTTTAATCCCACTGAGGTCAGTAGTCCAGGGAAAGCAGCTTTCCTCATTTCTGCCAAAAAATAAATGAGAGAAGTGAACATAAAAACAACCCAACTTTCTGATTCCTTACCATGCTGCCAAGGAATTTTTAATTACTAAATGTTGAGTTTTTCCTCTGTGCTACAATGCTCACTCCACATTCATCTTCCTTTAAAAAAAACTGGGAAACACAATTATATTACTATTTCTTAAGACTTTAAGTCATTAAAAAAAACTCACATCAAAGTTTCACAAATCCATATGATATTTTGAACAAAACCCTCAGATTTTATGCCTTTCCTTCTCATTTATGTTGTCAGATGTAATGTGGCATTAGGCTTAAAAGGTAGACAGCACAGGCAGCACAGGAAGAGAGAAAAGCAATTCAATTTTGTCTGTTTACAAGTGCAAGTCTGCTGTAAATAACCATGTCAAGTAGATCTTATTGTGGGTAAGTGGGATCTGAATATTGAGAACTAACTGGAAGGAATGGCAATCAGCAACAGACTGCACAGGGCAGAGCTAGAATGAGAGAAAAGTAGATTTAGCCAAGCTGGGGGATACAGAAAAATAATAAAAAAGAGAAAACCAGCAAAAAGTAAAGAAACACTGATGAGATGGATTGGGGAAGGTAGAAGGTGATGGGGAAAGAGAGGTCACAATTCTGTGTTTTTCCTGCTGCTCTGGATTTCCTCTACCTTTTTTTAATATTCTGCAATGATTCCTCATTAAGTCAGGTGCAGCAGTCAGCTCCACAGTGCCAGCATTGAGCCTGGAACAGCCAGGCTGGGGAGCTCCCAGCTCCCAGGAGCTTTAATCTCCAGTGGGAGAACAGCTGGGCACAGCCCCTGCCAGACCTGAGGAGGGGAGCAAAGCAAGTCTCCAGTGCTGTGTCCTGCACTGAGCTCAGGGGGTTCCTGGGCTGGGGGCATCTCCTCCTCAGGCTCCTCATCCAGAGAAGGTCCTTTCTCCCTGGCCATGCCCAGTGATGGAGGTCCTGTACCTTGCCAGTCCCTACCACCCCAGCAGTGGGAATGTCAGGATGTAAGTAAGTACCCACGTCAGTGTGTAATCCTGACAGGATTCCTGTGAAATCCTAAAGGCTTCCAAGTCCCAGCATACTTGAATCCAATCTTTCTGTCATTCCCATTCCTCTTTCCCCTTGAAGAAGAGAGCAGCTGATCAGGGATGAGAGTGGCCTTTTTAAGGGTGAGGAAAATATAAAGTAATATGTAATAAACAGTGCCAAAAGGAGCCAGACTGCAAGTTCTGTACCCTTAGTCTGGCTTGGCATTTAGAGATAATACAATAACACAAACAACAGCATTCATTGCTAAATGTTTTGTCAGTAGACTTATTTAAAATAATCACATTTTACTTTTCTTTTTTTTTTCTTTTTAATACTCATAAAGGCTTTCATAGCATAAAAAACCCTTCCAGTTCTACTCCAATCTTACACTGCCTGATAAAAAAAATCTCACCACGAGAGAGCTGGCTATAGCTCATTGTCTAATCATTGCCTGGCATTAAGAGTTGTGAGGAATCAATTATAATCACTGTTAAATAACAGGGTCACCATCAATATGCTCAGAGCCTTGACAGAAATGTGTTAAGAGCTCAATTGTTAAATATAATTTCATAAGGATATCTTTCCCATGATCTGTATAAATGTGTGAAGCTGAAGGGAGAAGGAAAATAATTGCCGTATGAAAGTGCAAAATTATGAATAAAAGTTAGGTTTATTTAACAATACCCAACATGGCATCATCCCTGCAATTAAGGTATTGTCCACAGCTGAAGAGGAAGATCACTGGAAGCTTTGCAGTCAATCTGATGAGGCTGCAAATACAAATACAGCAATTTTGGGGTCCAGCATAAACACCCAATAGCATTTAAAGCATCACACAGTTTGGGCTGGTTCAGCTTCATGTACAGCTGTCCCTTTGGCAATTCAAACTTGAGGTTTTATTTTCTAAAGTTTCATTAAAATATAGACTGTTTTTACCCTATAATTACACACAAATATCAACTGCTGCTGAATAAAAAGGGCAGCTGAAAAGTACAAAACAATTTTGTCCTTTTCCCGCTCTCACCTTCCCTCCTCATCCTCTGTCTCATGTTACATTTGGTGTTGTCTCCTCATAGACATCAGGCTCTAATCCTCTCCTCTCTGGAATACTCCCCCTGAAATCCATATGATTTCACTCGTAAACTCTGGTTTAGTTCATCCTACTGTTTACAAAGCCCTTAAGAAAAGGCCATCTGATAATAATTCTACAGTACAAAAAACTGTGCCAGGTGCCAACAGTACCATCACTAGGAAAATAGATCAGGTTATTTCAATACCCATCTTAGATTTCTGCTGATATTTTATTAGAAATTTGAAGTATTGAACCTGTCTGCATCCAAGAATGCACTTCCACCATAATTGTGTGATTTGTTTGCCGATTTTGGGGCTTTGGGGGCTTGGTTTTAGATCTGCAACTATGTATGCAGATTATGAACTGAGCCAGTAGCAAAAAAAGAAGTCCCATATTTTAAGGAACAGGAATTCCTTGCATGGACAGCTGACCCACAGGTACCATGAGAAAGCCTGAATCATAAGGTTTCTTTCTCTGCCATCCCAGTAAATATTTTTCTTCCATATATGCCCCAGTACATCCCCACTGAGCATTCCCCCCTGCCTGGTGTTATATTGATGCCAGAGCTCACACACAGAACTCCTGCTCAAACCCAGCTCCTCGCTTTTCCCAGGCATTCTCTGAAGTGAAATCCCAGCTCAGAACAACCTAAAGGTACTTTCTCGCACTCTTAAATGACAGAAATACTTCCCTCAGCTCTGCCACTCTACTCCCACATACATTCTTGATGTCTTGAGCTACAACTTCATTTATAGAAGAGCCCACCCTCCAAAGCTGGCAATTTAATTGTGAATAGCAGCACCGCACGTCTCCTGAGAAAAGCAGGGCTGAACCAGCAGACACTGTCCTTCTCTTCCAATTCTGCCTCTTGAACAGTCAGGATCTGGAAGCACTAATTCATAGAAATTCACACAAGCTCCGCCTGCACGAAGGAACAGCAGAATACTTCTGTGCTGGTTGGAATCTCAGGATGGAGGCTTTGTTTGGGTTTATTCTGCAAAGGAATGCTGCACCCTGGGTGTGTGAGAGCCACTGGAGCAGTGAAATGTTCTGTGCAACAAGAAGCACCAGGTGAGGCAGGAGGCAGGGGAAAGATGCTACCAGAGCCACACCTAAAGCACTTAGTGCTTAGTTTCTTTGGATTTCTTTCCAGCCATCTCTATCTCATCTCTACAGACAAGAATTCTCTTATCTGCCCTTGCCGAGACATAAATTAAGACACACTGCAAACACAGGTTCTATTTAAACAATGGCAGAGATTCTCATTTCAAAGGACATTCCAAAGCCATCCTCCCTCACAAAACATTAACATATGCTTCTTAAGTGCTCCTGAAATAAAATTTGTATCACCACAGTCATGTGGCGTTACTCTGCCTGCAGAAGCTGCTCTCAGCTGCTCCCAGTTAAGGCTTGAACCAGAATTTCCTTGCTGCAAATGTTTTCTCTCTCTCTCTAGGGTGAATAATTTTACCTCTCATTCCTCATGAAAATTACACAACAATCTAAAAACATCTTCCACTCCTGTTTGTTTTGTGAGGATCTCTTTTACAGCCCTCCTTCCAAACAGAAAAGCTGCAAAAAATCCATAAACAGAGGAGAACAAAATTTCTGGGTTCTTCTCAATAAATAAGAGCATGGTTTGATTTTTCATCGACCTTAAAAATAGTATTAATTTTAGCATGCTTATTAAAAGCAACGAATTAGCATTAAAAAAAAAGTAATTATGTGCAGATTATATTTTTTTTGTTTACAAACCCTAATTAACAACAGTAAATCTTGACAAGTTATTGTGTCTCAGCTTGCAGAGCTCCTGACCTTGGCCTTGCAACGTCAGAACCACCGTCCCCAGAAGAATGTGAGCTTTTGTATTTGGCTTTAAATTACCCAGTGTTTCACCTTCCCAGGATACAGCTGGTTTGATTAAATAAAGGTATTCATATTCATAATATTACTTTAAGAGGCAAGGATGAGCCAAACAATTTTTTCTGCTTTTAGACCAGTCTCTATTCTACCGAAATTCCAATAATAGCTCATGTGGGCTTGAATTAAACTTCTATTTCCCCATCAGCTCTTTAGGAGAGATTTTGTTTCCATACATTCCAGAATTAGGCATCTATAATTAGTTTAAATCTTAAATAAATAGGCTTAATTTCAGAGTCTCAAAAAGTAAGCAAGAGCACATTATTTACCACACTGTTCAGCAATAAATGGAAATAAGCTCAGATTCTGGTTACTGATTTAGGATTCTGACAATTCCATAAAAAAATAGGATATTCACTTAAAATAGTCAATTTCCTTTGGTTTGTTGTGCCAAACATCAATATGGAATGGACCTGCTACAAAAACAACAATGCTGAGCAGACACCCCCCAAATTTAGGTTTAATCACACTTGAGTGGTTGAAAAAGAGCCTTGCTCTATTTAAATGTGGTAAAAAGGAGGGGGACAAGGGGGAAGGAGCAGGTGATAACTACAGAAGTGGATAAGTATATAGTTAAGACAGTGAATTTGGGAACAGAAAATCATATTTCTTTAGAAACAGAAACAGAGTGATCTTGTGCTGCAGATTTAACCAGGATAGGGGAGTTCTGCAGGAGTCAGAGTTAATAAATGTGAAAAACGAGGTTCACTTTTTAGTAAATTTTAAGGAATATGTTTAATAAAATAATTAAGACAATTAGGAGATAAAAAAAGCCAAGTACGGCCGGCCGGGTGACTTGGCATTCAGCCAAGTCCACACCTTGCTTTCTCAGGGATACTCGTTAAATACCCTTTTTGTTATATCAATATATGAATATTCATAAAATTCCATAAACTAGTTTCCATATTCCAGGAACTGCTTTGCATGGTCCCTCCTTGGGTCCGCCTTTTTAGAGCATGCGTGTTTCGTGGCTGTGTCCTTGTTATTGCGTCCAGCTTGGGCCTTGGTCCGTGCCTTCTGCGGGTGGTAGATGCTGATAGTTGGTGTTATCAGTAGCAGAGTCTTCTTTATATGTTCACTGGATGTTATCCCAACCAAACAGACAGTTTACACCAACTACTCCCATTATATCTAATCTTCTTTTACCAATAGCAGAAATAAACTTATATCCTTATATCCTTACTATGTTATTAATCATATAGCACACATCTTGCGAAAAGCCAATTTTATAATACACACATATAACAATAAACATGAGTCTTTCATCAGGAGGAAAAGACGTGGACCTTGAAGAGCTCAGGACATAAGAAGTGTTCCCCTTTATCTACCACACATCCACATAAAACTCCTGCATTTCCAGAGCTGCTCCACTGCCAGGGTTCTGCCGGTATTGATTAGGGATAAAACTTTGCAAGGACAGCCAGCAGAATTCATAAATCATATCAGCAGGGCTGCTTCTGATCGAGTGGAAAGATTCCTACTGAGCCTATTTTGCCACTCCTAAGGCCCTGTGTCAGACAGACACCACCTTGATTTTGTGCCCATATAATGAATAAATACATCAAATTCAGTCCTTTGAGGGGCAGAGCCACTGCCTCAGCACAGCTTTCCTGTAGCAGAATCTGGGGTGATACATTTACCTTCAGACATTGTTTTTCCTAAATAGCAATTGTGTGAAAACACCACCAACATCTGGAATATTGAATTGGCATCACCTTGGTCCATAAAGTCCCCGCAATACCAAGGTTCAATTTCAAACATATCAGCACAACGAGTGTATTCCAAACTTGGCTGGTGAGCAGGGCATGGTTTTGAGGACACTCCAAACAGCAGAGTGAAGGTCTCAGAGATGTTGGACTGTTCCAGTTCCAAAGGGACCGCCCCTAATCAACAGTTCTCCTCAGCAGCATACACAGAACAAGCCCAGAACAGAGGAGGACTCTACCACACTACCTAAGGGTCCACTCAGACACACAAACAGCTCTTTCTTTAATGATAATGACCTCAACTCAACAAATCACAGTTATTTCACCCTCCCCCCTCAAAAAAAGAACAAATAACTGCTCATCTTGCTGGGAACTGAAATGTTCAAACCTCTGCCTTTTCTAATCTGAGCTCACTATTTTGCAGTAAAACAACTTAGTTTTCATTTTTATCCTTTTAGTCCAGATGGATTGCAGGCTTGGCTAACAACATAAACCTGGTTAATCAACTCTCATGCCACATTTATGTTTCAACAGGGAGGTTTTACTGCAGTTTACTAGTGCATACTGTGGAGCACAGCCAGTGCTTTATGTACCCTTCAAATTGCAGGCTGCAGTCCACTTTGCCATCAGTGACCCCAAATCTGCTACTGACAACTAGCTCTTGTCTTTGCTGAATACAGATTCAGTTACATTTAATTAAAACAAAACAAAACTGAAAACAAACAAACAGAAAAACACAACCAAGCCAAACAAACAAAAAACCCACTCCCACCACTCCAGGAATTATATTTCACTTATGAAAATTATGAATTTTCAAACCTACCCATTTTCCTGTGACAGAAAAACCAATTAAAAGTCAAGAAACATGTATTTCCTAATTCACTTGTTTTGCCATCATTACACCATACTTACAGCAAGTTTTTGCCCAGTAAAGAACTCCCTTTTACAGAAGCTGCAGTGTATCTGTGACTCTGTCATGTTTTGATGGTGCTGCTTTGGTTTTACTGGAGTTATTATCCCCAGCAAGCTGAAGGACTTACAAGGCAAAAAAACCTGTCAAAATGTTCTCTGGCATCCTGTGTTTCCTAAATCACTCGTGGACATTTATGGCAGCAAGGAGCTTGGTAATTAAAACTCACATTCTATGGCTGTTCAGAAAAGTCAAGGCTCTGATACAAATGACAATTAACAGCCCATTTTTGAACCACACCAATTACATAGAGCTGGTAATTAGCATTATTACTCATAAATTATAATGGGGAATGTGTTTTGCCTAACATGAGCAAGGAGGAGAAGAAGGGGATTACTCATGTTGCAGTTTTGCTGCTCCCCCATCAGCCAGGCCTTGGCAGCAGCCCAGTTCTCCCACACCCCAAAGGCCACTCCAGAGGGATTTGACCAATTCAATCCAATCAAGTCTGCTCTCAATGGCTCTTTTCACCCACACATGAAACCTAGACTGCACCAACCTCTCCCAAATGATGTTTGGGGTTTGTTTACCTTACTTTTTAAAAACTTTTAACAGGACTTTTTATGTGGTTTAGCATGGTTTTGTGGTTTTGGGTTTTTTGGGGGGTTTAGTTTGTTGTTGTTTTTTGGTTTTGGGGTTTTTTTGTGTTTGGTTTTGTTTTTTGTTTTGTTGTTGTTGTTTTTGTTTTTACAATGCGGCTTAGCATAAATCAAGTTCTTATGGAGATTCTATGTGATATACAACTTTGATGGTATTTAGACTAATAACAGTAAAATATTTGAAGGTTTAATGCAATGCAAGGTTATTTATCATAAACCAAACGTAGTTTACTTCATCAGCTTGAAATACAGAGGCAATTGATACCTACCTCCATAGGTACTGCAGATTTTTCTCCTAGGAAGAAGCATTCTGCCATTCTCAATGATAAAAAATAAAACTAGCATCCTATTTATAGTTTAAAAATAGTTGTCACATGGGAGGCTATGCATTCATAACCAGGACTAAATATTATTTGTAGATGTCCTGGATTAATTTGATCTTAAGGAAAATGGGAAGGCACAAAACCTGAAAAATTTGGGATGGTGGCACCATCTGAATTGCCTGAAAATTTGAAAACTCCAGTGGGCTCCAGCAGCAGAAGTTTATCAGAGAGCGCCAATTACAATGTACTTCTAGTCCCATGGTTCTGAACTTTGAGAGAGAGGGATACACTCTTGTCTACAAATTGCTCAAAACCCTTCCTACAGTAGCAGTTCCTGAAATTCCATTTTTCTATTCTTTTCCTTCCTCCATCAATTTATTATGTTGCACTTTTTAAAGCCAGATAAGGCCAGGTCAGAGTCACTCATTAACTAATATGAAATTTAGAATATTTTAATGTCACAACAAATTTTGGCCTTTCAGATTTCAAAGATGCACCTGTTTATACCAAACCAGTCATTTTCATAGCTGGACTACTTTTATTGTATTATGTTATGTTTCAATTAATACCTTTAAAGTCCAATTCATTTATTTTTAAAGACTTTTAAAAAACTTAATTGAAAAATATATTTTGTAGTGTTACGGTCCAATCTAAGTAACAAACCCAGGTGCTGCTGGTGCCTCCTTGGTGCAGGTTCTCAGGCTGACCACCTGTTCAGAACTGCTACAATTTTAAGGAAATTTGGAGTCACTTTGGGGCAATAATACAATGTCTAAACCCTCTGACAAAAGCAATAACCCTGGAAAGCTTGAAAAGGATGAAAGCAGTGTTGCTTTAATCAAGGAGAAAGGTCTGCTGTGCAGAAATCCTGTGCTGAGCCCGGGAGTGGTGTGTTCAGGACAGACATCCCAGGACACTGGATCTGGGCTGAAGGCACAGCCCTGCTCCACTCCTCAGCTGGGTCTCAGGGAAAGGGACACAACCCCTCCCCACAGCCAGGGAAAATCTCCACTTCAGCAGGTGTGTGTGATTAGCTCAGGACTCAAACAGGAACATTGATTATGCATTTATTACTAAAACAAAAGGTGTTTTTATCAGAGTTTAGGTGATGGTTCCAGGACAAGTTGGACACCACATCCACATGGAGCAGCACCTTTGTTCCAGGCTATGAAGCCACATCAGTTCAGTCCCAAACAGGAACAAGATTATTAATTATTTTCTCAAATCCCTTACCTTCCCTGCCAGCCACACTGTCCTGCTTTGCTGTGATTCTGTCTGTCACTGATTCTTTTTTCCCCACTGGAGTTCTACCCTTCTTCTGTGACTCTTTCCTTAATAAAAAACAAAAACAAACAAATAAAACCCCACTCTCTTTCTGAATTGAAAATATGCTATTTCCACATCATTTCATATTTCCACCTCATAAAAAACCTGAGCATTGCTCTTCTCCTTTTGGCTTTGGTTGAGACATTCAGCTCCTTAGACCAAAGAACCTCAATTTGGGCAAACTCAGCCCAAGACTCATCTCAGTGACAATCTACATGCTATTAGTGCACCCTTAGTAAACTTAGCAGCATAATTGTGGCTCAGCAAGGATTCACCTTCAACTTCAAAAATAATCTCTTTAGATTCATCTGATCCATGCTTGTGAAAGTTAAAAAATCACCTACATGCTCTTTTTGGGAGGTGCTTCGTGTTCAGCTGTAGGGAGCTGGTGGGAGACTTCCAGTTCCAGACCAGCAGTATTTCCAAGACCAAGATCTGCAGAATTGTTCAGCTTTTGATGCAGAGGCATCCTCACTGTCAGTTTTCATTTTTTACTGATCCATTAATCCTAAGAAATCCTATTAGAAATAATAGAAGACACTGCCTTGCAAACCCCTGTTCTCTTATGCTCCAACGTCTTCATTTCCACATCTGCCTAATTGCATCATTTCATACCAAATTCTTTATAACCTTTCTGTAGTAAGAATTCTCTGCTCCTCTACAAATGGAAGTCCTGGATTTAATCAGTATTGAAGAGTATAGGTTCCCTCATGGCTTGGTAAGGAATGAGAAGCACTGGTTTAAAGTTTCAGCCATGAAAACTGAATCTAAATGCTTTAGTGGAATAGGCAGTCTTTGTTCTGCTAACAATCAATTCTCTAGACTTGAACCAATAATATCTACCTTCAGTATTGTGTATATTTTAAACCCTCATTGTTTTTGTCTTTCCTTTGACATTTTTATTCTTTCTGCTGAGATCTTTCTATAGTCATGAAGAATATAATATAATATATTTTGTGTACCTGAATGGGAAAGGAGAGGGACAGAGCTTCCCAAATCATATGTATATCTATGGGACTTCTGATTTTGTCACATGAAAAAAACCCCAAACTGTAAATTTACAAGGGTTTCTCCAATGATCGTCACTCAGCCTTGCACCACATAACTAGAATCATGAGCAAATTAAAATCTTAGCTCATATGCCATCAAACCTTAGCTCCATCACATAAACTTTTTTAAACACCCAGATCTACATTATTAGGAATTTTCTCCTCCTCCTGTCTGAAAAAAGGGTTCAATCCAAAAAATCAGCCACACAAAGAGGAAACTTGAGCTTTTCAAAGTGTGGTTCCTGAGCAACATTATATTAATCCAGACAACACTACAGATACAGTTTCTTGAAAATATCCTCTGTGAGTCTGCATGCAAAGAATTCCTCTGAAATCACAGGAGTTCTGCTATGGCTTCAGACCAGCCTGAGAGCTTAACTTTTTAATGGCAAAAAAATAGAAAAGAATAAAAGCAAATGTGATTTGATTTATCTGGGCATCAAACCCACAGCCCCTGTATCGTGGGTGCAGTTTGCTGCACAGGCACACGCAGAGGCTGAGATTTGGATCAGCAGGCTTAGCAGCTCACGTTATAAGGAAAGGGAAACAGAAAAAAAACTAGTCCTCCCTAGAGCTGAGGACTGAGCACAACATTTTGGGTGTTTTATAAGGCAGGGGAATTCATAATTAAACATCTCATAAGTAGGAGTATTAGTCACTTTAGAGGAAATGGGCTACCATGGGAATCAACAAAGAGCATTGACAGGAGATGCTGAGACGCCTCTTAAAATCCCCTGCCCCTCTAGAAGTTAAATAATTTATTGGTGATGCAACAGACTCATCAGTTTCAAAAAAGACTCAGAAGTTTGCCAGACTGTTTTTGCCAAGCAGCAGTAATAATAATGAAAGTATTGATTAGCTTTTATTAATAACTCAGGATAAGGGCAGAGTGCAGAATATTCATCTCAGCTTCCAACAAGCACCCAGCTCTAGGCACAAGGTACTGGACTCATATTTGAGTAGTTCTCAGGTTTTGATGTTGAATATTCTGCTGTTTTACTGATGGAAACATCCTCCTTTTTGTATCACATATCTGACTGACCCATAAGCTTTTTCATTACACAAACCAGCTGAAAATGGGTCAGACCAAAGCTGACGCAGCTACCCACATCAGCTTTTCCTGTTAATATGTCAATAGCCAGAAACCAAAGACTTTCAGGTATTTACAACCACTTATTATCTAAAACAGTTTCAATAAAATTGATGTTGTTTAAATCGTTGATTTATTTAAAACAAATTTAGCTAAGACTGTTTAATCTAAGTTATTTTACCATGTTTTATAGTCCTTCCCTTGACATCAGTGACACTGATAGTGATAAAAATGAAATTTGAAATGTTTATCTTGTAATGTAGCAGTGAGGAGCCACCTCCGTGGCAACCCCCAGACCACCTAAAAAACAAACATCGAGAGCTCCATTCAAAGAAGCCCGGCACCGCGAGCTCCCCGCCCCCTCCGACGCTGGAGCGGAGCGGCCGGCGCTGCCGCCGCCGGAGCGGGGGAGGGAGGGGCCGGCCGCTCCCCCGTGCTCACCGCGGGGCAGCTGGATGCCACCGCGGGGCTGGCTCCTGGTGTCCCCCAGACTGCCAAGCCGCCCGCTCCGGCGCGGCTCCAGCCCGCCAAGCAGTCGCCCGTCCCGGCCCGAGCCCCAGCGCAGAAAAACCCCAAAGCCCGCAAACCCACCACGTGGCTCGGCCGACGGGCGGCCAGCCGCCGCTGCTAGATGGCGCGTCCACGAGCTCCTGTGCCGCATCCCCGGGGCGCCCAGACCGCCACCCCGCTCCAAGAAAGGGGAACCCACGCCCGCCTCGTTCCGTCCCCACCTTACAGCCCTTGTGCTGCCCACCACCAAAACCTCCAAGACGCCATATTGAATTACAAAACTGCCATGAGAGGCCGCAGCCCCTGCTGCCCGAGAGCGACCCTGTACATGCAAATCAAAAGTCCGAGGTGCATCTTGGGACTCTTTTAACACCAGAAACCCCTTATAAAAATAAAACTAAGTAAAATTAAAACACACAGGAACCAATGATGGGCCGTGTAGACCCTAAAGTATCAGGGGAACTGATTTTTCCAGTTTCTGTGACTGGCTGTGACTTAAGAGTGCCAAACCAGAAGTGAGACCCCCCCAAAGAAAACAAAAGCAATTCAGAACTCTGGGATTACTCACTGTGAGGGACGAGTTCTCTAGCTCTGCTGAGCTTCATGCAGCACAGCTGAAAGGACCCTCCTCCTCCTCCACGGCGCACGGGCTGCCAAAAACCCCTTGAGCAACCATTATAAGAGCTGATTAATAAAGGCATTTTAAGGAGATTAATATTATCTCTGCCCATTTATTTATAACAATAGGCTCTAACTATATATTTACTATTCTGAGACCACAAAGTTTTCAATTTTAGCTATTTGCCTCTTTCTCTTGGATCCATCTTTTTTGAGAAACTCACACAGCCCTTAAGAAATACTTTATCAGGCCACAGCTGTTTTTAAATTCAAACTCTGTGTTTTAGAAGTCCAACATATTGGCATGGGGAAGGTTTTCCTGACTTTTCTCTGCTCCTGCCCGCCCATGGGTCACAGTATTCCACAGCCATCCCAGCCTCCAGCCTTTGGAACAATCAGCACTTCCATTACCTAACCCTGACACAGATCACAGGTAGGCTGCCAGGATTTCTTTTGTCATTTAAACCAACCAGCTCAACTAGAAAAGAAAAGCACACTCCAAACCTCTGCTTCATTGCAAAGTGATGAAACTTTCCAGAGGATTACAGCCCTAGAGCCTATATTAAATCTTCTATTATTGCTGTTGATATTTCATCTCCTTGTTTTCCTCCTGGTAGGATGTACAATTCACAGCAGTGGGACTACTTTGAATGAGGCATCCATTCATAGCTGCAGGGTCTCCACAAAGCCAGTGGTCACTTTTAGTCCTTTTCTACATCCTAAGTTTTTATTATCTATCTATCTAGCTAAAAAGAAGGGAAAAGTTAAATTGGGAAAGGAGTAAAAGCCAATGTTTTAGGATTTAAGCCACCATTAAATAACAGAAATGAGGAGTCAATCTTGCATTGAAGTGTAAAGTCCCCTGTTCCATATTCTCACAGCAACACTTTTGAATATGTCCCTAAAGCACAGCTTGCTCTCGTCACCATCAGACACAGCTGATTACATATCAAAAGACACTTCCAAGGAGCCCTAAATTATGCCAGAATTTTTACAGCCCATCTCTTCTCAACATCAAACACAGAAATGTCATGGAGAGACTCACAGGTTCAAGACACTTAGTTTGAAAGAGAAAAAAAGAAAAAATGGAGGTGGCCACACCTAAGTTGAGGCAAAAGCTGGTTAACTGAGACAGGGAAAGGATGAGCTCCTAAGAACTTGCCTACAGCTCTGGAGGGCATTGTCTCACTGTTTGCCAGACAATAGTGATACTGAGGAGAGTGTTTCTTTGGGATTCAAGTGCTGTTCAAGGTTTCATAGCAGTAGCAGCACATTATGCTGGCTCCTGTTTGTGACACAAGAGAAAAACCTGAGTCTGGATCAGATGCAGCCTTGCAAAACATTGGTGTTGATCATCACTGCCCCCTCAGGTGTGGGAGGTGAGTTCTCTAAACACAGGGTGGGATGAGGATGCAATTCAGTCAAGAAATTCCTCTGCTGTGTTTTATAGCCTGGGGAGCACAGGCTTTTTCCTGACCAGGCACACAAAACATTTCCTGAGATGCTGTGTCTTCAGGGGCAGATTCCCTGGCACAACCCACCTTGGACATGGTGGATTTACAGCTGTGGAAAACCCTGGATTGCATGACCCTTTCAGAGAAAACAGAGAGCTCTGCACAACCCCTGAGTGTCCCTTCTTAAGAAGGAACTGAAATTTAGGACATTTAAAATGCCTTGAAAAACAAAGCCTTCCTCCTAACCCTACCTCGTGTACCATTACAAATGATACTACAGCCAAAGGCTGTGGTACACCCTGAGGTCCCTCCCCTCCCTGGGAGGAGCAGGGCAGAGCAGAGCTGGCTTTTTAAATATTTCCACCCCTAACCCCTTCCTTCCCTCTGAGCAGTGATTTCCAGTAGGCCTCAAGCACAGCAATGGAGTCTCCCTGTTGTGGACATTGCATGCTCAGATTATGAATGACTGCTTAACAGCTTTTGTTCACCTCTCTCTTTAGGAAATGCAGCAGTGGGGAGAGGCAAGGAAATCCTGCTTTCACTAGAAGAAAACTATTTTAAGTTGTATCAAGGGTCATCCACATAAATGAAATGTCATAAATATTTTTCACATGAGACTGTCCCCTGCTCATTCTTGTTCTCACCTCAGTTAAAAAGCAACAGCAGGCAGAGGGCCAAAGGGCTTCAAACCCCAAAGTCTGCTTGACATGGCATCAGTTCTCGTACCTCTATAAGGAAAAAACATAGAATATTTTCCAGAATACATCATTCTCTCTTTTATTTTTTTTTTTTTCATTTATATTTTTCCTTAGCTGAAGAGCTTCCGTGGACAAGAAGCCTTAAAATAGGTACTTTAAAAAAGATGCATCTTGGTGTGTGTTTGTAGCTCCATAAATGAGCACAGATTTTCTTTTACCCTGACTGTTAATGGCCAGGGTAGGGCTGATAACAATAAATACACAGCAATGCTCAGGAAGGTAGCAAGGACATTAAGAATTTCTATATGTGGAAAAAGAGTCATAAAATGGAATTCTAAGTCCCAATGCCAGAACTATAAAGTATGGACTTAATTTGCTTCAAAGGGATTTATATAATAATAAAGCCTAAAACATCTAACTCTGTAGAGCTTCTAAAATACTTGGAATCTCTGATCAGTAAATAATGTGGGTAACCAGACCTCTGCTCATTTTTTTTTTTTTTTTTCATATTTACACAGGATTTATTAGGGATTTTTTTATTCAGAAAATTGCTCATCATCTGAAACCATAAATGGTTTCAGAAATGGGCCCTCCTCCCAAAAAAAAGCCCCAGACTCTCTAGTATAAAATCAACAACATTTTTAAGAAATTGTCATTCTACCCATATTATCCATAAATTACAGAAATATTGGCTTCATCTTCCCATGAAATGTACAAAATTGGGCAAGAATGAAAAGTCATGTCAAAATTCCATTCACTCCCAAACTCTGCAGTATTAGCAAATACATTTTCTAATTTGGATATTTGAAAGTAGAAAGTGATGATGAATTAATTGAAAAGTGGGTTTAGGACCCTCTAGTTGTCCAGGTCTTGAATTTTGTGTTCGTAATCTCATTTATTACAAATACCTGTTCATGCATGTAACTCATGTGGCGCTCATGGAAACTCTGAAATAGAACTCATCTGCTGTGATTTCCTGTAGAGACCATGATTCATTCTGGACCAAAACCAACTTAAATACTTTCTGCTTTCAGTTAAAAGGGGTTTCTGGCACGAGATGTTAAAACTGATTAGTTTTATTTCACTTCTAACCCTTTTTCTCAAACCAAAAAGCCCTCAAAATGCAAGATGCCATCTACAAACTTGGTTAAATCTAATTAAAAAGCAAGACTATTGCCAATAAAGCTCCAACAGCAAAGTTTATATTTCACTAAAGGTCCCAGTGCTAAGAGCTGTGGAATCCTCACATGGCAAAATACTCACTACAGAATTTAGCAAGTACTCGGTTACAAAAGGGTCATTGCACCTAGCCAAAAGCAAAAAGACAAAATGTAATGATTTGGCAGGGAAGACATTCCATTTGTACCTCATGGCACTGAATGTTATTAAAAATGTTTTAACAACCATCTCCACCAGATTGCTTTTGAAAGCAGACTATAGAGCAGCATAAAACCTTTACATTTTAATACCCAGTGAACATTTAGGATCTCATACTCCTGCACTTGTAAATTAAATATTCAGAACTCTTCCCTGGTCAAAAGCTGGTTTAAAACTTAGGACCTGCTCTTCCAGCTCCCATGAGGAATCATGGAGGGTAAGGAGACATGAACCTCCAAAATTTGGCTCTATCATTGTATGGTCAGTGAGAAATATTGCAAGAGGACCCTCAAAATCTTATTACCATGTCACAGATGAGAAAACTAAAAAAATACATGGAGTTGCTGAGGATGAAAGTCCACAGAAGGAAAAAAGCCCCAAGAGATAGAGAACTAGTGGCAAACCCATATTTTTCTTGAACTCATTACTGGTTTTGTTTATATTTATTGTTGCTAACACTGTCCTCACCACAAATAAACACATTCTATTACTCCAGCTTTCC
Source organism: Zosterops lateralis (assembly GCF_965231275.1). Taxonomy (NCBI): domain Eukaryota; kingdom Metazoa; phylum Chordata; class Aves; order Passeriformes; family Zosteropidae; genus Zosterops; species Zosterops lateralis. The sequence goes on along the minus strand of NC_139772.1, from coordinate 20,576,602 downwards.
ACAGAAAGAACCATGTGCAACCCAAATCTCCCAAGGTTTAATCTTCTAAAGACCAACCCAAATACTGGAATTATTTAATTTTTCATGTAGAACTTTCTAGTTTTGTAGTTTCTCAGTCCCCTCTGATTACTTAAATAATACATTGTTTTATCTTTGTCAACATTTATGTTTCTTTTTAGTATCAAAGGAAGCTGAGATCCAGGGATTTCTAGGAAAGATTTTGTTCTCATACAAGCGCCTGTGCAGCCCCAGGTTTCAGCTGTAGCCCTGCTGCTTTTATTTTTCACATTTGATTAATAAATAAATACAATTTTTTTCCTATTTGTAGTTGGCAAATCTCTTCTGAGATGTGCAGCCATTCTGATGCATATAGGAAGCAAAAGCACTGGAAGTTTGTTGTAAACAGGCTCTGATTTTGGACTTGCGCATTCCCTCGGGTTTTAGAACTGTAATTTAACCCTCTGGACTCAATACAATTTTAATGATTACATTACAGTGAACTAGTAAAACTACATATAATTTGACACAGATACCCATCAATCTTTAGAGTCTTCATTTCAACACATTCATTGTACTGTGTAAATAGACTCAAGCGGAAAAACTAAATTTTGGGTTTAGTAATGATGCAGTAACATATAACCCCGATTTAGAGATGTTTTAAAAGGACTTCAAATTTTTAAAATACAACTAATATAAAAAAAATCATATCTTCTTACATAAAATAAGTCAAAGGCAATTTCTCTTGCATCATTTATACCTTAGACATGGTCCGTGTGCTTCTGGATTGGATCAAACAGCAAAAATGCCCAAGGAGGCATTTGGATTTCCCCTCATTTGCACAGAATTAAAATTCATTGCAGCCTTTATTATTTGTCAGTAGCACTTAAAATATTATTTATAGCACCTTTAAGAAACTTCAGGGCAAACTTACTTGGTAAGTTCACTGCTCACAGCTTTGGTTTAGGGTTGGCAAACCTGGTCAAAATCGAGCGTTCCTAATTTCACATGAGGATCTACATTCTACAAGAATTTCTCAATAAAATTGGTAATCATCAGGGTCTTCCCATTTCAACCACCAAAAAACCCAATCCGCTTTCAGGAATTAAAATCTGGTTTTAAAAATAAAAAAGCACTTAAGCATGGAAACCTGAGTGTTTTGTGTTTGTGAAAGCAAATCAGAACAGGACATGACTTCTACACTGAGAGAAACTCCTCAGTATCCAGAAGAGAGAGCCAAGGATCAAGGTTCTCCCAAACCTCATGGGGCATCACCAAGATGATGATGTTCCATTGTGAGACTCCTTCTGTTGTGGGCTGAAGAGCAGTGAGCAGATTGAAATGCTTTAATCCCTGGCTGGATTTTCACGGCTGGATTTTCACAGCTGGATTTACACAGATTCCTGCTGGGTGCAGGAACACAACATGGTGGGCTCTTCTCTGCCTCAACAAAACACAGCAGCCCTAGCTTGGTGCTCCCCCCTCATTGGCAGGGGCTGCTCACTCATTGGCAAGGATCCTTGGCCATGGATGACCGGAAAATACCTCAGCCTGGTGTCAGAATAAGACTAAACACATCTTTCTTATTGAGTTTTCAAACTCTTCACATGATTTTATACACATCTCAATTTGAGCTAGCTCTATGACCTATTTGAATATTCCATGTACATGAAAGGCAAACAAAGCAGTAAAAAAAAAGACAAAACCAAAACAAAACAAGCCAAAGCAACATTGTTACCTTCATTTTCAAATATATTTGAACACTGATATTTAGCCTGTACTCCTAAACCTAAATTTAAATGAAGGAAATGTTGTTAGGTACTCAGAGGTCTTCCTGCTTTGCTAAGGACATGACTTTATTCAGGCTTGGGAGACACACTGACAGCCTGGATATATATCCCAGTGTTTAGGCAGTCTGAGGCATTGTAGGATCATAAATGAAATAAAATTTCTCCTCCTGCATCTCATAAAAAGGCCTTTGTTTATGCACTTTCATCACCATTATTTGTAAGCCATATTACTTGCCACATTACTGGCCCAGAAATAACTCCATAAGAAAGAAACAAACCCACATTTCCAGAGAAAAGCTTCCAGAAGCTTTATCTTTCCATTTCCTTGCATCATTTGATATGCTTGGCTGGACCTCTGAGTAAAAATAAATTATCACTTGAAGTTTGAAGGTGTACTTTGGTAGCAGATTAAAATTCATGCATCTTTTCATTTGATTACTGCTTCAGGCTTTCTTTTTAGGCAGCTTCAAAAGGGGGAATATATATATAGTGATGAGCTGCCTTTTTAAGCTGGACAAATATGAGGTACGATGTGCTTCAAGGGAAACAAAAAAGGAGCACATTAAAAACTGTCACTTGTATGAAGAAAATAACTCCTGAAACAGACATTTCCATGTTTTCAGGACAAATTCATCACTATCACAAGCAGACTTCTTAAATATTCTTCTTAAATTTGCTGGGAAAGTAAGGCATCAACACCAAAAAATCCCAACTGCTTTCAAGTTTAAACATAATTTTGCTAAACATCTAACTCATTATTAGGATCTAATGACTTATGAAGCCAAAACGCTCACAGATTTTATCAACAGAAAATTTATGATTTCATTATGATTCAGCAGAATTACCCCAGAAAGGCTCACAGTCTTACCCAGCAAAGCTCACAGCATTGCTCCTAATGTAATTCTGTGCATAATGTTTAGTCATCCATGCCTACAGAGAGAAATTTGATCAAGAGAATTGGGACATAGTTTGGATAGCTTCTGGAATCTTAATTTGTTTTCTTAGTGGTGAGAGTTTTCATGTAATACAGCTCCTGTCCGGCATCTGTCCCAGAGCAGAGTCCCAGGTTGGGTCAGGCTGGAAATGGCTCCTCTGGTGCCACCTCCCTGCTCCAGCAGGGCCATCCCAGAGCACAGGGCACAGCAATGTGTGCACAGGGCTCTGCAATATCCCCGGGGAGGAGATGCCACAGCCTCTGTGCACAATCTGCTCAGGGCTGGGCACTGCCCAGGGCAGAAGTTGTGCCTCCTGTGCAGGGGCAGCTCCTGGGCTCACTTCCTGCCCGTGGCTCTGGTGCCATTGCTGGGCCTGGAGCAGAGCCTGGGCCTGCTCTGCCCGTTCCTGCACCCAGGGACACCCAGGGACACCCAGGGACAGACAGGGACACTCACGGACACACAGGGACACCCAAGGACAGACAGGGACAGACAGGGACACCAAGGGCTGAAGGCCCCTCTCAGCTGAGGCTCCTCTCCAGGCTGAGCAGCCCCAGCTCCCTCAGTCTCTCCTGGGCACAGAGATGCTCCAGGCCCTTCCTCAACTCCAGGAGCTCCTGTCCCTGCTGTGCTGAGGATCCAGAGCTGGACACAGCACTCCAGAGGTGCCTCCAGGGCTGGCCACAGGGGCAGGATTCTTCCCTGACCTGCTGCCAAGGCTCTTCCCCATGCCGCCAGGGCAGTCTTGGCTTCCTTGGCCCCAGGACACTCTGCTGGCTCATGGAGAGCTCTGTGTCCCCCAGCACCCCCAGGTCCTTCCCTGCAGAGCTGTTCCAGCAGATCCTCCTTGTAGTTTTGTTCTCTGAATTTACCAGAATAGCTCAGTCCAGAAAAAAAAAAAAAAACTTTCCCTAGAAATGTCTGTATCCATGGCTGTGAAAGGCTCTTTCCACCAGCTCTTACACGAAAAGAACACACAATATTATGTTTTAGATATGTTTGGTCTCTATCCTCCATACTTTAAACTTATATCCCATGGAGACACAGAGAATTGTGCAAAGCAACTGAGAACCAGAGTCAGCAACCAAATTCTCTCAGAAGAAAGTGAGACCCCAGTTTCACAATTAGGTTTTGGAAATGTCTGGAAAGGTAGACAGTAGGGATTCATGAATGTTCAGCTGAGAATTAGTGTCCATCAGAAGCAAAAGAGTTGAAAAATCCTGAAGGATTTGGCAACTGGTAAGTAGATTAGGAAGGCAAATTGTTATAAAAATTCCAGGTGAATAATACTTTCAGAAGTCTTATATGCAATATTACTTTTAATGGCAGCTAATACAAATGTTATGCTTTTTCAGCAGAGCAGGTGGGACTTCATCATTAAGCAGTTTTACAACATTTTTCAGAAGCAGACTTCAGAATTTCACACCAAGATTATTTTATATCACTGTAAGGTGGTAGTAGAGCTGTTTCTTTCTGTGCTCTACCAAAAAACAAAAACAAAAACAAAAACAAAACAAAACAAAAATAAATAAATAAATAAATAACAACTTCTACCTCCATTCATGACTGGTTTGAATATTGTTCAAGCAGACAGGAGGATTGTCTCTAATTTAAAGGATTCCAAATTAACAAGATCTTCAGAGGAATCACTTATAGATAGCACAGATAGCTTCCATCCCTGCAAAGGGAACAGAAATATAACAGGAGGTACCTACAGTACATCCTAGAACTCTTTGGCTAAATAGCAAACTTCATTTTGCCTGTTTTTACTGCTGGCATGTTTCCAGGAAAATATTTAGTGAGATACTGGGCCAGAAGTCCTAAGAGTGTCTTCAAAGCATTTTCTTTTCAGCAGAGCTGAAGTGCAACAGCCCCACAGTGAGAGACCTATGCAGAATTCCCACTGCTGTACATCTAACTGCAATTATGAACCCCTCACCTTAAATGGCTAAATGCCTTCAGAAATTCCCAACAGCATCATTTAAAAATAAAATTTTAAAATGCCTTGGTAATTACCATGTTTCAATTCTCAAGAAAATAATCTGCCTTCACCAGAATCACCTGACAATGTTGCCATCTACAAACTCCAGTGAAAAAGGGTTGTTTCTATGAACAAGGTGCCCGACCCGGTTGTTCTATATTTGCCGACAACACACAAAAATGCTCATGTGATTTAGCTGAGGCCAATTCTTCTGTCTAGCAGGAAATCTTGGTTCTATTTTCCCTTCATTTCAAAACGAAGTGTGACCTGTTGTTTCATTGGTAACTACTTATAAAATATAATAACATATAACTTAAGAGTGCAGGCATTTACTACAACAATTCCAGGTCTGGCCAAATGAAATTCCCAAATGCTGCAGCCATGGAATTCATGAGCAGGCATCACAAATCTAGAATCAACTCTCTATGCTGGCTTGTGCACATAAGTTCAGAACAAACACAAAAGCCTCTGAAACTGAGAGATCCAAAGCAAACGAGGCTTTGGGATAACACCACAGTCATTTAATGTTCTGATTTTATAAATGTTGAATAGCAGAACAGGGAGACAACTTGCTTCTGACTAATACATTATCCCAGGAGTAATGAGACAGAACTGACAGATGAGAAAGAAGGTCATGCTGGTATTTTCTACAGACACACTGCTTTTTTTCTGAGTAAAAGAAAAATAATGATGCTTTCCAGGGAAAAGACAGTGGTGTGGAGCCATTTTTTAGAAAGGTTCAACCAGGACAAAATATTGACAAGACCCAAAAATCAACAACAAGGAAATCCTAAGAAACTGCTAAGACAGGCATCTGAAATGAAAAAAAGTCATTTTACTAGGCCCAATAAAATTCTCTGCTTGGTACATTAGACAGTCATTTAGGACGTACTCAACTGGAGCTCATTAAAGATTTCTTTTGACTTCTGTGATCTTTGGTAGAAGAACTGAGATTTTTGTATCTATAAAAAGAAATCATTCCAATTTGCACAGGTGCAAATTACAGTAAAAGGCAGGGGGAAGAAAGAGGTAAAATGAAGACCTTAATGTATTATTATATGGCATAAATAACAATTTAAAAGGTTAATATAGTAGCACCATGCAGATGGTCATTAAATGAGACTTTCTCTGGGTTGCTGAAGGTGAAGAGCTCTGGGGAAAATCCAGAAGCTGTCCCTGTGTGCTGCTGGATTGTAGTTGTCACATTATAGGACAAACCTCCTTTCCCTGGCTCAAAAAGCACTGAACTCCACTTTTTTGGTGTGCGACCTTGAGAATGTTATCTCTACACCAAGGGATTTAACCTTGATAAATCATTTTTTATATACACACTGCACATTTTTAGACCTACATCCACTCATTTGCTGGGCCTGCTGCAAAAGCTGGCTTCAGATTTCTGTGAAAAAGTGAAAACCATCCAGTGATGTCCCTTTTTGTCATGGTGCTGGTCTCCTTCCACAAGGACTCCCCAGCAGGAGGTGCTGGCCATAAGATCACCCCAAATTGTGTAGGCCAGAAAATCCCCACAAAGATCACCTAGTCCAGCTCTGGATCAGCTGAATGTCCAGGTACAGCAACTGATCCACATTTTTTCATCTTTCCTTTTTGCTGTCAGTGCACTTCTGTGAAACATCATGGTTGTTCTCTTTTCTTTCAGCTCCAGCTGAGCTTTGAATTTCCAAATTCTATCCCTGCATGCAAAGCCAACATCTCTGTACCCCTCCAGGGTAACTCATCAATGCTTCCACTTTCCTTGTGCCTCCTCTTTGAGCCTGAACTCCTCACTTAGCCGTGCTGGCCTCCTTCCATGCCTGCTTGCCTTTCTAAACCCTGCAGTTCCCTGTTTCTGTGCTCCGAGGAGGCTGTCTCTGAATAAATACCAAGCAGCTGTCCTGTGTCCCTCTGACTCTCCAGGGCAGCCTTCCATTAAGCCCGCCAAGAAGATCCCTGACTAAGCCAAAATTCGCCTTCCTAAAATCCAAGCTCATGATCTTTTTCTGACTTTGTCTGACAGAATTTAAAGCTCCAATCCTGTGGCTCCTGCAGGGAAAGACTACTGTGCCCTTGATGACTTCGACCAGTTTTTCCTTGTTTTTGAGGAGGAGATTGAGCAGAATTTCTCCTGTTCTCAGCTCAGCGTTCCCTTGCCTTATGAAATTCTCTTCTGCTGCACCCAAGCCTATTATCCAGCAGATTCTGGATAATAAGCTGGAGTGTCCCAGGGATTCAAGAGCCTGTGCTTTCTTGCACTTGTGAACACGAGAATTTATTCACTCTCACCAATGTTTTATCTCTGTGTCTATTGGCAACAGCACCAATAAATCCACTTCCAAAGGTGGCAGTGCCACCACCTTGTCCTGCTTGTCCCTGTGACTCTGCTGCTCAGCTGGGGCTGGACTGCCACGTGTGCCACCTCCTGAGAGTTTCAGGTATAAGTTTCTACCAGCAGGAATGGGTGGAATTAATGGAGAATTGATAAAGTGCAGTTTTATTCTCTATTAACTTTCACTGCTCATCTTCCCACTCTGATTGTTAGATCAGAACCGTGCTCAGATATGAGATGCTGGGACTGACAACCAAAATTCTTACCTCTTAATCCTCTAACACATCCACACCCAGGAGAGCACATCACTGCATTTCAGTGCATCAAAAAGGGTGATGGAAACAACAATTCAGGAGAATAAATCTGCAGGAAATGGCTCCTAGTGCTTTCAGAAGCAAAACAAACACTATTTACTAATTTTTAATAGTATAAAAAAGAGACTTGCAAACCTTTCCTGTTATATCAGCCCAAAGAAGGAACTTTGTCTTTTTGTCTTCTCACTGCTCTTATCTCTTCATTTTGTAGTGCCTTTTTCCTCCTTGGTGCTTCAGCATTGGAATTGGATGCAGATGGAACAAGGGCAGATGCAGCAGCACCAGACAGTCAGTCCCTTTCAGCCTGATTCCCTGAGCTGTGACCCTCCCAATCCAGGTTTTTATGTGGTTTACCAAACTGCCAAGAGCTTAAAGTGTCAGTGAGTTCCATTCACACTGTCCAGCCTCATCAGGTCATTCTCTTGTTCTTATCCAAAATTAATAAACATCTCTGGGTTTAGGGGACTGCACAAAGAAATATTCTTAACAACTTGACTCACATATTTCATCTTTGTGAAAGAGGCACCAGCAGTCACACAGGCAAATCCCACTGAAATGCCCTTCTTGTGAGAAAAGCAACTCCCAAAATACCATTTTCAACTTTACCTGAAAGCTCAACAAATACCTGTGACAAATGTTTTAAGGTTCTTTATCCAATGGCTACATCCAAAGGTGCTGTGCTGACATGTCCTTAGTTTTACGACAAAGGATAATATTGACAGATCATCTTCAACCCAATCTAATACAGCAACTCATAATTTATTGAAAGAAGACTCAGTGAAGGATTAACATTAGAATCCAACTTTCTGCGAAAAAAAAAATAAATTAACCCTCCCCACATAATCACAAAAAATTGTCTCAGTTTTAAAATTGCTGACCATAAGAAAATCTAGTAAAACTGCCAGAGACTTGCAAAAAAATTATAAAGATCAAAGTAAAAAAATTATAATTTTAAGTTTAGATTTGAAAACTAATTCTTGGATCTGAATATCCAATCAGTAAAGTGCATCTCATTATTTAATGCTAAATAGCGCATAAACCCCTGTTACCCCTGCCCTTAGAGGGGCAACACGTTGCGACATGGGTGCAGACCCTCACAGACGACAGCAGGCAGCAGCAGGATGAAACATGGAAGGCTCTTTATTATCTGACTCCAATTCTACTTATATACATTTTGTACAGTGGGCCGAGATTGGCCCAAAGAGGTTACAACCTCCTGACTCCATTGGTCACTATGACCATCAGTCAAGTTCTCTCTCAGAGAACAAGAATGCAAAACATACAGATAAATTCTAAGAATACAATATTGTTTACATGAAGCAGCGTGAGAACCTGCTGCAAAGACTCAAACACTTGAAACCAAAAAATGCAGGGGTGACAAACCCCTTCCCTCAATTCTCTAAAATTTACATTTCTATTTGGATACTGTCACAAAGCTCTCATGATGAAGAACTAAAATGTAGAGATTCTTTCTTTGGTTTGGAGCCATTTGTATTGTGTTGGCTGGAAGAATAGGAAAAGCACAGAATTTATGAGTAACAGAATTTTTGAACAGCTACAATTTTAATTTCTAATGAAGTGAAGTATAAATACATCGGGAATATTAAGTTGGATGGTTTCTTTAAAATAGCATAAAAAGCTATTCCAGAACTTCGTTTTTTTAACAGCAATGGAAGCACATTCTGATTTCCAGTCTAACTCTATTTATACTTAATTTATATCTGGTTTATCTCATAGAATTATTAATTTTAATTTGAAATAGTCCTTCAAAGTTTATTGCCCATGGTTTTTCAGGAAGAGCAGCAATTTCCCCTCTGAACCTTTAATTTGCTACCTAAATAAGTCAAGACCTTTTTATCTGCTGAAACAAGACCAGTTCTTTATTCCCCTCATAACATTTGTAGGTCTTTTCCAAAAGTTACCCTGTTTCTCTGCACATTTCTAAATGGCCACCCAACTACTAGCAATAAATTATTGCCTTAGAGAAGTTAATAAAATGTTCCAGTAACAAGAAAAATACTAAAAGATAACTACACAACAAACCAAGAGTCCTCTACAGAGTTCATTAATCATGTTTGGAAACTCCATTCAGGGGGATTTTAGTGTCATTGTCTAAGAAAATCTCAGAATACACCTAATTCTAGAATGACTGACAGCGTCAACAAAGTTAAGCAAAAAACAACAACAACAACAACAACAACAACAACAACAACAATATATATATATGGGGAGGTGACAGAAATTTTAAATTAAGATAAAAAATCATCCATTACAATAAAACAAAAATCTATAAATTGCATTCCTCATTTTTTCTCTGATTTTGATATGTACAAAAAGTGATGAAAATCGATCTGCACCTTTCCCAAGGCCTGTAACACAGCATTGCTTTGAGAGTCGGTTTTGCTGAGGCTTAAATAGAAGGGTTTAATCTCTGCATCCTCTTGGGCCATTAATCTTGAACAGTTCTGCTTTCCTATAGTCAGCCTCAGAACTCTCCAATGATGCCAACATCCCCAAACATGCAGCTCACTTAGGCAACAGCACCAGGGATCATTTCCTCCTCCTCCTCCTCCCCCACACATAGACCAAGGCTGTAACTTTTCTTTTGGAATTCAGATTGTGATAATCTGTACAGAACCCAAAGGGAAGAAAGTTCCTGTTCTCAGGAAAGGCTGGTGCACAGTAAAGACAGCGAGAGAGTGAAAGAAATAAAGGCTGAGGGAACAGGAAAGAAAAAAGCAAAGCCAATGGTCATGCTTTGAATATTTTAACATTCTTTAAGAATGTTCATTATCATCACTATGTATATTTATGATGTATGTGGTTTAAAAATAAGAGAGACAACATTTGAAGCAACAAATTTAAAAGTTATCTAGATTGATTGATGGATTGTAAATAAGCAATGGAATATAAGCAAACTGTGTCTTTTGGCTATTGACACAACTGTCATTCAATGTTCAATATTAAAGTGAAAAAAGAAAACTTTTATACAAATTTAATCTACCCAGCATTAATCCCTGCAAGCACATATCAATCACTAGGACCTTCCTGCTCTTAAATATCTGTGTGCATGTGTGGTTTTATGTAAAAATAAATAAAGGTGCTCAATTGTCCAATTTCTATTTAAATGTTACTTGGAATTCTGTTTTGCAAGGATCAAGGATCAGTCTCCCATTAATGTTTTTGATCCACATTTGTAAATACTCCTGGAAATTTTAGGATTAACCAGACAGCCCTCAGAACTTGATTGGAAAAGAACAACGTTGATTTTTTTCCCTAAGGTGAGGTAAACCAGTGTGCAGGATCAGGAGCAGTTCTTTTCCAGCATGTAAAGTTCCAGGTGTGCCCTCCAGCACACTCCCAGTACAGCTCCAAGCCAGCCAAGACCTAGAAGTGTAACAGCTAACTCAGAAAGGGGAAAGGGAATTAATGAAAGACCTTTTCAGCCTTGTGGAAGAAGGCTCAAGTGATGTTTCTTGTGTCCCATACACAGCTTGGCAAAGGAATTAAAAAAGACCCTGGTATTGTGAGCCAGCAGAGGCTGGCACATCCCTGACCCCCTAAACCCACCCCTCCAGCAGCAGTGCCACCTCTCACCCTGTGAGATTCTGTCTTGCTTTGCTGTAAGTGCTATATCAACCACCTGAGAATGAAAATTATTTTTCTTCTGCTATTGATTGGTTCTGACAAAAGTAGTTCCCCATAAAATTGCTGGGATTTGGTCTAAATGCAGGGTCAAATATGTGCATGTTTCCTACACATTCTGCATAGTTCCCTGTGCAACTACAATGGAAAAAAAGGGGTTTGAGAGAGAATTTCCCTTTAAGAGGAAAAGAATGTGGATATTCTATTGCTTAACAGAACAGGACTCTGAAATTTCATATGAGCCAAGACTCTTAAAATTCACACAAGGGCACAGTGGTCCCAGTAACAGACTGTGAGGATAACACTGGTCTTGTACTTGATGAAAATTACTTAGGAATTATGATCTGTGGTGTATGAACTTCTGCCAGATACTTCTGTGCAAATTAAACTGTAAAAGTTATGCCTTAATTATGCCACATTCTTTCCAACTGGTCTGCTTGCCATAAGCCTCAGACAGGAGGATATTTGTTTGTCCCTAATCCTGAGCTGGGCCTGACACAGCTCAGGTACCCTGAGCATCCCTGCCCATTCACCAGGTGTGCAGCAGAGACAAACAACAACTTCATCTCAATTTTCAGAAACATTCTATGGCTGGAAAACACATTTTTCATAAGGACTTTCCATTGTTTAACAGCCTATATGAGTATTAGTAGGTTAAGATTAAGAAAAGGAGCACAAAGAAAATATATTTTAATTAACACTGATTAAAATTACAACGCAAAGCAAGTGCATGAATATGAATTACAATTCCTAAGCAGAAAAATTGTCCTTTGTAAAGTACAAGTAACCTACACAGAAAAATATTACAAGAGAAACACATATCCCACCTTAGCTATTATGCAAAGTTAAGGCCATGAAAGTAACCTTTTTAGTTTGTTATGCTTTCCTAATTCAATTAAATGAGAACAAAACTAAGATGAGGATTACATTTGCAAAGACATTTAGCATCAGTAACAGTGTCTGCCAGGGAGCTGTTTTCCTTTTTTTTATTTACTGAAAGAGAAAAAAAGATCACGGCCTTTTGAAACTTTCTATTTTTTAAAGCAGAAAGAAAAGCACTTAAAAGTGAAAGCTTGTACAACAAAATTTTAACCCATAAACAGTTTATGAATTCCATAGGTGAGGAACTCCTCTGACACAACCTTTTATTTCTACAATGGCATTAATTTGTGCTGCCAAAGAAAAGATGAAAACAATGTCAATATTTTCAGCACCCATTTAGCAGGGGCACAATTTTTTGTATTTTTTTTTCTAAAACCCAAAACATAAACTTGCTCTCCTCCAACATGTGTCCTCAAAAGGACTGATTTACATTAGTTTAAGAGAATTTCAGCCCTTCAGGGGTACAACAGACAAGGCTCTTAAAATATTTGGGCGCAGAGTGAACTGCTGACAAACACAGAGGCAGGAGCTGAGCGAAAGCAAACCCCCTGCAGTCTGTGCTCCAAGGTGAGAATGAGCCCTTCCCTGAAAATCCCTGGCGTGAGGAGCAGCCTCACCCAGCTGCAGCACACGCTCAGGAGCACAGCGCAGCACAGAAACAGAGCTGTACTCGTGTACTCATTTGGGGTGCACGGCATTCTGTGTGCCAGCCTCCAGCTCATCTTCAACCAGCTGTGCGAGCAAAGAAACTCCTGTGGAAGACACAGAAACTTTAGAAAAAAAACCCAACCAACAAACAAACAAGAAAAAACACCAAACCAAAAAACCAAACAACACAGAAAACAACAGCAGAAACAAAACCAATAATCCTTGATCTCTACCCTTAATCATAGAACTAATTACAAGACTGAACTGGAAGCAATATATCTTTATTTACATCATTTTCCTGCTAAGATTCCATGCAGGAGCATCTCCCTGCATACCCCGTAGGCAGCACCAGCACATTGTGTGCAGACAGCTCTGCTGTCAGCTCCTGCACAGGAATCACCACGAGCTCTCACTTTCCTTTTATTACAGTCAACAGCTTAATTTCCACTGTGTTTTTTCCTATTTGTTTAAGATTCTTGCAGAAAACATATTTATAACCCAGATACTTCAAATAAGTGATACTGCATTTCTATTCCTAGAGAACAGAGGGAACCAAGATGCATCAAAGAATTTCCCTTTAGTTTATTTGCTGGTGTGTCTCTTCACTCTGATGCTCCATTCCCACCGAGCAGGCTGCACGTTACATAATGGTGTTGGTTTGATAATGCTGCAAACAATCTGCAGCAACCGTATAAAACCTGGTCAGGCAAATCCGTTCCTCAATAGTTCAGTTGAAGCCTAGTGACACTGCTCCCCCCCACACACGTAGAAAAAAACTTTAAACATGTCTGATGTATACTTAACTTTCTCTTGCCAGTCTTGGATTACAAGCTCAAGAAAGATTTCCTGTTATTTATGTAAAAGTGCAGTAAACAGTAGGAAAAACAAACAAACAAAAAAACCCCCAAACAAACAAAAAAAACCCACACAAAACTTCTGCCTTTTGATTCTCTTTGGATGACTGATTTGACTGCAGAGCATCTCTACAGACTTGCTAGCAGAATGTCCTGGATGTGCTGGGGGACACAGAGCTGTCCCTGAGCCAGCAGAGTGTCCTGGGGGTGCTGGGGGACACAGAGCTATCCCTGAGCCAGCACAGTGTCCTGGGGATGCTGGGGGACACAGAGCTCTCCATGAGCCAGCAGAGTGTCCTGGGGCCAAGGAAGCCAAGACTGCCCTGGCGGCATGGGGAAGAGCCTTGGCAGCAGGTCAGGGAGGAATCCTGCCCCTGTGGCCAGCCCTGGAGGCACCTCTGGAGTGCTGTGTCCAGCTCTGGATCCTCAGCACATCAGGGACAGGAGCTCCTGGAGTTGAGGAAAGGCCTGGAACATCTCCGTGCCCAGGAGAGGCTGAGGGTGCTGGGGCTGCTCAGCCTGGAGAGGAGCCTCAGCTGAGAGGGGCCTTCAGCCCTTGGTGTCCCTGTCTGTCCCTGTCTGTCCTTGGGTGTCCCTGTGTGTCCGTGAGTGTCCCTGTCTGTCCCTGGGTGTCCCTGGGTGTCCCTGGGTGCAGGGAGGGGCAGAGCAGGCCCAGGCTCTGCTCCAGGCCCAGCAATGGCACCAGAACCACGGGCAGGAAGTGAGCCCAGCAGCTGCCCCTGCACAGGAGGCACAACTTCTGCCCTGGGCAGTGCCCAGCCCTGAGCAGATTGTGCACAGAGGCTGTGGCATCTCCTCCTCGGGGATATTGCAGAGCCCTGTGCACACACTGCTGTGCCCTGTGCTCTGGGATGGCCCTGCTGGAGCAGGGAGGTGGTACCAGAGGAGCCCCTGTGGGCCCCTCCAGGCTGACCCAAACTGGAGTTCTGTGATTCTAACATTTGCTTACTAGAATTTCATTCCCAATGCTTGTGGAAAATTATTCCAAACTTCTTATTCCAGTTCACACTGTCTGTGTGACACAGAACTGTCCATCTCCACCCAGGACACCCAGCTGTGGCTCTGGGGAGAGCAGGATGCTGTTGGCTGCCTGGCAAGCCCTGCTCTGCATCACCCCACTCCCTTCCCTGTCCTTTCTCCTCATTCAGTGGAGGCATTTGTCTGCTGAGCAAATCGAGGCTGACAGGGAAGGTCACTGTGCCCAATTGTGAGTCTCAGCGTACAAATGTGCCTTTTGGCTCCCCAAACAGTGACCGTGTCTTGTTATTGATAAAGCCTTGAAAAGACTCTAATGCATCTTCATTTCACAAAACAACTGCCTTCAAGGTTGCTCTGAGAAAATAAGCAGCCAGAACACTGAAGAATTCTCCAAGTTGGCATTTTCCCGAAGATTAAAAGATAATAATACTTCTATTAGAATCACTCTGCTATGCTGTATTGATCTCATCAGGGAGGCCACTGCAGGTCTAATATGAACAGAGCAGTTTTAGAATTAATCACAGGAGTTTTTATTATGGTTCATAGGGCTCCTCATTCAAATGGCATCGTTTGCAATATTTATGGCCTAGATTGGTTGCCATTATTAAGTGCAAGTGTGCCACATGGTGTCTGGTCTGCTGTGTTAAAACACAAAGTCATTCTTCAAAAGTAAATCTTATCTAAACTATGCACAAAAAGCCAATTACTTTTTGATTTACATTTTAATTTCACATTCAGCTTTCCCCTTATATACAAACCTCTTACTTAATCTTTGTTTTGGATTAACTAGCACAGGCATACAAGGTACACTCCATAGTTTTCAGTAGACTGTTACAGCATATTAATGCACTCTGCTCAAAAAGATGTATTTGGTCAGTGACAAGGCACACATTCTGTATGAGAGCAGCAAATGAAAAACTGGGAGAAATAGAGCACCCTGCAAAGTGGACTGGCCACTGATCTTCAAGATAAAACACACTCATTAAGACTCTCAACTTAGACTGTGAACTTGGAAATGAAAAAAGTGTTTGTCAGTGTCAGAACAAGCCCTCAGTGACCAGATCCAGTAGTGATTTAAGGTAGAACTCTTTCATTTCCATATTCCTTGCTTTGCTGCTTTGCTTTTTAATCTTCTTTGCCACCACTTCAACCAAGCTCAGGTTTCAGTCATGGTCATGCCTGTTTACCTGATCCCACCAGCATTTTCCTGCCATGAGGGTGACAAAAGTTGAATCTCAGCAAAGGTGAATGAGCAAATATAATTCTGATGCTAAGTTATTAAATTAATTAAAGTCCTGGGAAAATATGAGGCGGGGGGGGGGGGGGGGGGGGGCGGGTTCTTTTTGGTTTTAGTTTGTTTCTTTTAAATCAGAAAGAACTAAAGAACTTCAGAGAGTCTGGTAAGGTATGTTAAAAATGTTTGTCCTAAATCTCATATTCTATTGAGTTTTTAGTGAATTTTGGGCAAGAAAGCTGCACTGACCTTTGCAAGGCCATATAAGGAATGTCTAGAACAATTTCCCATTAGACCCAATCATTGACCTATAATAAAATGAAAAAGAACTGCTTGTATAAACATCTCTGTTGACTTTAAAATACCTCATATTCTCTTTACTCTATTTGAAAATAAGCCTTTGTTATGACATTCATTTAATTTGAGGGACTAATTATATGTGGCAAGCACATACCTAAATGCTTTGAAGGGTGGAAAAACATTTAATGAACTTAGAGAAAATTGTATTTATCTGTTTAGTCAATGCAATAAAACAGGTCTGCTCATGCTCTTCTCTCCTGACAGCACAAGATAGGAAGCAGCAACAGAGAAAAGACAAAATAAAAATGAATTGGCAAAAGACTCCCAATTTATTAAGACTGTAAGGGCTATACATTTACAAAGGATATACATTTACAAGGGATATTCACTTGTAAGGGATGTAAAAGCTCCTAACTAAATAGAAAAAAACAATGCCAAGTTGTGCTGAGAATCCCTTGCTCTCCAGTCCCCAGCTGAGCCCAGTATTCCCTGTCTCAGCTCAGTCTTTCCAGGATTCTGCTGTGAAGTATTGCAATTCCTGCATTCTCCTGGACAAAAGGTCCTGGGAAACAGAATTAATTGAACAATGGTATCATACACTTGAATATACACACACACATTCATTTTCATCTTGCACCTATTCCAACCCACTCAACTTCCATAAACAATTCTCCCTATGAATTCTTTGCTAACAGGGACACCAACACACCTAATTTCAGCCTGATGGCCAACAACAGTTCATCACAACATGCTGGTATTTTCTTTTTCTTTCTGTATATTCTGTGCTTAGTGTGAAAAATAAATATATTCATATTCATCATATTCATAATTTTGTTGATCACTGCACTTTAAAGCCAACAAAATCAAAACTGAGGTTGGAATACACCTCTTTCACAAAATCCTAGAAATCCATTTATGCTCTTATTTTGATAGCTTGTGAAAAATAATTATTTGGAGTTTTGTTTTGGGTTTTTTTAAAAGCAACTACCTATCTATTGAGCAGCAGAACTCTGCAAATGAACTCTTGGATCACAGCACCACCTTATCTACCCATCTTTACCAGCCAAATAACATATTGACTCTCATTCTTACCTCTGACAGATCTAACCCAAGTCTCCCAGAGTGAAAGATTAGGAAGTCAATCCATTTTGAAGCCTTGCTGCAAGATATTAATGCTTTCAAAAACAAAAGTGATGGATGAATATTATTCATGTCAAATAAAATCAGAGTTCTAAGAAGAGCTAGCCAGGTTTCAGTTCCAGGAAACAGTGTATGATTAAACCAAGCCATGACATGGGGCATCAAATGGGAATTCAAACACATTTATTCCTGGTTTGGGGAGATATTTTACTTCATAATTGATTTAATACTAGAATGCAGTTTTCAGCAAGTCTATTCAAAATATACTATAGGATGCTTTGGGAGAGATGGCTCTGATACCATCTCTGTTTTCAGTATTATTCTTTAATTTCATTTTCAGTAATTTGCAGCCTCTCCTGCATGTATGTTCCTACACACAGCATGTGTTCATATATCCTGATACACACACAGCAATGTAGTCCCTTTACCACCACTATAGGCACTCATACCTATGTATTCACACATATGAAAATACAGCCTTCTGAAATCCTCCAAGTGCTGCATTCAACACCCCACATTCATATTTCAGGCTCTATTGAATTTATGCATTTTTTTAAAGTGAAATTGCCTATGCAATACTGTTCAAGGGGTTGTCATTAATTATACACTTGTATTTATGTCATAATTTAGTGTGCACTCGAGAACAGTAATTCAGATTCACTTAGATTTGGTTCTCCAGCTAAAGGGAATGAGACTAATTGATACAATAATAGGGTGACTTTGGCTGGCCAAGATGGGAATCCCCAAACAGAAATAACCAGAAAACACCTCCAGAGGGTATCAGGGAAGGGTGAATACAGGGAAACTCTCCCGAAAATATAAAGCAGGACAGCATGGGGAAAATCACCCAGTTCCACCCAGGATTCAAGCACTCTCTATGCTTTTACACGTATTTATGGTGTCCAGTAGAGATTTAAGGTGTACAGTACCTCAGAGCTACTGCTATGCTTCCTACAGCCTCCCAAAGGACAAAGGGAAAAAGGGGAAGGAAGAAGGCAGGAGTTGCTGAAGAACAGAGAAAAGAAATACTACCGGAGAGTGTTTGTCCTGCACCAAGTTTTAAACAATGTTGCCTTGAACTTGAATATATTTCATTCAAAAATAAAGAAATCAGCAACCAAAAAGCTCAACCCAAAGTTTAACTCCTAGAAGAGGGATCTATAGAACTAAAGAACAGGTATGTTAAAGCAAGGGGAAACCCTAAAATGTAAATGTGAAGCTGGATGGGAGCAAACACAGATCCAGCCAATATGATTAATGCAACGTTCTTTGTTTATTTTGTCTAAAATGGCAGGTTCTATACACTTCTATATAGTTTACAATTACAGTTACATTCTCATCGGCACACAGGACAGGGAAAAATGCAAACAAACATTGTTTAACTTGTACTTAAGGTGGTTAAAATGTTCACACTAATAACTATACTCATTAACCTCTAGAAAACCCACTGTCTCTCACTAACACCTTAACATCTAATTTCTAACTGTGCCATGGGCTTCACAGGTCTTGGTGTGGGGCCCAGGCTGGGGTAGCTCAAACCTCACTCCAAATATAGATCATGCCCTCGTTCTCTAAGAAATTCTGCAACAGTATGTCTCCCTTGAATTTTCCCTTGAGGTTATTCTCTAGATAAAATGATAAGGAACTGTAGAACAATTATAGAAGCCGTTCTTCAAAATCCTGCCTTAAGTTTCCTTGTTTCTATGACACAGTGCCTCAGAAATTCTGAGTCAATTCTGATAACTCTGTTCTCTAGAATGATTCTCAAATCACCAACCAAGAATCAGTTTCAGACAGAAGCTAATAGGCAAAATCCAACCCTCACAGACATGTTTTTATTTTACTGTTAAAGTAAAATAAAGTAAAATCATTTTTACTGAAAAAAGAAGGAACTTAACAGTAGTAGTTGATTAAGTATGGCAGATAAACACAGCTTACACCAGACAACATAAAACAGCTCAAGATTATGAACTTCCTTCAGGCATAACTGTGACTTAACAGAAGTCCACAGGTAACAGCATCCTGCTAGGAGGAATTACTGACAGCACAATGGTGTTTAGGAAGGAACAGATTCAAGATACATTTGCAGCCCTTAGCAAAGCTTGTTAGCTCAGGTCTTGTGGCAGAACAACCCAGAATCCCAACCCAAATGGAATCTCAAAATTCAAAACACAAATCTTCCTGATCCTTGGCTTTGTAGGTGCCGCAGGAGCAAGCGTGGTTTGGTCAGTGCCCCACACATCCCCCATGGCTCTGGGCTCTGCAGCGGGGACACAGCCTTGGAGTACAGCTGGTGGTGGCACTGCCACGCAGGCAGGGACAGGCAGCAGGGACATGGGATGTGGGGGTGCCATGCTCGGGGATGTCAGCTGACAGTGTCAGCCTCAGCAGCCTTGCAGCTCCCACCTGCTCAGCCTGGCACAGCCACCTGGGCAGTCAGGGACAGCCACAGGAACACAGGGACACAGAGACACAGGGACATGGAGAGGGACACAGAGGACAAGGACACAGGGAGACAGGGTCAGGGACACAGGGACACAAGCACAGGGATACAGGGACACAGGGAAACAGGGACACAGGGACACGGACACAGGTACACAAGGACAGGGGAACAAGGGCGCAGACACAGGGACACATGTACGGGGACATGGAGAAAGAGGGACACAGGGACACAGGAACACAGGGACAGGGGAACAAGGACACAGACACAGGGACACAAGGACACAGGGACAGAGGAACAAGGACACAGACACAGAGATACATGTACAGGGACACGGGGAAACAGGGACACAGGTACAGGGTCAGGGACAGGGTGTTTTAATTTTGGTGAAAAAACCCCATAATATAAATGTTGGCTTCAAAGTCAAAGGCCACTTTTATACTTGGAAGAAATCCCTGGAATAAGTTGTCTCCAGTCAACTGACGATACACCATTTCAGAAAAATCATTTTGAACTGTCAGTGATCTGCTTATTACATGCTTGACTAATTCCTTGAACAGAGGAAAGTCCCACATGACTGCAGAACAGATAGAGGAGATGGATGATATATGGACTCTCTTTCCATAGAATCCAATTGCTGGTTTCTATAAATATGAAAATGTATTTTTGTGATACCAGTAATGGCAAAACATGACTTAACCTCCTGGTCTGTTTGAAAATGCAAAGGTTTTTTCACAGTGAGAAAAAGCCTGGAATGTGCCTTGGATGCAATGATGAACTAATGCCTCAAATCCCTACAGTGTGAGTCTGATTATAAATTTCTAACTCCTATTTAGGGTTTTAATATGGCAAAGATTCACTGGGAATACATGGACTGAGATTCATTTTCATTTTCCTACTGGGAGATGTTTACTGCAAAGAAGCTCAACTTTTTGTATTGAACATTGATATTCTCCCTAATTTTTTTTATACTCCATGCCCTCATGAATTCCCTGTGATCTTTGTCAAGGGACCACATCTAAAACCCAGCCATCTTAATCTTTTAGATCAAAGTGTGGACTGAATAGACTCAAAGTCAAATTATGTGATAAACTATTTTCAAAGCTAAAATCATAAATAATAGGCAGGAAATGAGTTACAGTGGGAGGTTACAGAGCACCTTTCAACTGAAGAACAGAAGATTTTGTGTAGAGTGCTCCTTGTTAATAGACCATGGGTGAGGACCACCTGGTTTAGTCCCCAAATAACAGGACATCTTTAGAGGGAGGAGTGGGAGTACTTGGGGACAGGATGAGGTTAGTTAGACTTTACACAGAAAGTTTCAAAACCCTACATGGGAGTTAGAAATTTATAATCAGACTTATACCATGGGAATTCAAGGCCTTAGTTCATCATTGCTTCCAAGGCACATCCCAGGCTTTTTCTCATTGTGAAGAACCTTTGCATTTTCAAAACCTTTTTCTTCAGCTTGAGTTGGAAACTGAATACACTTTCATTGAGGCTGCCTGGCTTCCTGTTCACCTTCCAGTGCAGAAATGCACCTGCAAAGCTGCTGTAGTGCTGCTGAAACCCTTCCTGCAGCTCTATGCCCAGGAGCAGAGCCCAGGTGAGTACCACACAGGAGCTGCCCATCACTTCCACACACTCTGATGCAGAGCATCAGGGGGAGAACACCTCTACAGCTGGAGTGAGGCACTCTCTACCCAAACTGCTCAGCAATCTCTCCCCAGCTTTCCCAAACCCCACAGGTGTGCCCGGCATAACTCAGGTCTGCCTTATCTGAGGCCATCAGACCCATAGAGTTCACCACCCTCAGTGTTTATACCAGATGAACACTGGGATGTTTCCATACCAAACGCACTCAGTCCTCACCACCTGTATTTCTACCAGATACAGCCCTGGTGCTGCTGCTGGAATTATACGATCTTTATAATCTCCCCAATCTACTCCCAAACCACCCCATTTCAGAAGCCGAAGACCATATACTAACACACATTTCTAATTAAAAGAGATGGAAAAATTGTTCTATTCCACCTCCAGTCCCTGACAAGGACATCACACCTACTGAATTTCAGCTGCTTCTATTTCTCTAGCATGATGAGAGGCACTTACACCCCAGAGATGCTGGGCCTAGTCATTGCCTGGCTGCGTATGTCAAATTATTTACTGCCAATTCAAATGGGTTCAATTCCTTTCATCAGCGCTGGTGAATCACTTCTCTTAGCATATGGTTACACATCACATGTCTAACTCCACTTCTGCCCTCTGAAAAAACAACTGAGGAAGGAGTTGCTGAAGTTTTAGATTTGGAGAAATTCAGCAGTGAAAATTATTGATGCTCACCATTATCTGTTTGCATACACAATCAGCAGGCTGGGCAGGGAATGTTCACATAGCAGCACTGGATTAGTATTTTTAAACTCTTTCTATTATTGATTTAACCACTTGAAGCTGCTGGAAGCAGAGTTCCTGTCACAGCTGTTAATGCAAGAGGCATTAGGGAAAATCCCTGCTGTGGAGGTGTGCAAAAATGTTCACACATTAATGGCGAGATTTCACTTTTCATCAACATCATGTACAACTTCAAATCTCCATTTTTATTCTGCTCTGCTAGATAAGAAACATGAAAGGGGAAAAGTTTGGGGGTGGGTTTTTTTTTGATTTTTTTTTCTCATTTACTTTAGTCCTTTCTAAAGACCAGGATCCTGCAGTCTACCCAAACTGAGGAGCACTTTTTTTCCTCAAGTCATTCCATTAAAATTAATGCAGCCACTTGCAGAGCAGGGCTTTTTAAAGAGAGCAATGGTATCAATGTAGCTCTGCATGATCACAAGGCCATTAACAAGATCCTTAAAAAAAGAAGAAAGTGGCTTTGTCAGAAGCTGAAATGGACCAGACTATGCTGCTCTGTTAAAACTACTCTTGGTCAAGGCAGCAGGTAAATTCATTTCTTAATTTCAAATAAAAATTAGGGTAACTAACTTCCAGAAAACATTAATCAAGAAAGAAATCCACTTAAAATTAATTCTTGTCTTCTATGCTGCTGAAAACTCATTCGGATTGAGGCAGCATGTGGATTCATGGTTTAAAATCCATTCTAGCAGTTCCACATTTGCCGTGTCTTACTTTGAACTCTCTTAATTAACCTAAAAAACCTCCCATGCAGAGAAGCTCTTACATGGCTTACAAAGGAAACACTCCAAAAACTGTAATGATTTTCAAATTCATTGATAAGTATTGTGTCCTTCACTTATTTTTCATGTTTCTGCATCTCTATTCTAAGTGATTGTTTCATTGATGCCAACAAAAATTAGCACATTATTGCCATGAATCAAATCTATTTATTGCCTTGACAATGCTGCCCTTTAGTTCTGTAAACACTTGAAAATGAAAAAGTTCCAAACTATAAACAACAGGCCTAAAAAACCCTCTCACCACCCAAATCCAAACATATTTCACTTGTGCAGAATAAGGAAGCAAGGTAACTCTCATTGTAGACTTCCAGTGCCTGAAGGGATCCTACAAGGGGGATGAAGAGGGGCTGGGGACAAGGGCTGGAGGGACAGGACACAAGGAATGGCTCCCAGTGCCAGAGGACAGGGATAGATGTGATATTGGGAAGGAATTGTTCCCTGGCAGGATGGGCAGGCCCTGGTACAGGGTGCCCAGAGAAGCCCTGGCTGGCCCTGGATCCCCAGCAGTGTCCAAGGCCAGGTTGGACACTGGGGCTTGGAGCAGCCTGGGACAGTGGAAGGTGTTCCTGCCCATGGCAGGGGTGGCACTGGCTTTCAGGTGCCTTCCCACCCAAACCACTCTGTGATTCTACACATAATTGCAAAACCCCATTTCAAATTATCTCTGTATACTGAATATTTGGGTGTGTCTGTGCACTGATTAATGTGCTAAACTGCTTCACCTGTCCCACCATCATCTGCAGCTCTGTTGGCTTCAAAAACGACTCAAAACATCACTATGATGGAACAAGGGGCATTTCATTTCCTGCAGACTCCAGCTGAGCAGAGCTGAAAAGTGCAGGGGAAATGCTGAAACAATTTGCTTTTTAAAAACATTCTACTCTTGATTTAAATACAAATTTCCTATGACAAACTCCATGGTCCAGTACTAAGTGCTTGTCTTAAACCCACATGTTTGTCTTAAACCCACTTGTTCTGTGGGTCCAACTGATCTGTAAAATGGGTCCATTACTTTCGAATATGTATCTGGCACTACTGTGAGTGTGAGAATGATTTTCTACTTCAATTGAAAATAGACAAGAAGAAAAAATAAAATTAGACAGAGCAGAAATGAGATAATTGCCCAAATTCAGCTAGTAGCAAATGAATTTATTATAACTTTGGTCTGGAGAGTTCCAAAAGTGCAAAGCATCAGTGAAAGACAAAAAATTGGGATTTTTCAGAGGTGCCGCTCAGAAAATAGAGCTTCTGAACAGCAGCAGGGCTTGGATTTATGGTGCAGGAGTGAGGCACCAAACCCCTGATTCTCTGGGAGCGCTGCTCTTTGACAGTCCCATGCTTGATTATACTCATTTTCTACTTCAGCAAGCAGCAAACTTTATGAGATCCACCCCCATAGATGTTTGTTCCCTGACAATCTGGTGTACAGTTACAGAAGTTGCTAAATATGATTATTGCCTGGGAAGCAAGGAGAAAACAGAAATATTTTAACCCACTATGCTAATCCCAGTGATTCCCCTTCTGCCCCCCAGCAGCAATGATGCCAGTTCAAGCACTGCCACTCAAACCCCACAAACAGGGAAGCTCAAAACAGCAAATTAAGTTAATGGGTAGAAAATTATTTAGTTATATTTGAAGATAACACATGAATAATATTGTTTTATGTCTTACTCCAGCAGAAGGTGGGTTTTTTGTCTCTTTTGAGCAGAGGGCAGAAGGTTTGTAATTACCCAGCTGCAAATGGGGCACAAGTACCTGCTCCTGTTGGAACCCAAAGCTTAATACCTGTAGTCAGAAATGTCTCAAAATGCACAGAATACTAAATCAATTTTGGTGCAATTGCTTCATTCATTATTTCTGTGTCTCTGTTTCAGTCTGTTCTCATCCCGTAAACAAAATTATTCCCTTTTTTTCCTACTTGACCCCTCAGAGTGATTTAACTGGGAGAAGAACACTGTTCCCCCTGCTCTGATTCCCCCGTTATTTTTGATAAATCTGAGGCATTCAACTCCCTGCATCAGGCAGGCATGTCTGTCAGGGACCCTTTTCCCTGCTGCAGGGAATCACATTCTTTCGTTAGCAAATGTTACCAAACAAAGCAGTTCTCCAGCAATTTCCCATTTCCAGGCATATTATAGGGTTACATCTTAGACCAGCTTTACTGTTATAGATTTAGATTGAATCTGCCTCACTAAGTTGTCCCATTTTGGGCTGATGACAAAACCTGAGCTATCCATATGCCTAATTGCACTCATAAATGGAGCTCTTAGCAGGCTGTGGTGGTGATGGTGCTACAGTTGCTGTTTATGGAATTGTTCTCTAATTCCCTTTTTTCCTAAGCTGAAATATTTTTTTCCAAGGACTTGCACACAATTCTGATGGAGAATGGTATTTTTCATGAAATGTACTTGGCCTGCAAACAGCAGCAGAAGGGAGAGGGAATGCAAGTGAGAAATAATCAAATGAGGGAAAGAAAAGGTAACTGTGTACCCAGCCTGGGAGGAAATCATCCCAAGCATGACAGCATCCACAGCCAAGCTCCACAAAAGGGGCAGCAAGATAGCCAAGCTCCCAAGGAGCCATCTGGGTTCATTCACCTCCTCAGAAACTCCTTCCAGACAAACATCCTCTGCCAAACTCCCTGCTAGGGCATCTCTGCCCTGGGCCAGGGACAGCACCCAGGGAGTGGCTGGAGCTGGCCCAGGGCAGGCTCAGGCTGCAGAGCAGGGAAAGGTTCTTCCCCCAGAGGGTTCAGGTACTGCCCTGGTTCCCCAGGGAATGGGCATAGCCCTGAGGCTGCCAGAGCTCCAGGAGCCCTTGGACACCAGGGATGCCCAGGGGGGGATTGTTGGGGAGTCTGAGCAGGGACAGGAGCTGGATCCAAGGTCCTGGTAGATATTCCAGCTCAGGAGATTCTGACGATTCAAAACGATCTTCACACACAGTGATTCCTTTAAGGTAAATTTATCCACATCCAGGATAATTCAATGGGGAAATATACAAATTTATATGTGCACCAAAACTTCAGGCCATATCATTTGTGCTTTCTTAATATTCATTGACATGAAAATCCCCCTGGACTTGTTGCTTGCTTTTTTGAGTCTTTTCCCTGGTGTACGCACAAGCTGTGAAATCGCCCAGGAAATTCTTTAAAGCAACATTTCACCTGATGCTTTGAAATTAACATTCCCATTTCAAACAGGGCTCAAATAATTTTAAAATGGAACAAAAGTTTAACAAACAAGGAAATAAGAAAATCAGTAAGTCACATTGTGGGTCAGATTAACATAAAATTTAATGGAAAAATACAAAACAAGATCATTAACTGGAAAAATTCTTGTTCTGGGTAGGGGAAGGCAGTCTGGGAAGATACTATTTCTCACTCACTGAAGTGCAAATGACAGAGTGGCTTAAAACACTTAATGAGAATTATTTCATAAACACTTTTGTGAAAGAGCTCATATCCTTGAAAAGCAAATTGTTACTGAAATGCTTCACCTGATCAGAATGATGTTTTCAAAACTTTCAAAATATTTAAAAAATACAAACAACAAGATCCTTTCTTTGTCTCTCTGCTGTACTGGCTCCTTCCTCCTCACAATAGCAATACGGAATTTTATCAGTTTGGGTGTAAAGACATCCCTAATGGGTGATGAATTCCTACAGCACTGATGATCTTTGGAAGATTTCTGAAACCATGGCTGTGGCAGACCTGAGAGAATCCCATTCCTCTCCCCCAGTACCACACAGCCAGAGGGGATTGGCCCATCCTGTTCTGCAAGTTTAAACAATAATTTGAGCAAAACTCCCCTTTTCAGGGGGAAAAGCTGACAGGATGGTTATTCTGATATTTGCAAGCTGGTTCAAGCCCTCAGCCCGTCACTGCCACTGTGAGGTGCCCAAGGATGTGATGCCGGCAAGACCCGAGTGCCTCAGGGGGGATTCTGTGCTTGTTTATAAACTGGTCAATGGGTTTAAAGGCATTCAGACATGCATTAAAATCTGTCTGAGATGGGAGCTTGAAGTTAATTTACAATTGATTCTGTCTTGCAAATGTCACTTAAGTAAGAACTTCGGTCTTTTTCTTTTTTTCCCTTTTTTCTTCTTCCACCCAAAGGCAGAAGCTTAATTAGGAGGATGCCATTCTGCTTTGCTTCTCCCAGAGAATGTAACTGCCACATTCCAAAAATCATTTTTACATGTGGACCATACTTGAAGTAACTTAAAGAATTTAATTTCCTACAAAAGAGTACTGTAATACAGTGCACAAGCTAGACTGTAAAATCACTAAATCTCATTGTTCACCTAAGCCTATTTCACCTCATAGATTTAACGCTTTTCTACTGAGAAAGAACGGGTTAGGGAGAGTCAATTCCACAATTTTAATATATAAGCAAAAAAAGAGAAAAATTACTACAGCCTGAGAGGTGGAACCGTATTGATTTTGCTGTTTTTCACAGGAGTGCAATATCAATTCTGTTTGCAATTATTTTGCATTACTAATCAGCTCATTACCAGTCAGTCAGACAATGTTAGTTTATGCTACAATACACTCGTGGGTCATTTGCCAATAGCAATAAAATTTCACAATGTACCAGGTGAAATTTCATGTCACTCACAGTACCTGTGGAGGGTCATCTGCAGATCTGCTTTATTGAGGATGAGAAAGCTACCAGAGACAGTAAAACCATGGTGCACATGAGGAAATATGACATTTACAGAGGAGGAAGCGTCTGCTGGAGTGGAAATTCAGCAGCTGAAAAGCAACAAGGAACATCCAGTTAAAGGGGCTTAGATTGAATAACTATTCAAGCAGCAGCCTGGCTTTAGTAGGAATAATTTATAGCTTAAATCTGGGTCCATAACATGAAAAACTCAGGCACAGCCACTGGAATTGTTTTTTTAAATCAAAATACCAAGACTGTTAGCAGTAAATATGTGGTCTGTGACACTGCAAGGGCCACATGGCCACAGTACATTACAGAAATGTAAGCAGTATTGTGGGGAAAATTTAAACTTTCTTCATAAATGTATAATCCTTATACACAGTTGGGTTTGGAAGCTTCAGGCAGACTTTAAATATGCTGGAATTTTCTATTTTGTATTCCTGCAGTATTATTTTCTCCATAACAAAGCATGGAGCTTTCAGTACAAAGCTGTTCTTTAGAATGCAGAGAAGCAAGTAAAAATTGGTATATTGGATCCTTCCTTATTTCTATAATCCATAAAATTTATGAAAAACCAGTCTCTTGAAATTTATTTCAACTAAGACACAGAATATGAAGTGGAAAGACAAATAGTCCACTGCACAACTCTATTAAAAAAAAAAAATTATGCATATATGTAAATACTCTCCCCTAAATATCAATTAGGATTGAAGAGTCCTTTCAGCATGGGGTTTGTATTTACAATTTTCAAGAAGAATGATTTTCAAAGTTGACAGTAAAACTTATCCTCTGCCCTCTTCCATGTATGTTAAAAATCTTAATTACATGTTTCAGTATGTATTTTTTTTTATGTCAACATTTCTAATTTGGTTCCCAGTACGATAACTATATTTTGAAAAGCAATTATTCTATATTTCTCCTTATTACCTGCTCAGTTTTATTTATTCCTCTATACTGAATTTGCTCATTGCTGTAGGACTTTGTGATTTTCCAAATAATTTATCTTTTTGAGAATACTCTGAGTCAGAAAAGTGCTAATACAGAGATTAAAGTCAAAAATGAGCACCAGACTATCCAAGCCAGCTTAAGTAAAAGGGAAACGTGCACTTCCCAGGGAGTAGAATTACATGAAAACCAAGAATTACACAAAAAGCAAGAACTTTCACTGATATTAATACCCAAAATGTCTCAAGGCAGATTTGAACCCCCAGAAGTTCTAACACACACACACACACAAATATGGAGACCTGAGGTTCAGCAGACAAATTGCTCCCTTTTTTTTCCCCAACAATCTGCCTTTGCAGTGGCCATCCTGCTCTCAAGGAATTCTTTTCCACATTCTGAGTGAAGATCAAGGTTTAGTGGGCAGCACTAAGAGTTGCCAAAGTTAAACCCTGGCAAGTTCCAAACCTCTGCTGAAAAGAACAGGAACAGGTTTCTAGAAAAGCCCAACAAGCACATGTTTTTAAAAATACAATATTTTCTTTCTCTGACTTAGTCCTAAATAAATGTCTGCATATAAACTGTCCATTGAGGTGAAGTTTTCTAGAATGGCTCAAGCTAAGGCTCATTCCCAAGCAGATGAAGATGGATGTGCTCAGGGAAATCAGTCAGTACAGGGCACTCCCCAGCACAGGCTCTGTGTCAGCTTGTTAGAACCAGATTAGCTGCCTGTCAATAGTTCTGGAGTTATTATGGGAGTGTGTAACAACTTCAGGTTTCATACTAAAGTGCCATGTCTTTATTTCAGTCTTTCTCACAGCTCTTTTATTACTTTTCCAGGCTCTTCATTCCCCCATCCTGAATGAGATGTACTGAGAAACATCCTCAGTTTTCCATCAAACAAAGTGATTTGGATGCCAAAACCACTCACCCAGGTTCAAAGAAGCTTTAACAGAAGATGCAGATCCCACCTTTTCCATCTGACACTGGGCTATTTTTGCCTTCAGACAGAGCCTCTCAACAGAAAAGCTGAAGAATGATGTTTCTCATCAGGTGTTTCTTTGGAATTTCTGGTCATGTCCCTGCTGCTATTAAGATATACTTTTATTGTGCCCTGTAAGATTGCAACGGCATGCTTTACAATACTGTTATATATTTTAATATTGTGATATTATCTGCCAGATATCATCCTTATTAGATACTAGACAGGGCATTTATCACACTTAAATGCTTCACAGTTCCCAACTCTGAGTGTATTTTTATTAATGTATACAGGTGATAAGAAATACAGAATATAGCAGAAATTCAACTGAGAACCAACATTACCACTCATTTCAGAGTTCCTAATATTTGTATCCATTGTGAGGTGATTTGCCCTGAAATGAAATGTTTATCTTGGCTAGCCCTACCTCACAGCAGTAGTCCTTCTAAACGCTCCTTGAAAATACTTACAGATATTATCTGGCTCTTATTCCTCCTTTCCCTGTTAGATTCTAAACAAAGATTTGATCTTCCTATTCCGTGCTTGGTGTGGACAGACTGCTGGTGAGAAAATTCCTGTCCTGGATATTATACCCTGCAAGAGGCACCCTGATGTTTCCCTAACCCGGCTCCGTTCAGAGCCAAGGGGCTCCCTGAAACAGCCACCCCCAGGAGAGGAGCAGGGTACAGGAATAGGCATTTTACACTTGTTTATGCTCAACAGTCAGAGAGAGAGTCAACAAAAAATGCACAGAAGCCTCATATAATAATTTAATATTATCCCTCTCTCTTCCTTTTAGGCAATAGACTGCACTTGTATCTTTGCACAGAACTTAAACATTCAGTGACCCTGCTGCATGAAAAATGCCTTTCAAAGGCTCTCTGCCGTGCTGGGAGGGCTGAAATGTTACATTTCCTGTGGAAATACATCTGTTTGCTAATGCTGGTGGGCTAGGAACACCCACACTTACCAGCTATGCCTAAGAAAAAAAGAAAGACTTTTTTCTACACAGAATTTCACAGTAAATAATATATTCGTAATTTTCAAATTTTACTCTCTTGGACCTGGTTTCTCTCTCCATCTCCCTTGCACTGTATATTTGGAGTTCACATCTAGAATTTAAAAGGCACAGGATACACCAGACAGTGTTTCTAACTCAACTTCCCAAGTTCCTGCTGGTATGTCACAGCCTTGGGCTTTCCATAGCACCATGGCAATAAAACCATACAACAAAAACACCAGAAATATTTAGCTCCTTCCAGATCTATGAAAAAGGTAATTTTAACTTGATTATAATTAATTAACTGGAAACTCAAATTTGGTCAGGTGCAACACTAACCAGGCTTCTCTGTGTAGCAACCACAGCACATGAGCCCACTTTAGCCAGATCTATGATGGCTTACATAGTCAAAAAGAATATTTTCCAAAATCAAAAAAAAGACTAAACTCAGCAAAAAAAACCCTCCCTGGGCAGTGGCATTTCCCTCTGCTGTAAGCTTGCCTTAGGATGAAAAAGGGAAGAATTAACTTTGTGTTGAGAGGTGCCCATGTGGTGATTCGGTTTTAAATAAATTGCACAGTCACAGCAGCTTCACCAGTGCAGTCCCTCAGCAGGGACAGCACAACTGGAGGCAAAGGGATACACACCAAGCACTCCCTGAAAGGGTGAAATGGAGCAAATTACATTGACAAGTCCCAAAACATCCGGCCATGCATGCCCGAAGTCCCTCATAACCAAGCTGCCATGGGACAAGGAAGAGCTCCCAGGACAGGAATAAGGGGATAGATTTTTCCAGGGGGCGGAGAAGCATTACAGAAGTCTGGGCCAGTCAGCAACACTCCCAGGGATCAGGGAAAAGGGCTGGATGGGGAGCAAAGCTCTTGAGAAGTTCCTGAGAAATCACCAAGGGTAGTGGGCATGGAATTGCAAAGCTTTCCCAGTCCCCCCGAATGTGCTAAAAACCCCTTGACATTCAAATGGATCCATTCAGCATTCCAGAAGGACAAACAGAAAGCAAAGGCTTAGAAATTATACTGGAAAAACCTACTGAATATCCATGTGCTGTCACATCCCAACAGCTGTTTACAGTTTTGTTCTCCCATCCCCAAAAGGCTCTGGATTCCCTGGACACACAGAAAGGGGCAGAGAAGGGCAGAAGGACCAAGGGGAGGTGGGGAAGTTTCAGTGCTTTGCAAAACAACTACAAGTACACGTGTATGTGAATGTATGTCCACAGTTAACACAAATATCTCACACAGAAATTAAGCAGCACATTGTGTCCCTGGATTTTAGGGATGTTAAAATATATAAATATATATATATATATATCCAAAAAATCCATTAAATTAGCAAACCAAAAATCTGTCAAGTGCCTTTAAACGCAACCACATAGAAAATCCAGTGCTGAAAGACAACACAACAGAGTCTGGGAGGCCTTTCTGGGGAATCATCGCTCCATCTGTATGTACTCTCCCACAAGAGAGGAGTAAACTGAGAGGGCAGGAAGCCTTTGGTGGAACACACAGTTGGCAAGGCTACAAATGCAACCAGTTCCCTAAGTGCCATTCCAGACAATCCTTATTGTCTCTCCTTAATTCATTTTGTGAGAATCCAAGAAACCCACTCGCACAATTAAGGGCAGTTTCACATTTCCCATTTTGTTTTTATTTATCTTTCATATGTTCACATATCTGTGCAGGCAGGGCTGCCCACTTCTTACCCAAATAAAGTGGAAAAATGGGAGGTCTCAAGCAATTAGCTGAGGTACTCTGCCAGTGCTTAAATGAACCATCTGTTCCAAGGTATGCAGGAGCAGTGTGCCTGGAGCCATGAAGCAGCTCTGCAATATCCAGTCCTGCTCCGGAAAGGTTCTGGGTGCAGATGTTTCAGAATTAAACCCAAGAAGGGCACCAGCATCAGCCTCATCTGCCACACACAGATGAAGCTCTGCCATAGGCTCCCTTTGGCTTGTGGGGATCTGGGGTTTGGCAGAGTGGGTATGGAAATGAACATACAGAACACTCAGAACGATGTGGGGAAAGCCACTCCAAAAAGTTTCCTGAACATATTGTGAAAAGGGGGATGAAAAATTAAAGGTCAAGACAGTGAAATTAACAATATTTCACCATGGCACAAAGGTATTCTCAAATGAAGAAATTCGGCCTCTGCTGCTCAACTGCAGCTTTTATCTTAGGTGGAAAGGACAAGACAAGGGGAGAAGATTGGGGTTTTGTCTCCTCAAAACCAGACCTAAAGGGGAGCACCTCCAGCATCCAGTTCCAGGAGTGTTTTATTAGTACATGGCTGACATTTATACATGCCAAGACTGAATATGCTCATTAGAACTGTTTATTAGACAAAAGGCTACTAGGAGAATGATAATTACTCAGTTGGCATTGATTGAAATTCTTGATGAAATGAAGCATGAGCCGTTGAAAAATAATTGAATGTAATCATAAAATCCATGAATCATCCATAGAAAGCACATTTATTAAACCAGAATTCATAAGTAAGATATTTTGTTTAACTGTTTTTCTCCTCTTTGGATCCTGTCCTGTTGGATGAAGAGGCAGCTGTTCCTCCAGCACAGCTCCAAAGAGCAGACAAAAGGTAAACACCCAATGCAAGAGCAGAACAGCAGTTCTGAGATTTGAATTATTACCAAGCTCAAAGAGCTTTTGTAAACTAAAAACCTAAAACCTGGTATTTGCCATGAGAATTCAGGAGAAGCAAATTTGTTTTATGCTAAAAAGCATTAAAATCTTAGCAGCCTTCAAGAGGAGTGAGCAAAATTTTCATTCTATAGGTGAAAAATTTAAATCAAGATACACCTGGCTGCTCTTTCTCAATACCAATTTCTAAGGAAAAAAAAGAATAATGCAATGTCAAAATTTTAAAAGTCTTGAAGTCTTGGCAGAGGTTCCCTTTGGACACAGAAATTCAGTTGCTAAGTTTTTTTGTGTTGGTTTGTTTGTTTGTTTGTTTGTCTGTTTTTGTTGGTTTTTTGGTAATTTTTTGGTTGGTGTTTTGGGGTTTTTTGTCTGTTTGTTTGGGTTGGTTTTTTTTTGTTTTTGTTTTTGTTTTTGTTTTGTGTGGTTTTGTTTTTTTGTTTTTTTTTTTTTGTTTTGTTTTTGTTTTTGTTTTTGTTTTTTTTTGGTTGGTTGGTTGGTTGGTTGGTTTTGTTTTTTCGTTTTTTTTTTTTTTTTTTTTTTTTTTTTTAAATTTGAAATCTATCATTAACCAAACACAGATACAGCCAAGAAAAATAAAGCTCTCAGTAGAAAAAATTGCTGACTATATAATCATGGAGCAGATATTTAAGAACTGAGATTGGGTTCAAAAGAAACCTCATTTTCTGAAGATTGAAATACAATAATTTTATATAAATCTGCTTTTAAATTTCCTAAGTAACAGTGCAACCATTATATGAATTGAATTAATTCCCCCTAACACTGATTGATATTCAAGTAAACATGAACTTTGCCCAGAGAGAAGCTAAAATATTTATATAACAGGCAAAATTTTAACCAGTTAATCCCAAATGTTAGATAAAACAAAAATGCATCTTTAATCATGTAACTTTTTATTTAGGAAACTAAAAAGTCCAATGTTTTAATAGAATTTTAAAAAAAAATTGTTTCTACTTGCTACCTAAAATTAAACAAAAATCCAAAACGTGAACAGACAAGGTGCTGCTTTATCTATTAAACCACAATTCCTGTATCAGAATGTTTGAAGTACACAATTCTGTTGTAGTGGATAATTTTTACCAGAAAACTTGCATGTCCTGTTTCTCATATCCCCTGAGAGCAGGAGCAGCTCAGCAAGACAGGAAAACAATTCCTCCTGCA
The DNA here is from genome assembly GCF_965231275.1 of Zosterops lateralis. Classification (NCBI taxonomy): domain Eukaryota; kingdom Metazoa; phylum Chordata; class Aves; order Passeriformes; family Zosteropidae; genus Zosterops; species Zosterops lateralis. Next base: position 20,542,484 of record NC_139772.1, on the reverse strand, counting down.
AACACTGTAGGCACAACTGAGATTATGGGTGGGACTAAGGTTGACAACAACTGAAACCATCTTTATTTCTGCCATTTCTCCTGGATGAAAAAGCATCTTCTCCATGGGACAAAGGCACCACAGCAAGTGAGACAAAGTCCTTAACTGCTCCCACTCATGGCCAGCACAAGCAGGAGTGGTAAATCACACAGCACAACCTCTGACCTCCACAAGCAGAATTTTATCACCCACCAGCAAAGCAGAGAACTGCCCTGGTACTGCGGAAAAAACCATTGCAAAAATCCCTGTGAATAACAAAATTGGGTCATTTTAAATGCCAGCTGAAGAAGTGGGAAGGAGGGAAAAACACATCCAGAAAAACTTGTGGAGCACAGGATTCCCCAGGCAGCAGCATCATCTCTGCCGTGGAATATCTGCACTGCTCCCAAGGCAAGAACGTGGTCAAGAACACCACCACGAGTGATAAACTGGCTACACTCTCACAATCTCTGGCTGTTTTCTTTACAGTAACATTTTCCTCTGTCAGAGGAGAAAAACTTATACTTAAAAGAAAAAAGACTTTAAAAAGTCCCGAGCTTACACATTACAAAGATTGGGCAGGTTTAATTATCACATTAAACACAAACCACCATAAATTCATTTCAAACACAGCTGAACCCTACAGAGGTGGCAGTAAACCTACTAAAACAAACTTTTGGAGCAAAATCTGATTTTTGTATCCTTATGTTTCTGCTGCTGAGCTGCACACCCCCTTGTTACCCCTGCCCTTAGAGGGGCAACACGTTGCGACGTGGTGTGGACCCTCACAGAGGACAGCAGGCAGCAGCAGGGTCAAACATGGAAGGCTCTTTATTATCTGACTCCAATAGCCTGTATACATTTTGTAGAGAGGGCCAAGATTGGCCCAAGGAGGTTACAACCTCCTGACTCCATTGGTCAATATGACCACCAGTCAAGTTCTCTCTCAGAGAACAAGAATGCAAAACATACTGATAAGTTCTAAGAATACACATTATTTACATGCAGCAGCCTGAGAATCAGGCTGCTAAGACTCAAACACTTGAAACCAAGAAATGCAGGGGTGACACCCCCTCACATACCCTCTGTGATATGCACATAAAACCTTGAACAGGCAAATATTACTGTGATATTATTTCAAAGGGATACTCAAAATTGATCTATATGAATCCTTAATATGTGACACCCAGAGAACTTAACAAGTGAACTGGTCATTTTTATTGACACAGATTTTTCCTATAACAATCAATGAAGTGATGGCACTGAACTCATTTTGGGGAGACTTGAGGGGCCACCACCGATGGCAGCAGAAGCAGTGCAGCAGCTGCTGGGATTGTGGGTGGTTGTTGGCCACATCTGTGAGCAGAGGGATGTGACACAGGGACTTCTGCCACTCCTGGCAGGACATCCACAGCAGGACATGACGAGCACGGGCTCAGCCTGCATGGTGCAGATAAAGACAATACAAATGCAAGCTCCAGGAATAACCTCCTGAAGAATTTTATCAAACAGAATTTGCTTCCATGCATTATTTATCCACATCTACATTTTAGTGAAAATGGCCTCATTTGAATTAATTGATGCTTTCTTTTGGGCATTTGTTAGAAATCAGTACTGCACATCCCCTGCTTTATGTTATATTTGTATCTTTGTGTCATATTTGTAGTTTTGTGTCATCACAGGTACCCAACAATTGTAAGTTCAGCTATTTAAGGCAAATAAATAGCAAATAAAGATTTTGTTTACTTGTTTCAATCACGAAATAAATGTTGCAGGGTTTTTTTTCAGAAGTCTGAGTAAAAAATGTGCTTTTCTGGTCCTTCCCTTGCTATTATTTCTGAATCAGTGCATTTATTTAAGATGGAGTGTTCTACAGTGTTAAAAAACAAAATGAGATAGCTCAGAAATTAAAAATTTAACTTGTGAAAAATGCTGCTATAACTGAAATTCATAAGGATTTAATAAAAGTCCTCATAAAGTTCTTTTAGCATGACAACAGCAATTATTCCTTCTCTTCCTCATCAGTGATCTCTCCTTTACTTGCACAGTGTATATTAAACAAAGCAGCCCAGTTTTGAAGAGAACAATCCCTTACAGGCCCCCTTGTCCACTCTTAATGGACCCTGTGCCACCCCGCTGCTTAACCTCTCTCAAATTCCCCTCCTGCCCCAACACACACCAAAGATTAATGGTTTCTCTCCAGGTTTTGAGTTCATTCAAGCCAGAGAAGAAGGTGCAAAGGAATTTATTCCCATTTCTGATCAATTATACCTGATGCCCCTCAAGAAAAAAGCCTCAGCAATATCCAGCATGGCTTAGATTGGTTGAGCCAATTTGTTATCTCTGGTCATGTAGTAGGGGAAAGGAGGCAGCACTGATGATGTTCAAGGAAGGATTCTTGCAAAATTGGAGCTCCTACATGTCAAATTAAGGCCTGACAGAAGTAAGAATACAAGTCTGTCCTGGGTTGTAATGTAGGATGTACACAAAGTATTTATTCTATCACCATCTTCATGAACTGTTGAAACCAAGTGGGGCAGTGCTCTAGTGTTGGGCTGTCTTCTGCTAATGGCCCATCAATGCCTTGCCCATGACTCACAGGTAACTCCCTTCAGGAGTTATCTCTGTTTAATGGGCCATCAAGGACCCACTTCACAACTCATCATCCCATTGTGAGATGCTCCGCCCAGGGGGAGGAGACAAGCATTCTCACCTGGATATAATCTGGGATTTGGAACAGTACAAGCAGCCCTTACCTACTGGATTCCCAGAGGACCAGAGCTACCAGACCTTTCTACTAGATCACTGCTTCAGGAAGAGCACCTCATCTGGACTGCTTCCACCATCCTGCTCAGGTCGTATTCTGACTCTGTCAGTGGTCCTTTGTGTTATTGCATTTATTTTATTCTATTTTTACCTTTTTACCTTTCTTCTTATTAAATTGTATCTCTGACTTGGAGCCTCTCACTCGTTTTGCCTTCAAACCAAGACAAAGTGCATACTTGCTGCTTTTGAGAGCCCCATATTGGAATGAAGTGATTGATTCCCATGTGACTCGTGCCCATGGCTGTGCTCTGATTTCACAGAATGCTGCCCTGGGTACTGCAAGTGCCTTCAGCCCTGGTGAGAAATCTGAGGCAGGGAATCTGGGGATGTCAATGCTTGGCTCACCCATGAGGAGTACAGGAGGGAGCAGGGAGCCAGCACACAGCACACAGCACAGCCCCTTCTGGAGGAGAATCCGGGGACAGGAGGCACAGCAGGGCTAACCCAGGGGCTGGGCAGAGCAGGGAGGAGAAGCTGAGAGGCAGGAAGAGAGGGATTTTCTTTGGAGCAGGCTATGGCAGGAGCACCCAACCTTTAGTGTAGGGCACAGAGTCTGGGTACATCATGTGTGGTTTCACTGCAGTGTCACAGGTGGGTTAATCTGAGGAAAACTCTGGAGTTTTAAAGGTTAAAGAGTACTCTGGTAGGAGATGGCAATGGCACAATGGCTCTTCATGATGCTGCATGTGTCAAAACACTCCACGTTTGTTTCCAGCCTCCCCTCCCTGCAGCAAACATGCTGCCTTTGCCTACCTTGATGCTTTTGTCCTCCTCCCTTCTCTTTAACCTCCCATTAGCTGTGGAATTCTGGAAGGTTACCTCCCAAGCCTCCCTGTACAGCACCATCTTTTCCCTCATGCTCCACACACAGCTCTAAAATGCAACATTCTCAGTGCAGGGAGAAATGCTGCTCTCCTGATGTTATTTCCAGCCTGACAATGGACATTTGGACATGACTGGACCTGCTGGAGTACCACACAATACTTTCTGTGAAAGCTTCATCTATTTCCCATTGAAGAAGATGACAAGCTCCTGTGTGTGCTTCCAGCAGCCTCAGCCTGCCCCCTCTGCCCTCACACCAACCTGAACTGTGCTGTAACTCCCATTTTCCATATGGAGCAAACATGATTCAAAGCAGTTTCAGTGTTTACACCTCTAAAAGGGATGAGTTTCCTGATCAACACACATCTCACCAGTACCCAAGGCAAGGAGAAGTTGTGCCCCTTGTTTTTTCCAGGTCATGCTGTCCTGCTGTATCTAACACAGCACCAGATCAAACTGTAGGAGGGATGTTTTCCTTTCCTGGTCTGAGACTGGAGCACCACATAACACTGTCTCACTGCAAAAATACCATCCTGCTCTATCAGGATTTTTTTTCCTTGCCTTTTTTAAACTTTGGAGCAGCTCTCAGGTGCTGGCAGGGTGCTCTGCCCAAATACACAAGGCAGGATTCTGCCTGTGGTAGTGGGAATGGAGCTCGGGAAGCTCCATTTTCTACCCAATCTTCCTACAGCTCCTGTGTTGCACAGCCACTCCAGGAGCTGAAGGAGCTGGATCCATGCTTCCTGCAGCGGGGATGCTGCTGCCTCCTGGGCATTACCTCTGGGGGAAGGGGAGGACTTCTGCCTCAAACCAGGACACAGGGATGAAATAAAGGAATTGTGCTGTTGCTGAAGATGATCTGCATTCCCTTTAGCTCGATTGAGGATTCAGTACCATCCTTAGGGAGTCCTACAAACTGGGAAATTATCTTGTTTTACAGAATTGATTCTGGTCATATTGAAACACTTATAAAGGGGGGTGAGGAAACAAAGAGGTGACCCTGCATTCAGCAGCATAAAAAATATTACTCTTCGGTAAACAGAAGAAAAAGCTTCCATGAGGCTCACACATCAGTATCCAGGGGGTTACTGCTCTTCCTCCTTTTTATTTTGAAGGACAGAAATGGAAAATAGTCTTCATACAGTCCACTGAGTCCAAATCAGAAAAATAAGGTCAATACTATTCATACAGCTACACATTTGCCTCAAAAAGCGGAGAATGCGTTCCTGATAATGGCAAATCAGAAATAGAAAATAAAAAGTCTAATTCTGAACTTGTTCCCTTTATAAATAAATTGCAAGAAGATAATGCATTTCTCCTATATTTTCCAGTGGAAGCAGTGCTGCTCCCAGCAAAGCAATGAAAACTGCAATATTAAACTTGCTGCTTACTCATCAATTTTCATGTGAGAGTCTCATTGGCAAGAGGCCCAGGCACAGAGAGGATGCTATTGTAATCACTATTTCTACCCCAAACAATGTTGACTATTTAATTATTAAAGTATTTCTTTCTAAGTAATTATTTTCAACCACTGGGTCTGACAGAACTGAAAGAACTCCTCTGTGCACAGGTTTGCTCAAAGAAAGGTTGATCACTGAAAAATAACTTCAATTTTCATGTTTTAAGTTGGCTGTGTCCTTAAATACAAATTCAGTTCCTGTGCCAGAAAGAAGCTGATATGAAGCATTGAACTTGTTATCAGGCAATGAAAAAGCTGAAGTCCTACATCTCGTTCCCAATTTCAGTCATATTTTCTCCCACATTGCATTTTTCATTCCCCAGTTAAGTGAGGCAAACAATATTGAGAGTATTCACAAAGGTTTGGAAAACTATTTCTGCTTGTGAAAACAGGCATTTGTTTTCACCTGACAACCTTGTGTGGCTTGGTGATAGGCAGGAGAAAAGAGAATTAAATGCACAAATATGTTATTAATAGACAAAAGATTTTGCTTTCAGTGTTTTCTGTACCTGGCAGGTAATTTTAAATCTGGGGTCCATGCATGTAGTCAACATGGAAAGGGCTGTTTCTAAGCATCTAAAAATGCTTTAGACTTGCTCATGTCCTTCTGCCTGGGTCTGTGTTGGTCCTGCTCCTGTTCCAGGTGACAGGAAAGGCCCCTCACAGGCTGCCTTGCTCTGCAAACCAGGACGTGCAGCCAGGGACCAAGAGCAATCCCCATAACCATTCACATCTATGGTAAAAAGCTCAAGCTGCAATGCCTCTGCAGTATCAAGAACCTTATTCCTTCAGTGCACTCAAGCACTAAACTAGTTCAGCCTCTGAAGGCAGTGGCCACTGTCTTTGTAAGAAAATATGTCATTTCAGCAAACTCCACTGTTGCCAAAGAGCTTCATTTATCCTGACGTTAATCTGGAATAAACTCCTCATTTCAGGCCTTCCTTGACTGAGAAATTCCAGTAACTAACTCAACTCCTGAACTTTTGGGGTGTTTTGGGGTGTTTGAGCAACAGCTGAGCAATGACCGAAGCTCACAGCATGTTAACAACCCTTACTTAGCTGTGCTGCAGGAGCAACTAGAATATGAAATAAAAGCTCTAGGCACTCTTATTAGCACATATATTATAATTACTACATTTGCAAAGAGTTTAAGCTTATCTCAAGCTGTCAACTCGTGCCTTTTGTGTCATTGTGCATTCTGCTGTGTGAGCTTGTGCAGTTGGGCAGTGCCAGGCACACAACATCAATCCTGAATAAACAGGAGGTCACAGCACTCATGTCCTCAGAGCTATCGCAGAAATTGCAAGCTTCATCCCATCTCAAATCCCAGTGCTCACTTAAAAGCTCCAACCATATAATTAAATGCAGGGCAGCTTAAAAGTGGACAATTCTTTTCAGGCTCTGCACAGAGCTCTTCAGTGAGGCCTTCAGCAATTCCACTCTTTTATCTCGGAGGGCTGACAGATGGTTATCAAAACCAGGGGCTTGCTGGCAAAAAATTTTAAGGCAGAGAAAAAGGTACAACAGGGTAGGAGGAGATACTTAAAAGAAAAAAAATCTCTAGCTTGCTTTCTTCAAAGCTGGAATCCTTCCACTGCCTCAGACACACCGAGGACAAGTTTAACCCAGGGTAAGTCTTCTGTAGTCTAACGGCCTTACACCAATGGCTATTTTGACCCAAACTGCTTGAGACATGCCTGGAAAAAATAACCTTCTATTTTGCTCACAGTCCTGCTGCACAGGGGGAAATCTTTCTTGTCACTCACTCCAGGTCTCACATCTTAAGTTTTGTGTAGATACTCTCCCTTGGCTTCTTTCAGCCCCAGCAGCCACTCCTCACAAGAGCCGGCTGGATTAGCCTGTCCTTTGCTCCTGTGGATTCCAGCCTCAGATATATTGGTCCAAGTGTTGGAAAAACCTGGCCTTGGCCTGGGGTCCTGCCACAGTTCCTCCTTTCCTCACAACAGAGAGGGAGCATCACAATAAATCAATTGCCTGCCTTGAGGCAGGTGTGCTCGGACAGGTTTCCATTTTTACTGCAGCTTTGAAAGCTCCGTGGCACACAGTGTACTCAGGTTGTTTTTCTGCAAGGAAAACTCTTCCTGGGACATGAAGGGGAGAGGGGGAACACCAAAGAGGAAAATAGAGCATTGTAGGGAGAAGCAGCCTGCTGGGAAACAGACACACTGGGGTGTGGCTTTACAAAACACAGCCCAGTTTATTCCTTTTAAACTCAGATCTATTTTAATCTCAACAGAATTTAGCACAACTAAATCAACCCTATACAATAAATGAAATCATATTCACTTGCCATTCTTCAATATATGAATTTAAGTATGTTTAATACTTCCAGTCATTAAACTGTTCTTGAAATTGCTTCAGTGTGAACAGACTACACTCATTTAAATTCCCTTCTACAGTAACCTATACTTTTTTCTAATCTTTCAAAGGAGAAAGCCCAATGTGTTCTTAGTGTTAAGTATTCAGATATTCATTATCAATCCATTCTAGGAGACATCTACACATCTTTTGTTGTGAAATCAAATCATAATTTAATTACCGAAGATTAAAGACTGCCTAATCTAGCTGTAATTTTTTTTAGTCAGTGTAAAAGCCAGTGAGACACTGCACCATTAAATGAGAGAATCCAACCCACCGCAAAAACTAAGAAACATCATTCAAACCAAAACAACAAAACCATTTAAGTGGACACCTAAACCTTTCAGATTTAGACAAGTTTTCTATTTCATATGTTTGATCATTACGCAGTAGGTAAAACACATTTTCTATCTAATTTAGCATTCAACTAATTTTCAGGCTAAAGGAAAAAAAAAAAAAAACCCACAAAAAAACCCAAACAAACAAACAAAAAACACCACACACACCCCAAACCACCAAGGTCCTTTGTACTGGACAATTTTCATTTCCACAAGGAATTTCCATGTAACTCCAGTACTTAAGACATTTTAGGGCAATGGATTATCCAAGATATGAGCTATAACCAAGAAAAGAATGCACATTTAAACACTTGTTTCTCAACCCTCTTTGCTCTCTCCTTTTTTGCAGTGCATGGCTCACCTTCCCCAGCACTTTTACTGCAGCCAAATCTGCTCTGGATTCCATGCTATCACAGTGACTAATCCACTTTATCTCTGTATTACTAAAAGCAAATTCCATATTTCCCACATATATGGGCATGATGCAAACATCCGATGTCATCAGCGGGATGATTTAATCCAAATTCACACCAATTGCAGCTTGATTTTTTTGATTCTTGATACAAATGTCTCTTATTCATGCAAACAGACCAAACTTGAGGAAGAATTCATTTCCCTCATCTGTGTCCGGGACTTTACAGGGAGAGGTGCCAACAAGGAATAAATCCATGCAGCATTTATCTCACTCTCAGAGTAGCCTGACAGTCTGGATCCATCCACAATAAACCAGCACAGCAGGTCCTCCATTGCCCACAATTCCTGGGAATTGTGCAAACACAGAGGCAAACCCAGAGTCCAGTCCAGCTGTTGGTGACAGCAGGACAAACACACTCCTGCCAGAGCTAGGGGGAATGCTGAGTAGGAGAGAGAGGAACATCTTATCCTTCCACTGCATCAGATTTCGATAATTTTTATTACTTTAGAATGAGATTCTCTCTCTCTGCTCTCCTCTCTTTTTTCACATCAGTATCAAAAGCCACTGTGGAGCTTTTCAGACACCTTGGGCAAGGCACAGTGGCACAGCCTGAGCCACAAGTGGGGCACCTGAGGTGACACCTCACACGTTCAGTCTCTGGTACAGAGATCAGGCAGTGGGTGCAGGGTTGGAACAGTGATTTCTGCTGGCTCTAGAGGAAAAGAGCCAATTCCTGGCTCTCCACAAGTCAAACAACTTCATTCCCCACCTCCCAGCACCCCACAGACACTGCTGGCGCTCTGCTGTCTGCCACTCAGCCCTGGCCACCCTCCCTTCCTCAGTTGCACATTAAATTGAACTAAATAAGCTCCTGTTTTCTTGATTCCCAACTGGGAGGTGCTTTCTTCTTCCAAACATCTAGAATTATATGTAATTCCAAGCAGCCCTTCCTGATAAAACCCCCTATGAATATTGACATGAAAGACATCCTGTACACTGAGCTCCAGTTCTGCTCCTTGAACACACTCCCACTGCAATGAGTAAGAGAGAGCAGAGCTGCCAGAGTGGAGCTGGAACTGGGACAGCTCAGTCAGGCCAAAGAGGAACATATACTTTATGCTATTATTACACAGCAAATATTGAAATCTTGAGAGGAATATAGGTCAAAGGGAGTAAAGCAGAATCCGTGGGTTCTGTTTCCCCCCCCGGCACAGATGAAGAGAACTTTATCAGTGGGTATATTATCTGTACACTCAGCAAACACACCCATGCATGCCTTTCAAAAAGCAGCTCCTCCTTTAATAAAGCAATTAACCAAATTCAAACCATCACCCATTCCTTCCAAGTTATTTTTGCCACTGGAGACATAAACGATGAAAAACTTCCCAGTTCTGTTTGCAAATACTGAGCTTGAATTTCCAACTTAGGCACCAGTCCATGGAAACAGACCAGTGCAGAACAGAAATCCTTGTGATGTATCCAAACATCCTGCAAGCAGCAGGTGTCCTCTCAACTGGTGCAGCATCATTCACATACTTACAAGAAAAAACCTTCTCATGTAATGGATATGGGCAACAATTTAAAATAGTGGTTCTATCACTACTCACATGCTGTTTATCCTGCACTTAATAGCCACAGGCACTTGGAGAAGCCCAGAAAACTCAGTATTTTGGAATTTAAGTGAGCTGGACATTGGGTAAGTGGCAAGCCAGAAGTTACAGCTGATATTAATCTTCATTCTGATTCCCATGGAATTAATACTGAAGAATGTGTATTATTAAGACTTGCTAATTTGGGATTTCTTTTTTTCTTGGTCCTTTACTGTTCTTCAAATATCTTTGGAAAAAGATATATTCTTCCTGTCAGAATTTAATGTCTTTGTTTCAGCACAGAGCTGAAATTATCACAAGAGCAGTAAATCAAGGTCTTATATTTTTGAAAATCAGAAGGGAAAACCTGAATTTAGTAGCAAGAGGCAAACCCCTTCTTGCCTCCCTCACCTTTATTTACTTCTTTTAAGAGAGAGCAGAATCTACTACAGTCTGTCTTTCTGTTCTATTTACAGAACAGGGTTGGTCTCCCCAGACTCATTCCTTTGGCATTCTCCTTGGGACACACTAAAGCTGACAAGATAGAAATCTCATTAGGAAAATATTTCATTTTATGGAAATGAAAAGTCAGATACAGAGAAACACAAACATGAGCTGTATCTCTGTATTCCAGCAGCCAAGCAAGCGTCAAGAAAACCTTTAAACCAGAGTAACAAAGATAAATGAAAACTAGAAAATGGATTTAGGAACAAATATTTATTTTTTTTCAGAACTCTTGAGATTATTTTGAAGACAAAGCAGCATTTTAATTTAAATTATTAATTAACATCTTGCAACTCTGTTCCAATGTCTGAGGTGTGTGGTAGAGCCCAGTTATGTTTGCTCTGACTGCTGCTTTCACTTAATCTCTTGGAATCTTCTTCAAAATATTGGGAATTGATGATCTAAGGAAACCAGTTTAGCATTAACAGCAGAAAGAATAAATTATGATTAGGTAAACATAAACAGAACATAGACTTCTCTGCAGCAGTGGCTGCTGTGCCTGCCTACCAATTTGCAATAAATTTTTCAGTAATATCCCTGGGCGTTTTTGCAATTTTCCTGATATACACCTGATGTGGGCTGTGCCCCTGAGCCTGCTGGGCAGTGCTTGTGTCACTTCCAACGCATTCCACGTGTTTTTCCTGCTAACATCAGCTCAAAAGGGAATTCTGAGAGCATTCCCAGGTCCCACTGATCTGCACCCAGGTGGCAAAGCCAGCAACAAACCCAGGAGAAAAAGGACTGCAGCTTGTCCAGAAGGAAGGAATAATGCAAGCCCTTCCCATGGACTCCATTTCAGCAGGACATGAGGTATATTACAAATTATTCAATGTTCATTCCTCTAAAAATAAGGAATGGAATTTTGATGGTGCAAAACCCCCCTGAATGATTTATATTCTGTGTATATGGTACAAACAGAATGGTTGCCAGCTGCATTATTGATTTTATACCTAGCACAGGATCATGGAATTGTTTAGGGACCTTGGAGATCATCTCGTTCAACCCCCCCTCCATGGGCACAGCAAAGGGAAAACTTCATGGAAGCCTCTCAGGAAAAGCAAAAGAGAAAACTACAGAAAAACAACTGCACTGGAAGAAAGGATCTATTCTGAAAGGGCACAGAGTTGGGAGCATGATTTCCATGGAGTCTCAATTTAATCTTTAATCTATTTTCACTTTCTGTGGTCTACTTCCATTCCTTTTGCTTAGAACCCCAGATATTTCAGTAGTTTCTGTTTCCCAACATCAAGGAAAAAAAAATTCTATAATTTGACTTTAAAGTTCAGGTAAATTTGTGTTTCAATCATCAATATGTTTCAATCACAGGGAAAAACTTTATTTATTCCCAGGCCAAAAGGAGCACAGGGTGCACTCAAGAGTAAATTAGAGTTCCATAAAATGGGCTCCATATTCAGCTCTGCAGGACCCTATTGATCATAGCCAATAAATGACCATTAACTGTCTCCAATTAATTCTTTGATGCAGCAAAAGTAAGTATTCTTGTCACCACAAGAGAAGAATTCCCCTGCACCCCTCCATCTAAAGAGCAAAGCACAAAAGTCTGGCCACAAATTATATTTGAAGAAGAAAAGGAAAACATCTACTTCCAACAGAGAGGAATTTCTATTTTTTGTTTAAAAGATTATTCACCAAATTTCTGTTACAAGTACTGATACAGCCCAGTATGCCCAGTAATAAAATTATTCTTATAGAACAGAATTTTTAAAAAATATTTAAAATACTCAGCTATATATAATCAAAGTGAAAGTATACAAAATTAAGATTTTTTTTTCAAACTATTTAAAAAAGCTTTAAAAAAGTCAAAGTTGAGATTCCATTCATCAGCCAAAATTTCTGAGGTTTCTGCTTTAATAAGGTCTGTGAATGCCACCACCCTGAGAGTTTTAAAAAGCCACCAGACTCCAGTTCAAATTAACGTAAACCTTGATCCAGCTGTGCCTCAGCACGGCCAAGCTGGGCTCATGTCAATCAGTGCTACAAACCAAAAACTTCATGGACCCTTCCCAGCACAGAACATGGCAGAGAAGTTCAGTGTAAAGAATCAAATTAGGTAATTCACACTATTGAATAGTATCGAACATTCCTCTTCAACATTGTGCAGTCACCTGGCATTACCCAGGACAGGGAGATGGATTGGAGAGCAGAGACAACCACCAGTGGTTTATTTCTGATGTTAAGAAATAAGTTTAAATAGTCAGAAGAAAAGAAACACTGGAAATGGAACGACCTTCAGTATTTGGTGTTAAATAATATTAAGTGACAAACTCAGTACTTATCATTCTTTTTTTCCTGCTCTAATACCAGCGTGACTGACATTTTTCCATTTCCATAGCGTCAAGTCTGTAATGCTTAAAATATCTCGTGAAATACAACGCTCAACTTTGTCAACTCCTGAGTTATCAGCATACAGGGAAAATAATACCTGTGTCATCAGCAACCTTGTGTGTCACCCAAGGGTAAAACATCCAGCATTCTTCCTTTTCTCCACTTGCTTGATAAATTAAAAAAGGCAGGCACTGCTCATCAGTTTCCCAGAATTATTTCTCTCACCTCTATGGACTTGCTCAAGAGTGAGAACGAGTCTGACATTTGTGTGCTGCAAACCAACCTGTCCCCAGCTGGATCCACTGGGACATCTCTTGCTCCTGGAACACATTACAGGCACAGACTGGCACCATTTGTTTTTTCATAGCAGAGTAAAAAAGATTCCTTTGGTAACTAACAGATAATTCCATCCACTTTTCCCTGAAAAAAAAAGAGTGAGACTGCCATCCCTGTTAAAGGCTGCTTTCCTAGGCCTCAGCAATTCCCTCTAAGTGCTTTATGCTGAATTTTCCCTCACCTTTTGTTAGAGGATGCAAATGGCTGAGACAACAGGAGGAGAGGGGAAAAAAATTAAAAGAAAATTAAAAGAAAAATATTACTTTCCTCCTCAAAATTATCATTTCATGCAGCGGGAGAGGCCCATGGGAGGCTCGTGAAGCAATGTTGTTCCACAGCTCATCCTGGAACACAGACCTGTGGTGCCACACAGCCTCAGCCTGCAACTCAAACCTAAACTGCTCTGGGGCAGGGTTAGCTGGAATATTGGGAAGAATTTCTTCCTAGAAAGGACAATACAATGTTGGAATGAACTGTCCAGGGAGGTTTGGAGTGCCCATCCCTGGAGGTGTCCCAGGAAGGCCTGGACATGGCACTCAGTGCTCTGGGCTGGGGACAAGGTGGGCATTTGGCACTGCTGGGACTCCATGGTCTCCAAGGTTTTTCTAATTTAAATGATTCTGTGATCCTGGAACACAGCCAGAAGCCTGAAGATTGAAAATTCGGTCTCTTATATGCAAACAGGATTTGGTCCTCAGAAGGGCTGGGTACACTGAACTCCTGGAGACTTCAAATCACAGATAACTGAGGCCAGCTGCCACCGCCACGGCCGCCTTCATCATCATCATCATCATCATCATCATCTTCTTCTTCTTCTTCTTCTTCTTCTTCTTCCTCTTCCTCTTCTTCTTTGCACTACTATTCACTACAATTTGCCATACAACAACAAATAAACTGTCCAACCTAATACCAGTGGAAGAACTGCTCCTAAACCTGTTTTAAAACTGTCTTAATGTCTGTGAAAAGCATTTAAAAACTAAAAAGCCTAAAACCACTCTCTTCCTTTGAGTCGCCAATCCCCCATGAACACCCTCAACCTCTTCTCCTCCCCGTGTACCTCAGACTGTGTCCTCTATTCAGAGCAGAAAATTACGTATGGGAAGGAAGTCTCATGCAGCTTAAATTATGACCAATATGATTCCATTTTTCCCTCATTCCCTTTCCACCAAGTGTAGATGGAAGTGTGTCCTAAAGGCACACATCCATCAGGAAAAATAATTACTTGTGCTGTTCACAGGTGTTGGGCACAGCTACCTCCACTGAGAAGTGTTATTTCTGCCTAACAAAGGAAGGTGAAAACACATCCCCAGCACAAGCATCCTCTCAGAGGCTGCCTCTGAACACCTGAACATTATCAAACCTGTGTGGTACAGTCATCTTGGGAACAACCTGGGGCCACTGAGATGAAAGAAGCTAATGTGACAGTGCTCGTTTCACCACACCCAAAAATGCATTTTAGGAAGATTGGTAGGAAAAGGAGCACCTTGAAACATCATGGGAGAAATTAAATACTCCTCTCCTAGCAGCATTAGGTAAATAATAATGAAAGCTGAATATCAAAGTAATTATTACTACTAAAATTAAAAACGAGTAGAAAAGTAACAAGTCTGTTTCAAAGGCCCAGGTGTTACAATTTTTCCTTACTGAATTCAGACTGCTTTAATTTGTGTTAGCTGACAACCTAACACAGCTTTAATGCTTGTAGTGCATTGGAAAAGATTTTTGCAACATGTACCAAAAAAAAAAAAAAAAAACCTATCCAGACTCCAGGCATGCTCACATCAACAGAAGTGGCTTTATTCCAGAACAGCTTTTCAGTGCTTAATCAGAAATCTGCAAAATTTTATGAACAAAACATTTTACAAGACATCTGTATTTAGAAAGTGGTTTTCCAGCTTTTACACAAGTTCTTTCTACTGCATGATTTCATTTCATTAGACCCACAGAATGGTTTTGGTTGAGATCATCTCATTCCAGCCCTGCCACCGACTTCCACTAGACCAGGGTGCTCAGATACCCATCTTTGACAGCTCAGGTTCCCACTTTTTAAATAAGCTATCTATAATTTCACAACATAAATGTAAGTTAGAAAGGGTTTTTATAAAGACTTTTCACAGAACAAGGTCCCCCATATGACACACTGCAATGCACATCTCTTCTGTTTATTGCTTCCAGCCCAGCAAGGGGAGATTTTCTAAGAGGAAAGGTGACAAATTGCCAGTGAAAGCCTAAGATAAACTTTTCAGGAATTCCTTACAAAAACAATTAAAAAAAGCTTTTCAAGTAGATGGAAAGATGTCAAAGTTCATAAAAGGTTCATCACAAAGCCAGCTGAGAACAGGAAAACAAATTGTAGACAAAAGGAATCCCAAAGGAAATGTGAACTAAATTCTCTGTCCCATGGCTAAGCAGCTGTCTGTCCTCACCAGGTGAAATTTCAGTTCCATTTTAAGTGTGACAGGTAAAGGAGGAGTGAACGCACATTAAATGGAATAGTAACACCTAAGCCTGGCCTGCAGCTTTTGGCTCCACCAACTAAAGAGCCAAAAGCATTGGCCAAGGTCAGGGTGGGTGCAGACAGCAGCTCCTCCCCTGTGTGCAGGAGCACAGCACCCCTGACACTCTGCAGGCACCAAAAACTGGGAAAAACAAGGAGAATCTTTAGAGCCTCAGCCCTGCTGAGCCCCAAAGCCTCCCAAAGCTTCTGTGGCCCAGCAGCTGTGCAGGACGTTTATCTCATTGCAATGAGTCTCATGGGAGCACGTTTAATTTCAGTCCCTGAAGTTAACACCATTAGAAGATGCATTTCCTTGATGATTAAAAATTAACCACAAAAGTATTTCAAAGCTTTTGAAATAACTCCAAACTAATGAAGGACTAATTGCTTCACTACATGTCTTCATATAATAATGCATAAAAAATTGGTGTCAACTGTCTTATGTCAACTCCTGCATCAGTTAATTACATGTTTGCCACCAGTCATCCACAGTCACAATTACAACAGGAGAATATTGTTATAATTAGTTTTCTGGTTTAGAGCAAGAGACAACTTGCTCTAAAGAAAGAAGTGTCAAAACTTAGTTGACTTTTTTTTTTTTTGCTAAGTTGCCACAGTGATTAGCACCATTTTAGGAATCAGCCCCATGGGCAGCTGGCTGATGGGAATTAAATCTCTGAGCCTTGATTCACCTTTAGAAAACTCTGGGACTTTGCAAATGTAAGTTCCCAAAGCTGAATCTTTTCCCTCTGAATTTTTGAAGTATCATGAGCAACATCCAGTTATTTATCAGATTAAATACACTGAAATTTCTTGTGGCAAAAAAACACATGAAATTAGTAGGCAACCACTGCCTCTGTTATCGTGGAAATAAAGACCAAGTAGGATTGGAGAGGAGGAACATTCGTCCCCCTGACTGATGGGGGAAAATCTGCATATCAGAAGTTTGAAATCAGATTAGCAACTGCCCAAATGTCATTTGAGCCCTAAATTGTGAATAAATTCCATGAGAACAGCTCCACTGAATTCCCTGAGTTTCTTACAAAAAGAATTAGCATGATTTTAAAAGCTGGTTTGCTTTGTTGGGTTTGGGTTATCTTTTTTAAACCAAGTATGAATACATCACAGCATCTCTATCTCAGAAGCTTCCCAAATACAAATAAGCAATTTCGAGGATGATTTAAAAAAAAAAAAAAAAAAAAAAAAAAAAAAAAAAGTCTTTTCAACTAGAGCTGCTGCTCTCTGGCTCCAAACTGAAGTTTGCTGCTCCAGCAAGGCTGGAAGTCAGACCCAGCTGACATTAAACAGGTAGAGAGAGACAGAGAGAACACCAGGAGCTATTCCAGAGTCAAGCGATAAGGCAAGGCAGTATCTTGGACTTTGAAGCATTCTCTCTCAGCCTTCCAGAGAATTAAATCCTTGCAACAAAACAGAACAAAATATATACAAAACAGAAAAATCACCACCACCACAATAAATGCATGCATATCTAAAAATGCAGATGTTTATCTATGGGGCCAAACCTATTTTTCTCAGAAATATCTTACTCTAAAATTGTTTCTGCAAGGAGACAGTCGGGACCAAAACTGAGGAGAATGTAATTTTGATATGAATGCAACTAGAAACTGGATATCAAATATCTCCTGACATAATAATTTCTGTATTTTTAAACATAACAGCTTATATTTATTTTTGGTTCCCCAAAAGAGAGTACTAAAGTTAAAAGACAAGCATGATTCCACACAAGAACAGCATTTTACTGGTAAAGCCAACTTAGGAGTTGTTCGGGTCCCTCAAACAAACATTTCTGCCTTTGTTATATTGAAATACAACTGCCAGACAGAATTTCTGAACTAAACCTTGGCAGTTACCTTAAATAAGTAAGTAAGTAAATAAATAAATGTCCACCTTCATGGCAGTCTCCTCCCTCACCCCAAAAATCACCTGGAAAAACAAAATGGAAGAGAACCGAGGACAGCAGGTCCTGGGACTCCAGGAGCCTTGAGCCCAGACAGATGCAGGATCTGTGAGATAAACAAACAAGGCAGGCTCTGGTGCCCACACTCTGGAGCACAAACCCTTCTCTGTGTCCAGCCCAGCTCTGACCCCTCTGCAGGGGGATGCGACTGCAGGACCATCCTGACCTCGGCCATGGACCAGGCCAGTTCCTTTCACTGTGCCAGGAGTGCAGCCAGTGCACACCCAGCAGGGCAGCCCAGCCCAGCTCTGCTGAACCAGGTCTAATCAAAGCCCTCCTACCAGCTCTGAGCACAGCCTGCCACACGGGGGCTGAGCTGGGCACAAGGACACCCCAGCAGGGAACAGTCACAGGAGCATCTCTCACTTCATAAGCAATTTTTGCCTCCTAAGAGATTTTACAGAGTTGCTCTTCAGACCTCTGGAGAGTGAATCCTATCCAAACTGCCATGGAATTCCCTGGAGTGAAGATGAAACACGATGGGCATGAAAAGGATTGACAAAGTGCATCAGTGCAGTTGGCAGCAGGGCTGTGCAGGGCAGGACCCTGCTGTGTTGGTGCTTCCCCCACGGGGCTGAGCTGGGGCTCGGCCTGTCCTGGCTGAGACGGGCTGGGAAGGACAGCCCAGCCTGCTCCGAGGGACACCCACATTACTGATACCAGTGTCCACACAAACACAGCCCTTTCCCCAGGTTTACATGACAGCCCTGCTCTCTGCAGCCAGGACGTGACTCTTTGGTGCAGCAATGGGAACCCCTCTGTCCCTGCACACACCCCAGACACCTCAACAGAGAAGGGGACAAGCATCACCAAGCAGAGCTCGTCTCACATTTTAAGCCATCCCAAACTGAAATCAATTTGCCATTTGACACCAGAACCTTGTGGGTGCCGGTTTCATTGGACTGCAGGACACCCAGATCATTCTAACACAGGATGTCATTTCACCACCACCTGAAGCACACAAGCTGCTCAGAGGCCATTTCTTGATGAAAATTAATTTGAAACTTACAAAAAGGCTGGAAAAAAAATCATCATAGTGTGGGGAATGTCAGAACCAGGCCAGGGGAAATCCCTGGTGTAAGCAACTGAGCACACAACAACTTTAGACACTTGCATCCCTCAGACCTCTTGGTCATTGTCTAACACATTATTGTTGAAGTAAGGCTTCAGAATCAGAAACATGGTTAGAAAGTTGTTTAAAGTGCTTCTCTCAACCTTCCCTGATGTTTTAAAAAGTTTCTCTGAAGAAAACAGTTTAAAAAATCATGAAGAAGCTTTAAACACTAACCGTTGTCTCTATTTAGAGTTACAAATTATTCATTTTACCTTCGAAACTGTACATTCACTGTGAAGGTGCAGTACATAAATCACTAAGAAATATGCTCTTACTCTGCAAGGTTGAAATTCAGTCATTTGAATCACTTTTAGGAAAAAAATCACGCTTTTTTTGTTGTTAGTAAGGCCCCCCCAAAAATGTCATTAAAATTTGCATGTAAAAATCCATAGCCTTGGCTGGGATTTGTGCTTGTCACGGAGCACTGGGGATGTTAATTCCTCAAGGGAGCAGGAGCAATTCTGCTTTTGGTTCTGCCTTTGAGGATGGGACAGTCCAGAATGGAATTTCACACAAAATACATTGATAACAATTCTCTCTTGGAAGGATCTAAACAGAGGAAACTTCTTGGATAAAAACCTCTGATGACTGATGTTGCAACACTAAAGCTGAGGAGAGTTTTGACATCTTCATTTATGAACCCAAAATCAGATGATTTTGTTTTACTCCCTTTTTTGTATTTCATTTTCTTTTTTAGCATGCAAGTCATAGAAGTTGTGCCAACAAGAACAGTCAAAAGAGTGTTCTGAACCAGTACTGGCTCTACAGAGAGCCCTGGAAAATGCAGATATATTGGATTTTATAAGCTGAGACTCTAAATTGGTTTTATAAGCTGAGAATATATAATTGAGGGGGGGAGAACAGAAAAATGAATGTCTTTTCTCACTGCTTGACAAGTTAAGAACCTTGTGCCACCACAGCCAAAAAGCCAGAGATTAATCAATCTTTAAAAACTCAAAAAACCTCAAAAGTCGCTGTGGGTCAGGGCAGCAGTAGGTCCAAGGGAGCTCAGCTCCACAGGCTCGGGGTGATTTTCAGCCCTGTGCCATCCACTGCTGCTCAGCCAGGGTGGCAAAGTGCAAGTGGAATGGTTTCCAGTGCCTCCCAGTGCATCCCCAGTTGCTGCTGTGGGAAAGCCAAATCCTGAGCAGAATGAACATCAAAGCTTTTACTGTGCAGCCTGTGCAATAAACCACCTTGAACTGACATCCAGCATTTCCACCAGCAAAACTTCCTGGGATTGCAGGGCCTTACTCCATCTGCTAGTACTCAGTAACTTGAATTTGACTTGAATTTAATACTATCTCTGAATGAAGAAAGAGAGAAACAAATACCCACACAGAGATTTAATAAATTAAGCTGGAAACACACCCAAAAATAATGCAGTTCACAGAAGCATGAGGGGAAAAAAAAGTGAAAATACATTTATCATTTAATATCATGTATAACAACAATGGGATGGAGTTGTGTAAAAATTGATCTAAGATGGATCATTCAACTACCTAGCTTAAAAATCCTAATAGTCAATAAATACAATAGTTGTCCTAACTCCTCTGCTTTTAATTAGTAAGTCCTTTCAAGTCAACATCACCAAACAGGCAATAGAATTTCCTGTGTATTTCCTCTGAGAACAGTTTCAAAGAGCTGTTTATTGCGAAAGAACAATTTGGTGACTAGAGATCAAAATATACAACAAAATTTAAAATTGTGATTAGGTAAAACTTAAATATACACCATTTTAAAGGTCATCTTTCCCCCACCAAAAAAGCAGGAGCACCCTAAAAAAACAAGCCTGCACTATATTTTGTGTTTGTTTATTTATATATCTGACTGCATTTTGGGGTTTTTCCCCCCAAGAAACATCTTCCTGATACTTGGAATTATCATTTACAAGTCCCTGGTGCCCAGGTATAGAATGTCAAAAAGCTGCTGCAAATATTAAATGCTAATTTTCATGCCCTCCTATCAAAACTAAAATTTTTGTCAGTAAATATATCAAGTTTTATCAGTCCAGTCCTGGTCCTGTTTTGCAGAAGAGGAGTTACTGGCCAAATGCTCATCCTCCTGAATTCATTAAGGGTTTGGAGGTTGACTGCAGTGGAAACAAGGGGTCATCATTTCTTTACTCCAGTTTTACTGATAGTCTTTGCATACACAGGACTTATCTTGTATTCCAAATTTTCAACTCCTCCAGTGCTCAGGACAGTTCATTCAAGGTACATGAACCCAGTACCACATATTCTACCAAGTTTTGGCTTGATCCTCTGCAATAAGATGCTCAATTCCTTATGGGAACAAGGTTCTTTTGCATCATAATTTAAAGAGCTGCAGGGCCCCGTTGTGAGCTCAATCCTCTGTGTGCCCACAGTGAGGTCCTGGCACTTCCTGCAGCAGGAAAATAACCCAAAAACCAGCACACAACTGCAGCTCTGCATCATTCCCCATTCCAGTAATTAAACCTCATCCTGCCCCTCAATAAACAAATAACGAACTGCAGAGAACTTTAATGTGAAATTAAAAAGTAAAGAGAACACTACCTTAAGGGACATTTCCTCATATACATTTAAGGTTACTGTGAGACCAGACACGGGTGGCACCAGGACAATCCCATTTTATTTGACTAACAAATTCTCCTTTTAACAGCAAGGCATTTTTGCTTCCAGCAGAGACACATTTAAGAAAGTCTCGATGTGACATAGCTGTGGCCCTCAGGTGCAATTCCTTAACCTTTATGAACTGCAAGATGTGAAGCTAGGATTGCTATTCTGCAATTAAAATAATTGTAAAATAGCGTGTGTGCACAAAGAAGTGACTCAAGGTTACAAGGGCAAGCTAAGATTTTTTAATTCTTAACCTTTAAGACCTAACTTTCAAATAACTTGTAAGGCTGCAAAGCAGTTTTTTAACCTTGATAATACGAAGAAAAAAGACTTTTCCTAATATGTATTTAGAGTTGGCAAAATACCTATATCCAAGCTTATCTCCTACAGCTCTGATTGGGGACAAGATGCTGTATGTTATTTGAGGGCTGCTGTATCCTGCAGATAAGTGTTGGTAAAAGGGAGCAGATCCAGCTCCAGGTGCCAGCTGAATTTGAGGGCTCTAGAGCACAGTGCCCAGAAGAGCTGGGACATGTTGTGTTGACAAGTGTCAGACATTGATTCACCGCGGCTGCTGATTGAAAGGGCACCACACCTAGTGAACTGCTGCCTCATTTCTAAACTTTGGGTTTCCAGAACTTCTGCTTCTTCCAAGCATTTCATACCCTCTCCTACGAATGAAAAAGAGAGGCCTTAGGCTTGGCAAGAGGCAGCAATAATGAGGACAAGCTGTGACTCCTGTTGTATGCTGCTTTTCTCCACTGAATTCCCACTCACAGGCGGCACTTGGGGAATGGCAAAGGAGCTGCTGCTTGTGCTCCTGCACAGCTGGAACGGACAGGGGCACCACGGGTATCCCACACAGCTGAGTTTGGGGTTAAACAGAGCCAGGAAGAGGGTCTGTGATGTTTACTCCCTCTCAGTAAAGGAAAAGAGCACAATTTTAATTCCCAGTCTGAAATAGCTGAGTGAGGTGGAACATTCAAGAGCAGAGCAGGGCTCGGACTCTCCTCAGCCACACATTCTCATCTCCTTCTCTGAGGCTGTGCTGGGGCAAACAGCACACTCAGAGACCCAGGATGGGAATGATCCAGCAGAAAATAACCCAGCAAAAAACATAACCAGTCAGGCACCTCCCTGATTTGTACAACAGCACTCCTTCCACTACAAACAAGGGCAGAAGGCAGAGACACTGTGAGAAAGAAGGGAGAGCAGGGCCATGGCTCTGAAGCCAGAACTTCCAGCAGGAGTTATTTTACTCAGAGGATCTGGTAATCGTGTCTGGAAACATTATATTTCCATAACATTCCTTACAGAATATCATTTTGATGGATGTTTCTCATGATGACCCAGGGACAAATTCCTGTTTTGCAAGTTTCACCCGTGCTTTTAGACCTCACATGGTTATATTCAAACCTAAATATCTGAGAACAGTCAGAAACCAAGCACACCATCTCAAACAAAATCTTGTTAGGAGACCTTTCCCACTTTAACATCTTAACCCACTTAACATCAAGAAATGTATTTTTTTTATAAAATATATATTTTTTTATAAAATGTTTTGAGGTTATATATATATATACAAATATATACATATGTATCACTGCATAAACCATAAAGGAGTTTTAGGAATTGTCATCTTACCATCCTAGAGGTGTGGAAGTTAACGCAATTTCTTAATTCCCCTCTCAGACATAACTTTTGGAAGTACCTTTTTTGGCAGTTCTAACCTTGCTCAGGGTGTCTGCTGGCAGCCCTTGAGCAGGTCACTCCAGGATTACAGTGCTGGCATTTCCAGCAGTGCAAACAAATGGCATCAAGGGCTGCTCTCCCTTCCCTTATCTCCAAATAGAGATAAGGGCTCAGGCACTCCTCGTTCCACAGGCCCGTGGAGTCTGCTCAAGGTAAATCTGCCTTCAGCTGCCATAGCTCCGTGCTCTGGGTCTGGCTTTGTGGGGCTTTCACTGCTGCAGCTGTCACATCAGACAGTTCAGTGTGCCTGGTGGATGTGCCCTCCTGAAAAGGTACAAACACGGCTGGGCTCATCTAATCTCATTTTTCCTCCTTATGCTGCTCAGAACTGACACTCTGGATGTGTTTCCTTCCAACACTTCAGGGGAGCGAGAACTCCACAGTGGGTCTGAGAGGTTCAAGATAAGTTCATTAAGCCAATTTGTTAATCATCTCCATGAACTGTGCTCTCATTTCTTATGAGGATTTGTGCAATAGATTTTATAAAACCTTAATGAAAATCTAATTAGAGCTAAAAGTCTTGGAAAGATTTCATTTTTTTTTCTTTCTCTTCCTCCTATTTTTTCTTCCCTTTTAATTATGAATTGGAGGAATGGACAAAAAGGGACAGTAAAGGATGGGACAGTAACAAAGAACACTGCAGATGAAGCTTCAAACTTTCAGCATTTTTCTTTCATATTCAACTGTGCCGACAGCAGGGAAGTTGATAAAATTCCTGCTGTTTCTCTGCACTGATATTGCACTGCAGGAATGGCTGTGATGGGAGATACTCACACAAGAGTCACAGCATCAGACTCTCACAGCTCTTCTTCAAACAGTTCAGTGTTCCACTCAATGAACTCACTGAATAAATAAAAATGTCACTTTTCAAAGATGCATTTCAAGGATGCCACTCCACAGCTCGCTCTGACCTCAACAGCTGAGGATCAGTCCCTTTCAACACCATCTTAGCCATCCCCCCTTTCCTCCACCCACAAACTCTGCACCAGGCTTTAGGGGGGATATCCAAACATGCAAACACAGCCTGAGGATCCTAAACTCACTGCTGTGGGACATACATCATATAAATCACCAAACTGGGCAAGCTGGGCTAGTGGAAGGTGTCCCTCCCAAGGCAGGGCTGGGAACAAGATGACTTTAAGATCTCTCCTGACCCAAACCATTCTGTGATTCTATTTGAACAGGTGATTCTATATAGTGGAAAGAGACAAAGCTGCTGATTTCACCTCAAGAAAAAAGAATCAGTGACAAATCGAGTCTTTAGACATTGATTTTACAAAACACCAGTATTTTGCAACTGATTTAAACATCAGCTCACAATATGATTCACTAATGCACATATGTATGCCAGGAGATAAAATTACTTCAAATATTTGCAGATTTCATGTAAATATGGAGAGGAAATGGGTTCTAGATAACATAATTCTATGCGTCATCATACCCAAAAATAGAAGGACAAAGTAACTTTTTTCTAACTCTTTCCTCTTTCCCTTCATACTTTTATTTCTAAACATGCAAACATAAAGACTCTTTAAGAACACAAATTGATTTGGGACTTTGGGGGCTATTTTTTTCTCTTTCCCCTGCCCCTCAAGTACATATGTGTGATCCAGAGTTTTGTCACTTGTTTTATTTTCTTTGGAAGGTTTTCTCCCCACCTCCATGCTGAAAAATCCAGGTTTTCAACAAGTTTTTATGACTAAGAAGCTACAAAGTAGAGTATACAAAATATCCAAACATACATTTAGAATACAAATACGGCAACCTTATTATTGCTTATTATTAAGTATAAGAAACTAGAGAGAAAACTGCCAGGATTTATACCTCCCCTAAACAGTATGCAAGATGTCAAAGACCCTTTAGGGACCAAAATAAAGCAATCAATTTGTCCTATGATTCAATAGAAACAAAAGACAAATAGTTTCAGCTGAAAGGAAAAAACAAATGCACCGACAGGGAACCAAATCCTGAGGTCTTTGTTCAGTCTTAATCTGGCAACTCCCACTGAGATCCACTGACTTTACTGAGAGATGTGAGGAGTTTAAACTGAAAAAGGCTGGGAGAATTTCCTTGTGAACACATTCCAAACAGGAGCACCACACACACAGAACTGGATGTTAGGCAGGATAATGCACTGAGTGCAAGCCAGCAATGAAACCCTGGCACATTAAAAGTGATGCTATTGAGGTCACAGCACTGAGTATGTCAAATAAGCACAATTACCTGAGTCCCATTAGATCACAGCCTGTGCTTGGGAGCAGCAGGCCTGGGAGAAGGACAGATCCAGGGATCTCCGAGAAAAGCATCTCAGATGATAAAGGCTCTGGAAAATAAAAACTGCTCTGAGAAAACATATGTTAAGGAAACTTTACAGAGACTCTAAATGGGAAAAAGTATGGAAGTTACTACAACAAAGCTGTCAGGATTCAGCTTGATAAAAAATTATTTTCTAAGCCACTTCCATCGCAAAAAATCACTCATGCCATGCAGGAAAATATAGTAATATATATAAAACATATTAAAATATTCATCTACTGCCCAAAGTATCACAGTTCAGTTGTAAACTTGTAAGACTAGTTGGTGTTTATCTGTCCTGTCCCATCCAGTCCACCAATTATTTGGATGGAGAAACACAGCATTTTTCTGGTAATAATCCTACAGAATACCAAGTGTACTAGACTGGAGCTTACTAACCACCCTCCACTTTAAAATCATAGAACCATTTAGGTGGCAAAACACCAGCCAAGACCATTAAGTTCAACCATTAACCCAGCACTGCCAAGGCCACCACTAAACCATGTCCCCAAGTGCCACATCCACATCTTTAACCCCTCCAGGGATGGAGACTCCACCCATCCCTGGACAGCTGTGCCAGGCTGGAGAACTCTTTCTGTGAGGAAATTGTTCCTAATATCCAACCTCAGCCTCTCCTCCTGTCCCTGTTCCCTGGGAGCAGAGCTGACCCTCCCGGCTGTCCCCTCCTGTCAGGGAGTTGTGCAGAGCCATAAGGTCCCCCTGAGCCTCCTTTTCTCCAGGCTGAGCCCCTTTCTCAGCTCCCTCAGCCCCTCCTGAGGCTCCAGACCCTTCCCAGCTCCAGTTTCCTTCTCTCTGTTATGCCTTCCAGGTTTTTAAGATTTACAAAACCTCGGAAGTTTAAAACTCCTTCAAGCTTATTTTTCAATCTCAAGAATGAACACACCCTTCATGGCAGGACAATATTTGAGTGCTGGAAAAACAAAGCTTACATTTACCCTCAACAATTTTGGTGCATTTAACCCTTTAAAGCAGCAACTCAGGGCCATCCTAAATATCCATCAGCCCTGCCAGCTCCGAGCTGCAGCCCTGATAATTAAACACAGAAAAACAGAAGGGAGGGACCCAAGACAGACTAATTAGATCAGGAGCAGCATCCCACTGGCATGTCAATACTTTCCCTGGACTCTCTCAAAGATCTCTGCAGAGCTGCATTTGCACAATAAAGCAGAGAGAGGCTCCTTCCCAGGAATAAAGTGATGTGGATGAGCAATGAGGAAGCTTTCTAATGAGGTGAGAGGAGACAAACAGGACACTGAATCCAAACAAAAATCAGTCTGCATTAAGGCATACTTTTTAAGAGTCAGGGTAAGCAACCAGTGGAGCAAACTACCAAAAGAGATGACTAGAGGACTCCAAGACATGATTTCCTTCTTTTTTCCCCTCAAGTAGTGTTGCAAACTCACGTACAGATGTCCAGCAGGGCTCAACACAGTGATAACTTACAGATGAAGTAATGTAAGAAGTGATAATAAATTTTCCGCATCCTTCTGGCCTCACTACTTATTAACCTAAATTAAAAATATATTTGATGTTGTGCCACAGGTCTGGAAAAGTAGAGTCTTTGTGACATTGGCTGTGACCACACAGTCATACTGCTTTTTAGGTGCCCTTTCAACTGAATACAGGAACATAACTTGGTGTGGGAGGCAAATTGAGAACACTGCAATATGCATGGTAGGAATAAACAGCAGCTGTCTCCACACACACGCAGAGCCCAGCACCAAATTAGAGCCCCGGATCCCAGGCTGCCCCTCTCCCTGCTGGGAGCTGCTCCCTGTGCCTGGCAGAGGGACACGAGGAGGAACTGGAGGACACACTGCTGGCAGAGCACAAGCAAAACACTTCTGTCCCTAGGTATGGATGAGAAATTGTGTTATTTATACAGCAGTGATGACACAGAAGGCATTGTCATAAGGGGCTATTTTAGGATATGTGAAACCCCATCAAAACTTCTCAATGGCCAAACGTTGCTGCTTTACTGAGACTTGAGGGGCCGAAGTTGGTTACAGCCTTTCTCAGTGTTTCATAAAGTCTTCTCTGTTTTGTGTAGACTCTATTAGCACCTCCAGTGGGATTTTAACTATCAGTGCTAAATCTCTGTGCTTGTGGGGCAGCTGCTCACTCACCCAGCCAGGCAGGCCAAAGGCAGAGGGGCTGAGCACCTCTAAAACCTGTTCTGCTTTCCAGCCTGGGTTACACCAGGGCTGCTTCAGCCAAGAAGTGCCGAGCCCCAAAGCCCGGCCCTCTCTTAGTTACACGGGGCAGGGAGTGCAGCTCTGCCCGGTTCCTGCCTTGCCTCGAGCAGATGGCTGTGCTAGGAAAAGAGCAGAACAAATGGGTTTGTTTTCCTGACAGAGCTTTCCCTATCCCACACTGATGAGCACAGTCAGGAAAGGGCGTTCCGCCTCCCTCAGGCCGAACCGCTCTCCCCGGCCGTGCTGCTCCTCACTGCGGTTTGTAGGGGCGGCACGCAGAACGAAACACTCTGACTTGTCTTTTGGAGCAGTTTTGGGAGAAAGTCCAAGGATTTCTGTGACAGTATTTTACATTCACAAAGGTACAATTTAGAGGATCTGCATCTCAGTTTGTACCTAAGGTGTGACAGCTCAGAAGCCCACAGCCCATGTCCCCAAGTGACTGAGAGGCAGAATAAGAAGTCCCAATTTTAAACTTGAAAAATACACTCATAAAGGGAAATCTGTGTTTAAAACGTCCCCATAATCCTGTTCATACAGTGTTCAAGATTGGAATTAACTCCATTTTAAACTAAAGCTAACCCAGGCCTGATAGCTGGGATCAGCCCTGGAGTACACGTCTTTTGAAACTATCATCTCCTTTTCAGTAAAGACCTTTGCCAAAAAAAAAAAAACAGGTGTTATAAATTTCCTGGGGATGCAAATTAGCAGTTTCACAGCTCCTTTAACATTTCAAGTGCAAAACCAAAGGCTTGGATCCAAGGAAATATATATTTCATTATTTTTTTAATCACCAAATCAAAACTTTACCGATTATTATCTGTAAACATTTTCCCTATAAAAAGCAGGAGTGTAACTAAATCAAGTCTTCTGATAAATCTTGCAAGATCAATAAGAAAAATCTCAATTATTAAGATTCTGAGATGCAGCTTAGATTTTTTTCTGTCTTTTGTAGCAGCACACATTTTAATTTTAAGAAACATCTTACTTATGTGCATTCATGTATCATGGATATTTTGTTTACACATTTTTCAGCCTGCTGCAAATTAGCAAAATATTCCTACACAGAGGACCCACACAGATCCAAACCAGACAGAAAAGTCAGTGAAAATGTGGGGAAAGTTTGACTTGCATTTTCTCCAGTCAAAAAATATTAATATCTAAAAATAAAAATGAGAATTATGTGCATTTATGCAAAAGTTTCACCGAGATTTCAGTAATTCGGCACTGGAAAGGCAAAGGGCCAAGTAATCAACATTTCTGCTGCTTGCCACTATTCCCAGAAGCAACATTACCAGTTGCTACTTGATTAAGTTATTTTAAAGATTACCAGATTACCTGCTGGTACAGTATCTGTCCATTATTCACAAGATATTTCAGGTAACACATGATGAATATTTCAGTAGCGTTTTGTTTTGTTTTGTGTATCAGCAGTTTCTTGGAAAGTTCTCTTGACAAATTTTAAATATTTGGTAGTGTAATGTGTCTGTGCTAGGTGCACCTTTAGAAAAAGCTTAGAAATAAACCTACTTAAAAAAAAATAAAAAAAAATAAAAACAGAATATACAAAAACAAACCAAACAAAAACAAACAAAAAGACCCACCACACAACAACACCACCAAAATCCAAACCAGTAACAACAACAAAACACACTCAAAAAAAAAGAAACAAAAAAAAACCAAAATAACCCCCCAAAAACAACCACATCAAAGAAACCAAACCCAAACCAATCACAGAATTAATCCCAAAAAAATCTTTTCAAAATTGTTTTCAATAGCAAGGAAACTGCTTGTTGTACTTCAGGAGCCCTAATCTCTGTAGGTCAGATGGAGTTTTCTGACAGTTTGAAATGAGCTTCTCAAACCTGATGAACTGGAAAACAATTTGCTGCAAATAGGGGAAAACACAGAAAGGAGCAATCCAGCTGAAAAAGGCATATCTCAAGCTAGAAATGCTGTGTAACTTTGTTTTTTTCTGTTATCAATATTTTATTGACTCAATGAAAATGCGTTGAAACAGCAGAAAGTGAGATGGGCCACAATGGTGAAAGGCAGCTGTTTGGACAATCACTGCCAATTTTAAAGCCTAATTTTCAGGTTGCAGTGAGTGGCAGCCTCACAGATGCAAGTTCTGCACGTGCTGGCTGCTCTCTGAAACCACTCAGGACGTGAGGAGCCCCTGCACAGGAAGGATCAGTCAGATCCAGGAGTTCACAGCACTATTACATTTTCAATTTCTGTCCAAGTACAAGTGTGTGATCCCATACTCTTTGCATTGAATCAAACCACAAGAAGGCAGATTAAATATAAATAACAAAGTATTTTAACACAGCTCTGAAGGAGGGCAAAAGGGTCTTGAAATATGTTGTTTTCAGTAGTTCCACCTGTCACTCAAAGCCCTGAGGAGAAAAGCAAAGCTCACATGAGGATGGTGCTGCAAGTACAGAGACACCAGTACAGCAGTTTCTCAGGTCTGCTAACAAAACCTGGCAGGAGGGCAGACAGAGAACACCTTTGAACTGCAAAATGCCATGGAAAGGTGAATAACCAGAGACATCTGGTTAGCAGCAGTCCTGGGGGTTCTCACATTACAATTCATGGTAGGTTCACTCTGCTGCTTGATGGATTTAGCAAATTTTGGTTCAGTAACATCTTCTTACTCCCATAACAAAATTAGGACATTGTTTTATTTAATGTACTTTTTTTTTTTTTTTTTTTTTTTTTTTTCAATTTTCAGACAGCTGTAGCAGTTTTCCAGCGGATAATTTTCTTTGCCAATGAATCAGAACTTGGGGTAGTGTTCAGTCTCTGCAGCAAAGGCTGCTCTGCTTTAACCAATGGGATCTGCTGCTCCAGCAGGGAATGTCCAGAACAAAGGGACAAACCTGCACAGTGTCTCTGGGCCACTTTGACCCAGCTGGAGGTGGGCCAAAGATCATCTCTGCACAATCCCTGGGATGCTCTGAAGCACATTTACTCTCAGACCTGTTCTCGTCATTGGTGAACCACCACTCTTCATGGAATCTCTTCTGAGCAGGAAGGACCCTCCTCACAACCCTCCCTGCCCCACTCAGGATCTCCTGGGAGCTCTGTGAAACC
Source organism: Zosterops lateralis (assembly GCF_965231275.1). Classification (NCBI taxonomy): domain Eukaryota; kingdom Metazoa; phylum Chordata; class Aves; order Passeriformes; family Zosteropidae; genus Zosterops; species Zosterops lateralis. Next base: position 20,511,901 of record NC_139772.1, on the reverse strand, counting down.
AGCTGCCCTTTTTCACTACAACATTGGTTAGAATTGCATCTGAACTTGTAATCCATAAAGAAAAAATAGACGTGAAAAATAAAGAAAGGGAAAAATTGGACAAAACAGAGACTACAAAAAGCAGGAGGTGCTCAGCACCCCATGTACAATCTAAAGGCTCTGTGTGGTTCCAAATTATGTTAACTAGGGTTGAACCCTGAGCAATCCTGTGACTAATCCCACATTAAAGAAACATAAGCACATAATAATTATTGACAGAATTTTTCTGAGAGAGATTTCAGGAGGTTGTGGGTTTGGGGGGTAAGGTCTGTGGTATTTAATTTTCACCAATTCCATTGTCAGGAACCCTTACACAATGGATAGTATACAATGTGTTATATTCTATAACAAAATTTTCCAAATATTTTTATTTTTAGGGCAGACATTACCAGCTTTGATAAGAAAGCAGCAGGAATGGGAGATGTTGGAATGCTGTGCCTATCCAGTAAGAAGCCCTTTCAGGACCAGACTTGAAAGGAGTTGAGGAAAGTTAATCAGTATCAGCAGATCTAAGAAGAAGAATTCTGCATGGATGGGAAAAAACACAGGTACACTTCAGTGCTAACACCTCTCTATTGGGGTTTTGGAGCAGCAAACCCACAGCAATGCAGCAGATAAAACATTGCAGACAGAGAACAAAGCTTAAAACTTCCTGAAGGGATTCTGGTGGACAGGAAGAATCTACACATCTGCTTTTGGGATCAACCTGCTCAAGGTGGTTCCTGTAGCCACTGTTGCAAACAGTGGGAAAATGTACAAATATACAAAACAATTGCTAATTCCTCCTTTTGCCTCCCCTTTCACAGCCCTCAGACTCTGCACTGCCTCTTCCCTCTGCACTGTGGATTTCCTTGGATCTCAGTTGCTGCCCTTCCCCTTTCCTAACCCCTCTCCCTTCTCCCCTCAGCACCCTCTGGCTTGTCCCTGTCCCCTCCCCTGACCTGCAGGGTCAGTGCTGCGCTCACCCCTTGCCTCTACCGCAGCCTCTTGCTGGGTGCTGACTCCCTGCAGGGGACAACTGATCCTCTTCAAAACCGGGATCCCAAAAGGCAAAAGGAAAACCAAACCCACTCCATTCCTAGACACGCTCTGGCTTGGTGGGGCCTGGCAGAAGACCTGCTGCTTGTACAAGACATTTCTGAGCAAATGTCACCTCACACAGGGGTCACTCCCACTCCCAGGACACGTTTCCCTGGTGAAGTGTAGCTGGAGCAGCACTGGCACCACAGCACTGCTCATAGAGGGTAAGATATTATGCATGAATAGCTGAGAAATTTATGAGATTTAAACCTGAGGTTGAAAAGCTACTGGTTGGTTCTGGGTGGTTGGTAGGCATGACAACTTCTTTTGTGATTAATTCTAACAATAACTTAGTTTTAGGATCCTCTGACATAAATGTCTTGGCTGCTACAATATTAAAAAGGAGATAAATCCCGGGAAATGTATTTGTTACTAAATCTTTTCCCTTTTTTAAAACATCTTTATAATATTGCCAGATGAAGATCTCAATTTGGAAAGCACTGACGTATCTGGAAAATCTGTCACTTTTTGTCAGGACACAGAAAAAGAAATTTATAATTCCTGAAACCATTTTTTGATAACCATGTACTGTATTTTCAGAAATTCTCCAGGTAGCACACATTAAGGCCAAAATTTTACAGCTGCTTCACAATGTCAGCAGAATTTCAAGAGGGAATTAGCTGCAGCCATCACAACTCGGGACCCTGCTCGTCAAGGACAGCTCTTGTGTGCTTGTGCCCAGTGCTCTCAGATGTAATTAAACAATTCAAAGCTGACCACATGGCTTTGACCCTCCTTAGAGACTCACGAGCCATAGAGAAACTACAGCTACAATGAATTCAAGGCAACTTATATCACAGGCAGCAGTGAGAGGAAACTTCAGTCCCAAAATAGACAAAGGATCGCTCTAGGTACTGCCTTACCTGTTTTCACCTTTCTGCCAGAGATTTTTCCTGGGTACCTCATCTTTAGAACCCCCAAGCACAGCTACGCCTTCCCTCCCGTAGTGTGCCAACACTGGAATTCAACTTTCAGATTTAAAAATAGGGCAAAACACCCCACACCGAGCACAAGAGAGAAGCAAAGGTTATCCCCTGGAAGCGCTGTGCAAACAGATACGAGTTTGCATCACTGGAGGCACAAATAAAACTCAATGGTTTAAGACAGAGTCTGGAGGCACAACCAGCACAGAGCAAAATATCTGAGAGCTTTGACATTCTCAAGCAGCAGAGACTCAACATTCCTAATTGTAGTTCTTGAAGTCCTGCTAGAGTCCAACTTGATGAAATCCCATGAAAATTGGGGAAGGGATGGTCCATAACTCCCACCCTGCAACAAGGAGTGAATGGCAGAAGTGATTACTGGCCTTAGATATTTCAAAGCACATCAGTGAGGCTTCCCAGAAGATATTGCAGACCAAGGTGACTAGCCAGCACTTTGTCCAGTTGTCCAAGCATTTATGGAATCACAATGCCAGCACCTCCCTTCCCAATGCTTTCCCAGTCTGCTGGACAACAGTAAAAAATCTAAAAACCCTACATACCTTAACAAAAGAGATGCTTCTAACAAACCCTGAATGCTACAACATTTTAGATGGTAATGATATCACATCTATCTGAATTGCTATTTGCTGCTCCACAGAGATAATAGGCCAAAGAGAGAGAATTGGATAAAAAAGAGAAATACATGTATAATTAATAGCTCAGAGCAATTTCTTATTCAGAGATGGTGAGTGCAGGGGAAGGTTTATTAGGAGAAATTATTGAGGCAGAAACACCACGATGATTGAGGAAATTTTGGTTTGCAACCCCTACTTTAGAGATAACAAGAAATTAAATAGGTAAGGAAAGGGTTTTTACACACATTTTCTTCTTCTCTGATCTATATCTCTTATGCAAAAATAAACAATGCTATAAAACTCAATATTTGTGTTTCTTAATGCATCAAGCGGTCAGTTGGTTTATTATAACAAAGCAGTTAATCAGATTTTAAGGAAAATTAAGTTTCTTTGTTTAGACTGCAGTAAGAGATAACTGAAGTGTGAACTGCTGACAAAACACGGACCAAGCCCTGCTCCTGTAAATGGTTTTTGCTGTTAAATTCAGACTCCAAATGAAATGGTCTCTTCCCTGTACAGACCAGGCTGGATGACCCAAAGGGGAAAGTGCAACCAAACTGTTGTTACCTCAAGTTCTGAACAGCTCCCCTTCTTCTCAGTTTAAATTGAAAGGGCAATATGGACTAAAATAAACAAGCATATTTATTTGATTTCAGTGCAACTACTGAACAGGATACTTTGAAATCATCTTCAGTCGTCTTTGGCTACAACATTCAAGTGAGTGAACAGCAAAACTCCAGAGCCAAAGTTTCACTGCTCAGAGTTTTTCTGAGGAGTGTGGGTGGGATCAGCTGCCAGTACACAAGAAAGACAGCAAGATAATAAAATTCCTTTTTTCCCCCCAAGATTAAATCCTTTTCTGAGACAGTAAGCAATAAGAAGAACTATTAAGCTGTTTAATTTAAAAGACTGGAAAGGAAAATAATGTGACTTTACTCCTTTGATTAAAATAAAAGCATAAAAACAAACAAAAAAAGCAACACGTTGACAATCTAACCAACCAAATAAAAAATAATTTAAAACAAACAAACAAAAACTAACAAACAAACCCCAAAAGCCAAACAGTAAGAGGTTTGTGCTAACCGTCCTATGATAAACACAAAGTATTGTAAGCTGACCCATAATCTGCAGGGGCAATGCTCTCCACCTTGTTTTGAATACTCTTAAGAGCTCTCAGATCTAAAGAATCTATTTCCTTTCCCTTTATGAATATAATTCAGTCTTTACATGTCTTTAATAGGATGAGAATTCACCAAAACACAGTAATTTAGTCACAAACAATTTTAATCTCTCTCAAACTCCGTGAGCAAGTTTATAACCATCACTGATCATTTTAGAATTCATTTGTTTTGTCATAACATGCAGGCAATAAATAATATTGAACTTTCAGAACATTTTCCTAATTAGAGCTGAAAAGAAAAACCATTGTAAAATCCTGTTACTGTAAAAGGAGAAGGAATACAATTAGTTTGTCCATAAATAAATGGCCCCACCCAATTCAGGGGCCAATAGTCCTGACACATTCTGGTTTTCACACTCCAGTGTATGGGTTTTTTTGCTGTGCTAAACTGTCTTTCAGCTCTACACTGATTTCTGGTCAAGCGCAGGTGTCTGGGTCAGAACCACTTCAGAGATGTAAAGAAAAACCCTCTCCATGGGGATCCTAGGGGTGCCCAAGACCCTCCACTATAGGCAGGAGGCGGATGGCTCAGAACACCTGATCCAGCTGAGAGTGGAATGGTTTTGACCCTTTAACTGGGAACTGAGGTAACACTGACAATCTCCAGCAGCCCTGAATTCCAGAATAGTTCTCACCTTTGGCCAGCCCGACTCAGAACTGCAGCTCCTTTCAGGTGAGAAACAAAGCTGAACACCCACGTGTTCATTATTTTCTGGCAAGTCCCTACATCACACCTGCCCAATAGTCAGGCATCCCTGAATGATGGTCCTACTGCAGGAAATGGTCCTTTCCTGATGAAGCAAATGGCAAATTGTTTAAATCCCATGACACCAGAGCAATCTGAGCCAGCACTGCTCACCTGCCAAGTACAAACCCCTGTTCTGAACTTCTAACCTGCTGCTTGAGGCACAGAGACATCTCAGTGAGTGTTGTGGTGTGGTTTTGGGTTTTACCAGTTTCTGTATGCACCTGTTCTTTGTTTTACAATGGTTTGTCCCATACCCCCATGTTAAACCCTTCTTGGTTTCCTCCAAGTGATTGTCAGATGCCAATCACAATTATGGGTCCTGTCCATCTCTTTACAGCCTTGCCCTGAAGTCTGGAAGATTCTAGTGAAGACGTCGAGTGATTGGCAGGGTCCCAGTTCTCCTCTCCCTTGATTTATTGATTTGTTCTATTGATTGTCATTTATGTTCAGGGTCACTCCTTCACCTTTTGGATTTGTTCCAAGCTGTCCCTTTCCCCTTTCTCCACCCCCATACTTAAGGTGCTGTACAGAGAGGAAAGCTAACTTTTGTGGGCTGACTCTCTGGGTGTGTACAAGTCCTGCATGGACTTAATATACCCCAGTTGTATTTCTCACAAGAGTCCTCCCTTATTCCTCTCCACTGTTCACGCTTCTGCCAAAGGCAGGAACCCACAGGATCGGGAACATATCACAGAATACAGAACCGTACCTTCACTGCAGCTCCAGTGCCATGGCTGGCCAGGCAATGCTGACAGGAGTCCCAAGACACACTAGACCACCTCAGGTGAGGAGGAGGAGGATGACTGGTGTAAGCACATCCCTCTGTCACCTCAGGAAATCCCTAGCTTGTGGCTTATTGCTGGGTACTGGAAGTGGTTGGATGAACAACTTTGTTAAGAGATCCTCTTTGAAAACAGGTTAGATCCACTGACCCCCTGCAGTGCTTGGAGTAGAGCTGGACTCAGTGTGCAGAAGGTAACACTGTCATGTCAGATGGTGACAGAACCTGACACCAAGGGTGGGCCGAGGGCAAGAACAGGATTAGCCCTGCAGAGGCACAGACAATCTAGGGGTCAGTAACAACTCATAACACAGCAAAAGTGTGGCCATGGATCCCTTGAGAAGATACACATTTCTACAAGTAAATAAAATGTACAGAGATGCTTGGCTATCCAAGCATTAAGCGTGTAAAATCCTAGTTATTCATTGAACAGGAGATTTTTACCTTATATGCAGAATAAGTTGTGTTCATCCATTTTTAATGCGGAACAGTCCTTGTACTCTTTCTATGTCCCACAGAGTGCTGGGGGCACTTTGCTCTACTCCTGGTAAAGGTCAATTAGTTAAAATTAGTCACAGTCACAGATCACAGTCACAGGCCTTTCTGAGTTGGAAGGGACTCACAAGGATCATTGAGTCCAGGGCTGAAGTAAATGGTCCACACAGGCTTGAACCCATCACCTTGGTGTCAGTAAGACCACACTCTAATTTTAATTTTTCTGTTTTTTTCTTTTATGCCTCTCTTGTAGGTTTTTTCTATTGTTTGTGGTTTTGGGTTTGTGGGATTTTTTTAAGGAATGGGTAAAATTTGACTTCCCATGGAAGGAGACAGTGAACCTTTGTGTGCAAGTAGATAAGGACAGATGGGTTACAGGGTCTGGATCTCACTCTCACCTATCACATAGAGGGAGTCAATCACCAGAAATCCTGTACCACAAAGCAGAGCCTTCACAGAGCCAAACAAAACTTTTCTTGCCTTCACTGACTTCTGACAGTTGCTCTTTCTCAGACACCAGATGAGTGGAGACACGGCACAGAAATGAAGCAGACAAAAACCTCAAAGATCAAGAACATTCCTACAGCTTGGTTGAGAGCCATCCATATGTACTTTTTACATTCTTGGCAGGATCCTTTTCTCAGAGTGCAAGCACTTCCACTTTGTCTTCTCAGGGTCTCCACATGTCACCTTCCTTCCCCTGGTTCTCAGCTCTCCATTACCCTCACAACTGCAGCTTAACTACAGCAGCAAGTTAATGAGTCAGCTGGGCTTCCACCACTGCCCAGAGCACAGTGTTGGACAGAAGGAACATTTTCAGTGCTGAACAAAATTTCCCCTCACAAAGAAGTGTAAATGCACCACTGCTCCTGCAAAGACAGTCCAAGTATCTGAACAACACAGTTACATCCTTCGTTTACCAAATGTTTAACTAAGAATAGCAGCACCTGTGCCCACTGTGCACATAATGTCCTTCCATTTCTAAGGAGAAAACAGGGAATACGTTAGTAGGTTGTAATTGTAGCCAAAGATTTATTTTGTGTAGGTGCATACTTACACCTTTGCCTTGAAGTTATTCTGAATTATGGTTTGATCTCAGGTCTGCAGGTATCAGATGTGGGGTCAGAAGAGAAGAAAAAAATGCTGCTTCCTTCTGTCCTATCCATTGTTCTTCAGTGTGAGGGGCACTGTGTTCTCTCTATGGCACCTGCAGTACTTCCCTTCACCAGAGCAGACCAGGGGTCTCAAACCTTAGCATAGAGCTAATGATGAGGTCTCATAGTTCCAATCTGCTCTGTAGAGAGACATTAGCCAAAACTCTGGTCGATTCTTTTCATAAAGAGCCAGTCTTTGGGCATGCCTTGTTTTTTTACATTTCCCAAGTCCTAAAAGGATAGAAATGTGTGTGAAAGTGTCTGGAGGAAAGCAAAACCAGCAGTTTAGACACTTAAAGAATTCATCAGTTTGGAAACCGAATCCTCCTACAAAGAGCTCAGCATGGAAATACCCATTTCCTTAGCTGAAAATTGCTTCTGACATCACCTTGCCCATCCCTAACTCTCACAGAACTCTGGTATTAGCAGCACAGCAGTTTAAATAATCATCTCTATACATGTGTATGCTTGCCTGAGCTCTGGATCATCCATCCCTTCTTTGCTGAAGCATAGGATGCATCAGTTGAGCAAGAAAACGCCTCTGGACTCTGCTCACAGCCTGGATGTGCTGGTGCATTTCCAGGCACAGTGTAGTTCTAAATCCAAATCTGGATCCTTTAAACACAAACCAACACCATGCTTTTGAACTGTCAACTGATTCAAATGCAGCTGCTGAAAATTTAATGTTGTAGGCAAGCTGTATCACAAAGTGGCTGGAGACCACTGGTCCTGAATTATTTGAAGCAGAGTGAATAATAGAAGAGGTTTCATATGGTTCCACCAGTTCAGCAGAGATCAAATGCCTATAAATGCAGCCCAATTTGCTCAAAGGCTGTTTCCTACCTGCCTGCTGGTGGAGACTGACCAACAGAGAGAACTGCCTCCCTGCAGAACTCACTCCTGCAGATACTCAATTTTAGCTTAAACCTCTTCAGTTCTGACTGGGGAAAAAAGAAACATTAGAACTACCAAGTACTTTATGTGGAACAGTAATTTAAAGGACAAAAAACTCTAAAACAAAATCTTCCACAAACCTCACATATCCCACTCCATTGTGGAGGCCTGAGCTTATGAGTGACAGCCAAGATTTGGTGCCTCTCCACCTCCCAGGAACAGCTGGAGGTCCCAGGGCAGCCTCTCCTGCAGCTCTGCACCAGAGCTGGCACAGGCACAGCCAAACCCCCTCTTGCTGTGGACAAATCTTTAACCTCAACAGACTTAACAGCAAAGGTACAGAGAACGTCAGAGGCCTGACAAATGTCTGTAGGATTTATGGCACTGGTCCTTCCCATCCATTTACATCCCAGACATCTGTTTAGTTGTAGACTCATGGCTTGATGGATTCGTTTATTATTTCAGATGCATTCAAAAATAGAATAATTGGCATTTTACAGTGTAACTATTCACCAGCTTGACATTACCATGCATTTTAATTAACATGAATACCTAGAGCTTGGGATTGAAGAGAGAGATAAGTCATATTAAAGTCTATAACTGTCATCCTTCAGTTCAAATTCAGACAAAGAACAAAACTAGATGTGTCTATCAATGCTGACGTTTCAGCAGTATTGGTTAAAGGGAACAGGGCTGATGCAGTATTTTTAAAGAGGCTTTCCCTAAATTCAAAAGCAGCATTTAGTCCTCTTTAAAAAAATGTTAGGTCAAGCACAGTGCCTGTGGACATCACCTGAGCTCTGTTAAACTGGGCTTTAACCAATAAAGTCAGCAGCAAGGCCACTCACCTTCCATAAATCAGAGCTGAAGTCTCACCAAGGGCAGCTTGGCCAGACCCAGCCCCTGTGCACACAACAGAGATCTCCTCTCCAGGGCACTAGGGTGAGCTTGGGCTGCCAAAAAAAAAATCAAAAATGAAACCAGACCAAACCTCAACACTCCACCCTGCACCTCCCAAGGCAGTGCAGGATTTCACCAAAGGAACTCTGAATATCCTCCAATATGTTTGGATATATTTGGATTTCTCCAAAGGAGCACTGACTACATGCTTCAGGCACAGGATGTTTACATCTTGTGTTTAAGTTGCCCTGAGTCAGTGTTCCTTTGCTGAAATCCAAATATATCCTTTAGGAAACCCTTCAGCTTTCTCTCATTGACAGTGCAATTCCACTCTGGGTAGTTTTTCTCCCTCAATAACTGTTCCAAGCACAAATCCACCTCCTACTTACTGAGTTTGGCTCCAGTTCATGCTCTGCAACAATCAATCTTTAAAGATAACTTGACAATCATGCCAGTTAAACATCACAGGAGAAACATGCACATGCTCTCATCTACAGTTTGTTATTTAAAGGGGGAAAATATAATTCATAATATATAAATTTTAAATAGCAAAATAAAGCAATTATTTGTTGTTGAGTGTGTTGTGCCATCATTAGGTTTCTCATGGAAATGTAATATACTGGAGGTAAATTATAAACTTATGGAAAGAGAAACATCCAGTGGTGGCTGTATTAAATTTTCCATGGAAACTCTATTATATCTAATAAATTCTGGTATAAATTAGATGTTAGCATGTTATGAAAACATATAAATCAGTAAATTTAATTAAACAAACACCAAATTTGCACTGAGAGCAGCAGGGAGGAAAGAAGATCAAGATTAAGACTGTAAATTTCTAATGAGACTGGAGAACAACTCTGGCCAGTCTATGGTGTGGTGATGGGCTCTGCCATCCCAGAATTCCAGTTTTCCCTTCAGCTTGTTCCCACACCTACCTCACAGCTGCACATCCACACAGGCTTCCCCTGTGTCAGAGCACTCTTACACCACTAATTTAGGGAACTTACTACTTAACTAAGCCATTGTGATGCAGGAAAGATAATTATAAAAATAAAGAAATTTCAAACACACCCAAATCTGTCTCCTGAGGAGCACAGAGTGCAGGCCAGGAGGGGTTTACGAGGCAGGAGGAGCATCCTAATCCCCCAGCCCACTGCCATCCTCCAGCCACGTGCCTGTCCCACTGCATCCCTGCCCATCCTCACTCCCTCCCAGCAAATCTGTGTTGGAGTCCAGGGCATCCGTCTGGGAGCCCTGGGAAAGTCACAGACCTCAGTAGAGAGGCCTGGGACCTGAGAAGGAGGGTCTGATGTCTGTGCAGGGGGAGTTTGCCTGGCACAAGAGCCCAGGATGACATAGGCTTTGATTTTGATCCATTTGAAAAACTTCCAAGCAGAGAAGAATTGCGAGTCACAAATGTGTAACAGATAGTAGTGTAGTTATCACCGTGTGGAAGATTTTGTAGTTTGGGATTTTTAGAATTTAGATGCAAGGGGACAAGATGGAGATTTTAGGGCAGTGCCCTGGGTTCTTCTTCTTCTCCCTTGGCATCCATCTTCTGCAGTGACGTGGGCACAAAGTAGTTTCAGTGGATTGGGTCAAAGTAGAAATGACTCTGTTCATATAGGTGTTAGGCATTGATATGGAATGGAAATAATAGCCACGTAGTTATCTGAATAAAAGCAGAGCAGAGCAGGAGCTGCTGAGCCAGGCTGGGCTGTGACAGCAGCAGGGGCTCACACTGTGCCTCGTGTTCCCCTCTAATCCCACTTCCCCACGGTAATGAGTGAGGTGTGCTCTCACCATTGAGAAATGCTAATCAGGGTAAACACCTTCCTGCCCCAGAGGAAGCACATGGAAGGGCCCCAGGAATATTTTCCTGACTTTTCTCTTGCAATAAAGATTTATTATCCAGTGACATAATCACAATGTTGTAGCTCCAGTAGCCCTGACCTTTTAATGTTCTTTACTTTCTGCTCTAAATTCCAGGTCTGCTGTCCCTGAGCCCAGAGCATTTTCAGACTTGTTATTATCCATTCTGCTCCCAACTTTGCTCAATAAGAGTGCAAATCACTTGTGGGCAGCCAGGTTGGCAGAGAGCAAGATAAAACATGCTCTCCAAGGCTAACTGATTATGGCTGGAAGATCCTGCTAATGAGGATCTGACTCTCTGGGCATTGGCTCTCCTCTAATCAGGTTTGCTTACACCTCTTTCTCCAAATGGCTAAATCCTCACAGCACCAGTGAATGCAAACTGCCGGGCGGGGGCTGCAGAACACCCTCTCAAGAGACATCTGGGGATGGAATTGCAGCTATAAAATCCCATGGGTTTGTATTTCCCACCTGAAGAGAAGTCTGAGAACAGCCCCATCATATCCCAACACAAAAACCATGCAACATTAGCGTGAAAAACTCTTTTAAAATTACAATGGAAAGCAAATGCTGCTGGTGGAAAACAGGTGAGTTTTTCCCGCTAGTCAAACAAACAATGACAAATAACCCACATTTACAAGCATTTCTTAAATAGTTTGTCATGTAACAGCCCTGTGGATTTTGGAGTCGTGCAAATGGAATTGTTTCACTACATTCTTCCAGTCAGTCGGTTCAAATCTAACACAGCTCTTGCAGTCCAGATGGAAACCTCACCACCAAGTGACAGCAAAATCTGGGAGCAAAGAGGTTGTCATTGCTGCTTACATCAAGGCCAGGAATAAGGTTAGCAGTTTGCTCACTTCCCAAATAATTTTTTTATAGCCACGGGCTGCCAGGTGCTCTTTGCTCCTTCCTGAGGGAAGTCACTCCTCTCATGGCAGCAACTGCCATCCCCCAAACCCCTGTCAGAGGCACAGACACAGCACAGCTGCCAGGGCTCCAATCCTCTGCTGTCACCAGAGGCTGAGGGAATAGCTCCTTCCCCAAACCCAGACTCATTTCCCCTTTTTCCCCAGCTCTTTCAAACACACTCATGGGGGTCTCAGGGCTCCCCAGGTGTGCATGGCACCAGCTGATTAAGAGCCAGGGAACAGAGTAGAGCTGTCTTAGCACAGGCCTCACACTCAGGCCAAAATCTTATTTTTTTTTCCATTGACTCTTTAGAAGACTCGAGTCCACTGCTTTGAGCTATATATATCATTAACATTTTATTTTAACATTACATATTTTATTACATTTTACTTAAATGTTACACTAAAAGCTTACACTTCCCATAAACCAAATGAAGCCTCAAATTAGCAATCTCTTGTTGATATTTACCACAACTGTGGTGTTGTCCTTTCAGGAAAGACCTGTAGGTAAAACAAGTCTTCCTGTAGGAAGGAAGTTGGGAAGAAACTCTTCCCTGGGAGGCTGGGCAGGCCCTGGCACAGGGTGCCCAGAGAAGCTGTGGCTGCCCCTGGATCCCTGGCAGTGCCCAAGGCCAGGTTGGACATTGGGGCTTGGAGCAGCCTGGGATGGTGGAAGGTGTCCCTGCTCATGGCAAGGGGTGGAACAAGGTCTGCAGGGTCTTTCCTACCCAGATCATTCTACAACTCTTTGATTCAGTGAAATTCAATCCTGAATCACAGTAGAAGTTGCACACTGAATATTTATTTAATGATCTACTGACCTTAGCAGGTACTTAATTTCTATTCATACCTTAAACAATAAGTACTATCCTCCAACAACACTTGGCTTAAAACATCCTCTGTGGACCTGCATGTGTTGGGACAGACCCTGAGAAAAGCCCACAATGCACAGCCTCGGGAGCTTTCAGCACCACAAAAACAGATATTTATTTCTCCTCACGGTGTTTTTTGCTGCTTTGTTTGCATCACTGTCTAATGCAGTAAAGAGTTGGCTAAATTGGCCATCCTAACACTATAGATAACTTGTGAAATGCAACATATTGCCTTCCTTTAAATTGAAATGTTTTTTAAAATTAATTGGGTTCTAATAGTGACACTGTGCACTGAGTAATTGAGTGAAAATTGCTATTGCACAGAGCCTGCCATCAGCACATAATTAGTGCACTCCCAGCTCCCACTCCAGGCAGGAATCTTCATCCCTGCAAGCACGGGGTCAGGCTGGCAAAGTGGCCTCTGAAAAGCAAGGAGGCTCCTGGGCCAGCTGCCATGTCTGCTCTGAAATGTATTTTCCTGGGAAAACCAGGAGAAAGGGTGGGCTGGAACACTCCAGGGCTCCCACTGCCAGGATTGCTGCCTGTGCTTCCCCACTCCCAGCCATCCCTGGAATTCCTCAGGCTTTGGTTTCCTTTAGCTCTGGCCCTTCACACCTGTCCTGTGATGTTCTAAGTGTCATTTCTGATTGTGAAATCCCATTTATCCCAAAGAGGTTGGAAGTCCCGAGTGGGGATGAAGCACATCATTTAATCTCAACTCTTTTCTTTTGACCAAACATGTCAATTCTAACAGCCTGCAAGGAATTTTCATTGCATCCAGCTCTGTTTCAGTTCAGGGCAGCACTCAGATATTTCAGCAAGGCTGATATTTGTTGGTACTGATCTGGAAATTATTTTTGAGATGCCTGAACCCGTTGATCTGCATAATAGTGGGTGAAGCATTAAATGAACTTTCTCTCATCCCACCAAAATCTAACAGCACTCTTCAGTCACCTCCCACAGACTTCACTTTGAAACAACCAATGTTTTCCACACAAGCTCAACAGGATGCTGGAAAACTCCTCTCAGCACATCCCAGGTTCTGCTGGATGTATTAGAGCCCCACCAAGGTCAAATTATTTAATTAGCATTTTGTTATTATTATTATTCAGTTTATTTTTGTATTTTCAAAGAACAGTTTGGGTGTTACTTCACTTTTTTTCCTGCCTTCCATCTCTCAAATACAATAATAATAAGAAGAATTTTTTAAAAAGGCCACAAACAGATTTCGTCATCTTCAAGGCCAGGAAAACAAAGCTGAATGATTTTCACAGGAAGAAAAGCTAATACATTCTGGAGCACCTTGCACTTCTCTTAATGCCAAAAATACAATACCTCAGATCACTGACCCATTTACCAAGAGTGGTATCAAATTAAATATAAGCACAAAAATGCCCTCACTCCCAAAGCATATTTTTTCCAGGTTGACACAGCAGATTAAGCACAAATTCACTTACCCCACTGTTCTATCAATAGAGCAATTATTACACACAGCAGGAATTTAATCACTCTCCTGATATGCTCAGGCTGTGCCCACTACTTGTTGGGCTGAATTCCACCCCAGCCACGCAGCAGGAGCAGGTCCTGGCCCTCCCTTCCACAGTCTGCTCAGCCGGGCAGCCAAGAGGCAACCAAGGTTCACAGAAAGATTTTCATCATTTCATAAAGCTCAGTAAAAGGAAATGTCAGTAGGGACAAACACACCTCTGCAGTCTGCGTGGCAAATTTTACTCTACCAGCAGACAAAGAAAATATAAATATGAACCTAAGAATAAGAGTGTAGTTTAGTTCTTTCATTTATCCAAAAGAGTATCTTCAATAAATATCCACCTGGAAGAGCAATTAAGACTCCAGATAACTAATGAAAATATGCCTCTTACATCACTAAATAGTCGAGTCTTCTGGTCTCATTTTCAGGTGAGATTTATTTCCAATCCTTCAACACCAGAAGAGACTTAGGAAATTCACGTAAATTTTTATGGAGAAAAATCACTGCCCCTTAAAATCATTGGATGTCTTTTGTATGAACTATATGCAGGTATGTCTAATTTCATTTCCAGCATCCTGAGATCCCCAAACAATAAGAAAAGTTTGTGTTTCTAAATGTGGAGTTTCCTATATAGTCAGAAATAATAAAAAAAGAGAAAACCCTCAAAAAATGGATTATTAACTTTCAGCATGATAAATATGTCATTGCATGAAAATAAATTATGAGAGTGACAAACAGGATTTGTACCTATTTATCTACACTAAATCATTTCTGTTTATTATCACAAACAAAAGAAAAATATTCTATAGGTAATAACTACAGCAACTCAGTCCAGGACTGGGGATATGGCCTAGGGCTGTCTCCCAGGGAAAAGACCAGAAGCACAAAAACCACCATGAAGTTTTAAATACAAACACTGGAGCTTTTCCTGGTGTAAATTATTGACTCCGAAGAGCTTCGACACCTGCAGAGCAGACTCAGTGTAATGAAATTCTGCCAAGTGAGACCCATCGAAACGCTAACCAATAAATATAGATTTATCAAATCATAGCTGAAGAATTACTGGTTTTGACAAAGGGATATCAACAGTGATTATGCTGAAGCTTGATCTTGAAGCAGACACCTCTGCAAGGAGCACTGCTTTTGCTTGGCAGTCCTGCTGCCTGTTACCTCCCCTCTGTGCCTATCTCCTGTTTTAGGGTTTGCAAGAGGTCATTTCTGCTCAAGCACAGATCTTGCAACTCCCTGGTGAAACTCTGCTCTGCTTGGCTGTGCTCTAACAACATCTCATCCTATTTACTTGGAAGCTACTGCAGTGCTCTCTGTTTTTCTTGGAAATAGAACCCTTTTCATTCTTCCTTTTGATCCCACAGGTAGATTATGAGCAGTACAACTGTGGGGTACAAAAAGCATCCCTCAGACCTCGAGAGAGACCCTACCTGCAAAGCATAGCTGCAAAGCCCAGCTCATGCTGCAAGAGTTCTTCAGGAACTTGCTCTGCTTTCCAACATGGTGTTAATTAAAACACCATATTAAGGCTGCTCTGGAGAGTCAGTTAATTGATTATAGGTATCCTTTCAGAATGAGCTTTAGAGGCAATGTTGCATTTCATAATAATGACTGAAAAATTTTAAGGTGCCTATCTGGTAAAAATATGCATATACATGTATCCATGAATATGAAAACCATCCTAAATGCATTACCATAGCTGCTGTTTATGGAATAGGAGCCACTTGAAATGGTAAAATAATGAAAATCCAAGTGCAAATCAAGATTTGCTCCTCTTTACGTGGTTCTGAAAGGTACATCATCAGTGTATCAATCATCCCCCCATAAACACTTAGAAGTGCAGATCCATAATCAGTAATGACTTGTGGAAATTTTGAAGTAGCCCTCCTGAGTGCACCCTTCTGTAACTATGCCTTGGGGCCATGATAATCAGCATGAGCAGCAGAGAACAAATTTAAGAGCTTTCATCTTGAAGCTGATTTATATTCTCGTACTTATGTACAGCTCCTCCCCAGGTCTGCACCACCCTGTGCTAGAGTGCCACGGAAAAGCATTTCTCCAGAATTCCCAGCAGAGAGCCCCTCCATCTCCAAGAAAGCCTTCCAAAAATGTATCAAAGAGCAGAGGACACTCTGAGGACACTCGCTGACTTATTTTATCCTCCTCATTTCCCTGAGAGGTTGCCCTGAGACCACACTCACATAATTCTTTCACTACACACAGGGGGAAAAAAACCCTTACTGCACAATAATTTATAATAAATCACTCATGAACCCATCAACTTAATCTTCATTACAATCTATTGCTACAAAGATTTCTATAGTCTGACAGAAGACTTACTGAGTGTAAAGATTTGCCTGAGGGGCTGAATGTAATCAGAGAGGGACAGAATAAAAACACAACTGGCTTGTTAGTACTGCTATATAA
Source organism: Zosterops lateralis (assembly GCF_965231275.1). NCBI lineage: Eukaryota > Metazoa > Chordata > Aves > Passeriformes > Zosteropidae > Zosterops > Zosterops lateralis. The sequence goes on along the minus strand of NC_139772.1, from coordinate 20,495,492 downwards.
AAACACATGAGGAAATCTTAATAATAGGGAGCTCATGGGAAAAGATGGATTTCTCTTACTCACTTTTCCCAGGACAGCAAGACCTTGCTACATTCAATTCATTTTTCACAGGGATATTCCCACTGATTTGGGAGAGACATCTGGTTTGGGCTGTGGAAAGTTTGTATTCTTCAACACCTGATTTTTGCAGAGTCCAGGAGAATTTAATACAGTTAGTCAGGGAGACTGGAGGATGATCAAATGATCTGAAACTGCAAAATGACCTTTTCCTTATTCCCTCAGTAAAAATACCCCTCAAGAAAACCCAAACCCACAACAACAGAGCAACAAGTGGATAATAAATAATGCTGGTGCTTTTGTGAAGTCTCTCTTCATTTCTGCAAGTTCCACTCCCTGACCAAGTCAGGTCCAAACAGTGAAGGACAGCAAAGCTGCTCCTGACTGACAGATCACACTCTAGAAGAGCAGTACAATACTTCCCTCCCCAATACCCGAGGACTTATATTTGTGGGTTTTCAACCTTAATCTCATATCCTGTGTTTTTAACCTGACAAATAGTCTACAAACCAGTAAAACACTGGTTGTGTAGCCCATGCTCTATTTGCAGCATGGAATGACTCCTATTTTGACTGCACTGGAGTGATCCCACCCCCAGGAATCACAGGTAGGGGCTGAGTCCCAGTGAACCCCAGTTTGTACAAATGTCTGGGAAATGCCATTTGCTGCTGCAGTGTGCTGGGGTTGTGGGTTTGTGCACTTCAGCCAAAGGCAAAAGGAGTTCACTGCTGGTCAGGACAAAGGGCAGTGGCTCAGTGATGTGGCTGCAGACGTGCACAGCCCTGTTTTCTCCATCCCTCAGGCTGTGGTGCGTTCCCAACACCTCTGGAAAAAGCCCTTTGCCCCCCAGAAGACCTCTTGCTCACAGCACTCTGCACTGAGCTAATTGCAGTCATTAACCCTGCAAAACCCTGGCTTGGGGCATGGTGCTGATGTTGGGGAGGAGGCCTTTGGTGTGAGCTGCTTCACTGAGGGACAAATCCCAGAGCAGAGGGTGGGGAAAAGGCCCTGCTGGAGCATCCCTCAGCCAGGCTGAACCTTACACAGACATTCAGCCTTGCAAGAGAATTACACACAGTTTGCAACTAATTCTAGTTCTCCACAAGTAGGAGACTGGTCTTTTCACAGCACAAGGTTGGATGCAGCATGAACAGGGCTGAAAACAAAGGAAACTGGAGAATGGGAATAGTGTTTATCAGGAGGAAACAGGGAAAGCAAGAAAACAAAATCCAATTGCTTCAAGAATGAGGCTGCCTGAAGCAGGCTACCTTTATTCTGACTCTCTTCTGTTACATAAAGATCAGAGTTTATATTGTTTTTTCACTGCTGCTGAATCAGAGGGCTAGACATTCCACATCAGCTGCAGCTTTGGGGGATAAATTGCCAGCTAAAATACATTCTGCAACACGCTGGAGAGTGAGAAGTAATGATGATTTCCCTACTGCTCATTGTCAGACAGGCCAGGCTCTCCCCTGGTTCGTACCCATGCCATGACAGCAGGGCAGGTGTCAGTTCTGGGCTGTCCTACAGCTCTGATGGCAAGGTTCATTTTCCAAATGGCCTCACAGCTGATGAGTTATTTGCAAGTGGCCACCCTGTCCTTTTCAGTCCTGTACCACAGAGAGAATTTCATCCACTGAAGTATTTTTATTATGCACAAAACAGGCCAGTACATTAATATTCACACAGACGCTTGAGTTGGCACATATATATCCAAACAGATTTTTCCTTAGATTTAGCTCTCAAATTCTGCTTGCCCCACCCCTTAATTCCATTGATTTCTTCTCCCACTCAATCTACCACTTCCTGAATGTTTCTGAGCTGTTTTAAGAGGAAATAAAGAACATACTGCCGGTTTTCACACATCTGAATTTTCTACAACTTCTTTTGTAAAAGTGTTCAACTTCTTCCTCCTCAAATTTTTCAGATCCTGTGCTTGTGCCAAGCCTGACCTGTGGCTGCCCAGCTGTGGGGCCGGGCAGGCCTCATGTCCTTCCCTGGCATCCATCTCTGCCTGCAGTTTTGTCCCGCTCCCCCTTCCCCCCACTCATTATCCTGCCATGGATTGAGCATTTCTTGGAATGCATCATTCTGTTGCTATCTGTCAGCCCAGGCTGCCTTCTGCTGAAGACATATGGAGAAGCATTCTTTCTCCTTGAGGGGTGACCAAGCAGACAAGGCTTTCAGAGCAAACTCTCCTCAATGAGGACAAGAATCCACAATGAGCTTGAGAGCCCGGCTGCAGGAAATTGCACAAGCCCAGACAAAAGATTTTCTCCCTGCTGACCCAAACAATGTATGCTGGGGCTGGTGATTAATATTGCTCCTTTAAATATTTTTTTCATCATCAGTTCCTGCTAATGAAGTTGGCCTGCTGGAGTGGAGGCAGGACGGCCATCCAGGGCAGCTGAGCTCCGTCTGCAGTTGGAACATGGCTCCTCCGGGTATGAGACCAAAGACAGCCAAAGTTCAGAAATTCTGCTGCTCTGCCAGCAAACTGATACAGCCAGCTGCTAATCTGCTCCTCAAGATATCACGGTCACACAAGATAACATTCAGAATTCCATTAACCTAGGAGATTTCAACCACTTTTCCCTTCCACCTCACAAATAAAAGTAAATGAGATCAAGTTTTTCCCCACATATTCTTCTCACTGCCTTTGTCGTGCTTCAGGTCTGCTTCTTGTTTGATTCATTAAAGTGCCTTGATGCACAACGGATTAAGTACTTAAATAAATAGTTCACTTTTCCTCTAAATTGCAAAAGTGATTTCAATTTTTAAGCTGTTCGCAGAAAGCATTTGAAGAAGATAAACATCCCATCCTTTGTGCAAACACAGGATATTTTTTTCATGGCCCAACTTTCCATAAAAAACATCTATAAGGACAAAAGTTGTAAAAAAGAAAAAAATGTTTTGAATTCTTGCTTTGAAAGACATAGCAACAGTTTCAGATCAAATGGACACGAGGTTGAGCTCCTCAGAGCCAGACTGGCAGTTCAGCCACCTGTTTTTAATCACCCCACTGCAGGAACAGGGTTCTGTTGGAGGGAACAACCCCAGCCTGTGTGGACTGAAAACAGCCTTGGAGAAGAGAGGATCGGCTCCCACACTGACTTCACTGCAGGCCCAGGGATCAGGATGGATCTGTCCCATTCCAGCAGGAATCTCTTGCCTGGCAGAGTCTGCCTGTAGAAACAATACAGGAATATTTGCTTAGACACTGCTTATTTCAGTATGAAACACGCTGGTCAAACATTTCCCTTATGTTATTTTCATGCCCCAGGGCAGTCTCAGATGAGGATTGATGTCATTTTCTTGAAATATTTGCTGTAAAATAAAAGCTGCTTGGTTTTCAGCCAAGGAAATCCAGCCTGGGAAATACAGAGAGGCTGAACTTGGCATTTTCTCCCATGGGCAGCACATCCTGGCCCTGGCTGCACTTCCCAGCTGGGTTTGCCCTGCAGCCCTGCCACAACTCCAGAGTCACATGCATGATTTCTGGAGTGCTTGGAGCCTAAGGTAGAAGCCAATCACTCTGGGCTCCCTGCAGAGCTAAAAAAGAGGACCCATCATCTCAAACACGTGCAGCCCATGGGAACTACTGACCAGACTTCTTTTTGCCACCACTTTCACAAAGCTATTGGACTTGTGATTTGGGAGGCTTACAAACCTGCTTAAGGTTAGACAAAATTAAATCCCCAAAGCCAGCCCAAATCAAGCATCAGAGAAGTCAACATTAGGGACCTCTGTTGAAATAAATCTCTCTGCATAAATCTATAAGAACAGTCAATAGGAATCACTGGATAATGATCCAATTTTCCCTTTTATAATCCTGACTGAAATTAAATCTCTTCTTCAAATTTACCCTCCCTGTTGCAGTGTATCCCAGCTAATTGCATTATCCCTGATAAAAGCACCTGGCTCCTGCCCCTGGTGGGCTCAGGGCAGCTCCAGAGCCCCAAATCCTTGCTCTGGGCACACATCCTTGTCCATCCCAACACAGGGGATGCAGGGCATACACCAGGTGGCTGCTTTCAACTGACAGGTTCCACACACAGCCAAGCACTTCATATTTCAAAAACATAACACCAAAATGTACCTTGTAATGAGTTATAGGTGCAGTTCAAGCCTCACAATTCCATCTGCATCTGCTCAGTGTTGTTGTCCTGGGTTGCAGTGTAGGCTGTACACAAAGTATGTATTCTATCACCATCTTCATGAACTGTTGAAACCAGGTGGGCTAGTGTTTTCCCAAGCCCCCTGCCGTTTCTGCTAATGGCCCATTAACGCCTTTGGAGTGTTTTCTACTATTGACTTTTGGAGTGTCTTCTGCTAATGACCCATGAATCACAGGTAATTCCCTCCAGGGGTTATCTCTGTTAATGGGCCATCAAGGACCCATTTCACACTTCTCATGCTATTGTGAGATGCTCTGCCCAGGGGGAGGAGCCAAGCATTCTCACCTGGATATAAGCTGGGATTTGAGACAGTGCAAGCAGCACTTACCCACTGGATTCCCAGAGGACCAGAGCTCCCAGACCTTTCTACAGGATCACTGCTTCAGGAAGAGCACTTCACCTGGACTGCTTCCACCATCCTGCTCAGGTTGTATTCTGACCCTGTCAGTGATTCTTTGTGTTATTGCATTTATTTTATTTTATTTTTACCTTTTTACCTTTCTTCTCATTAAATTATATCTCTGACTTAGAGCCTCTCACTCGTTTTGCTTTCAAACCACAACAGTTGTTTACTAACAGAATTTTGTCAGTCCTTCCTCACTGCCTCTGGCAGGCACTGCCACTGTCAAGGTACCTCTGGGCTTTGGGCTGTCCTCAGCAGCCAAACTAGGGATGAGAACAATCCCTCACCACATCCTCCAAAGATGAGGTTTTTAAAAGAAGTGACAAATCCTCACCTGTTAGAAGAGGATGGATTTTTAAATGCAGTATTGGTAGCCTATACCTGCACATTTCCTTTCAGAAAGACCACTAAAATACCAAAAGAAACATTTCTAAGTGTTAGTAGTGAGACACAGAACCCCAGGAATGAAGGGATGGAGGAAACTTTTTTCCCTGCTAGCTTGAGTCCATATTGCAGGGAGAAAATGAAACTCCAGGATGGGAAGTGTAAAGTAGATTCATAAGTATATTAAAGGAATTCAGAGTCTATTTCAAGTGAAGGAACACAAATAACAATTAGGAAGGGCAAAAAAGCCTCTTGGCTTGAGCATGTGAAACTAATCAGTGATTCCTCACAGTACATCTCAGGAATGTTTCTATATTTTCAGCTCAGAAATGTCATAATCCAAGTGCAGCTGTTACATTTAGTGACATCCATAGATCTTCCTATTTTATTTTTTAATATCTAAGGTTACCTTTGCCAAACATTTCTAAAGTGTTCAGGGCCATTTTCTCTCACTCTAAATAGCTAGAAAAGCAAACACTTTTGTAATAACCTGTGTCATAGCAGACAAAAAATCCCAAGGAATCATATTTGACAGTCTCGCAGGCATGAAGGGTCACTTCCCATGCCACTGAATAGACAGGAGAGACACACCAAGAAAAGAAAATAGTGGATATTTCTCTTTTCTGCCAACAAATGGGAAACCCAGGAATGCAGACATCTCCTGTAGTAGCAGTACAGAAAAGATCCAGTAACTTGATAAGAAGGAATTAATTAAAGCAACTATACAGAAAATGGATAAGAGTATTGTGAGCTGATAGAAAGCAATCACTACCTGATAAATCAGCATGGAAAACCAGAAAGATTACTCAGCCCAAACATAACCTAGGAAAACAGAGCAGAGTTTTCCTAAAGAACAGAAGGGCACTGATTCAGAACTGGATTATTGGGGGTACAAGAGGAACAACCATCACCTATCCCATGGAACTGCAGAGGGGATTTCAGGGTCAGGCTGAAATGAAATGAAAAATTAAATGCAGCCAGACATTCAAGGGACCACCCCAATAGAACAAGGGATCCCAAATTTGAGAAGGTGCAAAGGCAGCTCATTAACCAACAATGCAGTACTAGCAAGAGTTCCTCCATGATATTTCTGTATCATTTACAGTACTTTTATGTTGGCATCATTATTATTAATATTATTATTATTATTATTAATAGGGGTAAAATGGGCAAAACAATGATTTCTTTTTACCCCTTAAGAGTCATCAGTGTGTTCTTAGATTACAGTTCTTGCTCTGCATAATGCCAGGTGTGGTGATTAGCTTTACCAGCTTCGAGAGCAACTCAAACAGAGCCAGGTTAGACACTTCCTGCAATACTGAATGTTCCGCCCTGGACACTACTCCGGAGACATAAGCTGAATCGGTTACTAGGTTGAATGGTCCAGAGAACCTTTCAAAAGCCCTGATGACTGCAGCCAACTCAGCAACCTGAGGTGATCCTTCCACCTCAGCTACATCTGACTCCCACTGCTGAGTTTGAGGGTCCTTCCAAGTAATTACTGACTTATGAGATCCTCCGGACGCATCAGTAAAAATTGTCAGAGCCTCGAGAGGTTTTCTGCTCTGAACACTCTCTAAAGCCAATTTGAATTGAACCTCTGAATTGAAAATTTTGTGGGCAGGCCAATGAATTGAAATTTGGCCTGAGTAGCTATCCAAAGCGAATTGCAGTGCTTCATTTTCCTGAAGCAGGTATTCCAACATGGCCTTTGTAATTTGGCCCGATTTAAGCTGAATTGGTACATGTATGCATTCGAAATCGCATCCGGCCAGTTCTCTAATCCGGATTCTGGCCTTCCGGATTAAGTCAGCCATCAACTCCTGTGGCTTCATCATTCTTTTGGACCAGTGGTGGCTGCGAAAGACACACGCTATGATTAGAAGAGAGTCTCTCCCGCCTCGGTCCTTACGGGGAACAGTGACAATCCCCTTGTCCCACTGAAAAATGACCCCATGGAGGTGCAGCAGATTTCCCAGGATAATATGCTTGAAAGGCAAGCTGGGTTCACAACGGCTTGCCTGCCTCATGGACATAATGTTCTGCACTTTCTCCAGTGCCTTCTGTGCCTCTGGGGTGAGTGACCTAGGGGAACTCAGTCCCTCTCCCCCTTTCAATAAATTGAAAAGAGGCGCTAGGTCTTCGGTGGTCAGACCCAGCCAAGGCTTCACCCAGTTCAAGGCCGCACACAGATGATGGACATCTGCAAGAGTCTCTATTTTTGTTCTAATTGCCAATTTTTGCGGAACAATGGTCTGCTTGCCGATTTCCAGCCCCAGGTACTTCCAAGGCGGCATCTTTTGAATCTTCAACTCTTGCAGCTAGAACCCTGCAGCAACAAGTGCATTCACTGTAAGGTCGAGCGCGTGGGCCAGCAGGTCATCGTTGGGAGCGCACACGAGTACATCATCCATGTAATGATGAATGATGGCCTGGTGTGCGGCTGCAAAGACAGAGGACAGCAGGGAAGTGACATACCATTAGCAGATGACAGGGCTGCTCTTCATGCCCTGTGGCAGGACTTTCCAATGGTACCTCTTCTGCGGGGCCTCTCAGTTAATGTTAGGAACCGAAAACGCAAACCGCAGAGCATCGTCGGGGTGTAGTGGAATTTGGAAAAAACAATCTTTGATATCAATAATGGCCAAAGTCCAATTTTTTGGGAGCATGGTTGGGGAAGGCATCCCAGGTTGGAGAGACCCCATATCTTCAATAACTTAATTAATTTGCCTGAGGTCCTAGAGGAGCCGCCAGCGGGTCTTGTCAGATTTTTGAATTACAAACATCGGAGAGTTCCATGGCGACGTGGTCTCCTCAATGTGAGCCTTCTTTAACTGCTCCTCCACAAGCTCATTCAGCGCCTTTAATTTTTGCTTAGAAAGCAGCCACTGCTCCACCCATACTGGTTTGTTGGTACACCAATTCAGTTTTTGCGTAGGGCGCTTATTAGTGACCGCAGCCCGAAAAACCTGAGGAGGGTTGGGTATGCCAATCGTGACCTCCCGCACTGGGCCATGACATCTCTCCTTCGCAGGGGTGCTTTGTATTTCAAAACGAATGGATGAACATTTGCCAGTTGTCCATTGGACCCCTCAATTAGTACCACACTCTTGGATCTCTTAGCCAATTGCAGCCCTCTTACACCTTTGACCTTTGACGGGTTGCAGAGGCCAATGTGACGGCCACATCCGCTCCAGGATGATTGTCACATCCGCCCCCATGTCTAGAAGACCCTTGATGTATGTGGTCTCCCTGTCCACCAACAACTTGCACCTTTCCTCAGGCCTATCTTTATTGATGGAAATCACCGCGTTTACCTGATGGCCCTGTCTTTCTCGCTCACTAGGGGTAGGAATCAGTTGTGCTACCACCTGTCCTTTGGCGAGAAAGGTCGGTGGGCGCGTGCAGCGAAGCCAGAGAACAAAATGCTCGAAGTCCGATGTCATCTTCCCTGGAGCTATTTCTATCTCTGGAGGTGTGAACTTACAATCCCCAACAATGACGTACAATCAATCGCCAGGTACCTCTGTTCCTTGCCACTGTCGCGGTGTGCCAGTCGTTGTCTCTCACCCACAGCAGCTTCAAAGTCAGGTGAAAAGGCACCTGCTGGCTGGTCGTTGTCAATGACGTCTCTGGAGGGCGCAAAAAGATTTTTGTCAGTTCAGGTGAGGAGTCCTCTAAACAAAGATCTTGCATCACGTCCGGGAAAACTTCCTCCGGGACGGGATTTGGTGATAAATCCCAGACACTCACTGGAGGAGAGAAAGTTTGGTTACTAGTGTCACAATCAGTGTCGGTCGTGTCCAGTCCCCTTTTTTCCACCCCTCCCTCCTTGGCTCGGACCACCCGTTTGTTGTCACATGGGGTGGCCTTGCACTCGCCGCTTAGTTTTTTTGAGACTTAGGAGGAAATTTTCCTCCGAATTCCCCCTTTGCGCCACTCCCTTGATTGTTACGGAACTGCTCAAATTGCTGTTTCAATGGACAGGCGTTCCACCAGTGGCCTTGCTGCCCACACAATGCGCAAGGCCTATCTGTGGGTTCTCGAAAGGATCATTTCATTGGCCCTGGCGTGTGCGGGGCTGGTGATGGTGTGGGCGCCTCGGCTGCTGAAACTACCCATCCTTCTTGTCTCCTTCCAGGGTGATTCGTGTCATCACAGGTAGCCGCTTAGCGATGACATGCAGGAAGTCTTCTAGTTTTGGGGGTGGCCTCTCTGGGAGGGTATGAATTACAGCCTTGCACTTCTCGTTGGCATGCATGTATGCCATCAATTGAATCACCTCCTCTCGGGCACGGTCCCCCTTCACCTGCTATTCCACTGCGGCCGTGAGACGCTCGATAAATAGATGGTATGGCTCGCTTGGGCCTTGGAAGATATCTAGATAGTACTGGGTGGGACCTGTTAATTTCATTTCCAAAAATACTTTTTCAGCTAGCTTGGTAATCTTTTCTAAGATTGGCCTTGGAATTTTGGCTGCCTGTTTTGCAGCTGTTGCCCACTCGCCTTCACCGAGGAGGTGTTTTAAGATGACTTCATCCGCGTTTAAGTCAGCAGCAGTGGCAGGATCTTCTAACAAGCTTGGGAGAGCGTCCCTTAGAAGCTCCTTCCAAGATGCCTTCCACCGGACATACGCCGTCTTGGAGTGAAGACACTTGAAGAGGTGCTTCAGATCGAATGGGACTGCTACTATCCTGGCGACCTGGGCATTTAACAGTCCCTGGAAGTACAGACTATCGCGTCCGTACTCCTTGAGTGCCTTGACCAGATCCCTGACCACATGTTGCAATATTGTGGACCAGGTGACATTGGTCGTGTTTCCACCCCTTGTCCTCCGGTACGTGACCAGAGCAAGGGATGGAATCCAGGGACTCTCACTTCTGGACTCACGCTCCTCCTCCTCTGACTCCCAAGTGTGGGAACCGGAAGGGGAGGCGTGAGAACTGGAAGGAGATGGGCAGAGTCTGCGGCAAGTGGGAGGAGTGGTTTGGGAACCGGATGACATCACCTTGGGGGTTGGTCTTGGGGCAGAGCGATAGGGAGAAGGAATCTGGGGAAAGGGAGGAGACTGGAACTGTCGTTGCAAGGGAGGGATTGAGGGAGGAGTTGGGGACAGGAAGGGGTTGGTCAGAGAGTAAATGGGATTATGGGGAGAAGAAGGAGAAAGGGCGAGAAGGGAGGACAGGGAGGATGACCACGCCATGAGGTCGCCACCATTTTCTAAACCAAGGCTGGAGGCGCCATTTTGTCAGCATTCACCCCCAGCCAAACTAAAGCAAAATCAGGGTTTTGAACCGGGATAGGTATGGGGAAGGGAGAGGTCTCTCACAGCCTGGCCAGGGCTGTGCAGAGGCTCCCGGGAAGCTCGTTTCAACTGACCTGGGCGGGGAGACATTCTAAAGGGGCCAGGGCTGGCAGGCTGGGGTTTGCCTGCTGCACCCTTCAGAATGCCCTTCTGGGGAAGAGGGGATTTGGGAAAACATGAAGGAGAACCAGGGGAACAAGCCTCTCCAAGGGACTGCCTTTTCTCCACTCCCTTTAAGTTACAGACCACAAATCAAAATTGCTGTGCCCAGAATAAAAATTTTGCTGCATTCTCATCTCCTAAGGTGGCCAGATTAGTAAATTTAGAAATCACTGTGTCCCAGTACCGGGCTTCAGTGACTGTCTCAGGAGATGTCTGTGGGAAGTGGAGGAAAAGCACTCGAACAAATTTTTTCAACTGTCCCTTGGAAAATTTTACTTTATTAACAGTAAAAACTGCAACAAAACTATAATAAACATCCTTCTGGATGGCTGAGAGCTTCACACCCATTGTTGTAAAACTCAGCCACCCCTTCCAACACCACAGAAATCAAAACCAGAAACAAAATCCAAGCAGCACACTCAAACTTGAGTCGGGCTGTTCAGCCCCTGCCCTCGAGGTGCCTTCAACAACACAAAGGTTCGCTATTAACACTCACCTCTCACCCCCCGGGAAGCGGCAAGTGAACCGAACAAAAAACAATACCAACTGAACAAACAAAAGCCCAGCGCTGAGCCCGCCAACCCACAAGCGGAGAAAAAAGACCTCCCCCTGTGGGACGCGCGCAAACCAAAGCCCCCCAAGGCAGGACCCCTTGGGCTGACTCCTTCAAGACCTCAGTCTTGTGACCGAACTGGGGCAGTGAATGCTCCCCATGGAGCCACCTACTTACCCTCACCAGGGCTCCAGTGCTGTATTCCAAACCAGTGGCGTCAGGTCTCTGCGCCAAAAAGGACTTCTCTAGTGCCGGAGAAGGCCCCCGGAGTGCACCCGAAGGTACAGGACGCACTAAAAATCCTCACAGTCCAAGGGTTCCCCAGATGAGGATCACCTTCACTGGACTTCTTCAGAAGTCCCAATGTCGGCTGCCACGCTGCTGTAGCTTTCACCTGCTCGCAGCAGCCCCATGTTGGGCACCACTCTGTCGCAGTGCCCGATCCGGATGCCTGCCTCGGCCAGCCCTGACACTGTGGCAATCCGGCGCTCTTTGTGCCTATAGAGCAGAGCTACAGCTACAGCGCAGGATGCATGAAGGATGGGACTCTCTCGAGTGCAAACACAACCAGGGTTTATTGCAGGGGGAACCTGCTCCCAGGGTGGTGCCTCAGAGAGAGACATTGACCCTCTGGTGAAGCAACTTATAAAGGGAGGTGGGTCATAGGGTGGAGCAGAACAGACAACCAGTAAGGAGAAACCAGGGAGTGGCTTGGGGGATGTCAATCAAGGGGATAACAAATGGGAATAGAACGGGAGAGGAACCTCCAGACCCTGACCAATCCTCTGAAGCCTCTCCTGGAACTTTCCAGATGTGGGTTGAGGCCCCAGAGTGACTGGCAGGGCCGGTATGTTACATAACACATGACTGACAACTAAACAACAAGGGGGAAGGAACCAACTCACAGGAATAGGAGGGGGGATACAAAGAACAAACCATTAGGACCAAACACAATTAAAATATCGCCATTAACCTTGAAACTTGTTCTAAACACCTACAGAGGCCTTTCTCATTTCCCCTTTTCCTCTAATTAGACAATGTTTTAAAAGCACCTGCCAGAATAAATGCTGCCATAGGAGCCATGGAGCCTGTCCTGACCGTGTAAATGCAGCACAGTGGCCCTGTGACCGTGCTGCTCCCTCTGGCAGGCAATGTGGGCCTTTGCAAAGGCTGCACCAAAACATAGGGCCTGGAGCTGATTGCAATTTATGACTTCAGAGAGCTCTGAAAGCTCCAGACATTTCCTTAGAGGTCACAATCCCATTCTTCCACTGCAGCACAGCTTTTGTTTGTTTAAATTTCCTTGTATGTTTTACATTCCTTGTTTGTCAGCCTTGAAAGCTACTTGGATAACTATAAATTGTAGCTAATATGGCAATTTCCCCAGCATCAGCCAGGTTTCATTAAATCCCCAGGTTTTCTTTAACATACATAGTGGAAAAGATGATGCTCCACAGTTGGGTTTTTTTTAATGCATAACAGACCAAGTGCACTGAACTACACTGATTGCTCCACAAGCTGTACAGGAATATCAGAGTGGCATTTTTATGAGGCATGGCTATTACTAAAGCATAGCCATAAACATATTAATGGCATCTGTTCATCAGAGGGCACTGACAATATTTGTGCTGCAGCCTGTGACCCCATTATCCCGGGAAGGCGCTCTGTGGTTTTCCAGCTTCCCTGCCCCACTGTAGGGGTGCAGTTCTCTGCAGGTCTCTGCAGTCAGAGCAGTGCTGCTTTCTCTGATGGAATGGCATTTCCAGGTCGGCTGAGGTGAACCCAGAGCAGCAGAGCCCGGGGCTCTCCCTGTGTTCACAGCCCAGGCTGGGCTCCTGCAGCTCGGCTTTGGGGCAGGGCTGAGCTGCCAGGGAGGAGAAAGCAGGAGGGAGATTGATCTCAATAAATGATAAGACCATACTCACTAAATGCTTAACACTTGCAAGTCAATTAGAGCAGGGCAGAGATGGAAAGATATGTGATGTCTGCTGACAAAGACTTGCAAAATATTACTCTCAAAGCCTTCATCTCCTTTTTGATACACTTGGAATAATATTTGCTTCCTCGAGACTGAAACATCTGAGTCCAGGGTGGGAACATCCACTCACAGGAGTAGTTTTTATTCAGACTATTTCTGTGAATGCAAACAAATTTCAGAAGGGCTCTGGGGCTGTGAGAAAGGTGTGTTTGCCTCCTTCCTGATTCCTGGTTTATATATTCATTGCATTTAAAAGAAGAGTAGAAAGTTCCCAAAGGATTGGATGGAAGACTGAGAACACCACAGGTCAATGACAGTGTGACAAAACTTCCCCACATCCAAGCAGTTCTGCCTCTCCAAAGAGCTCCCCTCACTCGCTGTTTTTGCAGAGATTGTGATCACTAAAGAGCCCAGCAGGGAAGGCTTTGTTCTCCTTGAAAGGTGTTTTTCCAACATGTGCCTTCAAGATGATGATTGGATTATTTTTTCCTTTTTTTTCCTTTGTGGTATATCCTGAACTTTCACCCAGACACCAGTACCTAAATGAAGCTTTGCTGCAACTGAAGATCAAAAATGTTTTCTCCCCTCAAAAAATAAAGTCCTCAAGAAACTGAAAATAATGATTTTTCTACTTTTATCTTTGCAGAGAGACAAGACTTGAAGCTGACAACTCTGTATAAACCACCACCACCCGTCGAACAGCCCATTTCCACCCCATTTCCTCACACTTCTCAAAAAAGGTGTTAAGTAAGATTTTGACTTTCTGTTCACAGGGATGATAGGCCATGTATCTTAATTCAAATTTATCTCAATTTGTTTCTTATTCTAAGGAGCAAATTCTTGAGAATGAATGTTAATTTCAGCCCACTTCCAGGGAAGTCAAGACATTAATAGCTTAAATTAAGTCAGAAAGATATTCAGACCTACACACAAACTAACTGCCAGAAAAAGATGCAAGTCTCTTCTTCCCCACACTGAGAATATATTATTTTCAGCAAAAATCTTTTCAATAATTCCTGTCTTCTAAAAATGCTCTATTTAAAAAAAAATAATTTGCCCCCCAGAGACCCAATCCCATACAGACTAAGCCCCATCTCTCAGTCAAGTGGCACTGTAGTGTTGATACCAGCTTAACCCACCCTCGCAGACTCCCATTTTCCATTCTGTTTAGAATTCTGCCGGGTAGCTTCAGTTCCCCAAAGCAAACATCTTGGAGATACAGAAATCACTTCTTAACAAACAAGCACATTATCATGGAGATACAACTTCCCATTGCCTCCACCCAGCATTTCCCAGGATTCTCCCGACCTCTGCTCCTGCATCTCCTAAGAGTCAATATCTCTCAAGAAACCAGGGGGGTATTTAAAACCCTTCAGCAACTACCTTGAAAATAAGACTCAAACAAGCAAAAGATCAGGTGTTACAGTGGTAGGAGACAGGAGGAGCCAGGTTTGCACACCAGTTAGGAACTCTCTATCAATGAGAAGTTTGCAGAGGTAACCTCAGTGCTATAAAACAAGTTCCAGGCTGACATTACCCAAATGAATTTTTAGATTTCAGCTGATTGCAGTGCAGTGGCTGTTTCCCTCAGCATGCAAAGGTTAATAACTTCCTCAGTGAGCAAGCCTGTGTTTCTGCAGTGTTAACGTGGTGGGAGATGTGAGAGAGAAGTGACAGGAGTGCACTGCCTCTTCGTTTCACCAAGGAGGATCACAGGGCATTGGAAACCTTCTTTGGGATGCTGACAAGCCTGTAATAGTCACAGCTCACAACAACGAGGCTCTCACATTCCCTCTCCTTGCTTTGCAGCAAAGGAAGCTCACTGAACTCATCCCACACATAAACAAAACCAGGATTCCAGGTTCAGCCTGGTCCTCTACAGCACCAGCCATTGCGCGAGCAAAGGGATACAGGCACAGGGAATGAAGCACATGGGTGTTAGTCCCCCTGGTTGTGCTACAAAACCTCGTGTTATGAATAAAAATGGGCGGAGAAAATATTAATCTCCTTAAAACGCCTTTATTAATCAGCTCTTTCAATATTTGCTCGAGGGTTTTTGGCTGCCCGTGCGCCGTGGAGGAGGAGGGTCTTTATCAGCTCTGCTGCAGGCAGTTCAACAGAATTGGAGAACCCGCCCTCGCTGGGAGCAACCCCAGGGTTCTTGGTTTCTTTTGTTTCTTCCAGGGGTCTCATCTCTGGTTTGGTCTTTTTAACTTACAGCTAGTAAGCAAAACTGGAGAAATCAGCTCTTTCGATACTCCAGGGTCCACACGGCCTAGCATTGGTTTCTGTGCGTTTCAATTTTGCTTGGTTTTTATTTTATAAGGGGTTTTTGGTGTTAAACGGTATCCCGAGATGCACCTGGGGTCCTTTATTTGCATGTGGGGTCGGCCTGGGCAGGCAGCTGGAGACTCTTGCGACCGCGTGGCAGTTTTGCATCAGTCATGGCGTCTTGGGGGTCTCACACTGCCTTACAGCGGCGGCAACGTTTGCGGGGGTTGAGGCCGGGGCGGGCGGCTCCGCGGCTGGAGCCGCGCCGGCGGCAGCGGCTGCGGGCGGCCGGGGTCTCCCTCTCGGCCTCGGCGGCGGCAATGGGTGGGGGCTGGGGCTGCTCTTCTCCTCTCTGGTTTCGGCAGGGGTGTCAGCAGCTTCCGGTGTCGGCGGCCGCGGGGCGGCTGGGACTCCCCGTGCCGAACCTGGGGGGGGGCGGGGGAGCCGAGGCGCCGAGCATCCCTGAAGGGAGCTCTCTCTGTTTCCAAGGTGGTCTGGGGGGGAGGTGCCACGGAGGCGGCTTTTCACTGTTACATTACAGGATAAACATTTTAAATTTCATTTT
Organism: Zosterops lateralis; assembly: GCF_965231275.1. NCBI lineage: Eukaryota > Metazoa > Chordata > Aves > Passeriformes > Zosteropidae > Zosterops > Zosterops lateralis. Next base: position 20,479,636 of record NC_139772.1, on the reverse strand, counting down.
TATCACCTCGCACCTCTCTAATTGTGTGACAAACCCTTGTCCGTCTTCATTGTGTTAACAAACACTTCCCCTCTTTATGGTGTTAACAAACCCCTCCACCTCTTTAATTGTGCTACAAACCCTTGCACCCATTAACTGTGCTAACAAATCCTTGCACCTCTTTAATTGTGCTAACAAACCCTTGTCCTTCTAGTTGTGCTGGTGGAGTCTTGAACCTCTAGTTGTGCTACAAACCCCTGCTCCTCTTTGTGTTAACAAATCTTTGCGCCTCTTTAATTGTGCTAAAAAAAATTTGTCCCTCTTTATTGTGCTAACAAACCCTCGTTCCTCTTCAATTGTGCTAACAAATCCCTGTCCCTCTTTAACTGCGCTCACAAACCCTTCTCCTTTTTAATTGTGCTACAAACCTTTGTCCATCTTCATTGTGTTAACAAACGCTTCCCCTCTTTAATTGTGCTAACAAAACCTTGAACCTCTTTAGTTTAGTTAACAAAATCTTGTCCCTCTTGAGCTATGCTCACAAACCCCGTGTCTCACTGCTGATAACCACAAATGACATATCAATGGCACCTTGGCACAACATCAAGTCTAAATAAGTGGAACTGAAGAGCCATGGCCCCGCGGGCACTGGGCAGCCCTCACTGCTCCTATCATCTCCACATCATCTCCCGGCAACAAGGGCAAGCCACTTTTAAAAAAGAAAATTAAAATGCTCGCTACAGGTAATTAAAGATCATAGGCCAAGACTAAGAAAATGATGATAAAGTTAAACAGCTAGTCTGAGTTCCTCAGCATTTCTGTGCAGGGTTAGTAGCTGCATTTTAAAGTGGTGTTCCAACACCTGAAAAGATAAAGGAACTGTTCCTGAGATTAAAAGGCACAACTGGAAGGCAAGCGTAAAACATTTATACCTCAGAGTTTTGGTGGGGAAAAAAATGTGGAAATATATGAGATGAGAGCAAATGAAGACGCAAGGAAAAGAAATTGGTTATACTTTGTGCTGGACAAATGATGATATAAAAATGGCCCATCTGACATGCAGCCCAAAACAGCTTCACACTGAGCCAGATAACCAGATGAAAGTTAAGTTTACATGCAGATTATGAAGAAAAACACTTAGTCATAATTCTTCTCTTTCCCCCTCTGTCCCTTGCCCCCAGTTTGGACTTAGAGGAGAAAATTGTAATTTTACCACAAGGTTTCTAAGAAAAAAAAAAAAAAAAAAAAAAAGCTTTCTCTGAAATACATATATATAAAATAAAGCAACGTTAGAATAGACACACTGTACAATCTTAGAAGAGTTATAGCTGTGGAACAACTGCCAGATTTCAACTGCATGACCTAGCCAAAGCTTTACATGCTTTTTTGCACACTCTACCTCAGAGATTTCATAAATTTCTGAATTATTACATTCTTTTTGTGTTTTCTCTGTCTCCCTCATGCCACCACTGGCATGTGCTGTAGGAAAAATAAAAATAGAAAGGTCCCCCACAAGGGGCCCTAAAGGATGAAAACCACCCCCCCCAGGTTGTAGAGAATACAAGTGGATTCCAGAGAAGTACCATAGCAGAGCCTGGAAACAAGGGGAAAGCTGCCCAGTGCCCAGTTATTTTTGGTCTGAAATATGGGTATTGCTGCCCTAGCAGCTTCTGGGTTCATTCAGCAGCCAACAGGGGAGGCCTCACCAGGGATGGGAGGAAGAAAGTTCATTGTTTGTGCACGTCAGGCTGAGAACTCACTTGCAAGGGAAGAGTGATTTCACATGAAAGGCTGGATGGGAGCCCTGGAGATTTGGGTTCTGTTCTTGTCTCTCTCACAGCCCCTTGAGCACATCCTTAGGCAAGATACAACCTTGATGCCTTAGGATTTTAGCTTTTATATATTTCATCTATTTCTAATCCTGCAATTCTTTAGTCTATAACTCTAAACTCCATACACAGTGTGAGCTGCTGCTTTCCCATTTTGGTCAGACACAACAATTCCTCTCCAGGCCTGGGAATCACGGACACCTCACTGCCTCAGGCCTGAAAGATGGAAACAAGAGTGAGTTGGGAGGAGCAAACTTGGGGTAAATGACTTCATTACCTGAAGCTGGAATTGCAAGATTAACCCCCAATATACAAATAGTCCAAACTTATGAAAGTGTGAAAATCTGTGACCATTGTCCAATTTTGGGTGTAGCCCCTGGGTTGGTTTTGTCTCCCTGAGATGTGCCTGAAGGCCCTTCAATAAGTACAATTGCTTTTTATTCCCTTGATTTTGTCCGGCCTCTGTTTTAGGTAGTCCCAAAAAGGCATCAATCCTACCTGGCAATGGCAGCAATGTTTTCCATGCTCTGCATTCCTGCAGCACACCTGTAAGGACAGGGAGGGCTCCTCTGCCAGGACCTGCCAGGACCCTCTCCTGCTCTCACCTGGGGCTCCAGCTCAGCCCCCTGAGCTCCCAGGGCTGCTGTGACATCTCCACAGCCTCCTCCATCCCAGACAAACCCTGCAGGCAGCAGGTCAGGCCATCCAGCTCTGGAAATTCCACGAGCACATTGGTGTAAATAAAGTTATATTTCCCGATCCTGAGTCCTCTCTCTGAACTTATCCCTTTTGATAAAATTCCTTAGTTCCTGGAGGAACACTCAGGCAGGTGGACTGATTATGAAGAGACTCTGTGTCTGAAAGTGAGCAGAGAGCTGAGTTAACCCTGAAGAATATGAATTACCTTCCCCATGTCATGTTCTCGTTAGTCAGGCTCACTAAATATGACTCTCAATAATACAATGAAAATTGGAGAGAGCATAAATAGATTGGATTTCACATGAGGCTGAGCACCAGAAGAGTTGCACTATTAATCTGATTCCACAAAAATGTGAATTTGGACCTGACACCCCGCAGCCATCGGTCAAAAGCAGCAACCATTCATCACTGTAAGAAATGGCAGCTGAGCTCCAAGTTCAAATGCAGCCATAACTCCCTGGAAAAGTGTTTATTCTCTGCTGAAAATGGGGATTGGCACAAAAGAAAAACCATTTAAAGAAATACACACACAGAATACGAAATAAATAGACAGATACCAGGTTCTTCAGGATCAATGCAGAACATATGAAATGCAGGAACACAGCACATTCATCCAGGAAGAGTCTTGCTGCATGAACCATAGGTCCAACTCAATGTTTTAAACGAAAACACAATCTTAAGAAAAGAATAAATATAATAAAATATAATATAAATATAATAAATACAATAAAATTAATCCTGACCACATCTTCTACTAACTACCTTTGTTTTCTCCTATCATGTGGTCTAAAAATTGGATTGACCCTTATAACTTTATTTATTGCCATTTGAAAAGACATTTTAAGCCTCTTAACCTGAGTGCAAAAGAGCACTAAAAGTATCCTTCAAACTTCAGGAAGAGATGACTTTGTAAATGTGGAATATTCTAAAATTACATTCCATCATAGAGCTCATATAAATCTAGATAGAAATACCATATTTCAAAACTTGAAGAAGAGTAAAATTCCATTTTTAAGGACAGAAAATACATGCTGATATTTTCATATCTCCCACATTGAGAGGAATGAATTGTATGGATCCGTACCACATTCAGTGTATTTTTCCTGCACAGGGCTGATTTTTCAGAGCCTGCTGCATGCTCATCAGCACATTTGACATCATAAAAAAATAATAAAAATAAAAAAATCCCTGTATTGGAACTCTACTCAAGCATTGTCAACAAGTTCTGGGGTCATTTAATGCAATGTGTACATACAACTAAAGAGCATTATTTGCCTTTTAGAGTAAAAGCATTCTAAGAGGATTCCTCAGCTTTCAGTTACACAATGGATTTAATGACCTGTCTATCTATAAGATGTGTTATAAAATTGCACAGATATCACTGCAAATGAACTCCAAAGAAACACAGGAGAAGGCAAACAGCTGAAGGGAGCTGTTGCATTATAGATTTACTTCTGTTGTTGTTTTTCCCTTCTTGAATTATGCAAAGTGAAACCAAATGTTTTCGGAAATTTCAAACTCTACAAAAACAAAGTAATGTTACTTTCACGTTCTAGTTTTGAATGGGAATGAGTTTTGGAAAACCTGAAAAATTTCTTTAAGACAGAATTTCAGGTCTCCACAGAGCTCTGCTGACCAATATGTTTGTTAAAATACATGACATTTAACTGGCACTTTGCTGTGTTTTTATTGCAAAAACTTCAAACCATTTATTGGCAACTCAACTTACTGAAGATTGGGAAGATGTAGATCTGAGCCCTGAGGCACCTTTTTGCAGAGATGTTGTTGTCAGGTTGTTTTTGGTTTGAGTTTTGTTGGGGATTGGTTGGGGTTTTTTGTAAATATCATATATTGCAAATATCATATAATTACCAGCTTTTAAATATTAGCAATATTTGCTTCATTTTCCCTTTAGTACCGTTTAGAAATTATAAATTAAACAGATCTATCCCACAGGAGTCTAAAAATCTAACCAAAACCTCCTTCAGAAACCCATGTTCACAAGAGATTGACACACAGGTCCAAAGTAGAAATAAATTTACAAAAACCCTTTATGAGCCAATTTCTCAATGCTAAAGCTAAGAAAGTGGTGTAGAAGAATTTTAAACCCCCAGTTTATATTTTAGGCTTAAAATATTCTCTTGAAAGAAGGGGTCAGGGTAAAAAAAAAAAAAGGAATTTTTGTTAGCAGAGGGGCTGCAGGTGCTCAAAAATGGAGAACAAGCAGGATGGGGGTTTCCCCTCCCTCTTTCTTCTCCTTCGTTCCTAATCCTTGTCACCTTGGTGGGTGTCCAAGCATGCAGTGCATCCAATCTCACTGAAATTCAGAAAAGAAAATCCAAAATTCTGGAGAGAGAATCTGGGATTTTATTCATTGTATTTACAAAGCCCCGGAACAATACAACTGGGGGAAACATTGGGATAATTCCCAGTACCATATCTGGGAAAATTCCTAGAGCAGCGTGATAAGCACTTCAGTCAGGAGCTGAAAATTTATTTGACAACAAAATGTCTTGTAAAGAGCAGACCAGAAAGTTCAACCATCCCTTTGCTCCCACAAATTCCACATCCCAGCTCTTGCCCTAAACCCCAGTAACTCAACCACACTTCCCAACACTCCCAGGTTTTACATCTCTGATACATCACACACAGAGAAAAAAATCACAGATGCAAAAATTTCTTATTAATGAGAGATTATCTCCATAAATACAGTGCTGAAACAACAGGAAAGCTGCAGTTTTGTCAGCCTGGACAAATGAAAGGACTTGAATTCTGTGTTGAGGTTGTGGGGCAAAACCTACAAGAGCCTCTTATTGCAAGGTTTAATGCTATTTCAGATGCAATTTATTATGGGATTCTTTATTATTAGGTTTTTTTTGTAGTTCAAGATGAGACATTATCTGGAATGTATCACTATCCAGATACAAACTTTATTCTCAATGCCGTGCTGTTTGTTTCATCCTGATTTTAAGTGTTCATGTAGGAATGCATCTTTTTATTAACTGTATATGGACTTTGGATTAGGAAAAAAAAGATAAATGTTATATTGCATTCTGGGAATTAGAATAATACTAAGAAAAAATTAAGTTTAAATATAATAGTAATTTAAATTCTTATTAAAAATTCCTGTGAGGGACAATTGCACTTGAAGTTGTTTCAGAAATTCCAGGAAAACAGTGCCCCCAATTGCTCTGTCTAAATCAAACAGTAATGAGACGAAAAAAAAAAAAAAAAAAAAAAAAAAAAAAAAAAAAAAAAAAAAAAAAAAAAATCTGTAAAAATCCCCAGTTTGGTGTCCAAGCAGGGCTCCTCCTCAGCAGAGCATCCCCAGGCCTGTTCCGTGAGGAATTTATACAGCTTATCATGAACAGGAGCCACTACGTGAATAAAATGCCTCCTTAATGTATTCATCATGATCAGGAAATTTCTTCTGTAAAGAATCTTCACAAGAAAGAAAAACTAGAATTTTATTTCTGCAGCAAAATTCAGGAGAAAAGAGTGAAGGGGGACACACAGAGACAGAAAACCCAATTCAACCATTAAAAAAACCATGTTTTTGAAGAATCACCACATGAAAAGGGCTCCCCAACAATTCTAAGCTTTTTAGTTCATCATTCCAATAATATGATGGCTATTGACTGCCTCATTTTAGAAATATCTGTGCATATATATGGGAAGGAAATGGGAAACTTGTTTAAAGGAGGTGCAAAAATGAACTACGGCACTGACCTTCAAACAATATTTTTTTCCAATTGGTTGAAACTTACAAGGTTAAAAATAAGTGAACTATGCTACTAGAAACTTAGAAACCAAGAGAAACCAAGGGTGACTTGCAGCAGGTTTGTAATGCGGCAACATTTGCTAAATAAACAGATTTAAAGTTGGGCTGGTCACAATATGCAGCCCAAAAGAGCCAAGCCCACAGCCCAACATGTTACCTCACATTGCTGTAAAAGAAAGGAAAAAGGGGAAAAAAATAATAATAAAAAATCCCATACATGAAGTTATACCTTTCTGAAGCATTTCTCTTTCAAACCAAACTTTGAAATTAGCGATTAATCAGCTGCAAGGAAAAGAACTCACCTAACTGAAGCCCTGCCTAAGATGTACCAGTGTGGGAATCAACCCTTGCTGGGATGGTAAAAACTGGCACATGGGGGACAGAAAAATGCCTGAATATTGTCAATTTACTGCCAGGCTGCCCTTACCTCACTGACTCTGTGACTTCTATGAAGTGTGTCCCTGTGAAGAGCACAGGGATTCCTGCTTCCCCTCCTGACCTCTGCCTGCTCCAGGGACTCTGGGCTCACAGCTCAGGCACAGAGTGGCTGGCAGGGAAGGGCAGTCCCAGCTCCCCCAGCACATCCAGAGCTCCAGGTTCACTTTCCCCCCGCTGTAGCAAGGTGCCAGCTCTGTTTTCCGTGCAGGGCTCCCCAGGGTGCTGTTTCCTGAGGCAGGGGGGATGACCTGAGCCCCGTGTGCAGGGTGCTGAGCTGGGCTGTCACACTGTCTGTCACATCCCAGCCAGTGCCCAGCCCTGACAGGAGACACAAATGCCCTGCAGGCTTTGCCCAATGGCCCTGACACTGACAGCTCTTACCAGCACTAATTCAATATTAAACTTCCAGCTGGTTCCATACTGCAGGAAAGGTTATATTTCACAAACGATATTGTTCTAAGTGAGAATAGGGCTGGGGAGGCTGAGGATTCCCCTCTGCCCAGCCGCCACCCTGCAAACAACAGCAGCAGCAGCAAAAGGGTGTGCCAGTCCCAAGAATGACAAGTCTCAGAACTGCAGAGTTTCACCAAAGTGAGTTTGAGGCAGGAGGCATAATTTGCGACACTTTGGTGTCACAGAGCCAGCATGTCACCCTTCCTGTCAGGGAGGGAGAGAATTAAACACTTGTTAAGCACAGAGAGGTCAAATAGAAATGTGGATTTTCAGAGTGCCAGCATCCCTGACCTTTGCTGCTCATATGAGGCTTCAGGAAAGAACATTTTCTATACAATGCTGATAAGGCAGGCCTCTCCAAAGCTTAGAAAAGCTCAGTAATACAAGGCCAGTTATTAAGGATAAGTCCAGTCAGGAGATGGGAGGTTTTTCTGAGGACTGCAGCAGGTCTGGGAGGCTCTTGTGTGCTCTGCAATACAATGGCCAGCTGCAGCTCAGCTACTCCCACATCACCTCACTGAAGGAAAAAATAGAGCACAATTCAAAATGGCAATATTCCTAATAGGTAAAAACAGGAAATGAAACCCACAGACCCCTGGAATGCCAGAGCTGTACAGCAAATACACACAAAAAAGCAGCTTGTGCCAGGGAAGTCACTCACACTGTCCAGTTGTCCAGCCTGCAGGAGAGCCTTGGCTGTCATTATCCATGTCAGCATGCCAGGAAAAGAACTTGTGATTTTTCACCACTTTTGGAGATTAGCCTTTTTTCTTAGAGTGTTCCACTAATTGTTTTTTCCTCACTTGCATCAGCAGGAGACCCAATTATAGCTCCAGCTTCAATTTGCAATAACCTCCTTTTAAAATAGCGTGAGTCACCTTTTCACCTTTTATTACAGAGATAGCACCAAGGTCTAATAGAGAAACAGTGCAAATCCTAAACTCGATTTCTCAGAAATGGGATTTTATAATTGTTGGTCACTTTCCTTGATTTAATTTAAATCACATTTACATCCTAATAGGACTTAGAAGAAATTATTTCACAGACATAGTTTTCCATATGTAGCTCTAGTCTTCTAACACCGTATAAACTATCTCCTATTTTTACTGATTAAAATACAATTTTTTCTCCTCCCCAGAAGCCCCAGCATCACTGAATCTATTGTCACTCACCAAAAGTAATTTTATTTAATAACTAAGTAGGCCATCTATCCTTGGGCATGCAGGCTGCTAACCTTGAGAGCTGCTAAGGGAGGGTGACTGATGTGCACTGGGTGCAGAGAGGAACAAACTGCAGCAGGATTTAGTTGGAGGAAACTCCCAAGACACTATTAATTACTATTTCAAAAAGATAGCTCTCACTTCCATCTGGCAAATGCAATTATGCAATAGAAGGGGAGTTCAGCAAAACAAACAGCTCAGACCAGCAGCTGACAGGGCAGCATGCACTGTCTGCTTTAAATATGTTTGGGGAGCACAGCAGTAAATCAAAGCCAAGAGCTCATTCATTGTGGGAACTTGAGCCACCAGGACACAGGGCAGGTTGCACTTTGAAAACAATCTTATTATCCATTAAAAGCATAAAAATACATTTTAAAATAGGTTCTGTAAGCTGATTTTTTGTGAGAGCCATTAGCAATAATTAATATATTGAAAATAGTTTTGCAAGCTTTGAAGGAAGATGAGCCTCATTGAACCCCACTCAGCACAAACTCTTTCAACTCAGGATAAACCCCCACTGTGCTCACCAGAGAAAAGCAAGGCTGACAAGGGATAAGACTGAAATTTTAGGATGCCAGAGGGACTAGTAGGACAGCAGCCTTGCTTTTAGGGGGTAAAGCACTGAAATAATGGCAGAGGCTAGAAGGTCACTGCTAGGGTTGGCACCTCTTCACTGAGGTAAAACAAGTTTACACCTGCAAAGAATTTGGCTCTAGAATGGAAGGCTCATTTCCAAAAGCTGTGCATATTTTTAAACAATTAATGAAAAGCACCAAGGTCGTTCATCACTGGGATTTAAGGTTTTCTTAGAAAGGGCAAAAGTGCCCCCAGTGCTTCCCCCTTGTGACTTTGGGTCTGACTGAATAATCTCGGTTCTCCTCTCAGCAAGCCAAAATCCAGGGATCAGCCAGAGACTGTTCACAGAGGCAGAATTGTCAGTCAAGCTCTGCATTCCCCTCTCAGGGCTGGTACCCTTCCTGCACTCATCCTTTCTGTCCCCCAGCCCTCTGGGCTCCTTCTGCACCTTCTGCTGGTCCCCTCGGCCACCCAGCCCTGCCCTGCCCTGCCTTGCCTGCTGCAGCTCTCAGCATCACCTGGGAACAGGACAGGGCATGTTCTGATTTTTGCCTGCTCACAAGCACAGTTTCATTTCAGCAGTAAAACAGTAGCTATGAGTAAGTATTTTAAAGTGTTTTAGAAGAGGAAAACCAGTACTTTAAACTAAAAATACAAACCCTAAACTCTAAAATCCACAGGAGGAATGTAAGGCACACACACAGGCCAAGGATCCAAGAATCCACCCATGCTTCCTGGATTAGCTGGAAAGAAATGGAGCATCTGTCCTGCCACACTTACACCCCAAATTAGTAGTGACAGGTCTGTAGGAGGGCAAATAATCCTGCAGACTGTGCCATCAAAGCATTCATCATCAGAGTCACATCAGGAGTACAACCCATACACACTGAGACTGCTCCAAACACAGATTGGTTTAACTCTATTTATTTTACCATCCTAATAATAGTTTAAAGCATTTCAGTGTTGAGAATGGCACCAGAGGAAGGGGGTTCTTTCCAAAGCACCCTACTCTGTAACACCTGCCTGGATTTCTCCCTCTTCTGCAGGCCAGACTAATGCAAAATTTACCAAGGCAAGGTCTTTAAACCTCAGAATTCTCATCACTAACAGGTAGCAGCTGCCAGCAGTTTGCAGGTTCATGGAAACAACACTTTAAGGCTCCCTGCTGACTCAGGAGCTTTGGGAACCTCCCCTTCATTTTCCTCAGGGGCAGCCAAGCACAGAAGCCGCTTTTGATTCAACTGCTCTGCTGCGCCTGTTTTGCTCTCTTTGAAGAGCTTCATTTGTATGTTACACAGAGTTAAATTAATTATTGGAAGTATATATTTCTTGTGACTGAAATGCCTCTGCTGGCTGTGGCATCTGAGAGCCTTAGATGAGGTTTGAGAGCATGGAATGTAGGAATCAGTTTCTGTGCATGGTAAGCCAGGGTAGATGTCACACTTCAACATGAAAATACCCAAATATCACTTTCACTGCCACTGTCAGTATAATTCATAAATACCACTTACCAGATGGTGACAAGGATAGAAGGTCCCAGCTCAAGGAAGCCAATTCACCTGGGGTGGCCACAGTGCCGGGAATCACCAGGAATTACCTCAGGAACCAGGGATCAACAGGAATGGCCACAGGAGCCATCAATGATCTGGGGTGGCCACAGTGCCAGGAATCACCAGGAATGTGGTGCCAGACTCTCCTTTTTTCAGGTCTTTCCTCAGAGGCACCAGCTCAAGCTGTGATTTTGTTGTTACAGCAAACTTAAATTATTTTAAGGATCAGGACATCTGAGACTCTGCCATGGGACACCTGGAGCAGAGGAAAACCTGGTGTGAGTGTGAGGGGAGCAGCTGTGGAGGGGCCTCTGTCCTAGCTCCTGTGCTGCCAGGGCACCCTTGGACTGAGCCCTGCATATTCAGGATGGGAATTTTCCTTTACCCTGCTTCTATTACAAACTGAAACAAAGCTAAAGAAACTGCAGCCTCTGGGGGAGGTTCAATTTTATTTAGGCCAAGCAATCAGCCATCACCATGAATTTGACATAAATTGGTGAATCCCTTGCCTTACCCTGAACCTGCAGGCTGTCAGTGCAGTAACTGAGTCTGCAGTCAGAGGCACGCTCCAGATAACACCTGCTCCTCCCTTCAGCCCCAGAATCACCCCATAACAGCCTGGGGATGTGTATTTGGTTACTCACAGGAGACATAGCACTGCTGGCACCCAGCAAAAACTCCTTCTTTGTCCAAACCTGTAGCCCTGGTTCCTGCCTGAGGTGTTTTGGTTTTCTGAACTTCTTTTCCCAGGGAATTTTCTGTAAACAAGAGAAGCGTTTTTGTAACTGTATTATGTTTACTTTTTTTTTTTTTTTTCTCCTTTCCTAGGAGGGACTTCTTCTTGATGTCCCTCTGCTCTGACCAATGTGATTGAAGAGGTTTGTCTTTGTTTCACCAATCAATTTGGTCTGTGTAGAATAGTATAAAAGGGAGACACATTCCGAAAACAGAGGAGTCCTTTTCAGCCTTCCGAAGTTGGAGTCTGTGTCGTTGTGGTGTACAACAGCATCACAAACCCTGCATTTGTGAAGAAGAGACAGCCCTGTCCTGCAGTGTTGCAGCAGAGCACAGAAATCCCAGTGGGAAATCCCAGCATGAAATCCCAATACCAGCCTGTGCACAAAGGCAGTTCCCACAGCTCTAACAAGGCCTCAGCACACTGGAGCAAAAAAACTTGGCCATTAGGGAATCACAAACCAGGGGTGACCTTCCCAAGGCAGTGACAGCAATGTGGCACGTGCAAAGGATAGATTGAAAGAGGTGGAAAATCTGCTGAGCCTAAGAAAATACTGCCTGTGCTGGAGAATGGCTGATAGCTATGGGTGGGCTAGGGAGCCAGGAAAGATAGGGGATTTAATCTGTGATTAACTTTTGACTTGTAGGAGAAGCAAATTTCCAAGGAATTCCACCCATGAATTTTCCACAGGGCTGCTTCAGAACCACTGTGTCTGTGCTGTGCTCCATTTCCAAAGCTCTCTGTGCTGCTCTGTCATTTCATCTCCCCCTCGGAGGGTGTTACCTCAGCAGATCCCCCCGGGTCATTCTGGGCTGTGCAGCACTATTTTCCACTAGAGACATCTGGGCAGGGATGAGGGTGTGGGTAAAGGCACAGTTCCCTGTGCACACTGAGGGTATCTGCCTGAGGGCCCTGTCCTGCTCTGTGGCGTAGAGGGACACTGCTGTCCCCAAACCTCACAGCACATCCACCCACAGCTCTTGCCAAGCTGCCACCCAATGATAGGGACTTGCTGGAAATCCAAAAGTGCCAGCAGGCCAAGTCCTCCTCAGTTTTATCCCTCCTGGACCAATGGAGCTCCATGACATCCCCAGGCCTTCTTTCAGAGCCTCTCCTGAGTGTCTGTGTTCCTCACACAGCAGAAATGCCAGCAGGCAGGAGCTGCAGGAGCTGCCAGACACACACATGGCACCTAAACAGAAACCCCAGGCCCGGGAGGTGAAATTCTGCCCTAATGCTGTCATTCTTGGATCCTTTATCTCAGATTTAGCAGGTGTGCAGTGCTCTGTTTGGGTTTTTTAACAGGTGGAAAATGTCATCTTGTCATGAGAGATTGGATGTAAAGCACTGCCGTGCTCTGTTGCAGTGGTTTCTATATCTCAATGCTCATCACCAGGAGATGGAAAAGCTTGTTCCAGTCCCTGACCCAGAGTTTAGTTTGTCAGCTCCTGGAAAACACATTTCAGTTTTGCATTCCACAAATATGTAAAAATATTGAGCACATGGTGTTGTTAATAACATGGTTGGAAGTCATTCACGGCAATTAAACTTGCATTACAATGAAATCCTTTTGACCACAATGATGGTCCTGCTATGCCATTTTATTACTGCACAGTGAAAGGTACAATTAAATGTATGCAAGAAAATGTACCAAGTTTTACTCACTTGATTTAAGTGCTTTGAGACATTATCTTTTGGAAATATAAGCTGGCATAAAAATACATGATATAAAGATTTCACAACAAAAATTTCTTTCTTTTCTTTGCTTATATTTCTCAACCAATATGCCAAGTTTCTTTGCAGTACTAGATATTTATCTAACAGATATTTTGAGCTTTGGCAGGATTTTTTTTTGCTGTGATTTCCCAGTTGAGAGAATCAATGAAATGATAGTAGTCTCAGAATAGTATCTCTGAATTCAGCCCCTCAGCCAGCAATACTGCTTTGCAAGTATTATTTACCATTCAGTTGGTTTTGTCTTCATAATCTACTTTCTTCCCTTAATATATCATTGCCCACACTAGCAAAAAGCAGAAAGTGTAAAAACCTTAGCAAGCAAGATTTGGAGACCAAAACTCCTTTTCAAGTTATAAAATAAAGAAAACTATTCATTTCACCAGACCTAATTTTGGCCTCTCCTTCCAATAGTTCTGGTACCAGAGACGAAGAAACTTGTCTAATTCACACTTGAGAAGGAGGAAAAAGTTACTTTATGAGGACCTAAACCCATACTTTGTGTGTGTGTGTGCTGGAATTCTAATGCACTTTAACCCCACATTCTAGAAAGATGAATTCAAACTAAAATAAGCAGAGACAAGGAATCCTGGAATGATGGAGGAGCTATTGCAGAAAATCAAACCTTTGGCATGCTTGGTCTCAGCAAATCAAAGGCTGGGTGTTATTTATAGAGGGCAGTAATATCCAGCCATAGGATTCACACAGGAAAAGTGAACCTAGCCCTGCAAAAACTCTGCTTGAAAGGGGAAACTGAGGAAGAGATGGGAGACGCTAATGTGTTGTGGTTATTAGTTATTGCCACCAAACAGATTTATTGTCCCACAAGGCTTCTCAGGGCTCAGTGTTTGCCCCTTGCCATGACAGGGGAGGGCTCAGGGGTCCTTGGGGGTGAAGAGGGCCCTGAGCCTGGGTGCAGCTTCCAGGGGAGTCACCCCTGCAGGACAGCAGCCACCTGATGCCCCACCACTCCCAGCAAAGTGTTCTCTCTTCTTTCCTGAACTGCATTAATTACACAGCCTTGCCTTGCAGGGAGCTTTAGTTAGTCATTAAAGCCCACTGCTGGGAATCCTAAGGTTGGATTATCTCTTAACTCTTTCAAAGCTTTATTGCAGTTTTTTTCCTAATCTTCTGCACCACTGTAATGGCTCTTTTGCTGCCTCTCACAAGGGAGCTGGCAGATAACTGATGGATTATTGAAATCACTTTCTGAAAACTCTCCAGGCACCTCTCTGCATCTGGAGATGTCTAAATGCATTTAAAAGCTGGCCTGAAAGTCCTCCAAGCAAAGCTAGAGAAGTGCTACAGAGGTGCAGAGTATTATCTCAGTTATTAAACATACGCATTTCCTTGGGTACAAGTCAAGTTAAATCATGCTCTTTTGCTATATGCTAATAGGCTTTTGCAAATTAATTAATGAAGGAATTGGGCATACTAAGAGAATTACTTGAACGATGCTTGCCTGAAGTTTTTTAACTTCATTTGCTTGAAAAAATTAAAAATAGATAGGAAATGTCAGGTTGTGTGTCTTTCTATTGCATCCCATAAAAGAAAAAAAAAAAAAAAAAAAAAAAAAAAAAAAAAAAAAAAAAAAAAAAAAAAAAAGGAAGAGAAAAAGGGCTTCTTTTTTTCATGTGCAGGAACAAGCAGAGTCACCAGAGAGCTTTTCAGTATTCCATGTTATTCCTGTTGCTAAGGAAACTTTCCCTCATCTGTGCTCAGTAAAGCATCCTAAAAACTCCTGCACAGAAGGATGGCATTAGAGATCAGTGTCAGAAAATTCAGCTGACAATTAACCACAAAACCGGTCACTGGGATGTTTTAACAGGACTGTTTCTAATTTCTCTTGTAAAGCCCAGGATGATTTGCAGCAGGGAGGAGCCTGGAGGAACCACAGCCAGTCTGTATGATTAATCTTGTCCCTATAGAATTTCTCTCAAGAAGCAAAACAGGAAGAAACAAGAATCAAACCAAATGTTTGGCTTGGGTTTTGTTGGCACTGTCCCACCAGCTTAGATCCTGCTCACTCTTCACTGTACTCTCTAAAAGACAAAGTAAAAATCTCCCTCACAGAGAGACCAGGAGATGTTCCTTACCATCATCTGTATTTAAGAGAGAGAGAACTTAAATAAGAAGAGCTGCAACTAAAGAAATGCTTGTAATGTCTGCAGTAGTTTTCCCTCCCTGTTGGATGTGTTCATGTCCAGTCCATCACTGGTGTCTTTCAGCACCACTGCTCACAAAACCAGGAGCCACTGTAGAGGAAGGGAGCAGAGGTGTCTCCCACAGCAACAACAGCCGAGAGTGTGCCATCCAATTCATGTTGTGGAATTTCTTATTCTTTCCCAGCAAAGATTCATTATCCAAGCCTGGAAATCCAGGCCAGCATCTGGCCTTGTTATGCGCTTCCATACAAATCAAATACTAGAAAAATAGTGCGTGTCCTGGGCTCTTTGGAATCCTAGTCTTATCACAATCCACAGCACAGTAAGGAAAGGGGGTTTGGTGTTCCTCTCCTCCTCCATGCCAAAGGTCTGCAGTGTTTGGCTGACCTCCTTTCTCCAGCAAAATTTCACCGTGGATAACAGCAGGAAAGAGTGCAAGAACACACTTCCCAGAGAAGCAGCTCCGTCAGTCCCTGGTTGGTGACAATTAAAACTATTGCTTTATTCTGTCCATTCTGTCTCACAGTCACTAATGACCTTATGCTCTGTGCTTTTGTCTAATTGCTTTTGGAGGCCATTTGCACTTTTGCCCTGAGTTAAAATATGCATATTTTTGGTCCCAGTAGTGCAGCTCTCATAGAAAATGTAACACAGGAGTCAGTAGACCAGGCTTGCATTTGATGTACACTTCTGTATGGGGAAAATGAGGAGAAGGGAAGACTGTGAGACCCCTTCTCTCTCCTGAAGGGAGCAGTGACTGCCTTACACTACAGTGCCACTTGCAATATTCACCTGGAATATGCTGTCTCCTGAAAAAATGAACCTTTTGTGCTTCACTCTCCTGACCCTACTCCTGCTCTGCTCTGTGAGGATTTCTGGGCACACTTCACCATCTTTGGCAGAAAATTTATTCCCAGAACAAGTTTTTGTTTGCCTTTGAAGCCATTTATTTCAGCATGCAATTCTCACCAGTTCTGGAACAGGGATGGATTTAAGTTCCAGCAGAAATGGGGTTCCCTTCTCCCCTTACTCACCCATGTATCCCAGCAGCTTTCATCCCAGGAGATGGACAACTCCAGTGGATGCAGAACCCTCTTCCACTTTCAGATCCAGATGTAGACTCACCTGATGTAAGTTAGGAAAAATGCTTTCTTGCCTGTGCCATACTTCCAGTGGCCTATTTCCTGAAAGGGCTTTTTACCTTCAGATAAGGGATTTTAATAAGATTATTTTCCTATTCAAACTCCTTTGTGTTCCAGAATCCCAGATTTTTTGTGATGTAGAGCTACTGAGAACAGCTTCTCTTTCCTTATGTATGTTGCTGCCAGCCATGGGATTATATAGAGCTACTGATATATATATGGATATTGCATTAACATCAGCATTTATTCCTTGTCTTACAGCTAAATCACCAATTCCAGTCCACTCCCAGGCCAGTTCCATCTTCTGATTATTACAATCTTTTCTGATTTTCCTCAACACCATGCACAGCCCTCAGTAGGAGCACTGTGAGTGTGATTTCAAGCTATAAAATCTTCTTTCTTATTTCTTCTTTGTCTTCTGGATGAAAATGCACAAAACAATCTGAACATCTGCAGGACCTGTGTGTGACCTTCCATCCTGACATTCCTCCTCTGGAACTTGCCCTAACAAGCCTTGTGCTGTGATGGATGAAACTGAAAGCAATTCCCTCTTCCCAACAAATTGAGACCCTCAAAGAGATCCCGTCTCTTTTCAGGTCGCCCAGGTTTTGCTCACAAGACCTTGGCTTTCATCTTGGCTAGCAGTAATTCTGAAGGAAGGAAAACACCAAAGTATTGTGGTCTGTCTGGAATATGAAAGATACTTTCTGCTGCTTCTTTGATGTCTCATGAAAGAAAACTGAAAGAATACAAATGCAACATCATTAAAACACATTACTAATCCTGCAGGAATGGAGAGGTTTGAGCATTAGAAATTTTTTGCTCAATGCTACTTCAAACTATGATTTGTAATCTATTGAGGAAACTATCATGAGTAATGCCTTCCAATGTGACAATGAATTTTAAACTTTCTCAAATGTAATATGGATGACAATTTTTTTACACCATTTAGAGATAACTTGAAGTGGCAGTTGCTGGTTAGAGAACAAAAAGCCAAATGGCATGGTTTAGATACACAGAAAATGGAAGATAATGATGCATGAAATAAATGAAAAAGAATTGAGGAAAACACTGGGAAGAGGAAGTGCAGAACAGTTTGACCCACCAGTGAGCCTGGTTCTATTTCTATGGAAATGAGCTCATTACTGCTAATTTTTATTTTTTTTAAGCTCCTAGTTGATTCGTGAAGTGCTGTTTGAATTCCGATAAGGGCTTCATGAATCACTGAAAAACAACATTTGAACAAAATATCCAGAGTCAAATGATTACCAAGTCCCAAAGATTAATCAGCTGTCTGAGCATTTTATATAGCAGAGCAGCACTAGGAGAGCCAGCTTTTCCCCTGGTGTCATCAGTCTACAATGCTCCATTCTGCACAGAAAAGGGATCGTGCTGCTGAAATCCAATTCTGGATGGTTACTCCATCCAAGAGCCTGTATTAAAAAGGAAAGATGTCTTTGATTTTATTTCTCCCATAATTTCTATATTTGTTCTGTTTTAAAAATCAGCATCCTGAACATGAGCCTCTCATCCTCAGAAACAGGAGCATCTGTGGCATTCATGGTGCTGCCACGTGTGTCACCCACCAGTGTTGGCTGTGACACCCCCAAGTGTGCAGGGAAATGCTCCAGGGCCAGAGCACAGCTTCCTCTTAAACCTCCAGGATGCTGAAATAAAAATGCAGTGAAGCAGTGGATTTAAATAGCATGTAAGCTTTATTTATTTTATAAAGCCATCAATTTTTAAGGCTGTCTTTGGACATGAGCTGAGTCTGCCTGTGACAGCTGGATTTTTAACTGAACAGCACTGATTGATTTTATGTGTTATACATACAGCATCTACAGCCCTTATTAATTCTCCAAACACTTCAAAAAGAATGCCCTTGGCAAGTTCTGTGACTCTCTGCTAATTTGCCTTGTACTAATTTTCAAGGTGTGCAGAGGTCACTACTTCCTCCAGCTTGCAGCTTGTAACAATGCACACGGGAGAAATTACACCAAACAAAGCTCAGCCTTCTGCCTCAGTGCTTTGTGCCTCTTGTCCAAAACCTTCCCCAGTTTGGAAGTGACTCAATAGATTGTACTTCAGCCATGACAAAGAGAGCAGCAATAACCAGTCCTCACTGGAGGTGCACAGGACAGGGGATCCCACAGATACCTTAAGCCCTCCCAGGACTGCTCTGTTCAACTCCAAGGGCTTAAATTGACATTAGAAGTGCAATTACCAAGGCCAGGCTGGACAGGGCTTGAGGCAACCTGCTCTGGTGGAAGGTGTCCCTGCCCATGGCAGGGGGTGGGACAGGATGGGCTTTAAGGCCCCTTCCAACTCAAAGTATTCTGGCTTCTATGAATTAATTGGATTGTTTTTTAAAAACATTATCTTGAGATGGATGGACTTACAGCCCCACCAATCTGCAATTATGACAGACCTTAGATAATTTTCATTTTAAGACCAACAGGAGGTTGAGAGATAAATTTCATTATCATTTACATGAGGAACTACACTGGTGCAAATAAGAAATAATTTGGCATATGTGACTCTACAGAATTGGTACAGACTTAAACTGATTTCAATTTTCTACAATGCAGAATTAATTTGGGAAGAAGGTGGTGAAGTATTTTGCTTTTCAGTTGATAGCATTATGAATATTGCAAAAAGAGTATTTTCATTCTGGATGTTCCCATACATTTGGTCAGGAGTTTGTGAGACACCAAAGCTGCTTTGTGAAAACACTTCCAAGCTTTCTTTTTGCATCTCACATTTCTACACTCCTCAGAGCACCAGGAGCAGAAAGGAATCAGCATTTGAAGAAAAACAAAGCCAAAGGATTGATGTGGAAAAGAGAAATCTCAAAAGCTGTTTCTCTTGGCTGTGAACTCTGCTGGCACAGCTGTGGAGGTGAGTGCAGCTATGCAGTGCCAGGGTGTTCTCTGTGTGGGAAGGGCAAACTGCGGGTCCAGCAGCACCCTGGCACTCCTGAGACCTTCCACTCCTAGGTCTTTTCATTGCAATCTGAGCTCTGGCACCACTGAGATCTTACTTCCCATGCTTCTCAAGGCAAGACTGTGGTGTAGGACAGAAGAACAACCATTTATTATGATCCTTTAGGAAAAAAAAATTAGATTATTTTCTCTTTGTTATTTATTTACACATAGTTGGGAGTAATGATATTTTCCCTATTCAGTTCTGATTTCAAGATGATTAAAGTCCCATTTTAAGTAAGTAAAAATATAATAATATCATTACAAATTAACAAGGATGGCTACTCTCTTATGCTAGGTACAGGACAGACCTAGACCAACAGGTAGTTCTTGTTCCAAAATATAAAGGACAGGTGAAGCAGAGGGAAAAAGAAAAGAAAAGAAAAAAAAAAAAAAAAACCACCAGAATATCTTGTTAGTGCTGCCTATCAGACATAGAAAAACCCTCTTACCCTTACTTTGTATTTATTTTAATTATTTCTTTGAGGGTCTTAGAAGAGAGACAAAGAATTCAAAGAGTGAAAACTGAGGTCATTGGAAAGAGAGGGATATTATCCTGGAAAGGAAATTAAGAGTCTGATGTATAAATACTCAGAGGAAAGCTGCTGGAAGCAGCACTCAGACAGCACAAAGGAGGATCTCCAGAAAAAACCTCAAAACTTTATTGCTGTAACATCTCAAATCAAACAAATCCCCTTTCCCAGCCATGCTTCCTAGCTCAGATACAAAACCCCATCTCAAGTGACACTCACCATGGAAGCCCCCAGAGCTTTCAAAAAGGTGTGTGAAACACTAAATGTTTTAATTGTATTGGATTTAAGTTAAAAAAAGACCAGATTATATCACTTCATATTGTAAAAAATCACATAAATTGTGCAAAATGGAGTTTAGAGTTTGATTTACAGATTTCACAAACCCTATTTGAAAGATGAAGTTTCCCTGTCAAAATAATTTATAGTGCCCTTCCTCACTGAAGTTCATCAACTACAAGTTCTTTTATCTGATTGTAAGAGTAAGAATCCTGTAATACAGAAAATTCTCATTATATGGCTTCATATAAGGTGACATGGAATCACTGCTGTGGAAGGCAAGAAGCCCAGCTCTGCTGAAGGAACTTCCCCAGACTAAATCTGCTCTGGGGAATCCTGCCTAGCACGATTCAGCAACTGGAAGAACAGGATCCAAGCACTCTTTCCATGGCCTTTCAGTCAGTTTTTCTAAACAGATTTAAGTAGTTGGATCTTACTCTTCTCTTTGACTGGATTTTTCTACTAACAATTCATACTAGTTTGGCTTTTCCAACAAACAGCCATTTGACTGGGTAGGCACTTCTACCACTTTGGTTGCAATATTTTAATAAAATTAAATCATTAAATGTCATATTAAAAAAATTGCTTTTGTTTTCTCCTCATTAAAAAGAGCTACATCTACATAAATGTGAAGGGGGAACGATTCTTTGTGCCTTATTTTCTCTCATGGGACTCTGAGATGTGGCCAAACAAACCCTAGAGGATACAGGCTGAGATTCCCATTTCTTTCTGTGAGGGGATGAAGGCCATTGCCACAACACAGGTGCCCAAACCCACCACTGGCCCAATACAGGTGTCCAAACCCTCATTCCCTGCTGGCCACGGGAATTCTCTGGGGCTGTGGGTTGTGAGCAAACAGCTGTTTAAGCACAGAGCACAGCTGTGCTTATGTAGAGCTGTCAGAAGACCCTAAATGACTCCATGCAGAGTAAATATCTTCCTGATGTTGATTGGGAAGCAGGTTTTGTGGGGGCACTACCTGGTGACATCGTGTGGGGACACCTGAGCCTGGGAAAGGCACCTGGTGTCACACTGACAGCTCTGCCATCACAGCTCTCAGTGAAGAAGCTTTGGTTGCTTCAAAGAATCATTTCCAAACCTGTCCATGCTACAAAAATCAAAGAATAGATCTTCCCATTATTGCCACTGCTAGGCAGGATGACTCCACCTGTGTGCCCACAAAGGGCAGGGGCAAAGCTCAGTCCATCCACAATATTCAAGTTGTGCTCTGCAATAAGTTACAAATCCTTTATTGACAGGAGATTCACAGAGATGCCTCAGTGGTGTTTCCCTGCTGTGTGCACACAGTGTATTATTCTTCCAGACTTCCTTTGTTCCCCCCAGGATAGACACATTCGTGTTTACATTTAAAAAATCATATAGCAATCCATGGCCAGTCAATACAAAAGCAGCAGAAAGATAAAACCATTGATCTGAGAGCACAGTCCTGATAAAGTCAGTGTCCTCAGTGACTGCAAACCTAAGCAAGCCAGAACTCAGGTGTTCTTTCTTTTAATTGTATTGTGCCTTCTCTGCCCTCCTCAGGAACCCAAAAACTACTGCTCTGACAAGTTCCTGTGCCCTTCCCCTTCATGGGTCAGAAAGCTCCACTGCAGTATATTTAAACTTCCTAAAGAAATCTGCTGAATTAAGAGTATTTAATCAAAACCTTTCACCTGATTAACAGGATTTTCATCAGGAAAATTTTAAGCACATTTTACTTTTCATCCTATGAATGTTGACAGACCTCCTTTATCAGGACTTTAATTAACAGCAGGTGAGGGAGGCAGAATGACTGTGACACACTGCTACTTCTGCTTGGTTTCAAGGCTGCTTGGGAGACTTTCTCTCAGCTCGTGGTTGAAATTGTCTTATCTCATACATTCCCGGGATTAATGTTTCATGTAAATGTCATTTTTGCAGTCCAAAACATTAAAAAAAACCCACACCAGTGCTCTCTAACTCCTGTCCCCTTCTGAGAGACATGAGGGAAGCTGAATGCTTTTGATCAAAGACAAGATCCCAACTTCAAAGTAACACCTCATCTGTAAATATATTACACCGTGCTCTTAGTACAGGAAGAGGGACTACTTGATTTTAAATAACCTGAGGCCAATACTGTGGGATTTGCCTGCCTTTGCAGAGTTTAATCCTGCTCCTCTGAACACTGCCAGAAAATTAGACAAAAAGATTTTAAAGATCTTGGGCTCCAGTCTCCTCTTATTTATCAAAGTCCAATGGATCCGTGTCCAATATTTCACTGGAAGAACACTTAGCTTATGGTGGACTGAGAGAAGAACATGGAAAAAAACCTACAAAACTCAGAAGCATCACAGAGTTTTTGAGACCTAAGACCTCAATCTTTCTTCTAAGGACAGAAGAAAACTACATGCTACATGCCTGCAGATCTCTGCCACTAATTTGACTGGGATCTTCCAACATTTTTTGGCCACAAGATCACTCACTGCACATGAAAAGAAAGTTTTGGATGGGCACATAGGGCCAGTTTTAGCTTCAGGTAACAGTACAACCAACAGTGCCAGTGTGCAGGTGTCACTCCTGTCCCTATGCAATCCACAGGAAACAGCTTAAGACACTGAAATCAATTTTCTACACAAAACCCTCATAATTAATTTATTTAGGTATGGTTTTGAAATCATATAATTATCACTGCACCTTGTAAAAGAAATAAAAATCTAGCCATCTAAGAGAATCAAATTTTAGTCTTTAAGAATGTGAATTTTGAGGTTATTCAAAAATGTCCTGTTGCTCTACTAAGACTTTCTGTGTCTCTCAAAAACAGGAAAAAACACTCCATTTACCCGAAGTGAATACGCAATGTTAGAGAAATGAGCAAAGTGTTATTTCTAACTAGGGATTAAAACCTCTTGAAGGTTCAAGACTGTCAATAGGCTAAAAGAAGCCTTTGTTTCTTGCTATATTTACATTCAAGGTGTGCTTCTTCTCCTTCTCTCTGAATGTGGTTGCTGCAGTAATTGTACAGCAAAAAGAGTTCTGAGTTCCTTCTCTGGGTCTGGGAAGGATCAGTTCCTCCTGGGTTTCTACACAAACATTTTCACTGCTGAGCAAAGTATAAACCTGAGTCAGAAAAGTAACTCTGCTCCCTACCTTCCCACCCAGAAACAGTGTTTTCTCCATGAAGGAAATTATGCCTTTTTGTGACTACCTAAAACAGAGGCCAGACAAAGTCAAGGGAATAAAAAGCAGTTGTATTTATTGAAGGGCCTGCAGGTACATTTTGGGCACACAGAGCCCCCCAGGGGCTACACCCAAAAATGAACCACAGGTCACAGGTTTTCACACTTTTATAGGTTTGGTCTCTTTGCATATTGGGGGTTCATCTTCCAATTCCAGCTTCAGATAATGAAGTCATTTACCCCAAGTTTGCTCCCCACAACTAATTTTGTTTCCATCTTTCAGGGACTGAGGCAATGAAGTGTCCTTGATTCCCAGGCCTGGAGAGGAATTGTTGTGTCTGACCAAAATGGGGAAGCAGCAGCTCACACTGTGTATGGAGTTTAGAGTTATAGACTAAAGAATTGCAGGATTACAAATAGATGAATAAAAGGCATCAGGAAGAGCAAAGCCCAGTGTGACTGAAAGGCCTGACCTGCACACCCAGATGGACATTCTCAGCTGCTCCATGTCCTTCCCACCTCACAGTGCCTCTCAAGATATGCAAGGACTGGCTCTCACTGTGCCAGCAGAAACAGAAAAGTCTTCTGGACGTTGGGCTGGGTGCAGGAGGTGCAGCCAGGAATGGGCAGCCCCAACACTTCCCAGGCTCTTTGCAGCCCCAGGAAATGTTTGTTTGTGTTAATGTGTGTCTGAGTCCTGGGCCCAAAAACAGCCCTGTCCCAGAGGGGAGACTTAAGGCAAGGCTGAGCACAGTGAAGGTGATTCCCACCCTTTCTGTCCCAGCACTGCCCAGCTGAAGTCAAACTTCTGACGTGCAAATGCAGCGCGTGGCAGATCCCTCATCCAAGCTCTGCTGGAGCCTCCCAGCCCTGGAACAGCACAGAAGGTCCTGCAGCCCCTGGAGCAGCTGAGCTTACAGAGATGTTCTCAGAGTGCACAAAAGCAGATCAGACACTGCCAGGGCTGGTGCTGCACGGAGCTGACAGCCCCTGTTTGTGCCATTAGCACTGAGCACGGATCCTGTCCCATGCTTGGCTGCATCCTGCCAGCTTCATGCCACTGTCTGCACTGAAACTCCCACCACTCCCCAGCGGGGGGAAAATTAAACACTGCAGCAGGCAGAGGGGGAATTTGCAGTTTGTACAAGCTCAGACCAAGCCTGAAAAGCTAAGGGCATACCTGGAAACACTTTTAAAATATATAAAATTCATGAATACTTTTCAGTTTGCAGCTGAGACATAAATATGTGTAATGAGCATGTAACAGACAACTTCCCTCTGTGGCATGGATATATATCTGCTGCTTCTCCCTCCCTTGGAAGCAGACTGATTTAATGTGCTTTGCTTGGTAAGTCACCCTCCAGCAAAATAAATTTGATTTCTGCTGCAATCAAAAGAATTTAAACAAAATCACCTCTCAGTTCTCCCTAGGTTCATTTATGCAGACATCCATTTCAGTCTTCATTTTCAATATAGAGAAATTAAACTGGGTTTGTTTGAGGCAATCTTTATGATTCTCTGAGGAGAGGTGTGAAGTCTGGTCTTGGAGGGGCACATCCTTCACATGGATCATATTTCCTGAGCTTGTGCTTAAATGCAGCTCTCTCTGAATAAAGCACTTTCCCAGTAAAGGTTATTTGCATCTCACTGTCTCCTAAAAACAATGTGATGAAAGGGAAAGGGAAAGGGAAAGGGAAAGGGAAAGGGAAAGGGAAAGGGAAAGGGAAAGGGAAAGGGAAAGGGAGGAGGCTCTTCCCCACCACTCTTCCACCATGCCTAATGACTAATTTCCAATACATCCTTCTCCAGGCAAATGAGGAAGAGAGTGCCAATGTGCTATGAAGCAAAATCAACTTTTGGAAGATAGAGTTTTCATTGTAAACCTGCAGCAGTTGAAGACTGAAATAATTTCTCCTGACAATTTAGCCCCAGCCTCAGGGCTCATCCAGCAGCAGTGTGGGATTGCAGAGCTGATGGACATCCAGAATTCCTGGTTCCCTGTATGATGGCTCACTGCTTCACGCTCCACATAAGCATGAAGACCTCTGCAGAGAACAGCCTTTTGCTCAAAAAAGACAGTTTTAACCATCCTGCTCTCTTTGTGATATTCATACCATCAAAAGTAACCTCCTCCTACTTGGTTTTGTCTCATGATTGATTAAACAATGGAATTTGGACACTTTCCATGAAGAAGTTGGAACATTTCCTAAGTCAGGACCTGTAGATTTATTAGTGCAGTGTAATAGTGTCGTGTAACCATGATTTTCCACCAGCTGTTCGTGAACAAAGCTGTCTAACAGCTCTGGCCACTACTGAATGCTCACACAGAAGAAGTCATAAGTAACTTTTTCCACTAAAGTGCTGCTGTCATAATGTTAAAGTCCTGAAAAGAAGGACATCTCAAATGATATTTCATGTGAAGAACAAGCTTCTTTTTCACCTACATTACTAAAGAAATTACTTATTCCATTCCCATAAAAATTTAAAACACAATTTCTAATAAATTTTAGACAAATACATTGAAATTTTGATTTCCCATGTGAAATGCATCACTTGCAAAACTGCTTAAACTTTGCCATTCCTGCCACAAATTTAAACAAAACTCTCACAAGGTGCTCAGAAAATACCAGTTTAGCAAACATTTCACACCACTACCTTCATTTCAGCAAATGTCCAACTTCATCATGTACTATCACATATTTTATCCAAAATGAGGGAAACACACCTGCCCAGAGACGTCAGGCTTTGAGGCAGCTGGAGGAGGTCAGAGCATAGCTCTAAACCAAGGAATCTGAATTTTTTACCTAGTTTGGGATCTGACAATAGATTTTTTAAAAATGGAGTTATCAGCATCCTCAGGGAAGTGGGGCAAAGGCTCCCTGAATTGTAGAAAGCTTTATCCCACAGCAAAACAAAATATCCTCTGAAATCTGGGGAACTGTATAAGATCTGCAGAACTGGAGGCTGAGGAGTCTGGGAATTCTGTTTCAGTTCCAAAAAGTAAAGCTGAAGTAGGCAGGAGTTTGTACCATTGGTTGATTTGGTTAAATACCTATTATTCTAATTGTTCCTCAATGAGAAAATTCTTAATAATTCCAGTTAATGTTGTGTAATAGTGAAAACCTTTCCTACATGAAATTTCCCCAGAATATGTCTACCAAAGTTTGGTATCTCTCCTTTAGAGTCAGACATTATCTTGGAAAAATGTGGTCATTGATTTGTTTCCTAATTGAACATCTGAGAGTCAAGCTTCCATTGCCCAGGAATTCAATACCAGTCAAGTTCTTTTCCTCACCTCTCAAATATCTTATACTTCATCTTGCTGCAACAATGAAATCAGATTGTACCTGACATTTTCCACAAGTATTGTGCATCTGTTTTCATACAATATTTTGCCCTCGATTTGGGTGAAAATTTAACTTAATTGTTCCAAATTATCAACAGGCCATCTTTTACTTGAAATCTTTTTCTTCTCTCCCCTGTCATTTTTACAGGCAGCTCAGCAGATAATTTTATGCTACTGCAGTCACACAAGGCAGATTCTAATATTGATCTGAATTTTTCCCTTGAATATGATTTGCATTCCCAGCCTGATCTACTTTTTTTTTTTTCTTCCCATAGAACATGATTTACATTCTTAGGTCTTGCTGCTTCATTTTAAAGCCATCTTGAAAAAGTCTCTTTCTAATCATCCTTCTAAATTCATGTGGGAATAACTCTTCCTACTGATGCTTAGGAGAAGAAAATTTCAGATAAATTGATGCTATCCTTGCCAACTATAATGACTGGAAACTGTATTTGTTGATGGAAATTAGAGAATTTTTATAGCTTACTAATAATCCAGCTCTGGGACAGCTAATTACCAGGGCTTGCCATGTCTGAATACTGAGGAAGTGCATTCAATCTTCCAGCTCCTCTGAACAGGGAAAAATCAGCAGGAGCAGCCAAAGACCATCCTTGTGCCACAGCAGCGTCCAGCACAAAAACCTATCCCACATGCAGAAAATAGAGATATTTTCTTTGGATTAAACATGGGTAGGTTGGGGAAAATTAATTTCCTTGTGGCTCTTTCTGTTAGGCACCCCCACTGGAGGGGCAGATTGATCCCAGAGGATTCATTCCATGGCCTCACCCCTTTGTTCTTGCCACCCTCCCAAGGTGCTCCAAGGCCTGGGCTGCTCTTCCACCCGACAGGGAATTGCAGCATTCAGGTGACACATTCCGTTAAATCCCACTGCCAGAATTACAAGGCAACGAATACAATCTAAGAGGTTGTCTCATGCACTGTGCCCAAATTTAAACTAACTCTAGGGCAAGAGTCAGTGATACTTTCTGAATTCTTACTCCATTGTTCTAAGTTCATTCACTTTATTATCTCAGTTTCTAAAAGCACCTGTGTTTTAAATTTTGCTTTTTGTATAAGGAAGGTGCCTGCTCAAAATTCTTTCTTTTAGGTCTGAATGACAAAAAGGAATTTACCTTGCAACTACACTGGTATCCTCTTATCATTACGACATTCCTCTTTTTCCACACATATTTTAGTCACTAGAGGTAGTAAATATGCACTTACAGTTTTGAAGACAGCTGACACGTCACAGTTGTCCAAAAACATTGGAAAAGGAAAACAGGAAACTCCATTTCCCCT
Source organism: Zosterops lateralis (assembly GCF_965231275.1). Lineage (NCBI taxonomy): Eukaryota > Metazoa > Chordata > Aves > Passeriformes > Zosteropidae > Zosterops > Zosterops lateralis. The sequence goes on along the minus strand of NC_139772.1, from coordinate 20,451,741 downwards.
GGAATTTTTTTGTAGTAGAATATTGTATCCAACTGGAAAGACACAATGGGGAGGTACTACTTACTTGATTGTATTATTGCAATGTATGGGAAAAGGAAACTCAGATTTTAATGAACTCCAGACAGGACAGACTCAGCCACATACACATGGTGAGTGTCTCAGCAAACAGCAAACATCAGACATTGGACTGGATCTTGATTACTTAAAAACTCCCCCAAGAAGCCAGCATAAGAGTTGTAAATAAATACTAAAACATCATATTTAACACCATGCCAAATAGTTTTGGGACTGAAAGCAAAGACAGCACTCATGACAAATATTCATATTGTTTTAAGTATTACTGACCAACACACATGTAAGTGACAGGTAAATCTAGGAAAATCTGTGTCATATTTCCTGCTTCTATTAACTGAGTACTACTTTTTGCAAGACAAATGAAGTCTCATTCATCTTTAAATAAACAAACAGGAGATATTAGTACATTTTAAGTTCCCCAAACTATTTGAATGGTGCAGACATTTCTATTGAGCTCATTCCCCACTCACAGCTGCCTTGATGTACCAGCAGCAAAGACAGGTGGGCTGAAGAGGAGCTGGGACCCTGAACTTTTCAAAAGGAGGGCAATGTGCCCCAGGACAGTGATTTTGTGGGATTGGAAGAACATCTTTCCCATCCTCAGAAGCCATATCTCAGTGTGCTCCCTTCAGCTGTGACCCCTGTGAGGCTGTTCAGCCATCAATGCTTTCAGTGGTAGAATTTGGTAGAGGAACGTGCAGATCCCACCTGGATAAACCCCTTTGACTGCGGGACATACCAAGACTGCAGCATATGCTTTTAAGGTGGGATTCTTCATTAAAAAATAACTCTGGGCATTTACATGGCAATGAGCTTTGCCATTGAACAAATTATGAACAATGCAAGGTGCTCAGAGGTTAGTCCAACACCAGAATTAATGAGGGGATTTCACATATTTCTGCACTCTGTAGATTACTCATTTGGAATGAATCACATTTGTCTGTGCCATAATCACCAGGGTTTGTGTCTTCCCAGGCCCTGTGTTTGCTCAAAGAGAGCTGGAGGCCAGAGTTACAGCTTGGTGCCCTTCACTCCGTGCAGGGTAAGAGATGAGGAAGGTGGGCTGGGATCAGGATTCCCCTCTGGACGTGCCCATCCCTGTGCTGGTTAGAGAGTGACAGGGGAGATTTGGCTCCTGAATTGTTCAGTTTAGCGGGGACAAACCTCTACCAGAGCATTCTTGGGGCTTGGCCTTTAAATCTGTGATGTATTTTACATCAGCACTTTGTTAATGATTTTGTCAATATGCTCTGAGTGTTTACTGAGACCACAGAAACCAAAGTGCAATATCAGAGTATCACTTTTTCTTTTTAAAAGCACAAAAATCAACTTTTGGCTACAGCTACACTACAGAGCATTTCTGATTGTTTCTCTGTGTAAATTCTGATTGCTGCTGTTCTGATTATTGATCTAGTTTTTCATTGCTGTTGTTATGACCTCTGTTCTCACATATGGAAGTTTTTTTGCTCCTTCCTTTTCATCAAGAGCCATTCTTTGGTGTTTTTAAAGCTGTGGCTGCCCATGTCTGTGCTTTTGTTTCCTGGTTCTGTACCACCTCTTGGTGGATGGATGTCATATAGATTTTTTATTTGATTTTGCATTTTGAGATGCTTGCTTACCTCACTATTTTAAGGTTTCAAGTCAATCCTCTCCTCCTCTAGGTACCACAACACAATTAATGGGCTGATTCTCTACAAAGGTCAGTCCTTTGAGCAGTGCAGTACAAGCAAGGGAATAGAAATTAAGCCAGTTAACTGCCCCCATACCTCAGTCTAAAGAAACTGCACATTTCTGAAAAGACTTTACCCTGCTAATCAGATTAGCAGGGAAACCTAATCCTCTGAAATACCTATTGCCCCAATACCCCCCAAGTAACCAGCAACAGGAGGAGGAAACGACCTCAAGTTTCACCAAGAGACGTAAGGACCGGAAATGGGGAAACATTTCTTCATTAAAAGGATAGCCAGACATTGGAACAGCTCTTTTGTTCAGGAGGGAATTTATATGTAATTTATATGTCATCACATACATGATTTTTATTTATTTTTATAGGTATATATAAAGATAGATTTTAAAGCAGCAGCTACATACCTGATTATAGCCACATAGGGTTGCTGTTTGTATTGTGGGAGCAGTTTTTAGGAAATCCAGTGATTCTGGAAGAGTTTTAATCCATGCAGTTGGTAGTCTCACATGTCAGCCCATCTGCATTAGTGGCACACCAATGCTTTGCCAAGAATTAAAATATCAAAAGTCTTTTGGCACTTCTGAAATCATCTACAGATTTGACACTTAAGATTACAATTGCTTGAGGGGAAAGAAATAAAATAAAATAAAATAAAAAAACACAACACTTTTCTAGCAGCATCAGAATAATTTCAGAAGCAGCTCTTAATTTGCTATGATGCATGGAGGGAAGAGGGGGGCTAGGGGCCCAGCAGCTAAATATTCAGTTTAGAGTTTGAAAAGGCTCCCGAGTGCTCAGAGCTGCTTGTTCCCCTGTCTGTGTATTATACAACAGCTCTGGAGAGCAGCCCCAGGGCAGGCTGGAACTATCAGCTGAAGGAAGGAATTCTCATTTCCAGAACTGCTGCTGATACCAGAATTCTCACAAGGCACCACCAGAGAAGAGGGGTGGCTGCAGAGGGGAGGTGTGAGAGACATGGCACAGGGTTCTCTCTAAAATATTCAGTGGTAATTCTGTTCTTGCAGAAAGAGAGAAGTGTTAGGAATTACTAGATTAGAAGACTTTTAATAACCTTCAAAGGGGGAGCAAAAAGAGGACATGGAGAGGATGCTTTCAGTATGAAAAACAAATTAGATTGATACATGAAGTAGTTAGAACACTGGAAGATAATCTATTTTAATTTGGAACAAAAGCTATGAACGCTTGGTACATCCCCTAAAAGTGATTTTCATCTGCATCAATGGTAGCAAAGTTGGTTCTAAGAGGTGTAGTTAGATCTGTGTCAGCTTCAGATAGCTCCCTTGCCCTCTTTGTTCTGTTCCATTGTCACCTTGTCCATGCAGAGCTGGTTTGTTTGCACACATCTGTGGGAGCAGGGCTTGTTCTGGGTCTGTTCTTCCCCCTCATCTGTAGGACCACAGCCCGGGAGGGAGGTCTGACAGCAATGAAACAGGAGCAGCAGCTCAGCTGAGGGGCTGCAACACCAGGCCAAGGACTGCCCCTAAATGGGGTCCTACACCCAGAGCCAAAGGGAAACACAGCCCTGGCTCCTGCTCTGGAGGGGGCTCTGAAAGCCCAGGAGACTGACTCTCCCCAGGAGGTCAGGGGAGATGAACTGCACCCTGTCCCCATGAACACCTTACAGACACCCCTATCCCCAAGAACATCTCACAAACACACCACTCACAGCAGGCACAGACTGTGCAGTGAAATGGGAAAATCTTTTCCAGACAAGCCCCATGGCCAGCAATACACAGCAACAGGGAATTGCATATTTAGACTTGTTCATGTTTTCTGAGTCACAAATTAGCACTTTTAAGAGCTGATCTTTTTCCCAACTGACTTTAATCAAGTGCTTCAGAAGCTAGAAAATGTTTTAAGTGAATAGACTCCTAAGCAGAGAGCCCAGGGAACAGGATAGCAGCAAATTTGTACTCTCTTTCAATGGCTTTGCTTTTTTGCTTTGTTATTGCATTTTTACAGTTTTCAACACAAGAGAAGCACCACAGCTGTAGGTTTCACAAGCAAAATGAGGTGCAGGACGAAAGAGACTCCTGAGGAAACAAGTTCAAGCAAAAAATTGAAAACATTTTCTTGATAGTGTCAACTCTGATGATCGTTTGAGTGTCCACTTGCCTCTGATCTCTAATGCATTTCATGAAGACAAGAGACTGATATTCTGTAAATGACAGAATCCCTTTGTTTTCCAATATATTGTATGAAAACAAAGTCACTTTTAATTTATAAATAATACCTCAGAAAAAAAGCAACACACCTTATAATATGTCTTAGAAAATATTTAGTGAAATGAACTCGGACAACACCAGTTACATTTTAAGGCAAATGTTCTTGGGAATCTGATTAAAAATCTGCCATGAAACAAACACCCTGTCTCTATCTGTATGGCAATGCCAGAGAAAAACCTGGAAGAATTTTGTATCATGGAAGGCTCATGAAGAATCTGTTCTTGTTGTCAAATATCCTGAATTTATCCAGCCAGGATCTCTGTAGCTCCTTCCCCCAGTGCCTCCTGAGCCTTTTTCATTGCCCCCTCCCTCCTCTGTGCCCCCACCTCTGCCTCCCTGCCCTGCTCTGGAGCTGTGAACCCAAAGCCAGGTGAGCAGTCCTGCTTATTTTCCCCCTGGATGTCTGTGCTTCTGCCCCAGGGTGTGAAAAAGGGTCAGAAAATGGTGTGGAATGGGTGCTGCGTGCTGCCAAAGCCCAGGTGAGCCCCAGGTGAGGCTGTGCCCACCCTGCAGAGAAGCACTGCTGCCATTTCACACAGCCCTGCCCACCACCTCTCTAACAAAATCCTCTCTCTCTGAGGGTGCTTTGCCTGAGCAAATTAGTCTGGATTTTCTCTCAGAAAAGTGAGAAAAGGTAAAAATCAGATGACCTCACATTTCCATCACTTCCTCTGCTGCTGGACAGCGCCAGGAAACAACTCCTACAACCAAAGGACTAAAAGTGAAAAAATCTTTATTATTACAAAACAACGGAGTCCTCCAAACCTTACCTGCAAAACAATTTGGAAAAGGTTCCTTTCTCAAAACATGTGTCCTGGGTTGTAGTGTAGGATGTACACAAAGTATTTATTCTATCACCATCTTCATGAACTGTTGAAACCAAGTGGGGCAGTGCTCTAGTGTTGGGCTGTCTTCTGCTAATGGCCCATCAACGCCTTGCCTGTGACTCACAGGTAACTCCCTCCAGGAGTTATCTCTGTTTAATGGGCCATCAAGGACCCACTTCATAACTCATCATCCCATTGTGAGATGCTCTGCCCAGGGGGAGAAGCCAAGCATTCTCACCTGGATATAATTTGGGATTTGGAACTGTACAAGCAGCCCTTACCTACTGGATTCCCAGAGGACCAGAGCTACCAGACCTTTCTACAGGATCACTGCTTCAGGAAGACCACCTCATCTGGACTGCTTCTACCATCCTGCTCAGGTTGTATTCTGACTCTGTCAGTGGTCCTTTGTGTTATTGCATTTATTTTATTTTATTTTACCTTTTTTTACCTTTTTTCTTATTAAATTGTATCTCTGACTTGGAGCCTCTCACTCGTTTTGCTTTCAAACCACCACAACATGTAATGTCTTTCATGAACTTGTGGGAATAAAAGCAGGGACAGAGCTGACAGGAGTAGTGACAAGGAGTTCAGTGCAGTCATTGTGCCCATTGGAGATTTGGGGATCAGAGGTCCACCACAGCCCCTGAAGTGTCTTTTGAAGTCATTAGGATTTAACAATTAATAGAAAGATTTGTTTGATAGCTAGATGCAGCCAGATAAAAAAGCCGTTCCCTTCCAATTTCCCATTATTTTGCCTGTAACACATTACCAACATACTTTGATGCATTTTTATATCCAACCTGCATAACTGAAAGTGAAAAAATTCAATTCACCCACTTCATTACATTTAAAAAAAGAATACTGGGTTCTCTTTTAATAACAAATGTGCAAGTAGTCATGACTTTGAACTGAAAGGATGAAAGATACAAGTGAAAACTGAGGAATCAGTGATGATCATTTTCTATGTTATCAATTTTAATATTAACACAATATTTCTATGTTGGTTTTCAAATATTTTATATTGCCTGAATTGGTGTATATTGAACTAGATAGTAAACGTTCAACCCACTGCAGTCAGAAGCAAAAATTTTTCTTTTTTTGAGTTATTCTTTATTAATTGGGTCTCTTGATCCTGGCCCTGTTAATTGTTAACAGCAAAGGGATTGAGAGACCTGGGACTATGTCTGATCTGAGTTACAGCTACTGAATTTGCTCTGAATATTTCATTATAAGACTTAATTTTGCACCATGAGACAACTTGAAATAGCTATTATTTTTCCTTACCTGCACTCCCCATTTAATGTTTAATGCTGCTCTCTCTCCCTTCTCAAAAAACGCCTCAAATTCCCTTCAACTTAGTTTCAAAACTTCTCCTATTTCACAGAATTTAGAGTGGATTTCTAATTCATGTTATGTGTACTCCACAAGGTGTTTTTTTAGTTTACTGCTTTTATTTTTCAAGTGTCTCCCTAGCAGGATTTGTTTTAATTAAAAACACAGTTTTATTAATGTGTAATTCCATTGGCTGACTATAGAGCTACTCTTAATTAACTTTTATTCAAGTTCAGCGTGTGCAAGCAAACTTCCCATGGCTCTCAACAAAAACTGGAATATTTGTTTTCCCCCATACAGAATTTGGGAATTAGTTTGGTGAATCACTATGTGCATTTAAGGAGAAAAAAATATGATCTGTGTATTTTACAATTTTTTGCAAACCTCCTAAACATCTGCCAATCCAAAGTTCTGTAGAAATCAGGACTGGCTGCAAACACAAACACTGCAAACAGCAGAGGATGTGGAGTTGCAAACACAAATTTCTCACATTCTGGAATTTGTTCCCATTAATTGAAATACGTTTCTCATTACTTTGCTATTTTCCGACTTGGTGATCATGTTTGTATTTTTCTGAGTCACAGCAGTGATGCTCTTCTTTTGAAAGATAAAACTTGGTCTTTTTTATATAAATTTGTTTGCCTCAGGTTTGAAATCTTACAGAAGACATCAAATATTCCACCACTTGACAATAAAATCCAAAGTGGCAGTTTGGAATATTTATTCTAAAATAATCAAAGGAATTCTTTGATGCATACTTCAATAATTATTTAATACATTTTATTCCTATAAATATGTTTCTTTGCCTTACAGACAAAATGAAAAACTCTTAAAAGATATTTCAAATGAATAATTCAAACAATGACTGACAGTATAATTGTTTATATTTTTTCCAGGCTGGCACATTCACTTTCTTCCTTCAATTTATAAACCAAGTTATCACTCCCTGTGATATTTATAACATTTGAATAAATAAAAGAAACTTTATAAAGATGTCTTGTTGGGGATTTTTACAGTGAATCTGCTTCCACTATTTTAGTTCTTTAGTTGAGAGCTCCTTGTACCACTTGTATCCCACCTTTGGTGGGATTTTAGCTATTCTAAGAAAATGCATAAGTACTGGCAATTAAATTGCCTTTTCAATTTTGTACAGCTTATTTCATTGTACAGGAAGATTATTGTCTTCCATAGAAACAGGAAAATACCTAAGCCGGAATCTGTGGATTAAAGCTGTGATGTCTTGTAGCAACCCAGTTTCTGAAGGAACTCTGAAAGAGACAGCAGTCTATTGAAGTGAGAATGTAAGAAAAGGAAAAAAAAAATCATCAGTTGAACAAAAATGAAAATACTAAGATGGAATTGGAAAAACTTCCATATATGTGGAAGAATCCCTTAGGGAATGAACCTGAGGAGCAAAACTGTCTTACTTTTAAAAAATCTTAATGAATTCATAAAAAACAGGAGAACAGTAAGGCTACAAAGAGAGGCTAAAAAACTCACTATCAGTAAAAATCTGCTTGAGGCAAAACAAAAAGCTATGGGCAGCTACAAACAAAGCAAAGAGCAGTGGCAAAGGAGCAGGCAGGGAATGGGAACCAACACATGGAATTATGGCTTACAAGGCCAGCAAGGGTTTTGTATTTCTGAGCTGGGCAGCAGCAGCAGCTCATACAAATAGGAAATATGGACTGAGGCACTTTAATGTCAGCAAAGGAACCTCTCCTTTTGTCCCCATTTTTTGCTTTTATGGCTACAGAAGAAGTCCCATGAGGACCAGAGGGCGATCCCCAGCTGGGGATGCAGCACAAGGCTCCCCCCAGGTGCTGCTCACACAGTGCAGGGGACACTCCTGTCACCCCTGGGACCCCAGCTGAGGGCAGAGCTGCCCCCAGCACCCCCCAGGCCTGGGGGACAGGGCAGGCACCAGCACAGAGCTGAGGATGGAGGGACTCACATCGCTCACTGCTCCAGTGTGACCACTGCAATCTCTGGGTGGAAATGCAAATCAAATCAATACCTAGAGACTTCTGATGAGTTAACTCAGCTGCCACAACACTGTCACTTGCCTAAAAGAATTAACAATCGTTTCTGAAGGCATTTCTAAACAAAAGCCTCATCTAGGCAAAACGGAAGCTAAGAAACATTTAACTCATTCACTGTTGGGAGACCGAGGCACACACTGGGGCTCTGAGGAAGTTGAATGAGTAATTGAATTTCAGCAAATCATTTATGATTAAATCAGGATGAAATTTTAAAGAGAAGAAATAAAAAAAAAGCACTACCAAAAAAATTCTCCTGGGATCAATGCCACCTTCCTAGTTTGCAGCCAGACAGTAATGTTTTAAAATATTTTGCTCAGAATTCAGACATCTGCTTTACTGTGTGTTTGTTTTGCAGGTTTTGTGGCAGAGGGGCTGGCAAGAGATGAGGTCTGCTGTTTAAAATGCTGTGCTGCCTCTGTCTTCTCGGTTTTCAATTTATTACCTTATTTAACTGATTGAGAAAGATATTTTAAAAATTGCTTGGTTTCACTGCAATGCCAAATAAAATTAAGGATGTGCTTAAGTACTTAATGGCATGAAAGGAACAGTCATTCTTCTATTTTCTTCTCTGTTTACTGGAGACTTGTACTGGGCTCAATTCATTGCTTTTCAAGAAAAGAAAAAATCAACATAGAAAACTTTGCTAATTCAATTAAGGAGCTGAAAGCACACAATAAAGCAAAACATCATCCACACAAACCGTGACTTTTCTCTTTCCATGGCAGCAGCACTCCAAGGTGACAGGACACAAAGTGTGGCCATCCTTCGTGGGACCACTGCATCTCAGGGAAAAGCCTCAAATTGACCTCCAGCTACTGACATGGGCCAGGGAGAAGTCACAACAAATCTAAATCGGGGGATTTATCTGTTGGTAGCAAAGCAACCTTTCCTAGGATTAATAAAGTCCCGGCAGCTCAGCTGGGGAGCAGCAGATCCTTCTTTGAGGAGCCAAGAGATTCTGAGCATTGAGGTGTTCTGCTGCTCTCAGAAGTGATGCTCTGCAGCAGTGATTCTGTCAATACTTTCCTAATCCTGACATTTCCCAATATTTTCAATTTTGTAAAATAACAAGAGTTTAAAAGTTTTAGCTTTGACCTTGACATAATGAACTAATGGATCACGGCGTGGAAATGGAGAGAGTCTGACCATATTTGTTCCAATCTTGCATTCTGCTGCTATCAAAACTGCAGATTAAATTATAGGGGTTTTATCAGAGAAACTAGAGCTGGAAAATGGATGTTCTTCCTGTGGTGGGGGGGAAGCAATACAAGTATTCCATCTTATACTGGAAATCCCAATTACATTTTAATTCAGAAAGAGTTTTCAGAGGAGAACACATTTAGACACAAACAATTGGGTACTTTTTTTTTTTTTAGTTTGCCCAATTTAACTACCTGCCCATAATCTAAAGGCATATGAATACCCAATCTAAAATCCAGAGATTTTGCTTTAGTGACATGAAAAAATAAGCTGTTGTGCTGACCCCTGGACAGGCAAGAGCTTGGTATGTTTAACTCTTAGAGCCCTCTCTTACTAAGAATTTGAAATAAAATATTGAGAAATTAAAATGTGTACATTACTAATGGTCTGTTCTGTGTGATTCAGGGGCCAATCAAGTCAAAATGCAAAGCAGTTTCTCTTCTTGCCTTAGTCCCTCTTTTCTTACTAAATACCCATCATAAAAACAGCAGTGACACAAAGACTTGAGATTAAATCACAGGTGCAACACAGACACTCTTGTTTATGCCTTCCATGAGTTAGAACAAATGTCATTGTTTGTATCGTGAGATCAGCTGTGATCAGCCCCTCTGACAGCATCACTTCATACCACAAAATCAACTGATCATGTTGGATAAGTCTCTTTTTACAATCCCAGCAGCAAAAGGCTTAAGAATTGAGATTGGGGGAAAAGGAGTCTTAATTTGCTTAAGCAAAACAGCTGTTTTGATATAATATTGTTACACATTGGTTTTTTCTGTCTTCCCTGCCTCATTCTTCTTTGAGGATCACCTCAGAAAGGCTTTATGTACTGAAATTTAAATCTTTATATTTTTTTTAACCTACCTCATACTGCCTTCACACATCAGACAGAGTGAGGAGAGCAGTGATGGCCAGCACCCAGACAGGAAAGAGACACCTCGGTCACCCAGGCTTCAATAAGGGTTTGGAACCCAAACTGTGTGGGTCTGCATCCCTGCCCACAGCAGGACAAGTTCTGAGAAGCTGAAAGCATCATTTATTCTTTCGAGGCAGCCCCAGGAAGCACAAGGGTGGCAATGATGAACCCTCAGCCTGTGGGATCTGCAGCACGACCTGCTCAGGAACAGGCCATGAGCCACGTTACACCAGAGTGACTCCAAAAAGACTTTGCAGGGATGTTAATAGATTCATATCTCACCTTTTAAAATGCCTTCCCAAGTCACTGTGCCCCTGAATAGGTCTTTCCAGGGGGTTTCTGCAAGAGAGAAAAAGGGAATGCCAAAGGGAAAAAAGAACTGAGTGATTGATGGTGGTTAAAGTGGGGAAGGGCAGGAGCTGAGTAACTGGCAGGGGAGGAAAAAGGAGGGAGCACAGAGTAAAAGGTGGGACGGAGCCACAAGAAGTAGAGGTTACCAGAGGAAGGGGACTAGTGAGGATGTACCTGAAAATCAGAGAGTCATGGAATGATGTGGGCTGGAAGGGACCTCAAAGCCCATCCAGTGCCACCCCTGCCATGGACAGGGACACCTCCCACTGTCCCAGGCTGCTCCAAGCCCAAGTGTCCAACCTGGCCTTGGACACTGCCAGGGATCCAGGGGCAGCCACAGCTTCTCTGGGCACCCTGTGCCAGGGCCTGCCCACCCTCCCAGGGAACAATTCCTTCCCAATATCCCATCCATCCCTGTCCTTTGGCACTGGGAGCCATTCCCTGTGTCCTGTCCCTCTAGCCCTTGCCAATTGTCTCTCTCCATCTTTCCTGCAGCTCCCTCGGGCCCTGCAAGACCTCACTGAGATTACTCCAAATCTTCTCTCCAGGCTGCATAATGAGATGGTTAAAAATATTTATTGTTTCTTTCTGTCGTTTTAGACATTTCAAATTCTTCCATGGGTTTCTCCCATATCAAAAATCTAATTGGAATGATTAAATCCTGGCTTGATAAACACAGACCTTCTCTCTTTTTTTCTGTGTCAGATTACTCATCTTCCAACCATTTTGGAAGGGTTGATGTGTCCAGGTCCTGCAGACACAAACAGCAATGCCTGTGACTGCCCCAGCTGAGGCCAGGTTTGCTCTATCCATCTCTGTGACCTGCCCCTGGGGCAGGGGGATAGCAGTGCCCTTCCTTCAGCACCAGCCCTGGCACACAGAGCTGGAGGGTGGCACAGGGTCTGAACTGATACAAGAGGGATCATAAGTAACCTCCTCCAGAGATATGTTCCTAAAAATGACCAGAACCTTCTGCCAGCTAGTCAGGCCTGGGTTTATCTGTAAGTTCCTCTTACAGAGAAATCTTATAGGATGGAAATGCTGAAGCAAGACAAGGAGCTCAGAGCCACCTGTCCACTCTGCCACCCTTTCAGACAGGCTCAAGGACAAGTTTGCAAAAGGCTGACAGTGCTGGTTTCAATGTTGCTTATCTCCAGTACGATCCATATTGGCAGTTTTAACTTCAGTCTACTGCTTTGTCTTCCAAAGAGGGACAGCGCTTTAAATAAATCTTCTCTTCCTGCACTCAGTGCTAGCAGTTAATTTTCTCTAAATTCAGTAAAGCATCTATCCTGATTTAACAGACATCTGGGAGAGACAGGAGCAACAACACTGGTCGTGAAAGCTTCAGGCCAGCTCCAGAGTAGCTCGTAGCAAATGTCTTGGGTCAGGAGTTCAAGCTACAAGAACAAAGATAGATTTTTCCGTGTTGCAGCCCAGCCTCTTTGTGTCTTAGTCAAATCTTACTGGAGTCAAAGCAAATGACCAGGACTGGACCTTTTGTTTGCCCAAGGCAGCTGCTTTCCCACATTTTACAGGCCTCATATTTCTTTCTGGCTTTCAATGGCAACCAGTGAAATCTGAGGAAGAGCATTCAAAACAGATCTCTCTACCTGCACCTCACCAACCAGCCTGGAAGGGGAAACAGTTGTTTGGAGTCATCACGTTCCATTTGTGAGAACACACCATCCAGTGTGGTGAAAAATTCCTGGAAGCTATTTCCCTTTAAAATATTTTCCAAGAAAAAGCCAACATCCCATAAAGGCAAAGCACATGGCTACGTCATGAGCACGAGGCAAAAAACACTTTGTGCTGTGAGCAGCCACATCAGTGGGAAAAGGCTGTTTGCTTATTTTTATTTTCCCTCCACAATTGCAACTGTCATATAAACTCTTTAATAAAGAGATCAGAGCTAGTCACTAAAGTGCTAGTCAGAAAGGCCAGGCACTGCAGAAATCAGCATTTTAATTTGAGTTTTGAACAGAATGAAGCCTTAACATAGCTCTCAAGCTATTTAAATATGGGAGAAATTAGCTGAATGAATGAAAGAAAATAACACAGCTGGCAACTATTTAAAAAGAGTAGACTGACTTTCGTAAGTTCAAACAGGGCTGTTGAGAAATAACTTTTTATAAACTATGCAAAATCAGATGTTGTATAAATATACATCTCTATTTATCTCTCCAGATCAAGACTTTGACAATAATTAATCATAATGAAAGTTTCTCCAAGAAAACTCAAAAATACTTAACTCTGAAAGAGCCTGCAAATATTTGGTTAAGATATATATATATATAACTGTGTGTAAATGTGTGTTTATATGCACACAGTTGAAACTAATCCACTGCAAAGTTCTTTTAGAAGCATCTCTTCTTTCTGTACATTATTTATCTTCACTGAATTATTCTGTAGCATCTGGAAAGATTGATTTAGGCAAAGAAAATTTCCAGCTAAAACCAACATCCAAGTTTTTTCCTTTTTTTTTTTTTTTTTTTTTTTTTTTTAACTCCAGTAACACAACAGCTACTCAAAGATTCCACACAGGCTGCTCCACCCTCTTTCTGGGCTGACTCCCAGCAGCTGTCCAACACATGGCTCCGAGTTCTTGAGGAGTTTATTTTGCCATCAGAACATTACAAAATGTAAAGTAAAGTTTTTCCCTCTGCAGGCAGAAAACTGGAGTGGGACAGGAGCACCAGAGGAGCTGAGCTCCTCAGCATCCTGAGAGTGACAGAAATGTTCCTTGCACACAGGATCCCAGCTGTGTCCTGCAGAATTCAGCTGGCAGAAATGCTGCAGCTCTTTTTTAAAGAGAGAGAGAGGGAGAGAATAGATAAAAAGGAGGAATAATAAACTCAGGAGCAGTGTAGATAAAAAGCCTCCAGCCATTCAGGTGCTGATAAAACTGAAAGATCGATGGACAGTTGTGTATCTGTCCTCACTTCCTACTGCTTGTCCTGTCTCCCACTACTGCCAAGAGTATGGATAACTCAGCCCTTCTTGTTCTAATAATACACAGAATAGAGCTCTTTGCTTCATGTTTTCACAATTTGTACAGGTCTGCTTATTTTATGTCAGTCTCTTTTGCAAGCCAAATGATTTCTTTTCATGGCACACCCTGCAGGGCTTTGCTTGGGATTTTTTGATTTAAAAATCTGCTTTTTCAAGCTTGATGGGCTTGCAAAAGTGTTTCGATTTCTTTGATTTTCCACTTACACCTTTCCTAGCACAGCCCCACAAAATCCTTCAGTAGTAAACAGCTCCAAGATGAAGAGGGAGGAGAAACCAGACTGCTGATGTTGTCTCTGCTACCATCCCAAGACAGAAATGCAGCCCTAATTCCCTTTCCTGGCACAGGGTCTGGCTGGTGCATTGTCCAGGAAGCAAAGCAGGATCACATTTGCTGCCTGTCAGCCAAGGAGTGCACTCTGCTGTGGCTGGAGGCCATGGGAACTCATCTTGAGGATGGTCATTCATCACTTCTTTAACAAAGTAGATGAGCCCCCACTGTGACTGTGTCTGTCCAGACTTCCACAATGAGCAGCTGTTAATGTGTTCCTGCTTTTATTCAAACCTGGGCACATTTTCATTCCACTGCCAGTGCCTTTGAAACCCCTTCAGCAGGTGGAATGTTCCAGGATATCACAGCTTTAGAAGCCCAGGTTCCTGTCTGAGGCTCTCATTCCTACAGGATTGAGTCTAATCGTTTCCAGTACCACTGAACAACTTAATAAGCTGTAAAAACTTGATAAGACAATGTAATTGCCAGCTTTTATGTATATTCTTAAAATAGCCACGTTCCTCATAGAGGTTGTGCAGGATATAAGTGTTAGCAGGAACAATTAAAGAACTGAAACAATTGAAGCAGATTAGAGAATTATAGGATGCAAAAACTGTAAAAAATTCCAAACAATTTGTCATTATTTCTTGTCTCTCATAAACAATAATTTCAGGGATACTGTAACAAATTACTCAAAACCAGAAAATCACTATGAGAAATAAAGATAGTATTTACCCACACCGCAGGAAAAATATGTATAAAGAGTCTTGTATCAGTTCAGGTAATTGAAGATGGACTGAATGAACTTTCTCTTACAACATTTCAGCTTTTCAAGTCAGTGGAATAATACAGTCATTTCCTTATTCCAAATATTGGTGTTCAGCACATCAGCAGGTGGAAGGTGCAATGTGTATTGTGAGTTATTTCCATCCCCTCACCCAAGACCGGGCTCCTCCTGCTGTGAGGAAGCCCCAGGGTTCCCCCTCTGTGCCCTGGTCCTGCCTGCAGTAGGCTGGACAGAAACTCATTATTTCAAGTATGTCTGATACAGCCTCAAACAAAAGGCATGGTCACACTCTCTCCTCTGTTTTATTCCAGTAATTTCATCTCCCTAACTTCAGGGCTTACTCATGAAAAATATAAAAGTTGCTTCCCTTTCTCATCCAAAGCCAAAAAAGCTCAGCTCCCTTGAATACTAACACAACTGTGGAAACACAAATAGGATCACAGAAGAGTGGCTTTTCTCTAACCTTGACTGCTATCAGTAAAGCATATTTTCTTCTCCCCATCACATTTTAATGTATGCTTTGCACCAACACTGTCAGCAGTAATATGGGTTGACTGTTCTATTATGCATCATATTAAAAAGACAGCAAGGTTTTCTCAGGGCAACCAAAGGGTAAAATAAAAGGATTTGTAGGAAAGTGGTTTGGAAGACACTAAATTAATCTTGCACTCCAGTCAATCTGCAAGTGAAAAGATACTTGACTCCATCTGTCAGCAGAGTCAGACAGGTATCTGATCAGCTCCATGGAAATCCTTTTATAAACTCAAGCTCTGATGAATGCTGTAACCTTACTTGAAGGAATGGCACTGCCTTGTATTCACATGCATGGTAATGGAGGTGAAATGTGAAGTCTGCATATCTGCTCAAGGCATTTCTCTGTTTCATGAAAGAGATTTCTCCATTAAGTATTTAAGCAAACAGCACTGTTCTATCAAAGGATGAGACTTCTAAAATAATGATTTCGAAATTTCTCCATGACATAAAATTTCTACATTACATAACCAGACAAATTCTGAATATCTGCTCAGTGCAATACATCTGAATAATAAGAAAAAATAGTCAAACTAGGAGGATATTTCCAACCAGTATTCTTGCAGATTTCCTGCAATAAAAATTCATGCTGTTGTGATAATCAACATAACATTTTATGTATTTAAGTGCAGCGAAATCAAAGGAAGTGGAATTACTTTATAATTCTATCTTTGCCTACTTGAAAATCCAGGTCAATGTTAAATTTTTATGGGACATTTGATAATCAGATCCTTCACTGCCTTGTTCCCCCAATGCTCCATTAGAGAAAGCAATAGAGTAGCCTGAGAATGAACTACAATAGGATAACCTAAATGAACCACATTAAGGGTGTTATCTCATTTCAATCACAACCAGCAGTTACAAAACAGCTGCTCCCTAAAAATCAAAGTGCAGCTGGGATGCCAAAACTGCAGTCACATGTTACCCCTGCCCTTAGAGGGGCACCACATTGCAACGTGGGTGCGGACCCTCACAGAGGACAGCAAGCAGCAGCAGGGTGAAACATGGAAGGCTCTTTATTATCTGACTCAAATAGCTTATATACATTTTGTACAGAGGGCCAAGATTGGCCCAAGGAGGTTACAACCTCCTGACTCCATTGGTCAATATGACCATCAGTCAAGTTCTCCTCTCAGAGAACAACTATGCAAAACATACAGATAAGTTCTAAGAATACAATATTGTTTACATGAAGCAGCATGAGAAAGCTGCTGCAAAGACTCAAACACTCGAAAGCAAGAAAGTCAGGGCGACAGTCACAGGGCTTGGCTCTGTCCAGGTTTGCCTTTACTCCCCAGTTCAGACAGTGGTGAAATCTGTTGAGGAGTACCACGGAGAGATGAGCAGAGGGATGGAGCAGCTCTGCTGGGAGGAAAGGCTGGGAAAGTTGGGATTGTTCACCTGGAGAGGAGAAGCTTTGGGGTGATCTCAGTGTGGCCTTGCAGGGCCCAAGGGAGCTGCAGGAAAGATGGAGAGAGACAATTGGCAAGGGCTGGAGGGACAGGACACAGGGAATGGCTCCTAGTGCCAGAGGACGGGGATGGATGGGATATTGGGAAGGAATTGTTCCCTGGCAGGGTGGGCAGGCCCTGGCACAGGGTGCCCAGAGAAGCTGTGGCTGCCCCTGGATCCCTGGCAGTGTCCAAGGCCAGGTTGGACACTTGGGCTTGGAGCAGCCTGGGACAGTGGGAGGTGTCCCTGTCCATGGCAGGGGTGGCACTGGATGGGCTTTGAGGTCCCTTCCAACCCAAGCCAGTCTGGGGTTCTGTGAAAAGCAGCAGAGGAGCTGCAAGGCTCACTCAAGGCCCAGCTGGATTCCCAGCCCACACTGTGCTGGCCTGGCCCCGCAGTGACTGTGGCACTGGGCCCTGAGCACTTCCATTCCCAGCTGGCTCATGCTGGTCCCTCCTGTAGCCACACTCCAATGTGGGACAATGCAGCAACAGGAGCTTCTCCATTTTTCCCTTTGAGTAATGACATTTAGGAGGGGAAATGTGGCCCTGAGCCAGCATGGGAGGGTGTGGGGCTACCAAGGCATCTGCTGTGCCGTGTGCTCCGAGTTGGGAGCTGCCCCTGCAGAGGTGACAGAGCCTCACCAGCCATTCTGAACACACACCTCTACAAGGAGGTTCTTCCTTCTACTCCAGCCCAGCCCAGCCGTGCCTAAATCCAGCCCAGCAGATGCTCCCTTCACACCTGACAGTGCTGCCTTTGGCTGGAGGCTGATCAGAAACTGCACACAAGAAGAAAACAGCAGGGGGAGAAGCAGGAGGAAAGAAAAAAGTATGGGGACAAAGTTTAATATAGAAGTTGAGGACACTTTTTTTTCTTACTAAGAACAAGGATTTATCATTCCACTTTAAATACATATGCTAAAACATACAGCTCATGTGGGAATGAAACCTCACAGAGCTCAGCCCCTGTGGTGCAAAATGATCACTGAGTCCAGGGCAAGGTTTAGCCTCAGTTATGTCCAACAATAAGGCTAAAAGCCTGACACAAATAATGTTTTGTCAGATCTCAGTTCCTCTGTCTTATTCTGTACTGGAAAGAGGGTGAAGAGGGTATTCTAGGGAAATACCACCTTCATTCAATATTGGGAGGTCCTGGAAGCTCTGAGACACATAAGAGCACAAGCACCTGCTGTGCTTTTCCTGAAAACTTGTCATTTGCTACATGGAAAAAGGAGACAGACAGAGGGAGGGGAGGTGTTGAGTCCAAGCGTGGGTAGCTGCATCGCTGACATTTAGCAACAGTAGACTGACTTTCAGTGCTGAAAGGAAGCCAGGAAGGCTGAGAAGAAAGTTTGCAGTATCTGAGAAATACTGCAAAGACAGAAACTAAAATATAAAGAAGATAAACACAACAATTGCTATTTAAATGACAAGCAAATGCTGAGTTTGGAGCTAGGTGTCTATGGGAGCTTCTTCCATTCCCAGCAGATGAGTGCAGATCAAGGGCAGGGTTCTGTACGTTTGTGGAAATTTGTGGACCAGACTTCCAGTTTATGTGCTAACGTGGGCCTGAGTGAGCCCATCTGGATTTACACCACCCAAGGGTGGTACCCTTAGTCCATTATTACAGAGATAGAAGATGTATGTCACAGTGTTAGAGATAAGTGCATGTGTAAAGTTAAAATTAATAAATAAATGCAATTTCAGAGCGGCTTCTGATCTCAGAAGGGTATTTCAGCTGCTGTGATTGTGATGGCAAGCAATGCTTGATAGCAAAGCAAACAGATATGTCTGGGACTACAGAACAACAATTCTGTCATTGAAGTTCCCCCATTCCAATCTGGAAGTATCTGTTCATGTGCTCTGGGAGACAATGACATAGGGAAGGCTTCTCTGTCTGTGAACACGTGACACAAAATAAAGCCATGTCTGCAGGAGCAGGTTTTCAGTGTCAGAACCAAAATTTCTATTCCCAATGCAGAAGAGTCCTGCCCACCATGAACAACCACCCTGTGTTGTACACTAGCAGGTGTTAAAAACTCACTGCCTTCACTGGTAATTGAGGTATAATTTACAAAGGTCAGCAGTCTGGGTACAGCCCAAAGTAGTGGCACTTTTCTTGGTTTGACCTCACAGAGTTACTGTGATCATTGTTTATTGTGGGCCCTGCACCTGACACATCAGTAAAGTTCCTGAAAAGTCCCAGAACAGGAAATCCTGACCAAATCTGAGATTTTTCACAGCCATGTGTTCCTTGGATGTAAGGATGCTGCAAGATAAAAACTGGCAAGGGAAGAGGACATTGATTTCAAATCTAGCTGATGAGAAAACTAAACACATCTGATTGTGGACATTAAAACAGTCACAGGGGTTGCACTGAATAATTTTTAAAAAGAGAGAGATATTAATAAATCCTTGAATAATTTAGAGAAAAGCAGACATAGAATAGGATACAGCTCCATTGCCTAGAGCCTATGGGTTCTCTCTCCACCAAATAAATCCTGGGCTCTTTCTTGTTGAATTGAGGCCACTGCCACCAGAACTCTGCATTAAAATTCTCATCAGAAAGGCAAAACTGTTCTAACAGAGAGCTTGCAGCAAAATAACTCTTATCTGCAAAAGAGAATATCATTGTGGGCTCCAGCAAGAAAGAAGTAGATGCAAGAATGTTGAAGAAAGGACAGAAAACCACTGCAAGAAGATAAATTATTTACAAATAATTCCACCCAGGAGCACAACTCCCTTCTCCCCCTCTTTTTTTTTTTAAAGTCACATTCTTTTAAGCCATTGATTTCAGAAAAGAAAGAAAGAGGTGCTGAAAGATAAATGATAGTCTCAAAACTACAGAGTGCACTTAGCAAAAGGGGAGAGAAAGGAATATCAACAGTGTACAAATAACAGACTCATCTAAGCCGTATTTATTGGCATCAGTTTTTCTTTAAAATTGTACAACTGCTCTTTTATCATAAGCACTTCACATTAATCCAAGCTGTATCTGGGGAGTCTGTTGTTTGTGTGCCAACTTTCACAGAAGTGCGACATGGTTATTAGGCTTTTAAGTGAAATATGTGAAACTCAGAAGATGGTCAAGATCATTTGTGCATTGTAATTGAATGACTACTGGAAAAAAAAGAGATATTTTTATCACATCATAATAGAGCCTCTGGATTAAATACAAATTAATGTGCCACCAAAGTTTGCTGTTAATCAGCTGCATGTCAGCATACCTTCTGAGTGACATTTGAATTATAAAGTATGGTGGGATTGTCTCCCATCTTGCAAATTACCTCTTTACAAAAGTCACAGTAACTATTATGTGTCCACTGGAGGTATCATTACTCCCCTTTCACTCTCTGCATGGTTCTCTGGATTTCAGGCTGGCTCAGGCTGTGCATAGAACACTTGGACCACCTCAGAAAAATGAAGTTGCAAGTTTTAAGGCTGACCTTTGGAGATCCACACTCCAACCACTAAGCCCATAAACAATTGTCTCATTAGGTTTATGTGCAGCTGGTGATGTTCTCCAGAGCTGAGACTAAACTGAGTGCTGAGAATGCTGAGAAATCCATCACCAGTGCTTTGGCCAAGAGTCAAGCTCTCAGAATAGTCCAGGAGAGAGAGGGAATGACAATCCTGTTCAGAGACACACAAGCTGAAGCTCAGTCTCAGCTCTGTCTGAAAAAAAATCCATCAGCTGAAGACAGGGATTGAAGAAAGATGTATGAATGAGGGGATGAAGCAATTACAGGGAATAATTGATGCAGTATCTGTAACAGTATCACAAATAGTTGCTGTGGGTTTAAATTTTAAAAAGTAATAGAAAATCAATTCAGTGAATAAGCAAACTGTTTTGTTGATAAATAATTGGGACAAGGAAGGAGAGAATTAGTTTTAGGCTTCCTCATGTTTGAACAGTCTATTAGTATTTGACAAAAATTATAATTGAAGTGTCAGCTCCATCACATAATATGAACTAAGGCAGGAGGCTGGATAAGGGCATGCAAGTGTCAGGGTGCTACCAAGCCTTCCAGAGACTCAGTGTGTATCAAATACATCACACATAGCACAGGTACAGCCACTAAGGCAGGACTCCAACAGGAGAGGCAAAGAGGGACTTCACAGAAAAAATTCATGCCTGTCACAGCACAGAAGAAATAAAATAATTTCTGCCAAGATGGACAGATTCCAGTGGTCTCAAAATTTGCCTAAAATCTAACACAATAACATGGAAAAACCTTGAGGGATGACTAAAAACTTTGATGAAATCTTGGTTGTTTTTTTAGCACAATGAAAAGGGGGAAAAAATGATACATTAGTTCTAACTTATGATTTTTGTGTCTCAGACCTTGAGCTTGGCCACTAACCTCAAACCAACCACTGACCTTATATAGACTTAGGGCCTAGTCAGGCCCAATGAAAGGGGAAAGGGAAATGTCTTAAGACAAAAACCACCAAACTTCCCAAGCATCCACATACACAAGATACATTTTTCATTTATCATTGCAACTATTCATGTGTAAAAGTGCCCCCAGATGGAGAAAAAATGTCAGGTCTGGAGGAAAGCTTGGTGTGTTCAGCATCTCCTCCCATCCTTCCCTAACTCCTGTAATCTCTACCCAATCCACTGAG
Source organism: Zosterops lateralis (assembly GCF_965231275.1). Taxonomy (NCBI): domain Eukaryota; kingdom Metazoa; phylum Chordata; class Aves; order Passeriformes; family Zosteropidae; genus Zosterops; species Zosterops lateralis. Next base: position 20,430,381 of record NC_139772.1, on the reverse strand, counting down.
ACCCAAACACTCGGAATTTGTGTTGAGGTTCTGTGCAGCAGACTCACCTTATTCCTTCTCTTTTGACTCCCCCATCCCCGCTCAGCCGAAAGAAGCAATTGTCCTTATTCATAGGTGGGAGAGTGAGATTGTTACCAAGGAAACCGGTTCAGTTTGACAGAGATTTGGAAACCCAAACCCAGCTGGAGATGGGAAATCTGAGTATCCTCCCCCAGAAAACATTTGAAAACTAGATGCAATCTGGCAGCAACTAAAACCTGGTTAACTCTTAACTCCCTTCTCTTTGTGAATCCATCTTTCATTTTCTTTATCTACTTTTTAATAACTTTCTTCTTTGGCTACATGGGTTTGAAGGAAATAACAATTAATCCTCATGAGAGACAACATCCAAAAGGGATACAGAGATATATTTCTGAATTTAGAACCATTACTCTCCCATATTCAGGTGAGGAGAGTCTCACTTGTGCCCCTAGCTACACACACGAGACTCCCACTTTAAATGAAATTCAATCAGCAGGACCAAGACCAGAAGTTCTCCTGGGGCTGGAGCTGAGCCCACAGCCCAGCACAGTACAAATGTGCCATTGATTACTTGGAGAGGGGCTGTAACAATGATTAAAAGCCCCGGGATAGATCCTGAGCTGGTGTAAATCCACGGCAGCCCCATTGATTTACTCCGAGCCAGAGCAGAACTAATCGAATTTACACAGGCTGAGGATGTGAGGCCATCACATTTGAGGAAGTGGGGAGCTGAAAATGATACTACACAGAGGGGATAGATCAGTGCAATGTAAATACAATAACAAAACAAGAATGGGGAGGAACTGCTGGAGGTGAAAAGTCCTTGAGTAATGGCTGCAAGCTAGACAGGAGAGGATCCACTGCATAGTTAAGATGCGTTTTAAAGGATGGACTTACAAAAGACTTTTTTTTTTTTTTTCCAAAAGAGTGGCTCAGGGGTTTTTTTTAGTCATGTTTTGCATTTTGTTTATGAGCTTTACTGGCAGGAAGAGAATTTTAAGAGGGTGAACTCTCAACAGCTGGAGAGGACTGAAAACCATGGCTGTTTTTGAAATAAATGTTTCTGTGGAAGCCTGGGCACAGCAGATTGCACTTCAGCAGGATGAAGCCTGCTCCAGTGTGGAGCCCAGCAAGTGAATCACACAGAAATCACACACTTGGCCCTATTCCTGAGTGTCAGAGCAATTCCTGCCCTGTTCCTCCTCCTAGTTCTGTGTGTGACACTCACAGAAAGGCCACTGATCCTGCCTAACACTTTCTGCCCCTCAGAGATTTTTTTTTTTTTTTTTTTTTTTGACTGAACTGAAAACCTGCGAGGAAATTGGGTTCTGATGGACTGAAAAGGCTTTTTTCCTCCTCTTGAAATCAGTTACAGGTTCTACAGAAAGTCTTCCATGAGATACTAACATGAGGTTTCCGGGGTATGACCCAAACTAAATATCCAGGGAACTGTTTCCATTTCATCCCAAACTAATGAGCATTTTCCTCTTATTTCACCATGTTTAATGACAAGCCTATAATTTGAGGCTGGAACCTGAGCTATAATTTGATATATCAACTGCAATTTTTTTTGATTTTCTCTAAGCCAGTCAGTTAATACTATTTACAGTGCTGTCATTGTCTAGCATTGATGTACAGTAATATAATACCAAGTCAGGTACTCTGACACATTTTAAATTAAAATGGAGAAGATTGTCCTTTCCCATACCAAGTTCCACTACCGATAATTAGTCACATATTGTTCCTGAAATTAAATTGTTTAAAGCCATGATGTTAATTCAGAGATTTACAGGTGGAGATTGCCAGCTGGCGAGCACTATATGAGAAATGACATTGACCTTCAAACATGTGTCTGCCTCAACCCTCTGAGAGATCACCTTGTTCAGCTGGAAAAACAAAACCCAGCTCTTGACTGAGAGCACAAAATGACCTTGGGAGCTGGTCTAATCCAGACACATTTAGGAAAAGATCGAATGATCTTTTCGTACTTCATGTTTCTGAGTCCAAGTTACAAAATAAGAGCTCTTTGGTTGGTTCCCAAAGTTAAGATAAGATGATTTAAGTTACTCATTATCTCCACAGGCTGTAGCATCCCTTCTTTCCTGGACAAACTGGACATTCTTCCAGGGTCCAGGCTCTCCACAGGTGGAAAAAGATCCTTGCTGGCTGAGACAACATTCTTGTCATTCTGCCATGGCATAAGAGACAGATGAGGTTCCCAAACTGGGGGAGGATTCTCATCTCAAATCAGATGCTGGCCATTAAAGTTTCCAAACTGGAAGTTCTGTGGTATAGACTAACCAGGAAGCCAGGAAATCAACTTAATTTTTAGATTTGGAGACAGAGACAGAACATTTATGACTATTTGATTCTAGTTTTGTGATAGCAACAAGATTGTGCCCACCATTGCAGGACCAAGTGGGAACTTATTTGTACTCAAGAGGCAGCTTCTAGAATTTATCCACATTATGGAGCCAGAAACCTCCTCTCAGATTTCCATTAAGTCCCAGTAATATTTGGTCTTAAAAAATATATTAATCTTTGGCTTAAATATTTGTTAATATATCATATATCAGGTTGGAAGTTTAACATTCTTGATACAGAGAGATGGAATTAGAAACATCCTGAGAACAGTGTTCTTGTTATCAATCATGTCATCTTGAACATGTTTAGAAGCTTTGGCAACGGGAATTGATATTTTATTCAAAAGAATGTATTTAAAGAAAATGACAGCACTTTTCAGTTCAGCTTTTCTAAAACAAGAAATCTTTCAAGTCTTCCAAGCCATGTGAATTTCAACATTCCAGTGATTAAGACTATTTTCAATTATACATGCTTTCCCCATTATTTTTTCATAGCTTTAGGGTAGATTTTCAACACTCTGCATGAAGAATTAGACACACAAATCATTCACAACTATTAATGGGAATTGCACAGATGGTGGAAGAACTGGTACAGAACAAGAAAAACCAACTCAAACCATCAAAAACTTGAGAAAAACCTGCTGTGAACTTTGCAGGCTGGGTGGATCTGCCATTCCTGTTCCTCATCTTGCCAAGCTGCAAACTTCCAACAGGCAGCTCTGGAAGTGGGAATGGCAAACAGCCAGAAAATCAGAAATGGTGGGAGAACTTCCACAGTTTCAGAGAACAACCTTTAGGTCTGGATAAACAAGAACTGGAGGACCCTGGGTGATCCACGAGTGATGGAGCTTCTGGGTGAGGAGTGCAGGGCTCTCCACCTGGAAGAAGAGACATTTTGATGCCCTCGTGTTTCTCTGTAGCTACTTGGAAGGACTAGAGGACTACAAATGAACTGGGAGAAAATTTAGAACATACTGGTCTGGTTTATTAGTTTCATTAGATAAATAATTAGTGTTCATTAGAAAAAGAGCTGTGATATTTAAACAATATTTGTATTTTCTCTTAACCACAGGAGCCATTAATGAAATTGAAGAAAATCACTTCCTGACACCCCCCTGTTGCCTCAGCAATCCACTGTCCTCAAAGAAATGATCTCTCTATTCTAATTTCATCAATATAACTTCAAAAATAACTTAATTGAAACATTTATTAAACCAAACATATCTCAGGCTAACATTTTTCAGACTTTAATTCTGTGAAGGGAGCTCCCATTTTATTTTATGTCTTTATGACAGCTACAGACAGAGAGGTTCCATGAGTGGAAAGCCTTGAGAAGATGAGACAAAGAATAGTTGAAAGCAAGTCCAAACTCACTACTGTCATTTCCTCCACCCCTACTTCATACATTTCTATGGGCAAGAAATGTAGCACCCTTCATTTTCTCATGGCATAATAAATGGTTTTGAGGAATGCCAACCATGTTTGAATTCAGAACCAATGCAAGGAGGATGCAGGCCAGCAATCAACACATCAAGCTATTCTGAGTTACAACACTGCATTGTCAATGTGTCCCTCCTCACACAAACTCTTTACTGTGTTTGGAATATGTAGTTCCAAAACTCAGTTCAAATAATCTTGGTTTTGCCCTTGGTTTTAGCCCCAAGTGCAGTTCAAAAACACTCAAGCTGGTGACAAAAATTATCCTCCTTTTTTATGTTCTCGGCCAGCAAAAATACAAAGTCCAATTGTTCACTGTCAGCTGGAGAAAAGTATCATGAAGTAATGTAGTATTCTTCATTATCCTGACAGAATTTCCTTGAATGGCATTTCAGCACACTTTGATTGGAACTATCTAGGAGAATAGCAGTAGAGCAATAAACTGTATAAAACTATACAGGAGTATGAACTGCACTCTTGATGGAGATGTTGGACATGTGAAGAGTTGCTGCCATGTCTCTCAATACCCAGCTGCAACCCATAGCACTATCGTATTGATTGGTCATTTTTATGGCTCTCTGGAAAAATACAACTGTCTTCTGTCATTTCAGATGTGTCTGGGCTGTAGTTTGGTACCTAGACAAAGACTAAAATAGGTAGTTTTTATATATACAGAACACCATCATTTCTATAACCCAGGGACTTTTATCGTTAAATTCAGATTCAGGCTCAAGAGAAAGTTTCTGAATCAAACCCAGAACAGCAAAAGGATGAACAAATGGAAAGTATACAGCTAGAAATTATGAATCATATTTCACAAAATTTGGTGCATCTGTTTCCTGATTTAATTCTCTGAAGCTTTCCCTTCTCTTACTTGCAAGTTTAATTTTTCTGCAACCCCAAAAAGGCAGCAATTAAAGGAAGTAAGAAGGGCATGTAATTGGCAACGCATATTTATAGGCAAAAGGCATTTGGAAAATGCTCCCTTCAACTCTAAAACTCATTGCTGGCACACTGGCATTCCCAGGTTCTTCTGGCAGAAAGCAATAGTGCCACTTTCTGATGAGGTCTCCAGCTTCTTAACCCACATTCTTGTGGAAAACATGGATCTGGAAAGAGAGAAGAGAGCAAGCAGCACATGGGGCCTCAGCAGCAGGCAAAGCTAGAGGAAGAGCTTGACCCAAATTTAGTTATTTCAGGGATGACTCAGGGAAGTGAAGAAGAGTTTGTGACTTCACAAAATGAAATTTGTCTCCTGGCCATAAAAGGTATATTTAAGGCAGGTGTCACAGACAGCAACCCTTGCCAGGGAAGAGAAGATTTAATTTAGGCCACATGAGAATAGAAAAAACAAAACCAAACAAAAACCTTAAAGCAGTCCGTTTACATCCAAGGTGTTTCTAAATACCTGACCAGTGCTCACTTGGCAGCATTTCTTGGCATATAAGGATATTTTCAGGAGTGACAAATAATTTATGGCTGCTGGTACCAAAAACTCACTAATATTAAGTGTTCATCTACCTTATAGGACTGTAAATGTTTACAAAAACTGGAAAGAAGACATCTGCTAAGCCTAACACTTGGATAGCTGAGCAAAATGGTTTAAAAATTTATATTACTGGGATTTCTAGTTGTGGGTTTTGCATGATCCTTGCAGAGATAATTTCTGTTCTTATTTAGGAATCAGGAATATTTATGTATTTCATGACATAAGGTCTACAACAGAAGGAAATTTTGCTAACCACTGAAAAAGTATGTAGATAATAACCTAGATAATAACATACATCTGCTCTTTCCCTTGACACCTCTTGGAACCAGAATGGCAAAGGAGGAGAGTAACTGCAGCATCCTCATCTTTGTAACTCCTCAGGAGCATAAGATATAGTTACACTGCCAGTGAACTCTTACTGCATCATATAGGCTCAAAATGAACAGCAATCTATTTTTACTTAGGAGAAAACAGACTGTGTATCTCATCTGTTCAGCTATATTTTATGCCCAGCTGCTTTCTATGTCCTTGTTTCAGATAAAAAGATGCTGGAATCTTCCAAGTGCCTCAGTGAGCCCATTTTGTCCACCCTCCTGGAAAGAAACTCTCCAAAGCTGTGCACTGACCTGCAGGGGGGAGGACACACTGCAGCCCTCAGGTCTGGGCAGCAGCTCCACGCCGACATCTCTCTGCGAAAAAAAAAAATCGAATTATATACATAGCTCATGTCTATAGGTCTACAAACACATGACAAAAGGTTAATTAAAAACAAGCTTAAAAGAAGATAAGCTGGGTAAAGAGGCACAGCCTGGTTTGAGCATCATGCTAACCCCAAGCAAGGTGAGACAATGACACCTTAGAAGGACACCTGCAGCAGCCAGGACAGCTGGAAATGAATGCTGGGTGCTGGCACAGGTTTATAAAACATGGCAGAGGCCTCACAGGGTGCGGATTGCCACCTTCTCAACATTTCCCCCTAGTACCATACAGCTTTTCCAGTGTCATACAGGATGCAGCACAAAAAGGCTCTTCCTATTATTATAACATTTTTTCCAATCAAATGTACAAGAAGGGGATTTTAAAAAATCCATTCAGGTGCTTTAGGCAGCCATATTTTAAGTTTAAGTTCCATTCAACAATGAAATGAGCAGGTTCTGGGCTTCCAACTCCTGTTCTCAGTTGAAGTTTTGAAATCTTCATTTGCATGTCTGGGCAGGAGCTTAAAATCACCATCTGCAGTTATCCAAATACCCAGTTCAAGGCCCAGTTGTAGCTGTCGGCTCATATACAACACAACTCAACAGTAATCTCCTTTTCTTCTCCCTTCCCAGTTTCTGCCTTCTTTTCCACAACACACTCCTCTACCCAAGCAGCAGCAATTGAGAACCAGCAGTGTTCTCTTTTATAGGGACACATCCAGTACACACATTTTTCCCCTGACACTGAGAGCTGGGATGTGCCTGCTGGAACAGAGCCCTGGATGTGCTGTGTCATAATAACCTTCACAGGCCTCTTTAAGTGAGTAATGCTGCAGATCTGCATTAGAAGGGAGATGCTCCTATTTTATCACTTTTGGAGTTTTTTTATAGGGTTTGCTCTAGAAACCCTCAGGCAAAGTCGAGCAGAGGTTCTGAGTGGCCATGGGCAGAGTGAAGGAGGATACGGGGTCAAAGCCACTGACACTGCCACTCCTGCCCCATCTGGGAATTCTTAATGTGCACACTGAGTGCAGATACAACCTCCACACAGTGCTGCCTCACTCAAGGGCTCCCAACCTTGGCAGAATAAACAGGAAACAAAGATTTCACTTTAGGTTTGCTTTTCAATCCGCACAGAAACTCACAGAGGTTGGGAAAAACCCCTGTAAACACTGGGGAATCAATAGTTAGAGGTGTCGCCTCCAGCTGGGGAATTAAAAATGAACCTTCAAATACCTGTACCTGTTAAAAGATACCTGCATTTTTTTTTTTTTTTTTTTCATATTTTTTAAAGGGAAGAGAACACTGACCAACTGCAGCAGGGACATTAACACAACCCGGATGCACAGAACAGTGTTAATCACCAGGCTACCACTCAGGAACAAACCCAAGCTTAATAACAATATTGACTATCAGGAGAATAAAACAAGAAAAAATGTATTTTGCATATTACTGAAAAAAAAATTCAATAATTTCAGTTTTTCATCAATGAAAGTTGTCTTATTAAAAAAATATATAAAGAAATCAAGTGCATAAAGATTCCCAGCATGTCCCACATGTAAAAAGTCTCAGTAATGCGCTACATAATTTTCATTTAGGCCTAAAGTAGCAGAACAGATGGGGTCCCAGTAGTCAAAAGTAAGCACATTATGATTATTGGCAGCTATTAAACTTCTGCTAATAAATGACATTATGAAGTAATATGTTGTGCCTAACATTGTAGAAGTTTGTGATGACAGTTTACAAGGAAAAAATATTGAATAATCATAACATGAGGAACACCAAAAGGGAACAGAATGATGTAACATTTCAGCAAAAGAAATTCCACATCTTTTTTTAAAATTTGAAAGTTATCATTTAGTCTTGCTTGAAAAAATACTCAGCATAAGCCAAAGGACACTTTCTTAAAAATATCTCAGCCATTTTATATTGGAGTGCACCAAGCACCTTGATAGCTTATAAACAAAGCAGTCATCAATCAGACAAATCCAGGCAGTTAACTTGACTTTCTTCCCCAGTCATTTGTCATCTCCTTTATTTAATAGTAACTGCAGGTGTATGACTCACAAACAGGTTCAGACTGACCATGTCAGGTGATTCAGCTCTTTTCCTTGGGCCTTGGCCCTCATACTCAGCCATAGAGCTGCCTGGAGAAAAGCAATTTGTTCAACCTGATTCAAACATTAGAGATTTTTCTTCCTTTCCTATAGCAGTTTTCTCAATTTATTTTTTTTCCTGAATAGCCAGGGGTCAGTGCTTATGGTTTAAGCGTTCATACAATATTTTAATTACTACTTAGTTATTATTTTGATTCTTAATCGTTAAATGTGAGAGCTGGTTGGTTGGTTTTCACTCTGGGTTTTGCAGATGCTTTGCGCTGTTCAGAAGAGCCTACACTGGCATAAACAAAATAAACCCAAGCCCACACAGAGTATGGAAGCTCCTCATCACATTTGCTGGTGCCAGCCCAGCTCCTTGTGTCCCCTCATGCCCAGGGCTGCCAGGGGCTGCCATGTGTGTTATCCTCCAGGATCTGCTGGCCAGCCCCAGCTCTGCCAGAGCTCCAGGACAGGAACAGGACAGGGTATTTCCCATATTACACAATCCAATCCTATGGGTGGCCTAGAAAGATGCAGTTTGGTTTTGATTTGAAGAGGAACCACCCCTTTCTCAGGGTTTCCCTTGGCTGCTCTTGGCCAAACACAGATGGAACTGGGAGCAGCATTCCTGTACCATCCCTGCGGGCAGTTTTGGGAACACAGGCAGCAATCGCTGCTCCTGCAGGGCCTCCAAAATGCCTGGGCCAGCCCCACAACCAGCTGAGCACATTCCTTCAGTAAAACTGCTCTCCAGGGCTCAGCACAGCTGTGGTGACTGCCCATGCTTGTCAGCGTGGGACTCATTAATGACTGCTGGAGCCCATAGAAACAGGCCAAGGGCAGGGGACCTTGGCTTCATTAAGACTCCCAGCCAATTGTAAAAGATACTCCAAAGGTTCTTCTGCAGCCTCATGGAGCCTCTGTTCAAACAGATATTTAGTCACTAAATCAGGCTGTCAGCTGGAGACCCTTTGGAGCAAGCCCTGCTTTTCCAATGAATAATACTGTAATTTCTTAAAGACAATTCACTTCTGCTTTTAACTCCAGCTGCAAGAAGACAAGCCATGAAGAAAATTAGTTAATTGAAATAATGGAAGGTTGATATAATTTTGCAATATTTCTATCTCTATGAAAAACACCTTGTAAAAAATTATATCTCATATCTTCCTCTTCCTTCCCACCTACCAGTGAGAATGATAAATAATCTGGAAATATAAAAACTCCAAACAGCATGGTGAGTGATCCCAGACCCATATCAGAGTCTGGTGTAATCTAAACCATGCTGCATCAAATAAGATCATCTAGAAATTGTGGAATAAGTCCCAGAAGCTCTAGATAATGGTTGAAATTCTGTTTGCAGTAGCATTGGAATATTTTACTCTATGTCATGAAATAAACAAGAACACACACCAAAAAATACAAGCAATAAATCCAATTTAAGGAACAACTGATTCTTTTTATTCTTAGTTATACAAAGGAAATCAACAGAATAAAGAAATACATTTGTCCTTAAGCATTTTACTCCTGTGCTATCCATCATCCTGGAGAATGTCACTGCCAGACACACAAGACACTTCAAGGAGCAGACAAGGAAGTTGGCTGATGAGGTTTAATGATCAATATATTGAAAATGAAGTAAATCCTTCCCATGAGGACAAATGGAACAAGGGAACAAGTGGAAATATTGTGGTCTAGGACTTGAAATCCAAACATGGGCCCAAGTAGGATCAGGCAATCTTATAGGAATAAGGAATTAACACCCACACCCTCTATAGACAGAATCAGAACCTGATTTACATCTCTGCTAAACCCATGGTTTTTTCTAGTATGCTACAGGATTAATTTCAGACTGCATTTCTCCTGGTAAGATATTTCTTGGCACTGTGTGAGCACAGATAATACTCTTTATAGTTCCTTAATATATCAAATACCCTTCTCTTCAGTCTACATGCCCACTTATAAATTTGATCTCTTTTATGTTCCTCGGGAAAGGCTGCCTCTTCCCAGGGCAGCCCAGCTGAGCTGCAGCTTACAAGTGTATTTATTGAAAGGAGTACAGCAATAACAACTGTTCTTTTGTCTCTGTGAGAAAAGGCTGCCTAGAGCCAATTATCATTTATCACTCCAGATACACATTTTATGATCTTTGTGCTAAACCAGAAAATAGTGGAAGAAGAAGGAGCCAATTTAATATCTTCAAGTTCAAACACATCAGAAAGGATCCCTTAACTTTCGTTGTATGTTGTTCAGTGTAATTGTCAGATTTTATTAATTTTGCATGCTAAGCTGGAAACATTAGGCACAGGTTTCTTCTTGGGAGAGCAGCAAAGCTAAAAACAGCACAAGCACCAGAGGAAACTGTGTTTATAATTGCTGTTTCCTGGTTGGACTTTGTCAGCTCAACTTGGGTGGCAGCATGACATGGAGAGAAAAAGCTCACTTTGATTTGGAAAAAGGTTGTTTGCAGGTGTCAAAACAAAGTCTACCAGGAAACCAAGGGAAAAATTAAATGCTGTGAGCCATTATTGCAGGTGTGCTTCAGTGAAAATTATCATCCTCTGGTTTTTGCCTCAGTAAATACATTGTGCAGTCAAGGCCAAACGTGGCTTGGAAGGAATTTAAAATACTGTAAGCTTACAGTGAAGCTCAAATTAATATTTCTTGGTCCAAACACACAGATTAGAAATTATCTTATTCATATGCACTGAAGAAAGGAATACAATGCAGGCTGATAATGAGCAAGCAGTGAGGACTAAACATGAAAAAGGCATATCTGCCCCTGCCGGGATGTCACCCGCAGCAGTGACAGTCTGTGTGCCCTGGCAGAGCCTGTCCCCAGGAGGGGACAGCTCTGGTGCCCTGCTGGGAGGGCACAGCCAGGGCTGCCCCTGCCCATGGCAGCAGCCCCCAGGCTCAGCCCCAGCACCCCAAGCCAGGGAGCAGCCCCCAGGCCCACAAGAGGTCTGTCCAATGCCAGAGAATGTCTGGGCTTGGCCCTGGGACAGAACCACTCTGGACTGCTTTGGCCAGGAGCCACATGGACTGGGACATAGAAAACAGCTGCTTCCATGGGGGTCAGGGCATTGCCTGGAAAAGGAACTGCTCCCACCACCCCACAGCCTTGGGATTAGGATAGAAACTGCCTGTCCAGGATGGTACACTCTTGTGTTTACACATTTGACAGCAACACAGATTTTACCTAGGGACAAATAAAGATCTCCAGAAGCTCTTCCAGGTGTGTAATCCAGCCTGGAGCAGCAGCCCCTGCAACATGGTGGCACTGAGATTTGGAGTGTTTCATGCAATCGCATTTGTATTGGTACCAAAATTATTAAATGGTAAATGATGAAACGCTTTCCCTTCTCCTCCAAAGCCTGACTTTTTGGTAAATATGCCCATCGAGCAGAGCTTTGGAGTCACCAGAGGAGAGAGGAGAAGTCCTAAGAATTAAGGTGATAATGTGAGAAATTCTTAAAGAAAATGAGATAACGCCTTGTTGTGGTTTGAAAGCAAAATGAGTGAGAGGCTCCAAGTCAGAGATACAATTTAATAAGAAGAAAGGTAAAAAGGTAAAAATAGAATAAAATAAATGCAATAACACAAAGGACCACTGACAGAGTCAGAATACAACCTGAGCAGGATGGTAGAAGCAGTCCAGATGAGGTGGTCTTCCTGAAGCAGTGATCCTGTAGAAAGGTCTGGTAGGTCTGGTCCTCTGAGAATCCAGTAGGTAAGGGCTGCTTGTACTGTTCCAAATCCCAGATTGCATCCAGGTGAGAATACTTGGCTCCTCTCCCTGGGTGGAGCATCTCACAATGGGATGATGAGTTGTGAAGTGGGTCCTTGATGGCCCATTAAACAGAGGTAACTCCTGGAGGGAGTTACCTGTGAGTCACAGGCAAGGCATTGATGGGCCAGTAGCAGAAGACAGCCCAACACTAGAGCACTGCCCCACTTGGTTTTAACAGTTCATGAAGATGGTGATAGAATAAATACTTTGTGTACATCCTACACTACAACCCAGGACATAATCCACCCCTTATTCTATTACCATCTACATCATATCCAAATCAATACATTCTTATAAAGATATGCATACACATAGAGAATAAAACATTACACACTCTTCTCACTTAAAATTAAGTCTCTCTGTGGTACACAACGGGTTTCCCCATCTTTCTGCATTACCCACCAAGTGTGACCAGGTCCTTGAGCAAAGACAATCTCATGGATGGGTCTGCCTTTTCCTCTGCCTTTTCCTGAGGTGGGATTAGTCCAAACAGTCTTCCCTAAAATGCCTTTCATATGTACTGCAGGGACTTTATCTCCATCCACTGTGTGCAAGGGTTCAGAATGGACAGGACCGCCTCGATTGATAGACCCTCGGGTGTTGACCATCCAAGTAGCTTTGGCTAAGTTCATTTCCCAATTCTTGAAGGTCCCCCCACCAAGTGCCTTCAGGGCAGTCTTTAGTAGTCCATTGCACCGTTCAACTTTTCCGGCAGCTGGTGCGTGATAAGGAATGTGATATATCCATTCAATACCATGTTCTCTAGCCCAGGTGTTTATAAGGTTGTTTTTGAAATGGGTCCCATTGTCCGACTCAATTCTCTCAGGAGTGCCATGTCTCCACAAGACTTGTTTTTCCAGGCCCAGGATGGTGTTCCAGGCAGTGGCATGAGGCACAGGGAAGATTTCCAGCCATCCAGTGGTGGCTTCCACCATGGTCAGCATGTAGCGTTTTCCTTGGCGGGTTTGAGGAAGGGTGATGTAGTCTATTTGCCAGGCTTCCCATACCTGTACTTCAGCCATCGTCCACCATACCACAGAGGCTTCACTCGCTTGGCCTGTTTGATTGCAGCACAGGTCTCACAGTTGTGGATGACCTGGGAGATGCTGTCCATAGTAGGGTCCACCCCTCGGTCACGGGCCCATCGGTATGTCGCATCTCTTCCTTGATGACCAGAGGCATCATGGGCCCAATGAGCTAGGAACAGTTCTCCTTTGTGCTGCCAGTCTAGATCCACCTGTGATACTTTCACCTTGGCAACTTTGTCCACCTGCTCGTTGTTGCGATGCTCCTCATTAGCCTGGCTCTTGGGTACGTGCGCGTCCACGTGTCGAACCTTCACGATCAGTCTCTCTACTCGGGCAGCGATGTCCTGCCAAATGTCAGCGGCCCAGATGGATTTTCCTCTGCGCTACCAGATGGCCTTTTTTCAGTGATGCAGCCATCCCCACAGAGCATTAGCTAACATCCATGAGTCAGTGTAGAGATAGAGCCTCGGCCATTTTTCTTGTTCAGCAATATCCAAAGCCAGCTGGACAGCTTTAAGCTCTGCAACCTGACTCGACCCACCTTGTCCCTCAGTAGCCTGTGCAACTTGTCATGTGGGGCTCCAAACTGCAGCTTTCCATCTCCGGTTAGCACCTACAATTCAGCAGGAGCCATCAGTGAGGAGAGGGTATCGTCTTTCAGTCTCCGGTAGCTCATTATATGGTGGGGCTTCCTCAGCACGTGTTACTTGGTTTTCTTCTTCTTCAGACGATAATCCAAAATTCTCACCCTCTGGCCAGTTTGTTATAACTTCCAGAATCCCAGGGTGATTTGGGTTTCCAATACAGGTGTGCTCTGTAATGAGAGCAATCCATTTGCTCCATGTGGTGTCAGTGGCGTGATGCGTGGAGGGAACCTTTCCCTTAAATATCCACCCCAGCACTGGTAATCAGGGTGCCAGAAGCAGCTGTGTTTCAGTGCCAATCACTTCTGAGGCAGCTTGAACTCCTTCATAGGCGGCCAAGATTTCCTTCTCTGTGGGAGTGTAATCGGCTTCGGAGCCTCTGTAACTTCAGCTCCAGAATCCCAATGGTCGGCCTCGAGTCTCCCCAGGCACTTTCTGCCACAGGCTCCAGGACAGACCGTTGTTCCCGGCTGCGGAGTAAAGCACATTCTTCACATCTGGTCCCGTCCTGACTGGGCCAAGGGCTACTGCGTGAGCAATCTCTTGTTTGATCTGAACAAAGGCTTGTTGCTGTTCAGGGCCCCAGTGGAAATCGTTCTTCTTACGGGTAACCAGATACAGAGGGCTCACAATCTGACTGTACTCAGGAATGTGTATCCTCCAGAAGCCTATGGCACCTAGGAAAGCTTGTGTTTCCTTCTTGTTGGTAGGTGGGGACATGGCAGTGATCTTGTTTATTATCTCTGTGGGGATTTGGCGACGTCCATCTTGCCACTTGACTCCCAGGAACTGGATTTCTTGAGCCAGTCCCTTAACCTTACTTCATTTAATTGCAAAACCACCTTTCAACAGAATTTGGATAATCTTCTCTCCTTTCTCAAAGACCTCCCCTGGGGTGTTTCCCCATACGATGATGTCATCGATGTACTGCAGATGTTCTGGAGCCTCACCTTTCTCCAGTGCAGCCTGGATCAGCCCATGGCAGATGGTGGGCCTGTGTTTCTACCCCTGAGGCAGTCGGTTCCAGGTGTACTGCACGCCCCTCCAGGTGAAAGCAAACTGGGGCCTGCACTGTGCTGCTAAAGGAATGGAGAAGAAGGCATTGTCAATGTCAATGGTCGCATACCACTTTGCTGCCTTGGACTCCAGCTCATACTGAAGCTCTAACATGTCTGGTACGGCAGCGCTCAGTGGTGGCGTGACTTCATTCAAAGCACAGTAATCTACTGTCAGTCTCCATTCTCCACTGGACTTACGCACAGGCCATATTGGGCTGTTGAAAGGTGAATGAGTCTTACTGACCACCCCTTGGCTCTCCAGTTTACGGATCATCTCATGTATGGGAATCACGGAGTCTCTGTCAGTGCGGTATTGGCGGTGGTGTACTGTTGTTGTGGCAGTTGGTACCTGTTGTTCTTCAACTCTCAGCAGTCCCACAGCAGAGGTGTCATCT
The DNA here is from genome assembly GCF_965231275.1 of Zosterops lateralis. Lineage (NCBI taxonomy): Eukaryota > Metazoa > Chordata > Aves > Passeriformes > Zosteropidae > Zosterops > Zosterops lateralis. The sequence goes on along the minus strand of NC_139772.1, from coordinate 20,415,359 downwards.
GAGAGACCAGGCAAAGTATTCAAGTGTCTGATGTCTTCTTTCTCAACTGCGGCTATCCCAAAAGCCCAACAATATCCTTTCGGGTCTTTGAAATATCCATTCCTGAGATAGTCTATGCTGAGAATGCATGGGGCCTCTGGGCCAGTTGCGATGGGGTGTTTTTGCCACTCATTCCCAGTTAAACTCACTTCAGCCTCTAATACAGTCAGTTCCTGGGACCCTCCTGTCACCCCAGAAATAGAGATGGATTCTGTTCCTACATACCTTGATGGCATCATGGTACATTGGGCCCCAGTGTCAACCAATGCCGTATATTTTTGTGGGTCAGATGTGCCAGGCCATCGCATCCACACAGTCCAGTAGATCCGATTGTCCCTTTCCTCTTCCTGGCTAGAGGCAGGGCCCTCCTATTCCTGGTCATGGCATACACTGTTCTTCTCCTGTACGTATGTTTCTTAGGTCCCTTCAAGAGGATCAGTCATATCATCATTCCTGTACCATCTGGAGTTCTGAGAGACTGGGGCAACCTTGATTCTAGATGGGCTTCTTGTGGTAGGTGTTCCTCTTTTCAGTTCACGTACCCGGGCTGCTAAGGAGGAGGTGGGTTTTCCATCCCACTTCTTCATGTCTTCTCCATGCTCTCGAAGAAAAGACCAGAGGTTACCCCGTGGTGTGTATCCTCTCACCCTGGCTGGGGGATGCCTGCTCCTAATGCAGAGACTCTCGTCGGCTCTGGTGAGATATGGTAAATTTCTTAAGTTCTTTCAATTTCTGATGGCCTTCTTCAGTCAAGCTCCGGACTTGCTCAGCCAGTCTTGTTTCCACAGACGAGACATGGGTATGAACCGAGGCAGTGACAGTGTCCTCATAAATTCTTAATTTATTAGGCAAGACACCCACCTTGTCCTCACCTTCCCTCCATTGCAGTGTTGCCAGGTAACGTGAGTACATCTCTGGTCCAAGCCGTGCAAATCTCAACCACATCCGTGATGTGTACTGGATATCATCTGGCCTTTTAGGAAATCTCTCATCTTCTGAAAAAATTATCTCCAGCACAGCCAATTCCCTCAGGCGTTGGATACCTTGTTCTATTGTGCTCCATTTTCCTTGGTGCATTTGGAGGTCTTCTTTACAAAGGTATCTGTCTTTCACACTTGTTAGCAGTCGCTGCCAGAGGCTGAGAGGTTCTTGGGTTTTCCCAATCCCCTGGTCAATGACCACATCCCGGGACAGCGATCCCAGTTGCCTGGCCTCAATTCCATCCAGAATGGTGTCATTGGCTACAGCGTCCCAGATGCGGAGCAGCCAGGTCAGGATGGACTCGTTGGTCTGGCGAGTGAATTCCCTTCGTAGGTCACACAGCTCACCCAGAGATAGAGACCGAGTGATGATCTCTATCTCTGTCTCTTCTGCTGGCTGTGAAGGTCCTGCTGCATCCTCATCAGTCACTACACGGACTGATTTGCTCCTTGACTTCTTCTTCTGAGTGGTGGCAACTGCTACTGGTTTAGGTTGTTCCAGTTCAGTGACAGTTTGTGTGGAGATGCTGATGGCATCTTTGGTTCCTTTCTCCTCTGTGACAGTCTGTGTAGATGTGGACACTGTTGCCTCACTTTTGGCTTCTTTCTCCTCTGCGATGGTCTGTGTAGATGAGGACACTGTTGCCTTGCCTTGGGTTCCCTTCTCCTCTGTGACAGTCTGCGTAGATGTGGACACTGTTGATTCACTTTTGGCTTCTTTCTCCTCTGTGATGGTCTGTGTAGATGAGGACACTGTTGTCTTGCCTTTGGTTCCCTTCTTCTCTGTGACAGTCAGTGTAGATGCTGATGCTGTTGCTTTGCTTCTCTTTCCCTCTTCCTCTTCCTTAAGAACACGCTGCATCACACCATGTAGTGTTTTGATCCTAAGCATGGTGCAGAGAAAATAAAGGGCTGTGCAGAGAAGACCAAGCAGGACTAACAACAACATCATACTGTCCTTGGTATCAAGAGGGTACTCAATATTTTCAAAAACTGCTGTGTTATGCCTGAAAAGCTGGAAAAAATCATTCTTTACTCCTCCCCACAGGGGCTGGGTGAGATTGTTGAGGCCTCAGATGTAGCATCCTAGACCAGAACACAAATCCAAAACTGGGTATATATTCTAAATGCTGCTCATTGTCTCAGAGTTTATCAAGCAATGGACATAATAGACCAATAAGGCAATTTTAGTACCATACCCTGGTCTATGCAGGAGCATTAAGACCGGCAGGTAGTGCCCCATCTGTGGAAAAATATAGAGAGATAGGCATAACACACATGTAAGCATGTTGAGCATCATAGCAAACAGGTGTCTTCTTCAATACAAAACTGTAATTCTGACTTTCCTCAGTGCCTCGTGCCCCATGTTGGGCACCAAAAAATATGTCATGGTTTGAAAGCAAAACGAGTGAGAGGCTCCAAGTCAGAGATACAATTTAATAAGAAGAAAGGTAAAAAGGTAAAAATAGAATAAAATAAATGCAATAACACAAAGGACCACTGACAGGGTCAGAATACAACCTGAGCAGGATGGTGGAAGCAGTCCAGATGAGGTGGTCTTCCTGAAGCAGTGATCCTGTAGAAAGGTCTGGTAGGTCTGGTCCTCTGAGAATCCAGTAGGTAAGGGCTGCTTGTACTGTTCCAAATCCCAGATTGCATCCAGGTGAGAATACTTGGCTCCTCTCCCTGGGTGGAGCATCTCACAATGGGATGATGAGTTGTGAAGTGGGTCCTTGATGGCCCATTAAACAGAGGTAACTCCTGGAGGGAGTCACAGGCAAGGCGTTGATGGGCCAGTAGCAGAAGACAGCCCAACACTAGAGCACTGCTCCACTTGGTTTTAACAGTTCATGAAGATGGTGATAGAATAAATACTTTGTGTACATCCTACACTACAACCCAGGATACATCTCCAGTCAACCGGACACTGAGTTAAGTAGTTTGGGGCAAACAAAATCAATTCAACAACCACTGGAATTATCTTTAGAGAATATAATCAGAAATGAGGAGAAATGAGTGAAGAAGGATCAAAAGACATGAAATGAGCATCCTTGGTATGACCAAGTATTGGTTTCAATGTTCCTGCAGCAGAGACATCCTGGAAATGGGGCTCTCAACACAGCAGAGATTCATTACTCCTTTGCTGCTGGAAGCCATTAATTCTCAAGGGAAATCTGGGAGCATCCATGATTTTAATGGGAAGTGCCTGGGTCCTTTACAATGTCTTGGCTCTATGGAATCTGGAGGAAAAAATGAATTGTACCAAACAAGTCTGACTGAGAAAATGTCCTTCATACAAGGTAAATTAAAAATCAAAAATCTGAGCCTGTTTACTCTACACTGCTGTAAAGGGAAGAGAACAGGCTGGAAGGACTTGAAGGTGCCAAGGAAATATTGTGAACAAGTTTCCTGTTTCCAGTGTGTTTCTGTAACCCCGAGTCAATCAGGGCAATATGTGTGTTCTCAGAAACAGAAATTATTGGAATGTTATGCTTTGCTTTTCACACATTTCTAAGAAGTGGTCCAAATGTCATAATATTAAAAACTGTTAATTTAATTCTTTCTCTGGTGGAAGGTTGGCTGTGCCATGGTTTGAACATGTTTTGCCCTAGCAAAGCTTAGGAATCACAAGGATTTTATGCTGAGTTGGCTTCCATGACATCTGACTCTGGGTTAGAATGAAAACACACGCAGAGGCTCCTGTGCATGAAAACCAGGAAAAAGAAATACTGAACACACTATGCAATCCTTTCCAACAAATATCAAACACAAACACACTTCAGTGAAATGAAGCAGGAGACCCAAGTGCACAGGTTCAGAGCTGAATTAAGTTTTAAGTCAGAGCTGTCTCTCTGTGTTTGCTCAGCTCAAGGTATTTAATTCAGTACAGTACACAGTGACTCTCCTGAGGTATTCATAACAGCAGATTACTTGAGTTGTCAGTAATGCTGGAACTGGAGCTGATCTGTCACAGGTGTCCCCAAATGCCATTCCATGGATCCCACAGGGACTGGAATCCCATACCCTGGTCTGTGCCACAGTCACTGCCCTGGCCCAGCCCCATTGAGCTGAACAGCTTCCATTCAGAGAACATTTTGGAACCTTATTTATGATAAGAAAAGACAATGGTAAAAGCAAAAGAAAACTTAAATTTTGCAACACATCTGTTTCTCTAACTAAAAGAAAATCAGAGCAGCCAGAGCTCTGATATTAAACAGGGTCATGCTTTTCTGACCCAGAAATCTCAGGCATGTACATTAACTAAACCAATGCAAAAACCATACTACACAATTATAAAGGCACAGTGTAATTTCTGCATATTTTGACTAAAAATTTTACCTACTTTTGATATAACAGAGCAAAAATCCCCGTAATCTCCATTATAGCCAAGGATATTTACTTCAAAACAACTTCCTATTTTTAAATACATTATTTCCTTATTTAGCTGGCAGTTTTACATCTTATTTTCTACATATGTGCTAAAGATTCTCTGCTTTCCTAACAGAGTAATCATTTATCTGTTGGTGGTTGATTTTTAATTCCTACCTTAGAAAACCCCTAAAACTCTTAATATTGTAACTCCTATAATACCACCTCAGTGTGGGATTAGGGTGGCCAACATCACCACCACAGTTTATCATTGATATTATCGTACCAATAATCTCAGAAGACATGACATTTCTCAGATGACACTGATATTCTATCACTTCACTATTAAAACACCTCATTTTTTTTTGTGACAGGTGAATCAGAAACATTCCTTGTACCCCCTCATGGAGAGACTCAGAGGTGCCATTTGCCCAGAAAGGTTTTCCTGCCCTGGGAACAGCTTTTTGTCATGCAGCACAGCAGAGAAAATGATCTACAACCATCAAACCCCAGCTACAACAAGTGGACAACCTGTGGCATGTTAAAAAGTGTAGCTGAAATAGCTTTAAAATTTATAGCTTAATTATAAAAACACAATTTAAAGCTCACATGAGGGAAGCAGAAGCAAGCCCTTGGAAGGTGCTTTCAGTTGAAAATTTACTGCAATTAAGATTGCAGGAATAAGCTATAAATATAGCACTTTGAGGTCTATATTTATGTCCACTACCTTTATATATATTTTTTTATTCCTGGTAAGTTCCATGAAGCTGTATCAGTTGTCTCAGCCTCCTCAGCACTGGGCAGTCACTGCTGGGGTTTTAACTGGAGTGCACTGGTCCCCAGATACGCTCTGGAGCTGTGACCATGACCCACATTTAGCAGACTCAGACTTTAAAAAAGCTTCACCCTTATGCTTTAGGGTTTGGGACCAAATTCTCTGTTAAGCACACCAAAAGGAATAATAGTTTTTGGAATATCCATGCAACTGCACAGTGTAAGCATGAGAGCAGCCAAGGTCACCCTGCAAGGCCTCCCTCCCAGCAGGGCTTTTGGGGTCACCACAAAACTGCTCTGAAAACAGAACACGCCTCGAGTTTTGGGCACTGCCAGCACATTCCCACCTTCCTACACTGCTCAGATACATTAACAACTGCACAAAACTGGATTTCAAATGGCCTCACCAGCAGAAAACATTAGAAGTGAAATATCAATAACATTTTCTCAAAAGCAATTGAGTGCCTTGGTTTATGGAGTAGAACCTGGTCATTAGTTAGATAATCCTTTATTCACTGAGCATGGGACTTTATGGAAGTTTAGATTAAATCCAAGATAATCTCTGTTGGTTTGGTCCTGCTGCTTCCTTAGCAGCATTTCAGGACATGAGGTTTGATGGAACTGCCTAGAACAGTTGAAAGAGGCTCAGCAGTAAAAATGGTGGGGAGATGCAGGAACTAAGGCAGGTGAGTCTGAAGTCAAGGGCTGTACAGAGAGCTAAACATTGATTGCAGGGAAGAAGAAAAGGGAAAAAAGCTCCTTATTGTGTTACCTGTTTTTTTCCTCTTTTTTAAAAGTTTTTGTTGTTGCAATTTCAAAAATATAATTAGGAGTCCCCAGGCAAAACTGAAGAGGTGGAATACTAATGGAAATTTTAATCTTCAGCATAAGAAATAAAATACATTTGAATAGTCTACATACACATACATCCATTATTTAACACTTGAGACCAATTCAAATGGAATATTTTCTTACCACCCAGGTCTCCGTTGCTTTCCACCTTTAAGTCTTTTTAGCAATTCCATTTCTGTGCCCACCTGTCCCTGTGAGAGACATTATATTGGTAAGGTCCACATTTGGAGAGGTAAGAACAGTAATCTAAAAACTCTGAGGTTGGTCTGTGATAAGTATTGGGAAAGTGGGATGTTTCTTTCCTCAATTTATTTATTTAGGTATGGCCCTTACAAGCAAAGTAAAACAGGCCTGGAATGCTCACACAGAAGCTCCTGCTGACTCAGAGTTATTTCACTTGCCTTCTTTCTTTCTTTCCAGGATTACTAAAACACCTCAGTGCTTTCAGGCTGTGGTTGGCCTTGACTGGAACAGATATTTTTCAAAGCCAGTGTTAAATATTCTGTGATTTGATGATTCTCTGAATGAACCAATAACTCAGAGAGAAGGATTATTTAATGCTATTATCCCTCACTGGACTCCAGTCATAGGTTTGATTTTGGAAGATACCCTAATATGACATAATAGCTATGGATAAGAAGGGAGATCTCCTCTTTAAATGTCACAGCTCATGATGTGATTTGGTCTGAACTATACAAATGAATATATAACATACATTTGTATATATACTTCATCTATAGGCCAGAGACCTTTAAACTGATTGTCCAATAGAAAAGTCATCCAGCCAGGGTAATGCCCCTTGGAGAGCTGAGAAAGTGCCACTGACCATTTATCCTTTATTTCAGGTTTAAGAGACGTGTCAGGGCTGACACTGACACCCATCATAGCAGGGAGGGAAGGAGAGGCAGAGGAGATTGAAAAAAAAAAAAAAAAAAGAAATATTAAACAGGAAAAATTAAGGATAAAAATAGAATAAAGAAAAGAAATGGGAAGTATAACAACTTCACTGCAGGTGTGAATTGCTGTTCCTGGGTGTTACATCTCAGTAAACAGAATAAATGCTTGGTGGTGTGTGACTGCTTTCCAATCAGTGAGAGCAACGTGCTGTGACTGGCAATGGATCATCCCTCAGCGTTCCTTTCCATGAGGAAAACTATGGCAGTGCTGGGCTGGGAGCAGGCTGGCTGCTCCAGGTGTGAGTCAGGAACTCTGTGATCTCAGGAGTCAAAGCCATCACTGCAGTTTGGGCTGGGTTTCACACGTGGTTTGATGTGTTTGTAAGGAATACTCCAGCCATTAATTAACCTTTCCCAGCCCCTTCCAAGGGAGAAGCTCTGCCCTCAGCTTTCCCCACAGCCCTACTCTGTGTCACTGCAGCCTTAATAAACTCTTTTAGCAGGAGCAGCGTGTGCCCTGACAGAGACAGGCTGGAGAACCACAGCTGATGGTGACTGCAGGTGCTTTGTACTCTCAGTGCATGATTCTGAAGAAAAACAGATGAAACTTGCACAAGCACTGACATGCTCAAAAAAGCATAATATGCACTAACAGTATAAACCAACAGCTGCGATAACAAAGATATTGCAGAGGGCTTGATTTCACAGCCCTGTCCACCACAGACGGGTTTTCCTGACAGTATTTTTTTTATTTCTGGCAGTGGAAAATTTACATTTCCTAGTGGAAGGCCACTTCTTTTACTGTGGAGAGCTTCATCATGGCCTACAATGGTTAATGCCAGCTCAGGTTGCCAAAAGGTGACAGGAATTTACAAAAAAAGAAAATCAGTTTGTGTATTTGATTCCTTCAGGATTCAGACATTGAGCAGGGATCAAAGGAGGCAGATGTAAGTTTTACCTTAATATTAAACAGTGTATGAGCTGTGCCATCCCTCACTGTGTCTGCCCTGCTCAGAAAGTTCTCACCTCCATTTTTAAACCACTGAAGGCAGCAGTTTAATTTCCTCTCTTACAGAAAGAAATTCCAGTTACTGCAGAGTTGAGTGATATTGAATCAATGTCAAGTGCTCAAGTTCTTTCTCATACATCAGCGTGACAATTGAAAAAAATGGAAATTTCCTTCTTGTGATCTCACCAAATCCTGATCTTGTTTGAGGGCTGCAAGAGCCAATTTTGTGATTTTACTGTTGACTTTTAAGTCTTTCCTAGAGACAAGGCAGCAGAGCCATTGCCCTAATCCTACAGAAAACTTGGCAGTCAGAGATCTGCTGGGGTAGTTCTCTCACCTGGTGACCAATATTGTCCTGCTCTTCCTTTATGTCTGCCTGGTTTGTTTCCCTGTGTCTGTGAGTCAGGCGCAGGACACATGGGAGAGCAAATGCTGGTTTTCCATCATGGCAAGTTACTGCCTCAAGTTGCCACCTTAGAGAGCGAAATTGGATGTAAATAATGTCACTTAATGTACCAAATAACATTTATATGCCGTAAAACCCACCCTTCAGATACTAACTGCCTACTCTCTTTTATAGGCTAACACTCAGCAATTAAGGCACTGAACATCTGGGCTTCCAATTGCTCAGTAATCATTTAAATCAAAGAGAAGATCCCCTGAAAGCCTCTGTGGGTCAGAGTGGGGAAGAGAAGCCCAAAGCAAAATATCTGTGGCACAAACAGAAGGGCACACTCTGGAAACAGCTGATGCCTCTTATTCAACATTTACTAAAGCAGGGGAGGAAGCTGAGCATCCTGATGATTCATATGGATAAATAACCTGGTGTGATGCAAAGGTTTGCACATCTTTATTACAATAAACCAGCACCTGGTGCCCTTTTGTTGCCATCTGCATGTTCAAAATAATTTGGTCAGAGTCATTGGCTTGGAAGATAGCCAGGGAGTGAAATTAGTCTCTGGATAGGGAGGCGCAAGCAGGAATTGCAAGCAGGTTTTTAAAGTCTGCTAACAAAACTTTCCCACATGGTGTCCCGGGTCCCAGCTGAGAGCTCACAGGGAAGGGAAGGGAAGGGAAGGGAAGGGAAGGGAAGGGAAGGGAAGGGAAGGGAAGGGAAGGGAAGGGAAGGGAAGGGAAGGGAAGGGAAGGGAAGGGAAGGGAAGGGAAGGGAAGGGAAGGGAAGGGAAGGGAAGGGAAGGGAAGGGAAGGGAAGGCTCCATTTACCTATGGAGCTTCCTTAAAACTGCTCCTTGAGTAACCTCTCCTACCCAGACTTCCCATGGAAGACAGAGGATGCTGCAGTCATCATTTGTTTCTTACAACTCCATGCTCTGGAGTGTGCCACCTCTGCTGTGTGGCAGCACATATGTCCCAAAAAGTTCTGCTTGTCCACACTTCAGATTCCAAGTCATTTCATGAAGAAATAAATAATATATGCTAATTAAAGCAATATTTTTTCAAAATGAGGTTTTGCTTTGCTTCTTTTCACAGACCTTTACCATGAAGAGCTATTTAAAAGAAAGAAAAAGAAATAGCAGCAGACTGAGTGGAGGACAAGCACTACTCCAAATGTTCACGGAAAGTTCTCCAACACTTTTATGCTGGGAGCAAGCTGGGTAGAACAGAGGGAATTGAATTTCACACCAAGGAGTTGCTCATACTAAATGATTTTTTGTCAGGAATTGTGAAAGACAAACTTCCTTCTTATAAATGACTTTCAGTCACTTGTTTTTTCAGCCACTGGTGGTAATCTAATATGGAGGCTCTTTAGCACCTGGAATTCCACCTGTATGGACAGAACAGATGGAATTCAGGCATTTGTGTTCCTCTCCAGCTGTCAGAAGCTGTGAGCCTTCAGAGACACAACCTCAGAAAGTGTCCATGGGTGCCGGGCAGTTCTGCCCCTCTCCCTTGTGATTGCTGTTCCATGGATTGCACCTTTCTGCAGTTCACAGGACTTTATTCAAGGGCTAAATGGTGGGAAGAGCCCATGAAATGTTGTTAAAACCAAGATATTTAATTGGATTTACAAATATTTGATCCATTAGATGGAGGAGAAATCAGGAAATCTGCAGAGGAGGGTGTCGAGTCTGGGATCTGGCAGTTGCGGGGCTGCCCCTTTTTACCTGTAAACAAATTAGACAGCTGTGGAGCAACTCTGATCCTTTCCCAATCCAGTGTGAGTCAGACATTTATAGACACTACAGGGTCTGTAAAATTGACTTACCTTTTCCTTCCTAAACACTATTTTTCATGAATTACTGCTCCCTCTGCTTCAAAATACATTGACCTGAAACACGGAATACAAGTGAGGAGCCAGAAGCAATGTTTCATGTTCATATAAAAACAGTGGAGTAAGGCTATTTTGGAATATCGACAGCCAAAAATCGTAATTTGGGTTTCTTTCCAGTGATCTCCTAGCAATCACTTCATAATAAGAGGTGCATTTTTATATTCCAAATCTAGTTCTGTAGTTCAAAACTTAGTGCTGTCTTATCCCCTGAAGTATTTGAACATAAAAGAGATCTAATATGAATATTAGCCTCTGTGAATAAAATATAAACAGCATTAGATTTTTTTTTAAATTGCTGAAAATCTTATTGAAAAGGAAAGAATGTTTAAGTAGCTCTCTCTCATAACCCAATGTAATTCTAGAAATTTGGAGGAATCAGAAATAAGCTTCTAGTGAATGTTTCCCATAACTGTAAGCCTTCCTTTATTAATGCAAAAGGTTATTTACAGCAAGTGTAAATAGAAACAGAAGAAGACATAACAACGGAATTCTTGGATATCTTGGGGATAGTTTGCTTACACTGAATTATTTTAATGCTCCAGCAGGAAGCAAGAAAGGAAGGAAGAAAAAGAGAAATTCTTCTTTATTATGAAAGCATGGTTCCACTGCCCAGATGGAGGATGCAACTGAGCAAACCCACAGTCAGCATCAGTGTGAGCAGGCTTATTTACTCCAGCTGAGCACTGGGACAATAAATAATGCATGGAAAAGGCTTGGATACTGGTGGACTATTCAAATTTCATTGATTTTTTTTTCTTTAGTGTTCTAAAAAATACAGAGTGGGAAAAAAAGGAACACAGTGTTTGTTGCCGTCATGTTCTGTACAAAAAACTTGTCTTTCTTCCAGCAGCTCCACAGGAATTACATGGAAAGATGCTCAGATCTCTGCTCTTCCTTGTTTGTTTCCATCAGCACAGACAATGTTGGGGAAATTTGCCAAAGATGGAGTTAAATTTCCTCTTTTCTTTTGTTTTGTTTTCCCCTCTGAAATGAGGGGCAGTCTCAGGCAATGGTCCCTGAGCAGCCCAGGTAAACCCCACTGCCCACCCCACTGTGTGCATCTTTCTAGCACTGCACTCACCCTGCCCTGCAAAGAGCCACAGGTGGAGCTTGGAAATTAAATTCTCTGACCCAGATTAAGGTAAATTTACAAAGTGGTATTCCTACAACACCAAGCACGTGGTTTAAACAACTTGAGTCTCTAAACAATCCTAAACTCCAAGGTGAAAGAAATGCACTAAGGGAAGATTCTAGAAGTGAAACAGCTTCAGAATTGCTCAGGAAACACTGCCAGAGGCACCAGTAATGTTCTGTGGTTGTGCCTTGGCCATTCAGGGGCAGAACACAGCCCAGGCTGGTTCACCTGGGCTGGAGTGGAATGTCTGGACTCAAGCTTTAGATTAGCAAAAAAAAAAAAAAAAAAAAAAAAAAAAAAAAAAAAAAAAAAAAAAAAAGTGCAATCGACTTTGAAACTGGAAAGGATGAATTTATAAATCTGTCTCAAAATTTTCCCCATTAATTTGTCACATAGCAGTTTTTGTGCCATGTTCTTCAAGGTGTTTTGTTTGTTGGACATGTACTGTGTTTTTCAAAATAGCCATTGGAAATTTAAAGTGGTTTTATGTTTTCATATGAACAACAGCAAAATTTGCTTCTGTTTTTTTTCCTGTGGTCACTGACACCTGAAGGTCAACGTCACCAAATTTTGTCACTCAGTTTATTGACAGGTCTGGCATGACAGAATTAAAAGCTTGGATGATTCACTGATGTTGAACATTATCACAAGCAGCCCTGTATAACAGGAGGGAGCACTTTTTATTCCCACAGCCATGAGCATGACAACTGCCTGTAGGATGAAGCTGAAGGGAGAATGTGAATGAAAACTTCCCAATATAGTTTTATATGGAAAAGTGTTTGTGTCTTGAAAGTGTAAGGTATGTCAAATGACACAGGAAGTGTTGTCTAAAGATTTTCAGCTTTTTATATATTTTTCCTACATTTGTAACTTTGTAGACTGTTGATACATGATTATAACTTCTAATACTTTTCTTGCCCACTCCCATAGTTTAACAAACCCTTATATTCTTGAAATTCTATTTAGCCTTGCCTTATGTCTAACAAGGACACTTTGTTTTGCACCATCCATCATAGACACAATAAATACAGGGGTAAAAGATCAGGGGACAAGGCTCCAATGGGGCAGAACCCAGGAGGAAATCACCTAAGCATCTGCTCTTATAACTGGACAATATTTGATAGATAGACGAATCAACTAAGCTTATAAAAGTTGCAGAAATACTGTATCATGTGTGCATATCACCATATTGTTTACCATGAAGGCTTTTGGCTAAAAACTTGCTTGTATATTATCATTTCACCAGTGTTTGCTAAGCTTTTGTTCTTTATTCCAGGCAACAGAAGCACTTCTCAAACCTCACTGTACCTAATGCTGACTCTAGAAACCAAAGTGACATTTTCAGACCACACTGCACTGATATTCTGAGCCCTGCAATCACCCTCCCTGATTCAGGGTCTCTGGCTTCAACAAGGATTGGTTAGGGGGATTTTGATATAACAGGCCTAGGAATCATCAGAGAGTGATCTACTCCTGAAAGTAAAGATACATATTAAATATATAATCAGCACAGCTTTACTTGTGTGAGCAGAAGATGCAGATGTGTAATTTGAATCCAAATCCATCAGCACCCACCACCCACTCCCAAGAAGCAGCACCACCAGGGGCTTTGCCACTTCCAGATGATAATACAGTTAATAAACACAAGACTTAGATTAGAGAACAATTAATCTCTGCTGTTGTGCTAATTAAAAAGCCAGTATTACATTACTTCCTCAAGGGCTCATTTTATAATTTTTAGGATTATAGCACATTGATTAATTTATACAAGTTTTTAATCCCCTAGTATTTAATGATGTCTAGGAACTTGGGAAAATGTGCATGATTCAGATTTGTATAATTTCATTAAATGGAAGGAAAGTTAAACTGGTCCTGTGCTACTTCATGTAGAAAAGTGTCTGATCTCACCAGTTCAACTATCATCCTATTAACCATTTGCAACAAAAACATTTGAGCCTAAATTAATTCTCGGGTTATTAGATTATTTTTCAGCTTCATAAGGACTCCAACAAGCATCACTTGTCTTATGTGCATGTCAACTGCCTTTTAATTATCTGCTGTGGAACAACTGAGCACAGTGGGAAACTAATATCTGCTCAAGTTATCTTCCCCAGCATTTAGAGTGCCTTGGAAACCACATTGTCATTATCCTGCACTGCCTCAGAGTTCCCCATCCTAGGAGTTAAAAATGCCTGGCTGCAAGGAGGGCTTCAAAAATGCACTGCAAATAAATACTATAGCAAAATTAATTTTTGAGGAGAAAATATCCTACAAAGATTAAATGCTGAATTGTATTATAGGCTGGTTTCTGGTTCAGCCTCAAAATGCCGCTCGGTCACTTATTAGACCCAACCACAAATCATAGCCTAAAAACAAAAGAATTTTCTTTAAATCTTCGCACAATGTAAATATCTCAAAAGTTACAGTTTCAGGAAATATAATCCTGAGTATAAACCCCTATCCTCCTTATACTTCACAGGGAGGGAACAAAACAAATAAAAAAGCCTAAAGGAAACACAGGCACTGAATTTTGAAGTTGTGTTTAACCAGACCTTACTGCAGGTCAGGGACAGACCCAACTCTGGGCATTAATCGAAAGAAGCAGACAATTTTTGGATGCTCAGCGCTTGTTTCCTGGTCGGGTGTTGGCTGAAGAGAAACATCCCTGAAGCCCCAGCTCTCTACGAAGTGTGGATATAAAGGAAGGAAATGGATTATTCAGAGCACTGAAGATTATTGCAGAGGTGGGGACACAGTTCTATTTAACAGCACTTCCAGAGACTACAAATATTTCACTTGGGATGCTCCAAGTTGTGAGGCATTAAAAAAACAGGGGAAAAAAAAATAAACTTGCACAGTCACAAGTGCAAGCTGAGCCTGACCAGCGAATCTGCTTAAAGACAAGATTTATGAACAATCCCTTAATGACATACTTCACAAAATATTTCCTTTTTTTGTCATCTGTTGGTTTTACAGACTAACCTTTTCAATTTTCTCTTTCTCTTTAATTTTGATTATCAGATTAAGATGATAATAAAGAATCAAAAAAAAAAAAAAAAGATGCATGTTGGTTAAGTAACAATTAGAATTGAGAAGCACGTTGGTCTGTACTCTGAGAGTTTGGGATTTGCATTCTGCATCACATCACTTTTCTTTGGCAGCACTCACCCCTCCCTTCACAGGGCTGTAACCACCTTGAGCGTGGCATTGCCCAGGTGGGCACAGGAAGAGACATTTCCTGGTGCATTTATGTTTTCCAAGCACGGGAGTCAGCAGGATATAAGCCTCTCCTTGGCCCTTGCATAGACCCAGCTCCACAGGGTTGTTACGCAGGAGAGCACCTGCAGTGAGACAGGAACAGCTCCTGTGCTGGTAAGGGTGGTAAGGTGTCACTGCTGGGTGATAAAAGCTGTTCCAAAACCTAATGACTAACTGGAGTTAACAGACTATTTAAAGACAATTCTTTTTCTCCCTGCTTTAGAAAGATCTGACAGCAATACTAAAAATTAGACTTTGGTGCTAAAAAGTACTCAGCCATAAAATATTTACCACCTCTCCAGAGGAAACACCTCGAGATGATGAAATATCTGGGTTTATTCCCATGCATAGTGCAGTGCTGGGCAGGGAGGTGATTACCCAGCAGGGAGAAGTGTCTCTGGGAAGGCTGTGGGAAGAAAAGACCCTTATTTATTTCAGCTCCCCACAATTATATTAATTTTCTAAATGTTTCTGAAAGTTGCACTGAGCTGTCATGTTTCCACCTCAGATAGCAGAAGATGATTAGGGATGTGAACAAGATCCATGTTTTTGGTTGACAGTGAGTCATGTTTTTTATTTGCTCAGTGTAGAGACAATGATAATTTGGGGCTCAGTGCCTTGAGTAGCCGAGACACAGCACAGATAACAAGGCTTCCCTGGAACAGCTTTTAGTTGCTTTTTGGTCCTTTAAACTCGCAATATCTATAGGGTAAAAAGTAAATCCTCTGTGATTTTTTATCGTTCTGCATTTTGCATAATGCAAAGTTAAATGAAAATAATTATTTCTCAAAATAATTCTTTGAAAGACAGAATAAGCAGAGATGATGCCTGAGCAATGCCATAAAACCTTTCAGCACCCACCCACACTCACAGGAAGGAATCTCCTGACAGGAGGGGACAGCCAAGGGGGTCGGGTTCTGCTCCCAGGGAACAGGGACAGGACGAGAGGGAACGCCCTCAGGCTGGGCCAAGAGAGGCTCAGGTTGGAATCAGGAGGAATTTCTGCATGGAAAGGGTGGTCAGGCCTTGGCAGGGCCTGTGCAGGGACGTTTGGAGTGCCTATCCCTGGAGGTGTCCAAGGAAGGGCTGGAGGTGGCACTCAGTGTTCTGGGCTGGGAACAGGGTGGGAACGGGGCACAGCTGGGACTGGATGGGCTGGGAGGCTTTTCCATTCTCAGTCATTCTGTGATTCTGTTTCTAGGGTGCAACTTAACAATCAAACAAGAGTCTCTATTTGGAGACTGCACACGCTCTCTCTGATTAAAAGATTGTTCAGTATCACTCTTTAGCTTTCCATGAAAAAAGAGATGCTTTTGTAGTGCTGCTTCCATGGCACTTTGAGCATCCCCAGAACTCCCTGTTGTCGCTCTTTATCCTCCCTTTTGCTGCTCCCAGCTCACCCCAGAGGCTGAGCACAGTCTCTGCTTCCCTCAGAGGCTGTGCAGGGGTCCCTCCCTCTCTGTAGGATCCTGTAGGGAACAGAGCTGCTCCCAGTGCACCCTGGAGCACCCCAATCCCTCATCTCACATTGGCAGCTGGCCCAGGTAACCCCTCCCCTGAGCACACAGGACATCACAGCACCTGACAATGTCTTGGCTTTAGCCTTCCTTGAACTCAAGCACCATTTCCAGGGCATTGACACTGGTTCTGATGTGCAGCCAGCACTGCCCAGACACTCCCTGCCACAAGACTCTGCCTGGGTTGCTTCTAGGTTTCTCCTCTTTAATTGCTCTGATTGACATTTTCTATTTCAGGCTGATGTCTGCCTCAGGCTTCTCTTAAATTTCAGAAAAAAATATTCAGCTCTTTTTAGAGAATAGTTTATATGGAAAATACCATGGCAAATTTTTCTTACCATGGCAATTTTTGCCATTTTATTGGGACTCTGGTACCCTCTGCTTCACAGTAGTGGCCTGATGTTTTACATAAGTTAATTTATGGAGAAGCTGGAAATGTTATCCAAATCTAGACAACTTCAGAGTTTGTGGAGAATCATAGATAAGATGCTTCAAGAAGAGGGAATTTCTAATGCTGCAAATTCAAGCATTCAGAACTCAGGAGTGGCAGAACTAAGGATAAGCAGCAGCTTTCCCCTACACATAGACATTGTGATTACACATCATCCGCCCTGGTATTTCATAATTCAGAAGCCCAGGTGTCTGAACTAAGGTTGCATATCTTGCATTTCCCAAGTTCCCAGGATTTTGTGTTAGTTGTTTTTTGGCAAACTATCTCAGTCTTTTAAACACTGGTTGATTTTGTTTTGTAGTTTGCAATAAAAACAGAGTCAAATGCCACCTTTACTTACTTCAAAACACAAATCTAGGATTCTCTACCTAAACTGTGTTGAAAACACATAAAGGTTTCATGCTAAAAAAAACCCGAAAGCAGACGCTTGATCAAACAAGGCATTGTTGGGGTGGATTGCCTGGGAGGGCTTGTACAGCGGAGTTTAGTAACATCAGGGATCCTGTCTGAGAGCTGTGTTCACCAGAGGATCTCTAAATGATTTATGAACAGCTGAATCAATAAGCAACCACTGGTGTTGAAAATGTCTTTTGAAGTGTGGTGTCCCAGTCTGCTTTTACAGTGTCTGCCTGGAGTCCAAAATAAGGAAACAGGTTGAAGATTAACATTTCAAAAGGCTCTGGAGGAGCAGGATTTCCTAAGGAAATCTTTCCTAGTCATTTAACCACTATTGCCCCTCAGACAGAGGTTCTGTTGCAAGAAAATTGAAGTATCATGGTAAAGCCATGGGCTTTTGGTAGCTCTGCAGTGCAGGAGTTTCTAGTCTGCAGCTGAGAAGTGCTGGTTATGCTGGCACAGATACAATCATGGAATCACAGAATGGTTTTGGTTGGAGGGACCTTAAAGCCCATCCTATTCCACCCCTGCTATGGCAGGGGCACCTTCCACTGTCCCAGGCTGCTCCAAGCCCCAACCTGGGGCCTTGGACACTGCCAGGGATGGAAAACATGTGCCACGCCTCAACAAGGGAAAATTTCTTCCCAACATCTAACCTAGATTTCCCCTCTTTCAGTTGGAACCCAGATGCAAACAGGATTATTGTCAAGAGGAAATTCCATCATTTTGAAATGCTGAGATTTTACATCATTAATAACTTTTTGCTTAGATTCTGGATAGAGAATGTCCAACAAAAGCCTCACTAAAAATATTAGAACACCAATAAAACTTCCTTAGCTGCTTCCCATTTAGAAATGCCACAGATGCTGGCAGGGAGCTCCAGGGGCTCTTTGGCTGTCCTTGAGATACAGGAGCAGGCTGAGAATTGTCCCCAGGGCCAAGGACTCTCCACACACACAGTGGTGCAACAAGCTCTGAGCAAACTGGGGGAAGTCCAAGGCTTTGGGGCTTGTTGGTGATGAGAAGAAATCTGATGTTTCCAACTTCAGTGAGGGGTCCAAAAGCTGCTGGGTTTACTGTCACAAACCTGAAGAAAAGGCTCTTCAGCTTGCAAGATTGTTAATGTGAAACTGGAGTCAGACTCCCAGGTTTCTGGGCTACCAACCTGAGGAATAAGAGCCTCTGGCAAACAGTATCACAATTTTATCCCTTAGCTGTAAGGTCTGAGAAAGGGAACAGCAAGATCTACCAATACACACCTCTATCCAGAGCAACCCAAGTCAGAAATTTGGAGTCTTGATGTTCTGCTAAGAACACACACAAAACTTGCTACCAGAAGTTGTATCGCTCCACCATCAAGAGTGACAGAATAGCAGCCTCACAGAACTAGCAAATTTGTCATGTAGTCATGGCTTTAATCAATAAACTGTGAAAGGCATCCTCCAAACCATTTTACAAGTGAAAAACTTGCCGAGTGAAGTGGCCTGACCCCACCATGATAATTCAGTTCAAAGCCACAAGAAGTGCCAGGCTATGAGAATGGACTGAACTTCACTCACTATCAGCTTCACAGATTAAAGACTTCCTCTGAATTCTTTTTTTTAAGGGGGAGATAACACCAGACATCTGGCTGAATTTTGACATTTCTTAGGAGAGAGTTGACAAGACAACAGATTCACAGTTAATGAATTCAAAGCTCCATGAATATAGAACAGCTCCAGCTCTGAAAGGATGAGTGTTACCTCCAGAGAGCTCAGCTACAGAGCAGGATGCTTTATTTTGTCAGGAAAGCTACCCAGCTATGTCACCAGAAAGAATCAGCTGATTTCCTTTGGGATCACCAGTGGTTCAGAAAAGCTCTGCCTAGTTAGGATAAAACACACCGAAAACATAAGTAAGCAACATAAGGCTGATTATCTTCCCTTTCAATGAAGTTTCCAATTCCTCATGACATGTCAGTGATGGATGCAGAGTTTTTAAAAGACCCTGTGGCAAGAATGAAAGCACTCAGAGGATAAGAGAAAAGGAAAAGCTCATCATAGCTAGCAGAGGGAAAAAGCTGGCACACGAAGGAGGGTCTTTGACTCGATGTCTGATCAAACAATTCCAAATGGCAGATGGATCCCTAAAAACAGGAGTTCTGTGCTGCCAGCAAGTGCTTTTGCATTAGGACCTGGAAACAACAGAAAATAAACCAGGAGAGCTCAAAATGTCATGGATAATGTAGGCACATGTTGTAATTAGGCTGCATTAACGTTATCATAAATATTCCCTCTGGTCTTTAAAGCCGTTTGCTCTGGCCACACTGACTCACCTTGCCATGAGCACTCTGCAGACTGGCACAAATATTTGTGGGAAGCAATATAGTGCCATGGAAACAAAACCCCATCTGCCTGGGTGTGTTTCCTGCACTGTCCCCAGAGTCAGGCACTGCAAAGGACCGGTGCAACCATGCCCAGTGTGACACAGACATCTCCTCCTGGCCTCTGCCACAGGCACAGAGGGCACAACCCAGCCACTGCCAGGCAAGTGCCAGAGCCTGATGGGTATTGCTGGCAGAAAATATCCATGGACAACTAACTTGGAACAAATACAGAAAATTAATTGATGTGGCAAACATGGAATTTGGTGATTTTTTGACAAAAATGACAATATTCTTCATAGCATGGCAGAGTTTGGGACACCAGATAGAGCAGCATTCTCCATCCCTCCTTTCAGCACAGGGAAAATGGCAAGGGGAGCACCTGGAACACCACTAAATGTCTTCCCTTCAGCTGTGAAGGCACAGACTTCCACTCTGTCCTGTCTCTTTTGGACAGCAATGGGTTACATGGGGAGCAAAGGGAGAACCAGATAGAGATGTCCTGTCCCCAAAAGTTTCAGCTACTCTGTGTGCACACATCCTTCACAATGAAAAAAAATAAAGCAGGTGCTGCCAACAAGATTATTTTTGAGGAAATCAGATAGCAAAGCATGAGTAATTACTTCACTAAATCAAGTAATCTCTTTAATCTTGAAAGGAAATTTCAAACCTGCCTTTCAGCAAGCTTTATTTCTGTTTCCATACTCAATTTAGTTGTAGAAAGTGTTGGGTTTTATTTTTAAGAAATGCATAGAAGGACTGAACTCTGAAGACCGTGCCTTCTTGGGTGTGAAGAAATTATTTAGGACAAATTATAGTGCTGTCACACTCATACCTCATAGCTCAAAATAAATCTTGTCATCTAATTATACAAGAGCTTGAGTTTGTTTAACAAATTTCTCAGAGGTATTTGTGTGGCACTCTATCTCCCTTCACCTGTGATTATAACCTATCATTTCAGTCTTTGCCTCCTGCAGCTCTCAGTGTCTCATTGTGGTGTTTAACAGGTTGCATTTATCACATCTCCTCAGCTGGGCTGAAGCAGATAAAACCATGAAGTCTCAGCACAGTCCTTGGCAAATTGCAATTAAAGAATTATTTAAAAACAAAGGCACCCCAAAATGGGATTTCTGCTCCCACACTAACAACTCTCACAGCAGGAAACTGGGACTCTGGAAACAGTTTTGATGTCCCGCCTGCAGGTCTACTGAGAAAATTAAGGGGAATGGAAAATTCCCTTGCGTTTTAATTTCCATGCAATATTATTGACATGTCAGGGCAAACTTGACTAGAAGCAGCCAAATCATGATAATTATTTCAAAAAAATATAGTCTGCAAAAGATTGTCTCTTCCCTTCTTGCTTGCCAATGAAGTCAAATCAATTGTGAATAGTTCAAGAGAGCCCTCACTGAGGCAACAAGAGTGGCAAGGAACTGTTGTCAGATAAAAATTAAGTTAAGCACAGCTGCCTAGGAAGTGCTTAAGCAGCTTACTGTTACAATATTGGAGGGACTTCATTGACCAAAGCATTAAAGACAAACGTAAGTAATGCAATACCCACTCTCCAGAGGGAATGTGAAGCCCTTCAGGAGGCTGGCAAGGCTCTGAGTGACTGGGAGATGACATCTCACAGGTGGTTTTTTACTGCAGGACAAGAACAACATTTCTGGCTTAACAACCTGATCACTATGATCTGGTTTCTTAGTGGACTGTGAACATCTGCTCACACACCCAGAGCTGAAAGGCTGCACAGGCCTCTGGAAACAGGTCCAGGGATTGATAATTCAGGTCATTTCCTGGTCTCTGACAATCTCCTGAGCTCCAGCTCTGCCCACTGGTGCTCCAGGGGATGCTGTGCTGTAGCTTGGTTCATATGCTCACTTACTGGGCACCTTCCCTTTGTTTAAACTGTGGATAAGATTAATAAGCTGCTAAATTCCATTTTGATGCCGTTTTGAGGCCTCCCCTCAAAACCCAAATGCGAATGTGCCCATTTTATTGACCAGTTAGGAGCATTTCAGCTCATATGGAGGGGACCTGCAATTTTAAAAAGTTTACTATATTTGCCTAATTTTTTTCCTCTGTATTTCTGGCTGCTTCTCTTCCCTTCAGTGGCAGAGCTGCAGCTGCTTCATCACTTCTTCAGACAGCTGTGACACATTCCTATTATTGGACATATTCTGCAGGTATCTCACTCATGATACCGTGCCTGATTGCATTCAAGAATATCACTGTTGAATTCTGTAGTTCATTTCATCAGGAATAAACTGAACTCTGGTTTTAGTTCTTCGCTATTGGGTTTCCAATATTGAAATTTAAACCAAAACTTGGAAAAGAAGGGGGGCTATCACAGCCCCACCTGTTTAGTTTACAGTTTAGTATTTCCATCAAAATCAGATTTTGATGCATATATTCATCTTTTTTTATATATACAACATATAATTCTAGATCTTTTAAAACATTACATTTATTCCAACACTATCCCAGAATCAGAAGTAACTGTGAACTTTACTTATGAAAGTAATTATCAGAATCAGTTCTTAGCAACAAAAAAGATTTATTAAAGTTCACAGGCAGCAAGCCTCTCCCAACTATTCCAGGAATTTTGAACAAAAATTATAATTAAAAACACAACCAGAAAAGAATCTGTATTTCTTCAAGGATCAATTGTTCCTCAATAAGTTTCTTTAGTTTTTGAAGAAGAATTTCCACCAAAGTCCATCTCCATCTTTGGAAGGAGTGAAAGCCCTTTCAGAGCAAGAAAGATTTGCCTTTTCCCTCTCTGTTCCCTGCCCCTCCAAGAGCCATTCTTGTTGTTGGCAGTGATGAAAGAAGCTATTTGCTTGTGACAAGAACAAGAAAATCTTACTGATGAAAAGCGAGGCAGCTTTTCTATTTGTTTCTCAATAAAATCAATAAAACCCAAAATATGTCAGTCTCACTTTCCATTTTGAAATGCATTGGACAGCTCCTAAAGCAGAGTGTTATTCCCACATTATTCTCTCTATTGGTCTTCAAATAATGCTGTTTGGGCTCAGTCATCACCTCAGATACGCTGATAGAGCCCAGTTTGTTTCCATAATTGTTCCATGGGGTCGTAGGCTGGAGAGAGATCCACGACTCCAGTCACCAATGAGCATGAGACAAACAGCAAAGATCTATTTATGGGGTTCAAATTTCCCGGGCTTAGACAAGTGATTGGTTGGGATTTCTGCACCACCCAGCTCCCTGACCAGTGATATGTTGCATTCAGGGTTGAGTGGGAATGGCTGAGGTCCCTGTTTAGGTTTGAATATAACATATCCTTGCCTTATCCAGGGACTTGGTTCACTTCTAGGCTGGTTGAGTCTGGGTGTCTGATATGGCCAAATTTATCTCAGCAGCTACAGACCAGCTGAGCTGTGACACATAATAATTGTCATGCTGCTATTTAGTGCATCATAAATGGCCGTACAAATAAATTACAGATTCCTACAGTGGCTGTGTGCACTGCAATTCGTCTTTACAGAGTTACTATGGTCAGATCAAGTTTTTATCTAATCTTAATTTTCAGCATTTAATTACATTAGTATTCACACTATAAAACATACAAAGAGCTCTCAATTGTCATTGCCCTTCATGAAATGAATTAATTTAAGTCATAAACCCACTCTCTTGTAGAAAAAAAAATTCAAGAAATCACTGTTTAGCTCATGGACTATCAGGTGTTTTCTTCCTGTCTAAATGAAATATCCTCTGTGTCCCCTTGCTGGAGTGCACAAAATGTCCATTTATCATTGTACTTTTCATCAACTTTTGAGTCAGAGGAGCGACTCTTCATCTACTACTTCATTTAAATGCTACTGAAGCTTTCAGGAGAAGATTCTGCCCCTTCAGAAATGGTGCACATCCTGAAAATCAAACCTGTAAAAGCAACTCTGGCCTTCACTTCTTGCTGAATTACCCTTTAAAAGGAACCTTTTCTCAAATTATTGTCCTCTGTGTTTCAGCATATTTCACGTCCAGAAGCTGCACCCATGATGGGAAAAAAACCAAAGGATGCTCATTCTGCATCAGCCCAGGCTCAGGAGGTCCTGAATTTTCTAAGGGGGCTGATGAATTATGTCTAAGTTGAGGAGGGAATAAAAAGAAACTTCCTTGCCTTGTGCAAGAAAGGAGAACAGATGAGTTTCTAATGGTCAGAGGGAAAGTTGTGCAAGACCAAGCAGAACTGCTGGAATCAGAGCAGGAGGGGATCAGGGAGGGCAAAGGCCAGAACCTGGAGCTGGCAAGGTGGCAGCAGAGCCTCAAACACTGGCAGGGAAGCCAAGAAACAATATTGGCAGTGAGGGACTGAGAAAGGGAAGAGGATAGAAAAGGATTAATAATTCAAAGCTGGCTTACAGTGGTTTAGTCTCCACGCTCACCACACAGATAGAAGCATGAACAGGAGAGGCTCAAACATGATCCTTGTGCCAGGCACAGAAAGAACCTGTCAGGTACCACAGGCTGGACTGATTCCCTCTGCCCTGAGCGGCTCATGGACAGGATTATCCAGGGAATAGAAAAGTTTGGTCACCACAGACACCCGGCTCTTCCTCCACCAGGGAGAGCAAAACTGCCCCCACCCAGCTGGAAATCCCCTTTGAATGGTGTTTCATAGGAGATGTGTGGCAGCTTTCCTCCTTGGCAGGTGTGAGAAAATAATGTTCAGCCAACTCTCTGCTCACTGTACCTGAGATGTTTTCTCTTGGCACCATGGGGTTAACCCAGGTGTCTCCACATGAAATGTATCCCAGATAAGCTCCCACTGCTGTCCCCAGAGAGAACACCTTATTTTAAAGCATACTCATCCCATTTCTTATAAAAGCTCTGGAGGTAGCAATTTTGCTTCTACCTGACTGAGTTTGCCTCATGCTGAGCTGAAGTTACACCTCTTACGTGCTCCATAAAGAGAGAATGATGCAAACCTGATTCGTATTCTGTGAGCCAAATTCACATTCTGCTGGCCAAGGGATTCACTCTCTGTCTGGTGACTACTGAGGATGCATAACAAAATAAGACTCCTGCAAGTGTCCCAAGGATAACAATATCCAACCTCAGCACCAAAATCACTTGGAAGTTTCAGAGGCAGTTGCTGAATTGCTACAGAAGTCATTAAAATCACAGCTTTGCTGTTAGCCTTCCAGAATTTTCAAACTAAGGAAACAAGAAATTCAAGGAAAAATAGCAAAACAAGCTCACAAATAAAGCAGCTGAGAAGTATGTCCCAAATTATCTATTTTTTTAAACTAAGTTGTTTCCTCATTTCCCGTTGCTCACATGCCCTACTCAGCCATAAGAATGATATAAAAAGAAAGTATCTTCTAGCTATAGACTCCTTCCACAGTTAAGTTCTGAAAAGAAAATATGTATACTAATTATCTCATCATTAAGTTACTAATTATATTGAAAAAAACCTGCAACACATTGATTTTCTTTTCTTTCCTTTGCCCTTGGGGAAAAAGTTTGTATATAATCATCAGTTTCCCTAACTCTTTGCTTGTCCTTTTATTTTCATGAGGGAAGAAACTCTTTCATCTGTCTGCAAAATTGTAGGGCAATGAGACAGGCTGGAGGAAATCTGAAACCCAGTGATGGCTCAGGGCTCTGGAGAAAACAAGCAATATCCACCCCTAACCTCCTCCTGACCTATCCCTGGCCTTAGACAAACAAGTTAAACATTCAATTAGTAGAAAAGAAATGAATGTGCTGTTTATTAATTTGGAGGAGGAAATGCAATGCTGTGCATATTAATTGACCTAATGTGATATGCAGCATCTGAACTCCTCCTGGATAATTCCCATCCTGTCCCAGACACTCCACCCTGAGAGGCAACACGATGTCAAAATGTCTTGCACACAGGTCTGTGCACATTTGCATTGCATGGGAAAAATTTGGAATTAATGATTTCTCCATTTCTGTATGTCTTGAACTCTGTTTACTTATCAGAGATAGAAGCTCCCCAACTCCTCAATATCCATCCTTGTAGCTCGTTTTCCATGCTGCCTTCTCATTCTCCTTCACTCCCTGCTCTTTGTTTTGGCCTTTAACTTCCCTCTCTCTCCTGATTTGCACCTGTATTTACAACCTCTCTGTTCCAACCTCATCGCAACAACCCCCTCCTGAGCCCCCTGTCCTTGGAGCTGCCCCTTGGGGCTCCACCAGAGCACGGCTGCTTGGGATGAACATCCCCAGAGCTGCTCCTGTCCCAGCTCTGCTGCCCTTGGGACAGGCTGGTGTCCCCGGGGTGTGACACAAAGGGGTGGCAGCAGTGGGACTCCATGGCTGGGACACCCAGGATCAGAGCAGTGTGCTCTGGGGCACAGCTAGCACCACATCAGCCCCAGAATTCCTGTCTGCTCCTCATTCCCTGGTCTGATCCTGCAGAGCATCCTCACCCAGAGCGTGGGGCAAAGCACAGCCAACAGGGGTTTGGGATGGAGCCAGCCTGGGGCAGAGGGTGGTGGTAGGCAGGGCTGCTGGGCTGAGGGATCTCAGCAAGGGTGCTGGCAAGGACCTTGGAAGTTCAGAGTTTGCCCCCTTCTCTCCACTGCAACACAGGAAATATAATCTCAGTGCATTATGTTAAAAACAACAACAACAACTACACAAAAATTTTCATTCCAAAAAACAGAACAAACTAAAACTTTGGTAACTGCCATGTAAATCCCTTGGCATTCTAGCAGCAGTGTTCAGGAACTGCTCAATAAAATATGGATATTCCTGATTTGTTATTCCAATGTCTGACCTTGAGAATATGTGATCACCACACCTCCCCACAGTCTGCACAGAAATCCTCTTCCAATCTGTTGTGCACTGTTGAAGTTAAGAAGTTGAAGCTTGGACTGGTTAATTAGATGGATGAAAGGAAGGGACACAGAAATCTAAACTCAATAGAATTCATATCTGGTGACAAAGAGGTCAAGTGTGAATTAAAATCAAGAGCTTACACAGATTTTCTGGGTATTTATTCAGTATTGAGGCTTCAGTGGGCAGGCAGCAACATCCCATTTCAGTGATATCCTAGGAAATGCAGGTACTTCTAGAATTACACCACAATTTACATTGGACAAGACAGTTTTAGCACAAACAGCTCCGTCACGCGGTTGGAATTCAAAGTGTCTGTCAGCATGAAAGGGAAGCTGAATGAACAGTATGCATTCCTTCCCTTGGCCTGCAGTTAGAATGGAAAAACTAATCTTGTCCAGTTGGTAACTGGCATTTGAACCATCCCACTTGCTTTCACACAGACAAGACGTACCACAAGTAGGCTGGGCTTGGAGCCCCATTTCATGGCTTCTTCTCAGTTTTAGTTTCAAAGAGAGTGCAGGAGCTCTACTTTAAAAAGTGAGAATCCTATTAGGTTTTGGATGAAACCCACTTCCCCGTTTCTTCAGGAAAGCAAGGAAGAACACAAATCTGACTCCAAGAAGTTAAATACATACATGAACAGCTTTCACAGTAAATAGGGGATCTTCTTACCACGACAGACAAATAATAAAATTGTGTTTGTTCTCTCCCATTGTCTCTAGGCATTCTCAGGGCTGATTTTACTGCAGCACCTGCTATGAACACTGGGCTCTTTTGACAGAGATGTTTCTGCTCCTCTGAGCCGTAAGTTGTTGTAACACCCAAACTTTTGTTCAGATGTTTCAGCTGCAGAGCAGCATCATCCCAGACCCACAGCTGCATTTTTCCCTGCAATGCTGTGATATGCAGCCACTGATTTCACTGCTTTGTCTCTAATTCATATTTCCCTTGGAAGGGAGGCGGGGGGACTTTTTTTTTTTTTTTTTTTTTTTTTTTTTTTTTTTTTTTTTTTTTTTTTGTGAGAACAGATTGTATTAGCTAAATTTGTGTTTTTCTCCAGAAGACAAAAAAAGCACTGTGGGTGGTTTTGTGTAACCGGTTCATGTTTAGACCATTTTTCTTGTGAAGTTCTACTGTTATAGAGAAGTGGAGTGGTCTTTCCTCAAGTTTAGAGACAGTGATGGTTTAGCCAGAACTGTAATAGCACATGAGAGTTGGTGGGGAGCTTCACAGAGTGTTTGTAACAAAGAACAGGAACACGGAGCTTCAGGACATCTAAATCCGGAACATTTCAATTGACATTTCATTTGCTTGTATAAATCACTGTGGAGGATGGTTGTGCACTCAAGGTAAAGCAAAATGTGGATTACCACATTCTTCAATCCTGAGGAAGAGTAATCAAATTGTCTAAACAATGTGAAGCAGTCTTATTTGTTGCTCTCCTACAGCAATTACAGTGCCTGGTTGGTAATTTTCTCAATGTAGAAACCTCAAAAGCAACAGAAATTTTTGTGGGTTTTTTTAATAATAAAAGCAGATGTGGAAATATAACAATAGGCATTTTAAAACAAAACTTATTTGCAGGAATATTTATATGCTGTCTGTATCAACACCTCCTATTTTTCAGAATAACACAGAATCACACAAGGGTTTGATTATTGTAAGAGCACTTTATTGCTACCTTTTCTCTGGAACAAAGTTACAGTTTGGGAAAATAAGATGGGATGAGGCAGAAAACATGAAACTACTTTTGCCTCGTGGCAAAATTGACTTTAATGGAAATGCATTTTTGTCTATGTGATACCAAAAAATAAGGAATAAATAGAAAGTTGAAATTTTCACAGCTTGGCTGCAGATGAAACACATCTTGTACAGCCACGAAACTACACTGGAGTAAGTGCCAGTGGGAAAATTAATAACAGGAACAAGTGATAGCATGAGCACTGGAACCAGTGAACCCTGGTTTTTATGGATTTAAATTGTGTCCTTGGATTCTCTGGTGTTTAATAAAGCAGAAGCTTGGCTTGCTGGTCTGGAGCCCTGCCTGCTTCAGTCTTCCCTCCACAGTGCCATCAAAAAGCCTTGGCTGCTCCCAGCCTGCATCCGGGACATCTCTGCAACTTGGTATTTCTTAGAATTTTATTATTTTCTTAAATCTAGCTCAAGTTAACCAAGTGGATACCCAACCTTCCCTAGCCCTACCCGACACTCAGGGTGAGATGCTGATCCTTAAGAAGCAAGACTGAAAATTGCCTGCAGGGCTCATCCCCAGCTGAGAGGAGCCTCCATCACCCCCTGCCCCAGGAAAGCATCAGCCCCTCAAAAGCTGTGCTAGAATTTTCTTGGCTGTACTGTTGACACAGCCCTGACAATGATCAGTTTGCTGGGGTCCTGAGTCTGCTGCTTATCTCACAGACCCAAAGTGCCTCATTTTTTTTTCAGTTTTTACTTTGTCTGTTTGTTCACTGCCTCATCCTGGCTGGATTCGGACTGAAACCCTTTGACAGAGAGATCACCCTTTTGCTTCATTTGTTTTTTTCAGCAAGAAGAGAATCCTCTATGTCTGTGACCAGGATACTGAGCACTGCATTTGTTCAATTAACAGATGATTATTTTATTAATGAAATGACAGCTGAGCAGGATACTTTAGACTTGTACAGTGCTCATCCCTGACCTGCTATCATTGATAAGGGACTATCAGTTGTTCCAACACAATAAATGAGGTATTATTCAATGACAAACAAATCTATCAGACCTCTTTACCAGCCTGCCCAAATTCTCAGTGTTTATCCAAAGCAAACGACTGCTTAAAGTTGGCAGACTTGTTATTTTTCATCTTAATATGTGTACCAACTTGAGGGTTACCAGTAAAGCATTGCAGGCCTCCCTCTGCAGATGGAGTGTGGATTGTACTGTGATTTATGGCTTATCACCAGCACATTATTCAAAAGGCCCCCATAACTCATTTATATCGGTCAGCAAGTGCATTTGACTTGACAGAATCATTATCCACATTATCACCAGAACTCACACATGGACTTCTGCCTTTGGAACGGATATTGGATTTGAAATCCCTGGGCAGCACTCAGTCCATTCCCATACACTGCAGTCACACAGCATCCAATGCCAACCACATTCCCTTTCACACATCCAATCTTGGAACACTGATTTTTCATGGCTGTTCTACACCATCTGATACTCGAGATGTTACCTCTATTTGAAATGTCCAACAGTAGAATAAAAAACCTCGACATTATGAAGCTCAGCCATACTATTATTTGTAGTGCATTGAACATTCTATTCCACCTTTAAGGCAAATTTTATTTTTGGCTTATTTTATGCATACCACTGCATAAAAACAAACAGGGACAAAGTTAATGCTGCTTCTGTAATTTATTTTTCACCACTTGAACAAAGTGCTTGTGTGTTTTTGTACCTTCACTTCAACACTGCTCTCTGTGGTGGATCAGACTCATTAATCCCCCATTTCCATGCGTACAAGGCAAATTCTGGCCATGGTTATTCATAAATATGCCTTTGTTTTATAACATGGGAATGCAGTGCTGTAATATCAGACATTGCTTTGCTGTTGAGTCAAACTCTCCAAAACCAGAATAAAAGCATAATTTCTGAAAACCAAGTTTCCTATAAAGCAGAAGAACTCAAGATTTTGTCTAGCCTTAGAGAGGAGCCTGTGAGACTTCAGGTTATACTCTCATAAAGACTTCAAACAGTTAAATACTGAAATGGAGAGGGAGCAGAGGATGAAGGTTGGCCCTCTTCTGTTGTTCCATGGGTTCCCTTATTTCTTTAGACCACAGGAGAGGACCAAGCATTATAAATAAGGGCTCATAGGAATATGAATTTCATGCTAACACATTTTTTCAGACAGCCTAATAAAGGTAATGCAATCTTTGAGCAGCAAGAAATAACCACACAGACTTAATTCCCCTTAAGGCATTACTCACATTCTGTTACCAAATTATTCAGTGGCTGAAGAGAAATACAGTCAGTAAACACTTGAGAGATCACATGAGAATCACCTTCAGCTGAACAACTCCTTCTGTTTCTAACTAATTTGCGCAGCCTCAATGGTCACTTTTCTGCTGCTTTGGACCTTCCTCCTGCTGCCTCTTCCAGCAACAGAAAAAAAAATAGAGGTGAGAAAGAGCCAAGTTCATCATTTGTAGCTCTGAATGTCATAAGATCTTTTCCAAAATGCAGATTATCATATCATCACTTCAGCTTCTAGAAACTCATTTATTTCTAACCTGCTTTGCATTTCTGACCTGCTTTGCTATTTATGTAAAAAGATTAATACTGTTGCTTTAGCTGCCACCACTCCTGTGTATCTGTGTCTAATATATATTCCTGTTCCAATTTATTATCATGAACCCTCAGATTATAAAGATTTTGTTTCACATGAGAAGTTTTATGCCTGTATCTTTTTATTTATTGTGCAAGTTAAACTATACAGGGACTCAACTCACTGTACACATATTTTCCTGGAATAACCATGGCAACAGAACGTTCCCCACACTGCACAAACCCAGCTCTTGAACACCATCTCCCACTAGATCTTCTTTAACTAATTCACACATCACCAGGACACTTTCAGGGTGCAAATAAACCATGTATCATGCTAGGACACACTCTGATACTGTACCACTGACTGCCAGGAGAGTCCACCTAAAGCCAGGAAATTCAAAGATATCTCCAGCACAGAGCACTCAAGCAGCATCTGAATTAACCATGCAAAATAAGACCTCTGGTCATTTTTGGAAAATTGTAATAATGGGAACTAATTGTTCTTTTTCTGTTAATGTCTATGTAAACAATCCCGATTGTGACTGGCCAGAGTAACTCTTTCTGCTTTTAATTTTTTGTGACATTCAAGAGAGGCTTGAGAGAAAAACCCCTTCTGAGAACAACAAAAATTGCAATGCTGCCTTCATGTGAACCTGCTTTTTACAAGACTGAAAAGGTTTTTCTCCTGTTCAAGGTTATGCCCTTACATCTGGCAAAACCAAAAGAGAATTGCTGAGCAGGTTGAGCCATCAGGATGAAAATCCCATCTTTTGAACAATGCTGATACCTCGTCTTTATCACTCTATTGATTGAGCAGGGCTGTGTGGTTTATCCGTGTTGGGTTTAGGCCTGACAGACTAAATCCATGCCAATCAAACAGCTTTGAAATTAAAAACTCCAATACAATATTTTCCTGGTCTAGAGAGGTAGAAACCTAGAAAAGTTGTTTTTAGGAACTAGCAGGAAATGAAATGCCAGAATTGCCGAGTCAGGAGCCTTTCCTAGTGCCCAGCTCAGGACAAGGAGCCCCCAGTTCTGT
Source organism: Zosterops lateralis (assembly GCF_965231275.1). Taxonomy (NCBI): domain Eukaryota; kingdom Metazoa; phylum Chordata; class Aves; order Passeriformes; family Zosteropidae; genus Zosterops; species Zosterops lateralis. Next base: position 20,383,850 of record NC_139772.1, on the reverse strand, counting down.
ATCAGGGTGAGCTGCTGCAGAGCCAGGATGGGTGACAACAGGAGGAGATTGGGAAATTGTCCTTTGGCATTCGAGTTTCAGCCCAAAGCTTCCCTGTTACCTCAACACTGTGTCAGTCTGGCCAGAGCCAGCTCGGCTGCCTCGCTAATTAGCTGAAACAACAAAGGCTAGAGGTCAATTAGCCCAGAGGCAAAGGCTAAATGCACACTAATCTTTGGGAGCTGGGAGAAGCTGCAGCCAGTGGCTGGCTGGAAGTGCTCTGCCAAAGCTGGACAGGGGATTTAGCACAAGGAAGAGGAGGAAGAAAGGAGTGGGAGTTATTGCTGGGGTTTTTTTTTCCTACTTGTGGAGTTCAGTTACACTGGGAGTTGAACTAAGCCTGACTCATCTTGAAGGATTATTTTACAATGAGATAAATTCATAACTCAAACCAATGTAATGACAATTCCTCTCTCTGCCTGAGGAGGCTGAACACAGAATGCCTGAGGAGAGCTTCCACCTTCACGAAAGTGTTCTAATCATCATTTTTGCTACTTTCAGGGATTATAATCTTTCCATTTTTTTTTTTCTTAGGCAATCAAACATTTACTGGAGGAAAAACTATAACTTGAGTATTCCATTCTTATTAGGTACCTGCAATATTGATTCTCAGGATCCAGACTAACCCAAGTGTTCTGAGCAAGGGAGACCAGGCTGGACTTGAAGAAGGATTAGCAAAAACCTCATAGGGGTGGAAACAGGTCCCAGAGCTCTGATAGTTCATTTAGAGTGAAATTGATACAGTGAAACCATTTCAACAGAAGGGTTTCAGAGCACTGAAACCAATATCCTGTGAGTCTGGTGGGTTAAGCAATAAATGCTGGAGTGCCCTAAATGCTGACTTGTTGCATTTTTCCCTTGATCTTGGCCTCAACATCTTTTCCCAGCTGTATTTATTTGGCAGGCTCAAGCAGTCTCAAGCTGAACAATACTTCATTTTTCCAGGAATTTGCTATCCAATGCAGTTAAACATATTTTGCTCCACTGTATTTTATATACTTCTCTTCTAGAGTTTGTAAATGTTTAACTTGCCTGGCAGGTCCCAGACATCAGCAGAAGGATGGAATTGTTTCCTCAAGAGCAGGCTCTTCTCTTAGGGATAACACTCTTGGGATACTCTGGGAAAAGGGACATTTTCATATTTCTGCTGGGGTTTCTGGCTGATTCGTTCTGTGAGGTTTGGGGGGTAAGGCTTCACCTACATGGTTTTGCATCAAAACTGGGTGTCTCTGTTAGCCCCATTCCTTTGCCTGTTAAAGAAGCAGAGGATGTAACTAGGAGTCCTGGTCCCTGTGCTGTACAGAGGACAGATTATACATTGCAGTTTGGAATCAAGGAGCTTCCATGTCTTCAGTTTTACCTTCTGAGAGGTTTGATCAATTCAGCATTAAGCATGGAAGGGACAAGGTTGGAAGGGACCTCTGGAGTTACCAGCAAGGAAGAAATGTTCTGTAAGACCTTCCAGGTTTCCCTTCCCTTGTTTCCCTGTATGATTAGCAAAGTTCAATTCCTCCAGACTGGCATGAAGGTGTTTAATGTCAGAGCTTAATAATACAGCATACATTAAAAGAATAAATACAACATTTTTGCAGCTTAGAGAAAATATTTGCCCAAGACAAGATAAAACTATGTAGCCATATGATCCCCTGTTTCACTGGATATAAACTGACCCTGTAAAGCCTTCTGACATTCTCCTTGAAGCTGAAGATTGAGGCTATGACCTTTGCAAAACCTTCCAAAGAGCTTCACAGGCAGACAACCCTTGCAGAGAAAGTTTCATTAGATGCCAAAGATTTTTCTGATAAACGTGATGGCACAGTTTCCCTCTTTCATGAAAATGGGCAAAATGAGTTATTGCTCTTTGAAAGAAAACCACCTGTTGGAGCTGAATTAATTCAGAAGGCTTGTTTTATAATTTGAATCCAACCTTCAACACAGGAAGTTTAATTAACTGCAGGGAGGGGGAAATTACCATAAAGGACTCATAGAGGCTGTGGAGTGTCCATCCCTGGAGTTACTAAAACATGACTGGAGGAGCCCCAAGCAACTTTTTCTGGCTGGACCCACTTTTACTAAGTCTGGGTGACCTCTAAAGTGTCCTGCCAAACTAAATTATGCCACCACCTGAAGCTGTCACCCTTCTTCCTCTGCATTTGCAGTGCCAGGAAAGGAAAATCTACCTGCAGCTGTTAAAGTTGCCAAGGATGGCTGAACTGCAGTAAAAGAATCTGTCAAAAGTAGGACAGGACAGGATGGGACAGATCTGAAACCCAAAACTTGACACTGCAGATGGCAACTGTCAAAAAGGGAGGGGTTTCCACTCAGCTGGAAATACCTGCAGTACAGGCATTGTAGAGAGATTATCAGCCTCCAGAGCAGCTCTAACTTCATGCGTCACTGCCAAGGTACAATCCTGTTTTGCCAGTACTTACATAATTTTGGTTTTAATTGTTCTTTGCATAAAAGCAGGAAAGAGTCGTTACCACACTGGAAGCAAAAGAGAGCACAGGAAGGAAACTGAGTCCAAATCTCTGAATGCTGGGTTTGTGGCAGAGGGATTTGTATCTGCTGCTCAGGTACATCCTAAAGGCACAAACTCATCTGTGCCCCATACACACCACCACACCTCTGGTGGGGTTAAAGAAGGAAAAGAAGTTACCACATGCTGCCAGTTAAACAAATAAAAATCATTCTGCTGCATATTGGGACTTAAACCTCCTCCCTGTGTTTGTCATTAGGACTGGATAAAGCATTGCCTGAAAGCAGAGCCCTGCAATGAGGAAAGGGAATCAGCCCATTCTAAACAAACACTGCTGAAGGCCTCAAGCACTGTCTGCAAAGTAACTTGAATGCTTGAGAAGGCATTCCTGTGGGCTGCTTGCTTAAATAGCAAAAGAAACCAATTCTCAAGAAGAAATGAAACAATCTATTTGGTAAAAGACAGCATTCAATAAATAAACTTATGCAATAGCACAGCAAATAACCAGGAAGATCACAATGTAAATATCAGTTCTGTTTCTGTTTATTTTTTCTCACTTTCTGAGATCTCTTTTCCTCTCCTGAAGCTTTTTTTCCATTCTTTAGTATGCACCAGACAAAGCCTTAGATCCCTAGGCTTTGGAAAAGAAGCCACAGTCTCATTTTTCTGTTAAGAGCATCATTTTTGGTTCCATCAACCCTTCAGTCCTGAACATGCCAGCCCAGAGCCATTCATTTCTGCAAAGTCATTTTGGGTTATGAAGGTCCTTTTTGGTGGCCCCAGCAGCCTGAGGAAGTGTTTCCATGCTGATGCCCCAGTGGAATTCCCTGCTCAGTCCATTCCTTGGCACTAAGACCCAGGCTGCCTGGCTTGTAGGAACCTGGCCAGCAGCCACTCCAGTGCCACTGCTGCTCCCACACTCTGGAGAGCCTTCTCCTCCTGCCCTCACCGATGGGCTGCCAGCTTAGGTTCCTTCTCATCATGCAGGATACGTAACTAAAGGCTTTTCCCTCATTGTTTTTTAGGAGAAATGTGCTTTTATCAATAAGACACTGTCATTAGCAGTACCATCCATCTGCATCCAAGTGTAATTTCCCCTGGTAGGAACCATTTTTCAGCTCGGGATTGCTGGAATGTGGTTCATTAGAGCTGCTCCTTGCACACCCAGAGGTCCCTGTGTTGGTGGTGGAAAGAGATTACAACAGTGCTGCTCCCACTGACAGTCACAGCACAGAGCAGGGATAACACACTCATGGCTGTTATTGGCATTGCTAATTGTGAAAGAGAGATGATTAAGAAGCACTTTTGTTCCTTCTGTTAGTTCAACCCCAATAAATCCAGTGAGTGGCAGAACAAGCACCAATTCACATGCATTGGAATAATTTCATAACTGCTGTCTTCTAGAAAGAGAATCACAGCTGCTCAGGGGAGAAACAGTCATGGCTACTTTTGCTCAGTGAAATGCTTGTGGAAAATTCAGCTTCAAATGACATTTGCCCTCTATGACTGCCCACAGTGGTGTTCAGGACAGCCCTGCCCATCACAAGGGCAGGAAGGGCACTGAGCCCTCAGCTCTGTTCACAACGAGCTCTAAAGGCTGACCAGAGACACACCTGCCAGGTGGACATCTGCAAAGTCTAGGCAAAGAAAATAATTGAAAAAGAAACCTAATATGAAAATATTTCTGTGAGGAAGGAATTTAAACACAGGGAGGGCTTCTGTGTTTATTACTAGGCCTTGTTTTACCTCCCTGTTTAAATAAATCTCCTTCACATGTCTCAACAATATTCTTTGAAGAAAGATTATAAAATGGGGCTGCTCTCACAGAGCAAATTCCCAGGCCTAGTGGGCTAAAGTCTGGGGAGGAGGGGCTCCATCAGAGGGCAAACCTGGTGCTCAAGAGCACTGTGAAGCCTGAGTGCAAAAGTGCATGACTGCCCTCAAGCACAGCCAGTGCCTTCTGTGACTCACAGAGGCTAAAAAAAAGAGTAGATTCAGCTTCTGAGAAGGTTTTTGATGCTCTTAATCCCAGCTCCAGGATCCATGGGGAACAAAAGTGCTGATCCAGCTGGTGTCAGGGAGGTTACCAAGGCTGGGGTATTTCACAGCATTTCAATCCTTGCTGGAAAACCAACCGTGAGATGACAGAAATATTTGATGGCTCCTTTTCTCACTTCAGCACAGAACCTATCAGGTTTCCAGCTTTTTTCATTTTGCTTTGCCATCTGTTAAGAACAGGGAGGTTCCCAGGAGTTTTGCAGCAATGGATTGGATGCTCTCATACCAGTGCAAAGGCAGAACTGGGAAGTTTGAAACTTTCCCTGAGGTCTTTAGGACAGGTCTGATCCTGGCAGGCCCAGCCTTGGGATCTGCTCAACTCTCCTGCTTTGTCCATATGATCATTAGAACCAGATTTAACTGGAGGGGGAAAAAATGAAGAGGAATGTTTCAACAGGTTTGAAACTATCCAGGGTTCGTTCTTGTTTTTTTTTGTTCATACTTTTGGCCTCAGAGTTTAGTAGCACAAGAAGGAATTCCAGCAAACCAGACAGAGTGGCAGATTCAGTTAAAAAATATCTTTTTTGGGTTTGACCTTATGAAAGTTGTATAAAAATGGACATTGGTGCTTAAGTCTGTGAGCTAACATCCAGCACTGAAGCTAGTACAGAGGGACAGAACCTGAGTTTCCAGCATTCCAAACTGGCTCTTTTCCAGATTTACACACCTCTCTGTATTGCACTTTAAACATCCCCTAAAGACAAACTCAATGTCTTTGATTTACCTTTCCCTCCATAACTGAGTCACAGCCATCCTTACACAGCACATCCACTCACTCACATAAACAAACAAATGAAGGAATGCAAAGCTGTGAATCCATCTGTAGCCCTCTTGTTAGAAGGTAGAAATGAGCCAAGACACAGACTTCTTGTTCATCACAGCATGGAAACGGTCCTGGTTTATTCCTTTTTGCAGCTCAGCCATCCTGACTCTGGCTGCAGCAACCTCCTGCTGTAGGTTTCCCTTGCAGCCTCTGACTGATGATTATTTCCTGCTAAATTCTGACTGCAGAGATTAGTGTGCAGACTGACTGCAGATTTTTACCTAGCTAGACTGTGACTGGAGGGATTGGTGTGCAGACTCTGACTGCAGGTTTTTATCCAGCTAGACTGTGGCTGCAGGTCCCAACAACAGGCTCTAACTGCAGACCCAGACTGACCTGACAGCAGGGATTCTCTCTTCCCAGGATCCTTCTTGTTCATCATCCTACCATTCCCTCTTCCTCAAGGTACCTCCTCCTTCATGATTCCCCTCACCAGCTCACCCCCTCCCTTTTAACACATTCATCTTTGCTGGATATAACTGTGACTCATCAGGAGCGACATTGTATTGGGTAATTAACACAGCTGTTACTTATCAGGGGTGAGGTCACCTGTATTCCCTTCTCCTACATCACTCAAGCTATTTCCCTGAAGACTGAAAGAAGAGAGCAAGAGAAATTATAAAGGATATTTCTGTTGGGGGGGCAGCTAGATATTTTCATGATTGAGGCCATGCAAGCATATAAATATCTGAGATGAGAAGGAAGAAGATGAAATGAAACAGATGGAAACATTTGTGTTGTCAGTAAGATGAAAGAATCAAGTCCTGGGTGCAACAAAAATTATTATTTAAATTAAACCGATATCCTCAGCATCATACTTAATATCCTCTCCACCAACCTGCCCAGGCCTTGCACTTCGTTTCTCATGTGACAGCACTGCCCACTTGAACACTGATACAGATATTTACTGCCTAATAAAATGTTCTATACATTTTAATTAAAGCCCTGTGTCTTTAAGCTGTATTTATAAAAACTGCATTAATTTCTATTCTATATGTGACCAATTTATTCCCAGAATGAAGCTCCAGGCAGTTACTGCATTTAAGCATGACAGAATTCTGATACTTTAACTGAGACCTGTCTGATTTATCAATATTCTCCAAATGGTTATTTTCTGCCCCACTATACTTTTAAACTACAGGTACCAAATAAATGTTTAAAATACACAAACAGGAGACTGCAATTATCTTTCTAGTAAAGGGAAGGGAAACAAAATGTTCCCTTGGAATTTTTACCAGACAGCAAAATCCATGAAATTACTCTTTAAAAAAAAAAAAAAATCCCTAAAAATCTAGGACCTTTGTAAGCAACAGTGATGGGAAATATGTGGTTTATGGCATATGGCATCTGCTTTGGAGTTGGAAAAAACCCTTTTTTTACCAAGGCAATTACAGATTTTTCTCCAACAGAAACAGCAAGTTCCTCTGTAAGGCAGCTTTCCCTATGTAGATAGGTACAGGACATCCTTTAAGAAGTGGCATCCAGATGGGGGTCTAAATGCAAGTGAGCTTCTGAAGGAGCCAATATTGTGAGTCCACAGCCCCAAGCCCAGTGTCTGGGCAGAAATACATTTACAAGTGTTGTGCTCAATATCTGCCTGCAGAAACAAAAGCAGGATTTAGAACTTATCACAATTTACAACTAGACCCCCAAACATTTAGTCTAAAACTGTTCTAGTTACTTGTTTGTTGTTAAACAAAAATAGCTGAATTGCACCAATGGTTCCATTAGTTTTGTCCTGGTTTTACTGGACTGCAGAAGAGACCAAAGGTCAGGGTGCTCTGCATCTGAGGGTTTGGGAATTTGATTATGGAACAAAGACAAAATGTTAACAATCATGAGGTAAGTGCAAAGAAGATAAGACTCACTTATCTCTTTAATGTGCATTCCTCCTTTTATCTCCTCATGGTCCTTTCCCTCTCTGATCTGCAGAGGTGATCTCTTCACCCTGCTAAATCATCCTTATCAAGCCTCCTGAATGCAATAACTTCTTTGGCACATTACCTATCTTTTAGGATTTGTATTTAATATATTGTGTTCTTTCTTTTTTCCCTTCCTAGGAGGTTACTCCAGAGCCCAGGATTGTTGGATTACTGATTGATTTCACAATTATTTTGTGCTGTGGGTTGTTTACATCTGTGTGGCCAACTGGTGCAGAAAGAAAAAAGGGAGAAAATATCCCTTTTTCTTTCCTCTCTCTGGCTCACACACATATAGACAGAGATTATTTAATTATGCACACACTATTTCAGGTTGGAAAAACCTCCGTTTTCCTGATAGATTCACCATCAGACAGATTACCTAAATCCCCTCTCTCCATGTTGTTGCAGTGTTTTAGGATAAGTTTGCCTGCTACCTGTGGAATTAAGATTGTCCCCCAAGCACCAGCACTCAGGTGTACTTTTAACAAGCACAAAAATCATGCTAAAACTCATGGTGTTGGTTGAGCATGCCCCTGAAAGGCATGTCCAAAATCATTGTTCAATCCACTTTAAAAGTGTTTTCTCCTCTTGATTTAGGGCAGATTTATACAAAAGTCTCACATCAGTGTGGGACTGGACAGCAGCAGTCCAGGGATTGGGTTGTGCCCAGTGCCCCATGACTCCATCCCTGCAGTTCATTATAAACAGGGCCAGGCAGGGATGCTGAGGATTGGAGAGGGAAGGTCAGGGTGACTTCCTCTGATTGAGACAGGGATCAATACCTGGCTGGGCCAGACAAAAAAACTGGTTCTCTGCAGAGAAATCAAGATTTCGCACTGTAACTAGTTACTGAAAATTGATATTGAATGTTCCCAGCAGGAATATTTTCTTCTTGAACACTTAAATGGGAGTTGTAACATCAAAAACAACCAAGTGGATTTTATTTGGATTCTTACACAGGTCAAAAATAGGTACTGATTTTTAATTTAAAAAATCCTTTTCACCAAAAACATGATTATATTTTCAAACAATTAGCATGGAACAGCTAAAAGAAGCAATACAGACACAGCTGAGCAATACATCTTGCTACTCTTTCTTATACATTTATCTTTCTCTACTGAACCACACACAGGCAGTCGTGTCTAAAGGCACCTTTGTCCCTCAGACTCTTGTGCTCAGTTTTGGGGGCAATGAGGCCCTTGGCTGTGTGTGTGCTGTGTGAGGTGTTCAGGCACAGGTGAACACAGGGGGAGGGAAGGGAGGCAGCTCCTCTCACCCTCTGACACTTCCAGAGTGCCACAGGAAGCAGAAATGCCCTGGTGTAGGGACTGGCACAGAGGGACAGAACCTGAGTTTCCAGCACTCCAAACCAGCTCCTTTCCAGATGCACACACATCTTTTAAGGTATTGCACCTTAAATGTGCCTTAAAGACAAACTCAATGTCTTTGATTTACCTTTCTCTCCATAACTGAGTCACAGCCATCCTTACACAGCACATCCACTCACTCACATAAACAAACAAATGAAGGAATGAAAAGTTGATAATTAATCAAGCTATTTCCCTGAAGACTCTGAAAGAAGAAAGCAAGTGCTTCCTTTCCACTCCCTCCTGTACATTCTGTGACCCTCCTTGCCCAACCTGGACTGAGCTCGGCCCCTCACAGCCCCTCATTTCTGCAGCCCCATCACTCTCAGCCCTGTTTAACCTTGCTGCTGCTGTGTGTAATCTTAACGTGTTCTCTGATGAGACACATCTCTGCCCTTCCCTCCTTCACAGCACTGATTTTGTACCATAATATCATTTTAAAGAGTTGACTGTCAGCTGAGCAGCTGTCTGTGCAAGAGCACTATATCCCAGCAGAGTAATTCGTTTCCATTTTAAAAAGACACTTAATAATGATGCACTGCACACAGTCCCCCAGTCCAAAATGACTGGCAGAGGCTTTTAGTGAGTGAATCAAAGCTGCTCTTCACAGAGCAGTGACTCCCCACAGCTCCCAGGTATGGAACCTCCCCGGGAGTGAGCCAGTTCTGTGCTTGGGATACTCAGTTCATATCTTTAGACCACTTTTATTCCAATTGTTAATGACTCCTACAAACATACATGCAGTGAATTTAGCTGTAGAGAATTAAAGATCCTATTAACACCAAGCTCCATTGTAGATGGTATAAGTAAAGAGTTAACTGAAAAATCAGCTGCCATAAAAACATTTTTGTTGCTAACTGTAGTGCCTACATTTAAGACATGGAAAACAAAACAAAACTAAATAAATTAAACCAATGTAAAACTCATGGAATGTTTATTTTAAAAAAAAATAAATAAAAAAATAATTTTAAAAAAAGCACAGAACTTCTAGGAAAAAAGTCACATATTTGGGTGGAAAAAGAAGAGAGAATTAGTCCTTCCACACACTGGAGGGATTTTGCCCCCAGTCATAACAGCACCAGAATAAATGTGATATCTGAGATCTGGGGCCCATCTGCCCCCAGGGATGGAACACAAAATCAAGACAGGCCAAAACTCACAGCCTTGCACCATCTGAACAGACACCAACAAACACACACTCTGAAAAGAAATACCAAGAATTGCCTCAATAGGGGGAATTTCTGTGCAATATATTGGGATTTCCTGTACTTCAAAGACAAAAAAGCACTTTGGATTTCCTTGATTTATGATAATGTAAACAAAAGCTCAACAGCTCACCAGAAGAAAGTAATTCTATATCTTCACCTCCACAATGCTTTAACTGGTGCTTTTCTAATTCATAGACAGCCTTCCTATGTGATTCATTAATAGTGTTAAGAAATAGAATTTTGGCATTTTTACCGTCTTTGTGTCTTGTTCCACAGTGAGCTGTAGGGTGCTAATACAAGAATAATTTAGAGATATATTAGCATAATAATTAGAAGCCTAGAAGTCTTTATAGTGTTTTTAATATTTATGCTTGATAAATATTGCTCTATTTGTCAGTTTATGCAGTATAAAGTGAACCTTAATGTAAGAAGGTTATTAGCATAAAATTAACATAATGAATAAAAAACAAAACACAAAGGTAATCAAAAATAACAGAGTTTGTTTTCTCTCACTTCTCTCAAAGGACGTACTTTACACCCAAAAATCTGTGTTATGGAAAACAAATTCCATTTAAATTAATTATGAGGTTCTATTATAGTTGTGAAAAATGGATATCTTTTAACAGTTCTTCCAGAAACTGCTTTTTTTGTCTCTCTCAAGCTTTCACACAGCCCAGCCTCTTAAATAATGAGATCATTGTGATCACATGGTTTAAGAAAAATGAATTTTAGAAAAGGACATTTGTTCAATGTAGTTCAAACCCTTTTGCTCTGAGCTGAGAAGGAGAGGAAAATGTCACAAAACCAGAAGGACAGACCACAGGTTCATGCCTGTGACACCAACAAAAACCAGCAAACAGCTAGAGGAAATGACAGGATTATCTGTACTGAGAGATCTGTCAGTCAAAGAGTTCCTTTTGAACGTCTGAAGTTTAGTGGAATGCAACATTTGAAGCCTGAATTCCGCACTCCAAAGCTCATGAAGCCCAAGTTGGATACCAGGAGCCTGACACTCACCTTTGCTGGCTTGTACATCTCCTCGTGATGCTCTCTTTTCCACCTCCTTCAGCTCCAGTTCCCAGAAGTTTGTCCTGCACCAGTGAAGCCGTGGCTCCATCACCCCTCTTTGGGATGTGGGGAATTGGCCCAGCAGGACTAGGATCTGAGCAGGCTGGAGGGAATGGAAGGCTCCAAACCACTCCTTAAGCTCTTCAGAGATGATCAACATCAGGCTATTGAGGGAGACATTGTGAAACAGGTTAAACCTGGCTGAAAGGGGCTTCAAAATTCTTCAGCCATTTTTCCCTGGGAATAAATGTAAGAGGCAGTTAAGCTTCCTTCTGCTGGCAGAGGATGTAGCAGCAGCAAATATCTGTGCAGGATAATTCAACATTCAGAATTATGGCCTGAGAACAGGAGAGCAGCCCTGGGATGGGCTTTGGGAAGAGCTGTGAGAGGCAAACAGGAAGAAGCTGTGCACAGAGACTGCCCCAGGCCTCCCATTTCATTTCCTGAGGGATGAGGATTGTCTGGGCTCAGAGCAGTGCCTCCCTGACAGCTCCTGCTCCTCAGCCCTGCCTGCCAAGCGGGAGCGCAGGGTGCAGCCCATGGGAACCACTCCAGCAGCTCTGCAGGGTCTGCAGAGCATCCCAGCCATGTCCCCACGTTTTAATGCCTTATGGAAGAGTGGGTGTGAACATGTTTGTGTAAAGGTCACTCTGGGGATGTGCCCACTTGCTGCTCCCTGCAGGCACAGGGGAAACCTGTGACACTCAGTGACTTCTTCCCAAGTCACCCTTCACAACTCAATTCTCCCTATTGCTCAGAAAGGGCTCCTGGCACAAGCCCCCACCCTCAGATGACTCCTCTGACCCCTCCTAAATCTCCAGGATGAAACAAGCTATACTGAATTTTTTTCTAGCCAAAAAAAATGATCACATTCTTGAAATTTCTGCTGTAGTTGGTATGAGGAGTCCAGGTCCTAAAGTCACTCACAGAGCTGGATCTCCTTGGCAACACATACAGTAAAACACAGCTTGGAATTAGTGCTTTTTTTCTAATATTATTAATATTTTTATGGTACCCCCTATAGTATGAGTCATCAGAAGGAAATTGATGGTTCAGGCTGAAATTTTCTGATTCTTTTCATAGCAACAGTATTTGCAAGACACCCTAATTACCAATGTAAGGATTTGTGGAAAGGATCTGGAAATAATAGAAATAAGCCCTTTAACAGGCACAGTAATTATGCAGACACAACAGATGGTAATAACAATTTCATTTCTGTGGAAAAATGATTAAAGTTTAAAAGTACAATAACAGAGGCGTAAGAAGAGTACAAGGAGGTGTCGATGACACAGACAATGTATGTGTGATCACAATTACTAATTTTAAAAGAACTTTCACACTAAAATCATCCCAAAACCATCTTCTCAACAGCAATCTGTTTGCCTTTCATGCTGTTTTCCCACTGCTTGTTGCTCTGGTTCAGCTATTTACCACTTCTGTTTCCTATCATAGGCAAAACAACAGAGCAGGTGTCGAACCAGAGTCTTTAATATCGGATTGTTAATAATTCTTCCAGAACTATTCTGAATATTTTAAATATTTGTTTCCTCCTGATAAACCTCAGTTGTTGCATATTAATTTTTTTAGCAGTTTCCTCAGGGTCAGGAGCTGTTTGTCACAGGGTCCTGGAGCTATCTGCAGGTGCAGGATGTTCCAGAGCAGAACTGGTTCCATGTCAACAATGCCTCAGTGGACTCCTCTGAAAAACACACACAGGGCAAGAGACAAAGCTTTGAATTACCACCGAGCTCAGGGTTTAATGGAATGAGTGGTGGAATTAAAGTTCATGGCTCCACTTGTGTTAGTGCTAGACTTTCTGTTAAGTTCAAAAATTGTTCATTAAGATAATTAAAGTTCTGGGCCATCTCACCCATCAATCAGTCTTCCTTCTGAGCACTTTACAGTTATTGCTGAATAGACTCTGAAATAACCCATTAACTCAGCACAGGTTAGCCAGAAATTATAGGTGCTTTGAGATGGCTGGGAATGAAAGGTGGCACATAAATCAAAGGCATTGCCATCATCTGATGCTCCCAAAGCCTGCTCTGGAGTTACCTCAATCATTAAGGGCTGCTATCACAGCCATTTGCATTGGAAGATGGGACTTCAATTCATTTCCAGGATCAAAAAGGGAGGTGATGAATCTGCCACTCCTGCAGAGATCCTGGCGAGGGATCCCAGAGCCAGGAGAATTTATGGAGCTGTCCTTCAGAGCAGAGCAGGAAGTCATAAACCTGGTAAAGACATTTTCAAATCAAACCATTTCCTCCTCAAATGTCCACACAAAAAACCAGCTCAGCAAATTCCAGAGCACTGTGGAAGAAAGGTTCAGCCCTGTGCACACAATATTTTTGGGAATACTGCACACGTCCTCTTCACGCTATCAGCCATGGAAGCAACTGAGAGGAAAATTACTCAGTGCACTCTGTATTGAAGCACTCTAGGTGTTCTCTCAGTTATTTAATGACACAGGGGGTACACCAGAGTCAGCTTCGAGACAGGCACTGCCAGCACTGTGGCTGTGGTACTTTTGAATTTAGCAGGAAATTGCCTCTTGATTTTTTTTTTCCATTTCTTCATTGAAATTGGCCACTAAAAGGGATTCTAATCATGCCAGCTGCCCTGGTAACTTGGACAAAGTTCTCCAGCACAAAGCTGATTTGGATAGAGATGTACAAGATGTACAAGCAATGCCACAATCCAGATGCCACCTCACAGGGAAATTCCACGACGATTTAAGAAGTGCTGTGTTCACTCCTGCCTGCTGTGGATTAACCCTGGGAGGGCAGATCACATCCCTGAGTCCTCTCAGATTGCAACTTTCCCACCATCTAGTGGCTGAAGAGTTACAGATAATAAAAACTCTTCACAGACCTGTACCTCATGGAAGGGGTTTTAATTATTTTTTGTCTTTTAATAAGGCTCCTTTTTTTAATGAGGAAAGCAGCAAGGCTACTTTACAGCTGGCATTTTCTGCTTTAGCCCCTACGTTTTCATGTTTAAAAAAGTTTCGTACTCCTAATTCACAGGAGACATGAGGCCTGAATAAAACCTTGAGTGGTACTTGCCAGCAGATGAAAATGACCTTATTCCCAGTGGGATATCAGCCTCACCAACTTGTGATACCCTAAAAAAGGAATTGGTACTGAAGTCACTGCTGACTGCTACACTCAGGAAAGAGAGGATGAACACCACGGCAGGCAGATCATATCAGAAAGATCCTATTTGACAAGACTGAGAGCTGTTAGGACAGGTTTGGGAGGGTCTCCCTGTCTGCTGGGCCTCCCCTGCTCTCAGCCAAACCCTGGCACAGCACTCGGACATGCAGGGTGGGCTGGAGGCTCTGGTTTGTGCACTGCTTCATTTGAACATATCCAGGCATGTTCATGGAATTAAAAGTTCAATCACTGCTCAGTACTTTGAGAAATGTGTTGCAGAGATGTCAAAAAGGGCGCTTTTAACTTATGGCAAGTGCTGGCTTCATATACATCCTTCAAAGGAGTGTCCTAAATCTGTTCTGTGAGCACACACAAAAAGCAGATATTAGCATTTCTGGTACTTCCTGAGATTAATTCAGGGGATGTTTACAGATGGCTATGAAAAATAAGACACAGATCTGGCTTTCTGTTTTTCCCTGGCAAACTTAGCAGGAGCAGCACATGAAATGCTCAGTCATGATCTATTCTGTGACAGATTTTTGCAGGAGTTAAAAGTAAAAAAAAAAAAAAAAAAAAAAAAAAAAAAAAAAAAAAAAAAAAAAAAAAAAACTGTTTTTCCAAGATATCTCAGTGGTTTGTGGTGAAAGCAAGAGCCAGTGTGAGCAAACAGCCACTTTCTTTTATGTTTCCAAGTAAACAGTGGCACTCAGGAGCTCTCAGCTGCATCCTTGTGATGGAAGAAGCAGTGAGGAAAAGGTTTTCCATGGGCCATTCCTCCTGGGAAGGTTGATGGTGCCCAAGAGCTCACCCCAAGTCGATGCTGAATCACCCTGCAGCACTGCAATAGGCAGCAAATACAATGTTAGGGGAAAAAAGAAATCCCTTTATATTTTGTTTAAAGTTCTCTAATTCAACCCTTCATAAAGAATAAAAACATTAAACCACCTTAAAGTAAAAAAGCAAAAGCTTTGCTAGCCCTACAGGATGCACCTGCATCCCCCATCAGGTCAAACTGCACAGTTCAAACACATCCCACCAGTTTGGGGGAAATTTTGGGTAAGTGCATTTTAAGTAGATTCCTCTGAAATACTTATGAACTCTGGCCATCATTTTCTAGTTCAAAAGTAACACAAGATTCCCCCCACACACACACCCCTCCCCCCCCCACCCCTTTTCTCCTTGAATGTAGAAGATTATTTAAGGGTTCAGCCAGAAGCAGTTCTTGGGAATTGAGCTGCTGCAGCCTCCATCAGTAGAAGTCACAAGACTATTTCATGTGGTCAAAGTAATATTGAAAAATTACAATTAAATATCCATATGTCCCTTTCTACTGCAAGTTTTCCCAAGTTTGTAACAAAATTTGTCTGCTTTGCCAGTGGAATCACTTGTACTCTCAATTTTCTTCTTCAGAATCCTCAAAACATCAGTGTCTACCCTTACACTGAACTGAACATATACAGATTTCCAGCTCCTCCTGTCCTCCTTCCCAGCTATGACACTTCCATCTACTATACTCTGTATTTTACTTCATTGCAAAGCTCTATGCAAGCATTTTTGGCAGTGGTTTAGATGAAAACTCCACTCTAAAAGTGAGATCTTGGCAAGGAAATACACTCTCTTACAGAGACAAGGGAAGAAAAGAGCAGCCAAAAGGGTCCTGGGTTTAGGATGATGAGGGCCATGATTAGCATTATTTTGATTTATTTTCAATAAAAGATCATAAGTATTCTCCTCTGATAGCTCTGGACATGTGAAATTATGGCAAATTCAACATTGTGAATAACAGACAAAAGATGATCTACTAACAATCTTGGTACCTTACACATTATGTATCACCCTGTGAACTCCTCCTATGGCAAAAATCACCCAGGACATCAAAGCTTTCTGCATGACTGACACAGAGATACAGCTGAAACACTTCCACAAAGCCATGAAACAGTCATTGAAAGAACAGACCAGCTTTGAGGCAACACTTGAGAACCAGTCTATGGAAATATTATATTTTTGACCACTCAGTGATGTGTATTTTTCTTTTCAGAGTTTTGGCAATCCCCAGCAGGGCACTGGGAGCCTTGGAGATTTCTTGATAATGTTTCTGGGTGAGGAATGCAGCAGCTAGAGCGTGCAGGACCTGAGCACTGCAACTCCCCAGCAGCTGCCAAACCTGCCCCAGGGCTTCGGCTGTTCCTCTAACATCCCCACTCTGCCTGTCCCACAGAGGGGGCTCCTCTCCACAAGCCAAAAAATCCACTCAGGAAGGGACAGTTTTCAGGAAATACATGGAAAATCATCTCAAGGCTTTAAGCTCTGGGCTGTTTCTTTGCCTTGCCCATCCCAAGGCAGACACAGAACTGACAGTGTGTTCCAGGACAGCCCCATTGTGTTCTCCCTCCCATTCTGGGGCTTTTGTCACTGAGGAAGAGGAGAATCTGACTGAGAACCATCACACAGCAGCAGCTCCCAGCCAGCAGCCAGGGGAGTGCTCCCAACAAGGAAATCTGTCATCCGGGAAGCCACCACATGCCTCAGCATCCCCTCCCCACTGCCTCGCCAGGACTTTGAAACAGCAAATTCTAGTTATGAACAGCTTTTGGAACTCGTGTTCTTGTCAGCAGATGAGGAATTAATCAGCAGCATTTCCTGATTTAAATAATGAATGAAGCACCTAGCAAGTTGTCACAGAGAGCTCACCAACAAAAAAGTGGCAGAGCTCATTTAATAAATTATTCACTCTGAATTCTTTTGCTAAATCTAATATACAGTCCCTATACATAGAGGAGGAGAGGGGGAACATTAACAGGTTTTAGACGTATTTTAGAAATGTTCATGTCAATTGTATATAATTTTCAAGGTTAATGGCTTTTTGATACAAAATAATGGAACTCCCATTTATTGTACATATCCTAGTTGCAAAACCTGTTTCATTTGCATAATCATAAATTGCAGTCAAGCAATCCTCAGCATGTGGTTATTCATTTGATGAAAATGTAAATTTCAATTTTATTTTTGTTCAATTGCACACACACTGCATTTACTGAATATGAGAAAAAGCATTTTAATTTAACCAATGAATTCAGCTCATTACAACTTCTTAAGAACATTGAGTAGCCCAGAATTTTTTGACAAGATGCATTTTTAAGCAATGATTTACTATTAACTAATATTCTTATTTTATGTTTTAACACCTATAAAGAGTTACTGTGTTTATTTTTATGCAAATAAATTCCTTTTAGGATGTGAAATTGCTCTGCTATTTTACATACAAAAATAGTATAATAACATCAAAAAGAAAGGACTCAATTAAAAAAATAAAGGCAGATATTTAAAACTAACATTGAGTGAAATCCATGGGAAAAAATAGTTTGTTGTGCTTGGGACCTAAAAGAGTCTCTGATATAAAAATGAATACTCAGATCAGCTGATCTGCTTACACAACTGAGAATTTTGGCCTGGCTCTGTTGGAAGAGTAGCTTAAAAAGAGTCCCTAAAAGCTAAAAAGAGTAGCTAAAAAAGCTGAAATCTTTTCTACTTGCAAAGTGAATATATTACAGAGGCATCCCTGAGAGCAGCAGTCCAACTCCCAGGGAGAGGCCTTGCATACAAACCTGCTTCCAGGGCTTCAAACCCCTCTTTAAAGTCAAGAAGCTTTGCTGAGGCTGGAAACGTGCTGGGAATTAACCTTGTGTGCTGTCCTTCAGTGAGGATGCCATCCCCACAGTGATCCTGGGCTGCTCCTGCCATGGATCCATGAAATCTCATTCCCAGGTAATGCCATGAATCCATGAAATCTCATTCCCAGCTAATGAGAGCTCACTCAGAGGTAGAGCCAGGATTTCCCAGCTACAGGTAGGGACTGCCATCCTCAAAGGGCCCCTTGGGTTGACTGAAATTAATTTGCTCTGACATTATAAGTACTCCTTCTAATTAAGCCGAGTTCATTATCTTTATGGAAGAGAAGTAAAGCTTAGAAAGATGAACAAGCCCAAACATTTTGAGATCATATAAGTAAAAATTTCTACTGACACAACTTTAGATTTAATTAAAAATGTGTCTGATAATCAGTAATGGGCCTTATTTTAATAAATAATTTCTATTGCATATCTTATAAAGATTAACCTGGATTCCCTTTCTCATCAGACGTATCATAAGTATAAGTAATTAAACTTTACGAATTGATAAAATCTAGCATTAGAATTCCATGCTTGCTTTTCTTCCTCCAGCCATTCCCGCTCCCCTCCAACAAACAAATGTTTTCCTCTGCCCTATTTAGCTGCAGTCATTCCTTCTCCTGGCTTTAAGATATATTATCGCCTTGAATAACACCATCACAGTCACAGATGGGTGGGCATACTCCTCCTGTCCACCCAGAAATCCTGACTGGATGGAAAAAGATAATTTGGGACACTTGTTCATAATGTTTTGATGTTCTACACCTCAGCCGGGTGAATAACTGGAACATCTGTAATTACCAGGAACATTTTCTGTCCTCTCACAGATCCCTTGATGGGGATAAAGGTTGGTGCAGAAAACCTGATCTAGTCCTCACACACAGCCCATGCCCAGAGCTTTCTGGGATCTGCTGGCTGCTGCCTCTGGGACCCACAGGTGTGTCCAGCACACCAGAGCAATGTGAGATTTCCTCTGTGTGCTTTGCAAAGCAAAGGTCACCCCAAAGCTACAACCCCACAGCTTTGGTGGTGTCTGCTCTGATAACAGCTGGCAGGAGGGAGCCAGGGCTTTGGGATCATAGCGTGGGTGACCATCCAGCACTCATAACAATGCGGGCATGCGCTCATAACAAGGCCCTGTGTCCCTGCCAACCCCTGGGAAAGCTGTTTTGGACACAGGAAAAACATTCAAAACAGGGAAATATGGACCTTGTTATGCCTCTACTCCAAAGCTGAAGAGACACACACATAAAACCTGGTGGCAGACTGTGGTTTCCTTTGGGCAACTGTCCTGGGTTGCAGTGTAGGCTGTACACAAAGTATTTATTCTATCACCATCTTCATGAACTGTTGAAACCAGGTGGGCTAGTGTTTTCCCAAGCCCCCTGCCTTTTCTGCTAATGGCCCATTAACGCCTTTGGGGTGTCTTCTGCTAATGACTTTTGGGGTGTCTTCTGCTAATGACCCATGAATCACAGGTAACTCCCTCTAGGGGTTATCTCTGTTAATGGGCCATCAAGGACCCATTTCACACTTCTCATGCTATTGTGAGATGCTCTGCCCAGGGGGAGGAGCCAAGCATTCTCACCTGGATAAAAGCTGGTATGTGGGACAGTGCAAGCAGCACTTACCCACTGGATTCCCAGAGGACCAGAGCTCCCAGACCTTTCTACAGGATCACTGCTTCAGGAAGAGCACTTCACTTGGACTGCTTCCACCATCCTGCTCAGGTTGTATTCTGACCCTGTCAGTGATTCTTTGTGTTATTGTATTTATTTTATTTTGTTTTTACCTTTTTACCTTTCTTCTCATTAAATTATATCTCTGACTTGGAGCCTCTCACTGGTTTTGCTTTCAAACCACAACAGCAACTCATTGCTGAATTTCATTTCCCTGACAGATCTCATTAAATTCTGAGGTGTATTTCTGGCAACACACATGGATTTTGATGATTGCTGTACAACACAAATATTGATAGCGTGTATTTCCTTGGTAGAAAAAGTATTTTCTTTTTTTTCTCATAACTGGTAGTGCTAAGCAGAATGCAATGAACTTAGAAAATCAAAATCGTCACTGAATTTGTTTGAAGTATCTTTTTATATTTTAAGTATTTAACTACAGATTTCAAAATTTCAGCCTGCTGTGTAGTATTTTCCCATCACCTACTGTAAACTGGAAGAGGTTTAGGTATATACTGGGAAATATCTAGAAAGGGGGACCTGTCCTAGAACAGAGAGAGAGAGGAGCAGCTGGGACAGCTGGCATTTCTCTCGAATGCTCTGGCAAAGCAGCACTCCCAGCTCGTTTCCAGGGCCTGGTTGTGGGTTTTTCTGGGCATTTTCCATGCTGGGCTGAACCTCCCAGTGCCCTGCAGGGGTCCCCTCCATGCCAGTGCCTGGCCCCAAAGCCAGGGCACACTTTGGGACACAGCCTCCCTTCGGGACTACAGCCACACTTTGGCGAGGATTTAACAGCTCCAGACCAGTTGGCTGAAGCTCCTGGGGATCAGGTAAGCTGAGTGGCAGCTAAAAACAAAATTATATTCAATGTGCTTCCCACTGCATTGTCCTGAGGAGAGCTGGATTGCTGAATTTCACAGAAAACCATCCAGGGAAGCAAAAATAATAGTTCATAAAACTTACTAACCTAATCTCTTGGGAGCACAGCTTCATTTTGCAGATCACATTAAGAGCTCCAAGTTCAGCTCCTTATGTTTTAACTCTAAGCAACTCCTTGTTCAATTAAGACAACTCAATTAATTTGGTTTTTTCCCAGTTTCTTCTATGTATGAAAAGACTCTTATTACTCTGGGCAACATGGCACAACATAAAAATATGGATTAAAGAGAAAACGAGAACTACAGAAAAATAATGTGATATATTTGATATCAATGCCAAAACTGAAACAAACAATAATATTCTCTTGGTGTGTGAATTAGCAGCTTCAGCCCTCACTGGGGAATTGAACAACATAGGGGAGGAGTAATTCAAGCAGTGGCTCAATAACTTAATAGAGCAAGCATTGTTAATGCTTAAGTTTCCCCATCCCATAAAATAAACAGGGATGTCCAAGGCAGCAACGCCTCCCCCATGCCCCACAGGGAGGTGATGTGTGTCACAGGTTGGAGCCACCCCATTTGCCTGCATGGCACTTCTGCCACCAAATCTGGGTTTGGATGTACAGGATGATGACATACAGAAAAACCCCCAAAAGGCAGCCTCCTGACCATTAATTGCCAAATTCCTGACAAACCTGAGCACGAATTGCAGTGTGTGCAGCAATAGTGCAAACTGAGAGCTGCCTGATGGAACAAAATGTAATTTCTAAAGAGAATATAGAAGCAGCATTCTCATGTAAAACCACCATGAAGTGCTTCAGCATTTATGTACATAATACACCCACTGTGAATTTTCGTCTTTGTGCTTTCAAATAACCAGGGATTCCATTCAATTATGTACATAAATAATGGACAGCATTCCTTTTCCTTATATTCCATTATTGCTATTTCTTTGTTTATTTATAAATTATTTGCCACGTTCATTCTGGAAAGAGGATGTTGTCTTCTTTAGGAAGTTTAGAAACTAGGCAAAACAGAAATAGAAAACTGTGCCAGTTTTACTGGTTTGTGTCCAAATAGAAAAAAGAGGACCAGGGTAAAAAACTTGTTCCAAATTGAAAGGCAGAACCCCAGCTGGTACAAAAAGCACCTATGCCAACTGACCAGATCCAAGTGATGATATAGCCCTGGATTTTCACCCATCCTATCAAATGCTGTCAGCAAACTCATTTCATTGAATGAAAAAACCAACAACAAACAAAAAACAAACTGGCAACAAAACCAAACCAAAACAAGGAGACGTAAGTAGTAAATTATCAATGAAATAAAGTAGAATACTAAATCCCCTAATAAAGTAGAATACTAAATCCCCTATCATCTGTATATTTTTGTTTTGAGTGCGAAGTCAGTTCTGCCATTAACACAGTTCTGACTCATTCCCTGCAAAGCTCAGGAGGTGTTCCAGGCTGTGGAGCCCTTGGTAACTGGCCTGGACTGTCACAGATACAAATTTCACTGTTACTTTCTGCTACACTCAGGAATAAATTGAAAAGCTTGTTTAAAATAAGAGATTAAATTAGTAAAATGAGCCTGTTTTTTAAATGTGTTATAAATGAATCATCCGGATTGATAATCAAAAAGAAAATTTATTTCACATGACAGCGTTCTTGGAAAAGCCACAATAAAAAGGACAACTCCAATCCCAGGATTGGAGCTGGGTGAACCTCGGACTGGCCTCTATCACACCAGTCCCCCTCGTTCAGAAATCCTGCCACCAAAGGTGCAGTTTATATATAGTTTATTTTCCCTCAGGCAGGGTTTCTTTGTCCACTTCAGCTCAGATGGCATATTCATGTGTCTTCTTTTGGGACTTCTGTTCTCTGGGACGGCTTTCCATCCGGCGGGGGATTGATTAGATTTCCCGAGAAGCCGATATTGGGATGCACACCCCTGACGATTCTGGGCATGGGTATCTTGGATGCATATCTGGTATCAATCACCTAGGGGGAACACCATCATCAGCCGCAGCTCTTTTTCTGTTGTAGATTCGTGGTTCCTCCTCGGAGGCACCGTCCCCTTACAGTTGCAAATTAGCCTTCCCCAGCTAGGTAGCCACTTGTGAGTCCTCAATTCTATATTTTTTAATTTCCAAGCATGAATTATTTTATACAGACATTACACATAACAAGATGAAATAAGGAGTGTTCCACTGGTTGTTACTTGGAGGGGTTTTTATGCCCCAACACTACAGTGGTAGCACAATCATAATTCAGCTTTAGGTACAAGGCAAGCTGGACAATTATTCAATTGTGACCTCCAGGTTTTCAATTTTGGATTCTGCCTGTATTGAAACAGGAATAAAATTTTTATAAAATTTAAAGGAATGCACTTGTTAGGACACGGAGACAAACACATTCCCTACAGCAGCTCATATTTCTTGCTGTAACAGCACATAAAATACAGCCAACCTTTATCAGAAAATCTAAGATATTTGGAGAACCTGGGCCTCTTTAATATCCCATTAGCCTTCATCCCTGAAGGAGGATAATACCCTGGATATGGTTATGTAGCCCAGAAACTTTAAAAAAAAAAAAAAAAAAAAAAAAAAAAAAAAAAAAAAAGTAATAGAAGACACAACAGGGAAAATAATTTTAATGAAGTTGTTTCACCTTTACCCTGATGCAAAAATGTGAGGGTCTTGAATAACCATCTGGATTTCCATCCTGTGAGTCAAATTATAATTATTTTGTGACCTGTGCACAGCTTCAGCATCTCATCAATTGCAACACTCTGGTGAATCACACACTTCAAACCTCCTCATCTCAACAGCAAAGCAGTTTCACCAGGCAGCACAGACAACAGAGGGTAAAAGGTAAATTCATGTTTGCGTTGGGCCTTCAGGAGGATCTCTCACAATCTGACTCAGTCCAAAATCTCCATGATTAAGGCACTTCAACTCAGTCAGCATTTTAACAATGGAACAGAAGTGGCACTTGTATTCCTTAGAGCCTTCCCCCAACAAAAGGATTCCAAGGCACCTCCCCCTCCCCATAAAACTCCACATTTGTTACTCATGTGTTATAAACGAAAGAACATTTTTAAGAGACTTGGACCTTCTCAGGACCAAGTATAAAAAGCAACAACCCTCATATTTGAGAAATGCAAAATCTAAAGGGTCGTATCCAAGGGGATCTGGGATTTCTCAGCTATTGGGAACAGTAACAATTCAAGACATTCTGAGTTAAACCAGAATCAGATATTAACAATCTCTGAGAATAAAAGGCCAAATCAATGCATTTATAACAGCTTTTTGTGCAGGCTCATCTCAGAGATCTGATTTCAGATTTATTGTGCCCCAAAACCAGAGGACAAGTAAAGCTTCCAGCCAAAGAAACAGGACTGTAAAGAACTTTACACAAGGATAATTTTTCAGGCATTAAAATAACTTTTTTCATAACACTTGCCACAGGCAGCAAAGTTAGAGATTTCCACAAGCAGGCTCCTGGCCCCAGCTTCCATTTCCTTGACTGGGGAGAGACAAGAACAGAGACTCACTGACTTTTGTAGGTATTTTTGTCTCTAAATTCTGAACCTGTGAAAGAGATCTGGCTCATGACGGAGACCCATTCTCTGCCTGCTCATACTTGGCCGTGACATGCACATTCTTATAGAAGTTGTGAGCAAAACTAAAATTACCTATTAAGCTACAGAACCTCCTGGGGTTTTGTAGACATTTGAAACTCTCTGAAATATTCCCTTGACTTCTGACTCTTAAATTGCATGGATGGATGGCAGTCCTTGGCTCAACATGAGGCAGCCTCCACTTGGCCTGCTGCTCTTGAGCCTCCAAAGACTGATGTGCAATACCAGCATGGACATGCACAGAACATAAATCTCTACAGGAAGCTCTGAAACTTCAACTATTCCTAATTTCATTTGAACCAGCCTATATTCAAACAAAGCTGCCCCTGTGAAGGACAGCCAGGAGTGCCTAAGTAACAATGAGAATTTGGATGTTGCTGGTGTGTTGTTAGAGAGAAGGAAAGACACAGAGCTGACTAAAGAAACCTTAAGTTTCTAATTAGAGAGGCTGTGAGGCCACTGCAAGAAAACAACCAAATGCAGGGTATGTAAAATAACACTGTGTTCTTCCAGCACTTTATATTCTCAATGGGCGTGATCCAATCCTTATTCAGAAAACATTTCACAGACTTCAGGCACGTTGCTATGCAGGGATCTGTGATCTGTTTCATTAATCCGGAAAAATTCTAACTAGGAACACAACACCCTTTGATAATCCCCAAGCACAGCAACAAAGAGGAATGTTTACTACTATCTAGTGAGCCATACATAATATAGCTCATCATCAAACTTCCTTCCTGCACAGCACTAACACAAATCTGCAGCATCCCTTGTACCTTCCACAAATATCAGAGTTCTAAGAATAAAAAGAACAGAGCCAAATTAGATGCTGTGCCACTAAAATAACTGTACCCAGCAAGGGTTACAAAGTGAGGCAACCAGAAAACTCATGTGTAATTTTACACTGAGAAATAACAATTTTGAGTCCAAGGAACTGCTCTTTGCCTGCTGCAAGAAGGTGGCCCTGGCTCCTCTCACAGGAGAACTACAGGAGGTGTAAAACAAACACCACTGTGTCTGCAGAGAGCAGTCTCAGTGCTCCCCTGGCACAAATCCAACCCTTTGTACACCCTCGGGGTACAAAGCACCGGTCTGAAACAGGGAATCCTTCCCGGGGCACACAGGTGAGGATTGTAATGGGTATGGTCTACTTCCCTAAAGAACTTTCATTATTTTAATGTAAAGACTGTTTTTTGCTCTACAGCATCGAGCAAAACATTTAAAGTACAGACTAATTATGACTAGCAGGCTGATTTAAATAAGAATTGGTTACAGTTAATTATAACAAAAATAGAATGTTGCATTTTGTATATTTAGCACTGCACCATTTCCCTTTGCAATTGTACCTTCAGAGTGCTTTAGCTGAACTATCTCTGAAATTTCTCTGATGTTAAATTGTTTTATACCATTCTCCCTCAGACTTCAGTGAATACAGTGTGAATACACATATTTTAGGAACTGAACAAACCTGTCTGAC
The DNA here is from genome assembly GCF_965231275.1 of Zosterops lateralis. Classification (NCBI taxonomy): domain Eukaryota; kingdom Metazoa; phylum Chordata; class Aves; order Passeriformes; family Zosteropidae; genus Zosterops; species Zosterops lateralis. Next base: position 20,358,384 of record NC_139772.1, on the reverse strand, counting down.
TGACTGCAGCAAACTCCTCCCTGTAGCGCAACCCTTTCCTTCCTCATTTTGTTCAGCTGCATAAAGGTAACTTCCCAATCTGCCTCGATTAAAAGGAAGGTACAAACAGACAGGACAGACAAAGGCAGGTGTGGAGCCAGAGCAGGGGAGGGGAGCTCCCAAAACAGCCCCCACTGCTGGTGTCCAGCATTGGCTGTGCCGTGAGCTTCGGGCACTGAGGAAACCAAACACAGGGATGGTTCCCTGAAAATCAGCAAACACAGGGAATTTGTAACCTGTGAGCTCTGCAAACACTGCAAGTACAGAGCCGAGACACCAGCCTGTCACACCAGTATCGTGACATCAATCAGCTCAGGGGAGTGGCAGGAAGAGGATGACCCAGGTTTGGTAGATGTAAGCAGCACACCTCAGCCGAGGCTCCTGCCTTTCACTGCTCGCAGCCCAAACAGCAAATTATGGAGGAAAAAGGGGGAAGAGAGTCTGGTGACATTTCTTTGAAGCTTGAATTGTGTTTAGGCAATCTGTGCTCACCTTTCTTGCATTTATATCTCATGAATGCTCTAAGAAACAAATCTGCCAATGAAATGTCTACAGAAAGTGCAAATTTTGATTAAATACTTAAGCACTTGCAAAAAAAAAAAAATCATAATTCAGAAACACCAGATATTAATGATGGAACTTAGAAGTTTTATGGTCCTGGAACACCAACCACACAACTTTATAAGTTCAATCAAAAAACCTAGTGCAATTCAATTTAGGTAAACCAAACACTTGTAATTGACTTCTTCTGCCTTTAATTTGCAGATGCAGATTAAGATTTGTTAGTTCACATGATTCAGAGAAAAATAAAAAGTATATATTGGTTGCTGACAATTTATAAGGAGAGAAAGTGCTGAAAGAGAATAACATAAAACAGTCATTTTGAATTACATATTTTCTCTAGAGCATCTCCTGGGAGGCATTTCTGGGTAGACAGAAAGTATGGTTTTGTTTAATAAAATGGAATGTGCTAGAATACAAACCCTGTAGTTAAAAGCCCTACCCTTCCCGCGATGTCGAGGTGGCTGGACACATCTCCTAACTCACAGGTTATAACCAGCACAAAGTACAGATTTTTAAAGTTATTTCTGGCTCTGGTATTTTTCAAACATTCACAATGCAAATATTTCTGCAGGAGCCAGTTCTGAATGATTAAATCAGGCATTTCCACTGCTGACAAGTACTGGGAAGATTCAATAAAACAGAATGACTCCAGGCTCACCCATCTCCTGTAATCACTGGGGAGAACAAAAACCCAATGTTTTTCCTATTAATGCTGAAAGACTTTCTTTCTTGAGTGAAAAATAAAGTATGTGTTATTTAAAAGGATGGGAGATATAAATATATATATATATATGTGTGTATGTATGTATGTATCTGTGCAAGAAATATATATTGCTGTTCATTAACTGTCCACTAGAAGTGTTTGTTTCCTGATCCCTTAAAGACCACATCCATTAATGGTAAAGAACTGACAACTGTGACACACAAACTCAGCTCATGAGCCTCAGGGAAGGTCTGGAGTGAGCAAGGTAAGAGATGGGGACTGGAAAATGTGGATTTAATTCTACCCTGAGCTGCTGCAGGACCAAAGGGAAGTCACTTCCCTCCTGTGCCCCCTGCCCTGCCCTTTGGGATGGAAAACTGCAGGAGGAGAGTGACTGCTGGAAATTCATCTGAAGAATCCTCCAGGTTCCAGAACTGTAGGGACCACAGTCATATAAGAAACACAGGGGATGTGAACCCATTTCCACCACTGAAACAGAGCTCCAGCAGGGAAACACAGTGACACAGCACACCCTGGGAATTTCTGTGCCGGGCAGAAATGGAGTTTGGTCTCATATGCACATGGAGTGCTCAGCATCCATAACCTCCAGGACAAAGCCAGGAGGGGATCAGGAATTCCTTTCCCAGAGGGGCACACAGAGTGGAGTTTGTGAACTCCAAGAGAACAATTTCCAAGCTCATGCCTGTGAGAACTGCCTGGTGGCTGCTGAAGTTATCAGCAGGACTTCCTGAGTGCAGTGAAATACTCTGAGCTGCTTTCAGTGTGTATCCTGCTTAAGTGGCCAGAGAGAGTTTTATCAAAATGCTAAAACTTTCCAAGTTCTCCCATATAAGTGGGCTCCAGAGCTCTGCAGGGTTGGTTAATCCAGGCACTGTAACTGAATCCACTGCCACCTGTGCTCTCTAAAACATAGATTTTTGGCTGAAATGGAAAGCGTGCTCCATGCAATGCCACACTGCCCAGAGGGAGCTTTCTGCAAATCCCACACCAAAGCTGCTGTTACAAGTTCCTCCTGAGCAGAGACCAGGTTTTGGGAAATGTGATAAATTTTGGGTAAAAATTCGGGTATAAAATAATAACCTGATGTGTAATAGGGAATAAAGTTAATAAAATTGTGAAATCCAGTATAGGGCTAATCGTTTCCCCCCCAGCCTGCCAGTCTCAGTTGCAAAGACAGGATGAACATCATCAAGCTAGACAAAGACACTGGCCAACCTCAATAAGAATCACTTCCTTGCCAATGCAAGGAAGAAATTCCTTCGTGGCAACGATGCCAATCTCATCAACTCGCTGGCGATCTCATCAGTTCTCCGGCGCAACAAGCAAAATGAAATCAGCATAAGACTAACACATGAAATTGACATAAGAAAGAGTTTTTCCCGGAATGAGACAATGAGACCTGATGAGATCCAGGAAGGCCATCAAAAAGAAATTCGGACTATTTAGCCCATCCTGGACACCTGGACTGCCTAAGGGCAGAAAAACCCTATAAAATGCTGGACTGAAAGCTGCATCGGCGTGGATTTGGGAGTCTTGTACCCCGGTGCGGACCCCTGTCCACCCAGCGCGGCGCTGACCATTTCCTATTTTTGTGGCTTTCTCATTTTTCTTGTGCTCGATATTTTGTTATTAATAAATTGTCTTTTATTTATCCGATATTTGCCTTTGCATTTATAACAGGAAACATTACCGTTAAAAGGCTGCACATGTGCTTATGAATTGGGCATTTCCCCCCTTTTTCCTTTCTCGTTAATGACAATTACTTTAGTGAAGGCTGAATAGGGAAAAAAGGTGTCCCTTTTACTCATTGTGCCTCATCTGAAGCTTTAATTATAACTTCACAAATCCACAATTACTATGAGGTAGTGATGACTGTAAACCCAGAGGAGGAGTAGCAGAAGGTATCACTGGACTCAAATATTCTGTTATTCTGCAGTATCCTAAATATTTTGATTTAACAAGGATGGACAGGGAAAAGTACATGTGTCAAATAATCTGAATGTATCAAGTTTTCCATGAAATGCAAATGCCCTTAGAGGTGAAAGAGTTTTGATTAGGAGATGTAGAGCATTGCAAAGATGCTGAATATACAACATTTCTCAGACTAGACTCACGAACTACCCTGAAAACTATTTTATTGTTAGAAATTCTCAGAAACTCTGACAAACTGCACTGCAGGCATGGCACACTGTAAAGTCACAAACACTGTAATTAGCTGCTTTATAACCCAGTGTGACTACAGTCCTCAGCTGTGAGATAATGAAATAAAACATTCCTAATATTACTCTCACAAATATTAATACGAAAAGTGGATATATTAGCTTTCAAGAGAACAGAGAATTAGCCTGGCATGGAAGCACTGGGTGAAAAATGGAAAAATAATTTCTTTTTGGCAGCAATGAAAAGAGGTCACAGCATGAGAAGGTAAAACATACCTGAGGAATACAAATTATTGGGCACAATTTGATATGATCATGTCTTCCAACAGCAGAACATCCTTCTTTGCCCTTGTGCGCACAGCCCTGCCCCTCTGGAGCTGCTGAGGAGCCCCAGCCAGGCCAGGCACTGCCAACACAGCCTGGCCAGGCACTGCCCACACAGCCCAGCCAGGCAATGCCCACATAGCCCCAGCCGGGCACTGCCCTCACAGCCCCAGCCAGGCACTGCCCACACAGCCCAGCCAGGCACTGCCAACACAGCCTAGTCATATCCATAAGTCCTTCCTGTCCCATCTTTCTCAACAGAGGCCCAGGCCCAGGGGAGGGGGGGACCCTCCTGGGACTGAGACACCAGACAAGACCCAAAGCATGGCAAAGCAACATTCTCCAGTCTGCCCTGGACTCACTGATCCATTTTTTGATTCTGTGGCTCTCTCACACTTGCACGTGGACAATGGCAGCTGCCAAGCAAGAACTCTTTGCACCAGAGACGGGGCACAGAGTGGAGTTTCTGAACTCCAAGAGCAGTATTTCCTGCCTCACACAGTGAGAGCTGCCTGGTGGCTCCTGGAGTTACCAGCAGGACTTCCTGAGTGCAGGGAATTGCTTCTCTCCCCATGGAACAGGCAACTCCAGCCCCTGCAGTGTCTCAGCCCCGGGAGGACATGCTCCCACATCCCTGGTGCAGTCTCCCCCAACATTGCCCCATCCTCTGCAGCAGCACAGCAACCACCAGGATCTGCTCCAATGCCCCTGGCACATCCCTGAGCCCGGGGTGAGTGGGACTGACAGCTGCACACCAGGGAGGGCTGGAAATGAACAGGGAAGCAGAGACAAACTCTGCAAGCAGCTGATAAAACTGCAGGGGAACAAGAGGAATAAAACACTGCAGAAGAGTTGTCAGTTTCCCTCTCTTCTTCTGTGGTGGGATTAGCAGAAAAGGTTAGACTATACGTTATCCAAGAGTCACTCTAATGATGTATCACTCTGAGGTTTTCATAAAATTAATCTCTCAATAATAAGACATAATACAAGTTTCATGCATACTAGGTAATTAAAGAGCTTGATGAATAGATGAGAGAGTGAATGTTCTGGATCCTTAAACAAATCACAGCTTTAAATTTCATTAATTTTAAATTTACTCCAAGACCTAATTTAAAATTGGCAAAGCTTCTCTATTACTGAAACTAGAAATCATTAAATAAACCTGAATTGTATTATTTATTGTTGTGTCAGGCCAATAAAATACATCAATTTACAGTGTCAGGATGGCAAAAATATGACAGAACTCTACAATATTAAAAATAATTTGAAAAAATCACTGCAGTGCTTGGTTGAAAATTTAAACAAGAAAATCTATTCACAGATACTCTCTTGGCCTTTTCATTTGCTGTCCTGTGCCTTGGGCTACCACACAGAAAGTTTTGCAATAATTTAACCATCATCTGCTAGAGCTTTGAGAAAGGGGAAGGCAAAGAAGGAGAGCGCTGATTCTATTCAGTTCTTAGGCAAGACAAACTACACAGGATGTTTGCTAAAGTCAGCAGAGGATATCTGAATGTCTGCAGCACTCCAAAATACCATGGCCTGAGTAAAACGGACACCGCTTAAAGCATTTCTGCAAGATTCAATTTATAATCAGAGTAAGAACCATAAAATGCAAATAGGGAAAGCCACGAGAGCAAAACAGTGAGTCGTAACTGGGAAAACAGTGAGTTAAAATAACTCTTTTACTATGAAATCAGGAAAAAACCCCACAAGTGACTGCAAAGTAATCCAAGAACAGAGTGTGGCAATGACCTGTGTGGGGCAGACCTCGTGGGCTGGGACCTTGGGTGTTGATGTCACAGCCCGAGATGTGCCCTCCGGCTCCCCTGGGCACCATCCCCGTCCTTGTTCCAGCTCTGCCACCAGCAGTGGCTCGCTAATCCAACAGGGAACTCTTCTTTTGCCAAATTCTCCTCCTGGGGCACCCGGAGCATCAGGATGGCAGTGACTGCTGTTCTGCCCTGCTGCCCTGCCTGTCCTGCACACATGGACATAACCCCACAGACACAACCTCAGGGGCATGGGGCAGTTCTTCCTCTCTCTGGGGACACATTGCACAATTCAGATCCACCTCCAAAGCAATTTAGTGCACTCCTGTTTATTTGAAATAAAGGAGTGATTAAACTCTGCCCTGGTCCTTCTTGCAATTCAAGTTAAATAATGTTTGTTTGGTCTGCTCCTTTTGGGATTGGTTGCTGATGTTTCTCCCACAGATGCCTGAAGAGGAGCACTCCACAGACGTGTGCATTCATAGAGGAGTGGCACAGGATAAACTGCCCCTGTGTGGGCAATGCCTTTCCAGGTTCTGTGCCCTTCATTTTAGGTCTATTTCCTTTATTTGTTTTATTATTCTCAGATAGTAACTTTCCATATTTTTGCTTTTCTTCAGTACAACACCTACTAAAGGGAACAATTTTCTCAGCCTTTTCCTTATTCTCTTATGTAAACCCATATAAAAAGATTATCTCCAAGTGTTGACATAACTCTCACCCTCATCTCAATGCAGCAGATGAAGGGAGAAAAGCAAAGAGCTTAGAGAAGTGGCCCCTGCTGGCAAATATCCAGCTTATAGACTTCCTATTGTTTTGCTAACAATTAGAAGCTTGAATTATCAGTTTGCTAGAACTGCATTTAAAGAAGCCCTTCTGAGTTTCATCACTGGTAGTTTCTTTTATTTGATAACAATTCTCACTCCAATTTAGCAATTTCCCTAAACTGGAGGACCAGTGGAGCAAGGAAAGTTTAGTGCTTTAGTGAACTCCAGTCTGAATGCAGCTCCCAACCCAGCAGCTCCCAGGCTTGAAGGGGTCTTGACCAGAGCACTTTTATGTCCTAGAACTGGAATAAAGCAGATTGACTCCGTAATGTTATTAATAATTCCAAACAAACATTTGGATAGCCAAAAGGATCAAGAGACACTGAAAAGCCACTGATAAACAAACACAGTGAGAATCTGTGATGCTCATGAGATGCATAAGTGGCTTCTTGCTGAAACAGGAGAAGCTGTGGGTCATCTAAAAGTACTTGGAAAAGAAATGTGGGAGTTGTGACAATAACAAGAAAAAGATGAGCAAAGATGGATTGAAATATATGTTCTGTGGATCTTCAATTTAAATGTTGAAATCAGAATTCTTTTCTGATTTGCATACCTGTGTTGTGGTTTGAAAGCAAAATGAATGAGAGGCTCCAAGTCAGAGATATAATTTAATAAGAAGAAAGGTAAAAAGGTAAAAGTAAAATAAAATAAATACAATAACACAAAGGATCACTGACAGAGTCAGAATACAACCTGAGCAGGATGGTGGTAGCAGTCCAGATGAGGTGGTCTTCCTGAAGCAGTGATCCTGTAGAAAGGTCTGGTAGCTCTGCTCCTCTGGGAATCCAGTGGGTAAGTGCTGCTTGCCCTGTCCCAAATCCCAGCTTATATCCAGGTGAGAATGCTTGGCTCCTCCCCCTGGGCAGAGCATCTCACAATAGCATGAGAAGTGTGAAATGGGTCCTTGATGGCCCATTAACAGAGATAACCCCTGGAGGGAGTTAACTGTGAGTCATGGGCCATTAGCAGGAGACACCCCAAAAGTCATTAGCAGAAGACACCCCAAAGGCGTTAATGGGCCATTAGCAGAAAACACTCCAAAGGCCATTAGCAGAAGAGGCAGGGGGCTTGGGAAAACACTAGCCCACCTGGTTTCAACAGTTCATGAGGATGGTGATAGAATAAATACTTTGTGTACATCCTACACTGCAACCCAGGACAACCTGAAGCACTTTAATAGTGAATTTAAACAAGAGACCCTAAAGACCCCTGCTATCAGCATGCTAAAAATCCAGATACGAAATACAATTCTGCTTAGCAGCCATGCCCAAATCTGGATAAAGAAGAATCAGTGTGTGCTCCAATCTTTTTCCGTTGCCAATAAACAAGTGTTGTTTGGACCACTACTGTAGTGCCTCTCACATGTTCACACCTGGCACAAAATTACAGAGTGCGGGAAATCTGAGTCAGGGATACCGAAGAGTGACAGAAGGGAACATCCTTTACACCTATGATACCATGAAATGTTACTGCTGCTCCTATCACTTGTCATGTGCTGAAATAGATGGAGCCACTCACATGTGTTTTCACTGGGACTATTAAAAGGAATTAAATTCTGAAAACCCCACATTTTTAACTGGCTGAAACTGCATGTACAAAGTAGCACCAGGTCGAGACTGTATGCAGCCTATTGCTGGTTGTCTCCTACTAAATCCAGGCAACACCATGGTATTAATGGCAGATTGCAACAAGCAGCTGGGAAGATTTTATCTCCTTTTTGATGGAGGAGTACATCTTCTTGCCTTCCCTCAGCCCAGAGTCTCTATTACATCCTCACAGCTGTCCCTCAGTCCTGCAGAACCAGTCCTGCTGAAGATTGATTTTTATCCATCTGAGTTTGAGGAGAAAGGAAAGACCTTTGCTTTCCAATAATGAGACCTGTATCATGCATTTTACTTTCACAGACAGGCTTTTTAAAAAAGTTTTAGCTCTGGATTATCACTTAAATAGGCAAGCACCAATGCCGTGGTTTGAGCTCCTAGTCTAGGAGTTTCTAAGTTGCATTTAAAGAGTTATATTGATTTTAGAGGTCTCAGGCTGGCTGAGATGGCACCAGTCTTGCTATGTAATCAGTTGGCAGTTATAGACAAGAGAGGCACATAATATAGTTAATCTACTTTTTCAAGCACTGGTTAAATGGTTAGCCAGCATGCAGTATTCCATATGGATGCTTATTATTCTCCCAATAAATACTGTATTTCATTCTAGTTTGCTTGGTATGGACAGTTCACAGCATATTCTTTGTCACTTAATTTCCTGTGTACATTGTGAGCACTTCCAAAAGCTCAGCAGGGTGCATTAGAGAAACATACAGAAGGAACACAGAACATGAATCAAATTACTATATTAGATACTATTAGATGTTTTCAAGTTGGAACTTGTATGCACTGATTTTTACAGCTTTCTTTTTATCACTTCAGAAGAGATCAAAATAACTCATTAAGTCAATTCATCCTTTTTGCTGCGTTTGCTGATCGTGCAGGGAAATGCAGCCTGTGAGAGGGAATTGGAAAGGGGCTGTGCCCAGGCCTCCTCGGGAAGGAAGGGCAGGGAAGCCCTACTGTGGCTCCACTCTCCCTCCTCTCACCCCTGAGGACTGGGATCCCCAGTACTCCCCTAGGAATGGGATGTGGCTGCACCAATGTGCCACATCCCCCCCCCAGACACACCATTTCTTCTGGGAGACATCTGCCCCAGGGCTCCAAACCTGCCCCACAGCTCCAAATCTGCCCCACAGCTCCAAATCTGCCCCACAGCCCTAAACCTGTCCCACAGCTCCAAACCTGCCCCAGAGATCCAAATATCCCCTAGGACCCCAAACCTGTCCCTTCTCTCCCTCTTTGCTTCTTTCATCATCCTTTTGTGTTTTTGTGAGAAGAAGAGATTAGCAAGTGCATTTTGGGTGTTTTTTACAGGCAGACCAACATGAGCAAAGCACTTCCAGTTCCCCAGCCTCTCCTTCTATTTCTCAGCTAGAAAACAGGGACTGTGCTGGAGGAAATAGATCAAAAGTCCCTCCTACTCCACCAAAAGAACAAAACTGTATCTGAAAACTCCTCTGTTGGGAAAAATTATTTACTAGATTTTATATCTTTTGACAAATAAACTATGCCGTTTCAAAATTTACAATTAAATTAGGATTCAGCCAGTTATTCTCCATTCACAGCCTGTTTTAATTTCTTCCCTTCAGGGTGTCTTGAAAAGTTTTATATTCACTGAAACTATTCAATGCTCTTCTGCAACCAAATCTCAGCTTTCTATTTTGCATTTTTGTACCAATAGCTCTGCAAACACACCAAGAAATTCCCAAAATTAAGATGAAAAAAACTACTGTCAGTGCTTAGATGTGCACATAGAAAAGTGAGAAATTTTAAGTAAGTCTTAGAGTATTGCAAATACAAATTCCATGTAAATGGACTTTTGCCTGCACTGCTGTTTCCTAGGGTTCAACACCGCATTTGTCTACTGATTACAATGACTTAAGGCAGGAAGTGAACAAAATTTTCTGGTAATTGCAAAATGTTTTAGAGAAAATACTTGGGCTACATTTTATCTCCATGTCCAGCTGATTACATAACCAATCACAATTTATTAGACAACCTATAATGCTTGTTGGAAGCACGGGACAAAGAAAACTGTAGAAAAAAAATTTGAAGATTCTGCTTTAGAACAGAAAATATTAGAGAATTAGAGAAAAAAAAGACTTAGAAAAGAAGAGATAGCAGCAGCAGATCAGAAAGAGACACGCTGCATTTCAAAGGCACCGAAGGACAAGGTAAGGCTAAAGGGCTTAGTCTGAACACATGACTTGAAAATGCCCTGATTTTCAGGAGCAATAAATACCTATTGACATGTTCACATCCTGACATCACCTCCATGCTCCCAGCTGAAAGTCACCACTCTCACCAAGGAGAATAAAACAAAGGCTTTTAGGGATCTTACATTTTAGAATCTTGGCCTAAAACCCAGTGAAAGAGATGTATAATCAGTGTGTAACCTGTGGCTCGGGAGGTCAGAGGCTGCCTGCGTGACTCCTCATATTTCATGGCAGTGAATATTCTGCAGAGGATCTGGCAGGCACTCCTGCCTTGCTCTTGGAGGGAAGAGGCTTCTCCATGGCCTGGCCTTTATCTCCAGCTTTCCCTCCTGCCGTCCTCCTCAGCTCCTCTGTAGCAGGATTGTGGGGAGCCTTAGAAGGAATTGTTCTCATGCACTGACAGTGTTTGCATTGCCCTGGCTAGATGCACTCAGCAAAAGGTGCAAGGAGCAACGTTAGCAAGTAATTAATTATATCAATTATTTAAATCACAGGGAGGAATGTCTGCACACCAGCTGGAGTAGGAGAGTTTATCCAAAAACCATCACCGAGGAATCTGTAAGTTTGAAGTCAGTCACTGAAAGAATTGGCAATGAGTAATGTGAGCTGACAAGGAGAGTGCTTTCTGTCAACAAGTGATTTGCAAACAGGCTATAAATTTCATTAATTTGTTCATTATTTGTGATCCTTGAAGAATTGTGTTGTATGAATAAGTTTCAACTTACAATTAGGTGCTAAGAATGCCTTTTGTTTATTATGTGTTACTGAAGTGATGTGTCTGGCTTTCTAATCAGCCTGAATTTTGGAAGGTCAATTGCCCGAAATTCAGCTTTCCAGAATGTTGTTTTTGTGGGTTTTTTGCATTGACTGCAGAGTTATTTATAGAGACAAATGCTTATGAATGAGCCACTGAAAACATTTTTCTCAATAATGGATTTTTGTATTATAATTTCTCATTTTTAAAATGACTGTTTTCTGAAATTACTCAGTATGTAAAATGTCCTAGGTGATATTTCTTTGGGATTTATCACTTTCCAAAGCAGCAAGAACTTGCAGCTTTGAAGGAATAGACTCATTCTTCTCAAAAACTGTGAATCTTATTTATGTTTTTTCTACTTCTCCTTAAGATAGGAAACCATATTTCTTCTTTTAATAATAAAACATTGTAAAATCAAATTCTAGAAAATTATTTTAACAATTTTTATGGGTTTAGATCTATAATCTCAATAGGGAAGAACAAAAAAAAATTTCTGAATTCAGATCTGGTGCCTGACAAAGTATTTTACTGTTCATAATGCTGAGTTAAATTAGCCATAGTCACTGATGCCACAAAAAAACCCTTCAGTCCCAGTCTTTTTGCAGTCTTAAAGGACTGTGCTATTATCAGACAGATGTTTTTCTACCCTAAAAGATTGCAAGAGCCACATCCATCACACTGCAGTACAAGTTCATCCCAATAATCCCACAGTAGCTCCTTCTTCTACTGCTGTAGAGGCTTCACACTTTGCACCATCAGAAAATTCTCACTGAGTTTCCTCTCAGACTGCTTAAAACAAGAAAAAGTGCAAGGACTCTACTCTTCTCCACTCCAAAAGTTCTGAGTACTTCAGAGCACTCCTTCGTAGAAATAGTGCCAAAACCCACAAATAATTGTTGTATTATCAGCAAACATCTACAGCTCTAGGTGGGCTGGAAACTGGTACCACGATTCAAACAAAATTTAATAAAATTTCATCTAAAATAAGCTTAAAATAGAGGAGACCCTCTGCTATAGGAATGGCAGGTGAGGAAAGGCAAAGCAAGGTCTGGCATCTGCAGCCCTGTAGGACTCTGGTATTATTTACATGCTTTTTTGATGCAAGGAATCTTTTGACTTTATCAAACCCAGTCTTCTAAGTGGGCCAACTTCAAGCAGAATGAGAAGTCTTTGCTGCTCTGAGCTTTCTGCATTTCCTGTCAAGGGCAAACACAGGCTGAGCAAACTGCAAAGACCATCAGGGACCAGGGCTGGGTTCTGTTCTCTTGTTTCTGCAGTGGTTTCTCTGCATATCATTCACCAGTTCAGAGCTCCTTTTCTCTGTGTGCTGTCAGCAGCAGGAAGAACAAACAGCAAACAGCTTATAGTCAAAAAACCTCACCATGTGTGTAGATGAATGACCCTGCACAGGCAATCAGGGAATCTCCCTGACAGGTGCCTGCAGAGATGAAGAGTGAAGAACAGCTCTTTCAGAGCACACAGTTAAAAATTCTGCTCTCTCTGCATTTGAAACAAACTTCAGGATCTACCCCTCTGCCATTTTCTGTGACCTGTACCAACTCTCCCAATGCTGACGTCTGTATTTCACCGGGAAATTGGAGTTTCCCCACTGCAACCACCACCAGAGGCTGTCACACCATTTTGCACAGATGCAATTTGCAGATTCTCTCTTTACTTTTCACAAGTGGGGTGGAGGTGAGCCAGGACCTGCTGGTTTCCAGGCCGTGTACCACTTCAGCTGGGCCTTGTAGATGCCCTATAACCATGACCAAGAACTGTTCCTCATTGGCACAGTATTTTGAACGTGTGCTATTTTTTTTGCAGGTTCCTTGCCACATGATGGACAAACATTTCTCAGCTCAAAATCCTGAAGAGATCCTTCATTGCTGTATAACAAAGTCAGACATGAGAGCTCACTGCAATGATCATTATAACAAGGGTAAGGTGATTATTCCTTTTGCTTTCACACAGATATTTACAACAGCAAACCTTTCCACATCGATGTTTTACAAAGAAACAACAAAGTCCAGGTTGGATTTTGTGATACTCCTGAAGGGAATTACACACCCAGACTGTGCTGAAGTTGGCAGAGGCCCTTCCCCATGCTCACTGTAAATACCAGCTCTCTCAGCCATGTCTACATAGAGAGATGTCCACACATCTAGAGAAGAAAAATGGGAGAAGCAGTAAAAGGAGCCCCTCAGGAAAAGAAACCCAACCAGATCTTAGCAAACGCTGCAAAGGGACTGAGGTGTTTGTGGAAGGTGGAAGGCAAGTTGCAGCAGCATTAGATAAGGGCCCAACGGAGGGGAAGGCAAGGTTTGGGGATTTGCTTGTTTTTAGTTGTTGCATAAAAAATATGATAGCTTCAATTTCACTGAATTCTTTTTAAAATAAATCATATGGGTTACACACCCTGATTATCTACCAGAACATCTTGTAGCAGTCAGAAAGAAATGACCCCCTGGCGTTTGTCCAGCTGTAATGATCCCAGATTCCAAGAAATCCACTTGCAATATTTGAGAATGGAAGAGGAGGGGGAAAACCCCAACCCAACACAAACACCCAGGACAGACAAAAGCAACCAAGCTCTTATTTTTAAGCACAAATTATGAACTTTGAAAGGCTGCAATGATTCTTTTGGTCTGTTGTGCTATAAAAACCTGAGAGTTTTGCTCACAGTTTATGATGACACAGTCAAGCCATTGGATACTTATGTCTATTCAGTGCATAAAAAGTCTTCTTTAAACATATCCCAAAACAAATCTCTTAACAGAGCACTTCTAAAATAAACATTCTGTTGCTCTGAATGCAGAGATTTCATTTCCGTAATCTCATTGGCACATTATGGACATGGAGTTTATTATCCTCGACTTCAGTGCCCTCAGGGAATGCACCTTCCTCACTGTTCTTAATCTGTTCCAAAAGAAATACAATTGCACTTTTTGTAAAATACAGCATGATGTGACAGCACTGAATGAAACCATAATTCTGTTTACTAGATATATTTATGCTATGGAAACAAGAGGATTGTGATTTCTAGAGGGACTATGAGGATCACAAACCAGGCATTTAACAGGGCACTTTTACTACATTTTCTTTTATTAGTCTTTACCAAATCAAAGTTGCAGATAAGAAAACAAAATAATGTTTTTATGTCTTCTCTCAATACCAAATTTTATTATTAGATATTACACTATGAGACATGTTGATACACACTTGGCCAATATATATGGTGAGAGCTACAGAAAATATGCTGTTAACCTCTGAACAGTATTTCTAAAATGGCCCTGGATTTGGAGGGTTTTTTTAGTATACAGAGAATGTGAACAACCCAGTTTTGCCACTAAAGTAATGCTTACAACCTTTTCTTTTCTTTTTTTTTTTTTTTTTCTTTCTTTTTTTTTTTAAATTTTATTTTATTTATTTATTACTTTTGTTTCAAGAACACTGCTGTCTGATGCTCTGGGGCAGAAAAACTATATTGGGCTGAAAGCTCTGAAAGTGAGCAATATGGTTTTCCCCTGTTATATTTGACAAAATTAGGGGATTCTATCAGCTCTTGCTTAGATCTTGGATGAGTCCTGATGAGTGATAGGAGCACAGAGTGCTGGCAATCAAGTCCTGTAAGGCTCAGTGGAGTATGGAATGAAAGGAGATTGTCAGGAGAGTGAAGCCATGGCTGCAGCTCCAGCTGGAGGGGTGGATGGACTTCCATGGACTGGGTAACAAGGAGTTCATTCTTTTGGGAGACAGAGAGGAGCAGAGCTGAACCTGTGTCCCCTCTGAACGCCCACTTACACTGACTTATGTGTCCATTGAAATTCCAATCTTTTCCTGGCAACTGGCAGGTTTTGTTGAAGAATTTATTTGTTGTATAATGAAGATACATTTACTTCAACAACACTTTATGCTTTGATTTGCCTTTTTATTATTAACTTGTCAAAAGAAGAGATATGGCATTAATAAAATGACAAAATACCATGTTAGTTGTTGAAAAATAAATGGGATGTATAATACATCAGGTAATGGCGATTAATTATATGACTGGTGTACATAATGTCAGTTATTCAAGCGCTCACAATTATCCATACTTAAAAGTATTGGCAATCATATAAACAGGCTTAATGAATTATAATAACAATGTGTTCTAACAGCAAAAAAAAAAAGGTAAATAGCCAAACTGTGAACCTGTTTAACGGAATAGGCTTCTGGGAGGTAAATTATTCCAGAGTCAGATGGACTTTAGAGTTAAAGTGACATGTTTTTCTGCAAGTTTTCATAGTCCATTTGTAGCACAGTAACTGGAAATGTTTTAATTGACTATTAAAACTAGTCAATAGTTTCCATAGTCTGTACATTTTATTATTTCCAAGGTTCATCATCAAGGAGATGGGGTTAGAAGCAAACTGCTTATTTAAGTCAGGCATTGTTCCTTTCCAAATATGTATGCAAATTTATGCACCAGGGAGCAAATCTGGGTATCTAGTGCCAGGCTTTCAGTTTTGGCATCTCTGTCTTCACTGCTCCTCTTTGAAAAAGCCATGTATAAAATATTAAATTCTCTGAGAACATAATTTTAATTACTCTTGAAAGACTTATCCAGCTGTTAAATGATCCAGGGTTAACCAAAGGGCTACTGCTATAAAACCATTTAAACACACCATGGTGATTTTATCAAATTTCACAGCTGTTCCTGCAGCAAATGCAGCTCCTCAGAACACAAGATTTCTAGTTAATCCGCTAACAGTAATTTTGGAGAAAATTTGCATCAAAGGAAAAATTACTGCACAAGAACTGCCTGCCTGGATTGGACCCACAGCCAGTCCAGTCCAGAAACATGTCTCCAGGATGAGCCAGCACCAGATGTTCTCATGGAAAGAAATATAGAAATACATAATACACAAATGTAATTCAGCCCACAAAAGGTCACTCTGCTTAATCACTAAGACATGAAAACTTCCCTTTTCTCCAGTGTGATTTTATTAGTGTCACATCATGCACAAACCTTGTTATTTGTAGAGAAATAACCATACCTTGAACCCAGGTTTTTTGGCTCTGACAGTGATGGAATCCACTGTTTGACAGCACAGTTTAAGACATATCCTCCTTTATTCATTCAAGATTTTTCATATTTCCATTCTACTGCACTTTTATTGGGTGATAATTTCTCTGACTCCTTGACTATTTTACAGGCTTTTTTCTGTGTCCTGTTATTTTTCATCCTTGTAGAGGGAGCAGGCTCAGTCACCTCAGCTGCTCTCTGGGTGAGAGGCTGCTCCTAAGCCTCAGCTGGCTCTTGACACCCATAACTCCCAACTGAGGGGAGCCAGACACCCCTTCCTCAGCTAATCCCTGCCAAGGGAACAGTAAAGATGGGGCTGTTTATTTTCCTGTGGGATCCCCAGTGCAGCTAAAGACCTGTTTAGCTGCACCTCAGATGCTGTGTTTGGGCTGTGTTAGGGACTGAAGCAGGGAACAATATGGTTATTCTAGCCAGACCCTACAGAACTGGCTTGTGTCCTGCTCTGGGGTGGTCTGACCAAACTCATTGTGCACTTGGCTGAGGAAACCTTCAAGGCTAAAACAATGAGCCCAGGCCTGTATCCATGAGACATAACAATGATAGCAGTAGTAATCATCATTTTAGCTCTTCCAGTGCAGTGTTCTCACCTAAAGAAGGCAGTTGGGCTAAAGCTTCTAAGAGGTTTATTTCCCTAATACGTTGTCAGACCATGTGCCAGGAAGGAAGGACTCAGGATGGATCCTGCTGGTGAATTACCTTGGTCAGACAGAGGCAAAGCTTTTTCAGCTACTCCCACCTGTCTGGGGAAGGACCTGGATCCACAAATGCTGTGATAACTGTGTTGGGTTCATCCTCAGCTTTTGTCTTATCCCACAAAGGGCCCTGTTCACAATGTAGAAATGATCCCTCACAGGAAAGAAAACCAAGGTGCAGATAAATCTTGGGATTGCCAATCATTAACCTTCAACCCAATGCCAAATTCAGCTCCTCTTGGATGATTGATCTATTTATAATAAACAATAAACATCACTGTGCATGCATCTGTCAGCTCTCCAAGCGTGCAGAACCAGCAGGAATTGAACCTGGTTCATGGAGTGTCCATTCCCCAGCCCCATATCTCCCCAACTATAAAAAACTCCCCCACAGGACTCATCCCCTCACTGAGAGAGCAAACAAAGCATCAGACCATTATTAACCCTGTCCCCAGCTCCATAAACCCACAGAACACAGCAATAAATTCACACACCTTTGATACTTTTAAAGATTAGTTGTAACTCCGATCTCACTTCCAGCCCTATGAATGCTCATCCTCCATCTCTCTGGGAAAGCAATAGGATCCAACAATCACTGGGGCTCCAGGGAACATAGACCAAAGTCATTAATTTCAAGGTAATTCAAATGATTTGAAATAATTCTGCTTACAACTATATATGAAAGCTCTCTGAGTTACAAATGTCTCTGGAACACGACTTAGAGCATCAATTTTTCCTTTATATATGTGCTTCAGGAAGTCAGGCTGCACTTGGAGACATAAAAATCACAGATTTCTTTCTTTTTTCTTTTCATTTATGGTAGATATTAGGATTATCCTTCATATTATGGTTGTGAAGCTGAAAACAATTTGTATTCCAGCAGCTGGATGAGCCTCCTCACATAAACTCAATCTACAAAAGTCACCCAAACCATGAAAATTCCTGTAGCATGATCCTATATTAGGTAAAGGACAGCATCTCTTCCTCTCATTATCTTCCTAGATCATGATGGGCCATTAGAGAGTTCTCTTTGTTCTCACTTAGTCTCTTTTTGGCCACAAACAAATCCGAAGAGCAGCTCCAGCTGGCAAGCAGCCACATTTGTGTTAGGAATGACTTCCAAAAGAGGGAATCAGGCTGTGATTTTTTTCCCCTCTTTGTGCTCCTTGTGTTCTGCTGCTGCCCATGGCACAGCCAGATGCTCAGCACTGTTATTTATCAGCTTCCAGGCCAGCAGTGAGCCCCAGGCATGCAAGTGGCTGTGCAGACAGGGGCAGGGATGAAGCACCACCACCACAGAGCTGTTTGCCTTGACTGCCTCGGATCCCCCTCTCACCAAGGGACTTCTGACGAGCAAAGTAATCACTTGGGTGACTGTGATTCTCCTTACCTGGACTTCCCCCATGTTCTGCTGGATAAGCCTCTCCTGTCCAGACAAGCTGCTGTCTGTGTCCTGTGAACCTGAAAGGTCACGTCTGAACTCCTGAGTGGAGAGTGCAGTGGGCACGGTGTCAAAACCTTCTGTCAAATTACTCTGCAAACTGGATGTTTCAGAGTCCTGAGCTGTCAGCGTTTTATTCTGCTTGCTCCAAACTGTTGAATATTTCTTCTAGTCATGCATGATAATACCAAAAGCCATTGTGACAAAAAGTACATTTTGAACAAAGGCAAAACAACATAAATGGTTTTACTTTGCAGATGGCACTCAGAACTCAGCAGATGGCGAAAGAAATCCCACAGGATGTTCTTCTCTCCCTTCTCTCCCCCCACATATATACGAGAGCATGTGTGTGCACAAAACATCAGAGTATCCTGAGGAGATACTTCTGTGAAACCCTTTGGAGTCTCTTCCCTTTGAACAATATCTCATTGCCCATTTTTACAACAGGAAAGATCCAGCCAGGGCAGGGTGCCAGAGAGGGAATGGGGGAGCACCTGTCTATCCATGGGTTTGCTACTCACCTGTGATATGCCTTTGGACAGGCAAGTTTGTTCCTTTTTCTTCCTGTGCCATGTTCAGTCCTTTATTTTAATTCTAGATCCTCAGGGAGGAGATTCTTCCAGTCTCTGACTATTAAGCCTTGAAACAGCTTGTACCATGCTGGTGCTCCTCACTGCAGCTTCTGTTTCCCAGGAAGAGTTAGAGACACTGCACGCTGCAGCATTTTCTGCATTTCACAGGGCTGAGCATAAAGCCGCCCATGGAATGGAAATGTGTGTGATGGAGGGGCAAATATGGGCAAGAATAAACCACAGAGAATCTACCATCCTCCTTCTGCATCAGGGGATAAATCTTTCTGGCAGAGAGCCATGTGAACAGAAACAACTGCTCCGAGTTCCCTTAGCCATGGGGTAATTCCTGTGTGGGATCATTTTGCATTTACACTTGCAGGTTTTTACTATGTGTCCCTCTAAGGCAAATGCATCCCAAAACTCTACATGGACTCTGCAGTTATGCCCAAATCCCACCCAAGATAGAAATGTCCCTTGTGTCGGAAGCAGCAGCAGCTCAGAGGTCACAGCAGCACCAGGTAGTGGTCCAGGCCAAGGCACTCTATGCTCACCTGAAGCTGCAGGTGGCATTTCCAGTAGGCAACATTGCTAAATTCAAGGCAGTATTTAGTTTGGGTATTTTCCAAATTGGAACCCCAGCCTGGATTTTTCAGCCAGGCTCTTACTTCTCGAAGAAAGCAGCATATCATTGTGTGTCACAGTATTGTTCTGTATTTGCACAGCCTCACCATGTCCTGACCCACCAGCCATACTCTCCACAGCACTAAATTCTCTGGCAATTTACTCTCCTGGAACAAACTGGTTCATTTGAACATGTCATTATGATCACTTTGCATCTCCATGTTGCCTGTGCACAGCACCCCAGACGGCCCTTATCCCTAAAGCATTGCAGTTCCTCACAAACACAAAGCACTGGCAGCAAATGCCTCTCCCCCCTCACCTTCAAAGGGGTGGTGCTGCCTCTAATTCCTTCCATTTCTCAATCTCTGATAGTAGCGGTTTCTCTGATACAAATCTCTGCTCATCTCTGGATGAGGTTGTTTTACATGCATGTAGAAAGGGCTGTGGAACTTTCCCTTCTGCAAACAGAGCTCATTTCTCTGGGCAGAGAGTTCTGGTGTGGCACTAAACCTGCATGGACAGGACTGGTCAAACACAGGACACAGCAGGGTGCCAATATTTTTTAAATGCCATTAAAATCTGAGGTTGGTCACAGAGTCTGAAAGGACGACAACCAGGGGGGCAGAGTGACAAGTTTGACTTTTCTCAGATTACTGAATCACTGAACAGATGGACTGGTTCGATAAAAACCTTCTATAGCCCTTCCAAAACAAGGAGTACCAGACATATGCACAGAAAATTGTACACACCAAAGTGTGCTCTTCTACCCTGACACTCACAATTTTGGCAACTCAGAGACAAATCTGTTGTTTAAGCAGAGAAAAATGCCTCTTTTTTTTCCTTGTTTTTTCTTGGTTTTTTTTCTCTTATTTTCATGGCAACCTGGTTGTCTGCAGCAGAGATGATTTCAGGTGGAAGAAAGTTGTTCTGTATTTGCATGACAGTGAACACAGTATGTTACAGGCTGGGAAGACATTGCCCAGCACCTCCCACCATCTACCTCTCCAGTTCAGGGAGAATGATCACACCCAGACCCCTTCACTCCTAAGTACCCTGAAGCCTGTTTGCAGCACTGTTCACTGCTCTAAAAATAGTTCTGCAGCAGCACAAGGTGCATGAACCAGAGCAAGCCCAGCAGTGGGAGCCTGGACTACCTCGAAGAGGCAGAGAACCAGCCCTGAAATTGCAGATTACTTCCTGGAGAAGAATATTTAGGAATGGCCTGGCTTTGAGTCAGTACTTTTCCATCCTCACCATTTCAGTGGCAATCTCACTGACAACTGTGCCTTCTTAGAGCAAGCACTGGCTGCTCTCTCCCACTCAAAGATCTCTATCAGTCAAGTGGGTGAATTTTCTAAAAGTGTGGGGGACTCTAACAGCTGTGATGTTTGATTGATTAGTTCTACAAGAAATCAGACATGCAAAATGTAAGAGAGAGAACCAAACCTCCCAATTGCTCTGTGGTCCATGGACATGTGCTCAAGAGCTGGGTGAGCAGTCCTCGTCTGTCCAGCACCTTCCTTGGAATGGGAGCTCAGGATATTTGTCCCCTGGAGACACATGGGCAGTATATTTGTCCCCTGGAGACACATGAGCCTGAAGAACATGAGCAGGACATTTGCTGCTGCTTCTCCCCCTCCTCTCTCTCAGCCTCAGGCAGCCGGATGAGGAAAATGCTGTAGGAAGGAGACAAGAGGGAACAAGGAGGATGAGAACATGCTGGACATGCAAGACTCTCACTGCTGCTCAGACCAGCAATCAAAAATGGAAGCAAAATAAAATCGGAGGCCCCACTGGGAATGGAAGAAATAAACACTGAGCATTACTTAACTAGAAATCAGATTGTTTGGATAAAGGAGAGGCTCAGACTCTACAGGAAACTTCATTGCTGGTATTTCCTATATTTTGAAGATGGGACCTCATACAAACATGTAAGACTTTTGTGTCGTAATTATTCTTGAGGTGGGGGGAGTTACAGATGTAAAAGCTGTCTGATATATCTGAATTTCAGCAGTGAATTTGAAACTACTCAAAGCTCAGATCCAGGGGATTTATTTGGGCTCATTTCCAGTTAAAACACACAGCTGAGGTCACCTGATTCCACGGAACAAGGCAGTTTCTAATCAAATTACTGCAGTATTAGCAATAGATAGCTTCACGTTTCTGTCAGGAACCTTATTACTTTTCCCCATTATTTTTCCTTATTATTTTTCCTGCCTTAAAGGAAACAACCAGAGCTGCTCTGGCTGCCTCCAAGGCTGATGAACAAGTTCCATCAAACCTTTGTTTAGAACAGCTACACTGGCTCAAACACTTTGTTCCAGGAAGAATCTTACCCAAGTAAGAGGCTCATATCTCAGAAAAACATCTTACAGTATTCTACACTAATTAAAGATAAGGTGATATCATTACAGAGATATTGTTAGCTCCCCTCTAATGTTATCAAGGCTGGTTTTATGTCTGCAGATGAACACTTCCAGACAAAGATATTTTTGAAAATCTCCCATTGTGTTTGAAAGCATCTGCTAAATGGAATTACAAAGTTTCACTGGGTAACATATTTTTGGGTGTGATCCACAGCTCACTGAAGGCAAAAGGAAGGCATGAATAATCCTGGTGAACTGTCTCTACTCTGGAATGCTGGGTTTTCCAGCAAGTGCAAGTAACATATTAAATGCAGAGTGAGTTTCTCTTATTTTGCTGGCTGTTAAAGAAATGTTCAAAGGAGACATTTTCAAGAATCTACCTGGGTTAAGTTTGACAAGAAACACTCACTGGGGCAAGAGAACAATAAAAGGCTGGGAAGGTTTTAGTTGCTGCCAAAATTTCCAGCTATTCAGTGTTGAAAGCACTGAGAACACAGGATGCATTTTCTTCTTCAGCACAAAAAAAAAATTAATTGCTTTAGATTAGAATCAGTAACTACAGTTGGAACTAGTATCTAACAGTGCTTGAAATGAGAACTTTACAGATCATAGCAATAATTTAGTTAATTTTATGAGGAACACAAGGAAAGGACTGTTTAAAGTAGGTGAAGAAGGGTTCTTGATGTTGGCTTTGCTGAACTCCTGGGAAAATAATTTTTATAATTTGAAACCTAACACAAAGGCACTTCCAACACCTGAGTCCTGCAACATGTGTGCCTTGCAGCATCTGCCGTGGAGCACACAGGGCAGATGCCACCAGGAAACCTCAGAACAGAGCAATGGGTGCCCCCCAAAATGGGAGGTGACCCCTGTCAAGAGATGGGATTGTTGAACTGAAACCAGTGTTGAAAACCAGATGGTGTTTGTGTCAAACTTTGTATGTTTACAAATAAATTCATCTTTGCTTTAGTGTTTTCCAGTGCTGTTCTAACAAAGAGGAGCTCTAAGTCCCTGGCTCACAGCATGGAGGAATCCCCACGTATGCCTGCATTCAGGTAAAGAATTCAGCTCTGAATCTGCTGCTGGAGTTGTTCCCTAAGTGTTGGACCAGAGCAGTAACAAATGATTAAGCTGCTTTCTCTCTCAAAATTCAAAATCTGCACTTTCCCTCACAGTTCAGACAGATTGTGAGGTGATGCCTAATGGACCTCTGGGGCTTTCTCCTTCCTTCCCTGTTAAAGCAAGCAGCTCCCATCAACTCTCTGCTTCTGGGGCCTAAGGGAAATCCAAACTAAAAGGCACTGCCTGGTTTCCAGATTTAACTCCTGAGCATCCTTTCATATGGAAAATTCCAATCATAAGCTTGAGTTGGTTCGTGCCAATGCCAGTTCACAGTGAGGCTGGATGAAACCCCACAGCAAGTGTCTGGAGATAAGGTACCATGGTTGCCATGGCATTTCCCCAGACCAAAGTGATCCCTTGCTCTGAGAATGTCCTGAGTGAAGGCCCCTGCACAGAGTAATGACAAACAGGATTCACTGAGGTCTGTGGAAACACTTGGAGTGGCACAGAGATGTCCCTGCCAGGAGCTGTGCTGCCCTCAGGTGAAAACTAATCAGTGAGCTATTCCAATATACAAAACTGCTTCGTGTTCTATTTTCAGAAATACATGGCTGCTATCAGGTATCAGTTCACACATTTCCAAACTGATTCTGCTTAAGATTTGGTGCAGTTTTCCAACTAGCACAAGTTAGGTAAAGTACTAATGAACTTCAAACTATGCACATCATAGGAAGGGTCAGACCACAACAAAGTGCTGCTAGACCCAGCCAGAATTCTGCTGAATGCCTGATGGAGGAAGAATTCAAGGCTAGCATTTAAAATACAAGGTGAAAAGCAGCTGAAATTGTCACCTTTCATTCTGGAACTGAGGCAGGTTCCTGTTATTTACATGCTCTGTGATGCAGACAGGCATTGAGGATTTCTCCCACAGCATCTGCACACTGAGGTGCCAAGAAACACTCTGGCACTCTTTAAATCCCCCAAACACCCCCAGTCCTACCTGTACCCCAAAAATCTGTCTTTCATGGACTGCATCACCCTGTGAACAAAAGGAGCCCTGAGAAAGTTTAGCAACCTGATTATCTCCAAAGAGTGTTTATGCTACAGAATAATAATAATAAAAAAACATAACATGTTGGGAAAGATTAATCAGGGAAATCTTATAAATATGATTGCTTAGCAAAAGATTCTGAAAATATGAAACCTGTAATCGAAATAGAAATGGAAGCTTATTCTGAGTTGTAGGATACCGAGTCTTAGTTACTCTATAACTTAAAGACAACAGCCTGGGCAGCTGAAGGAGAATCTCTTTTGATTGAACAATACCTTTCTGCTGGCTAAGGGATCCAAAGGTCAATGTAGCAAAACAGAAAAGTCTAAAGAGTAGTTTTTAGAGTTTAAAATATAACACATGGTAATGTAGTAGTTCTTATAGGCTGTATGTAGATTCTATAGGGTTTTGTGTCTTGTATTGGTTGGTCACTGTAAATTAGAATATTCATCACAAAAGGAGATAGAATGTATTTTAACCAGAACCTCCTCTCTCTTCGCCCTCTTCACTCTCTTGGCTTTCCCTTGCTCTTCTCTCTTCACCTCTCTCTAGTCCCTGTTCTCATGGCTCTCCTCTTCGCTCTTTCTCTCTAGACCTCACTCTCCTTTCCCTACTCTTACCTCTGCTCTCTTCCCCCTGCACTCTGACCCCTGCCACGTTGCTCTAGCTCTCTCCCCTTTTCTTGCCAGCTTACCCTCGTGCTCTCTTGATCTCTCTCTGGGACTTCCCTTCAGCCGAGGCTGGTGGCTGAAGGGAAGGCCCTTTCTACCCACAACCCTTGCAATAAAACCACATATTCTAGAATATCTCAGGTTTGCAGAGTACCTTGTCCCTGTAAGTCAGGGATGTTTCTACAATAACAGAAGTTTGTGTGCTCACCTGTAAGTGCTTATGGAAGATCCTGGCAACTTGGAATGCAACCCTGAGACCTTCTTAGGGGGAAAAAATTAAAAGAAAGACTAGAAAGCTACTGTAAAGTTGATGAAAGAAATATAGATATTTCTATGACCTTCTTGAGATGTATTCCTTACTCTGAGCCATTTGTACATGTTTGCATCCACAAAGAACCTGGAAAGGAAATTATTCTGTGCACAGAGGCCAAAAGCTGACACTGTTCACCTACAGAGCTGGTGAGTTCTTGTTTGTGTTCTCAATCTCTTTCTAAGATTTTTAAAAACTGAAGTGTCAGAGAGGTTAAAACTATTTTTTAAAGCAATAAGTTCTTCACAACCTCTTTAGAAATCAAAAGAAAATTGTTACAAGTGTTATGTTTTTTATGTTGAACTCTGAAAAAGAAGTGTAGAAGTGTTTTTTGCTAACTTTGGGTCTGGCTTATGGGAAGATTTTTCTACTGCCATATCAGCTCTATCAGTTTCAGGGCCACGCACGGGGTCAGCACAGGATTAATGACCAGGAGTGCCTGCTATCAGCATTCTCTGCTTACCTTCCCCTATGAAAAGAGCTACAGCCAAACACTGCCTCTTCCGTCAGGATAATTAAACTCACAGTAATGCAGGAGAAGGAAAAGAGAGGGCTGAGATCTCCAGCTCCAGTAAAGTTTGAGAGGAATCTTTTCCTGTGCCAACCCCACCATGGCTTCCTCGCCTAAAATCCTTCTGACTGTGTGTGCTGAGGGGAGACCAAAGCAGATATCGGAACCTAAACTGGGGCAGAATTAATGCAGAATTACAGAAAATGGGCCTGGATTATCTCCTCCCTTCAGTCTCTGGAAGCTTTGGGAAAGAAGCTTCCCCTGCAATCAGGACCTGCTCCCTGAGCTGCTTTCCTACCTCCAAGCTAAAATATTCCTGCTGTACCCAGGCCAGAGATGTCTGCAGGAGGTGGTGGGAGCCTGTCCCAACCCCACGAGTGCTCCACTGAGCTCTCAGAGCTTTCCCCCCTACCCTTGCCACCCTTTGGGCCCCAGGGCAGCCCTCACCAGCTTTCCAGGGCCAGGAACAATTTCCAAATCTCAACTGTTTCCCCTGCAGGGCTCCACTGCCACTCTCTGGGTTTAGAAAGTTTCCTTGGGTGTTTTGAGAGGCTCATCTGCAGAAAACGCCTGAGACACAGCAATGCTGATTTGGTGACAAGTGACTTCTGAAAATAGTACATTTATTCACTGTGCTTAAGCACAGCAGTCCCAGTTGTTGATGCTCCTCATGAAAATATTGATGCTAAGCTTCCTAGCTTAGAATGTTTTGATCCATATTCTGGGCCTATTGATCTACCTTTGATACTTCAATCAAACTGCTGTTCATATCAGCTGCAAATGCATCTGATCTCTCCAAAATAATTAGATTAATCACAGGAGGATCTACAAAAGCCCTGCTTTGATTGATTATGTCTTCACGCTCTCCTGGGGAAAACAGGTAAATTTTAAAATGTGAAAAAGACAGTTGTTAGCCTTTTCATTCTGGCATCTTTGAAATACTTTTAGTCCCACTTTTCCTTTTATGATCTCAGGCTTTTACAAGATTGCAGGCTCGCAGCATGCTTAGTTATGATTTCTTCGGTGGCTGACATTTTGCAATACATAATGATTTAGCCAATATGAGCAGAACTATCATTACACAATTTATTGTTCCCCAAAGTATTATTTGTTGTAGAGACTATTAAGCTTAGGAGTTACACGTTACAGAATTTTTATTAGAACTCTTTTAAACTCCAAGGAAATTAATCCCTCCCTTCACACCTCCTGCTCCAATATTTCCATTCTGCAAAGCAAAGAAAAAGTATTCAACCACAAAAGTGGTGGGGGTAGTAGGGACTTCTCTTGAAATCATCAGCACTTTTCTTTGCATAAAAAACAAATGAAGATGCCAGGATTTTATTTTTAAGAGCAGAATTTTCCTTTAATTTGAACCACAGAAACACCAGTGATGCCAATGGGATTTGTTTGTGAGTCCTGAGCCCAACCAAAAAAAAGAATGGTGGTTGCAATGCCACTGTTCAAAAATGAGTATTTTATTTGATGAATGAATTGCTAAAGGGAAAAAAAAAACAGGCTCTAATTTTATTTTTTTTTTCCATTTTGGAAATGATGACTTTGTACAATAATCCTATTGTTCAATCATCACTACAGCCTCTACTGGAACCATGCCCAGAAGAATGAAACATTTTGTGCTAAACCTTTTCTAGGGGCCTTCTACATTAATCAATAGTTTTGATTACTCAATCCTATGATTATTCCATTTTTTGGAAGAAACCATTAGGGTTATTAATTGCACTGAGACAGCTGTTTATCTTCCAGCAGAACAAAAAGAGCTCTGCCACTGCCAGGGAGCTGTTTAATGCACAGTGATGTGTTGAACTTGACTCAGCTTCTTGCTCCTTCCCTCGCCTCTGATGGTGTGATGGGATGAAAGGATCAGATCTGGGCTTGGGGAGCCATGGCAGGCTTCCCTGGAGATCAAACTGCTGCTGTTGCTGCTGCTGAAGGTCACTTCTGGGAACCCATTTCTCAGTTTGAGAAGGAACTGCAGGCTGTGGAGGGAAAACAAGGCTTGTGTCATGTGGAAAGTGAGCTGGGCCAAGGGCACATTAAAAATCAGGGAACGGATGCCAAAGGAGGGATGGATGTAACTGAAGAGAAGGAGGGGAGAGGCGGGGTGGGGGGAAATGCATAGAAGAGAAACATTGTTAATTTGGGGGCGTTGTTTGGCTTTCCATGCATGCATAATGAGGGGTAATTAGCTCTGCCTGCACAGTGAATTTCTGCATCTCAATCAGCAAACAAGAAAATCCTGGAACTGCTCTTCAGCAAGAGGAGAGCAACATCCCAGAGCAGAGTGGAACTGGGATGGGCCAAGAGAAATCATTGTCTGTGCAAGATGATGGCTTAAAGAGGGAGCACAAGTGCTGCAAGGACATAATTAATGATTCTTCAAGATGGAAAAGAACAAAGGAGGGGGTGGTTTCCAGGCATTTTCTTTCCACATGAAAGCAGCTCGAATTTATGGAGACAGTCACTTCCCTGAAAGGACTAGCTTCTCTTACCTTGCTAATTATGTAAGGTTCTGGTGATTTCTTTAGTTAAGAAAACAGAGTCTGTTTCCTTTGCTCAGAGCAGGAATGGTCATCTGGTTGTGTAACCCAGAACCTCCCAATGTGGAGAGCAAGGGAGCCCCCAGCTCCCATCACTGCTGGGCTGTGCTGGTGCTGGGGGTACATCACAGCCCCTGCAAGAACAGCTCCTGCCTGGAAATGGCACAGGGAGCTCAGCACAGAACCTTCAGTGCCTGTGCAAGGGGTTCAAGGAGTGCACATTGGGCACATGTAGGATCCAGCACTGCTGGGGAGGAGGAGGAATAGTCCCACACATCTGCCTCACACAGAGCTGCCACACCTCAGTCCAGTGAGGCACTCTGTGTCACCTGAATGTCACACAGTGCAACAGCCTGCTGCTATTACTATGGCAAGCATAAATAACCTACCTTCATCCCTTTGAAAAGATTTCCTTTTTTCCCTTTTCCAGAGATTAATTTCTTTTTCTGTGTGCCGTTCACTGGATCGTGTCCTGCCTTTCTTCTCCAAGAGATTTGGCACCAATACTTCAACCACTGCTTTCAAAAAGCCAGGCTATTTCTTTATTCTGAGTCTCTGCAGTACGCAGCATGACAGAGGCCCTTTACATCTTTTGAAATATTAATAAAAAAGGACAGTATGGAACTTCACTTGGATTTGGGAAAAGCTGCATTGTACAAGATGCTAAAACCAAAGTCATTTGTTCATTTCTGTCTGAAACAGTTTGAGGTTTTTATGGATCAAGAAGTGAGGATAAATTTACAGCCTCATTTTCCAAAATGAACACAGAAAAATGAAAATCAATTAAGAGAATTTTTGCAGCTTTCTTGGATTCACATCTCTAAGGTTTTAAATCAGCTTTTCCCTGCAATGTCTAAATTGACAGATTCAAAAATTCACATTGTATGCAAGTCAGACAAAATCTCGAGGATATATACTGGTTTTTATAGAGAAAAAAAAAAAAAGGGGGGGGTAAACCACTTTTTCTCTTGCTATACCAAAATGAATCCTAAACATTTTATGGGATAAAAAATCCCAACAGAGTTGAAAGTAACAGTAATAAGAAAGGCCCTGCTTTAACTCCAGTGGGCTCCCTCAGGAGCTGGGGAGAATGACTTTTCATTTATCTAAAATTTTCAAACAATGGGAAGAGTGTTAAAAGTAAAAAGCAAAACTCCAGTGTCCCCAGCCTTGGAGATCACCACACCTTCAACCTGGCTGTGGCTTCTGGGTCCTAAGCACTCGCAGCCTTTCAGACCACAACATTTTACAGGTCCATGGGAGAAGTTACTTCTCCCTGAATAGTTAAGGAAGTAGCTCTGCACAACCCTCATTTCACATATGGCAAAGAGAATTGAAACCACTGGCATATTCTAAAGATTCTGTTGTAAAATGTCATCTTTTGATATGCAAATACCAGGCCAGAAATAATATCCCTTCTTCCATTAATGCTGTAGTCCTTAGACTTAAGGAAAAGAAGAATTAAATCAACAAACAGCTTCAATTTCTACTCCTTCTCTCAAGTTCCTTTTAAATCAATATTCAGCTAAAATCTCATTGTTAAATACACCAGGCCCACATATTGCTTCAATTACTGTCATATAACCTCTTTCAACTTGGTATCCATTATCTTACCTCCAATGGATAAATGCTCACCCTTGGGAAAGGACCTGTGCATAATAAACAAGAAAATTGAGTTGTTCTCTTAAGACAGCTGTCACATGGCACAAGAAGTGGTGATCAAATGATCCAAAATAACACTTAAACTGACCAAATTAAGCAAGAAGCAGTTTTGCTTTTCTTTTTTGGGGGTTGTTTTTTTGGTTCACAGATGTCATGTAACAGAGTCAGATCCTCCTACCTGCTGTTCCTGAAAGAATTAGTTCCCAAAATGCCAGTTTTAACAAATGTCCTTCTCCAGCTATGCCTGACTCTACCTCAACAGGCACAAAATGTGAGATGCCAGACAAAAGGAATCCAGGAAATGTAAATAATGTGTTAAATCCAGTGCAATCTGGATAAACAGTAGATTCATGTTTGGACTTGGCAAGAAAATCAGAGGGAGAGGCCTCTCCATTTTGCAGCGATCTGGAAAAAGTGAAAAGCCTACGAAGGCTAATAAAACTTTTCTGGCACACCATCTGGAAGTCTCAGCAGTTTCTGCTTTCGGAAAGAATGTGTTCTGCTTTTAACTCCACACAATGCCTCACTGCTGCTTTCATGTGCTCCAGACCAAGGAGACTTTCTACAAACAGCCCAAAAATCAATACATGTTATTCTGCCTCAGCCAGGTGTGTGCTCTTTGAAAATAAACTGAGACATCTCAACATCACACAATGGCTCAGCCAGCTCTGCCTCCAGGAAGTGAGACTGCAACACAGGCAGGACCTGCAGGCTTTGCAAAGGTTGTGGAGCACTGGAAATGAATGGAAGAGGGAAAAACAAAGGGAAGAGAGCCCTTCTTATTCTTCTCTCAGGGGACACAACCTGCAATATGACAGCTTTCACCTATGACACCAGCCAGTCTGAGCTTCAATCCAGCTGGATACTTAACTCATCCTTTACTCTAGGCCTGTGAATAGCCTGAATTCCTCCCAATTTTGAATAGAAATTCATACCTATTTAGTTATAAATGGCCTGGCCAGATCAAGGCTCAAGTCACTCTGATGATGAGGTTTACTGTCAGACAGTAAAAAGAACAGGAGCAAAGGTTAGGCAGTTTTTTATTCCTTGGCTGGAAAAAGGATGTCAAAGAGAGATGAATTCAGGAAATATTCCTTAAACATAAATCCCACAAATGGCACTGCCTCCTAACAAACCTTGACACTGGAGTAACAGCTCTGCACATTGGCTTGTGGCTGGAGAGCAGCCAGAGAATGCTTTAAGAACTTACTCCCTTCTTATGAGAATTAAATCAAGGAGAAGCCTGGATGAGAATAAACCATGTGCCAGAGCCCCAGAATAACCATCTGATCCAGGACAAATGGCACCATCCTCCACGAACCCAGATGCTCCTGCACTCTGGTTTAAATCTGAAAACAGGTTTTTCACCAGTTCAATTTACATGAAGAGTTCAGAAGGCTTATTTTTCATTCCAGCAGAGAATTAACACAAATGTCAGAAGTTGCCAGGGAACAGACTGTCACCCTCCAACTGCTTCCCTCCCTTCAAATACTTGGAGGATATTGTACTTCACATATCACCCTTTAATCCTGTGTTCTGCTACAGCTTTTTAATATGTACTTGCTGTATCTGTACAAAATCTCAGAATGCAGACTAGCCTAGCAGACAGAGCTTTGGCTTGGGATTTAGGAGACCTGCGAGCTGTTAAAAGCTGTGACAAAGGCTGCTCTAAGTGACTTCCTCACTCTGCTTCAAGCTCTACAGTTTCACAGGGTAAAACCGACACGCTTTGAAATCGGTGGATAGAAAATCTCTCAGACTTTAAAACACAGGAGAAAGCTTAAACACACCCAAAATGCACTCTTGGTGGAAAGAAGAGATGCAAGCAGCCCATACAGAACCCCCAAGAAGTCAGTTTGCAGCAACTGCCATGTAAACTCCCATAGATCATTTCTTAGGGCAAAAAACCTGCCTATTTCTTAGGGCATACCAACCCTGCCCATTTATAGGACACCAACCCTGCCCATTTATAGGACACAAACCCTGCCCATTTCTTTCTTAGGGCACAAACCCTGCCAATTTATAGGGCACACCCACCCTGCCCATTTCTTAGGGCACCCAGCCCCCAGTGCCCAGCTTTCCCCAGGCTGGCAGGCCACCCCTGGATCTTGCTTTAGGCTGCCCATGGGCAGGGAGTTTCTCACCATGGATTGAGCGTGGGCTGAAACTCTCACCTGGAACCTCTGGGTTTGTATTCCCCATGCTGCTCTCAGTGCCAGCCAAGGTGAGCCCAGTGATTCACTTAATTTCTGTTTGCAGTGCAAACCCTTACAGAGAAGGTGGTTCAGTTTTACCAACACTGTGTTTCCTCTGAGACCCTCTAAAGGCTAAATAGCCACAGCTGACACTTAAGGACACTGTTCCATCCTGGTCCGGGGAAAATGCCAAAGCAAGCTGGAATTCCTCACCAGCATTGTAGGAAATGGCCTCCAGCTCTGCTCTGTCTTATAGGGATGAATGACCAGCATGACGTTTTACATCACTGTCCTTGCCTCTGCCAACTGCTCCTGGAACAGGGCTCGAGGAGCAACTCATGAAATGCCCACCTGTTCTAGGTAGGCTTAGTGTGTTAAAAGGTAACTGCCTTTAAAAAGCACTGTTATCAGTGCTTTTTAAGCACTGAAATTCATTATTTACTAAAACTCACATTTCATAGGTGCTTCCAAGGTAAAACACCCTACACAGTTCAAAGTCTGATATTCAGGATGTAGACACAGGCAAGTCTGATCCTGCTAAATCGGATTTTTTCCGGTTCTCTCTCCCTGTTTCTTCTCCCTTAAATCCCTAGCTAAAGTTGGCAACTTTTCCCCACAATAGCAGCTAGCAATGATGGGCTGCATCCTGATGGCCTGTGCTGCCAGAACCACACATTGCGGTTTGAAATATGAAAATACATCACTAGAAAACAACCTTTGAAATGGCACAATATATCTGACAGGAGCTTGCAGCCTCTGGATTGTTCATTTATATTCAAAGGAAGCTTGGAGTGAAAGAAAATTCTGCCATCTGGCAGAAGTGAAAGCAATCCACAGTGGGCGTGGGCAGGTGCTGACATCCCAAAAACACTGTCCCAAGGAGCAATAACTAACTCTGGGCTTTCTCAGCTGAGGTGCAAAGACTGAGCAGGACAGACACCAGGCTGCTCATCCCACATCAGTGAGTGCCCAGAGGAGAAAACAGAGCCCACAAGTAGAGCAGGGACATAAGATCCCTTCAGGCTCCTCAGTGCTCTCCAGTGGAAATCAGATGAGTGCTGACAAGAGCAGGAAAATTCTTTTTGAGGAGATCCAGGCTGCTGGTGTCAGTTCCAGTGACAATCACATCAGGCTGTCTGCACAGACATGTGAAGAGTTCATCCCCTCCCAGACAAATTCTCTATTTACTTGTTCTCCAAAGCAATCATACTGAAAGAAAAACATGTTGAATGAGCTATGCAGCAGGCGACTCACAAACATCATCTATGTTTCCAAGAACCAAGGAAGAGAAAATAGACAAGATCAGATTTTTAAAGCACAAGATAAGTGCAATGCCTACAAAACCCAGGCACTTGTGCTTCTAGAAAACAAAGTCTTATGGGGTTGCCCTCATGAGTTACTTTTCATCTGATTCTCACCACTGGCTAAAGAAAAGCACAAGTTCAGTTGCCTCTCTCATATCCAGAAATTGCACTGGAAAAACTCCCCTGATCAGAAGCCTCCCCCAGGACTACAGTGGACTTTTCTATATAAACAACAAGATGAAAGAGCTTAGGGAGTTGGACATCCAGTTCCTCTTACAAGAAATGGCTGGTTTTCTCCTGCTGATATAAGAGCCTTCTTTTCCCAGTTCAGTAAAGTTCTGGTTTACTATTTTAAGCCTATTGAAAGCCCATTACGAGGCAGGAAATTTACCCCCTTTGGATTTCTTAGGATCTGGGCACCCAAGTTCTCTGGGCTCTTTCCCTGCAGAGGAAGCTGATCTGGAGCAGCTTGTTGCCTTGTCACCAGGCAGATCTGTGTGCACCACATGCTTTATATGTTCCATAACTTACACACATAAAATCCTCTTTTCCCTCAACTATACAGCATAATATGCACATTTCATAATTGTGCTGCATGCAGACTGTCATGGGACAACACAAACTGCACAGGCTGCACAGCTCACCTGCCAACACGACTCGCTGGAAAAATTCCTATTTCTGTCTTGAGGGATGGCTGATTTTATAAAACAAACCAACAGCCCAAAATCCTGCTCCATAAGGGCTTCCATGCTAAAAGCTGGAATGTACTAACATATGTTTTGCGTGTAAAGTGTGACAGAGCTGTAGTCAGCAGAAACTGAATTCAGAAGTAAATACTTTGGGGAACTTTTCCTGATGTGGTTGGAAAAGGATGCTGTCTGCAGAAGGAGCATATTTATTCTGAGGTCAAGAGCACAGCTCAGTGTTCTGCCTGCTAAAGCACAGAGAGAACTTTGCTGGCCACAGAACGGTTTTTGTCTGTACATCTGCTTACAATGCCATTTCTGGGGACTTTATGAAACTCATGACAGCTTTTATAGGATTATAATACTGTTTTCTTTCTATTTCAATGATTCTGGTAGGTGCTAAGTCTGTTCAGAGAGTGATGGTTGCTTTGGAAGAATTCAGAAAGCTCTGCCCTTTCAAATACAGCAAACCACTTCGTAAATGTCCTTGTGAAAGATGAGGCAATTCTGGAGACTTTTACAAACAGTACAAACAACATATTTAATAGTAACTAAAATGGGCTTGAACAATTTGATTACTTTCCAGTCTTAAATTCTAAGAGCTTTAATAGATGCATTGTAAGGGAAAGTAATTTAGTCTTTCCAAAAGCCCAGCCTGGTTAGTTAGGACCACAATGATAAATCGGTCAGTGAAGCTCAGGCACTTCCAAGGCACCTGTAACCTGCCTCCAAACATACATTCTGTGGAATTTGCCAGCTCAGAGGCAAGCAAAGGATGTCAGCTTTGAGGAAGAGCAAACCCAGAACCTCAGCACCCCCCATGGATGGGGCCACAATTTGTGCAGCTGCCTGTACAACCCAGAGCTGATGCTGAGCTTTCCCAGGAAACCAAACATTTCACTGCCTTTCTGCACATCCTGAAGAGCCCCACAGCTGCTACCAGGGGAACCCTGAGGGAAACGTGATCATCTGACAAATATATTGCACCTTCTAGCAGTTCCCAGCAGGAGGGAAGTGTTTGCTGAAGGAAAAGTTCTCCCTGGGGCTCTTCAGGCCTGACAGTTTCAATTATGCTCTTTTAAAGGTTTCACTTAATGTTTCAATTAAAAAATGCCGTAAATGCCTTCATGGCAGGAAATTACATATTTAAAATTAAGAAATGAGCAAAAATCCCCCAGACCTGCCTTACAATGGATCCAAACCCAGCAAATCCCTCAGCCAAGTTCCCAGCCCTGCCACAGACATGTCCTGCAGTGTGACACTGCAAAGAGCTTCCCCCATTTGTCTCTGCCCAGGAGACAAACAGCTCTGACACGTTTTCTGAAACAGGTAGAAAGTGAACTCTAAATGTTGCAGCCTCCAAGGCTCAAGAGCTGCATTTTAAACAAACAAACAAAAAAACCAAATCAGAACAAAATGAAATTAAGGAAGTTCCTTGAGTTGATAAAAGTTGCCTTGGTACAAAGGGAGATGCTCACTCAATTAAAAGCACAAAGCCTTCCTCAGGTATGTCCTTATGAAGGGAACTCTAAATCCATGTTATTTCTCCCTGTATTCAGGCTGGATTTCCTTTTGCTCACAGCCACTTGCTCTCTCCCACACTGGGATGGATTAGCAGGAAGCACAGACAGTGCACTTGGACACCCTTCCCACTCAGCCAAAGGTGTGGAAAGTCACAGGAATAATAATTTGATAATGAAAGGAAGAATATGACCTTGATTCTTTCTTTTTCCCATACTGTGTGTAAATACTAAAACGAAATCCATAACTTGAAGCATTCCTTGAGGAGAAGGGGAAGAGTAAAAACCAAAAAACCAGCCCAGATCTGAACAGAATGAAAATGAGTTCTTGCTCCTTCTAACCAGAAATGGGCCACGGTGACCAGATGAAGCTTTGGGATTTGGCATTACTGCACAATTTTTCAATTTGCTGTTTAGAGGGAAAAAGACAAAAAAAAAAAAAAAAAAAAAAAAAAAGTAAATTCTCTAGATTTTTAAGTACTACATATTTTTGATTTTTTTTCCTTTTGTCTTCCTGAAATGTCTGTCTTTGCATTATGCCATTTTTTACCTCTTCCACAGCAGGTTTTTCTCCTCCGTCCCTTCCCTACATTTGGAATTTATGGGCCCTTTACCATTGAAAGATTGAAAGGAAGCAGCCTCTTGCTGCTCTCACAGGCACTGCTTGTTCCCTGAATATTTAAATAGCCCTGCTCCTTTCATGAGCTGTGAGACACCTACATCAAGGACCAAAGGATCTAAGCAGTGACCCTGATATTTAGATCTAAGAATTTGTTGATAGCCAAGTTCACCCTCAGCAGAGCTTCCCTGAATTTGAAAGACTCACAAGTGGGATAGATTTGGTCCTCTGTGTTGAAGTTGTAGGGCTGATCTAGGGATACATAATAAGCAGAGACATTTGAGGGAGTTCAGCATCTTTCAGGATAAGGATTTTTAGATCTGCTCCTTTGTTCCCAAAAGAGTTAAATGAATAATGAAACCTCCCTGCAGTGAGAACAGCTGAACTTAATTCAGAGGAAATTTCTCAAAGAACTGCCTTGGTGCCTTGCAAATGTGCCTGTCAAAAATGGCTGCTCCTTCCCAGGTATTTGTTTTAGAAATTCCCTGCCTATAGGATTACTCAGAGCAGTTCAGAAGAGATGAGATGATTTTTTGTGCTTAAAGCAGATTTGCTTTTTGTAGGGTAAAAAATTATGCTTTTTTATTAGTGTAAATGTGAAGCACTTAAAAGACCAAAGTCTATTTAAAAAAATTAAATTCAAGGTAATAACTCATCAGATAAACAAAATACAAACTTCTGAAGATCAGTACAATTTCTTTGAGCAGTTAATTCTTTCTTCTCTGCAATAACAACCCTCAATTTAGAGTGCATTTGTAAATTTGTCCCTGTATCAGATTTGAGGGCTCCATTCTTAGGCTTCAAGTGTTTTGAACAAATTACAAAACAACCTGAATATCTGATTACACAGCCCTTACCTCAGCAGAAAATTACATCCTTTGCAATTTGGGACAGACAAAGTTAAACCCTGGTGTCATTCCTTACAATCACAAAATTGACCCAATAACGGAATTCTGACATATTTAACTTGGGCAGAAATAACATTTCCTATATTTAATATTCAACAGAGTACAGCTAAACCTGTGATAACTGCAAGAATTACTGAAACCACCCTCAACATTGTACTTTGATTTTCAACCTTCCAGGAGTTACAGTGCACATGTAGACATTGTTTTAAAAGGCCGCCAGCAAAGAGACATTTACAGAAGTGTAGCATTTTCATCAGACTTTTCAGACCCTGAAAAGGTTACCTAAATATGGAATACTTTAATCCTGATGGTCTTGGTAGGTTGACTCAACTTCCAAGCAAGAGAGGAGTTGTGGAAGTACCAAAGCTGAATTCTCCCAGAGAACCCCTTCCTCTGTCAGTCCCCAGGTTCATTAAAGTTTCAGAGCTGATTTCCAAGCTACTGTTTGCTTTTGTGTTTTTGTCAGCCAATCCACAGAAGGAAAACAAATTGTATAGACTAGTTCCAAGCAGCCTGCCAATAAAAAATTTAAGCACTACTATCTAGAAGTTTAAACAGAATTTTAAACTAAATCAAAATGTCAGAGTAAAGGACCATCAATGTAACGAGCTCTGCTGCACTGCTCTTTACCTGAGATATTGCAAAAGAACTTCTTCCTCCCCAAGTCTGAGGAGCCATAACTCAGACTCTGATGCTTTTGTGCACTGGCTCAGTGCTCAGAGGCCTCTGCAAAACATAAAATCCAGCCCAGCACTGCCCTGCTCTCCACACATGCCTCTTCAGCAGAAAACCTGGCAGAGATGCTTTCTTTAAGAAAATCCCTGTTGAGGCAGGGGAAGCCTCGGATTTCAGTGTGTGTGGAACTTGGCAGTGCCTGAGAAATGTACTCTCTTCTGGCTGTCAGGAGTGTCTGTAAAACCTGGCAGCTGGGGCCACATGTCTGAGGTTTGTCTGCAGGGAAATCTTCCCAGCACTCACTATTCTGTTCTGCCAATTCTGCTCTGCTGGTCTGGTCTAAGTCCCGGGATAAACATAGCACAAAAGGAATTTTAGGGGTTTTTCCCAAGATAATTAAATCCAGTCTGGATGAATTACTTTTCTTCTGGAATATAGTTTCTAGAAGGAGAGGTATACAAGGGAAGCAACTTTGCTGCATGGGATTAAAGAGTTAAAAAAAAAATGTTCCAAAGGAACTTTCACATTTCTGCAAAGTGCCAGCTCAATGAACACTAGCAGCGGATAAAACAACTTGGAGAAAGCAGACTGGGGGAAAGGTTGCTTTACTGTGCTTTACTGGCTGGGAGACCAAAAGGCAGGGATGTGAGAGCTACACATCCTTTCTATAAATCACTCTGTGATGTTCCAGCTGAGTTGAAAAATAAAAAGGAAAGCACTGGGCTTTACAGCACACTCGGCATTGTTTGTTTTGTCTGCCAAGTCTATTCCTCTTCCTTCAATGGAGTGCTTGTGGTTTGGCAATGACTTTTCAGCCATTTCTATCTGTCTCCATCTGAGGCCCCAAACTCGTGCTTCAGAAGTGTCACATAAGTGGAAGTTTGTACTGCTGTTCTGCAGCTTCAGCAAGCAGGATAGTGTTTGCGCCTCACTATTTATGCCATTTCAGCAAGCACTTAGAGAATGAAAACATCAACTCTCCCATCCAGGCACAGACACTCGGAAAGCAGAGCTCAGTTCTGAAATACAAGAGGCAAGGCAGGCAACTCAGTAATGCCTGCCCCTGACTGGAGCCATCCCTGGCCATGCTGTGGCTCAGCTGTAGCCCAGCTGTGGATCAGCTCTGGATCAGCTCTGGCCCAGCTGTGGATCAGTTCTGGATCAGCTCTAGATCAGCTGTGGCCCAGCTGTGGATCAGCTGTGTACCAGCTCTTGATCAGCTCTGGATCAGCTGTGGATCAGCCGTGGATCAGCTGTGGCCCAGCTGTGGATCAGCTCTGGCCCAGCTGTGAATCAGCTCTGGATCAGCTGTGGATCAGCTGTGGATCAGCTCTAGATCAGCTGTGGCCCAGCTGTGGCCCAGCTGTGGGTGCTGGTTCCCAGAGCAGCGCCTGTGGTCAGCACCACCCAGTCCCACAGTTCCAGTACTGCCCACATCCCCCTGGAGCTCATTTCCAGCCTTCCCCAGTGTGTTAAACTTGGCTTAGAGGAACAGGGAGAACAGGACCCTAACCCCTCAGTGGCCATGGTGCTCTAAATCCCCAAGAGTGGGTGGGAGGCAGCACCTCAGCCCTGCTGCCAAACACAACCCCCATCCAAGGGCAGATTTCCCCCCTAGGATGGCAGCAGCAAGAACACTGTGAGAGAAATCCTCACAAGGGCAAGGACAGGCCTGGCAAGGGGAAGATTATTTTAATATCTTTTTGATGCATAATTCTCTCGGTAATGCAAAACAAAACCAAAAATAAAACAAAAGAAAACAAAAACCCAAACAAACAAACAAAAAAAAAAACCCACCACCACTGTGATTCCAAGTGTTCAGTCTTCATGGTCCAGATGGAGATGTATTTTGTAAGGAATATCAGTTAGACTCTCCAGACAACAGACCCCAGAATTCCAAAAGTTTGCCTAAATTCTCCTCCTCTACATCCTAGTGGAGGGGAAGCAGGAAAAACTTATAACCACTTAAACTGTGATAACTTATGCTTCTTTGTGTCTTTTAATAATGCAAGTACAAGTACTTGTTAAAATATGGTGTATGAAACATAAAGATTCAGAACAACTCTTTGCAAAATTACAGGAAATACGCAATTAAATTCGATCATCTGATTATTCAAAGTTTATTTTGAACTCCATTTTTCCTTATAGAGAGGATTTGGTCCAACACAAGGCACATAACATATGGTTAAGGGAAACTTTTAAGAAAGCGCTAGCAGATCTGCCTGGCTCTCAGATCCTTTTGATCTTTAACAATCCTCTAAATGACAAATAAAGTTGTGCTTTCATGATGCCCTCTGTCCAGGACCAGTGGTCACAGTGGTGTGTTTTCATTATGGTTCTTAAGAAGGGCATCTAATGATTCAATTTTATCTGTACTTCTATTAAATACAGTTACATTACAAAAATCTACTCTCTTCTCTGTCGATTTTAAGTCTGTGAACCTGCAATACAAAGAGTCTGGTTGTTTCATGGGAATCCCCAGGTTAACACTGTCCCTTTTCA
The DNA here is from genome assembly GCF_965231275.1 of Zosterops lateralis. Taxonomy (NCBI): domain Eukaryota; kingdom Metazoa; phylum Chordata; class Aves; order Passeriformes; family Zosteropidae; genus Zosterops; species Zosterops lateralis. The sequence goes on along the minus strand of NC_139772.1, from coordinate 20,318,392 downwards.
AGTGACCAGCCTGACACAACAGCCTTTGGTCATATTTTAGCTTTAATGTCACTGCTAAGACATGGACGATTCACTTAGTTGCATTTTTGGCTCATATGGATTTGATTGACTGAAGTGCTTCATAAGCAATAGTGAGATAAGACTTTGAAACTCCCAGATAGCCAACTGTGAGTGGTACCATTACCTGGCAGAGCTGACACTGAACTCTGCCTGAGCTTAGGCCTTGCTCCAAAACAATCAGCAGATCTGCACTCTGCTAATTCCTGTCTTTTACATCTTCTGAATTTCATTTATTAGAGATGTGACTGTGACATTACAAGTAACCCTGGCAGGTGAAATTCAGCTCAGAGAGCAGGCTGTGGAGACAGTCTGATGGAAAATCTGCCACTCAGCTCAGGGGAAGCCCTGACCCTTCCCTCAATCCAAAACAGGCTGCCCCATCCAGGGCCATCCTTCCAGCCCTCCTTCCGTCAGGGCAGTTCCTGGGTCAGCTGCAACAATTTACCAGTAATCTGTTTCTCAATTATTTCACACTTTGAGCAAATCATGAAATTATTATTTCTTCATATTTCACTCCTTGCTTTCTGTTGGTTTTAGGTATTGATTGTGTTTTCTGCCCCAGTGGCCCAGCACAGGCTCTGGGCTCTATTTCTGCCTCAGCAGGAAGCTGCACAGGGCAGCAGATCAGTCTGTCACCTTCCCAAGGACCTGCACACCAGCCTCATGCAGAAATGGGCTTATTTGAGTTTGTGAACAAGGCTAGGCAAAGCTAACTGGATGAGAACTTTACCCAGAATGCTCCAAAGCCTTCAGTTAACTTTCCTCTGAGTGTGCATTTCACATTTGAAATATTCACTGATATCTCGCTGCTTTGGAGAAACATTCTTTATTTTAAAAGGTTTTCCCAACAGCCATGTTAGATGTACATGCCTCTCCAACCACAATTAAGCAATCTTAATTGAGAGAGACTCCAACCATAATTAAGCAATCTTTCTAAGATCAGTGAGACCTCAGACCTTGCCAGAGACCAGGCACCATGATTCTGCTCATTACAAATTTCCTTCAGATTTCTGTGTTTCCAGCTATTAATCTGCTTTGCGTGCAGGGTTCTGTAGAGCACTGCTGCTATTATAATGAACAGCTCTGTTGGCAAGAAGGCAGCTGCTGTTAGAACTGCTCATTTTCCCTTACAACCTAAAGCACCAGCTCCTTACAAGCCCTGCTAATGTTACAGCAGGAGCAGGATGACTGATGTTAATGAGCCCATCCCTAAATTCCCAGGAGTAAATCAGCTGCAGGTGCCATACAGTGAGGTTTGGACCACACTTAACCTCCAGTGAGCCAAAGGTTTGCTTCTCCTCACCTCATTGATGTCAGTTACCTTGTGAAGCCCCTGAAATTTTAGCTCACTTCAAATCAATAGAATTTTTCCAGTATTTTCAGTGGACCCTGTATCAATAGTGTACCATTTCACCAGTCCCAAATTAGTTTTAATCTAGAAATTGTTTCCCCAAAACTTGATAGTGATTTAAGGTACAAGAAGATTTTTTTTTTTGAAACCTGATAAAAAATACTCAAAGGCAGGTACCTCTAAAATTAGTAGTTGTTCTTCACTGAGGCTGTCACAAACCCCAGAAATCTTATTCCCTTTCCTGTACTGCACACACAGTGGATTTCAAAGCAATCTATATTTATTTACTGTAAGAAAACCAACGAATTATTATAATACACATTTAATACCTTATTAAATTAGATGTCACTTGTTCTTTGTGTGAGAGGTAAAGATCGAGTTCTGTGTAGTCAGAGGCACAAACTCAATCAAGTAGCAATGGCTGAATTACTTTCAACAATAAGATTCTAAGGCCAAGCAAAATGTCCAAGGTCACTCCACTCCAGATGGCACTAATATATTTACAGGACTGATGCCTTCTGGCATTTTCAGTTTCTTATGTTTTTGGAACGAATCAAATTGAGGAGCTGGCAACTGCAATGTGCCCGCAAAATCAAATTTAAAGGATAATAACTCCAGTTTTTAGCAGTGACCTGACTGTTTTGATGTGAAACCACTACTCCTAGCTCTTGATTTGCACTGAATGATGACCACAGCATATCATAAATTCAAGCAGGACAAAACAGAGTGGTTATCATAGGGAGGTTTTTTCATGTTCACAGCCACTGAATTAAGCCTCAGCTATCAGAGCCAGCAATCAGGAATAAAACAAAAGGACCTCATACCAAATAACTGCTTCTGATATGGGGGCCTGAAGTAATCTGCACTCCTCCACAGCAGGGGAATTTTAAATGTCAGGGAGTTATGCTCAAGCAATGAACATACAGAATTACAGGTGTCCATGTTCCTGAGGAATATGTAAACACAAACTGACTGTCTGCTCCCAGCTTTTTGACTTGTGCACAGGCAAAGCCATTCTTTTCTCACTGCTCTGCTAGAATCTTAAGGTTCCTCTCCCAATCCAACAAAAACTGGCTTCAGGGCCAGTCAGGGATCCCAGTGTCCATCCTGCTCCAAATCCCAGCCACAGGGACAGCATGTCCTGAGGAGGGACAGCACCATGGTGGCCTGCTCAGGGTACAGAAGGTTTGTGCTGCACACAGAGCTCTGGGGGCTCCAGGCCATCCTGTCCTCTGGGATACTGCTAGCAGCTGGCAAGAGGGAGAAGAAAAACCCAGCTGATTACTCAACACAAAAAGCAAAGACTTCCAGCTCTCTGAAACTAAATAATGCCCAGAACTGAGTGTTGGAAACCACATCCCTGGGCTTTGTTACTCAAGCTGAGCAGTGTAGCCTCATTTTTATGTAGCTATGTAACAGTTTGTGTTCACATTTATATTTAATTCTATGCTACTGTCAAATTTTAGGTAGGAAAAATACTGGTTTTGACTTATTCTTGGGGTTTCTTAGGCAGAAAATCCTCATGTTCTTATCTTTCAGCATTTTGGGTCTGATGTCTGTGGTCTGGGTTGTTTACACACACAGCAAGCACAGACAGGCAGTGACAGACTGTCAGCACAGCTTCAGAAATCAAAGATGCAAAGGAAGAACTTTGCTCTGTGCTGCCATATCCTCTCCCCACAGACCCCCAGAGCCTCCTGGTGACCTCAGATGAGGAGCCCTGTGCTCTGGGAAACCTCAGCCCTTCCACAAGCTGCTGAATTTCACTGGGGATCCAAGGCAGTGCATTCCTTCCAGGCAAATTTCCTTTGCCCACCAGCAACTCTCAGAGCAGCTCCTGGGTTGAAATCCTACTCAGTTGTTCCAAAAGATGTACCAGCAAACCAAGCAAAATGCAATTTCAAACTGCCTCTACTTCCAGGTTACTCTGTATGGCCTTTGTACTAAAACATGGATATTTAATAGTCTCCTTCCTACCACCCTTCCTTTCAGTGCCCATATAATACCCATATCTTGCCACATTTGCCTTTTTTCCATGTCACTGTGGCTCTTCACTCTCTGGCTTATGCTTCTGACCTCCATCAGTTTGAATTTAATACTTTTATTCCTGCACTAACCAAGCTGTGCCCAAAGTTGCTTTTCCCTTTTAATTTTTTATCTTGATAAAACCTTTAACTATTGCAGTACAATATCGATGATCCCAATATTCCAACCCTCATAAATAAGTTAACAAGAGTGTTCTATTTATACTTCTATGTATGTATACAAAAATATACAGAGAGTTAAAAACAGAAATTACTTTTAATGTTTTCTGTCATATTAAATATACAGTGGCTCCTGGGCATCTCCAGACCAACTAAAATTTTTTTGAAAGGGAAAGAAAAGAAAAAAAAAAAGAGAAGAAAAAGAGAAAAAAGTCTTTTAAAAATCATGTGCTGAAGATACTGGTGAAATCAGGATGCACAAAATACCTGGATAGAGCTAGTGCAAAACAAATCGAGCCATCAGGCTCTTTTCATTAGAAAATGAGTGCTCACGCTCTGAGGAGAAAAATGTAATTTTTCAGTTGGAATTTAGTTTTAGACAGAAAATGAGGAAGAGAATGATTCCTAAATTATTTAACTGAGAAATAATTCCCGTATTTCCAGAGACCAAACCTTCAGCAGTGATGTCTCCCTGCCTCCTTCCCAGGCAGGACAAGGAAAGCAAAGATCAGGAACCAAAATCCCCCGTTTTCACCTCAGAAACCAACCCAGGCAGGGCCTGGGATCCCTCATAGGACACGGGGCTGAGGGGACACATGGGGGATGGCACTGGCATGGCCATGGAGTGACCCCTGCCCTGGACACTGTGTGACCACTGCCCTGGACACAGGGTGACCACTGCCCTGGCCACAGAGTGAAAACTGCTCCAGCCACTGTGTCACCACTGGTCTGACCACAGGGTGACCAGTGCTTCAGTCACTGTCTGCCCACTGCTCCAGCCAGAGGGTGACCACTGCCTGGCCACAGCAAGCCCTTCTCCACCATGTGGCCAGCAGGACCCTCATGCACTGTAAATATTTTGCTCTTTGATGTTCTTTCGTTGCCTGTGGCAAGAGCAACAGGCACATCAAAGCAGGCAACAGCTCTCTCAGAGCAGAGTTATAAAACAAACAATTCGGAAATGGTTGTGCTCTCAGAGATTAAAACCATCCTGGATGACAAATTAACTCCTCAAAGTGATAAAGTGACATGTTTGCACAGTGTCTTTGTAGTGAAGATCAGGAGGCACAAACCTGACAAGGCACAGGCACTGGCAGCACTTACATCAGCCGCTGATATGTCTTGGCCCATTTGTATAAATGGCTGTCACAGAAATCCTCTGTTTCATGATTCAGAAAGCAAAATTCAACTATCTTCCACTCAAAGACTGCAGCAGCCCTAATTCCCACCTTCAGTTTGAAAGGGAAATACAAAATAATCAGAATAGCTGCGGATTATAATGCTTCAAACACAGCACCAGTTTAGGAATTCAAATGCTTTCTTCAAGGAGGTGTAATATTGAGCTTCAGTTTTCCTTGAATTTAAAATAAAAAGCTGCACTGCCCCAGGGTGAATGGGTAGAGGAATTTTACTGAGAATTGAAGGCTCCATCTACCTCCCACTGCTGCAGCTGGATTCACATAGGGGTGAGTGGAACAGACTTAATGATCTCCAGACACAAAAAGCTGATGAATAACTGGAAAAGAGTAGGCTGGGAATGTTTCTTCCCAAACTAGGGTGGGGCATGTGGTGGCGTGCTGTCATGTCCCAGTTAATAACTTTGTTCACGTTTATATGGTTTCCATTTGTACAAAATGTCTTCCCCTTCCCTCACCCTTTCCCGCCAATACCCCGTTCCTATAGTTACGCCTATCCCATAATAGTTGTTTACCAGTTAAGGTTGTGTTGTCAATCATTTAAGTTATATAACTTCAGGCTTTGTCAATCATTTGTACCCCACCTTTATATCTAGAGAGTTCTCCAGTTCTACGGTTGCGATTTGTCTGTATATAATGTATTCATCACCCCATGTTATCCCATTGGTTGTTGTTAAAGAGACCACTCCTCCCTGTTCTCTCATTGGACATCTGTATACCCACCCCTTTCATGTTTAAAAGTTGCTGCACACTCAGCTCGGGGTCTCTCTTGAGACCTGAGCTGGGGAATAAACTTCTCTGGTTCTGCATCCCCGAGAGTCCTCTCTCTTATTCTCCTACTCCATTGACTCTGGCTGAGACTGCCCCCCTACAAGAGCCTCCGGTTGCGGGTAGTGAGGGGCTGCTGATACCGGCGACCTTGGAGATTGCTGGACGGGGTGGGTCTGCCCCTCAAGGAGGACTAACCCCCGCAGGGGCAGACATTCAAATAGGGAAATATTCATGACCAACTTGATGAATGATGGTACATCTCTGTTCACGACTGTGTTTAATACACGAACTCTCAGTGGCAGAGTGGAGAAGTCCAGGCCAGCTTTGGGAGATCCTTCCAAAGCCTTTAAAACATGAAAAGTCTGCAGACCCTTCCCACCCCAGTACCTGAGCAGTCACACCCAGAAAATCTCAGAGCCACATTTTACATTTGCAGGGGAAGCATATGTGTCCATCAGCACAAAATTAAGCAATGTGGTTCAGAGCCAGAGATGAAGGTCAGGAAAACTCTAAATAATTTATGTTAAAACAAGCAATAAATATGGAGAGATTGGAGAGCCTTTGACTAGAACAAAGAAAATTACAGCAAAGAAGTGTTCCTGTAAAATATTCCCTCAGTACATCCTCACACCAAGACTCCTTTGTCTTGCAGGTGCTTTTGGAGTCTCTTGTCCTACCTGGTCAAGTGCAAGAAAGCAACTGAGAGGAGACCTGGAAAACTTGGAATTACAAAGGCAATATGCAAATCTGCATCTCCTTTGCAGCACATTTTGCATCTTTCCCAGCACCTCCAGTGATAGTCTCCACTAGGAGAATCACCCATTATACTTCACTGTGCAAGTTATGGAGAATTCAAGTGGGGGATCTTAATCAAAAGCAACTGCATCTGCTAGGATGGATCCTCCATCCTTCCCAGCTTTCCCAAGGGACTGACATCTACTGTACCCCAAACTGTACAGTTTGCATTTTGCTCAGTACAGGTGAGCTTCAATAAATATTGTAGCTAAAAGTACAACCAGGCTGCAGATTCCAGAGTAAGGGCTCTAAAAATCTCATGAGGGAGTGCCTTGCATTGATTTTTTATTACATTGCATATTAAACCTCACAGTCCCTCCACACTGTGAGGTTTAATATGCAGAAATTAGCAGAAATTAATTGCATGCATTTCTGTCTGATAGAGTTTGCAGGCACTTTCCATCAGTTCCAAAATCTCTGGGTCTCATCCTCTGTTGTAAGAACCAGCAAGAGCCATTTAGGCTCTGACAGTTGGTGTTTTCCAGGCCTTGGTCTGTTCCTGGATCACTGGCCAGGCAGTTCAAACAGATCCTTGCCCTCTGCCTTATCCCAATCTCACAGAACAGATACCTGCCCACTGCCTTATCCCAGCCCCACAGATCATATCCCTGCCCACTGCCTTTTCCCAGTCCCACAGAACAGATCCTTGCTGTGCTCCCTTATCCCAGTCTCACAGAACAGATCCCTGCCCACTGCCTTATCCCAGCCTCACAGAACTGATGGCTGCCCATGGCACAGTTGTGTTTAAAGGAGTCAGATTGTGATGTTGGGATAGGAATGCAGGAAGCCAATCGCTGCCAGGTATCCCTGGAGAATCCCAAATTAACCACTGCATTACTGCATTGGAGACAGCTACTATTCATAGGGGGAAAAAAAGATTTTAAACTACTTCATGCATTTAAAGTTCAGCCTACAATGCATTTTGTTCTGTTACCTTTAAGTGAGTGAGCCAGAAAAAAATAAATTAATATGATGTGATATTTCACAATACACTAGCAACACTGTAAAACAAACTAAAACTTGTTCCAAAGACTTCAACATTGTTGATATTTTTCTTCTTTTAAAGAAGAATCTAAAGGAACAAATTCACACACTGGTAATGAAACTTTCAGCATTCAGATATGCAAGAGACAAATGCTTTGCCATGAGACATGAATAGCCATATTGAATTTTTAATCCTCCAGGAGATTTTTACTAGATGATAATATAATACTAATCATTATTTCTACATGTACAAGTATATGTAATTGTATATATAAGCAAAAAAATGAAAGTATAGAAATACGTGATTTTTTTGAGATGATACTAACAAACTGATTTGTGAATTAATTCCCTAGAAGTCAGTTGGTATTGTGACTCAGTGAATTTCTTTGAATAAAGTAACCTTAAGTTTAAAAAATATGCTTTATCTCCACCTACCCCACCACATGACCCAACATGGAACGGATGCAAAACTTACTGTAAGAGGCCATAATGTGTTTCTGCCTCAGAGGATTTGCCCAGGGCTTAGACCCTGTATCCCAGAGAAAACCCCTGTTTCCTGCAAACCACAAAGCTGGTTTCTTTACCAGTCATTAAACTCAGCTCTTTACTTTGAAATTAATAACTCTATATTCCTCAGCTTTCAAGTGGCTCTGTGTGTGAATAGCTGATATCCTTGGTGTCCATTCTTTGCCAAGTGACAACCAGTTATTAAAGCACTTACAAATGCTCCATCTCCCAGCTTTATTTCGAGGCCATAAAAAGCTATACAACAATGACAGCAGTTGGGATTCTTAATAACAAGGGATTACATGAATGCTTATTTTTCCTTCAGATAACAAGGAGGAAATCATAGACTATTATCCTAATTGTAAAATACAGAAGAACAATCTCTCTTTAGGGTTGGTGTCTGTGGGGCTGGACTATTTTCTTTTTAACAGATGACTGTAGGACTCAGAATAATCTGTTTTATTCAGAGTTATATAAATTATTTAAAATACCTATCTCACCAGAATATCTGCCCTTCACCCAATCTGGAAACATTCCCTTGAAGGTGAAAGTTAAACTCCAGTCCCTCCCCAGTGAGTGTTCCAGAACACCCAAGGACTGCAGGGCTCTGCACAGCCTCTGACTCCAATTCTTTCAGCAGCACAAGAGAAAAGATGGGCCTTTCCCAAGTCACCTGGAGAGCTGCTCTGGCTGCATCTGAAAGAGAGAGATTGAGCAAAACAACTTGGAAAAGATACTCAAGATTTACAGCATCATTTAGATCCCTCCACTACTGCTGGTTCAGCTCACCCTTTGCCCCAGTTTATGCATAAAAATTTAAAGTTTAAACAGGACAATTTTTGGCTGTGAAGGCATTGTAGTTACTTTCTTTTAACCTTCCCTCACATAATTCTCTGACACTCTGTGTCAGACCCTCACTCTGGAAGGCAGAATGGCTCCATGTGTAATTTTAGGAAGAGAAAAGGCAGTGGTTTCCAGAGCTCTCTTTGCACCCTGGGATGGATAAGATGGGATCAATGATGCATTTTTAGTAGGTTATTGAAACTCTTTTACTGTGTATTTTTAACTGTTGGTTCTATGTACCAATGACCCGACAGCCAAGCTTTCCCAAAATGCTCCTGGAATGCATTTCAGCTTTATTTTTATAGCAGCCTCCAGGTTAAAGCACCTTGGGGCATCCTACAATATTAAATGAAATAAAATGTCAAAGCATATAAAGTATGTTCAAAGTGCCATCTAAGATAGAACATCAGACTGCTGTCTAATTCCAAAAAGCTGCCAGTTATTCATTATATCTTAACAATAAGGGTAATGAATTCCTCTGATAAAAGCATGAAATTTAATATGACTGAGAGTCCGCAGAGGTCACCTAACTTATATTTTCAAGGGTCTTTCTGAGTGCAAAGGGATGGGTGTCAGTGAAGAGCACAGAAACACAGCAATGCTTGGCCTTGAGAGAGTTCATGGGAAATTGCAGGAGCAGTTCTCAGGAACGCTTTTGCTCCCCACAACATAAACTATTCCAGGTTTAAACCGACCTTGGCAAGCTGAAACAGCAAACTCCATTGATTGTACAGCTCTTGGTTAAGAACAATTTTGTTCATGTCTTTTGGATAACTTCTTCAGCCCTCACCAGTTGGCTGTGCTATCCCAGGGCTGTGCTTCTGCTGCTGCCTTTCACTGCTCACCCTGGAGGAGACTTCTGTGCCTCACACGTTCAGCTGGAAGGAAACAACCAACCAACCAAAGCACACACACTTTTATTGCTGTTCCTGTCAGGCTGAGCAGGCTCACAACATGATTCTTCCCAGAGTTAGCTGACATTTCTCCAGGAGTGACTAAGTGGGCATCCATAGAAAAGACCCTGAGTATAGATATATCTATATAGATATATAGGTATATAGATATATAGATATATAGATATAGATATATAGATATATTACTGCTGGAAATAATCTGCAGTATAATCCATACTGTTAAACCCAGCAGGAGTTCGGGCTTCTAGGACTTTTTGATCCGAATCCAGTGAATTAACAGAGCCCATAATCAGCTTTGTGCCTGGCACCAGTCTGAGCTGTCCACATGTGATCTCATGGTGCTCTGCTGTGCCAGGGTGCCAGGCAGGGCTTCCCTACACCAAACAGTGCCTGGAGCACCTGCTGGGAGAGCTCTGCAGCACATCCTCCTCCTCAGGCCTGCAGTCCCCAGGGACTCATGTTTGAAAAATTAGGGGTCGTTTCTAGCACTAGAAATGCCTTTTTTACCACCAAGACCAACATAAATAAAATCTGACATTTTATTTTGTGGACAACTCATCACTTGTGTTCAGCTGAAGGCATGCAGGAAAAGATGAATAGCAAAGCTACCCAGCTGGATTATTTTGGATGTTTGCTGTGCTTCCTGAGTGGAAATTCCAGGGGACCTGCAAACACCTGACCATAAATGATGAGTAACCTATTAATAAAATGACTCCAGCCATAGAGAATTTCAAGTGCACAGAACACAGGCTGAAAAAGTCCTCCCCGCACCACCTGCACCTGCAGGAACCAGGGCTCCTCACACCACACATTCCTCCAGGTGCCTGAGCTCCTCAACACTGCAACTTCAGCTGGAACAGCAGGGTCATGATGGGAACCTGTGAGTCAACAGGCCCAGAAATAGAGAACTCTAATGAAATGCCCCCTGATGTCAAGGTCTCTAGATTTTTCCATACTCTAATGGAGAAGTGCTTTAAGGTGAATGCTGTTCTTTCAGGTTTGTTGTCAGCCCCACTGTGTGCTCTGAGTCCCTACACAAATCAGCTGCACTCATTTCATGGATCCGACACAACTGACTCTGTGCTGAACCATAAAGTTCACCAGATTTTGTAGTTTACGTAGCCAACTGTAGTAGGCACAGAAACCAAATAATATAGAGAGAAATAAATAAAAGAAATTATGTAAAGAGACCTTTCGCGGTGTGATCTAATCCCTGATCCCGCTCACAGTGAAAGCCAAGCAACAGAAAAGTGTTAATATGCCCAGGAATACCCAGATCCTCCCAAAACAACTGAAATTTAAAAACTTCTTGAAAGGCAGCAGCACACACCACATATGGGCTTAAAAGATATTTTTAGGCTCTTAAAAAAGTCAAATCTAACTGTACAGGGAAAGGTTTCCCCACCAAGATTCAAACCTCTAATAGATTCTCCCTGCTTTCCACAACACATGGAAGATGCCATTGGACTGGAGGATGTGCATGACAAAAAAGGAACCCTTTAAAGGGATTAACTACTGATTCTGGACATCATAAATAATCTTTCAGAACCACAGGACCCAAAGTAAGCCCTTTCTGCAATTATAAATGGGTGTAAAACTTTTGATTTAAAGAAACAACTAAAGAAATGGGTTTGCTTTAGTGGAGAATTTGTTTTAACAACATTCTGAGAAACTCTACCCAGGCTCTTGTAATTCCAGCATTTTGGATACCAATTCCTCTGCTGCTCCCAATGTAAATCTCCAAATGGTTTTATGATGCTGTCCATGGTTCCAGGTCAGCTCTGCTGGGGGCAGGTGCTGTGCTAGTCTCTTCAACCAAATGTTGTGTGTCAGGTCACCACAGTTCATTGTAAATGCTACTGAATTACAACAGAATTTCATTCTTAACCAGAAAAGAATTACAAATCCTAAGGTTGTCATGCAGCAGAACTTATGAGAATAAATGTCTTTAGGATAAGCCCCACTTAATATATCCTATTATATCTCATTTATAAGACATAATGTTATTAGGTACTAAAGATCTGCGCTGTCAACTCTCTCAGACACATGCACAAAACAGATCTAAAATTATTAATCAGCAGAAATTATGACATTACTCGCATTCCTCTTGCACACATATAGCAGGAGCCAAAGTAGCACTTTGGTACATTTTTAAACTCATTTTAATCCCAAATTCTGTATACAATAGCAGCACAGTGGAAAGCTGCAGTACAAAAGTCCAGCTTTATGTCACTCCTTCAGAGCAAAACATGGAAAATTAACACAGATAATAAATACTTCAGTGTCAAAGACTTTTGTTTTTCAGTTTACTTTTGCAGGTGCTGTCAACGAAACAGACAATAATATAGTATTTAGGCTTCACTAGGACTAAAAGTGACAACGAGCTCTACAGCAATTGCCTGCTGCACTCACTTTCTAACCACTTGTACTTTCCTCCATACTCTAATTTAGAACTGCTATAAAGCCTGTCAGGTTTGATGGGAAATGCCATGAAGCTGCAATATCAGCAGCTTACATCATGAAATGCAGTAAGGATGGGATGCAGTTTCACTGAGACCCCCTTATCCTGTCAGCCTGGGCTCTTTTTCTCTTCCATTTCAGAGCTTCTTTCTCTTTCCTCTTTCTTTCCACTTCCCAAAAAGCAGGAGAAAATTTGGGAGTGGTGCTTTCTTAAAGACATATATCCACATACACACACACATATATATTTCTTTTTCTGAAAATTAGAAGAGATTTTCAGACATAACCTTTCCCTGCTCTGTCCATGGAAGGACATCACACATCCAGTCATGCTCTCATTCTATTTACTGCAATATCCATGAGGGCAAAAAGGCACAGTAAAAGTGAAACTGCTCCCGGGTATTAAGCAGTGCCACAGTAATTCCCTGATTCCAAAGAAGTTTTTGCAGCAGCCGATATGCATATGCCATCACTGTATATACCAATTACCCATGCAAATGGGCTGTGATTATCTCCATGCACAATTATCCCGTCTGCACCTGCAAGCCCAGCATTTGCATACAGGAATTAACTTGTGTGCGGGCTTGTTTGTTTGGGTTCTGACACATTGTCTGTGTCTCTGTAATTTCCAATGGATCCCCACATCTTGATTAATGCCAGGGCTGGCAGTGGAGCAGTGCTTTGTGTTACCTGCCTGTCCTCACCTCCTCAGGAGCCTTCACAGCAGAGGGAACTGGAAGAAAAGTGAGATGCTGAGTGAGAGCAGCCACTGCAAACACTCGGAGGTGCAAACAGCATTTCAAACATGGGTGAAATGGAGCATGTATGGGAAACATTCAGGAGCACATCAAATGTCTCTCATTTGTCACTGCAAGGCCTGGAGTAGTGACCAAAAGCACACTCCACACACCCACCCAGCCCTGTCCCACTGCAGGGAGCCCTTCAGCTCCTTTCAGGCCTCTCTCATACAACTTTTCATAACAAATATCTTTATTTTTCAGAAACTATTCATCTTTGCTCAACTCTCCATTTTTACAGTTAGATATGCAATATTACAGCATCGATTTACTCTGGTTATTTGTCAATTAAGTCTAAGAGCCTACGTATAGTGCTAAAGTGAATAATTTTAACCCTCTTAGCACAAATAACCAACTCAACCATTTTTGTAACAGAAATATGGATTTGTTGAAATCAGACTCAGGTAGTCATTAGTTTATTATGAAAGAGTTTATTTCATACTTGGAATGTTGCTCAAGGAATTGAACAAAACCCCCCATAGTACAATAAACAGATTGTAAAACATTGCATCAGAGCCTGGATCTTCAGTTCATTAGACATAAAAATTCAGTGCCATTAGCTCCCTTCTTGAAGATGCTCTCTCTTTTACACGAACCATGTTTAGCAGCAGTTTGCTCCAGCTGACCTTAATTTAATACATTTTTCACAGAAGGATTGCTTCAGGGTTCAAACATTTCTGTTGCTAACCACTGCACATGTTCTAGCACTTGGCCCTGAAGTTCTTACATCCTTCTAAAAACATTTGCTGCACAATACCACCATGGGAGTTACCATTTTTTAAAACATATAAGATAATTGATTTGTAATTATCAACAGGGAGAACTACCATCACTGGTGTTTGCTAACCTAATTGTAAAATTTATTGTTCCTTTCAAGTCTTAATGTACTGCCTCAAGTGATCACCACTTAGGCACCAACAGGCTGCAGTAAATGGAGTGGCAGCAGGAAGCCAGGGATGGAATTACCCACTTCTTGCATGATAAATGAGGATCTTTTCTGACTGCTCTGCCCATTACTGGGATTTCCAGGGGAGTTCCCCACTGAGGTGCAGCCCAGGTGTCCCTGCTCTGCAGCAGGATCATGCTCTGGGCCATGGTTTGCCTTTCTGGGGCTGGGGTGCTCAGTTCAGGGGGGGCTTTGGGGGATGAACCCACAAATGGCACCGGGCAGTGCCCAGGGTGGACCCACACACTGAGAGCATCTGCACACACTGACAGCACCCACACACACACTGACAGCACCCACACACACACACAGAGCACACACACACACACAGAGCGCACACACACAGCACACACACAGAGCACACACACACAGAGGGCACACACACAGCACCCACACATAGTGAGAGCACACACACACAGAGCACACACACACACAGAGAGTGCACACACACAGCACCCACACACACTGACAGCACACACACACACACAGAGTGCACACACACAGCACCCACACACAGTGAGAGCACACACACAGTGAGAGCACACACACACAGAGCACACACACACAGTGAGAGCACACACACAGTGAGAGCACACACACACAGAGCACACACACACAGAGCACACACAGAGAATGCACACACACAGCACCCACACACACATGGAACACACACACACAGAGTGCACACAGCACACACACACACTGACAGCACACACACACACACACACAGAGCACATGTACACACATACACAGAGTGCACAAACACAGCACACACACACACTGACAGCACACACACATGTGGGGTTTGTTTATGTTTAATGTATGTTTTGGTTCTCTGTACCCCAGTTTGCCCCTTTTTAGATTGTTATGAATAAAAATGGGCGGAGAAAATATTAATCTCCATAAACGCCTTTATTAATCAGCTCTTATTAATATTTGCCCGAGGGGTTTGATCGCCGTGGAGGAGGAGGGCTTTATCAGCTCTGCTGCATGCAATTCAACAGAGCTGGAGGACTGGCCCTCGCTGGGAAGCAATCCCAGAGTCCTGTCAGTTCTTTGTTTTCTCCTGTGGTCTCATCTCCGGTTTGGTCTTTTTAACTTACGGCTAGTAAGCTAAACCGGAGAAATTAGCTCTTCTGATTCTCTAGGGTCCACACGGCTGAGCATTAGTTCTTATCTGTTTTAATTTTACTTGGTTTTTATTTGATAAGGGTTTTTTTATGTTAGATTTCATCCCGGGACGCTTTTGGAGTTCTTAATTTGCATGCGGGATCACCGGGGCGGGGGCTTGGAGCTCCTTGCGGCCATGGGGTAGTCTTTGCCGCAGAAATGGCGTCCCAGTCTCATGCCGCTCCACAGCGGCGGCAGTGCTGTGGGGGGGGTGGAACGTGGTGGGTGTGGGGTTTTTCTTTTGAAGTGGGGCAGAGGTCCGGCTGGCTTGGGGGACGCTTCATCTGGCCGAGGCGGCTGACCGCGTGGCGGCTGCGGGCAGACAGGCGGCCGGGGTTTCTTTCCTCCGCTCCGGCACGGGGAGCGGCTGGGGCTTGGGGAAAGGCTGCTCCGCGGCTGCGGGCGGGGGCGGCCGGGGTTTCTCTGCGCTGGACCGGCGGCGCCTGACTGCGGGCGGCTCCGTGGGCTGGACGGCTGGTGCGGGAGGCTTCGCAGACTTTTGAGTTTTCCCTTGCCGGCTCCCGGCCGTGGACGGGGTTGGGAAGGGGCTTTTCTGCAGCGAACCGGGGGGGAGACGGGGCGGCATGGGGGGGGAAAGCGGCCGGCTTCTCTCCGCTCCGGCGGCGGCGGCGGCGGGGGTCGGGACTTCCCCGTGCCAGACGGCCGACTGTTTTGCGGCTGGAGCTCCGTTGAGGCAGGCAGCTCCGCTGCGGTTCCTTCGCCCCATCTCTGACCTGGGGTGGGGGCGCGGTGCTTGAGCTTTGATGGGAACGGGTTCTTTGTTTTTGAGGTGGTCTGGGAGGAAAGGTGCCACGTGCCACTGAGGTGGCTTTCCACTGTTACATCATAGGACAAACACCCCAAATTTCATTTTTAACAATTCCCTCCTCTTTGCTTTTGATCAGGTTGTTTAACCTGCATCAACTTATTTATGGTAATGATTTTTGATTATTTTTGGGGTTTAACTTTACTTGTTCAAGTTTGGACTTTGCTCATATCAATCACAGCTTGGTTTTGTTTTGTCATTTTTTTTTTTTTTTTGTTTAATTTTGGGGTCTTTCTTTGAGGTGCTTTTGGTATTAAAAGGAATTCGAATTTGGGCTATATTTCTGACTACTAGGGACTGTTTGTAGCTTATTTTTATTAAACTAATAACCAAATTTTATTGAGAGGTTTGCCTAGCCAAAACCATTCTCTTATAGAGCACTCTCCAGTTAAGCTCTGCTCAAAGGTGGCAGTATTCTTTATGACCAATTGTTTTTTCTCATCCTGACAGGTTGAGAGTTGCAGATCAGCAAAGCAAGTGTGGTTTGGGTTGATATAAACTCTTATTGAGGACTTTGAGCTCTTCTCATCATTGATGAGGGAATGCCTCTCTGAACCAGCTCCTCTTATGGGTTTATTCATCATTCAGACTATCATGAGTCTTTCCAAGAGTCCAGTGTGAACTAGTTTCATTTTTTTCAGTCTCACCTGGCCTTGCCTCTTGGTTCTAGGAGCTCTCCGGGTTCAGTTTCTAGAGTTTTTCTTGCACTTTCACACTTGGCTGTTAACTTTTAGGTAGCCTTTTTGGGTTGTGCTCTATGAGAGATTTTTAAATTTTTGTAGTAATTTTCCCAATAATTTATACTAATTCAAAACAACAAACAATCCCACAGCTTTTGTGATTGATATGCGCTTTCAGTTACAACATTACAATAATAACAACAAACTTTTAACAACAATATCACAACCACTAATACAAACAGTAAAAAAACTTCTATGCAATATGTAGTCTGGGTGTTTTTTGAAAGTCATTTTTGAAGAGTTTGAATATGAAACAACAGTCTATGGGGGATGATGTTTTGAAAGGTTTGTGCTGGACAGGATGTTTGGAGGTGGTGTTGCTGGTCCTTTCACTTTGGTCTTTAGCAGCACCTGGAAAGGACTTATATTTTGGGGTTAATGGAGTGATATTTGAATTAAGGGGAGGAGTTTGGGGATTTTGGGATTTTGGTTTTCTTTCTTGGTAACCTCCTGGGTTAGAGGGTTAACAAGAATGGAAGTTCAAACATTTTTTTAAGGGGAAGCTCTTATGTTAAATTTGGGCCAGGTTTTAATTTACAGAAGAGCTAGAGGCAAACAAACAGCTGAGCTAATTTAGCTGTGTTTCCTCTATTAATTTGGTTTTTATAATTTTGCAAGTCATACATTTTATGACTTTTTAAGTTTCATCATCTTTTTCATTTAATATACTTTCTAATATATCTTTCTCTCTTTTGATTGCCTCATCAAATGATACTTTTTGGCAATCTTTTCTGAGGTGCCCTATTTCTTCACAATAAAAACACCTCCGATCTTCTCTTTGCTTTTTAGGAGTTACCCAGGGTAGTAAATTTCTTTGCCCTCTGACTGGCTTTTTATCCTCTCGGTGGGGTGAACTCTGGTTAGATACACTTTCTCTAGCCACAGCTACCATGATTTTTCCCTTCATGATGGTTTTTTCTTCGTCCCTCCTTAAATAGACTTTTAAGGCTTCCCTTAACAAGTCATTTATTCCTCTATCTTGCCAGTCTTCTAACTTTTCTAATTTTCTTCTAATATCTGGCCAGGACTTTGTAACAAACTGTGTTTTAAGTAACACCTGGCCTTCAGGGCTTTCTGGGTCAATATTAGAATATTTTTGCAAATTTTGTTTTATTTTGCTCAGCCAAGTGGCTGGGGTCTCATCTTTTCCTTGCATATTATCAAATGCAAGTTTTGAGTTAATGCTTCTGGGGACTGATTCTTTAATTCCTTTGATTATCAAATTTCGATAATCATCCATATTCCTCCTGTCTTCTTCCCTATTTGGGTTCCACTTTGGATCACTTACTGGCAGTTTATGTTCACCTGAGGGCCCTATTCTATTCTCCCTTTCCCAAATCTTTATCCCTGCTGTTCGAATCATCTTTATCTCTTCGGGGCTAAATAAAATTCTGAATATAGAATTCATTTCCCCCCATGTGAAGGTATTGGGACCTAGGAACTGATCTACCTGTTCAGCCACCCCCACTGGATCTTCTACTAAGTTTCTTAGTTCCTTTTTGAAGTTCCTGACTTCTGATGCTGTCAGAGGGGCATTTACAAATCCCACCCCTCCAGCAACTCCGCCCATTGGAACCTCTCTCAAGGGAAAAAGCTTAGCTTTAGATCTGGTGTTATAAGAATGTCCCTCTGGATTATTTTCAGGGGGACGCTCTATGCTTGGGGTGGGCAAATTTGGTTCCCAGTTTGCAGGTGGGGCTGGAACCATGGATGGTAAGGGAGAAAAGACATAGCTACTGTTGGGGGAAACTGGGGGTACTTCTGTTGTATAGAAGGGGTTAGTACTGGATGGGGGAAGACTCACCGGAGGGCTGATTAGGGAGGGGGCAAAGGTATTGGTAGAGGGAGGAATAGGGGAATTAGTTTGAGGGATTTGAGGGTGGCTCGGGGCTGAAGGTAGGGGGGAAACAGGGGTTACAGTTTGGGGAAGTTGGAAGGGGTTTCCAGGGGGAACCTGGGGCATATCTGGATATGCGGGAGGGGGAGGTAAGTAATTAAGTGGATCCCAGATGGGGCCATTCTGTTCTTTATCACTTTTTTCTTTTTTCCCCTGTAACTTACAGATCCTTATGTTGTCTCTATTTCTGTTTTGTTTTTCCCAACAAGCAGCATACTGCATTTGTTCTGCTTCTTTATCACCTTGGGCTCTCAGATGTTGATTTAACTGAGCACACATCCAAGGGTCTGTTGTTCCGTGCCATGGCCATTCTCCAGGTAAACCCAGAGTAGGCCATACTTCTATACAATAATGGATCATTTTGATCCTATCTAAATATTTAGTACTTTCCTCCCTGTCCCACTGTTCTAACATCTTTCCTAGTGGGCTCTCTGGAGGGATATGTGGTATTTTTTCTTTTTGTACTTCAGCCTCTCTAGGCCTACTTATCCAAGTACCCATTTCTACTTGGTAAAATTTATTCAAAAATTTTTTTCTTTGAAAGCTCTTTCACTCACATGCACTCACTCACACTCACTCGTGAGCTCTGGAAGCAGTTCGTATGACCCGCCCTTAGGGCCCCGACCACTGCCACAGCCAGCCCCCGGTACCCGTCAATGGCCTCAGCACCCCTGGTGCTTCCGTCACCACCCCAGCCGGTACCCTCTTTCACTCCTGCGCGTCCGGCGTATCCCCGTAAGCAGCCGGTCAACCTGGGCCCAGAGTTCCAGTCACTACTTCTGCCAGGACACACACACACAGTATGCGACTCACTCACTCGCCCTATCGTTAAGTTCCTCGCACGTTGGAACTCCCCTAACTTTCACTCACTGCACCCGGTAGCACCGGCCTTAGATACCCCCGACCAGCTTTACCTCTCCGTGTCCGGTAGCATAGAACTCTTGCCTACCCCCGCCCAACACGACACACTCAAGCCCGGTAGCGTATCTAATCCGACCCCCGCCCAATGCACTCTTCACACCCGGTAGCGTGCTCCCCTTTGAGCACCCCCGCCCAGTGTGATCGTCCTGTACCCCGTCAGTTACCTCAGCCTGGCCACCCCTCCCTTGGGAGCAGCCCCTGGTAACCTCAGCCAGTACCTCTTTCTCTCCCCACACCCCTGCAGGTCCCTGGGAGCAGCCCCTAGCCACCCTTTCTCCTGCGTCGGTGTGGTGCGTGCCTCACACACTTGTCCCTGGCCTCCCCGCACACTTGAGGTGACCTGGGTGGTTTGCCCCTACAGGTTTAGGGGAAACCCACAGTACCACTCACTCTATGACGTGCCACTCACACTCTATTCAGCCTCCGCACGTCCGGAGGGGGGTCCCCTACACCCCTGGAGACGCCTCGCTCACTCTGTTTCCTCTCGCTTCCTCCTGTTCCTGACCACTCCTCTCGCGAAGATGTGGAAATGCAGTACTGAGGAGTCCTCACTCGCGGCGGGGGTCCGAGCTGCCGGCCCCCGTCTCACTCACACACACACTCGCACGTCTCCTGCTCCCGCCACCGAGTTTTATACTTACCCGGTGCTCCTCAACGGCGCCCCCTTGTGGCTGCTGGTTGTCCCTCGAGGCTGGCGTGCGTTGTCCTCGCTGGTTGTCCCTCGAGGCTGGCGTGCGTTGTCCTCTTTGGTCCAGGAGGCCAGCTGTCCAGGAGGTCCAAGGTGGGCGGCGCCTTCCCGTCTCGGTCCTCTTCTGGGCGTGGCCAATCCCGGACGAGCCCCCAGTTGTTATGAATAAAAATGGGCGGAGAAAATATTAATCTCCATAAACGCCTTTATTAATCAGCTCTTATTAATATTTGCCCGAGGGGTTTGATCGCCGTGGAGGAGGAGGGCTTTATCAGCTCTGCTGCATGCAATTCAACAGAGCTGGAGGACTGGCCCTCGCTGGGAAGCAATCCCAGAGTCCTGTCAGTTCTTTGTTTTCTCCTGTGGTCTCATCTCCGGTTTGGTCTTTTTAACTTACGGCTAGTAAGCTAAACCGGAGAAATTAGCTCTTCTGATTCTCTAGGGTCCACACGGCTGAGCATTAGTTCTTATCTGTTTTAATTTTACTTGGTTTTTATTTGATAAGGGTTTTTTTATGTTAGATTTCATCCCGGGACGCTTTTGGAGTTCTTAATTTGCATGCGGGATCACCGGGGCGGGGGCTTGGAGCTCCTTGCGGCCATGGGGTAGTCTTTGCCGCAGAAATGGCGTCCCAGTCTCATGCCGCTCCACAGCGGCGGCAGTGCTGTGGGGGGGGTGGAACGTGGTGGGTGTGGGGTTTTTCTTTTGAAGTGGGGCAGAGGTCCGGCTGGCTTGGGGGACGCTTCATCTGGCCGAGGCGGCTGACCGCGTGGCGGCTGCGGGCAGACAGGCGGCCGGGGTTTCTTTCCTCCGCTCCGGCACGGGGAGCGGCTGGGGCTTGGGGAAAGGCTGCTCCGCGGCTGCGGGCGGGGGCGGCCGGGGTTTCTCTGCGCTGGACCGGCGGCGCCTGACTGCGGGCGGCTCCGTGGGCTGGACGGCTGGTGCGGGAGGCTTCGCAGACTTTTGAGTTTTCCCTTGCCGGCTCCCGGCCGTGGACGGGGTTGGGAAGGGGCTTTTCTGCAGCGAACCGGGGGGGAGACGGGGCGGCATGGGGGGGGAAAGCGGCCGGCTTCTCTCCGCTCCGGCGGCGGCGGCGGCGGGGGTTGGGACTTCCCCGTGCCAGACGGCCGACTGTTTTGCGGCTGGAGCTCCGTTGAGGCAGGCAGCTCCGCTGCGGTTCCTTCGCCCCATCTCTGACCTGGGGTGGGAGCGCGGTGCTTGAGCTTTGATGGGAACGGGTTCTTTGTTTTTGAGGTGGTCTGGGAGGAAAGGTGCCACGTGCCACTGAGGTGGCTTTCCACTGTTACATCATAGGACAAACACCCCAAATTTCATTTTTAACAAGATGGCTTCCCTGGCCTTGTTCTTTAGACTCCATCTTGTTGTTTACTCCTTCGGTTATATAACCCTTTCCCTGCTTCCCCTGGAGACAGCTCCTGGTTGGCTGTCCCTTCCCGCCACCAGCCCTGTCCATCACCCTTACCCCCCCATGTCAATCTCCCTGAGGCCTGGGCTTGGAGATTGGCTGGGCTCCTTCCCGCCTTTTCCCTAACTGTCCCTGAGTGGATCACCCCATCCCTATGCCACTCCCTGGTTCCATCCCATTGGCTCTCCCATGCTCTGTCCACCCCCTGAGAATCCTGTATTTAAGTCGGTGCCTTGGTCGGCTCGGGGCTCTGTTGGGAGGACCCGAGCCAGGAATAAACAGTTCCTTTCCCAACTCCCAGAGAGTCCCTCTCTTTCTTTTGGACCGGCTCCATTGCTCCAGAGTCCGGTGTAGGACGAGGTGGAGGACCCGAGACTCGTGGGTACTGTCACGCGTGCTTCGGGCTAGCCACAAAGGGCAAGCGCGTGGCGACACACACACACACAGAGCACACACACACACAGTGAGAGCACACACACACACACGCACACACACTGAGAACACACAGTACCCACACAGGCACTGACAGCGCCCACACACTGAGAGCACCCACACACAGCACCCACATACACAGAGCACACACACACACAGTGAGAGCACACACACACACAGTGAGAGCACCTACACATAGACAGAGCACACACAGTAAGAGCACCTACACACACAGAGAGAACGCATACACAGAGGCACACACACACAGAGTGAGAGCACATACACAGAGCACACACACACACACTGAACACAAGCACACACTGAGAGCACCCATGCACACACACAGAGTACCCAGACTGTGAGCACCCATACTGAGAGCACCCAGACCCTTTGGGCCCCCTCCTGCAGGAGGTTCCCACTGACCCCACCTCCAGCACCTCCCCTGAGCTATTCTATCAGCCTGCACCCTCCTTCTCTGGTGTCTGCTGAGAGCTCTGGGATCCCCAATCCCAGCCCATCCTGATTCCCTCACAGCTGCAATCCCTCAGTCAAACCTCACTGCCTGTCTGTCACTAACAGAGAACAGAGTGGGGAAAAAGCAGCAGAGTTGTGCTAGGGGTGGCACACAGCACACCCTGAGCTGGATAAACTCAGATCTGTGGCCATGCTTCAGTGGTCTCTGCAGCACTCCCGAGGGCATGGCTCCTATCCATGTGTCCCTGTTTGTTCAGCAGGGACAAATGTGTCATCAAAAGTACAAAAATGTCCCCTCTGTTTGTAGCTTCTAGAGGTTTTTTTTTCAATATCTCCATCCTCTACCCCTCCAGCCTCTATTTTTTTATATCAGATAACGTGTTTAATGGTCTATTCTTTCTATTTTAGGTTCCTGGGAGAGCTGTATGAAGAAAGGTCTCCCAGGGGATCGATTATGAGATTTTGTTTAATTTTTTGGCCTTTTAAGAAGACTTGAGCTGGAAGTTTTAGGCAAAATAAACTCTTTGAACTTGATCATGTTTAAAATTTGGAGAAAAATGCAAGCTCTAGAGTTGACTGCCCAGAACTGCTTGCATCTGTGTGTATGTGTGTGTGTATGTGTTCAGTATGAATTATTTTGGTGCAGACTTAAAAACACTACATGTTTTTTTTCACAAGCAAAGTTTGCAATTCACTTGAAATATGATGTAGATATAGCAGGTTTCAAGCCACTTTCATAAATAATTTTTTCAGTCCTACGATCCACCTGTCTGGATTCATCCCCAAAGACAACTTCCTTATATTTGCATGGATTATCAATATAGTATTTTATGAAGAGACAGTTTTATTTTAAAATCAAGTCCTCACAACTTCCTAAAATAAATACAGCTAAATGATTTATAGACATTAGACCTTTATTAAACATGTATAAACTAGATTCTTGTTAGGAAATTAAAATTTAAGAAAAGCTAAATTAAATTCATAAATTATTCTGATGGGGCAATTTGATATTAATAGTTATTTTGTTGATATAAATGGTCTCTTGGTCACTCTGGGGTTGCCATCACTTACTCTCAGTGTTCCCTCTCTATCACCAGTACCTCACTAAGCTGTGAGTGCAGCACTAAACTCCAAGGATGGAATGAATGCGAAATGGTCCTTGTGCTGCATTTCTGAGCCCACAGGAGGCTGAGAGTGCCCCAAGGGCAGTTCACAACAGATAGGGAAGGTCATCACAGCCATGTCACCGGAGATTGCAGCCTTTTCTTGTTATTGCTGCCCAGAACATACCCTTGATGTTGAACTCACTCATGGAGATCAGCCTGGGAGAACGAGGCTGAGCACAGGGCCAAAAAGCAGCAACATCAGCACCACCTGAGGAGCTTTTTCCCCCTGAACACAAAGAGGTCTTGAGGTACGAAGAACAGATTCCTCCAATCCAGCCCTTGGTGAACATCCACCCCCACCCCCAGCAGTGAGTGCCCTGGGGATCCTCTGCAGCTGCAGCAGGGCGTGCAGGGCATGAAAACCCCAGTGCTGCCATCAGCCACTGGGACTTGATGGAGAGAAAGGGAAGTTAGTGACCAGCAGTTGATGTTCACACAAATGTGGACACAACTGAGCTGAGCTGCCGCCAGAAGGGTTTCACCACCACAGAGGGGATGGCTCAAGGGCATGTCTCACACCACATCACCCCTGTGCATAACCAATCTTTAGGAACCACGGTGGTGGGCCCTCACTGGGCTTTCCAAAAATCCACCAGGCAGCACCCAGCATGTCCCAGCCCTCTGCCACCCTTCCCATGTGGAGCAGAACACACTGGCTTTGGTGGAGAACAATGAACATCCAAGTTTCACTTGAAAGGGGAATTGCACACCTGCATTACCTATGGCCAAGCCTGTTTTTCTCTCCCCGGTTCTGAGCAGTGGCCACACAGAGCTGTGGTGCCCCAGGAGCTCAGGGAGAGCTTCCCCAGCCCAGTATCCTGCAACAAAGTTCAGATTCCAATGATTTCTGCAACCAAAAAGCAGAACGGTTTCATCATTTCAAAAATCTTGGTTTGTGGCAGAAACAAAGAGACCTCGCATAGAAATGTATGCAGAGATATTCTGAAAATACCAGTACACCTACACATCTAGTGGGAAGTGAAGTCTCTTCTGCTTGCTGACCTTAGCACTTGGGCTTTTTCCTGAAATTGTGCTTTAAAGGCAAGTTCTTGGCTGAGCAAACCAAGCAGATGTTGGACTTGATTTTACCTTTTTTTTTTTTTTTTTCATTCTAAGAGCAACCAAAAACTGATTGCAATAAGGCATTTAATTTACTTATTGGTAAAGGGCAAAATATACATACAGGCTCTTTTTTTCCCCACATTATACCCTACTTAAGCAATGACAATATATAACACTACAATTTAAAAAGTTCTGTTAAGTTTTGAGTTTTGTCCCTGTCACTCCCCTCTGTTTGGGGAGCAACACAGTCCAGTCTCTTTGGGCTGCTTGAAAATTGTATAACAAGAAGAGCAGCATTTTTTTTTACCCACAAATATAGTTTTAAATATGATCCCACCAAGCCATTAATGTCTGTGTGACAAACTAGCAACTTCAGCTGCTGCCATTAATCCCACATCTAACCGCAATTTCAGCCCCACTCTCTACCACTTGGTGCTCTAAGTAATGATGCAGTTCAAAAGCAGACTGACAGCTTAACCTGCCCTGACCCGCACACACATAAAAACTCTGGCTGCTGCATTACACTGCTTGCCTGGTGCACCATAGCTACACAGCAGAATGCTTCAAAATGTCTCTGTCAGTCCTCAGGGGACTGAAAGAACACTTGAGAATTGATCCCACTGGTTCCTCATAGCCATATGAATATCATCATAATCTCAGCATTTTTCACAGCAATAATTTGAAAATATTCTCTTAATAGGTAGTTTTTATACAGGCCCTTTTATTCAATCTCCCTTGCCCACTGAAAGTAAACCTCACACAAATTTACAAACCTACATTTGTGCTGTCCTGCAGAACCTCCAGGTTTGTCTTGCAAAAGAGTTCTTCTGCAGATAGGACAAACCAGAAAATGCCCAGTAAAAACAACTAACAAATTATCAGTTAGAAAATCCAGATTTGAAAGGCAGCCCTTGTGTTTGCTTTCTCAGGTGCCAAGACTTCTCACTAGCGACACTGGAAAGACACCTGCATGTGATGCAGAGGAGCACTGAAGATTTATCCTCCCCATGGCACCAGACAGGGACAGGTGAGTTTCCTGCTGGGGAAAACCACCTCGTTGAGAGCCATAAAACACCCACACAGCCTCAGAAAGGTGACAACAGCCACAGCTCCAAGAATGGCTCATGTAATGGGAAAATGACACTCAGGCCTCTCTAGGCCCCCTCTGCTCCTGCAGGGCCCCTGTTCAGAGTGCAGTTGTGCAGCACGAACCAGAGACCATGGCAGTCATTCTCAGGCCCATGTTCCCCAGAACAGAGAGATGAGGAGCTCAGCAGCCCCTCCACCACCACTGCCCTTTCGGGGGAGCTGCACTGGAGCTGTTCTAGTCCACAGGGAACTCAACAGCTGAAATCCAGGTTTGCTCATGCCATAAGCTCTTGCTCTTCCTTGATTCCACTGTCTTAAGAGCAGATGGGGCTGAGTCTGAGTGCCATCACTCTGCACCTCTCAGAACAGCATGTCTGTACATGCAGAACATTTTAGATTGTACAGGTATTGCTCTGCTCCTGACACTTTCAAGTGGCAAAGTTTGGTGATCACGAAGTAGAACACAGCCCAGTGAAACACAAATTGTCCCTGCATTCACAGGCACACCTCTGGCTCCATCCCTGACCAAGACACTGTCAACAGCAGCCCTGAGAGCCCAGAGCTTGTTCCTCACTTGGACAGGAGCAGTTCCTGCTCTGGGGAACCCTCTTCTGCCCCTGCAATGGACGTGAATGCTCCGCTGAACACATGCAAAAATATTCTAGAAAGGCTTTCAAGAGAAAGCTCTTATTAAAGATCCTAAACTGCACGGAGTGTGGAACAATAACACTGTCTGCCTTAAAATGTCATATCTTTGTCTGAACAGCCCAAAACCTTATGTGCTCTGAATAAAGATAGAGATGTAATTGCCTTTCTTGTTGCGACTCACTTGTGCATCATGGATTTTTTAATATCCTGCAAAACACATGTATTGTGGGAAGGAAGCAGGTGACAGCAGTAAATATATGTAATGTTATATTTCTTTAGGATAGATATGAGCGAGGAAGTCTAAATGATGCCTTAGGTTTTTAATAATCAACTATGGAGTCTTAGGGGGAAAGTGTGCATTTTGCCAAGAGCAAAATCATTAGAACTTTAACTCCAGCTATTGTGGAAAATTTCATTCAGTTAATTGTAGCCATTAAGTTATAGGTTATGCAATAAAATTACTTCAGCCTCGTCTACACTCAAAACCAGGTTGCTTTCAGCAAAGTAGCTTTTCTGAGAGTGAATGAGGGTGAGAAATGCTCTGTGTTGTTGAAAGTCTGATGGGCTGCCTGTGAGAGGAGCTGAGCTGATGCTTCATGGTTTGGAAAAAACATCCGTGGAGATGCAGCAGAGTTCTGAGAGAACTGCAGCTGCAACACCTTTGTCTTCACGTACGTGTATATGGAAGGCCCATAAGTATTGTCAGCTAAATAATTCCTAAAATTTTGGTGAAGATTTAAAGCCACACCACCCTACCTGGGCATTTCAGGGCCTGATGTAATAGCAAACTGCAGGAAGAAATAAAAATTTACATTCTTGTAGCAGAGACTCTTACTGCACAGACTTTCTGAAGATGATTTCTGAAAGCCCATTTCAGCTTCCCACTGTCTCCTGCACGTTCTCTAAACCCAAAAAGCCCTCACTGTGGGCACCTGCCCGTTCCTGGCTTTCCAAGCCCCATAAGTTGAGGTCTGTAAGAGGGAAGGGTTCAGAGGTGAAGCCCCAGAGGGAAACCAGGAGCCTCTGGGCTGAAACCTCAGACATGCACAGCATGGAAACTCCTGGGATTTCCCCGGCTCTGTTCAGATCATGCTGCTCAATAGCTTCAATTGGCCCACCAGGCATCCCAGAAAAATGTGGAAATTCTCTGATCCACCTGAAAAAAATTCCCATACAGAAGTCACCAAAATGCATTTCCATGGTAGATTCCTTGGGTGCAGCTCTACAGAGCCACAGCACCAAAACCCAGAGGGAGCGGAGGAGCTCACAGAGCTCAGAGCTGAAGCAGCCATCAGACCCTTCCCAAAACCTGCCAACCTCATCCCAAAGATCCCCATTCCCAGCACATGCAGCACTGTCTCAAGGAAAAAGAAACCCCTCGTGTTTCCTGAAGCAATGAAATAATCCAAGTGTTTCCAGGAAAAGAATACAAAGCATATTAAGGTGTTATTAATTTAATTATAACAGCTAATCAGTGTTTTGCAGTTGTAAATTATGACCTCAAAGTTTCTCATTATTAAACTAGAAAATCAGAAGAAAGAGGCACACCTGTATTGCCAGGGTTTAACAAGTTTGCCCCAAAGCTGTGCCAGACCAGGGAGTGGGATCAACCCATTAATTTATGTAATGATGCTTTTGGCTTTTGGAATTTCCCTCAGCTGCAAATAAATTCTAATGAAAAAGAAAGCTGAAGCAAATTCTTCTGAAACCCCCAAAGCTCTAGGCTGTTACAAATGAAAAACAGTGCTGATGAATTCAGAGTATGATTCAAGTCTAACCACATCCAGAGTGCATGAAACAAAGTGGCGTTAAGATATTGCCCTGGGATAGTGTGAATTCTGCCACATCCATGGAAAGGCAGGAGCATCATTCTGGGATGCAAATCTGAGCATAAACCTCCAAAGGGTTTTCTACAAAATGATTCAAGTCAGGGCAAACCAAATTGTTTTGTTCATCCAGTGTTGGTTTTCAATTATGTGAGGTCATTTAATATAGATTGTATTTTGTGGTCCTAAATTCTTGTAGCTTAATCCTTATCGAAATACCTCACTACAGTGATCCAAGTGATCCCATTACAACCCTGATGGGAGATGAATCCTAGGTGTTTCACTTGCTCAGACTCATGGCATTCACCCCTCTGCTCCATTCCCAGCTTTCCAAGTCAAACCAGAGGCACCCAAGGCTCTGAAAGATACTGTAGGCAATATTGATTTTTTTTTTTTCTGTTGTACAGTAATCCAGATAAAATCCAACGAAGTCTCTAATACTTCAGATGAAGTCTAATGAAATCCCTAATAAATTATTTCCTTTCTTCTCATGTCAGATCTTGTGAAGCCTTCATTCCTTTAATGTTCTCAACTATTCAAACCCTCCACTTCAACTGGATGCCAACAAAAATTCTTCCTCTTGGGGATCACTGGAAAGGCCAAACCATGACAACCTTGTCTTCAGCTTTAGACTTTTCTCCTGCAAAACCAACTTCCTAAATTCAGCCTGCTCCTGAAAGCACCAGCACAGAGCCCTATACCCACTTGTGCCCACCCTGTCCTTCCTGCAGCTCCACCCTGTCTCCTTAATAATTACAGGCAGTTTTCAGGCAGTGCCAGGTACAGAACAAAATCCTTTCCCATCTCTACTAATTTTTAGCTGGTGCTCCCCCAGAGTCACAAGTCTCCCTGTGCTTTGCAGTGTGCAGAGCAGTTTCCTTTCACAGATGTTCCTTAATCTCATGCCTTCTTTTTCCACATTTACAATATTCTAGTCCTCTATAGTTAGCATGGAAATTTTAAGAATTAGATATGCAAGTCCAGCTAAGAACAATACAGCAGTAAATATTTCATTCATATTTTTTGAAAATTACAGTTTTAAGATCTTTTTCTTCTCAAAATATGAGAAGAAAAACGAAGATTCTTTTGACAAAAGGCATGTATTGAGGACGTGTTTCTTGGCCAGAGCAAAGGCACCCAACTGGGTAAATGGTTACACCATTTGTGATAAAAAATCTTCCTTTGCAGATAAACAAGACTTTACAGCTCCTGTTGTGTTGCTGCATTAACTGAATTTCACTAAAAATTCTGGTGTTAATATCCCACATTCTACCTCACCAAGCATGGAATTTAAAATCACGAAAAGGGAAAACAGGTCGGGGAAGATGGGGATGGACAGGCACAAGACAAAGAACCTTCAAATCATGGCACCCACATCTTAAAAAAGCAAAGTCAAACCCCATTCTTTGCAATCCGACTGGCACAAAGCAATAGCAGTTCAATAACATTTACAAAAATAAAGACAAAATCTTGAAAATTAACACAATTTAATATAAGTCTGCCAAATATCTTAAGAAAATCTAGTGGAGAAATTTGGTTTAAGTGCTAAGAACTTCCTCAGCAATGCTAGAGGGAACTACAATCATCGTGATTTAATTCCTTTGAATTTCAGAAAACTAATAATGGTTCTAAATAATTAGAAACTGTTATTGCATTAAAATGCATGATACATACTGATTAGATCATATTAAAATGAAAAGAATAATTTGAATTATTTACACAAAAAAAGCCCTCAAAGTGAGACAAATCTATGGACCATAAAGACAAAGAAAAGAATTCCTGAGACAGTAACAGCTCATTGCACAAGTAATTTTCATAAATATTAGTGATGTCTGAATTGCACCAAATAAAGAACTTCCACAAAAAATACCCCAAAACATATGTACTCACTGACATAAAGTCGTTTTAATGCCTTGGCTATCTTGGTTCAAAACTAATTCTAAACTAGTAGATGCAGGCCAATGGTTTTTCATTAAATACAAAATATTCAGTACATTGCAAATTATCCAAGGCCATAATCTGAAATGCTTTTGTGACAGCAGCTTTATTTAATATTCATTGTCAGGTTCTCAGAGGATAGACTGAAAACTAATAAATTCAGAATATATTATTATTATAACACACTACACAATTTATATTTAGTGTTTTATACAAGCCATAATGCTCAGTAGAAGGCTGGTACACTGAATACAAAAGATTAGATATACAAAAAATATTAGGATATTAAACTAGAAATTAAAGTATTCCTTCTGTACAGTTGTAATCTGTTTGTTGAACAGGTAAACTCAGGGCAACACTTCTGCTTGTTTTGGAGCCTCTTGCCCTCCTCTGGGAGAGCTGAGGCAAAGCCTGCCTGGAATTGCTGTGCCGTGGTGGCACTGAAGGAAAGGCCATTACAGGCTCCAGACAATTTGGTTCCCAGCCCAAGGAATGCACAAATCTGGAATAAAATTGCCAGCTTCTCTCTGCAGGTGTCTTCTGTGTGTTTTTAGATCATGGTGAACCTGTAATTGTTTAATTTGTGCTTTGGGGGATGGATGTTGTCTGCAGTCAATAATTTACAGAGCTGAAGAACCCATCTGACCAAATGTGACTAAAGAACATAAATGCATTTTGAGCAAGAATTCCTGCATTTCCTCCTCCAGTGTGTGAGCTGGCAAGGAGAAGCTGGACAAAGCCCAGGGCAGCCATGGGCTGCTCTAAGGTGACAAACATGGTGCCACCACCTGCCAGCCCTCCCTGTGACATCGCCAACTCCTGGCTGGCTTCAGGAAGGGATCTGGAGCTGCTCTCTGAGGAGTGAGTGCTGGAGGTGAGAGCTGGATCTGCCCCAGCCCTGAAAGCCCCTGTGGGCAGCAGCAGAGGAGGATTCTGCCCCTCTGCCCTCTCAGGTGAGACCCCACCTGCAGAGCTGCCCCAGCCCTGAGCCAGCACAAGAAGGACCTGGAGCTGCTGGAGAGAGCCCAGAGGAGGCACCAGCATGAGCAGAGGAATGGAGCAGCTCTGCTGAGAGGAAACATTGGGAGAGCTGGGATTGTTCACTTGGAGAGGAGAAGCTTTGGGGTGTTCTCAGTGTGGCCTTGCAGGGCCTGAGGGAGCTGCAGGAAAGATGGAGAGAGACAATTGGCAAGGGCTGGAGGGACAGGACACAGGGAATGGCTCCCAGTGCCAGAGGACAGGGGTAGATGGGATATTGGGAAGGAATTGTTCCCTGGGAGGGTGGGCAGGCCCTGGCACAGGATGCCCAGAGAAGCCCTGGCTGGTCCTGGATCCCTGGCAGTGTCCAAGGCCAGGTTGGACATTGGGGCTTGGAGCAGCCTGGGGCAGTGGGAGGTGTCCCTGTTCATAGCAGGGGTGGAACGAGATGATTTTTAAGGTCCCTTCCAACCCAAAGCATTCCATGATTCTATGATAATCCAGCTGAAAATGTCAGTAAGCTCAGACATACATATAACAAAAATCTGGCTCCAGCAGCCCTAGTATTTGAAAAAATACATATTAAACAGTAGTCGTAAGCTACTTTATTCTTTAAAAAAATTATATTACTATTTATCTAAAAAGTAAGCATCAAGCCTGAATTCATTTACACTTGTGAAATACTTAGATGGCTGTATTAAGTCAATGTACAAACAAATGATCATTAGCAAGTCATAGATAAATTTCTATTATGCTTGTAGGAACATAATGTATGTTTAATTAATTAATATTAATAATTTATTATCACTATATATGTAGTGTCTTTGCCACTCCTGGAAGCTACTTAGATTAATAACAAAACCAAACAAACAAACAAACAAACAAACAAAAAAAAAAAACAAACAAAAAAAACCTGTTCCACCCCACCCCCACCAAAAAATAATTTTTGACCCCTGCAAAATAAAAATTTCTTTGTAACTGTGACAGCAGACTTAGATTTTGTAGAACTGATGGCATTTTATTCAAGTCAGGGGCCATCTCCTTTTTCCCTCAATTTTCCACATAACTGACATCAAGCTGACTTACTTCCCTTGGGGTGCAGATGGCTGGGACTGCTGACAATAAAATGTGGAGCAAAAGGCTGGGAAGAAAACAATCAAGATGGGTCTTGTACCAAATGCATTAGGAAAAGGTCCAAGGAAGGGAGATGAGATCATCCCCAGTGAAGCAGCTCATTCCCTCACTCTGCTGTCCATCCCAGGTTCTGAGACAAAGGGATAGTGTGATGGAGGGCGTGGTGATGCTGGGTTGGGATTTGACACGTTCGTTCTGTCAGAAGGGTGCAGGGCAGGGGCAATGCCCTGGGTGCACAGGCAAGGACAGTGGCACAGGTCCAGAGGGTCCCACCCTCAAGAAATGCTGCCACCAAGGCAGGGCTGAGCAGCTCCCAGAGCAAAGCAGAGCCAGCCTGGCATTTGGGCAGGCTATGGCTCAGCGAGATGACATTCTTTAAAACTGACACATTCCCACTTTTAACAAGCAGTGGAGCACAGGAAAGAAGGGGACATCTGCTGCCTCAAGAAAGTCTGGCTCCTGCCACAAAGGTGGCTCAAAGTCAGCCTCAGAAGCACTTGCTGACCACTTGAGCAACTTGGCAGTCTCCCTGCCACTTGTCCTCCTCTGATGAATTGCTCTCTCAGCTCACTCCTTTTCCTTTCTCTCTTCCTTAGTGCAGCACGTTCAGCAAGAGCAACAACGTTAGCCCCAAAAAGAGAGGATTAAATCAGAATTTCCGTGTAAGTACTGCATTTCAAGAGGAGCCAGGCCATTCCCCAGAGCAAACAGACTGCCATTACAGGAAAGCTTGGATAGTTTTTCAACTTCAGGTCGAGTTTTCCTATGACAGACCTGAGGCTGAGAGCCTCTTTCACTGCACAAAATATATAGAATTGGCCATAAGTCTTTAAAGCCCTGATGTATTCCAGTCCATTAGTTTTTACAGTTCAATTTATGTTGTATTACAAGGAGATGTGCTGAACTGCCTGAAAGTACAGATTTGCCAGACTATCCAAAAATAATCTGGAAAGCAAGAAAGTCAGGATACCAGCCAAATCATAAGCAGCATGGCCATTTTGCTACCAGTTCAGCTGGTAATAATTTTTTTTAAGCACTGTTAAATGTATCTAGATGAATCTGACTTTAAATCACACTTTCTGCTGTACATTTAAAGAACTATCGATTCAAAATGAATCACAGACAACTGGTACAGGTTCATGTGCTGGGAGAACAAGGCAACACAGACATCTCCCTGTCCTTCAGCCTTGCACAGCACACAATTAACCAAGCTCCTACACTGCCACACAGCAGTTAAAAGTGATCACACAGCTCCTGGGTGAGCTCTGCAGGATGGAAGAGGGAGCTGGCAGAGACAGAAGTCTCAAGGAAGTGGAGCTGGTTAGAGAAGACGCAGCATAATTACCATCACAATGCATCTTCCCACATACAGGAGCAAAGCACTGTCATATTAACCTTATCTTCTGCAAGTCAAACACATGTTGGGACTTTGTATTTGCTTACTCTAAAATTTACATGACAATTGAAGTATTACCCAAATGCAGAGTCATCCTAGAAGCAGCAGAGAGCCTGTCTGATCCTTCCATGTGGAACCCTGGCATTGAAGGCGTGAATTATTTCTGCTTCTCTTCTGAGCACCATCTGATAGAGAACTGAAGGCTCCAGGGCCATCCTGTGCTGCTTTTCACTCCATGCATATTCACTTCCATGCATATTCACTTCCCTGACTGACAGCTGACAGCTCTCCCCCGACTTCCCGAGTGCAAAGCTCTCCCAAATCCCTCTGGAAAACAGGGCAAAGGAAAGCAGCCCCAGGAGCATTTTCCAGCTGCTGGGCTGGCTAACAAAGCCTTCTGCAGGGCTTCCCACTGCCAGGCTGTGACACGGGCCACAAAAACAGGCTGAGGGCAGATCGTGCTAAGTGGCCACCGCAAATCAGCAGTGAAGGGAACCCACAGGCAGAGGTGTGCTTGAAAATGTGCTCTGGAAGGATATTGAGTGAAAAACAACAGATTGTTATTTGAAGATGATTGGATATTAAATGTCTCCTCTTGGTCAGTATTGTTTATGCTATTTTAGAAGTAGTTTTAGCAATCTTGCTGCCATGAGATGCTCAAATTCATTCAAATTTAGGCTCTTCAGGTCAAGGAAATGGACTTTTAACAAGTGGCAAATTAAAATGTCAAGAGCAATCATACAGATACTTGTTTACAAGACTGTTATTGTTTTGTTTTACAGGTCCCAGGTTTCTTTCTCAGTAATTGCACCATTAACATTTTCAGCATAAAAGAAAGGTACCAGATAACATCAACAAGTTTTTGAGACGTCGACTTAAGTCGCAAAATCCTTAAATGTGGACAGAGTCCCTCACAATTCCCAAATCTTTTACAGTCAGTTATAATAGAGCAAAACTCTGTAAGCAAAGAGATAGGCGTCTGCATTTTTAAAAAGGGTATCTAATTGTGTCTCTCAGAGGGGAGGTGGGGGATCACCCTCGAATCCTGCTGTTTGTAGCTATCACCTTTCCTGGGCTCTTAATGGGTGTGAAAAGCCTTTCCTGAACTTATTCATTTTCCACGCAAAAATACAAAGTACGGTAAGTACAAGTCCCAATTCACAAGCACAAGGTAAGCAGAGATTTCAGACCCCTGAGGCAGAGGAGGCCAGTGCCGTGTCCTGTGTGTCCTGTGCCATGTTCCCCGGCATTCTCAGGCTCAGACCCTGTGCTGGCCCTGCTGTTGCAAAGAACATTCTGCCCATTGCTGAGGGTTTGAAGTGGCCTCCTCCTCCCTCTCGCACCACACGGGCAGAGGTGAACAAGGAATTTCTCGGTGGGCTTCATCTGAAGTGTATTTGGATCAAAGGAAAGAATTCCATCTGGGTACTGGATCAAGTTCTTCATGTGTCCTTTGGTCCCAATTCCTAATTCCTGGAATAGGATGAGAAATGATAAATATCCTGCTTTAGTGAGCACAAGTGTGTGAATGGGGAACACTTACATTACACAAGCTTTATGCTACAGGAAAAGGGAATTACTCTGTTCTTTATCAGCTCACATTACAATGTTAATTCAAGTGACACTACAGCATCACTTCAGTGAGAGAGCTTCCAGGAGCTGAAGAGTTAACAGCCTTTACTGACAGATTTGATTTAGAATCTTTTCTAGGCAGCGATAAAAGCACCTAAGTGCCCTGTTTCAATGGGGACTTTGCCTTGTGTCACTCGTGCTTAAAAGAAATGATTATACCCCTATTTTAGGGGAGGTAAATCAAAGCATTTCATTTTGCACTTGGCTCTATTGGAGGAAATGTTTATGGCACAATCTTAAAAACATACAAGTGAGCCTGAAACTTTCATTAGAATCTCACTATAGGGTAATCCAGCCCTGGAAACAATCTGTTTGCTTTTGAATTGACAGGCGAGGAGCCTCCACAACTTCGCTGCTGCTGCTTGCCTTGGTAGGGGTGAGGAGCTGTGATGGAGGTGGAAAACATCCAGTGCAGCTTCTGTCCCTCCCTGCTGCTTGAATAACGCTCAGCATTCACACAGAGAGGGCTGGTTTGTATTGCTGTTTTCTCCATTTCAAATCTATATATCCAAATCCTAAAAAGGATGAGGCAGCCACTGAGACAACACAGAGGGGAAAATTAAATATTTTTGTTTAACTGAAGCTCATATTCTTGCCTGTATTCTGTTTCTTCAGAAAATAAAATACAAAAAAATTGTTTGTGGCTTTTGATTCTATTTCTTATTCTATGAATTTTTTAAAGTTTACTGTACACCAGTGCTTTGTATTTTAGAGTGCCCTGACTATGCAATCCATGACCAAGAGTCCTGATTATTCCAGTTAACAACTGTAACAGTGACTAGGAATACACTTAGGAACCTAAGCTCTCAAATGATACCTTCACAGATCCCCATGTTTCACTCAGGGATTTTAAAACATCGAAAGTATTAATTTTTGCAACATGTCTATTTAACTAATTCTGGAGGAGGGAAAAAATGAGAGAGGGAGGCCAACCAAGCCCCAAGGAAAGTAAAATTCAAGTCTCAAAGCCTTTGCATGAGTCACACAATCCCAAATCCATCATGGGACATTTAAAGGTATTACATTTAGTCCTATCAAAGACAATTCAGGAACTCACACAGAATAAGCCATAAAATATCCTCTGTGTCCGTTCTTTCTTAAAGCCTCTTTAATTTGCAGGTCAGTCACATAATAAACTCAAATGGCTGCCTTACTATCCATCAAGCCAGTGTGAGAGCAGATCAGGATTTATTTTTTTATCAAACCTGTAATTATATTCTAATTCCAGGTAATAATGTTTATTTCAGACTTAGTTGCCGAAAGGTCCCGACCAGGCATTTAATATTCTCAGAGAATCACAAGATTATATTATTGGGTTTGGAAGTAGCCACTGACTTCATTTCAACAGAATTGGTGCCACAGTCCCTAAGGAGAAGATTAATGAAGGCAGTTCTCACATGCTGCCCTCACACCTCTCCATCCCCTGAGGCAAACACACCTTTCTGGAGGGGATGAAAAAGCTGATGGTGCAAAGAGGCCCGAAAGCCTCACCTGCCTCTGAGGTCAGTGGGAGCTGGGACACCCAACACTTGGCCAGATCGAGCCCAAGAACATTACCAAGCCAAGACTTCAGGAAAACAACCGCAGTTCCATCTCTCAGATTTATTGAGTAATTGCATTGTCTTATTTAAACAGTGAGGAACCTGGGGGAGGCTGTTTCTGCTGCTACAATGTCGGAATGACATCAATTAAGAAGAAACTTGGCAGGATGTAATCTGTTAATTTTATGCCATTTACAT
This sequence comes from Zosterops lateralis, assembly GCF_965231275.1. Classification (NCBI taxonomy): domain Eukaryota; kingdom Metazoa; phylum Chordata; class Aves; order Passeriformes; family Zosteropidae; genus Zosterops; species Zosterops lateralis. Next base: position 20,281,382 of record NC_139772.1, on the reverse strand, counting down.
CCAATCTCTCAGCAATGCCAACTGTCAGCACTTGAACTGTTTAAGTTCTCCTCTTCCCCTTCTGTCTCTGCTGCACAGGATTGCAGAAGCTTCAGCTGTAGAAGGAAGCCTGTGCAGCCATTGTCACTCCAGAGTTTCCTACACCAGAAAATGTTCTGGCTCGCTGCTGTGACCTCTCAGGAGCACACTGTTACCCCCAGTGCATCTGCCATTGCCAGGATTACTGGGCTCATACACCGGCTTTCCTCTGTACCTCACGAACCTCCACACCTCATGTGTCCCTCTGTCTCCACGTAGTTCCCTCTGCCCTCACACAGTCAGGGAACTGCTAAAAGCATGCTAAAAACAACTTTGTACCCAGACAAAAAAAAGGGGCTACACATCATTTCAATGAATCAAACTCCTTAAGGAGATTGGTACAGCATCCTTTGGTTTCATTTGCATTTTTAATCTATTCCCTGATGCTTTGAGAAAGGCTGGTTCAGGTATACTCGGAGATAGAACTAAATTACAATCCTAAATAAAATAAAAATCTGGGAAGAGGTTTCTGTGATAGTCATGGGCTGACTAGTGTCAGAACAACATCCCATATCAATCTGCAAATCATCACTGGCATCCACCAGCCTGAAAAAATATCCCAAGGGATCATTGCCCAAATTCCCCTGGTGCTCACCCTACAAAGGGCTGCTCCCACTCCAAGCACACAGACAGGATGAGCAGCTCTGACCCAAAAGGCCAGAGTTTCCACTGCTGTAAATCCAGGTTTAAAAAGGCTAAAACCGCACTTTCACTAATCTCAGAGCTCAGTATTTCTGCCTGTAATGGCTAAAAGATAAACTAGAGATACAAGTGCATATGGGTTTTAAAAACTCCACAAAAATAAGTTTGTATTTCTTCCTTACCATTGCTATTCCTCAGGATAGTTCATCATTTACTTCTTCTTGGGTATTTCTAGTTCTTCATTTTAGTTCTTTCCTGTTTTCCACCTTTTCCTTCCTATATAATTTCTCTGGTTTCCCTTTTCCTCATTCCAAAAGGTTCTTTCCTTCTTGTCATCCTGCTCTTCCTAATTTTTTCTCCACATTTTCCTTAACCGATTTTCTCTCCTCCTTCCTGCACCCACATATACTCTATTGTTCCTCCTTGTCCTTCATGCCCACAAATCAAAAACACCAGAAATGTAAAAAGGGCACCAGACATTCTCAAACCATTCGTGCAAACATCATGTTTCCCATTTTCCCTCTGAACCTCTTATTGTTTTCTTCTTTCTCTTCCTCAGCTAGGAAGTCACTCTCTTCCCTGTTACTATAAATACCTTTATCCATTCAGATCAATTAATTTGTACCAGCCTAAAGCTCTTAAACAATTCAGATTTGGGGATAAGTAAGGTGGATTTTGAAGGGGAAGGTTTGCTACTGTGTCACTCATTGTCTGGATTCTATTAAGGTTTCACCCAGTCTCACACACAGAGACACCAAATAAAATTTAGGAAACCTGTTTCTGTTGCAGAATTTGCTCTCTTTCCAGGGAGAATGCTCAGTCTCAACCCACTTCTTGGTACAAAAAAAGCAAATATACAGCTGAGTCCTTTTGCAGCCACTGAGCCCTGCTGATGCCTTTGAAGAAAGCAGGTATTTGTCCATCCATTGTTGAGTGTTCATTTAAGCCAGACACTGAAATACTGGCTGGAAACTGTCCAGTTGCTTAAAGACAGGCATTAATTGAATTCTTGTTCTTCTAATGTGGGAGATAAAATGGGTGCTACTGGCCATACAGGATAGGAAGAATAAAACAGCCTCCTCTGGGGGCTGAGAATATCTGGAAGGCTCTGATGGACATTGAAATGTAGCTGCCTGTAATTTGCCCTCCTCATTAGGGACTGGAGCATCAGTTCTGGAAAAGTGAAGTCAGTGGCAATTTCCAAACCCAGTAACCACAACCTTGTGATTCTCTTAGAATATTTAATGGCAGACCAAGACCTACATTCAGCAGTTCTCACAAAGGTTGTTACGGTGAAAGAAAAGATACAAGGGTTTATATTAGAGAAGTTTTTGTGTTGACCTTGTATCAAAAACTTGCCTTGTATGAAGGAGGATTTAATAGCTTGCATTGAAAAAAGAGTAAAAATATCCCAGGCTCAGTTTTAAAATATTCAATATTGATAGTATTTTTGCTTACACATGGGATTCCTGTTAGAGTTAATTCTGAGCCAAGGACATGAAAGGCAGGAGGATGTGGACACTGGAGCCCTTGGCTGCGATGGCTCCAGGTGACACAATTACTGCTGGATCCCCTCCTCGGCAGCAAGCACAGCCAGGAAAGGCAGGAGCCAAGGGAAAAGAGAGAATGAGAAAAGAAAAAAGAAAATATCTTCTTGGGTCAGCTGATGGCTGGGTCAGAAGCTGTTCCAGGAGCAGACCAGAGGAGCCTGTCACTGTCGTTGTCACTGTCACCATTGCCATCCCCGCGCTCAGCTCCTCCTGCTGCTGCAGCCCAGCTACACACCTTCAGCCCTGGAGCTCAGAGCTCTCCCCAGGACTCCTCTGTGCCAGACGTGCCTCACAGAGAGATTATTTTTGACTTTTTTTTCGTTCATTTGCTGCTCAGAAAATTGAGACACATTCCAGGCTTGTTTTACTGTTCCTACAATGACAAATTACACGTTAACGTCTGGAAGGCTACATTTTGTACAGTTCTGTTTCACACAGACAACCTGTTTGAAAAGCTGTCAAAATGCATCAATAACTTACCATTATCTCCCCTGCAGGAAGTATCAGGGTACTCGGAGTAGTCAGCATCCTAATATACGATAACTTTCAGGTGAGTTAAGGGGAAAAAACCATCTTTATAGCATAAACCCTTAACGATTCAGCAGAAAGCTTCAGCACAAAGCAGAATTTACCCTCCAGCTTTTAGCACATCACTTAAAAATTCACCTAGCTCAATTTCACTAACTAACCAACTTTTATCATCAGTTCTGGCAAATTCATTTCCCCCAAACGTGAGAACCCCAATCTGGGCACATCCTGACTTGTATTTAAGGAAGCATGTTAAACAAGGATTTACTTTTAAAGTCAATAAAACCATTGTATTAATCCAATTTCACAGATGCAGACAATTAATTACTGCAGGGAAGAATGCTTTTCCAACCTAATGGTGGACTAAATAAGCCTCAATCTCATGATCAAAAATGTTTAGCCCTAGTAGCTAATTAGCAATATTTACTTGCTACATCACAAAAGCGTATCATGATGTGGCTAAAATTCATCAGATGGGCTTTTTTAAAGTCAAAGTCACCAAGTATCAGAGTAGCCTCCATATTTTCATTACTTTGACCGACCACAAAAAGATGTGCATGTGAAGTAGTCAATGGACTGTAAACATTTCTTAATGACTGTCCCATAAATACCCTGACTGTGCCTGGACAGGTGGAAGGCCCCTGAACTTCAGTGCTCTCATGGATAAACTTGTTCTTTGCAGCACTATCATCACCACACTGGAGGAATTCCCAAACACAAAATGCAATAATTTTTGGAAAGAATGGGTTTTGTCATGATTAAGCCTTCCAGATTTTACTGTCAGAGTGTTTTCCATCAGCCCCTCCAAAATGCATTTGCACTTTTCCACGCTGAGGTTGTGCTCCCTCAGAAAGTAATGGCACCACTCAAAATGGATTGTTGAGGCAATTTTGTAAGTTCATTACAGAAGTTTCCTCCTACTGCATATTGGTAGCAGTGGAACAATGAACCTCCAGGGAACTTCTCTTGTCTAAAGCAAACTGATTCTAGGGTTTTTTAAAGTGAGAATTTCTTAACCAGAGTATCTGAAGACTCTAAAGTACATCAAGGAATTCTCTCTTTTTCTTTTGCCTCCATTATGTTAATGCTTTAAATAATAATTTCTATTTTTCCCAATTTATCCCTGTCATATAGAACCAAAATTCTAAATTACAGTCTGAAAAAAAAAAAAGGGAAACGAAGATACTACTGCTGATTTTATCATTTGCATATGGAAAAGTCTCAAAACTGAGTGAAAATATTCTGTTTCATATTACAGACCATTACAGATTTCCTGCAAAGATCCAGTCTCTGTTCAAATTAACTGTTTCATATTCTACTGGGAATACATCACAGTGATATCCAGACAGGAAGACCTGCATTTCAGCAGGCTTAAATACCAAAGAATCCTTTCTCTGCTTTGGTATCCACTGTGGCACAGGGTTCCACCAGGGCTTTAGTTAATCAGTGCAGCCTTTGCAGAGCTCTCTGACACAGGGAATGTGTTTAATCCTTTTTGAGGGAGAGAGATGGCAGATTAGTAACCTTATGAAGAAGCCTGGAACATCTCTTTGGAAGGTAGGATATCTCAGAGCTCCAGCAAGAGCTCACTTTGATTCTTTTGTAAAAGCTATCAGTCATCAGCCATTAGAGTTTGGCAAATGTATGACTCTGCAAGATTTCGTTACCACCAAAAATTCCAGTCCCCTGATGAATCATGCCTGGCAATTTATAGATACATTTAGAGGAAGTTTGCTGCTCCCATTTTTTTATGCCAAATGTAGTTTGTCTCTCACTAAGCAGCAGCTGAACTGCCCATCCAATATCTCTCACCAGTCAGGTCTCTCATTATGCAGAGCATTCCTCTGGGACATGATGCTCCTTGTAAGCCTGGAAGAAACAAATGTTGAATAGATTATATTATGGTATGAGTAGTGATGCTACTTCATATGAGCTGATAAGCCTGAAAGAATATATTTGCTGGATTAATTTCCTGTAATGTTTGTGGGCTACCCTTGACTGTAATATTCCTGGCTGTGATACACCTGGACATGACATTACCACCACCAGCTGCCTGTGGCACCCCAGACCTCCCTGCCCCTCTGGGTGTGACTGGGACTGCAAACACTCCTGCTTTTATTTCAATGCATCTTTTAACAAACATTTAAAATGTACAAAGAAATTCAACATTACCTAGGGATAGATCATGCTGTCTTGTTCTATTTAACTGAGCAAAAGGCTCCTTCCATTGCAAGGATCTAAGCCAGGGAAGTATCATTCTCCATTAAATTTGAAGTCCTGGGTTGTATAGTCACTGCGTGACCTTGCAAACAAACATTTTGCACTTGCCAGTCACATCCCAAAGTTTCGCCCCTGTGATGAATGGCACAGCTGATTCATAACCTGAGCCAGCTCATTAAACGAGCCCAAAGCTAAACATTTGCAGCATCCTAATCAAACAGCTATAAATTCCACCTGCCCTTAACTGTGGGTGTAAATCTGCAGCACCAGGCTCTGGAGGCAGCTCAGAGGAAACTCCAGTGGAAACAGCCCAGAGTGAACCTGGCAGTCCCCAATCCCAGAGAATCCCTGATGCCACCAGAAAACACAACTCTGCCCTGAAGATTTTATTCACTTTCTCTGTTTAGACTGCATCATAGCTGCTGTGTTTAGTGTCAACATGGTTTTATTAAATATCTGGTTCGTGCTCTAAGGTTTTATTTGTTTTATGGTTTTTGTTTTCCTCTTTTATTTTTCAGGCACACTGGTGCATGGTTTTAGAGAACTGAGCAGGCTGGTCTCAGTAACTATGGCCACCATTCTTTACCCTTTATTTTCCTTTGTTTCCTTTTCCTTTATTTTTTCTCCCACCAAAACTCAAAAACATTTTCTTTTTAAACACAAATTTAAAAGCAAGATAAATAAGTATGTATAAAGTGAAAATACAGGACTATTTTTATAAACAAGGATTTATTAAACTCTTCCAGCAGATATTAACTGTGTCTATCAAGTGATTTAACTGTTAGCATGTGTCAAGATAGAGTTTAATTGACATCTGAATGATAAAAATCAATACATTTTAGGATTCAAAGCACAAAAGTAAATGAGGTGTTTACACTGGCTTGTGGAAGGTTGCGGCTATGACACAGCAAAAACTGAGAGTGTGGATAAAGTAAAGGAAAATTCCTTGGATTCACACCCCGTTCACCTCAGCCCCGTGAGGCACTTATGGATTGGGGTCCAGCACCACATTAAGGACTTCACCAACCCTCCCTGAAGGGCACCAGAACCCTCCATGAGGAGCAGGGACCCCTCCAAGAGCTGCAGGAACATCAGGAACTCAGCACTGAGGCCACAGGGGTGAGCCATACACATTCCCAGAGCCAGGAGCAGCTCAGCTCCCTGCCTTGCACCACGTCCTGGCTCCCCTTCTCCCATGGACTGGCCCTGCTCCAGACACCTTGGGTGAGTTACCAGAGGACAGCCAAGACTCTGCTGTTGTTCATCCCTTTCTTCCCAAAAATAGGAGGGGAAAAATACTGACCCAGCAGTCAAAGCCTGCAAGTCACTGTCTTACCTCTAATAGAGTTTAAAGATAGATTTTGACTATTAAAAGAGCACTTTAAAAAAAAAAAAAAAAAAGAGAGAGAGAGAGAGATCAAGAATAAAACAAATTCAGTTAAAAATAAATACTATTAAATTAATAACCCTGAGTAAAAATGAACCAACAGCTCTGCTGCTGTTATTAATATTCTCAAAAGATGAGAGAATCTCAGGTCTGAAAGCTAATGGCACTAATGGTGGGTATTTCAATGTTGAACTACCAAAACTTCCCAGAGCCATAGAAAAAAGCAGAAAGAGCAGTGTTTACCTTAAATTCTGAAATAAAGCTTTTAACAGATCCTCTTCCCTGATACACATCTTCTGATGGGGAACAAGAGAAAATAAAAACCCAGAGGGAAAAAAAAACCCGGCTAAAAGGCATCCATAGTTGACAGCAAGAGGAAACTAAAGCAGAACAAACTCTTAGTCACAGCACTCTGATGTTGTTGCAGCAAAAGGATGAGTCCTATTAAACCAGAACATCAGCATCAAAAACAATGAGCAGAGGTTTAAGAGGAGCACAGAAGAAAGCAATGCATCTCCAAAGGATTCCTGCCAAGGAGGTGCCAGCTGTCCCAAGGTTGAATAAAATACGTGAAAATCATTATTTTGCAAAGAGTGATGAGGCAATTAGGTGATTCTATCATACAATGCTGCTTCTTACAACACTGGAAATTAGAAATGTCCCAATCCTACAGCTGAGGAGACGGGCAGAGAGACAGAAATTCATGGGAAGATGGAGTACTGGCATTTTCATTCAGAGCTCATAAAATCTTTTTTATTTCCTCTTAGTTCCTATTTTCTCTCTTAGATAAACCAGGTAAGACTGTGTGGAGTATCTGCCCTGTCCTGTATTCCTCACGTGGCCTAGAATCCCATCAGCTGCTGGAAATCCCTGACCTTGTGGACAAACACACAACCAGAGAGCAAGGGCAGACCTGCAGCTACCTTACAGCCATCAAACTGTCAGACCCAGCCCCCAGACCCAGATCATCACACAGATCTCAACCAGGAGTGGAAAGGGGGAAAAAATCGCAACAATTTCAGCTTGTGGTCAAAACTAGCAATAAAATTGATGGGTTAAATTAAAAAAAAAAGTAAACTATTTTCACCACCACAGTTATTTCTTTATGTTATTTTCCATACAGTGCACACACAGCCATGAACAACTCCCTGGCTAATTAAAATGTTGTGTTCCCTCTGTCTGACTAACGAGGACCTGACCTGCACATATTTCAGAGCTCTGCACTGGAGGGAAGCCCCAGCTCACTCCCACACCTGCAAAAATCAAACAGGAGTGCACAATGGTGAGAGGCAGAATTCCCATGTCCAGCCCTCGGAGCCAGCATAGCCAGAGACAGGCAGGTCAGGCAGGACAGGCAGGCAGAGACAGGCAGGACAGGCAGAGACAGGCAGAGACAGGCAGAGACAGGCAGAGACAGGCAGCAGCCACTTCCTACCTTTACAAAGCACTGTCATGTTGAGAAGTGACAACATTCTCTAAAATTCAGCTGAACAGTGAGAAGAATGAGACACTGCCTTAAAACATCAATCCCAGAACAACTGCAGTAGTTAAAACATTGCATCAATTCAAACAACCACCACCAAACACCCCCACCCTGTTTCCCTTGCTCCCTTGGGGTGAGGAATGAGGAACTGAAGCCATGAGAAAAGGCTTGGTTTGAGCATCCAGAGCATCCCCAGACTGACCAGCCCAGTCCTGGCTCTGCTCAGCTGTCCCCAGGTGTCACCTGCCCTTGGAGCACCAGGCTGAGCATGGAGTTCACTTTCCAAGGGACAGAAATCCCAACTCTTTGCTGCATGTCCCCTGCACAGGCTGACAAAAGGACCTCCTTGCCCTGACTCCAGCTCCCTGGCCATCTCCTTGGCTGTGCAAGCAAATTTACAGTGCAAACCCGCAGCCATTAATACCTCATGCTCTGACTTTAGCATCCTGCCTTTAGCTGGCCACATCAGTACACAGCAGAACTTGGAAAAAGGAAACCCAGGAAAAAGGACCATAAATATCCTGCTGCTGTAAGTCCCAGTTGTACCCAGGGATCCCCAACATGGATATTTTGCTGTCTACAATGTATTAAGGTTTTCAGAATTACAATATTTGTACTATGGACCAAACTCTAAGAGAGGGCAAGTATGCACAAGCCTGCTGTTTTAACAGCTGCAGCCAGATAATCAAAAATAAATGGGAAAACAGACATGCAAAATGAACAGGCCTCTGGATACTGTGAAAGCAATCCATAGGCTCTGCAAGGAATTTTCTTTTGTCTTATTCCCTAGTAGCGGTCTCAGCAATGGAACCAAATGTCCCCATTTCTGCATGAGGTGGTTTCAGCCCCTCCATCTCCACAAGGCTGAGGCTTCACTTCCTTGCTGACTGTGAGGAGCACTCCCATTTCAGAGGGTGGTTCTGTTTCCCCCTGGCTGCAGGGAATGCTGCCCTGCATTCTCCTGCACTCGTGAACACTGCTCAGTCCTCTGCTAATGGCCACAAATAACAAGAGTGGGACCATACAGGACATTCAGCATCCAGCAGGAAAAACCCAAGGAAAGGGAGCAGATCAATAAAACAAAGAAAGGGCTCCAGGTCAAGGCTCTGCTATGAGCTCCAGACACCACCAGGCAGAACTGGCCTCCTTTCTCCTGGAAATACCCTTTTCCCTCACGCAGGCTGCACTTGAGATCTCAAAAGCAACAGAGAGCACAGCATAGGAGCAGCCCTTGGGGCCAAGGGGAGAGAGAGAAGGGGTCAGGACATCCAGGAACAGCAGAGCAAGAGCAGTTACTTTCTCCTGAGCTTGATATGCCTTTGATATTTTGCTTTTGATAGGTTTTGCATATCCCCTCCACTGGGCAGAGTGAAGTGGTAAACTGCATTTGAACACAAAGCCATTTTTCCCCCGATGCAAAGCCCTTTGCCCTGGAATTCACCACCACCACTTCCTCTGCTCTGGAAATGTAATCCCATCTGGGCAGTTTGGAGGTCTCAGGTCAAGGAGGTATTTTTGTCTGTACTCACACCAGTGCTCCATTCCACACCATTTTACAGTTCCAGTCAGCACAAGCAGTCTTGAACAACACAAGGAACAGAGAACAGCCTCCCAAGGCAGCTTTGAAAACCAACTTTTGTCTTTTCTACGCCAGCATAACAATCTGGAAAATCTACCTACACAAAACCTGATGGCCCCACTCCAAACACCATGAAAGAGCTGCCCAGATCACCCACATCCAGAGCAGGGACAAGGCAAGGTCAGGATATATTGATGGTTCCTGTTCAAAGAGATGCTCACATAAGACAGCACTCTTAAATTAGAGAGTATGTGGGAGCCTGGGGCCCTCAGTCACCTTCAAATACATTCCTTAACAGGGGGGTGGTAAATCTCAGGGTCCTGGGGATGGGAAGTATGAGTGATTGCCCATGAGCTGTTAGGGCTGTTTGAACAGGTACTTAAGTGTCGTCCCTCCCCCCACGCCCGTGAGGGGCGGGACAACACTTAAGCACTGAATTGTGGTATGAGTTATGTCTGAGCACTTCAGCTCTCATGTCCATGGGCTGCTGCCGTGGCCAGAAGGTGTCATATTTATTGAGCACACACAGTCAGTCCAAAATGGCCTGGATATATCACTGCTAATTCATCTTCCCATGTGGTCTAAATAAACCCAGGCCTTGAGAGACCTAGATTTTATCCAGCAAGACACAATTTGGTGTCCAAAAGTCCCAGATCCTACATGATGGATCTCAGATCTCTCCAGACCAGGACTCCAAACAGAGAAGAAGAAACAGGTGAAGAAATTCCACCAGCAGGCAGCCTTGGGGTCAAGCCCAGCAGAACCACCACAAACAAAACTGTAGCCAACTCAGGCCAAGGGTGATTGGAAATGAGGATCAGGATTTGGGCACCTGGGTCTGGCACAGGAAGGACAATTTAACTGCAAAAGCTCTGCTGGTGCTGTGTAACAAACCTGCCACCTGCAAGGCTGAGTGTCTGTGTGAGGACACACTCCAAAGGCCATTGGCAAGACCTGGCCTCTCTAACATGCTCTACTGTGGGCTGTGGCTGTCTGGTTCAGCTCTTCCTCTCTTTTGAAGCCACAAAAATCCTTCCCTGTTTCTCCTTTTATTCTCCTTCTTTCCCCCCACAAATGTCTGTCACAGATTCTTTCCAGCCGTTACCCATTTTTTTCTGGAAAGATCAGGAGGTCCATCCACGAACTCTTCTCCTGGAATGAGAAACTTGCTTTTCTATTTTCTTGCACGTGAACATATTTTTTGCTTTGTCTGGGGACTTCCAGGCAGGCAGTGATACCATTCCAAAATATTCCCAGATGCAGCTGAAATCAATGGGCAAGATTTCCGTGGCAGCGCTACTAAACATCCAGCAGACCTGCCTGGCCTGCTAATAACCACTTAACTCCATGCCCTCCTCGGTTTGCCCTGGGTTTTGCTGTTGTTTTCCCCACTGCTGAGCTGATTCTCCCTGGTGGATTTTAGGAATATCACTGAACAGCAGCAGCAGCTGCCCCCCAGGCTCAGGACCCTGCAGATCTCACACATAAACCCAGCAGCCTCTGGAGCTCCAGATCAATGGCTGAGAGCAGGTTTTTTGTGTAAAAGCAATATGGATTCTTTCTTGCAATGGATTTTCCCATCAGGTTTGTGCTGGGCTGCTGAGTAAAACACTGCAAGTTGGTTTCTCCTCCCTGCCATGGTGTGCAGATTGATCTATCCCAAGGTAAAAGGTAACAGGTGGTGCCACAGAAGCTACAAACTTTTCTGTCACTTCAAGGTTTTAAGTGTTGAGGGGGTTTTAGGTCTGTCTCAAAAGAAATAGGGATCTTTCTTATACCTTTAGTGAATATAAAAGAAAAGGAAGATGTAAAAGAGCCAAACAGTTTAGAAGGAACCTACAGGAGTGTACGTGACCACAGACCCAGCAAGTCCAGAGAAGAGTCATTTCAGCCCTAACACTTTTACAGTTGTTTAAATTGCAAACACACTGCTTAAATTTGCTGAATTCAATATTTTGCTTTGTCTTCCTGAAATGAGAAAAATACAGGTGTCAGCAAAGACAACTTGAGGCACAGAATCCACTGCATACAAAGCTACTCTACCTGGAAGTGTTCTAATCAGGACTTTCTCCTGTAAGGCTCCTCAGTTAGACAGAGAGAGTGACCCAAAACCAAGACACAGTTTAATTTCCTGACCCAGGGCCAGCTGACCTTTCCTCAGCCCATTGCTTGGCCTGCCAAGGGGGGTTTAGCATCAAAAAAGACTGAAATGTGTTTAGTCACTTTTTATTTTCTCACTTGCACACTGCGTTTGGCCGCTGAAGGACAGAACAACACAGACCTGATGCCACAAAATTCCCCAGGGTATTCCCTCTCTTCAAGTGGAGAATTGCAATGAATAGCAATGAGGTTCTTATAGAAAAAAAATCCTCCCTTCTTGTAAAGTACACAAAATCAGAAAGGACCATATTTTCTTTTTCTTCTCTGAAAATTATTTATAGGAATAGATTTACAAGAACAAACCCAAGTTTGCTTTACAATGGAATATTTCAAGCCATGTTCAAGGTGCTATTCACTATAACTTAATAATTTTAGTACATTCAACACTCTCTTTGAAACCAAAACAAAGAAAAAGCATATGAAATATGCTTAGAACTACTTGTATTTCCCTTATTAACAGCACATTTTCCATGCCTTATTTATCTTTTCTGCTGGCATATCTGCTGCAGACTTTGAATCAAAGAAAAGCTATATTCTTTTTATTGCCAATTTTGACTGGATCCCTGATAATAAACCATTAAAATGACAAGCAAGTACATAAAACAAATGGAATCATTGATGCCTATGTATCACAGTTCTTTGACTATAATAAGCACATTTCTTCTCTTTCTCTCTTGTCTTACATCTGAAGAGGAATTTTTATTTTTTTAACACAAGTCATAATTCAAAATTATCCTACTTAGGCATCATATCACATCTACAGCTAACTCTTTTTGGAATTTTATACTACATTTTGCACAAAATTAAGTGAAGGCAGAACTGGTGCTCCTTTGGGTAAATGCTCATTCCATTTCTCTGTTCCTAGTCTACTTGGAGTCACTCTATGCTTAATGAAATCTAACACTGAAATATTTCCTGTAAGAAATTAAATGTCCAGCAAAAGTGTCAGTTTTCAATAGGAATTATTGGTCAATGCTGGGGGAAGCTTCTGCATGTATCTGTGTTCCCTGGAGTCTGTGCAGTCTTTATCTCAGCCCTGTCACCTCTCCAGCTGCCACAACCAGGTTTGCTTCTTCCAAATTTTGACCATATTGTTGAGGTTGCCACATAAAAATCTCTCGCATCAAGCCAAGAGAAACATTCAGTTCTGTTTATTGAGGATTACCTGTAGAGCTGATAGTACCAGCCCTGCCAGAGTAGAACATGATCCTAACACCTCTCCAAGCATCTCCCAGAGCTTTCCTCTAACTTCTACTGGCCCAGAGACTGGAACCTGAAGGCACCAAAATGCAAACCTTGATCCAACCCAGGCTGCAGCAATTACCACTTTTGAGAGCAGTCCTTGGGAGTCTTGCCTAACATGGCACTCTTCAATCCCATGGGAAATGAGGGCTTTCTACAGAATTACACCCATTGCTGACCTCAGGGAATTGCACTGGTCCAGGCCAGGGCACTGCAGGCATCTTAGCCAGCTGTGCTTAGAAACACCCTATGGGACTCATTCCAGCTATCGAACAAACAGATTTATTTTTTAAAATTATACGGGGAAAAAAAACTACAAAAGAATCCATGATCTAAATTAGAACCTAAATCAATTTGCTTTGAAAGTTCTTAAAGTGTCATCCCTTGTACTGCTCATAGAGTTTGGGCCAAATTCTCAGCATCATAAAGGAACTCATCCCAAGTTTCATCAGCTGGCAGGTCTCACACCTGGAGCAGTGAAGGGTGTGGGATATGCACACCCCTTTTAAAATTTGTGCCCCTGGAATTCATGTGCTGCCTTTGTTTCACTTAGAGGAAAATTCCAAAAGTTAATCAAGATTCCTGATTCCTGAAATTTTTCTGCAGAGAGATCATATTTGTAGAACCTTCTAGTAATAATTTAGAGCTTGTAGAGATTTGTTTTAAATTTGCTATTGCTTCCAATCCTCACTTACAGTTCTGTAAACATTCCTCCTTTTTGCTGGTCCATCAGAACCATCATATTTGTATTTCTTAACAAAACAAACCAAGCCATTCACCCAGGCTGAGCTCAGACTCTCAGCCCAAGGCTCTGCACCAGCATGACCTGGAGGTGTTCCCCCTTGGCACTTCCTGCTCCTTTTGCTCCTCCAAAGACACAGAATTTGTGACATCTGCACCAAAGCTGCCTCAGCAGCCCCTTCCCACACCCCAAACTCCAGTCAGGCCTTGGGGGGCAGCAGCAGCCTCAAGTCTGGCACTGGTTGGGGGTTCCCAAATGATCATTCTGATTTTCAAATGTAAGTTTTGCTTTCAGCTATATGAATCCCCAAACCCTGCCAGATGTGTAATTATGCAGAAGCAGAATTAGGAAACATTTCAACAGCTCAAAGGCACCTAAAAATGGCTTTGTCTTTAGCTCATCACATTTCAGAGGGCACTGGACAAGTCCAAAAGCCCTGCTGGATAAAAGCCCAATGACTCCAGCATTGAACCTCTGAAATAGACAGACCAGTCTGAAAACATGACATAGGAATGTTAACTATCTATGCTTAAAATAAAAATTTAATAAGGATTTGATGCCAAAAAACTTGCCACATATAATAAGTGAATTGAAATATCCTGTTCAGGGTTCTACAAGACACCTTAATTTATTACTCCTACCAAATAAAATACTCCTACCTCGAATCTGTTTGAGCCTATTCCTGCTGTCCCTAATCCAAAGGAAAGACACTCTCCAGCCCAACTTCTGGCCTAAACATTACAGAGAAATTAGATTATAGATTAGTTCCTGCCCGTTAAAAATACAGATTTTCTTCAACTTAACAAGCTTTGAGCTACAGTATACCTTCCTGTGGGACACTTTTGTCAGCATTACCAAAACTTATTTCAGAGAACAATCCTACATTATAAATCAAAAAGAAGCCCATAATTCTTAAAAATACTAAGTTTAGAGACGTAGATCCACTTTCCAACTGCCAACAAGCCATGGACACCATGAAGGTACATTTAGGGTTCAATGAAGATCTTGAAGATGGTGGAGATAACAGCCTGATAGCTACGTTTGAAATGCTCAGGATTTTTTAAACAGATAGGGTTTTTAACAATAAATTTTAAATTCCCTTAAATTGGGCTGTCCTTTGCCTCAGTTGCTCTTTTGCTTTGTGAACTTCCAGACCTCACATCCTCCAGCTCTTCTCCACTGCCACAGAAACAAACACGAAAATATCTGAAATGTAAGACAAGCTCAGAGTGCAGAGCACTGCAGCAGATGGTTACAAAGAGACAGCAAAGCTTACATGAAAAGGAATTTAGAAGCAGAGAAAAAAGGTTCACTGCTGCTTCCATTCAAGGGGAAATCAGGGTTCCCCCCTCTCTTGAACATGCTGAGATCAATGTTCAGTTTGTTGGGACTTACAGAAGCACTCAAAGGTGGCCTCGTTCCCTCTGTCATGGAACCAATTTACCCTGAATATCACTCAGAGCTGCTTCCAGACTTTGTCATTTCATACCCAAGATACAATTTGAGAGGAGTCCCAAATTAACATGAGCAAGACCTTTAAAGTCAGCTCTATGGTTTCCAAAAGAGCTGGTCTGTGAAATGGAGGAGGAGGCAGGTGGGCACACAAGCAGTGCCACTGATGGAGTTTATTGTGGCAGAATAATGCAGAATAGAGCTGTGATTAGATTGCTGCTGCCTACACAAGCATGATAGCACCTGAGAATTCCCTCCATGAAGGAATATACAGGAAAACATTTTGTTTTCCTGTATATTTTATCACTTTCAGAGGCTTCAGGCTGGCTTTCATCAGGACGAAAGCCACTCTCCCTAAGCTGCCTTTAAAATGCACACGCAGGAATTTACTTCCATTTCAGACCTGCTGACGCAAACAAGCTTACCAAGAGCAAGCCCCATGTCCCATGTGGACCTGCCTCCCCTCAACATGCTCTTAGCTGCTTCCCAAGTCCCTCTTTTTCCTGGCTGATAACTCATCTGCCCACTGCCCCTCAAAGCAAGCATGGATTGAGTTCTGCTGGATTCTCCCTCTGAAGGAGCTTTAATGTAGGTCTTTCACTTCCAGCTGGGGATTTTCACCAAACTTGGGGGAACTCTATTTCTGAAGGCTCTGCATTACTTTCAGCTTCAGTGGAAACTGGCCCTGGCTTGGAAAGTAATTAGCAGGAGGCTGATGAAGATGCACAAGCAATCACACAGGTCTGCTGGCTACAGGTATGTCTGTGCTGAGTGTGAAACAACACCTCCAACACTCATTGCAGGTTTGGTCTCTACAATATAAGATATTGAGCCATTAGAGTTTCCAAAAGAGGCTATGAAGATGGTGAAGGGCCTGGAGGAGCAGCTGAGGGCACTGGACTGGTTCAGCTGCAGGCAGAGCTCCCCAGGGCTGCAGGGCCAGCTCCGAGCTCTGCTCTGGGCCAGGGACAGCAGCCAGGGAGTGGTGGGAGCAGGGCCAGGGCAGGCTCAGGCTGCAGAGCAGGGAAAGATTCTGCAGGGAAAGATTCTGCTTCCCCCAGAGGGTTCAGGCATTGCCCAGGTTCCTCAGGGAATGGGCATGGTCCCGAGGCTGCCAGAGCTCCAGGAGCATTTGGATATTTCTCCAGGGATGCACAGGGGGGATCGTTGGGGTGTCTGGGCAGGGGCAGGAGTTGAATCCATGATCCTTGGGGGTTCCTTCCAACTCAGCTTATTCTGTGGTTCTGTGATGTTACATAAAATTCAAACCAAACAAACCACACACCCCCAAAAGAAAAAAAAAAAAGAAAAAAAAAGGAAAAAAAAAGAAAAAAAAATAAAAAAACCTCAGCTTCAAAAACCTCCATCCTGCTGGGTCTCACTCTGAATGTGAAGGATGTGAGGGTGTTTCTGATTCCATTACACAGCGGATTTGAAACCCACACAAGTGATTTAGGAGCGTGACAGGGCTGTGCCTGCAGGCCAGGACAAGCCCACTCTTCCCAGTGGAGGAAGCTCAGGAGATATTTGGATCTGGAGGGCAAGACATCATCAATAAGAACAGGAGGAGGACAGAAACTGAAAGTTACACACATATGGATAGAAAAAACGGCTTTGTCCTACCTAAATTTAAGTCTGAAACTGTATTTGAGCTTTTACTTTTTATTTATTTCAACATTCTACTTATGAATGCAGTAATATAAAAAGCAATTCAGCCTTAATTATGGTGGTTTAGCTGAGTTGCTATAATTTTCCTGTCCCTTAATTCTCCCCATGTTTATAACTATCAAAGAGCTTAGGCTCTGCTAAATTTTTTATTCTTCATAATTGCCAAGCCTGAGCAGAGCAATAAGAGCTCCATGTTTAGCATTTCCTCATGTAATCTAAAGTCACACTGTGCCAAATATAAGGCACTTGAAGTAAGTCCCTGTGGGTAGCAATGTACCTGCTTTAACTCATGGCACACAAGGTGTGTGATGTGGATTTTGGAGTCACCCACACACCTATTCATCCCCAGCCCACCCTGAGCCAGGCACCTTCTTAGTGCTGCTGCCAGGCACAAACTGCTCCTATTTTTATCCTCTTGTTACTCCTTTGTTCAGCAGTCACAACTTACTTTTTTCTACACTTTTACTTTACTGGAGCAATTCACACTGGGAACCCCAACGTAAGGAATTGCTGCATGTCCCTGGGACACAGCTCACCAGATCTGTGGAGGGGAATTGTGGCAGTGCCAGGGACGGGGAGAGGATCTGATCCTTCACTCAGCAGCTTCCTCCTCCCAGGAAAAGGGTGATATTCCACCACACTCTCTACACTGGAAAACAAGCCACCCTTTTGCCAAAACTTCCTAATTGTAGTAGCAGCAACCTGCAAGTTTTACTTTAAATAGACAAACTATTGAAAAAATGCCTTTTTTTTTCTTTTTTTTTTCTTTTTTTTTTTCTTTTTTTTTTTCTTTTTTTTTTTTTTTTTTTTTTGAAGTGAGGAAAACCTTAGGCAACACACAAGAATAGGGGAGAGACTGGGGAAATTCTTTCAGATGTTGCAAGCTCCCAAATTAGAGGAAAAAGAAAAAGTCCCTAGCAGCAATTGAAAGACAGCTATTTCCTCAAAATTCCCATTTCATCACATAAAATGTGGCCACTGGTGATGCAAATGAACATTCCCACAAAACCGACTCAAGGTTTTGTGAGCATCCCAGCTCCCACAGGCATGAGAGAAGGCAGGTCCATGTACACCCCTGTGGGATCATTGGAGCCCTCCACAGAACCCATCTTCCCAATGGCTGCATCCCACGGGAACAGCCCCTGACCATCTTCATTTCCCTCCATTCCTGTCTAACTTTAATTTTCAAAGGTTTTACCCAGGGCCCTTCACTGGACTCTGTTCTTTTACAGGATCAGAGCTGTCCTCCTTCAGAGGAGACTCCTTATTTCTACCCAGAGCCTCCCCAAGCTGCTTTTCCCTGCAAGATCCTCACTCCATGTCCCCCAAAAGAAGCATTGAATAGACAGGCTGGCTAGGAAGCACAGATTCCAGGGCCAGTATCCAAAGGCTTCCTCAGCAGGGCACAAATCCCTGACAAACAGCTTGTCATGGCTTCGGTTTACAGAGTTTATAATTGTTTTGGGAGGTGCATTACAGAGTAATCAAAATGATAACAATTCTGAAAAATTGCAGTGGGTTGTGTGTGGAGAGATTAAACAGCTTGGTCCTATTCTCGCTGGGAAACAGGAGACTTAGCAAACATGGAATTAACATTTTTAATATTGTGAAGGGGAATTAATAAGATGATAAATATTGGGGGTGGGAATCAAGGACTAACCTGATAGCTGATAGCAAGTATTCTGCTGCTATCTGGAGGCTGAGGAAGGAAGGAGGATTTTGTTTGTGAAGTCTCAGCAGAGAGCAGAGCTTGCCTGGGAGGTTCAGCAATGCAGTGACATGTGGGGTACAAGTGGTACAACGTGTGGCCAGGCAGAGTCCTCCCAGCTGGCCCCACACCAGGAGTTCTGTGACCCCTCTGAGGGGATTTTGTCCAGGTGCAGCAGGGGTAGAGGGCTGGGAATCCCATCTGCACCCATCTGGTCACTCACAAACACACATAAGAGGTGAGGGAACGCTTCCAGCAATCTCAAACCCAATCACTCACCCAAAAGTTAATTACCCCCAGAGAACAGCACATATGGGACAGGCTTTGTTTCTTTTCACTTGTAAGCAAAGTCATTTCTAGGTGGTGTTACCATCATGCTTAACTTAGATTTTGTAACATCCTGGAAACCCTGGCATGACATGAATGATGGCTCTTAAAACGTACTCCAGAGCTGCCTCCAAGTCCTTCCACTAACTGTAAGAAATTGAGAAGAGGAAGAGGAAAACAGGCAGGGCATCATTTGCCTTCTTATCAACTGTTTTATCATAAGTATACTAAAAAAAAAAAAATATATATATATATATATATATAAAAAAAAAAAAGCTACAAAAATAGCCCTGCATCACAACTAAATATTTGCAGTTAACACATGCAGATCTGGGTAACATATTCATGCCACCCCTAAACCACCAGCATTAACTTTCAGAAACTTCCATCCATTCCTAAACAAAATCAGCATCTTCCCAGCACTGGGTCATGTAGGATTTATGAAATCTACAGCCAGGCTGAATATATCAGGGAGCTTCACTTCACAAAGGTCAATAGTTATAGTGGAGAAGATGCAGCCTAGCAGAGCTGCTGCTGGAATTTCCACCCAGCTTCTGAAAAAGCTTCTACCATTCTCTCTGAGCTCCTAGAGGTCTCAAGCCTCCACCACCTGTTAGTAAGGTGGAGACAGCTCAGGACACAGGAGCTGGGAAGGCAAACAAAAGCTACAGGGGTGTATATCCAACCCTTGGCGTGATGCCCAGATCTGAAAACACTGCCTTCAGTACAGCAAAGGAACAGGAATTTTCATTTCAGAGTGCATTAAGCTACAGCTGGATATTGAGCATCTGTGGGGCCAAATCCCATTATAACAAACATTGCACTGCTCTGAGCAAAGCTGGGGGCAAGGAAGGCAGGAAGAGCACTGTGCTCTCCTCGAGTCACCTACAAACATTCCATTCCTGCAATACTCCACTGCAAACTGACAAACCCAGCTCCCTGGGCACTGGTATTTTATTAACCTTTTAAATTATCTAAATGTTTGCAGAAATTGTTGTCATTTTGCCACATGCTTCCTTTTCCACTTGAGCTTTGTAATGCAGAAGTGACAAGAAGTGGGAAGAAAGGTTATTAAAGCCAACCAATCCCATTCTGGAGTACAATTAACACAGTACTTCAGTTTCACAGGGCAGTTCTGTCTTAGTAAAAATAATGATAGCTTTACTCCGAGGTATAAATGAGAGGGCATTCATTTGCATTACTAACACACCTTGACAAAGGTTCCAAGATCAAAGACAAGCTGTCAGCATAATTGTAAAATAACACTTTTCCTCCATTTTAATTACTTGAAATAGCTTTTCTGTGTTATTAATAACATCCTCCACCATTAGAGCAAAACTTGATTAAAGGCACTGCTTTGTGCACAAACACAGAGCAGGTTTGCATAACATGGGAATGACTTGAGATGTGTTTGGAGCAGACTCCCAGGCACAGGGTGGGATTGTGAGGGTCTCCTGTGCACCAGGAATTGGACTGGATGGTCCTAGTGGGTCCCCTCCAACTCAGGACATTCTGTGATTCTATGTTTGGACTGCAAACATGGAACAGAACTAAACAATGTGCTCACTTCAAACCCAGCCAAATCCAGGCAGTTTGAAGCAAGACTCAGCTCCTTCTGAGAAGTTTCCAGCCCCAAGAAGAAGCTGCTGTGAACCCATCCTGAGAGCCCTGCCAGGCAAGCAAAGAGAAGAGTTTCATGCCCACCAAGCCCCCATCTGTGAGCAGATCACCCTTCTCACAGAAGAAGGGAGAAATTCTGTTTGGAAGGAATTGTTCCCTGGGAGGGTGGGAAGGCCCTGGCACAGGGTGCCCAGAGAAGCTGTGGCTGCCCCTGGATCCCTGGCAGTGCCCAAGGCCAGGTTGGACACTGCGGCTTGGAGCAGCCTGGGACAGTGGGAGGTGTCCCTGCCAGGGCAGGGCTGGCACGGGATGGGATTTAAGGTCCCTTCCAGCCCAAACCATTCTGTGAAGAAACTCTGTGATCTCAAGTCTGATCCAGTGCCCTCTAAGTCTCCCTCCAACACTTCCAGTGCATTCTGGAGTCCCCACATCCAGCTGCTTTAGCCACAGCTGGTGATTGGCATCCCCCAGACATCCCATGGCTCATTTTCCCACCTCACAATCTCACACTCCCTACTCAGAATAAGGACATAGAGTACAGTCCTGATGATGAGGGTTACAGAGCCCTGGGTGTACAAAAACAGTGACACCCTGCTCTTGCACTCCCCCAGTATTGCTAATGCATCAGTGCAACAAAATTAACACCCAAAAAGTACCCATTGCTGTAATAATTCTTCTCAGTTTGATGTATCCTTCTCTCCAAGAAAATGCCTTGCATTTGAGCCTCGAAGGATTAAATTATTTAATAGGTTTTTGCATCCCTACCTTCCATGACTTCCATTTGATAGCTCTGGTCCAGCCTCAACACTCACTGAGCCATTTCTGCAGATGATTAGCTCTCTGAATACATTTTTCATTGTTTGATTGCATTTAATAGAGGAATACTGTAGTACAAGACTAAAACCAAATTAATTTACAATAGATAAACTTTTATGGTCACATTTTAAAAAAAGTAAACAAAAACTCAATTTGCTTTACATGTGAACAACTTAGACATTTTTCCAAGAGATGAACAAACTGCAGGCATTTCATAATCCCCAAAGCAGTGACCACAACAGCTCACTAGTGTTAGACTTGTCATTTGTTCCAGAGCACACACAGCATGTTACAAACTTCCCTGGTATTGAGTGTGGTGATTACACTGATTTTTCCCAAGCTGCCCTGGCCTGTGCTGGAAAAGGCTAAGACACTGCAGCTCCTCTGTGGAGAACCATCATCACTCCACAACCGAGCAGAGAGGATGTCCTTGGGGTGGTTGTGTAGTTTCCTCCTTAAATAGGGATACAGCCCGTGAGTAACACACACACACACACACAACAACAACAACAACAACAACAACAACAACAACAACAACAACAACAAAACCCAACAAACCAATATCACCATTCTATGATTCTCTGATTTCAGTTGTTGCTACTAGACACAATTAGGCACTGAACTTGCGCTGTTACACTCCACCTTAAACATGGAGTGTCCCATGGCAAAGATCTTGGCAGTCTCTACATCACCATTTTATCAGGGTGGAAATGGGAGCTGGATGTGCCTGAAGGAAAAGATCACCTGGAAATCATGGCAGCACTTTCCTTTAAAGAAGATTTGCCTCCGTGGTTACTGGCCATCTCTCGTGCTGTCTGCAGACCTGGGAGCTTCCAAAGCAACCAGAGCCTCCTGCACTGCCTCAGAAAATGCCCTCAGCCCCAGCTGTGTGCCTGCTACTGCTCTCAGAGGGAGCTGCACCCTCAGTCCAGCAGGAAAGCTGAGCAGTGCCCAGGGCTGCAGCTGCACCTTCCCATGGACATCTCTGCAGGCCAGGCAGGACCAGCCTTTGCCTTCCACAGCTGGGAGAGCTCCTGAGGTACCTGTGCTTTGACCCTGCAAGCTCCAGCGTTTGATCTCTATAAAATGGAAAAGCATTTCTATTGAAGTCATTTCAGCAGTACACTCAACCCTCCAAAATACAGCCCTGAGGTAGAGGCAGGGCAGGGACACTGCTGGACACTCTCCCTCCATCCCAGCCCCAGCTGCACTGCACACAAATACCTTCCACAAAAACTCCTTAGACCAAGATGAAAAGAGTCTGAGAATCCCAAAAAGCAAAATATCCCTTCTCTGAGAGGTTAAGATGCCTCTTATGGAGGGAAAATTGGATATCTGGCAATCTTAGAATGCTTTAGGAAGCTGGGATTGTATTTATTTCCCATCCATGTGAGGGAGGGAAAAGGGCTCTTCAAAAATAGTTTGTTGCTCAATATGGTCTTTTGCAGGCCTTTAACTTTTTTTTTTTTTGTTATTCATTGAAATGTATAAAGGAAAGCAGAAAGTCACAAATGGAAAAGAGAATTGACTGGCAGCTACAACTTCAATTTGTATGAGAAATCTCTCTGGAAAACAGACTTATTTTATCTCGGCCTCACCTTCCAGTAACAAAACCATGACAGTGACACTCACTATTCTCTTGTGTACCCATCCTCACTGGAAATTACAACTGAATTACCAAACAGATTGTATGATACTCGGGAAAATAAAATTCATAGTCCACTCCACTCCAGCTAATTAATTTTCTTCAAACCACATCCCAGAGTGATCAAATGAGACATGAGCTCTTTCATGAGAAGAAAATCCCACTGGAGTTCCTGAACATCAAATGTAACAAACACCAGCGTTTCAACATTTGCATCACCATGTTTGAACCCCCATGTTTGCATATGTAAGCACCCATTTGCATGTAAGCATTATGTTTTATTAATAGTGCTTCATATTAATATTCCAAGGTGGGAGTCTGTGTGAGTTCTAAATCGATGCAAAACAGGCTCATGCAATGGGACAAAAGCAGATTGCTCATGGTTAAGATCACCAAGAGGGTACATCTGACCACACTAAAAACAAAGCAAAGCACCACGTTCCTGCTCTCAGCATTGCTGTTCTCAACAGCTCCGCTGTGAAGCTCTCCAGCACAGCCCTTCTTTTGTCTGCCTGGCCCTGGGAACTCTTTTGCATATTTTCATATAGTTCATATTAAATATGGAACTTTAGCTTCCCTCATGAGACGCAGCTCTGGAGCTATTTTCCCTAAATAATGGCCATCTGTTCAGAATGACCTCCCCAAACAACTCGCTTTGTTATTGGCAACTTTGCTGCAGTTAATTCACCAGTGGGGATTACTCCAGCCAACTTTCCATGGGCCTCTATTGTTATGAAAACCTATTATCAAGCAATTAAATGACAGCAAGAATGCAATAAAGTACAACAGTTCTACTTGTAGCATTATCCTGGGTGCTGATGTTAATGAAAGGCTATCGCACCCCTGACTGCAATTCCAAAATTCTGCCATACAGGAGAAAACTCCCGTCAGCAGCTATTTTCAGTCTTAATGGTCTGAGCAATTACAATCCTTGCCTAAGCCCTTCCCCAGTATTTCACCCCAAATTAAATTAAGGACAGCTCTGAGGTGATCTCTGAGGCTGCTGTTGAAGCCAGGCCCAAAGGACACAAGGCCCAGCGTTCCTGGAGCTTGGCCAGGGTGGGAAGGTGTTGGTTTCCCTGTCACACAGGTGAGCCTCACGGAGGAGCATTCAAATCCCTTCTCCCCTGTGGAAATGAAACAATAAGGCAGCCTTCCGAATTGTCTACTCTGAATTTGTCTCAGTAGAAAATAATGAAGTTGAATTGCCCTTAAAGTGCTTTTAGTGCCGCTCTGCAGGCTGCACTTCTGGCATGACACCTTTTCTTTTTTCTAATTTCTAGAGCCAAACATAAACATAAATAAACCACTTTGAAAAATGAGATGCACATAATTGCCACAAATACAACAAGGTGTCTAGACCATTCTAAATATTTCTGGATTTGAAATTTATACAATCATCATTTTGTATTTCTGATATAAAACAGAGCAGTAGGTCTGAAACAAGTTATGGGGTTTTCTCCCCACCATGAAAGAAATGTACAAATCTATGTTGACATGAACATACTTTCCCTACTGCTGGGAGGATCCAAGTGCAGTCATGCTGCTTGGCGTGGGTTCA
Source organism: Zosterops lateralis (assembly GCF_965231275.1). Lineage (NCBI taxonomy): Eukaryota > Metazoa > Chordata > Aves > Passeriformes > Zosteropidae > Zosterops > Zosterops lateralis. The sequence continues at coordinate 20,256,974 of NC_139772.1, read as the reverse complement.
GCTAATATGCATTTCCAGTTCTCCTGCCCTGCCAGAAGGCAGTATATTTACCAGCCTGTGTGCAGTTAGGCTAAAGTGTTGTTTTTCACTGGGACTCATAACCTCTCCTCTTTGGAATATTTATTTTCTTCCTAAGATGCCATAGGGAAACTTACTATATGCAACTTACTATATCACTTCTCCATCAATACTACATCCAGATTTCTTCCAAGTAGCTGGCCAAAACAACTGGATGGGAAAGATCTACAACAGAAATTACTGCATGAGAGAGAATATGAATGAATTCTTTGTTCATAAGCAATTTTAGATTGCTATATAATTCAGGTTTTATAATCCTGGCATTAATTTTATAAGGCAAAAGTGTTTCACTCAATCTAATTACAGGAGCACCCTGCAAGTACAGTGTCCCAGGAAGGGCCCTTCAGAGGGAGGTGCTTTCCAAACCAAACAAGAAGCACAGCTATCTCACCTCTTAGAGGAGATGAAATTGATTTTGTTTCTTGGAAGAAACCACAGCAGCTGCCAAGCAGGATGGACAGCCTTGGTTGTCCCTTCAAACCCACTCCCCTTTGCCATGCAGGGACAGAAACTCTCTTCTTTCTTCTGGGTCCATAATCCAAGCCAGAAATGGGAAAAACTAATGTGGTACCTTAATCCTCCTCACTAGCCTTCACATAAAATATCTTCAACTGGAATTATACAACAGAAACATTATCTTTAAAAATCAGACTAAAGCACAAGGGAACCTCATAACATATAGGAATGTTCCCTATGCATGGAGAAAAAGAAATGGGAAAATAATATATTAATCTAATAAGACAGATGGGATCATTTCTTGGAAGAACATTGATAATAAAGAAGCAGAGGAGAGTTTTCTTCTGTAAAACGAGTTGTGCTTGCATGAGAGAGACCTGAACATGACTCATGCTGCTGAGAGAAAACCTCTATTTCCCAGCTCCCTCACGAATGACAATTTCATCTCTCCCAACTCTCTACTGTCAAGCAAAAGAAATGTGGTGTAGACTTGTATAACAGCCAAACAACTGACATTTACTTTTGGTAGTCCCTCCAAAGTTGTGCACTTTCAAAACCAATATTTTTGACTAATAACCTTTCTGTTCCTCATCATAGCGTTTGTTTGGATCTCTTTCTGAGTCCTGCCTTGTTGAAAATACCTTGCTAAAGTGATTGTGTCCTTGACACCTGCAGTGTAATATGGGGACTCTCCTCTTGACATTACTGATATTTCCCAACACACAGGAGAGCAATGGAACAGAGCTGAGTGTTTCCTTGAAGCTCCCAAGAGAAAGTTTTGCCTTTGAGTGTTATCCCAGTGAGTTTTGCCTGTGTGCATTGCAAGGGACAGACAGCTGTGACAAAGGTCCCCAAAGCCAAAACATGCACTAAAGGACATTTCTGAAGCTGCACAAAGGGAGTTTTTACCCCTTTGTGCAATGGCCAGTCAGACCAAGCAACAACCTGTAGCAGGTCTGGATTCTGGGGTTTATTTAAAAGAGGATCAGAGATTTTCCCCTCACCCCCTTCAATGCTATCTTTGCTCATCAGGTCTCAACCTCACTGTTGAGTGAGAGTTGAAGCAGAAAGTTCTTTTACTCCAGTTGTGCTCAGTTGTCCCTCTCAGCTCTTCCTGGTCCAGATCCCTGGGCATCCCTGGCCTTCATCCCCCTACTCACATCCAGGATTTCCCCTCCAGGACCTCCTTTCTGGCCCCTCTTCTTTCCAAGACCACTTCTCACTTTGGGAACATTTGTTTCTCAAGCCCTGCTCTGCTTTCCAGAGCCCCAAGGCCTCAGTTCTCCCTCTGCAGTCTGTGTACAAAAGCCCAACAAATGCCTCCTAATCAGCAAGTCTGGTTTAGGTCTCCCTCGTAGATTTGGGATGTGTCCCTTGTCTAATTCAGGCATTATAAGACTTTACAGCTGTCCTATAGCAGGCTCCTGCCAGAGGTCACAAGTTCAGTTTTGGATGTTCACACAGAGGCCACCTGCAAGTGTGCACAGTTTGTCCCACTTACACCACTTTGGTATGAATTTATTCAAATATGTGGTGAATAGTCAGCACAAATTCCTGATTAGACCCTAATCACAGAGCTCCAGACAAGGCACAGGCACAGATACTGCACTCCTGATTAAACCTGCAGGCAAAGCAGACTCTGCAGGACTCCTGCAGCACACAGGGCTCTCCTCACATGTGTCACTGTGAGCACAGAGCCTGCCCTGTGCTGGCCAAGCCCTTTGTGTTCTGGGGCATTGACACCCCTGAGAGGTGCTGCAGTGGGGGTGAAATGCCACATCTGGATTCTGGTTTTGACATCCAACTTCCACTGGAAAAGACAGCCCCAGCCAAGGGGGTGGCAAGGGGGAGCAGTCCAGACAAACACACAAACTAGATGATTAAAAACGTGGAGGTGGATGTGAGAATATACAAATCAGAGGACTGGCTTTGCTCGCACTTGCATCAGCATAAAACCTGACTGGCCCAAGGGAACTCAGTATAGCTGAAGCCACATAAATAATGAGCTGTGAAATTAAGCCTTGAATAGCAAATAATACACTTCATGATAGTGCTCATTTCACAATATTGCTGTATACTACCTGCCTTGTGCATTAGCCTGCCTTAGAGTCAGGGGTGAGATGAGTATTCAGCTGATAACCAGCTGATCAGTGGTTACATTAAAATATTTCAAATTAGGCTCTTAAGTGAAAGGGGAAAAGCTTGTAAATAAGAAATTTTTTAATTTTTTTTTTTTAGAAAATACTAATGAATTTTTTTAAAATACCTTTTGAGATATCTACCCAGTTGTTTCACCTCTAAAGGTAGGGGAGAGCAGGGGTGGTTTTGCTCTCCCCCCACCGAGTGCCAGTGAGCCGAGCTGGTTGCTGCACACATCATTTGACATCCTGCAAACACAACGAGCGCTCCACCAAAGGCAGACAGAAACGTTCTCAACACTTGTCACATTCCCTGATTGGTTCTCACTGGGCTGTTTGGCATGGAAATGTGGGGAGGGATGGAGCTCTGAGAGATGGAACGTGGGGAAAGTGCCGGCGACAGCATGTCTTCTCCTTAGCAGTGACCCTGGATTGGGACACTGAGACAGGGAAATGCATGGCCGTGACACTTCTGCTGTTGCCTTTTACACAAATAAAGAGGAAGTTCGATGTTAAATCCCAATTAAGTATGGCTTCATGGCTTTGCTAAAATCCATTTATTTTCCAGGAAGCACACAAGCACACACAGCTTCAAAGGGGATGCAGCCCAGCACAGAGCCCAAGCTCAGCACAGCCCAGAGTGCTCTGCCAGACAGGGATAAACACAGAGAGCCCCTGTGCCTTCAGCCTCCAGAAACTGCTTATCACAAGCAGGATAAGCACAGAGGCAGGCAGAGAGCTGGACCAGAAACTTCTATCAAAAAATGATTATGAAACACTTGAAATCTAAAGCAGCAAAGAATGCAAACAAAAAGAAGATTGAATTGCCCTAGGAAGTTCAAAAGAAGGCCATGCTTGATTGGATTCAGATTTGATTGAGACTCACCCTCATTCATTAAAAAGTTTGAAGATGTTCAGACAGCCAGAAATTAACTCTCGAGTTGCAGAGGAGGGTACAGAGGAGCCATTTCTCACAGGCTGGATTTCCCACACAGCTTTTCTTACAAACTCATCACCTGAACTCCTACAGTTACACAGGCACTCATAACCCATACATTAGCAAACCATGTTTGTTTTAGAAAATAATGACTGCCATTCAGGCAGCTGCCAAAGCCCCCCACAGCCTGCGTGTATGCACACACATCTCCAGTTCTGCAGCCACTCCTAACACTGACATTCATCCCACTGTTGAACTGACACCCAAGCAACTATTTAATTAAATAATCAGGTTAGTATAAAATCAGTATAAAACCATAGAGTTTATGACTGTATGACTTCAGCAGGGCTGGCTTTTAGGCTTAAATTAAGTCCCACTCTGTGTCCTGTAACTCATCTGAAGTAGACAAGAATTATCTCCATGCCCTTCATAATGGGAAACTGAGGCAAGAGAAGGTTGAGTGCCTCGCTCAAGAACACCTGAAAGGTTAGAAGTTATGCTGTTGTGAGTGATGAGTAGGAAAGTGGCTGAATAACCCCTTGTTGAAAGCCTTAAGTGTGTTTATGAAATTGCTTAAGAATAGGCTCTTTGCTTTTAAAATGATTTGTTGGATTTTTTCAGCATTTTGTGATTCTTTCCTCTTGCCCTCCACCAGCAGCAAAGTTCACACACACGAGAGCAATATTTAGCACTAAAACTTTAAAAGTTATTCTGGTCCCAGTGATGTTGACCTAAATTTAGAACAAATTCAAGGATAAGCTTTATCCTGTAACCTCCACGTGTCCCATCAGCCCCTCGTGCTCAGGCTCACGGCATCACCTTTCAGGGAGGAGGCCCCAAAGAACATCAGCACCTTACCCCGCCCAGGGAAAACTCTACCCCCACTCTTCCCACCTTCCACACAAGCAAGTCAGCAGTGTAAATCTGCCTTCAAAGTTCCAATTCCTTATGTTTGTACCTGGATGTTTCCTTAGTACATCAATTTGTTTACTTAAGGTATCCATCCCAATCAAGGCAGGATAGACCATCCAAGAGCATTCGGGCTCTGGGTACTGAAAAGTTCATACACATGCAGCAGAAAAACTGTAATTAAACTTGAAGCCAAGAAAACTCCAGGCATTTCCCATTGTCCAGTATGCACAAAAGGGAGTGATTCAAAGAAGAACTTGCAGCTTCTTTTTGAGCACAAACAAGAGGCACTCCTGAGCTGGAGGAAGCAGGGTCACAGGGAGCTGCATCTCAGCTATAAATAATTCTGATTTTAAGGCTACAGTTAAATGAAAACAGAAAATACAACTGACAGCACCTATGCTTCTTGTCTTTCTCTATATTCTCTTACAGTTGACCTTGAGAATATTTAATATTAGCCTAAGGGTGGAAAGGAATGTTCTTCCTCACTGCAATCATTTAATAATAGCTTGTTCTCCTTCTGCTCAATATGCAAGCAGACACAGCTTTTGTCATGCCTTCAGCAGGTGCTTTGTTCACACCGAGCAGGTGCCTGAAGCACAGGGACTGCCCCTGCCGGGGATGCAGGGCTGTGCCCCAGTGTGGGCAGCAGATCCGGATCCAGGCAGCGGCAGTGTCACAGCACGGGATGACCACGGGACAATTCCTCTGACACACAGCACCGCTCTTTAGAGAGCCACTCCCGCCTGGGGCTCCTGCCGTTCAACCAGAGGAGGAAACCAACCCAAAACACCGTTGAAGTAAAACCACAAAGTGAATTTTGATTCAACAGGGGCTTCGTCAAGAAAAAAAGCCTGCCAGCAGTTTGGCGATGGGGTGAAATCAGATTGTTAAACTGCATTTTGTTGCCGTTTGGGAACGCTCCAGTCTGACAGTGTCACGGCCTGCCGGAGGGATGCAGGAGGAGCCCTAGAGCCGCAGTGCCCTCTCCCGATTCGGCAGGCCCGGCAGGCAGCAGGACCGGGCTGTGTTTGCGGAGCACAGCACATCCCTGCCCGGGCTGTCTTTGAGAGCACATCCCTGCCCGGGCTGTGATTGCACAGCACATCCCTGCCCGGGCTGCTTTTGAGAGCACAGTACATCCCTGCGCGGACTGTGTTTGCACAGCCCGTCCCCACCGCTCCTGGCAGCCGGCCCGGGCTGGCCCCGCTCCGCTCCGCGCAGGGACCGCGCTGCAGCCGGGCCAGGGTTGCCTCCAGAGGGATGGGACACGAAGAGCGAGGCTGTCTTATGTTCCCTTCTTGAAAACACCTTTAAAACAGGGCGAAATGAGCAATGGGCATGAAAGCTCCCCCCAGAGCGAGACCCTGCTGTGCTGCAGGCTGCGGAGCGGTCCGGAAAGGGAACGGGAGCGCTGCTGTCCCCAGCCACAGAACGGGAATTCTCCAGCCGAGCCACCGCAGGGGAACTTCAGGAAATGCTCTCACAGCAGTGCAGAGCTGTTTCGGAGCCGCGGGGGGGGAAAGGGCGGTTGCGCTCGGGCTGTGAGCGCTGCGGTCCCGTAACAGCCGCGGCGGGCACAGCCCAGCGCCGGGCACGGGGCCGTGCTGATGGAGCCAGTGCGGACACGCAGCATCCCATCCCATCCTGCAGGGGCAGGAACTGCTTCTGGGCACAGGAGATCTCCCTAAAAGCCATCCCAGCCGTCTAGAAGGTTTCATTTTCAATAAAGCCAGTTTAAAACTGCTTATCTTCGTTTTTCTATAATAAAATAGTCTCTTGAAATTATTTTTTCACCCTTTTCTCTATTCACAGATTCTCTCTTCCCAGCTCTCTCATTTGGGTTCCTGATTTCGGCTCCAGTCCTGCTTTACAAGCTGATTCCTATTGAAATGGTGACAAATTCTTTCCCATCTTTCTTCCAGGAGTTCATGAGGATGCAGATGCACCATTGCAATTCAGTTGCAGAGGACAGTGAGTCTAAGGGACATTTAAAAACCCAGTTTCACTTCTTCATCCTTAAGCTTAGCACTGCATTTTTCCTCTACTGATACACTGTAACTGAACGATGCACACTGGAACTTTGTTTAGCCAGAACTCATGAGTCATGAAGAACACAATGACAATAAACCAATCTTTGGGCAAGTCTTTGCTGCAGCTCTCACACCAAGGAGTTCAAGAGCTTCCAAATCATACAATCCTTAAGGTTGGAAAAGGCCTCCAAGACTGGCCTCCATCCAGTGATTGATTCCCACCTTGTCCCCAGCCCAGAGCACTGAGTGCCATGTCCAGGGGTTCCTTGGACACCTCCAGGGATGGGGACTAAAAACCTCCCTGGGCAGCCCGTCAGTGTAGAATTAAAATTATTTCTGCACGTTTATGTCTCATGTTAGCAAACCACAACTCCTTGCTCGATTTAATACTGGCTGTTACCAAAGTAACATCCAAATATTTCAGCCTTGCTGCTCACAGAAGCCACCCTTCTCCATGATGCATTCCTCTCATGCATTTATAAACATCAGCTCTTCCCTTACCCTTAAACTGAGCTTAAATGAGCGCCGCTGTAAAGTTTAGCAACAGCAAGAACTTCAACTACCAGAGCACCTTTTCATGCCAAAACATCTGTGTTTGTGCACCAGCAACAATGATTAATGTCAACAGGGCTCTGGGAATTGTGTTTGTTAATTAACTGCTGCTGTAGAGCTTGCAGGCAGAGTACAAAACATGACATTCCTACAGGGTGTACACAAATACTTATTATTTTCCTTATGCAAAAAATCCCAATGGAAGACTTATTGTTTAGGTTTGCTTCAGTTAACAGATGAAACAGTTACACTTCCATTTGGGTGTTTTACAGGAGGGTCTCCACCAGCAGACCTCTGGAGAAGATGAACAGAAGTGGAGGTTGGGTTTCTGTATTTTCTCTAAGCTAGGTCACCTCTGGAGAAAGGCAATGCCTGCTCTAAAGTCAAGTGTGATAAATTCCTGAAGGGGATTATGTGATACAGCTTTCTGTGATAGCATGAGATTGAACTCACCGACCCAGAAAGGCCCTTTCTGCTCTCCTCTTGCTAAAATGCTTCTTCCCAGGCACTGCTTATCAGCACCAGCTGTAGGAAAAGAGTCTGGAGCAACCTGTTGGGCAGGTGATGCTGACAGCAGCCACGCAGCATCCCTTGGGGACCCTCTGAATCCCCTGCTGCTGACAGAGCTGTCTGTTCTCTGGAGAACCCCTCAGGACACCCAGCTGATGGGAGAGCAGGCGCAGCTCAATGGAACCACAGTCTGTGGCCTGCAGCCTTCTGGCTGTGCCCTGCACACTGAACAAACCCTATGAAATACTCCCCAGCCAGGAGCTGATCCATAACCACAACCTCTCCCTGTGCTCACTGCAGAGCCCTGCTTGCTACCCTGGGCCCTGGGATGCTGCTGTAATTGACTCCATCCATTACCTTAAAGTGTTCTCCTGTTTATCCTGCCTTTATCACATCGAGCCATTGTAAAAATCTCTTCTGGTTTACATCTTCCCTGTGCTTTCAGCAATGCTATTATTCCTATAATAAGCTTAATGAGGACACTGAGTGGAAGAGTCTTCACATAAATAATCACAACAGAAAATGCTCCGGAGATGCAAACAGCAATGTCACACTGCCCTCTGTTGAAATTTGAGGCACTAAAGTCGTTTTGAAACTTCTTATTTCTAAGGACTAAAGGTTAATTATTTAATATTTTTTAACTGCAACAGCTCTTTCCAGCCATTAGAGAAGATGATCATATTTTTTCCACGGATTACAACACACATATTGAACTAAGTTTAATGAGCTGTCAGAGAGAGAAATCCTCACATCCCTACAATCAGGGGGCAGCAGGAGGGCCTGCAAATTCTGAACCTTAACAATCCTTTCAAAGCTCAAGGCTTGCCCCAACACTAACCATAACAGATTGAGCCTTTTTAGCATCTGAGTCACCCTGAGTTTGGGCTGGCTCTCACCAAACCCCATCCACTGTCACACGGCCCCTTCCTGCCACAACCTGTGACAGCTGTGGCAAACCCTCTCACCTTCAGAAACATTCCTGCAGGGAATGCTTCTTCCTCAGGTAAAGGAGTGGCACCCTGGGAGGATGTGCTGGGTGGTCTGCAGGAATCACTGACATTTGCCCTCTGTGCTCCAAAGGACTCTCTTGCAGCACAGCTCATTCTGTCTCTGCAGCACGTTAAAAGCATAAAATACAAATCATTCTTCTTCTGTATTTATCAGGTTGTGCTGTATGCCATGTTTTAAAAATCCCAGGTGACATCCCATGATTACACCACAAGGTTTTTGACATACCCATAATTTAATCAGCCCCCTTTGCTTTGTACACATTGCCCCAGAAATGGGTCAGGATCAATGATCAACAGGAGTGTCATGTCCTGTGTGCAGCAGGTCTGTCCTTAGGGACAAGAGGAAAGTTAGACTCTGGGAGAAACAAGTCTGTATTCTGACCCTGCCCAGCTTGAAGTCACCCTTAGTGGGGTGGAGTTTGGGGAAAACACCTTTTGGAAGGAGCTGCTCATGGCATGCTCAGAGCTGGGGAAGGGCTGGCAGAGCAGAGCTGCTCAGCACAGCCTGTCCTGCACTGCCTGTTTGTCGTCCCGGGGCCAGGAACAGCCTCAGCTACACCAGAGAGAAAAGGAGAGCAGCTCTGCATTGGCATCTGGGTCAGGAGAACACAAACGACTGGAATAATTCAATCATGGGCTTTGGCTGTCCAACAACAGCACAGGGCCCTCCTGAGACCCCCACCCAGAGACAGCGTGGAGCCTGAGGCCTCTTGAGGGAAGCACATCTATCCTGATTGTCTGAATGCACATTTTTATCATATGGCTGTTATTCACGAAGGGAAAGGCAAGCAAGGCTCTTCAAAATGTATTTCTAGTAGAGATAATGTTTTCTACCACAATGACAGCTACAATACCAAATCCAACTTATCAGCATTCTTCTCTGATCTAAAAAGTAATTCATCAGCTCTATCATTGTATCTAATAAGAATATGCTGTGAAGCCTCAGCTTTGAAAATGAGACTCAACAGCATTTGTAAGAACCCCATGAAGTCTCTTTCCTTATCTATCATTTGCTGCAGACATCAGCCTTTTGTCATTGAAATTACAAAAGTAAAGAATGGGGGCTTTTGGTGACTCCAAAGATTTCTGGATTTCAGTGCTAAAAAATTGTGTCCTCTGCAGCATGGCCTGAGAAGATTGGACATAGGGTGTGACCTGAGCAAACCAGGCAATATGGAAAATCAAGGAATCAGTTATTTTCATTTTGCCACTGCTAAAGCAGGAACACTTTTGGCCGGGAAGAAACCTGGGTGTAGTATTGATGGAGAAGTGATATAGTAAGTTGCAAAAAGTTTCCCTATGGCATCTTAGGAAGAAAATAAATATTCCAAAGAGGAGAGGTTATGAGTCCCAGTGAAAAACAACACTTTAGCCTAACTGCACACAGGCTGGTAAATATACTGCCTTCTGGCAGGGCAGGAGAACTAGAAATGCATATTAGCTGAACCCACGCCAAGCAGCATGATTCTGCTTACCAAACTCTCCCAGGCCTGTGAGAGATGAATGACCATCATTCTGGCCTCCCTTCCCAAGCAGGGACAGGTATTTGAGGCCACCTGAGGATTACAGGATGATGGAGTCTGAGCATCCTGTAAGCACCGCTAGCTTTAATTACACACATATTTCTAACTGGAACAATGGTGCTCATAAAAGCACCCTGAGCTCCTCCCCTTCTGTTAGGAATTACATCACAACAGTGATTTGCAGACCAATTACTGGCGTCACAAAAGAACAAACTTTATATCAGAACTGAGGTAGAAATCAAACTTTCTTGACATAAATAAAATTTTTTATTACCAGAATAATGAATAACAGGGAACAAATAATAACTATTCTGGACGCTAAACATTTACACACACCTTTAAATAAAATACACCTAAGGCCTGGAGGTAGCAGTTGATTACAGATGGAGGGCAAAAGCCCTCTCCAGTAGCTGCCAAATATAGATCTATAGAAGAAAGAATGCACCAGCTTATGCTTGAAGTCCAGTTCTAGCAAAATAAAACTGAGAAACAAAACCTCACTCTGGGGTACCAAGAATCCTGTGTTAAAACCCACAGCCAAGTCCACATCAGTCTGCAGGAATAAAGGACATTTTCAATGCTCCAGCTGAATAGGACTTTGCTGCTAAGGCTGTGTGCACAACAGCTTTACAGCACTCTTTGCGTTAACTGTTTAATATCAACCTTGAAATATTCAATTGGAGTTCAGTCTTTAACACTTGAGATCATTCCAACCGGAGTGAAATTTCAAAGTAGAGGTAAATTATTGGAAACACTGAGGGCAGGAGGAGGTAATGAAGTTGTTGCAATCAAACAATTCCATATAGTCCTGAACTGGTTATGCTGTGAAGAACAGACGGATGTCCTATTTGCTAACAGTTCAATTCCTAATAGTTGGATGCCAAGCTAAATGCAGGAAAAGCCTAAAGAAAAGTTCACACACCTACCTGTGCGTGTAACACCCAGTCATTACTAAAATGCAGGTTTATATCTGCAGTAGGTGTTAATGCCCTTTGGATTTTACCCATGTATGACAAAGCCACACATAAAACCCAGAAGTCTCTTCAGTTTATCTGCTCTCTTCTCTTTTTGCTTCTACAACCATAACTTTCTCAGTCTCTCTAAAATTTGACCATCAAGTAGTCCAATATGGAATCACAGAATCACAAGGTTGGAAGAGACCTTTAAGATCATCTAGTGCAACCTATGCCCTAACAACTCAACTAACCCATGGCACTGAGTGCCACATCCAATCTTTTTTTAAACGTCCAGGGTTGGTGACTCCACCACCTCCCTGGGCAGATGATTCCAGCGTGAAGTCACTCTTTCAGTGAAAATTTTTTTTCTAACATCTAACCTAAACTTCCCCTGGCACAGCTTAAGACTGTGTCCTCTTATTCTGTCAGTTGTTGTCTGGGAGAAGAGACCAACCCCCACCTGACTACAGCCACCTTTCAGGGAGTTGTAGGGAGTGATAAGTCTCATCTCTGAGTCTCCTTTTCTCCAGGCTAAACAACACCAGCTCCCTCAGTCGTTCCTCACAGGGCTTGTGTGCCAAGCCCTTCACCAGCCTCGTTGCCTCCTCTGGATGTGTTCAAGCATCTCAATGTCCTTCCTAAACTGAGGGCCCAGAACTGGACACAGCATTCGAGGTGTTCTCACCACTGCCCAGTACAGGGGAAGAATCACTGCCCTGCTCCTGCTGGCCACACCATTCCTGATCCAGGCCAGGAGCCATTGGCCTTCGTGGCCACCTGGGCACACTGCTGGCTCATGTCCAGCTGCTGTCACCAGCACCCCCAGGTCCCTTTCTGCCTGGGCACTATCCAGCCACACCATCCCCAGTCTGTAGTGCTGCAGGAGGACATTGTGGCCAAAATGCAGCACTTGGCACTTGGACTTGTTAAATTTCATCCTATTGGACTCTGCCCATCCATCCAACCATTCCAGGTTTCTCTGCAGAGCCCTCCTACCTTCCAACAGGTCAACACACGCTCCCAGCTTGGTGTCATCTGCAAATTTACTAATGAAAGATTCAATACCCTCATCCGTGTCATCAATAAAAATATTTAACAGAGCTGATCCCAGCACAGACCCCTGGGGGACACCACTGGTGACTGTCCCCAGCTGGATGCAGCACTATTCACCACCACTCTCTGGGCCATGCAGACAGTTCCTATCCCAGCAAAGAGCTCCTGTCCAAGCTGCACAAGTACAGAAAAGCAAAATATATTCAATGGCTTAATCTTCCTTTGCATAAAACAGCCATGTCTAATATAATTTGATCCCCATGGTTGGCTTTTGCCATGAAAAGCTGGACCAGATGTTCCTTGAGGTTGCTTCCAACACACTATTTTATGAATCTAAGATATTCAAAAAAGTCTTTCTCTCCCCAAAAGTTCTATATAACAGCTCTTTCATGAAGCTAACATTTCCTCCAGTTCCTTCTTATTTGAAGATGAGTAAATTGAGGGAAAGTTGATACCTCTTTAACTTCCAAAGTCCCATCACCTCAGCA